>NC_089512.1:12049129-13249129 GCF_036850995.1 Saccopteryx leptura
TCTCTCTCTCTCTCAAATTAACAAATAAAAAACATTAAAAAAAAAAAGCCTGTGGCAATCCATCATCATTTTTCAAGATCTTTTGTCCTAGTCAATCTTGCTAACTAAATCCGAATGTGAGGGGAATTGTCACTCACACCTCTTCCCATCTTTGGTGGTAGCAGATCCTATGTGGAGGCAGTATTTGCTCTTTCACTGGGTAGGTGAAAGGTCACTAGAGGAGTGTCCTTTCAATCATAAGAGCCCACATTTCACAGCTCAAGGAGCATATATTTTGCAGTTACTACACACACACACACACACACACACACACACACACACCACACATTTCAACTTCACATTCAGGGGCTGGAAGAATAATCACTGGATGTATCTGGAGTCCTGCTGGGCCTACAGTGAGATGGACATTGAGGACATCTCATTTATCACCTAACACCCAGCTGTCTCATTCTGATGATGGCACACAATGGGTTCTGGGCCCCCTGGGGTTACTGTTACCTCAAAGCTAGTGTCCCACATTCTCCCAAAGCTCGGGGCATTTCCCGTTCCCAGTGCACTGCTACTGTGATCAATGGCTTCATGTCTTGTTCAGGAAGACCAGGAGGATGATACACCATATGTTTCTGTAGTTATTGAAGTATTTTTTTTCTCATGGACATTGGCCTCCCTTCTTTCATTCATGGACTCCATGCTGTACTGTGATCTTAAGTCTGATGTTTGGGTGAGGAGTCATGATTCCCCATCATGGTGTTTCAAATTATACCTCTGCTTTCCAGACCTAAACATTTTTTTGGGTTATACAAATCACATAGTATCTTAGTTTATTATTACACTGGGGAACAATTTTTTTTTCATTTTCTGAAGGTTTTAGAACTGTTTTTTTTCATTTTTGCATAAGGTTTTAGAACTGTTTCTATATATTTCTGCATTGCTGATTCCAAATCTGAAATCCGTTTTTTGGTGCATGCTCTAGTTTTTATGTAATTTTAATTTCTTTTTGTTACAGTTAATGGCATGCATTGGTTTTTAAATTGGAGTTAAAGGGCAATGACTCTTGGATTAAACATAACCACAAGGCAATTAATGTTTGACAAACATCACTTCTACATAATTGTAGTTGTTTTTAAATGTTAAAAATTATTATCTGATAAAAACACCCTCTTATTTTGTTTTAAGATTGAATCATGGCTTCTTTGAGTAGGCGTAAATGTAAGAATAGTCCTGACACATTCTGTTATATATGTGGCTGTTATGCACTTCAACATCAAGGGCGGAATATTTCATCATTTGTGACACATGCATATATTGCCTATTTTCAAGTTCCCCTTGGCGATCAAGACAAGAATTGTGCTCCTCATATTGTGTGTCATAATTGTGAGGAAATGCTTCGTGACTGGACAAAAAAAAGAACGCAAAGGAATAATACCTTTTGGTATTCCCATGGTTTGGTGTGAATCTAAGGACCACAGCAGTGACTGTTATTTCTGTCTGATCCATACAAAGGGCATTGGCAAGAAAAAACTGCATGTGATCACATATCCTAATATTCCTTCAGCAATACGACCTATCCCACACTCTGAGACACTCCGGTTCCAGTTTTCAATGGTTTTATTTCTTCTAAGGACGAAGAAAGTGAACATGGTGATCAAGTGTATTTTGATAAGATGTATGAGGAAATGGTTGTAGAATCTGAAGGGTCTTCTGATGCCAAGCAGTCATTAACCCCTCAGCAGTTTAGCCAACCCGAATTGAATGACTTAGTAAGAGATTTGAGCCTATCAAAGAAAGCAGCTGAGTTATTAACCTCCAGGCTTCAAGAAAAGAATGTACTTAACCGGTCAGCTAAAGTATCCCTTTTCAGGAAGCGTGAACAAATTTTTGTGGACTTTTTTTCCAAAGACAAACACTTTGTTTACTGTCATGATATCAGTAGTCTTTTCAGCCAGCTAGGTGTTCCCACTTACAGTCCAACAGAATGGCAGCTATTTCTTGACAGCTCTAAACGGAGTCTGAAATGTGTTCTCCTACACAACGGTAATATCATATTTATGCAGCGGTTCCAATTGGTTATTCAACTCATCTGTGAGAAGATTATAATGACATAAAAATTGTCCTCGACTTTCTGAAGTATGAGGAGTATAACTGGATCATTTGTGTGGATCTTAAAATGGTAAATTACCTGCTAGCACAACAGAGAGGTTTCACGAAGTATCCTTGCTTTCTGTGTCTGTGGGACAGCTGAGCTTGGGAGAAACACTGGACACAGAAGGAGTGGCCAAAACATGAAGCTCTGGAAGTAGGGATGCAAAATATTGTGAATGAACCTGTAGTTAATCGAGACAGGATCATTTTCCCCGTACTTCACATCAAACTTGGCTTAATGAAGCAGTTTGTTCAGGCTTTGAATAGAGAAAGTGAATGCTTTCAACATATTATTTCTGCTTTTCCTGCCTTCTCTTTTGAGAAGATAAAAGTAGGTGTATTCAATGGACCTCAAATTCAAACCCTCATATGTGATGAAGAATTTGCCAGGAAGATGACTAAGGAGGAGAAAGCAGCATGGCAGTCTTTTGTGGCAGTTACAAAGAACTTCCTTGGCAACAAAAAAGCAGAAAACTATGAACTTTTGGTTCAAAGACTGCTGTTGGCTTTCTGCGACATTGAATGTAACATTAGCGTTAAGATTCACTGCTTGAGCAGTCACCTTGATAAGTTTCCCGAAAACCTTGGAGCTGTTAGTGATGAGCAGACTACTGCTGGAGCATCAAACAAGATTGTCCTCAACAAGTACACAAATGCAAGAGCTACAAATTTTTGCCTGAATAGAATTTAAATAAGTTTTGCACAAATTTTATGATTAAAATAAGTGTCTTAATGTGTTCTATTTTGAAATTGTAGACACATTCTGATGCAATCATATCTTTTAGTGTATTAGTGTATTTACTGCATTATATAAATTATTATATTTTCACAAAAATGATGCCCAAGAAGACATTCTACTTCATTATGTTAAACTAAATGTTGAAAATTTTACAATAAGATGAAAACCTAAAATCTTGAATTGCAAAAAAAACTGTAGCTTACGGAGAAAAACTAATGTCAGATTGAGATCAGCACACTCGAATTAGGTAAGAACAAGTGTTTCTGTGGATGCAACAAACATTTTGTTCCCCAGTGTTATCTATCTTAGTAATATAGATTACAATCAAATAGCCCCCTCTGAAATACCTCTGTGGGTGAGCATAGTTTCTCCCTCCCTCCCTGTTGGCCAGGATGATAATCTTGTCACCCAAGGTCAAGAGCTGCTGTTTGTTCAGATCTTCCTGGGATCCCGCCATTCCCATCGGAAGAAGGAGCCCACTTTGACTCTCACACTGCCCACTAGTATCCACAGCCTACAGAGAAGAGCTGGTCGAGTGCTTTATAAAGATGTTTATACTCCTCTCCGCATATACAGCTGAAGGCCTTCGTGAAGTAAGGGTCTCCTGGGCCCGGTGGTGGTCCATGCTCGAGGGGCGGTTAGGTTCTGTCCTGAAACGTTTGGAGCGCCCCCCACTCCACTCCACATTCTCCTCCAGCGGCATCCTTTGTCTCCTTCCAGTGGGCTCTAGGAGGCAGAATCCTATCATTTTGTTCACCGTGTCACATTCAGGAGCTAATGTAGTTCCTACGATAGAGGAGGCCCTCGATACGTATCTGCGAATGAATGGAAGGGTCGTGCATATGCTTCCTCTGCTCCTGTTCCTACACGGACGCAGACTCCAGTGATGACGTCAGATGTTTTCTCTCATCATTTGATGTTTTCCAGGCATAGCCAGGCTCTTCATGGAGCTCTGTGTGTCAGGGGTTCGACTCTAAACACCTTCGAGTCACACACACCATACTACCATGCGTGTCCTAACATTTTCCCTCTCTTCAAGTTCCCATTGTCACCTCCGCCCCTTCTTTCTCTGCAGATAATTTTTCTTTCTTCTGTATTATAAAATTTTAAAGCCCAAATTATTAAGAACCATCTCTAACTCGTTCAAAAATAGAGAGCTCAATGGAACAAAATTAATAAGCTAGAGACAGACCTTAATGTGCATATTAAAGAACTGATCTATGATGAAGGAGGTATCACCAATTCCGGAGTTAAGGGAGATTTTTCGTGTCGAGGGAGCGGGTTAATTATTTGGGTGTGTGTGTGTAATACAGTTATAACATAATTTCCCAATGTTCACCAAAATAAATTCCAGGTGGACTAAATAATCCAGTGAAAAAACTGAAACACCAAAAGTAGAAAAATAGCTGAGTATCTAATCTCTACATGGGAAACATTTTTCTAAATTTAAAAATAATTTTTAAAAAATCACAAAGGACATAGTAAACCTTTGACACCACCCTGTCACATATGAATTCATCCACAGACAAAAAATATCCGAGATGCTGGCCAGGAAGGGTGAACTGTGTAAGAACATTCTTCTCAGCATTGACTGAGTATTAGGAAGGAGGAAAGGAAACTGGCTTTTACTCTGGAAAAGGAGAACAGGTCTCTCCCTTTCTCTGTTAAGACTGTTGGGGGTGGGGGCTGGCCTAATAATTTGGCCTGAGATTTGTAACAGAGAACTCTCAATTAGAATCATCTGCAGATTCTTTGCATTCATAAAGGTAAGACTCGGGAGTGGAAGACATTTCTTCAGGAAAACTCCTCAAGACCTTGCTGATGATGGAAGACTAGATTAGGTCCCAGTAGAAGGAGGTGATTAATGGAGAGAGAATCCAGGTGCTCCGTCGGGGGACATGAGGGGACTTACACAATTTCCCCCTCAAGACAAGGAAGAAAGAGGGAGAAAGTTCTAAATGGCATAGAAGAGGTAAGAAGGGAAAACCTCTCTCCCAGGGTGGAGGGTGATGCACGGTTACTTGTGGGAAGGGTGCCTCAGGGGCATGCAGAACATAGATAGGCCACCCTTGATTTTGTCCATTTAAATTACATATATATGTAAATACATATTAAATTATATGTATGTAATATATAATTTTGAAATATATTTATTTAAGTTCTATGATGTACAGATAGAATGCATAGTAGTTACATGGTTCCAAATGCAAACTACAAATCGCATGTCTTATACCTACCTCTGCACCCACCCTGCCCTCCACCGAGTCAACGGCTACTGTCTTCTTGTGCTTCCTTCAGGGGATGATGGAGCTATTCTCTGTGTATACAAATACTTACATATGTTACTGCCCCCTCTTTATCTTCCTCTTCACAAATAGTAGTATATTATACTACGTGTTATACATTTTGGTTTGTCCCTTTAATAATTAGTCTTAGACATATTTTCATTATCAATACACAAAGAGCAAATTTATTTCTAATTTAATCAGTCTCTTGCTGATGGACATTGAGTTATCAATTTTTGTTTTTACTACAAACAAGATTTTTGTGCAAAAGAATGTCATTTTGCACATAACAAAAAAAATGTCATTTTGCAAATGTATGCATATTTCTTTTGTTTTGTTTTTTTAATTTTATTTTTACTTTATGGTAAGGAAAGATTTTTATTTATATTTTTTACAGAGACAGAGAGTGAGTCAGAGAGAGGGATATAGACAGGGACAGACAGGAACGGAGAGAGATGAGAAGCATCAATCATTAGTTTTTCATTGCGCGTTGCAACACCTTAGTTGTTCATTGATTGCTTTCTCATATGTGCCTTGACTGCGGTCCTTCAGCAGACCAAGTAACCCCTTGCTCGAGCCAGCGATCTTGGGTTCAAGCTGGTGGGCTTTTGCTCAAACCAGATGAGCCCGCGCTCAAGCTGGTGACCTCTGGGTCTCGAACCTGGGTCCTCTGCATCCTAGTCCGACGCTCTATCCACTGCGCCACTGCCTGGTCAGGCTGCATATTTCTTTTGGACAGATGTTTAGAAGTGGACTTGCTGGGTCAGTGGACATGCACATTTGTCATTCTGATAGATAATGCCATGCCAAAGTGCCTGCTTTCCGACCCCCTTACTGCCACCATGTCTAACAGTCACTTTTACGTTGATTCCTTTCTGTGCTGTGACCTCCCTCTGTTGTCACATCAGTACAAGTCTGTTTCACACAGGAACATGGGCTTTGGAAATGAAGAAGAAAGGACTGTCAAGGCACGTGCAGAGCAGGGCCAGAGGCAAATAGCATGTGCTGGAGATAAGATGTGAGAATGGACCAAGAATTTAAAAATCTGATGCAAGAAGTGGCCAAAAAACAAAACAAAAAACCCATAATTTCCCTGTAAATCTAGTCCACCCAGGAGTTGCTACAATATCTGTGATGGATACTAGAGTGATTAGCTCTGCTATTAAAGGTAAAAGACATCCTAGGACGTTAGAGATTTTAAGGGCTGTGAATTAGTATTATAAGGTTGAACACCTCCCATCCCAGAGGGAGGTGGGGTCTGGCTCTTCCCGCACGTTCACACTAGCAAGCTGGTGCTGGACCCTCCCTGGCCTGCCAGACCGATGGGTGCCTCAGTTCTGAGGCTCCCAGACTCCAGCTTCTTTTTTTTTTCTTTTTTGTATTTCTCTGAAGTTGGAAACAGGGGAGGCAGTCAGACAGACTCCCGCATGTGCCCGACCAGCATCCACCCGGCACGCCCACCAGGGGGCGATGCTCTGTCCATCTTGGGGCGTCGCTCTGTTGCAACCAGAGCCATTCTAGCACCTGAGGCAGAGGCCACAGAGCCATCCTCAGCGCCCGGGAAATGCTGCTCCAATGGAGCCTTGGCTGCGGGAGGGGAAGAGAGAGACAGAGAGGGAGGAGAGGGGGAGGGGTGGAGAAGCAGATGGGCACCTCTCCTGTGTGCCCTGGCCGGGAATTGAACCCGGGACTCCCGCACCCCAGGCCAACGCTCTACCACTGAGCCAACCGGCCAGGGCCAACTCCAGCTTCTGTCTCCAGGACAACCCATTCTCTGAGTGGGTAACCTGTCAATGGAGCACACCGTATCTTAGAGAGACCTGGAGACCCAGACACCATGGCCAGCCTCTGTGTCTTGTTCTCTTGGGAACTTCCAATTTGAAGAGCACTGAGGAACCATGACCCGCCCTCTGCATTGATACACCTGGCTAGTGGATTTTTTCCCCTTTTTGTTTCATTCATCTGCTTTCATCTAGTAATGCTTTCCTTCTAATTCCACTGGGATCATTTTGTTATTTTTCTAAGTTTACTGTCCTTGAACCATACCCAACAACAAATGATTAACAAACCCACAACCATGGTGAGTAACTTCAAACCACCGTTCTCAGGAACTGGCAGAGCAAACAGGAAGGAACACAGAAAGAGGAGTTGGAAGATTTGAACATGTCAGTTAATAAGCTTGAAAATGTGAACAGGAAAATTTTAAACCCAACAAATAAAAATGTATCTTCTTTCCAACTCTTATAGAACACTTACAAATATTAAATATTAGACCACAAAAATTTCAATAAATTCCTCAAATTAAGTATCATACTGGCCAACAACAAAATCCACTCATTTGCTAATTAAAAACAAACAAAAATCCCCAACTCTTAAATATCTCTGAGGTTAAAAAATGAAAATGCAAACTATGAATTTGAAACTGTACCTTTTCATATCTTTAAAAATATTAATTTGGAAGGTTCAGTTTGCTTTCTGCATTGCTTTTGCTTCCTAGTTTTATTAGTTTATTATTTACTTATTTCATTTTTAGAGAGGAGGAAGAGAGGGAGAGAGAGACAGAAGGGGGGGGAGAGAGAGAGAGAGAGAGAGAGAGAGAGATGGGGGGAGGAGCAGAAAGCATCAACTGCCATATGTGCCTTGACCAGGCAAGCCCAGGGTTTTGAACCTGCGACCTCAGTGTTCCAGGCTGACACTTATCCACTGCACCACCACAGGTCAGGCTGGTTTATTTTAATCTCATTCATATTAACCTCTGTCCCTCATCTATATTAATAGTTCTGGCCTATGTTCATATGCAAGAGTAAGGCACTAATAGGCTCATTCAGTGTTAATTTCATGTTTCAGGGCTTACTGATTAGTGAACTTCATTTTGTGGTGATAAGGCACTGAGATAGCTCTTCTGTTGGGAGACATTCTCCTCTTGCCAGATGTGGATGTTTTGTTTTGGGCAAATCTCTTTTCCCAGCAAGGAGCCTTTCAATCTTTTCACTGAAGATTAGAAGACTAGCTGCTGCCATCGTTCTTTGTAGGAAAACCTCATGGCTCAGAAGACATGCTCCATCCTCCACTGCTCCAGGTCCTTTGCTCTGGTTGTTTCAAAAGTACTTCCAAGTTTTATCCTGAAAGCAGAAGCCACTGCAGGGAGACACTGTTCTGGGCGGTGAGGTCAGTTAGTAATGCAGGCAAAATTCCCTTCCTCTATCACCGGGATGAGGATTAAATGCTTCAGGACTCGTGCTACTGGCTGAGTTAAATCTAAATATGAATCCTCTGCTTATCTGAAGCCCAGTGCCTTCTGTCTTCCAGAAATGTCTCCAACTGCCCATCTCATGAAGGATCCTTGTTCTTAGTTATATTTTTAACCTTGATTGAGTCGTTTCAGGCTGCGGAGTGTATTTGGGAGGCTCTGTGGTAAATTCATGTGTCCAGTCCTCATTTTGATTATGAGTGCAGATTATTTTATGAGGACAGTTACAGCCTTTTGAAACCCAGTGTCCTCTTTTGGCTCCCTTCTAAGGAAGTGGAGCATCTTTCTTAGCTTCCCAGTTGTCACAGGAGTATGTGAACTCCTTCTGCGTGGGGCTTCATATTTAACTGGCTTTCTGGAAGGGCTACACCCCAGGTATTTCCCAGGGTGGATAAACCTGGATTTATAACTGTTCTACCTTTATACCCAAGTGTAGCAGTGTCTATGGAAGCTTCTCTGCCGATCTCTACTGTGAAAGTCTCCCCAGACTGAATAGGCCAGAAAGGTTGAGTGCTTCCCTGAAGCTTATCCATCCGCACAGAGCCAATGTTACTGAACCCGGCATGGTGTGATGCTATCCGCTTATATGCAGGGAACATGAAAAGGAATCACAGTGTTCACATCGGCACAGGTCTCTGCAGTGCATGGTGAAGACCCAGGGGCTGCACTTCTTTTAGGAACAGACTTTTCTTGACAGTATGGTTTGTTTTTTACCTTCTAGCCAGTGAAGATTTAAGGTTTATACTTTTCTCTTTAATAGCAACTGGACTACATAAAGCTCGTTTTAGGGGCCACCCTGCGCACCTACAGTCCTTCAGAGCCTTCAAAATATGTACTTATTTTTGTTCTAACTTCTCTCCGAAACCTCAGTGAATGTTCTTATTTAGCTCTCCTTTTCTCTAACTTTTTTGGCTAACTTTACATGTATCAGTATTATTATTTTGTACACTGCTTTGAATAATTTTTTTCTCCTTGTCAACATCTAACAGCGCTTCCCCCACTAAAAGGAACTTTCTGTGTGCCTGAATGAAGAGGTTGTGATAAGATGAAGATGAAGATGAAGGAGAAGGTATTTCTGAGAAGAGGATGTTGACAGCCTAACTCAGCATCTGGTATCCTTCACGTCAGATTCATTCTCACCATCCATAATGAGAAGGAAAATGTAAAATTGTGATGAAGGCAAAGGTCATTCACAAAACATGATGCCTCAGCTCTTATCCTGATCAAGAACCTAACTAGAATTCAGCTGTTTTCTGTTATGGAACAATGTCCAGGTTTAATCTCTGGACCAGTGGTGGTCACTGAGCCGGACCCTTGTACTGTCTTGCTTGTCTTTTGTGGTACTGTCTTAAATTTGTCTATAGCAAGAGCGCTTACATTCTTCTGGGTCATTGGCACCTTTGAGAATCTGATCAAACCCATGTAATTCTCTAGCCAGAAAAACGCACATTTGCACAGAATTTTAATTGTTTCAGCAGGTTCATGTATTGCCTAGAGGAATCCAAGGAACCTAGGCTAAGAAGTACTGGGATTTGATATTGTTTGACATTAACGCTTAGGCTGCTATCAAAACTCCCAATAAACTAGAGTTGATATCTCATTTTATGTTTTTATTAATTAGGAAGTGATTTATGAGAAAACTTGTTTTCCATATCAAAGCTGTTCAATACAGGCATATGTTGGAGAGTAGGTTCTAGATCAGTGGTAGTCAACCTGGTCCCTACTGCCCACTAGTGGGTGTTCCAGCTTTCATGGTGGGCGGTAGCGGAGCAACCAAAGTATAAATAAAAAGATAGATTTAACTATAGTGAGTTGTTTTATAAAGACTTATTCTGCCAAACTTAGCGAAAATCCGACATAAAGTACTTGGTAAGTAATTATTATTATATGCTTTAACTTGCTGTAACTCTGCTTTATAAATTTTATAAAGTTCCAGCCCTACTTTATAAATCACCATTACTGTGGAACCAGTGAGCGGTTAGAAAATTTTACTACTAACAGAGATACCAAAGTGGGCGGTAGGTTTAAAAAGGTTGACTACCCCTGTTCTAGATCAATAAAGCCAGTATCAAATAAAGCAAGTCCTGGCCCTGGCCGGTTGGCTCAGCGGTAGAGCGTCGGCCTAGCGTGCGGAGGACCCGGGTTCGATTCCCGGCCAGGGCACATAGGAGAAGCGCCCATTTGCTTCTCCACCCCTCCGCCGCACTTTCCTCTCTGTCTCTCTCTTCCCCTCCCGCAGCCAAGGCTCCATTGGAGCAAAGATGGCCCGGGCGTTGGGCATGGCTCTGTGGCCTCTGCCTCAGGCGCTAGAGTGGCTCTGGTCGCAATATGGCGACGCCCAGGATGGGCAGAGCATCCCCCCCTGGGGGGCAGAGCACCGCCCCTGGTGGGCGTGCCGGGTGGATCCCGGTTGGGCGCATGCGGGAGTCTGTCTGTCTCTCCCTGTTTCCAGCTTCAGAAAAATGAAAAAAAAAAAAAAAATAAATAAAGCAAGTCCTAATCTTTTGCTGGAGGGTCTTGCCTTGTAAAAAATGCAACACCTGTGAAACACAATCAAGAGGATCACAATAAAACGAAGTATGCCTGTATACAAAACTGACAATAATAATGTAAGATGCCTGAGAGGGCAGGAGGGTTAGACGTGAAAGAACAAGACGTGATTCACCTGAGATCAGAGGCACAGTTAGTTAATCTACATACAGGTTTGTAAAGCCTGGTCCTTGCTCAACATCCACATCACCTGGTGACTTGATAGAATTGCAAAACTGTGGGCCTCATCCAGAGCTCCAGAATCAGTAGCTCAGTGCGTGAGGCCCAGAAATGTTTCTTTAACAAGCACGCCAGGTGGTTTTGATGCTCAAGTTTGAGAAGAACTGTGCAGACTTGAATGGCAGGAAGAGAGGAGCTGGAGCTAACGTATTTGAAGGTAGGAATTTGAGGGCGCGGAGTTTTCACAGTTGTAAGCAATCAACTCGAGATCAGAGGGCAGATACAAGGAAGTAACCCTTCGCCTGCTCTTTCCTAAAGGCCGAGGAACCCGAGGAGCAGGCTTCTGAGTCCTCAGATACCCACAGGAGCTCCGGAGGGCGTCAGAAAGGAAAAGGATGGAAGGAAACGGGAAAGGGCAGTGAGGCTGTAAAGAAACGATGAGCCTGACCTCTGGTGGCACAGTGGATTAAGCGTTGACCTGGAACGCTGAGGTCGCCGGTTCAAAACCCTGGGCTTGCCTGGTCAAGGCACATATGGGGGTTGATGCTTCCTGCTCCCCCCCCCCCGGCTCTCTCTCTTCTCTAAAATGAATAAATAAATAAAATTTTAAGAAACGATGAGATCCCGGGGCTCCAGAACCCCCAACTATGTAACCAGTGTCTAGGTAAGCCCCACCACATGCCCAAGATCCCCGACTCCACACCATGTACGGATGGACTAACGGTCCGTCTCCAACGCTTACTTCCGGCCCCAGCCAATAGGAACCAAAACCGCTCAGCCAGTCAGCGTCCTGCGCTTCTTCCGGCGTTCTGCGTGCTGCCCTGGAGACGGGACGGGCGAATCCAAACGCGGAGGGGTGCTGAGCTCGCAAGGCCGGACGCTGACGCCAGCAGCCACGCTTCCCTCCAGCATTTCCTACCCTGGTTGAGGGTCGGTGGAGTCGTCCTAAGGCTGGGCGCGAGGCCGTTTGGGTTGAAAGCGGTGCCCCAGCATAACCACTTCCAGGCCTCAGCCAATAGAAACCGAAACTGTCCAGCCAATCAGTGCCCTGCGCTCTTTCCGGCGTTCTGCGTGCTGCCCTGGAGACGGGATGGGCGACTCCAAACGCGTAGGGGCGCTGGACCTGCACGGCCTGCCGCTACTTCTTTGGGTCCCACCTTACTCCTTGCTTCGCCCCCAGCCTCTGGCCAGTGGCCCCGTCCTGTGAGGATAGGGTCCGAGACGTGCGCCCTGGGGAGAGCCTCCTGGTGGGTCTGTTGCATCTACCCACCCAGGGACCAGGTGAGGGGGAGTTTTAGGGGCATGAATCTGGGTTCGCTGCTCCCTCAGCCAGCGGGATAGAGGCTGCAGGTCTAGAGGGGCGCTGCCCACTCCCTCACTCTTCTCCCCCCCCCGCCGCCCCTCCGTCCGCCGTCAGACGAAGTTTAAAACCCGCAGTTAATTCGGTCTCTACTGTGCTGCGAGGAGGCGCACCTGTTGAGTGCTTAGCAACATACCTTGCCGCTTAACAAAGTGCCTGGTCGCCTTTTAGGTCTTCGGGAAAGGGTGACTTGGCCTGCGCTTCGCAAAGTTGAGCGTGCATCCGGAGGGCGAGTTGAAACATTGCTGGGCCTGGATTCCAGAATTTCGGATTCAGTATAGGTCTGCGTTAGTTGGCGAGAATTTGCATCTCTGTCGAGTTCCCAGGTGTTGCTGATGCTGCTGGTGCGGGAGTTAAAGATTTTGTAGGTGGGAATGATTGAGAGGAGGGTTCCAGGCTTTACCTGCGTGCCCCTTATCACCTGGTCTGTTCCAGAGTCTGTTGAATGTTAGCCCTACCCCCTGGGTTTCAAATGCCTCATTTGCTTGTATGTGTGATTTGTTCTGGTTTCTGACTTCTCAGATTATCTGGGTGAATTTTTAGATTAAAAGAGGTTTAAATTATGCACCGCGTTTATAGAAAGTGTGCAAGACAAAACTGTGTCTGAAAGTTACACGCCTGGGTGAGAAAACGATGGAGAAATCCAAGAAACTAATACCGTAACTGTGGATGTAAGTCAAGGGAGTAGGAGATGTGGTTGTTACAGGTTCTTGGAGGGATTTCGGGAATGGCTGGCAAAGGGCTTTTCTGACCTGGGTTCTGAGTACAGCGGTGTACCTATTATAATAATTCATTAAACTATACATTTATTTTGTTGGGTTTTCCATGTTTGTGTTTTGTTTTATAGTTTAAGAGGTAACAAATTTTTTGAAATTGATATTGGGAAGTCTAAGGTGAGGGATATCCTGAGATTGAATAAAAAAGAATCTTAAAGTCATGGAATTTCAAATTGGAAGATAACTTAGAAGATCACCTTGTTTTCAAGAAATTAATTACTCATTTTACATAAAAACTTCAGCATCTTTTGCTGATATATTTGAAACTTTAATTAAGGTCTCATTTTTTTTTTTCTGGTGTAGTATCTTCATTTTAACAGTGTTGATTTGGTCTTATTTTAGGTTATATTACATATCATGTATTGTTTACCTTTTGCCACGTTACTCTTGTTTAGGCTGCATTTGGGTGGGTCATGAGTCAGGATTGGTTCTTATTAATGAATAGTTTTTAGGGAGGGGAGGAATGTAAAAGGAACTTAGTAAAACTGTTCATTAAAGAAAATGGATACTATCTGTGCCCTTTTTTGGTTTCTATTGATTTAAATTCAGAATTCTCCCACATACTTTCTGCTTAGAATTTTTAAAATTTTCACTATCATTAGACTGGTTTCTTCTGATTTGCTCTAGATTCTGGGTTTATAATTCAAATAACTAAATGTAATTACTAGCCTGTATATTTTTATAGTAGAATTTTCTCCATTTTACAGTAAGTTTTAGTTTCATTAGACAATGGAGTCATAGAATTTGTTATTCCTAGATTCTTAGATTACTGGTTTCCTATAATGAGACAGGGGTCAGCAAACTACTGCCTACTGGCCAAATCTGGCTCTGCTTGTTTTTGTATGGCCTACAACTGAGGATGAATAAGATCTAATGTACATCATACTGATTATAGTCAACAGTAGTACATACTTCAAAGTCACTAAGAGACTAGATCATAAATGTTTTCACCACAAAAAAGAAATGATAATGTGATGTGAAAGAGGTGTTACTATGTAAATATATCAAATCAACATGATATAATATTACATGTCAATTATATCACTAAGATATTGAGATATAATTAACACATATAAAATGTACCCTTTTAAAATGCACAATTTAGTAATTTTTGGTGTATTAACAAAGTTGTACAACCATTAGCATTATCTAATTTCAGTACATTTTCATCTATCCCCAAAGAAACTCCGTACTATTAACTTACTTCTTTCTTGCATTCTCTGTTTCTAAGGAATGTTGCTATAGATTCTGACTTAAACATAAGCTGTGTTTACAGAGGCTGTCTTACTGCTTGGATAATTTCTGGGATGTTTTCTATAGTCTAGTGTGGATAATTCTCCAAAAGAGATGCCAATTTAAAAGATATTTTTAGTTGAATAAATACTTTGATTATATAAATATTTTTAATTTTAATTTTTATTTATTTATTTATTTTTACAGGGACAGAGAGAGAGTCAGAGAGGGATAGATAGGGACAGACAGACAGGAACGGAGAGAGATGAGAAGCATCAATCATCAGTTTTTCGTTGGGACTCCTTAGTTGTTCATTGATTGCTTTCTCATATGTACCTTGACCGTGGGCCTTCAGCAGACCGAGTAACCCCTTGCTCGAGCCAGCGACCTTGGGTCCAAGCTGGTGAGCTTTTTTTGGCTCAAGCCAGATGAGCCCGCGCTCAAGCTGGCAACCTCGGGGTCTCGAACCTGGGTCCTTCCATATCCCAGTCTGACGCTCTATTCACTGCACCACCACCTGGTCAGGCATATAAATATTTTTGAGACTATGTTAAGATACCAAAATTACTATTTCACTTGACTTATAAAGAAAATCTAGTCGGATAGAAGATTACATCAAATCCTTACTCATGAAAAACGGGATTTTATTGGTCAAGAAAATGAATTCTTTTAACTGCTTATATTGTAGATCAGTGGTAGTCAACCTGGTCCCTACCGCCCACTAGTGGGTGTTCCAGCTTTCATGGTGGGCGGTAGCGGAGCAACCAAAGTATAAATAAAAAGATAGATTTAACGATAGTAACTTGTTTTATAAAGATTTATCCTGCCAAACTTAGTGAAAATCTGACATAAAGTACTTGGTAAGTAATTATCATTATAAGCTTTAACTTGCTTGTAATTCTGCTTTATAAATTTTATAAAGTAAAGTTCCTTCCCTACTTTATAAATCACTATTACTGTGGAACTGGTGGGCAGTTAGAAAATTTTACTACTAACAGAGATACAAAAGTGGGTGGTAGGTATAAAAAGGTTGACTAACCCTGTTGTAGATGATCAAGTGATTGGTTTAAAAAAATCTTCACTTAAAACAGGAGTTAGCAACAGGCCTTAAATAATATATAAATGAATTGAGCTTGGGCTATGTTCCAATTAAACTTTATTTACAAAACCAGGTAACAGGCTGAATTTGGCCTGGAAACCAGTAGTTTGCTAACTTCTGACTTCGAATAATATTGTTTTATGCAATCTCTGTGGATTAGATGGAAATACTGTCATTTGTTTAGAGAGTATTTTTACATACATTGTTTCATTTGCTTCTCCTAATTTGAGGGTTAGTGGGACATATATTGCCCATCATTATACAGGGATCATTATACAGCAACTCATTGGCAGGAGCTGCTTTCCATTGTGCACAGGTGTCAAAGAGGCATTGGCTAAAATTGCCTTCGTTTGCTGATTTTGGTACGTGTGTTGAAAACAGCTGTCATTTTCCCTATTTTTGTTTTTAGGAACAAAATTCAACTTTAGGAAGCTGAATATGGGTTAGGGAATTGTTTGTTTATTTTCACCTTAGCTTTTTATCATCCTACAAAAAGAAAGACACTGGCATCCAACACTTACTTGCAGGTGAATCTTCAGAATTTATAGAATTGTTAGATTTATTTACATATTAAATATCTTAGGGCCCCTGGTCGGCAAACCGCGGCTTGCGAGCCACATGTGGCGCTTTGGCCCCTTGAGTGTGGCTCTTCCACAAAATCCCACGTGCGGGTGCTAACTCGATAAGGAATGTACCTACCTATATAGTTTAAGTTTAAAACATTTGGCTCTCAAAAGAAATTTCAATCGTTGTGCTGTTGATATCTGGCTCTGTTGACGAATGAGTTTGCCGACCACTCTGACCTAGGCTAATTAATCATGCCATTAACTGGCCTTTATGTGTGTCACTTTTGTTTCTGATTCAGGAGCTGGCGATGCTATTAGGCTGGCATTTTGTCAGGTGTGAGAAGCCGGCCCAGAGATGGAAAACTTCATTCTGTATGAGGAGATAGGCCGGGGAGCCAAGACCATCGTCTACAAAGGGCGGCGGAAGGGAACGATCAATTTTGTAGCTATTCTTTGCACTGATAAGTGCAAAAGGCCTGAAATAACCAACTGGGTAAGTCAAGTGTGTTCCCTTCCCTCTGGCAAAGGACAGAGCTGTGACTGGGGAGAATAAGTGGCAGGAAAACAGTGTATTGCACCCACCATAGCAAGTGCCACGTTTTCAGTCTGGACGGGCCTCCTTTCGTCTGTTTAGTGCCACCAGTCCTGAATGACTGATAAACATACCCAAGTCATTAGCAGCTCGGAGTTCTGTTTGCTTCGATCAGAGTCAGGGAGAATATAGTCTATGTTAGATCATTTACTTTTTCATTGAATGTATGATTATGAAGCTTTCCAAAGGGAGGACTTGGGAGAGAGCGACTTGGGTTGAAATAGCTGGGCCACGTCACAGCCCCAGCTCCTTGGACCAAGCCTAACCCCCTCCCTTTTTTTTATTGTAGTAAAATACACACAACACAAAATTTACCACTTTAACCATTTTTAAGTGTGTAGGTTGGTGGTATTGAGTTCATGCATATTGCTGTGCAGCCATTACCATCTCCAGAACTCTTTTTTTTTTAAAGATTCTAATTATTGGCCCTGGCCGGTTGGCTCAGTGGTAGAGCGTCGGCCTGGCATGCGGAAGTCCCCGGTTCAATTCCCGGCCAGGGCACACAGGAGAAGCACCCATCTGCTTCTCCACCCCTCCCCCTCTCCTTCCTCTCTGTCTCTCTCTTCCCCTCCGTCAGCCAAAGCTCCATTGGAGCTAAGATGGCCCGGGCGCTGGGGATGGCTCCATGGCCTCTGCCCCAGGCGCTAGAATGGCTCTGGTCGCAACGGAGCGACGCCTCAGATGGGCAGAGCATCGCCCCCTGGTGGGCATGCCGGGTGGATCCCCGTCGGGCGCATGCGGGAGTCTGTCTGACTGCCTCCCCGTTTCCAGCTTCAGAAAAATACAGAAAAAAAAAAGATTCTAATTATTGATTTTTAGGGAGAGGAGAGAGAGAAAGAGAGAGAGAGAGAAGGGGAGAGGAGTAGGAAGCATCAACTCCCATATATGCCTTGACCAGGCAAGCCCAGGGTTTCGAACCGGTGACTTCAGTGTTCCAGGTCAACGCTTTATCCACTGCGCCACCACAGGTTAGGCCAAGACTTTTTTTAGAGGAAGTTTTAGGTTCACAGCAAAATTAAGAGGAAGGTAACAGAGATTTCCCATATACTCTCTGCCCCACACATTCATAACCTCCCCCATTATCAGCACCCCTGCAACAAGGGGCACATTTCTTTTTTTTGTTGTTTTTTTGTTGTTGTTGTTGTTTTTTTTTTTTCATTTTTCTGAAGCTGGAAATAGGGAGAGACAGTCAGACAGACTCTCGCATGCGCCCGACCGGGATCCACCCGGCACGCCACCCATGGGGCCATGCTCTGCCTACCAGGGGGCGATGCTCTGCCCATCCTGGGCGTCGCCATGTTGCGACCAGAGCCACTCTAGCGCCTGAGGCAGAGGCCACAGAGCCATCCCCAGCACCCGGGCCATCTTTGCTCCAATGGAGCCTTGGCTGCGGGAGGGGAAGAGAGAGACAGAGAGGAAAGCGCGGCGGAGGGGTGGAGAAGCAAATGGGCGCTTCTCCTGTGTGCCCTGGCCGGGAATCAAACCCGGGTCCTCCGCACGCTAGGCCGACGCTCTACCGCTGAGCCAACCGGCCAGGGCGGCACATTTCTACAATTGATGAAACTTACCTTGAAACATCATAATCACCCAAAGTCCGTAGCTGACATTAGGATTCACTTTTGGTGTTGGACATTCCACGGGTTTGGACCAGTGTATAATGACATGTGTCTGTCATTACGGTACCTACCACACGAAGAGTCTCATTGCCCTAAAAATTCTCTGTGCTTTCTCTACTCCCCTTTCCTCCCCCTGCCACCCCTGCCTCCCCCTACCTCCCTCTAACTCCCCCTGCCTCCCCCTGCCTCCTCCTGCCTCCCCTGCCTCCCCCTGCCTCCCCCTGCCTCCCTCTGACTCCCCCTACCTCCCCCTGCCTCCCCCTGACTCCCCCTACCTCCCCCTGCCTCCCTCTGACTCCCCCTACCTCCCCCTGCCTCCCTCTGACTCCCCCTGCCTCCCCCTGCCTCCTCCTGCCTCCCCTGCCTCCCCCTGCCTCCTCCTGCCTCCCCTGCCTCCCCCTGCCTCCCTCTGACTCCCCTGCCTCCCCCTGCCTCCCTCTGACTCCCCCTACCTCCCCCTGCCTCCCTCTGACTCCCCCTACCTCCCCCTGCCTCCCTCTGACTCCCCCTACCTCCCCCTGCCTCCCTCTGACTCCCCCTGCCTCCCCCTGCCTCCCTCTGACTCCCCCTGCCTCCCCCTGCCTCCCCTGCCTCCCCTGCCTCCCCCTGCCTCCCTCTGACTCCCCCTACCTCCCCCTGCCTCCCCCTGCCTCCCTCTGACTCCCCCTACCTCCCCCTGCCTCCCTCTGACTCCCCCTGCCTCCCCTGCCTCCTCCTGCCTCCCCTGCCTCCCCCTGCCTCCCTCTGACTCCCCTGCCTCCCCCTGCCTCCCTCTGACTCCCCCTGCCTCCCTCTGACTCCCCCTACCTCCCCCTGCCTCCCCCTGCCTCCCTCTGACTCCCCCTACCTCCCCCTGCCTCCCTCTGACTCCCCCTACCTCCCCCTGCCTCCCTCTGACTCCCCCTACCTCCCCCTGCCTCCCTCTGACTCCCCCTACCTCCCCCTGCCTCCCTCTGACTCCCCCTACCTCCCCCTGCCTCCCTCTGACTCCCCCTGCCTCCCCCTGCCTCCTCCTGCCTCCCCTGCCTCCCCCTGCCTCCCTCTGACTCCCCTGCCTCCCCCTGCCTCCCTCTGACTCCCCCTACCTCCCCCTGCCTCCCTCTGACTCCCCCTACCTCCCCTGCCTCCCTCTGACTCCCCCTACCTCCCCCTGCCTCCCTCTGACTCCCCCTGCCTCCCCCTGCCTCCCTCTGACTCCCCCTGCCTCCCCCTGCCTCCCCTGCCTCCCCTGCCTCCCCCTGCCTCCCTCTGAATCCCCCTACCTCCCCCTGCCTCCCCCTGCCTCCCTCTGACTCCCCCTGACTCCCCCTACCTCCCCCTGCCTCCCTCTGACTCCCCCTGCCTCCCCTGCCTCCTCCTGCCTCCCCTGCCTCCCCCTGCCTCCCCCTACCTCTCCCTGCCTCCCTCTGACTCCCCCTACCTCCCCCTGCCTCCCTCTGACTCCCCCTACCTCCCCCTGCCTCCCTCTGACTCCCCCTACCTCCCCCTGCCTCCCTCTGACTCCCCCTACCTCCCCCTGCCTCCTGCTGTCTCCCCCTACCTCCCCCTGCCTCCCTCTGACTCTCCCTGCCTCCCCCTGCCTCCTCCTGCCTCCCCTGCCTCCCTCTGACTCCCCCTGCCTCCCCTGCCTCCTCCTGCCTCCCCCTGCCTCCCCTGCCTCCCCCTGCCTCCCTCTGACTCCCCCTGCCTCCCCCTAACTCCCCCTGCCTCCCCCTGCCTCCCCCTGCCTCCCTCTGATTCCCCCTGCCTCCCCCTGCCTCCTCCTGCCTCTCCTGCCTCCCCCTGCCTCCCTCTGACTCCCCCTACCTCCCCCTGCCTCCCTCTGACTCCCCCTACCTCCCCCTGCCTCCCTCTGACTCCCCCTGCCTCCCCCTGCCTCCCTCTGACTCCCCCTGCCTCCCCCTGCCTCCCTCTGACTCCCCCTGCCTCCCCCTGCCTCCCTCTGACTCCCCCTGCCTCCCCCTGCCTCCCTCTGACTCCCCCTGCCTCCCCCTGCCTCCCTCTGACTCCCCCTGCCTCCCCCTGCCTCCCTCTGACTCCCCCTGCCTCCCCCTGCCTCCCGCTGTCTCCCCTGCCTCCCCCTGCCTCCTGCTGTCTCCCCCTGCCTCCCCCTGCCTCCTGCTGTCTCCCCCTACCTCCCCCTGCCTCCTGCTGTCTCCCCTGCCTCCTCTGCCTCCTCTGCCTCCCCTGCCTCCCCTGCCTCCTGCTGTCTCCCCCTACCTCCCCCTACCTCCTGCTGTCTCCCCCTGCCTCCCCCTGCCTGCCTCCCTTTGACTCCCCCTGCCTCCCCCTGCCTCCCCCTGCCTCCCTCTGTCTCCCCCTACCTCCCCCTGCCTCCTGCTGTCTCCCCCTACCTCCCCTACCTCCTGCTGTCTCCCCCTACCTCCTCCTGCCTCCTGCTGTCTCCCCCTACCTCCCCCTGCCTCCTGCTGTCTCCCCCTGCCTCCCCTGCCTCCCCCTGCCTCCCTCTTTCTTTCTTAGACTGAATAATATTCCATCATGTGTATATGCGACGTTTGGCTTATCCGTTCACCTGCATGTAGACATTTGGATTGCTTTCACGTGTCATCTGTTGTGAATAATGCTGTGGGAATATGGGTATGCAAATATTTTGAGACTCTGCTTTCACTCCGGTGTGTATATTCCCAGAAGTGGAATTGCTGGATCCCATGGTAACTCCGTTTACTTTTTTGAGGAACGTCCATACTGTTTTCCGCGGAGGCCGTATCATTTAACCTTTCCACCAACAGTGACTAAAGGATCTCGCTTCTCTACATCTTTACCAATACTTGTTACTTTCCATTTTTTGTTTTTCTTGAAAACAGGCGTTATAATGGGTGTGAGGAGATGCTGGCTTTTGAAAGGAGTGTGGACAGTTGAGGGGAGATGGGTGTGTGTGACATGATGCAGGTTAGTTGTTGGGAACACAAGGAGTCTCTTCTGGTTAGGTTTTCTCTGAGACGGAAAACGAAGCCATCCGTTAGGAGCGGCAGGGATGGGCAGGCAGTGTTCGGGAAAGCGGTGTGAACAGTTCCTTGGAGGACTGGCTGGCTGGAGCCATTTGAGACGGGATCATAAGCTGAAGGAGGATCTGTCGGCATGGTTTGTGTCTGCTTCAGCTGTGTGGGTGTCTACAGTGTGGAATTTGCCCAGAATTGGAGTCCTAGAGTGAGCGAGCTGGACAGGAAGTGAGTGTTGGTCACGCACTGGGGTGTGGGGAAGAGATGGACATAATGCAGTTATTAGTAAAAACCTTGCACTGCTGCCCAATAGAAGTATAAAAGGGGCTACAAATCTAATTTTTAAGTTCATAGTAGCCCCATTGAAAAATGAAAAATAGGTGAAATTAAATTTTTTTCCTTTTTTTCCAATTGAGAGGAGGGGGGATAGACTCCTTGCACACGCCCTGACTGGGATCCGCCCGGCAACCTGTCTGGGGCCGATGCTCTGCCCATCTGGGGCCGTGCTCACAACCGAGCATCGAGCATCGTAGCGTCTGAAGTAGAGGTTCCACAGAGCCATCCTCAGCACCTGGGGCTGATGTGCTCGAACCAGTTCATCCTTGGCTGTGGGAGGAGAAGAGGGAGAGAAAAAAAGAGAGGAGAGGGGGAAGGGTGGAGAAGCAGACAGGCGCTTCTCCTGTGTGCCCTGGCCGGGAATCGAACCCGGGGCCTCCACACGCTGGGCTGATGCTCTACCACCCAGCCAACCAGCCAGGGCCATAATTTTATTAATTTATTTTATTTACTCCAATATATCATATATAGTGTGTTATTTCAACATGTAGTTGATATAAAAGTTATTAATATTTTTCTTTTTATTTTTTTATTTTTCTGAAACTGGAAACAGGGAGGCAGTTAGACAGACTCCCGCATGTGCCCGACCGGGATCCACCCGGCATGCCCACCGGGGGCTATATTCTGCCCCTCTGGGGCATCGCTCTGTTGCATCCAGAGCCATTCTAGCGCCTGAGGCAGAGGCCAAGGAGCCATCCCCAGCACCCGGGCCATCTTTGCTCCAATGTAGCCTCGGCAGCAGTAGGGGAAGAGAGAGACAGAGAGGAAGGAGAGGGGGAGGGGTGGAGAAGCAGATGGGTGCTTCTCCTGTGTGCCCTGGCCGGGAATCAAACCCGGGACTCCTGCATGCCAGGCCGAAGCTCTACCGCTGAGCCAACCGGCCAGGGCCATATTTTTCTTTTTCGATGTGCAGTATTCAGTATCTGGTGTACATTTTACACATAGAGCTTGTCTCTGTTCAGACCAGCTGCTTCTCCAGGGCGCAGCCGCCCTTGTGGTGTGTGGCCCTGTATTGGACAGTGCAGGCCCCAGATGGGCGGTTGAGGTGGGGGCCGAGGGGCCCGGGGTCTGAAGAGGGATAGAGGGGGTGTCGGGTCGGTGTGCTGGCCTGAGTTCCGTTGGCATTTCCAAGGCTCTCCCCCTTCCCCTGCCCGAGTCAGTGGGTACCTGTGTAAACATGCTCACCAGTGGCCCCCCATTCTGTAAGGGCCATATCATCGGGGCTTGATTACAAGCTCCTCCTCAAATTCTCTCTCCATCTTTACTTTTGGTTTTCTCCTCATCTGTTTTCTAAGTTACATGGATTCATTTTTATTTATTTGTGTTGCAAATGTGAACCCGCCTCGTCCTTCCCTAGTGTACCGTATTCTATTTTAATAAGAGCTCCGTATCTCCACAAATCGTGGGTCTGTAGTCTGCGTCCAGTGAGAGTAGAATTTGGATGTGATTTTGTTTTTTTAAAGAGAACTGGAAAACAAGAATTGAGAGCGTTTTGGTAGTCATCAGCAGTTCTGGGTTTCAGCGGTTTGCTAATCACACATAGCTGTGGTTTTCCCATGAGATTTTAAAAGGAGGGAGCAAAAATCTCCCAAGCAACTTAGTACTTTTTAATGGCAGGCTTCTTTCTGCATTTTTATTGTTGAATTTTTAATTCACTCTTGACCTAATAGAAATGTACATTTTAAGATCTGTGTTCATTTTAATGATTCTTCTTTTAATAATCTAAGTGAATTGATGATATTAGGATTCCTTAAGAATGTTTTTTAAAAAAATTGTAGACTCCTGAGAGTTCTTTTATAAAGTATATTATAGAGGGACTACATTATCATTGTAGAAAGTTTGGACCATATAGAAAAATAAATAAAGGAAAACAGCATTCTTCTATTACCTGAAGACAGTGATTGTTACATTTTGGTTTGTTTCTTCTAGTCTTTTCTCCTGTTAATTAAAAAAATAATTTTCTAATGATGATATCATATAATTTTGTTTCTTGCCTTTTCACTTAGTATTATAACTATCATTTTTCCATGTTGCTCTGAAATTAAGTAAACATTTTAATGCTGGCATAATATTTTGTAAGTTGATATATAGCTTATTTTACTATATTATTGAGCGTTTAGGTTTTTTTACATAGTAAATTTTTAAATTCCTTTTATGAAAGTAGTGTGTACTTAATATAGAAAATAGAAAAAAATAGAATAAAAAAGTAATTCTGTTCATTACAACAGCTTTTTTGGATGTATACCTTTTGGCCATTTTCCTATGAATAATTTATTTTTTTGCAATATTGTATTTACCCAAACATACAAAACTATATTGCACAAGTTTTTAAAAAATCATTTTTAAAATTGCGCACTAAATTAGCATTTTTCCATGTGACCTGCCTTCATATCCATCATTTTGATGTCCGTAAACAATTTCACCAAATGAATTTCATTATTTTCCATTTCCCAATTGCATATTTACGTGTTTTTTAATGGATGCGAGAGTTTTAAGGACTTTTTTAGTGTGAATGTTGTGTCTTATAGGTTCGCCTCACCCATGAAATTAAACACCAGAATATTGTAACTTTTCATGAATGGTATGAAACCAGCAATCATTTGTGGCTAGTAGTGGAACTCTGCACAGGTAAGCCACGGTATTTGGTTTTAAAAAAACATGGGATGTAGGTTTTGTTATTTTCCTTTCTTTTGCAAATGTAAGTGTTGATATTATTGACTATGTTAACTTGAAAATCTCGTTTGATGGATATTAGGGAAGGGTAAGGAGCTAAGATGTTTGGTAAGAGGAAGATTTATTTCATTTATTTTTATTTGTTAAAATTTTTTTTAGAGAAGGGGAGGCAGAGAGACAGACTCCTGCATGCTCCCTGACTAGGATCCACCCGGCATGACCACCAGGGGGCGATGCTCTGCCCATCGGGGGCCCTTGCTCTGTTACAGCTGGAACCATTTTTTAGTGCCTGAAATGGAGGCCATGGAGCCATCCTCAGTGCCTGGGGCCAACTTGCTCTAATTGAGCCATGGCTGCAGGAGGGGAAGAGAAGACAGAGAGAGAGAGAGAAATGAGAGGGGGATGGGTGGAGAAGCAGATGGTCACTTCTCCTGTGTGCCCTGGCCAGGACATCCACATGCTGGGCCAACTCTCTACCACTGAGCCAACCAGCCAGGGTCAAGAGGAAGATTTATGTAAAGTTCA
The DNA here is from genome assembly GCF_036850995.1 of Saccopteryx leptura. Lineage (NCBI taxonomy): Eukaryota > Metazoa > Chordata > Mammalia > Chiroptera > Emballonuridae > Saccopteryx > Saccopteryx leptura. The sequence continues at coordinate 12,073,991 of NC_089512.1, forward strand.
ATTTGGTATTAACTTTGGCATCAAAAGTTAGTAAACCACTTACATAAAAATTTTGAAATGTTGTTTAGAGGTAATTTATCAAACCAATTTTTCCATTTAATGAAAACAAAGTAGGACAACTAGCTATTAATTAGCTCATTAGTTTATAAAGTGATTTTTTTTTTTTTTTCTGAAGCTGGAAACGGGGAGAGACAGTCAGACAGACTCCCGCATGCGCCCGACCAGGATCCACCTGGCACGCCCACCAGGGGCAACGCTCTGCCCACCAGGGGGCGTCGCTCTGCTGCAACCAGAGCCACTCCAGCGCCTGGGGCAGAGGCCAAGGAGCCATCCCCAGCGCCCGGGCCATCTTTGCTCCAATGGAGCCTTGGCTGCGGGAGGGGAAGAGAGAGACAGAGAGGAAGGAGAGGGGGAGGGGTGGAGAAGCAGATGGGCGCTTCTCCTGTGTGCCCTGGCCGGGAATCGAACCCGGGACTTCTGCACGCCAGGCCGACGCTCTACCACTGAGCCAACTGGCCAGGGCCTAAAGTGATTTTTTTTAATGAACTGAATACTTGCTGTTTATAAAAACTTAAGCAATGTGGAAACATATAAAGATGAATCAACAAATAACACCACCTAGGGATAGAGAAGTAACACTTTAGCGTTCTTGTTACAGCTTCCTAAGACTGTATACAGGGAGAAAGGTGACTGAATACATAGATACTCTCTGGCTTTTAGTTTCAGTGTCTTCAGGGAAAAAAAATCTTAACAAGTACCACAGTTAGTATACTTCTGTTTTTTCACTGAGTAAAATGAAGATTCATTGTAATTATATCTAGCTTTATGAGTCTTGCCGATTATATTGGCATTTAGATTTTGTAAAACTTTGATGGCAGAGGTGTGACGGGGACTGGGGAATGGTAGAGAGATAGAATTCCCCAGGTGTCTGCCTTTGGCCCGTTATTTCCTCAGTAGTGTGCACTAAGGGAATGATTTTCTAAGGGGTATGGAAAGGCCCCATTTTTTTTCTTTTTCTTTTTTCTTTCTTTTTTTTTTTTTTTGCTCTGCAGTAGTTTGCAGAATGTGACCTAACTTTGCACAGGAGTAAATGTGACTCTAAATTTGCGTAATATGATTTAAGTGCATTGTTTGGGTTAGTGTTTACCACAAAATTTTGCAGCTGTTCAATTCCTCAGGGCTCTGGAGCGAGGAATCCCAGCACCAGGGTGCTTCTTCCTGCATCCCACCTGCTCACGCCCGAAGCAGCCCCAGACCGCACAGCCGGCCTCCCTGGGCTGGCCCTGAGTGTGGACATGGATTTCTGATAGGGTGCTTGTCCTTCGGGTTCGTTTGCAGGTGTGTTCCCCCAGGAGACTCTCCAGGCGCACTTGACTCGATCCCTTTCTTCATCCCAGGATCTTCCAGCATGCAGCCTCGTGGAGGCACTGTGTAATGTTGGGGGGCTTAAAATGGGTGACTTGAATCCACTTGCAGGTGGTTCCTTAGAAATGGTTATTGCTCAAGACAAGAACCTCCCAGAAGATGTTGTAAGAGAATTTGGGACTGACCTGATTACTGGATTGCACCATCTTCACCAGCTTGGCATTCTCTTTTGTGACATTTCTCCTGGGAAGGTAATTCATGAAAGCTTCGATTTCCTAACTGCTTGTGTTCTTAAGGTACTGTGCTTCCTCCCAGGTCTTTTTATTGTTGGATACAATTTTAAGTATGAAACATCTTGAAATTTTAACATTTTTTAAATAAAAGGAAACTATATATATTTTAGCTATCTGTTTAGCTCCCTGTTGAAGTCCTTCCAGAATGCAGAGCCCCCCCCCCCCATTTCAGAGCCCAGGGAGTAATTATAACGGCTGAGGTGTATTGCCAACGACGAGGTCCACAGACCTGTGAATAGGGCCCTCCATTCTTAGAGTACACAGCTATGAGCCATTACTTCAGTTTGGTAGTGAGGTTTTTGGCTATTTATGTATGATTCCTGATATTATAGCTACAATGACTTTGTTGTTGTTGTTAAACTAATTATCCATAACTACCCGTGCTTCCATGTAGTTGTCAGGAACCCTGTTTGGCTTCTTAGTCACAGCTGACAGGGACATTCAGGAGCCGTGTGCCCTGGACAAGTTCTCCCCCCTCTCTCTGTCTTTGTTTCTTGTCTCTGACATGGAGACAGATGTTTCAGGGTGATTGTGACGATTACATGTTAAGTTTGGGAGAAGCTTCTAGGACACTTTCTGGTACGTAATGTGCCCTGAATCAGGGACATCAATTATCTTTGTAAGTACATGATTTTAGGGATTGTTTTATTACTGGTTTGAGTTGCTACTGTTCTTTTGGTAATGGGTATATAAAAAAGTGAAAAGTTGGATATTTCCTTGTTAAACATAATTATAAGCCATCGGTGTGAGAACACAATTAAACCTAAAAAACTCCATAAAAGCTCTTGTAATGAGTAAAAAATCCTTGTTTGAAAGTCATATACTCGTCATATAAAGTCTCTAGCCACTTCGTTGTGGTCACAGCCCTGAAAGCAGCCAGGAGTGGTACGCAAATGCATAGGTGTGGTTTGTTTCAATAGAACTTTATTCTTGGACTTTAAAATTTGAATCTCATATAATTTTCACGTGTCAAGAAATATGACCTTATTATTTTTTCAACCATTCGGAAATGTAGAAAGCACTCTTAGCCGGTGGCTGCGCAGAACCAGGTGCTGGCTGGGGTTTGAGGCTGCCCTGTACTGGCTTCTGTGTGGGAGTTGTTTAAATGGGGTCTGGCATCAGCTGTTTATAATCTAGGAAATTCAGGCTGGTTTGTGATGTAACTTTTATTCTAAAACTGGGGTTGGCAGCGTCGGGCAGGGTGCCCGTTTCTGTGAACGGTGTTCTATTGGAATACGGCCTCACCCTTTCATTTGTGTATGTTGGTGGCTGTGGTGTTGAGTAGTCGACACCAAGACTTATGGTTTGCAAAGTCGGAAAGATTTACTAACGTAAAAAAAAATCTGCTGGCCCCTCCCACTGGTTCTCAAAGTGCGTTCCGCAGACCAGCAGTGTTAGTGTTACCTGGGACTCATTGGAAATGCAGGTTCTTGGACCCACCCCTGACTTGGTGAATCATAAACTCTGGATAGGGACTAGCAGTTTTTCTTAACTATTCTCCCAAGGGATTCTGGTGCTCAAAAACATTTAAAAGTCCCTGTAGACTCTTAACAGACATCCTTAGTATTTGTGGTTAGAAGTTAAGGGCAAACTTTAAATTGCTTTTACAAACCAAAAGCCAGCTTACTCATTGAAACTTCCCATAAAGATTTTTAATGACTCTGGAGAAAAAAATTCAAAGTAGTAGAACATTGGTTTCTGGCATAGTTTCAACCATCAACATATAACTTCTAGTCACAAATGATATTAGCAGACTTGAGTACGGAGCACCTGCTAATCACTGTTCAAACTCCTTTGCATGATAACCTCAGTTAATCCTTCCAACAGTCTGAAGTTAAGTATAATTTTTTTCATTTTATAGGTTGAGAGACTGTGATTTAGAAAGGTCAAATTAAGTAAATTCTTCAGGTCAGATTGCCTGTAAGTGGCGGTGGGCCTACAGCTCACATTTAGGTGTCTAACTTCAAAACCTTTGCTTTAATTGTACATTGTAGGAACAACACCTCTGACAGGTGGGTTTTCAAATCCTTCTTCAGCTGCAGTGAGGATGAGAGAGTATAGCTTGTTCCATATACATTGTTCTTAAAAGCCTGAGGTTTCCCTGTGTGGTTATATAATGTATGCATTATATACATCTGAAAATGGACAATTTAATATTTGGTTCTATTGTTAAAATGTTGGATTTATTTTTCTTCAGCTTTTTTTTAAAGTAAGCATTTCATCTTTTGAGTTGTAATGAAATAAAAAAGCCACTGCTCACAATGTTTTATGAGGTAATAAGAGGTACTGATGGAAGAGTTTATTGAATTAGCTTCTGACCGTGTGTACCTTTTAATCTGCATAGATACTCTTGGAAGGGCCCGGCACACTGAAGTTCAGTAATTTCTGCCTGGCAAAAGTGGAAGGGGAAAATTTGGAAGAGTTCTTTGCTTTGATGGCCACTGAGGAAGCAGGAGGTGATAGTGGGGAGAATGTACTGAAGAAAAGCATGAAAAGTAGAGTCAAAGGTATGTGGAGAGTTTTAAGATCCTAACTCTAACATTGATAAGAGTGTGGTGGTTATGGGGGGAGGGGGGAGAGGGAGAGGGAAAGGGGGAGGGGGAGGGGCACAAAGAAAACTAGATAGAAGGTGACAGAGGACAATCTGACTTTGGGTGATGGGTATGCAACATAATTGAATGACAAGATAACCTGGACATGTTATCTTTGAATATATGTATCCTGATTTATTGATGTCGCCCCATTAAAAAAATAAAATTATAAAAAAAAAAAAAAAGATCCTAACTCTAGTTGTGGGCCGCCTAAGTTAAATTAGGGGATAATGCTGACCTTTCGTTAGTCAAATAATGTATGGAAAATAGTGATGACCAGAAGTCTGGATACAAGCATGGCTTTGTCGATGGCCTGAAGGTTTCCTTGTGGAACTAATACAGTGTAAGGCACGAGGAACCCCTGGCAGCCCGTCTCTTACCCTGAGCTTTCTCTGTTGCTGACTACTCATAAGAACATAGGGTTTTGTCATAGAGAGGTTTTGTCTCCCTTCTGGCCATATTGTCAGCACTTAGTACAGTGCCTGGCACACACTAGTGGTTCAGTAGCTATTTGTTCAACGTTGTTGAACAGCTGATATTTGCAATTAAGAAAGATTATCAGGGTTTCACTTTTGGGAGGTGATTTTTTTTTTTCAAGGGAGGAAGGGAGATAGAGAGACAGACTCCTGCATGCTCCCTGACCAGGATCCACCTGCAAACTCTGTTTAGGACCAGTGTTCTGTCCATCTGGGGCCATGCTTGTAACTGAGCTATTTTTAGCACCTGAGGTGTAGGCTCCACAGAGCCATCCTCAGCACCCAGGGTCAATGTGCTCGAACTAATTGAGCCATGGCTGTGGGAGAGAAAGAGAGAGAGAGAGAGAGTAAGAAGGGGGAGGAGTGTAGAAGCATATGGTCGCTTCTCCTGTGTGCTCTGACCAGGAATCGAACCTGGGACATCCACATCCTGGGCCAATGCTCTACCACTCAGCCAGCTGGCCAGGCCTGGGAGGTGATTTTAACAGTGAGCTAGGGCCTGGGGTGTTAGCTGTAATTAAGAGGAGAGTGTGAAATGCTATTTCTTGCACCAGAACTTACGAGAGCAGCAGTAAAGAGCTTTGCTCTTCAAGTTCCCTGTAAGAGGTACTTGAGATGTTGAGGCCCTTGAATCTCTAGTCTGTTCACTATTAACGAAAGGGCTTCATGAGAGAGGGCAGCATCCTTAGGCTTGATTGTTACATGGCTAAGGATGGAGGAATGAGGGAAAGGGATGGGAGCAGCAGTTAAATGTAGGCCCCACAAATATAACGAAAGGTAACTTAACTTTCGGGGCCAGTCTTGTATGTGATAAAATTTCATGCCCAAGGAGGAGGCTTGGCATGAGATTCTCAAACATTTCATATGATGACTGGTGTTCTGTGAAAATTAATATTGTGGACTATGTTAGTAGAATATTGTTTTAAGTTATTATTTATGACTTTATTGTAGAAAAAAGAAGGTGATATATTTTAGGAATGCATATTTGAAATAGTCCCTTTTAGTAAGGGGAGGATGTCTGTGTTGTGGACAGATAGGTCAGTTTCTAGCTCAGTTATTTCTGAGCTAGAATAGTTAGAACTGTCCCCATGATGGGGCAGGTTAGCTTCTTTGACCAAGGATGGGAGACACTCTTGTAGCCATTAGTCCTGATCTTCAGGTATCACCAAAGTTATTGGCTACTCACCTTCACATCCCTGTGGTATGAAAATAAAAGGAAAAATAAAACCACTGCTCTTTCTCTAGAGCCTTTGAGAACTTACACTCTTAAGTGTGGCAATGAACAAGGCACTTGAAATAAAAACCTTGCATTTGACATCTGCAAGTGATTGGGTATTGTGGTGGGATTGACAGAAGTCACAAAGGAGCTCATACTTTGTATGAGTGCAGAAGTGCTCATACGATAAAAAACTCGTGTATATAAGAAACATTTTCTGAATAATCTAATGGTAACCACCCCTGGAGAAACCAAAACTGAAACACATAGCTTAAAAAGAAGAGGAAATAGAGGAAAGAAGCATGGAATACCACCAAACCAACCAACCAATCAACCAACAAACAAGAAAACCCTGACAGAAATACAAAGGTGAAGAACCAAAGGAGACACAGAGCTACCCGAAAACAAAACATAAAATGGCTATAAGACATCGCATCGTAGGGGTTCCTAAAGGAGAAGAGAATGAACAAGCAATAGAGAACTTGTCTAAAAAAAACTATAGCTGAAAACTTCCCTAATTTGATGAAGGAAAAAGTCATGCAAGTTCAAGCACCAAGTTCCGTTGAGGATGAACCCAAGGAGGCCCACACCAAGACGCATAATTAAATAGACAAAGTTAAGAGACAAAGAATACTAAAAGCTGCAAGAGAAAAGCAATTAATTACCTACAAAGGAGCCTCAGTAAGGCTGGTATCTGACTTCTCAACAGAAACACTTTAGGCCAGAAGGGATTGGCAAGAAACATTTAAAGTGATGCAAAACAAGAATCTACAACAAAGTCTACTCTACCTAGTAAAACTATCATTTAAAATTGAAGAAGAAGCCAAACTTCTTAACATATTTTATGAAGCCCACATAACCCTGATATCAAAATCTGGCAAAGACAATACAAAAAAACAACAACTACAGACAATTGTCTATAATGAAAACAGATGCAAAAATCCTAAACAAAATACGAACAAATTAAATACAACAATACATAATGATCAAGTGGGGTTCATGCACAAGGATGGTTCAACATATGTAATTTGATCAATGTAATTACCACATCAACAAAACAAAGGACAAAAATCATATCCTATCAATAGATGCAGAAAAGGCATTTGATAAGATACAACATTCATTTATGTTTAAAACATTCAATAAAATGGGTATAGAAAGTACCTCAACATAATAAAAGCCATATATGACAAACCACCTGCCAACATCATATTAACTGGTATAAAACTGAAAGCTTTTCCTTTAAAGTCAGGAACAAGACAAGGCTACCCATTCTTTCAACTGTTATTCAACATAGTACTGGAAGTCTTAGCCAGAGTAATCCGCCAAGGGAAAGAAATAAAAGGTGCCCATATTGGGAAAGAACAAGTAAAGGTGTCACTTTTTGCAGATGAACATGATCCTGTATATAGTAAACCCCAAAAACTCCACTGAAAAACTATTAGAAACATAAATAAATATAGTAAAGTCATAGAATACAAAATCAATACACAAAACTCTACTGCTTTCCTAAATGCCAACAATGAAACTTCAGAAAATGAATTGAAAAAAGAATTTCTTTTACAATTGCTACAACAAAAAAATAAAGTACCTAGGAATAAACTTAACAATGGAGGTAAAGGACCTATATAATGAAAACTACAAAGCATTATTAAAAGAAATTGAAAAAAATGCATTGAAATGGGAAAATATTTTATGTTCATGGATTGGAAGAATCAACATAGTAAAAATGGCCATATAATCCAAAGCCATATACAAATTTAATGCAATCCCCCTTAAAATCCTAGTGTCATTTTTTAAAGAAGTAGAACAAAACCCACAAGGTTTGTATGGAACCGTAAAAGACCCTGAATAGTCAAAGCAATCCTGAGCAAAAAGAATGGAGCTGGAAGTATTATACTACCTGACTTCAAATTATACTATAGAGCCAAGATAATTAAAACAGCGTGGTATTGGCAGAAAAACAGACATACAGATCAATATGTCTGTTTGACAATAGAACAGAATAGAGAGCCCAGAAATAAAACCACATATGTATGGATAAACTGTCTTTGACAAAAGAGCCAAAATCAAACAACGGAGAAAAAGCCTCTTCAATAATAGTGGTGTTGGGAAAATTGGAAAGCCACATGCACAAGAATGAAACGATTAGAGTTTGTCCCCATGCACAAGAACTAATTCAAAATGGATCAAAGACCTAAATATAAGGTCTGAAACAATAAATTACGTAGAAGAAAATGTAAGTACCAAACTTATGGATCTTGGCCACAAAGAACATTTTATGAATTTGACCTCAAAGGCAAGGGAAGTAAAGGCAACAATAAATGAATGGGACTAAACTAAAAAGCTTTGACACAGCAAAAGAAAGAACAACAACAGAAAAGGCAGCCAACCAAATGGGAGATGATATTCATAAACAACAGCTACATTATGGGGTTAATATGCAAAATGTATAAAAACACAACAAACAAGCAAACAGTCCAATTAAAAAATGAAGAGAGGAGGGCCCTGGCCGGTTGGCTCAGTGGTAGAGCGTCAGCCTGGCATGCAGGATTCCCCGGTTCGATTCCCGACCAGGGCACACGGGAGAAGCGCCCATCTGCTTCTCCACCTCTCCCACTCTCTTTCCTCTCTCTCTCTCTCTTCCCCTCCTGCAGCCAAGGCTCCATCGGAGCAAAGTTGGCCCAGGTGCTGAGGATGGCTCCATGGCCTCTGCCTCGGGCACTAGAATGGCTTTGGTTGCAATAGAGCAAAGCCCCAGATGGGCAGAGCATCGCCCCCTGGTGGGCATGCCAGGTGGATCCCGGTCGGGCGCATGCGGGAGTCTGTCTGACTGCCTCCCCATTTCCAACTTCAGAAAAATACAAAAAATAAATGAAGAGAGGATCTGAACATACACTTCTCCCAAGAAGATGTACAAATGACCAACAGATAAATGAAAAGATGCTCATCTATGCTAGCTATTAGAGAAATGCAAATCAAAATGACAATGAGATACCACCTTACTCCTGTTAAATTGGCTGTTATCAACAAGACAGGTACTAAGTGTTGGAGAGGCTGTGGAGAAAAAGGAACCCTCATTTACTGCTGGTGGGAATGTAAACTGGAACAACCATTATAGAAGACAGTATGGTGGAACCTCAGAAAATTAAGTATAGGATTACTGTATGACCCAGCAATCCCTTTGCTGGGTATCTACCCCCAAAACTCCAAAACATTGGTATGCAAAGACACATGCACCCCCATGTTCATCGCAGTATTATTCATGGTGGCTAAGACATGGAAACAGCCAAAGTGACCCTCAACAGAGAGATAGAGAAGGTATACATATCTACAATGGAGTACTATCTCAGCCATAAGAAAGGATGACATAGTGCCATTTACATCATGGATGGACCTTGAGAACATTATACTGAGTGAAATAGTAAATCAGAAAAAGCTAGGAACTATATGATTTCATACATAGGTGGGATATAAAACTGAGACTCGTGGACATAGATAAAAGTGAAGTGGTTACCAGAGGGAGGGAGTAAAGAAGGACTGAGAAGGATTTGACTTAGGGTGATGGTCACACAAAGCAGTCAACAGTTCAAATGCTATAGATACTCGCCTGAAACCTTTGTATTCTTATTGATCAATGTTGCCCCATTAAATTTAATTTCAAAATTAGAAAATGAGAAAAAAGTTAGGGAGTTGGACTAGATCAGAGTCCCAAACTTCAGGTGCAGGGAAGTTATATAAATGAACCAAGTGGCCCAGTTTAAGGCGGAGTGGTGGGGGTTATGCTGAACTGGGCCCAGTCCTGGCCCAGTGTTGGTTTTGCCCAAGAGAAGCTGGAGATCAGGGCTGATTGATGAAATGAGTTTCAAGTTGAGAACCTCCTGCCTGCAGGTTAGATTTCAGGTTTTCAGATTTAGTTCCTGACGGCCCCCGTTCTCATGGTGGCTGTGCAGGTGCATATCACTGGTCCTCAGCTACAGGGAGTAATAAACCACGGCCCCAGCCCCTCGAGGAGGAAATCATTGCTGCTTGAGCTGAGGACCAACTTCCCACGGGCTGCACCCGGCTGACAGCCTAGCATGGCAGGGATACTAAGCGGGCCCGTTCCTGGAAGACACTGGATGGCCAGCATTGGGCTGGGAATTCCCGATGACCTTGCCAACCCTTTCGTACAGTGCGTGCCAGTCTAGGGTATTTCCATTCCGTCTTCCTTCCGTTGGGGTCCGGCATGTGATGCGGTCCGGCCAGCTCACCCCCTTTTTTCTCACAGGCATTTTCGATGATGGCCCTTACATGGTTCATCTTTCCTGGTGCCTGCTTTTCGGAGGACCCAGGCTGACCCGGTTCTTGTCTCCCGGCACCCCTGCCTCTTGCGTTGGGCTCCAGCTGCACCCCATATCTGCAGTTCCCTGTGCATGTCCAGCTCCACACCCTTGTTCCTGCTGTTCTCCTTGTTTGGGGGGCCTCCCCTTCCGATCTTCTCTCCGGGGTCAGTCTGCAGGAAACCTGCTTTGTCCCTCTGGTTGGCAGGCTTTCGTCGGCTCCATTCTAGCGTCAGTTCCCGTCTTCTATTGCTGTGATGATCTTCTGTGCATAGATCTCTCACTGAACTCGCCGTTGCAGTCATTACTTTCCTGTGTTTGCTCTTCTCCACTTGATTGTGGACCTCATATTCATGTGTTTGTTACTGCATTTACTTATTAATTGAACACTTATTTACTCAACAAGAACTTAGGCGTGTTTTAGGTACTGGGTGTATGGGTGTGAACAAACAGGCAGATCCCTGACCTTCGACCTGACCTTGGGTGGTAAATATACAAGGCAGTCAGGATACAGATAAAGTATTACAGAACTGTATACTTGAAACTAATATGATCTTATTAACCAATCTTACCCCAGTACACTTAATAAAAATAATCCGTGACCTCACTGAACTTACATTTCTATCTGGGGAAGATAGACACATTGAACAAATACTAGTGAACTGCCTGTTAAGTGTTGGGCAGGGTACCTGGGCCTCCTGGGGGTCTTATTTGTCTTTGTTTCCTCAGCATCTAGCAATGTGCAGACACACAGACCCTCCGTAAGCGTTTGTTGAGTGAGCGCATGTGGGTATGGAATGCGATAGTCCAGCAGAATGTCACCTAGGAGAACTTTAAAGCCATGCCTCAGGACACCAGCCGCTGATCTGGCTGCGATGGGCCCTGGAGATGCCGTTTGCTGGAATTAATCCAGGGGAATTTTGCGCTCTAAGTGATTCAGTTTACTCACTTCGTGGAAAGAACGTTCTTATTGGAAGATGAGAGGCATTAGGCGAGTGGAAAGATGGTGCCCCTGGGAGAGACCGGGAGCCTGGGGTCGGGCGAGTGCTCTGAACCGGCTCAGCTGTGTGACTGCAGGGACAGGAGGGGACCCCTCTGAGGTTCAGTTTCTCTCACCAGTAATAAGGGAACTTCTAGCTCTAGAATTGGGTATTTCTGTGTGATACTAACGTTTGTGCAGAGTGTGTGTGATACATGCCAGCGCTGTTCACTAATATTTCCTGTTCTCCTGGATACGGGGTCGGCTTGCGTCTGTGCCTGGCCGAAGCCAGCGAGTGTGAGCAGGAGGGACGTGAGTCACTGTGAGGTGGGGACGTTCAGGGCCATGTGCAGGGCCGTGTGCTGTCCCCTGCCTTGATGACAGGAAGCATCTGTGGGACGGAACCTCTGTCCCCCTGGGCCTTTGTCTCGGGATCAGGGCCCTGGGCTGACGTGTGGTGGGCTGGAGTTTGAATAATAAATAAGCCTTATTGTTCAGCCCTTGGGGATGTGGGCTTGTTACCGCTGCATAACTTAACACATCCTCATCAAGATATTATAATCAAAGGTTCTTTTGTTTTGACTATTTAACTTGTTAATTTAAAAAAGGATAATTATACCTGAATGTGCAACACTGCTAACTTAGCTGGATTTTTGAAATCTGTCTATATTTTTACATATCCTTGTAACATGGAACCTTCAAATTAGAAAACTGAAAAATACACATGAAATTATATTCACGGGCATACTTTCCTCCCATGTTTTTTTTACCTCATCAGGTTTCCGGTAGGTAGGTCTGTGTTGAGAACAATACGCATGCCTAACAAAGTTGTTCTTTATACTTTGTTTTTAGGGTCACTTGTATACACAGCCCCGGAAGTGGTGAAGGGGACTGACTTCTCCATCGCCAGTGACCTCTGGTCTCTGGGCTGTCTGCTTTACGAAATGTTCTCAGGTGATTACTTCCTGGTTCAGTTTAAAGTCGGAGCTGGACAGACACAAAGGTTAAATCTCTAGTTTGCAAACATTTTGCCTATGAGATGTGAAAAACCTGGTTTTTCAAAATTTTTATCTGTACTGATTTTGGCTGGATTGCTTGTTATCTAGGCATATGCAGATTCCCAGGAACTTTTTGATACATAGGTATTTTTTATTTTATTTTTTATTTTTATTTTTTGTATTTTTCTGAAGTGAGAAGTGGGGAGGCAGAGAGACAGACTCCTGCTGCATCTGACCGGGATCCACCCGGCATGCCCATCAGGGGGCGATGCTCTGTCCTTCTGGGGCATTGCTCCATTGCAACCGGAGCCATTCTAGCCCCTGAGGTGTAGGCCATAGAGCCATCCTCAGCGCTTGGGCCAACTTTGCTCCAATGGAACCTTGGCTGCAGGAGGGGAAGAGAGAGAGAGAAAGGAGAGGGGGAAGGATGGAGAAGCAGATGGGCACTTCTCCTGTGTTCCCTGACCAGGAATCGAACCTAGGACTTCTACATGCCAGGCCAGTGCTCTGCTGCTGAGCCAACTGGCCAGGGCCCATAGGTATTTTTTATGTAATCATCTGGAATGTTAAAATAAGTATTTTTATAAATTTTGTAATCTTGAACTATCTTCAGTGGAGATTTATCTGGAATTATTGGTGATAGTAAACTTGTTTAATTGACAAGTTTTCATGTAATTGCAGGAAAACCTCCATTCTTTTCAGAAAGTGTATCCACATTAATTGAAAAGATTTTTTATGAAGATCCTTTGCCACCTATTCCAAAAGGTAGGATTTTTATCATAAATGCAGATAATTTACACTGTACACTGACTAAAGATACATTTTATTGTGTATTTTTATTGATTCGTAATATCCTTAATTTATATTTTAAAAATAATCTCAAATTTATATTTTTAGAAATGTTAGCATTCCCTTTGCCGATTTGTTTTTTAAATATACTGAAACGGAGAACAAAGCACAGAATTGTGTTTTCCCTCATTTAAAAAGCAATTATTTTGTGTTCCTGTATGAAAAGATACAGGTTTAGAAAACTCAAACTATTTATTTTTTGTGTATGTACTTTTTACTTACTTTGGATTCATGTCCTTTGTAGTTATTTCTAGTTAGTGTTTGAATAATAAGAAATCAGACATTCTCAGCCCTTGTCTTGATGAATCAGAATGCTACCCCGACAAGTTTTTAAAGTCTTTCAAAAGAATACGGTTGTAGTATTTTAAGTGTTGGAATTTTAATCATATAAATTGTGATTAGTGTAACATCTATTGTTAACAATTTTAAGGAAAGAAGAACAAAAGGAGGCACAAACATAAGAAAGCACTTTGCTGTCCACCAGTGTTTTGTTGTTTTTTTTACAGAGACAGAGAGAGAGAGAGTCAGAGAGAGGGATAGACAGAGACAGACAGGAAGGGAGAGAGATGAGAAGCATCAATCATTAGTTTTTCATTGTGACACTTTAGGTGTTCATTGATTGCTTTCTCATATGTGCCTTGACTGTGGGGCTACAGCAGACCGAGTAACCCCTTGCTCGAGCCAGCGACCTTGGGTTCAAGCTGGTGAGCTTTGCTCAAACCAGATGAGCCCGCGCTCAAGCTGGCCACCTCGGGGTCTCGAACCTGGGTCCTCCACATCCCAGTCCGATGCTCCATCCACTGCGCCACCGCCTGGTCAGGCAATTCACCAGTGTTTTTTGCCCACTGGTCCGTGGATCTGTACAGAATTTCTGGTGGACTGGCAGTGGTCTGTGGACCAGTGGTTGAAAAATACTGCTGTACACCACAGAAAAAGTGCATCTTAAGACGCAGAACCGAAAATAGGACTTTACAAAAAATAATGTTGGGAGTTTGTAAAAGAAAAAAGTTTTTGGAAGTCATTAATGGAAGAAAGAGGAATACAGAATATTATCAATATTTCAGAAATCACCCTAGGTGAAAAAAACAAAACTCTGGCTATTTTGAAAGTAGTCAATATTTCTTAAAACAAAATACTGCATTTCTTTTTTTTCTTTTATTAACTTTGTCTTGGTTTTTGTATAAATCACATTGTATTTCTTATAATAGTGACTTTTTAATACAATATTGATAGTTGTTTTCTCCTATAAGTTAAAGATTTTTATGCCGGAGTGAAGTCTGAAAATGAAGGTGCCAGGAGTCCGGTCAAGATCTGGCTGGTGGCCCCAGCTTGGTTACAGTATTTTCTGGTCCCCCGCCCGGCTGTGGCCAGCGCGCCTGAGCATGCCCTCAGTTCTCACTGCCTTGTCTTTGGTGGCGATGTCTTTGGCCATTGTCTTCACGGACACTTTTTTTAACCATTACTGATCATTTGGCCATGGTATATAACTAGACATCTAATTTAAAAAGGCAAAATTTGGGAGATTAAGGAAACTGGACAATATCATAGTATTGTGATGCTTATTATTTTCTCACTAAAAATAAAGAAAAGAGGATTGAAAGTATTTTAATTCTAGTATATTATAAAGCAAAGTGGTCAAATTGATGCCTCAGAAGACGAGGCCATAATTAATAGTGGGAGACAAGGGATGAGTTTGTGAGGCTGGTAAACCTCACTGGGCTTATTCAATCAAGTCATTCCAGAGCAGTGGTTCTCAACCTGTGGGTCGCGACCCCGGCGGGGTCGCCTAAAGCCATCGGAAAATACATAATGCATATCAGGTATTTACATTCCGAATCATAACTGTAGCAAAATTACAGTTATGAAGTAGCCACCAAAATTATTTTTTGGTTTGGGGTCACCGCAACATGAGGAACTGTATTGCGGGGTCACGGCATTAGAAAGGTTGAGAACCACTGTTCTAGAGGTTAATCAACACTTAGTTTTTGAGATTTATGTTTTTTGTAGTCTAGAAAAAAATGTTCTTTAAAATTGTTTTTGTGCCTCTCTTCCTCCTATTTAAATAGAAGCTGTATTGTTATTAGTAGATTGTTTTCTTTAAATAATTTATGTGCTTAAGATACTGTGACTTTAAACGCTGATGTCGGGTATGTATTCATTGACTTACTGCTTTCCCTCCCTTTTTTGGGAATTCATTTGTGTACAGATTCTTCTCTCCCTAAAGCTTCTTCAGATTTTATTAATTTGCTTGATGGTTTACTTCAAAAGGATCCTCAGAAAAGGTATGTGTGGATGATAATTTGACTATGAATGGATAGTGGAATCTTTTTTTTTTAATTTCATGGACTTTTTACTGCTGACATAGTATTGTTCAAATTACTTGTTTTAAAAAGGAAATCTGAGTTTACGTCCAGTGTTTTCTCTTTGCATGTGTTTGTAATCATGAGGAATTTCAAGTTACTTTCTATTTTAATGTATTAAATAGTTGTACAACCCATCTGTAGCTGGATGGGTTGTCTTGTGACTCCTGAGTCCAGCCAAGCACTCTCGTTCTTCCCACTGCAGACTCCAGGCCAAAGCTGTCGTACACCTTTGAACTAGGGATGATGTGTGGAGAGAGTTAATGTCAATAACACTAACTGAATAGTATTTTAATGCAATATATTTTTATGCTACTCTTGTCTTAATGGGGATATCAAGCGACAGGGTAATAGGCACAGTGTGAATTTTCTGTGTTGTGGAATGGGGTGGGGGAGGGTGGGGGATGGGAGAGGGGAGGGTTCCCCTTCCCCCCCCCCCCCCCCGGCCTGGTCATGAGGGTCCCCCCCACCCCCAGACCTGGTCATGAGCAGCTGGTTTCTAGTTCTGGTTCTGCCACTAGGTACTAGGGGAAGGGGAATGGAGGTGGTTGTTAAGCAAGTATTTGGGTTTCTGCTTCAGGGGGTAAAATGATGAATATCTTTAGTATAACATATAAAATAATCTGTTCTCTATCTTCATTACCTGTAAGAGAGAATTTGCAGAAGGACAAACTGGTTCTCGTATAAGTTGTAGGACAGACCTCCCTAGCTCACGTAGAATGCTTTTAGGATTAGTGTTATTTTTGGTAGATAATCTTCTAGACATCTTTTGATAGGATATATATTTTATTTAGGATAACATATCTACATTTCCACATATTTATATCTTTATATTACCTGCTTTTATGCACAAGTGGAAGCACTCTCAAACCTTCTTTTTTCTCTCTATAGATCTGCTTAGTCATTTTGAATGGCTATAGTGTGGACTTGTGATGACCTATAATAGCAATAATAACAATAGACACATACAGTGTGTCTTAATTTATAACATCGTACACACTGCTAAAATAAACACCCTTTTGAGTATTTTGGTTGTTGTTCAAGTGGGCAATTACCTCTTTTGGATAGATTTCTCTAAGTGGGGTTGCTGGCCAAAGGCTAAGAATGTTAAAAAGTTTGATTGATTTGCTGCATTCTAGGAACACGTGCTAAATGGTTTACGCTTCCAGCAACATTAGAAAGCTCTTGCTCTACCGCTGTTACCTGCTGTGGGCTTTGTTGCTCTTACACATTTTTGCCAATCTGATGAATGAAAAAGAAATTCCACTTTCCTGGCAATTTTATTTCTCTGTTAGTGAATTTCAAGAGCCCTTGAGCAAAAGGGATATTATATGTGATTGCAGATTCTTTAACATTAGTGTTTTAATTTTCTTCAGTGTAGTTTTCAATACAGAAGTTTTGAATGATTAATCAAATTTAAATTACTTTGTTTTTAAATTTTAGTCAGGCTTGACCTTTCTGAGTCTGATGAGTATACCTAGAGGTATAATCTATTAGTTATAAAAGGTAATGCTTTGAAAGTGAGTCTGGGTTTTAGATAAAGCTGAAAGGCATTTTCATGTGGGTGAACTAGCTAGGTAACATTTTTGACACCTAAACAGAGGTGTGACTGTATATAGTCATGAAGTTGATATTCTTGTTTATTTCTGAATGAAGTTCTGAAAGGGAAGTTGGAAAAGTGAAATGTGTAACACAGGTAGGGTGCCTAGAATAATTATTATAATCTAACCTCACTTGGGACATAAAAGAAGACAGAATTACAGGTTGATAATATGTGATGTTTACTTTCAAATCTTAGATTACTTATAGATTTCCCCATTGGCTGTTTTGAAAACCTGAGATGTTTTCTTCAGTCTCCATGGACTGCGGGCCCGAGACTTCTCTAAGCTTAGTTGTTAGTCTCTTTCATTCTGTACCGTGGAATTATTCTGTACTCTGAATTATTTGGAAGTTAATTGCATACTAAACAGAAAGAGTAGAGTATGAAACAATCTCAGAGGTATGTTTATATGGAGAGGCTTATACTTTTTAAAATCTGACTTATACAACGGACGTATCCTTGGCATACTCCATGCTAAGTCATGCTAACTCATGCTAACGTAGAATTTTAACATTTATGTCTTACAAAGATTCACGTGGGCAGGCCTACTGCGGCATCCCTTTTGGAAGGATGCTTTTACTAGAAAAGATCAAGACTCAAGCTCCGAGGATTTCAATGTCAGGTAGGATTAACTTATATTTGTGTGTGTGGGGGGCATGATTATTAATCACTCATGCCCATTGCTCTGCTAATAATGCAGCATCAATGGCAACAACTTCTACACTTTCATAATAGGAAAGTGTTTGTTTAATGCCTTTTTAAGTCATGACATTTTTTTGTGTGTGTTCTTGATTTTGCTGATTTTTGTGTTCTTGAATTAGCCAGTTTTCTGATCCGTTGTTTAAACTGCAGTTAGTGATACAATGTCGTAGTTCTTGGTTCTGTTTACCAGCTGTGAGTGGCTTCCCACCTTGTGAGCACATGGTGGGAATCTCATTTCCCCCTTTTTAGTCAGGCGTGGTCATGTGACTTGCTTTGGCTAATGGAATATGAACAGAAGTGATGAGTATTATTTCTGGATAGAAACTTCAAGAGCCAGGATGTGATTTGCCACAGTTCTCCTTCTGGTGAGGTAATTGGGAAGACAGTGTCAAAATGGAGTTTCTGGCCCTGGCCGGTTGGCTCAGCGGTAGAGCGTCGGCCTAGCGTGCGGAGGACCCGGGTTCGATTCCCGGCCAGGGCACACAGGAGAAGCGCCCATTTGCTTCTCCACCCCTCCGCCGCACTTTCCTCTCTGTCTCTCTCTTCCCCTCCTGCAGCCAAGGCTCCATTGGAGCAAAGATGGCCCGGGCGCTGGGGATGGCTCTGTGGCCTCTGCCCCAGGCGCTAGAGTGGCTCTGGTCGCAATATGGCGACGCCCAGGATGGGCAGAGCATCGCCCCCTGGTGGGCAGAGCATCGCCCCATGGTGGGCGTGCCGGGTGGATCCCGGTCGGGCACATGCGGGAGTCTGTCTGACTGTCTCTCCCCGTTTCCAGCTTCAGAAAAATGAAAAAAAAAAAAAATTAAAAAAAAAAAAAAAAAAAAAATGGAGTTTCTGTGGGGCCCAGGTCTTTAGTGACCATGATGGGCATAGCTTTCCCACCAGCCTTCACGGCCATGTGCACGAGGGAGACATAACTGAGGAGATCCTGAGTCACTGAGGGGGTATAAGGCACCGCCGCGTAACCTGGCTCATCCTGACTGATACAATTCATTTCTGTCATAAATGTATTCTTAGCCCAGGACACTTACAAAAGGGATGGTATTTGGACAGCAGCAGGTGAGGAGTAGCTAAAGATAGAGGGAAAGTCCTGATAATTGACTCCCTCCCCCAAACCATTCCGTGGTAAATGGTTGTCTGAGTCTTAATTTCAATCTTGGCAAATTCAGTGCATTGGAGAGAGAAGTCTGAATTGTACAGTCTGTCCCAAACCGGAGTTTCTCTGGTCCAGTCAGCTGCGCTCTCACCGTTGGATTAGCTCCTACAGAAAACCAGGCTCCGGTCCAAAGTGTCAGCAAGTCACACCACCTCTGACCCTCGTTTGTCATCTTCCTTATAATCTCTAAGCCTTTCGTTTCTTTTTCCTGCCTTATTGCCCTTGATAGGGTTTTTTCTTTGTTTGTTTGTTTGTTTCAGTAGACACTGAAGTGATGAAAATGGATGTCCTCGCCTGGGTTCGGACTGTAGGTTCAAAGCCCCTTTCTCATGAAGAGCGATGAGCCGGAGGTTTTTGTAGCTGCCCCTTGTCAGTTTGAGTGAATGTTGAATTTTATCAGGTGTCTTTATGAATTAGCTGATATGATCGTGTGGTTTTTCTTCTTTAGACTCTCCTGGATTTTTTCATAAGTTGCTTCTCAAATATCGAACCAGCCTTGCATTCTTGCCGTAAGCCCCACTTAGTCATTGTTTATAGTTTTTATGTCCTGCTGGACGTGTCTGGGGCCGAGTGGCAGGAGGACAGTGGGAGGTG
This sequence comes from Saccopteryx leptura, assembly GCF_036850995.1. Classification (NCBI taxonomy): domain Eukaryota; kingdom Metazoa; phylum Chordata; class Mammalia; order Chiroptera; family Emballonuridae; genus Saccopteryx; species Saccopteryx leptura. The sequence continues at coordinate 12,093,492 of NC_089512.1, forward strand.
AGAAGGGAGAGCGGAGCAACAGGGATTGGCCTCACGTTCTTGGTATCATAGCTCTTTGGTTAGAGAAGAGGCTGCCCCTCCCTCAGAGTTCTAGGCACCGGCCGGAAGCTGCCGCTGTTCCCAACGAGCCACATGCGGCTCTTTGGCCCCTGGAGTGTGGCTCTTCCACAAAATACCACGTGCGGGCGCTACCTCGATAAGGAATGTACCTACCTATATAGTTTCAGTTTAAAAAATTTGGCTCTCAAAAGAAATTTCAATCGTTGTACAGTTGGTATCTGGCTCTGTTGACTAAGGAGTTTGCGGACCAGTGCTAGGGGATTTCCCCTGCTCTGACCTGAGGGGTTCCCTTTCCTACGCTTGGAACAGCACTAGAGGGCTTCTCTTGGGGCGGCCTGTGAGCCCAGACTGGGCGGCACCAGAAGGCGAAAGTCAAAGGGAACCTCCCTCCTGGCTTACTGGTACTTTGAGTACTGCTGTTAACTTTTCAGAGATAAGGTATATAGACTTCTCCGTACAATGCCCAGCTTATAGCGGCGCTCATTTTCACTACTCAGTGGAAAATAGTACTTTTCTAACTCCGTGGCTTTGCCAGATGTCACGTGTAATTTACTTATCTTTTCCAACCTCTTATTCTGCACAGAAACCTATATAGAAACCTTAAAAAGTAAGTTTGCGTTGACTGTCTCCTCTTGAACAACAGAAACATCACGGAGTGTTCTGGACCACGAGACTCCACGGAGCTGTTGAGGAGCCCGCAGAACGGACAGGGCGGAAGGGAGAGGAGCGGTCAGCGGCGGAGTCATGCTCTGAGGCTAGGTGGGTTTCATCTGAGCACGCTGCTTCTGGGAGCCCCGCCCACGGGGGTCTCTTTCCTTCAAGCCTGTCTGTTTGTGCCTGCTCACGACACCTTGTTCCTTTATGGGTGATGTTCTCCTTTCTGCCACAGAAAACCCAGCTGAGCTGCGACCTAACAATACCCTTGGGGGCCAGACGAGCGAGTCCATGTTTCTGCTCAGGTATGTGAGTGACAGAGCAGCGAGGAGTCACAGCGTCGGTTGTCCTGGTCTTGAACACTCAGGATTTTAAAAACCTTTGTACACTCTCTGGCAAATCTTGTGAGCTAAGTAAGTATTTGTATAATGAATGGATAAATAGATAAGTGAAGAAAGGTGAGAATCCTGTTATTTGGGAGTTTGAAGGAATTCACTAAAGACTCTGGCGATCTGAGTGAATTTCTTAAACTGTGAAAAACTCGAAATCAGAGACCCAGGGTAGTGGAGCGGCCCATTGAGAGCACGGCAGTCATTGGTAAGTGGAGGAGAAGCGTGAAAAATAGATGCAGATTGTATACAACTTGTCAGTTGGTAGCAAGATAATTTCCCATGTTGGACATTTTCTGAAATAAAATTGTAAATATTATTCACCCTTTGTGGAATATTTAATCTGTTTTATTATGTTCATCCTGCTTATATCAGCAGACATTTAAAAAATAATAAATTCAGTGTTTTAAGGGTTCTAGGAAAAACAGAAAATACCGACTAGAGCATAGAAGCTGTACACAAAAGAAACAATAAAGTAAGCAGGAAATTACTTTAAGAGCAGTTGTAAAAATAATAGGGCCATGTAAACACAAGTTAAAGTGTAAATGTTTTTTATATTATAGAATGAGGTCACATAGAATTGTCATATTCTACCATTTTTCATGAGATGTGTTTTTATTTTTCCCAAAATATATTAAACAGAGGGTAAAGTTTCTGAATCGGAATAACGTTGGCCGGTCTGTATTTTCAGCTCTCGTCCTACTCCGAGAACCAGCTCCGCGGCGGGGTTGAGTCCCGGCGAGGACGTGACTCAGAACGCTCCGCAGAGGGCTCCTCCGCCGACCAAGGTGAGCAGAGAGGGCACTTGTTCTCTTTCCCCGTGAGATACAGTTTCAGAAAAATAATTGCAAGTTGATCTCTGAACTGGGTTCGTGATTACAGAATTTACAGTTAAGTCATTTCCTTGATTGTCATTGGTTTTTCTAGTAAGTATACTTGAGAGGTGCATTATAGTTTTTTTGATAACAGCTTTATTGAGATGTAATTGACATACCCTGTAATTTACCATATAAAGCGCACAGTTCGGGGCCTCTGCCTTTTCGTAGTTCTACAACCATCACTCTCTTCCTCCCACAAATAAACCTGTGCCATTAGCAGGCCCTCTCCTCTTTCCTCAGTTTCCCTTCCCCTTGGCAACTAATCTGTTTTTTTGTCTTTATAGATTTGCCTATTCTGAACATTTTATATAAATGGAATAATGCAATGCCATCTTCTGTGACAGGCTTTTTTCACTTAACAGAATGTTTTTAAGATTGAGCCAGATTGTAGCATGGATCAGTACTATGTTTCTTTTTATTTTAAAGTAATATTTTCTTATTATATACCACACCGATTGTTTGGTGAATGAAAGATTAGAAATCATGCTGGTAATTGCAAAACTACTTTGCCTCGTCGTAGTTTAGAACATCAAACTACAGAAGATCTGTTTTCTAGTCCTAACCTCATCTGGTAAACTCAAGCAATTCATTAAACTTTCTCTGATCTTTTTGTTTTTCATCTGTAAAAATGGGAACAATGACACATACGACTCGGGATTTTTGTGACGATTAAATGAGACTGTCTGTGAAAGTGTTTGAATGGCAGCTGAGATGCCCTGATATCGATGACCTTTCTCAGTGGTGTCTTCACTCAGCACCTTCTGAATTCAGGCTCGTAAAGCTCTTCATTAGTCACAGAAACAAAGTCCAATTTTCGTTCTTTTTTTTAAAAAAATTTTATTCAGAAAATTAAATTTAATGGGGTGAAATGGATCAATAAGGGTAGATAGGTTTTAGGTAAGCATCTCTGTAGCACTTGAACTGTTGATTTTGTTGTGTGCCCATCACCCACAGTCAAATCATTTTATGATTTTCGTTCCTGTTTCAGACCGCAAGCGGACACCTGAGTCAGCAGGACATGGAATCCCAGATGAGAGAGCTTATCTACACGGACTCAGACCTGGTCGTCACCCCAATTATTGACAATCCGAAGGTGCGGAAAGACGCCGGGCCCACGGCGGGATGCGCACTAGATTTCACTGAGGACTGAAATCTGGGTGGTCGTGTCCTTTCTGTCCCTCTCATCAGCTTTGATTCCATTTGCGCAGTCTGCGTGTCTAAGCCCCGCCCTGTGTGTAACCCTCTCCTCTTCCTGCCGTGGGAGCTTTATTCCCTCTGCACCAGCTCTGCCTCCCGTCAGTCTGTGCGCTGCTGACTCATGCAGACCTGCATTTCTCCACATGGACTGAACGTGGATTCCTCCACATACTCTAGTGCCATGCTTTTCAACCGCCCGTCCGCCCGCCGACCCATGCCGGTCCGCCTTCGTGCTGGTCTGCGAAAGAGTTAACCGCCATGATATTGTATGATGAGAGACCCACCCGTCTGCGCCTGCGGACTGGCGGTTGAAAACCATTCCAGTGGAGGGTGTGCTACAAAGGCAGATGGCCGTGAGCACCACTCCCCGGGTGGGTGGGGTGGGCTGGTTGCACGGAGACCGTGCCCCCTCATGGCTGTCCGGACTCAGGCTGGACGGTGGCAGACAGTGGCAGCCTGGGGACTCATGGTTCACGATGCCCCTCTACCCCAGTGTGATTTTTGTTGCTTCATGTCCTTTGGGATGTAATACTGTATTATTAGGGGATGAGGACTCTCCTTAAAAACTGTAATTCCTCAGACTTTTTGTCTCCTATTGACTTCTCAGTCTTTTTGTCTCCTGTTGACTTCAGTCTCCGACACATTCCATCACCATTTATTCTGTATTTTAATTTTTTAAAATGTCTTTTTCTGTATTAATTCATGATGGCTTCCTCTCATCTCATTGGGGAAATATTACCATAGTTTATAAAAAATTGGTTCTTGGATGCCTGTTTATTTACTAGAAAGACAACATTTAGTTAGATTACCCAGCTGTTTTTCATAATGGAGCTACTTTTTATGAGTTTAGATATCTGGCAGAGTAATGCCCTGTATTATGCCAAATTTAATGTGTAACGGGGCATTTTCCCAGTGGACCTTCTAGAACAATTTGTCATATATATATATATATGACATATATGTCATATATTTTTTTTAAATATGACTTTTTTTAAACCAAATTCTCTATTATTTTATCCTATAACCACTTTTAATTGTTTCTGGAAAATGTTTTTTTTTTTTTTTAATTTTATGATTTTATTTTGAACTGATTTTAGACTTATAGAAAAGGTTCAAAAATATTAGAGTTCCTATCTACTTTTGACCAGTGTCTCCTCGTGGTAACGTCCTCCGGGACCAGGGTATTAACATTAGTGCAGAGCTGTTAACTGAACTACCCAGGTTACATGAACGTCACCAGTTGTACCACTGATGACCCTTTTCTGTGCCAGGATCTCACGTTTCTGTTTCCGTCCCCTTACTCTCCCACTGTCCTTGTCTTTCATGGCCTTGGGGTAACTTCTTAATCTTTCCTTGTTTTTCATGACCTGACACTTTGAAGTGGTCAGGTATTTTGTAGACTATCCCTCAATTTAGATTTGTCTAAGCGTTTGCCTAGATGAGAATGAGGTTATGCATTTCTGGCAAGAACACTACCAGCAAAGATTTTAAAAATGCACTATAGATTTTGAAGAAGTGAGACATTGAAATGATGGTTCAATTTTTTATTAAACGTCTCAAGAGGAAGCACTGCAGCTGTTCCAAACTCATGGATCCAATAATGTGTTTTCTTACAAGAAAAGCAAAGCATGCACTTTCCTGATGGGGCCGTCACGGCTTCCTGGAACTACGTCTTCTTGGATTCAGCCATCAAGTCCTATCTATTCCTAAGACTTCAGTCCACACTCTGCCTCTTCCATAGACCCTGCCCTGACCACATTAGTCTGTAGTGCTTGCTGCATTCTCTAGCGCTTAAAAATATTTCTCTCGTGAAATGTTTTGTCTGTAATTACGTCCTGCCTGTTTTGCACTGTTAATTTTTTTTTTTTTTCATTTTTCTGAAGCTGGAAACAGGGAGAGACAGTCAGACAGACTCCCGCATGCACCCGACCGGGATCCACCCGGCACGCCCACCAGGGGCGATGCTCTGCCCACCAGGGGGCGATGCTCTGCCCCTCCGGGGCGTTGCCATGTTGCAACCAGAGCCACTCTAGCGCCTGAGGCAGAGGCCACAGAGCCATCCCCAGCGCCTGGGCCATCTTTGCTCCAATGGAGCCTTGGCTGCGGGAGGGGAAGAGAGAGACAGAGAGGAAAGCGTGGCGGAGGGGTGGAGAAGCAAATGGGCGCTTCTCCTGTGTGCCCTGGCCAGGAATCGAACCCAGGTCCTCCGCACGCTAGGCTGACACTCTACCGCTGAGCCAACCGGCCAGGGCCTGTTAATTTTTTTTTAACAAATGTTTGTCTTACTAACGGGAACATCAGCTCTCTGATGGCAAGATCCTGTCTCTTCTACCTTTGTAGCTTACTCTGTCGGGTACCCAAGACAGATTCTGTTTGATGACTAAATTTCTAACCCAGAGGTAAATTAGCTTATAAATAAGCCAAGATAGGGTAACTCTTTCATGAAGCTTTATTTTCTTGCAAATAACAATTGAAATGTTTTTATTTTTATAAATGATCTGTATTTGTATATTTAATCTGAAGGGGCACTGTTGAATTATTATTGCTTATAAATTTTATAGCATGCTTTTCTTTCCTCATTGATTTATAATCTATAGGAGATTAAGCATGAATCAATGTCTGTCCCAAAAGTTATTTTTTATTTTTCCAACCGCAGATAATGAAACAACCACCACTTAAATTTGACCCCAAAATATTGCATCTCCCAGCGCATTCAGGTAGGCTCGTAAAGGGGTTTATTGAACATGTAGACGCTTTGCAGACAGAAATTTAATAGCGAATGGAATATTCTATTCACGAATAGCTAAATTTCTATGTTCTTGCCAACTGGCTGTTTTCTTGGCAGGCTATGCAAATGATAAACAACCTGCACTCCCTCTGTGCCCGCCTGCACCCTCACTCAGCCAAGTCCGGGTGTGGGAGAGTTCCTGTAAAGCTGGGTGGGATTTCCTGTGAAGTGGGCGGGCCCCTCTCCTGCCTTTGCCCTGTAGAGCCCATTGAATTTACAGCCCTGACGGGCAGCTGTGGGTGTGGAGGGTGGAGACACGGTGAAGAATGGAGATCCTACCCAAGGAAGCCTGGCCAGTTGAGGGCGGGGCCCGACGGTCTGCTCTATGGGGATGGTGGGGAAGGGAGAGACGCTCAAAGGAAGATTGTTACCTTTCCTTTCGCCCAATGGAAAGTCTGATTTAGGGTGAACATCAGACATTTTTTATACCTTAAGTTTTGATGTGTTTTGTTTGATAAAGCTGTTAAACTAGGTTTGGAAAAACTTCTTCACCGTAGCTGGAGTGGGATCCATGATTTGAAATCAAATCAAAGTAAATTAAAAAATATTTAAAGAAAGGCATGCCAAGTAGAACCACTATTTATAAAAACCTAGAGGATTATTATTAAAATAATATTCCTTCCTTTTTCCCCTTTACTCTGAGTTATTCTGGAAAATGATTATTAGTTTAAGTGGTTTGAAGGGGAGGGTCAGCCAAACCAGGGTAACTTTGGAGGGTATCTCTTTTCCCAGTTTTTGCCTTTAGTTTGGACAGGGATTTGGAGGTGGGACGCCCGGATGATTTCAGCTATCATAGTAATCTGGTTATGTTTACTAGTAGTAATGTCATTGGAACCTTTAAGAACTGTACAATGTTTGGCTTTTCTAATATTTTAAGGCTAGATTTATTTATTTACACAAAGACTCTTGCTTTTCACAATACAGTTTTGTTTAACTTTGCATTTTGTTATGTTCTTAGTTGCAGAATAGTTCTCCTTTAGGCGTCTGCTTTTTTATTTAGCTTAGCTCTCTGGTGGCATTGTTAAAAAGGTCTCCTCCAAAGGAAGAAAAGAAATGAATAGAGAAGAGTAAAATAAAAATAGTGTCAGTTTTGGAGTATTTGGGGGTTTTGACATTGTGAAGCCACCATGTATATGTTCATTGTCCTCAGCTGTTGAAATTCTGTGTTTCATTTGATTTCTCTTGTAATATTTTCGACAGTCCTTTTTCACGTGAGACCTACTTTTAATATTTTTTTTCTCTTTAGTGGATAAATTGGTATTACTAAAAGACCAGGATTGGAATGACTTTTTGCAACAAGTGTGCTCACAGATCGACTCCACCGAGAAGACCGCGGGGGCCTCCCGCGCCAAGCTGAACCTTCTCTGCTATTTGTGCGTGGTGGCCGGCCAGAGGGAGCTGGCCACCAGGCTCCTCCACTCCCCCCTGGTGGGTAGTTAAGTCGTGACACGAAGACTCCTTTCACGGCCCTTGCAGCATGCCTTCTGCTCGTGCCTTTTGTAATATATATCCAGAGAGGTTAGGACAAGTGCTGAAATATTAATTTTTTTTTTTGTTTTGTTTTTTTTGCATTTTTCTGAAGCTGGAAACAGGGAGAGACAGTCAGACAGACTCCCGCATGCGCCCGACCGGGATCCACTCAGCACGCCCACCAGGGGGCGATGCTCTGCCCACCAGGGGGCGATGCTCTGCCCATCCTGGGCGTCGCCATGTTGCGACCAGAGCCACTCTAGCGCCTGAGGCAGAGGCCACAGAGCCATCCCCAGCGCCCGGGCCATCTTTGCTCCAATGGAGCCTTGGCTGCGGGAGGGGAAGAGAGAGACAGAGGAAAGCGCGGCGGAGGGGTGGAGAAGCAAATGGGCGCTTCTCCTGTGTGCCCTGGCCGGGAATCGAACCCGGGTCCTCCGCACGCTAGGCCGACGCTCTACCGCTGAGCCAACCGGCCAGGGCTGTATTAATTTGTTTTAATCACAATGAAAAAGTGATTTGTCAACATGATCGATTTGTCAAAATTATCCCCTGTTTAATCCTGAGTTCTAAAAGCAGTTGAGTAGGCAGTGATTTTGAACTCCTCTTGTTACTACTCTGGCTTGCATTTTAAGCTAACTTGTACTAGGTGTATGATATTTTTCTTATCTGAAATCATAAGACAGATCTTTTTTTTTTATATCAGTTTCTGGAATGAGCTGCCCATGTGGAACAGAGGTTCCTTTATTGGGTCACCTGGGAAGGTTCAAGGCTTGTGATGTGACACGTAAGGGAGACACTGAGTCTTGAAGACGCTTTTCCTGTTTCCAGGACTGCAGGGTTCATCAGCAAGACCGTGGGCGCTGGGCGGAGCTTTTGAAGTCGCCCCAGGGGTCCGGGGTGTTGGCCACAGTGGGGCCTCTGGGAATGGGCTTAGAAAGAGAAGTCATTTGCTTGCAGGATAGTTTCAAGGTTACTCTTTTTTGTACTTGTGTGTTTATGGGGTGGGAGGCGGACACATTTAGGGAATGCAGCTGGGTATAAGAAACTGAAAGTGTTCTTGGGTTTTATTTGCATCTTAGTCGTGCACTCGGTGCTTCTGCATCTCTGTGCGTCAGTGCCTTCGTGCTGCGGGAGTCCTGTCCAGCTGCACGCAGGTCTGGCTTCTTAGCTCAGCGGCCACTCTCCGTGTGGTGTCGTGAATGAAGTGTACGTCTTCATTTTTCATTCCAGTTCCAGTTGCTCATCCAGCATTTGCGAATAGCTCCAAACTGGGATATGTAAGTAACATTTATATCTTAATGATTTAGTCTTCATTCTTTTATTTAGTTACAACAAATGTATTTATCAAAAGCACGTCATAATTCTAAATACTTAATCATATTCTGAAGTAATAATGACTCTGAACCATAGGCAATTTCTACAAAAAGATTTGGAAATAGCCCTTATCCTAATACGATGCGTATGGTTCTAGGATTATATAAAGCAGGTGATGACCTCTTCCTGAGTCTCAGCTTCCTGGGGAGTCTGTCTGGGACGATGAAACTGCATAGCATTCGGATTCAGACAGACCTGGATCCCAGATCTGCCCCCTGGACAAACTTGCTTTAACTGCCGTGCCTCGGTTTCCTCATCTGCAAGATAGGGAGAGTGTATCTACTTCATAGAGTTTTGGTAATAATTAAACTTTGAGTGAGATAAGTAGATGAAGTACTTGCACAGTGCCTGGCTCTTAGTGGGTGCTTAGTGTACAGGGTATGAAGGTTGTAGTTAGTAATCCTGTGTATCTCATGTTGTTGTTAGGAGAAGCCCGTGACAACGTGAGGGTGAAGGGCTTTTGTGAAACATGGTAATGGTGGGATATCAATTATTCTTCCAGGCTGGCAAAATACGGGAAACAAGTGTTCACGTGATGCTTTTTGGGATAATTATTCTTATACATTTTCTAGTTTTACTCTCGGAAGGTATAAGCTGGCATTAGAAAATAGGATTTTTAGCTAATTTCTGAGCATGTAAAATGTTGAGATGATTTGTGATATGCACATTAAGAAGAAACCAACAAAATCTAACACTTCAGCTAAAACTTAAATTATTTCTTTGAATAGGGTGCCCCCTGCTGACTTAAAATAGGCTTTCTTAGTGCTTTCAAAGTACTGCTTTAACTTAGTTTTTCCTGTTTTCTCCAATGGAAGTTTAATTGTAAAACACTTAATTTGAGGAAAACATAGACAAGCCCTCTGCTTAAAACCTTATTTTATTCTTTCTGTCTCTGCATTCAAATACCACTTCTTTGAGGGCGGCCTTCTCTGTCCCCGGTCCTATCATCCTAATAACATCTGTTAAAGGTCCTTAATTCAGCTGAGGGCTCACTGTGGCAGTATGTGTGTGTATTTCCTGGCTTCGTTCAGCATACAGAAAAACAAATAGAATAATGTAATGCAATTTACAGATTATGTTATTGGTATATGATTTACAAATATTTTCTCACATTCTGTGTGTGGGTTGACTTTTCACTGTGTTGCTAGTACCATTTAATGCATAAAAGTTTTGAATTTGTAGCTTGTAACTTTTGGTCCACTGTCCTACCAAGTCTTTTTCATACCATGCCAAGATCTTCTTTTTTTTTTAATTTTTAAATTTTTTTAATTTTTATAAATTTTTATTAATGTTAATGGGGTGACATCAATAAATCAGGGTACATATATTCAAAGAAAACATGTCCAGATTATCTTGTCATTCACTTATGTTGCATACCCATCACCCAAAGTCAGATTGTCCTCCATCACCTTTTATCCAGTTTTCTTTGTGCCCCTCCCCCTCCCATCCACGAGGTCTTCTTTAATCTGCGTGGTAAGAGATTTGAATAGCTAATTGGAGAAGGATTGGAATCCATAGGAACTGTTTCTGTGTGTCAGAGGTTGAACAACACGAGCGCCTCCCTGCGGTTCCTCTCTGAGTCCGACCTGCTTCCCTCCTGGGGCTCCGGCCTAGTTGTTTTCAGAACCTGAAGAGTGAAGGCTGCCTGGCTGGTCAGCCCCGACGGCGTGCGGGTGCCTCTGAGCAGCTCACTCTCACCCTTCTTTTCCAGCTCACTCGCACCCTTCTTTTCCAGCTCACTCTCACCCTTCTTTTCCAGCTCACTCTCACCCTTCTTTTCCATTCTTTTCCGGCTCACTCTCACCCTTCTTTTCCAGCTCACTCTCACCATTCTTTTCCAGCTCACTCTCACCCTTCTTTTCCAGCTCACCCTTACCCATTCTTTTCCAGCTCACTCTCACCCTTCTTTTCCAGCTCACCCTTACCCATTCTTTTCCAGCTCACTCTCACCCTTCTTTTCCAGCTCACCCTTACCCATTCTTTTCCAGCTCACTCTCACCCTTCTTTTCCAGCTCACTCTCACCATTCTTTTCCAGCTCACTCTCACCCTTCTTTTCCAGCTCACCCTTACCCATTCTTTTCCAGCTCACTCTCACCCTTCTTTTCCAGCTCACCCTTACCCATTCTTTTCCAGCTCACTCTCACCCTTCTTTTCCAGCTCACTCTCACCATTCTTTTCCAGCTCACTCTCACCATTCTTTTCCAGCTCACTCTCACCCTTCTTTTCCAGCTCACCCTTACCCATTCTTTTCCAGCTCACTCTCACCCTTCTTTTCCAGCTCACTCTCACCATTCTTTTCCAGCTCACTCTCACCATTCTTTTCCAGCTCACTCTCACCCTTCTTTTCCAGCTCACCCTTACCCATTCTTTTCCGGCTCACTCTCACCCTTCTTTTCCAGCTCACTCTCACCCTTCTTTTCCGGCTCACTCTCACCCTTCTTTTCCAGCTCTCTCTCACCCTTCTTTTCCGGCTCACTCTCACCCATTCTTTTCCATTCTTTTCCAGCTCACTCTCACCCATTCTTTTCCGGCTCACTCTCACCCTTCTTTTCCGGCTCACTCTCACCCTTCTTTTCCAGCTCACTCTCACCCTTCTTTTCCAGCTCACCCTTACCCATTCTTTTCCAGCTCACTCTCACCCTTCTTTTCCAGCTCACTCTCACCATTCTTTTCCAGCTCACTCTCACCCTTCTTTTCCAGCTCACCCTTACCCATTCTTTTCCGGCTCTCTCTCACCCTTCTTTTCCGGCTCACTCTCACCCTTCTTTTCCGGCTCACTCTCACCCTTCTTTTCCGGCTCACTCTCACCCTTCTTTTCCGGCTCACTCTCACCCTTCTTTTCCAGCTCACTCTCACCCTTCTTTTCCGGCTCACTCTCACCCTTCTTTTCCGGCTCTCTCTCACCCTTCTTTTCCGGCTCACTCTCACCCTTCTTTTCCGGCTCACTCTCACCCTTCTTTTCCAGCTCTCTCTCACCCTTCTTTTCCGGCTCACTCTCACCCTTCTTTTCCGGCTCACTCTCACCCTTCTTTTCCAGCTCACTCTCACCCTTCTTTTCCATTCTTTTCCGGCTCACTCTCACCCTTCTTTTCCAGCTCACTCTCACCCTTCTTTTCCATTCTTTTCCAGCTCACTCTCACCCTTCTTTTCCGGCTCACTCTCACCCTTCTTTTCCGGCTCACTCTCACCCTTCTTTTCCAGCTCTCTCTCACCCTTCTTTTCCGGCTCACTCTCACCCATTCTTTTTCAAACTAAAATAAAAGATTCTTATAAAAACTATTTTTTTTTACAACCAATAAACTTTGTCAGATCCCCTGAAGTGATATGTAATAATTTATTGGCTTTCTGTTCTTCTGGATAATGAAACAAACATCTCACTAAAACTATTATTTACTAGTATTTATTAAAATAGAACAAGATTTGTAAGACTTATGGTTGTAAAACTTTGTATTAAAGTGGATATATACATAGTGTGAGACAAAAGTAGGGCTACAGTTGTATGTGTGGAAAATAATAATACAAGAATAAACTCTGTTTCATGTACTCGTAACTGTAAACGTACTTTTGGCCTGCCCTGTATGTTTAACACTTCTGACATTATTTACCACTTATATATAAAATCACTGGTCTGCTAACAAATAGAGACCGTTAGCCAAATACCTCTTACTCAGAAGTAAAAGGGTTAGTTGGTATGTCTTTCTCTCTGGTTAAGACCTTTTGAAAATGTTGTTTTCCATTTTACTGAAAAAGCACAACTTGTTCCATTTGTCACTTTTACAAACAGGACTGCAGAGGGCCTGCTGTCCAGGTCTCCCCGATACTCAAGCGTTCCTCTGGGCTCTGTACGTGGGGGAGTACAGGCTCGCCTTGCTCATTCCATTTTTTTTTTTTTTTTTTGTATTTTTCTGAAGTTGGAAACGGGGAGTCAGACAGACTCCCGCATGCGCCCAACCGGGATCCACCCGGCACGCCCACCAGGGGGCGATGCTCTGCCCATCTGGGACGTCGCTCTGTTGCATCCAGAGCCATTCTAGCACCTGAGGCAGAGGCCACAGAGCCATCCCAGCGCCCGGGCCAACTTTGCTCCAATGGAGCCTTGGCTGCGGGAGGGGAAGAGAGAGAGAGAGAGAGAGAGGAAGGAGAGGGGGAGGGGTGGAGAAGCAGATGGGCGCTTCTCCTGTGTGCCCTGGCCGGGAATCGAACCCGGGACTCCTGCATGCCAGGCTGACGCTCTACCACTGAGCCAACTGGCCAGGGCCTGCTCATTCCATTTTTATCTCATGCTAATGCTCATAATTGGTCAGTGTAACTGTCCTGGGGGCTGGTTTCCTTCGTCCCTGGCTCTCCTTTCAAAGACTGTTTTCTCTCTGTTCATAGACGGGCCAAGGTCGCTCGCGTGATTGGTTTACTGGCCTCACACACAGCTGAACTTCAAGAAAATACACCTGTTATTGAGGTAATTACTTTTATTACTGAAATGTTATGAATGACAGAAAAGATTGTTCTTCATTTTGTAATTTATTTAGAATGTGCAGATTTCATTGACCTTCACAAACTTCTCTGTGGAATTGTGCCAGCTGTTGTAAAACGGGAAACTCATTCGACCTTTAGGCTTAAATACAGCTGAACGTATAAAACGTAGTGTTATTCAAGGTGGTGTGGCAGAGCCGCAGGCCTGTGGGCCGTGCCTGTCATATCACCGATGTTGCGTAAGGCCTGTTGCACGTCGGTAGACGTCGTGGAAGGTGGTGATGCGGGGGGTGGGGGGAGGAGCTTGTGCACAGCAGACAGTTGGCCCAGGCTGGAGCTGAGAGGCTGCGCACACCCCCTGTGGGGTCCTTGGCCTTGGCTCTCCCTGTGGCTGCGGCTGTGGGAATTCCTGCAGGTCTGGGCAGAGGGCGTCTGCGGTAACCCGGGGCTGTCAGTCGCCCTGGGCAGTGTGCCCAGAATACGCGCTCCATGCCTGTGGCCCAGTCCCCGGCAGTTGCTTTTGCCACCGCCACCCAAAGCATTTGGCCCGGCAGTTCCTGAGCCACATGCGTCCTTGTGCCCGTGGGCTAGCACTTCCCCCTCCCCAGACTGGGCGCCTGTCAAAGTGTTTCCCCACCTCCTGTGGCTGCCCCTTATTAAACATGGCACTCCCGCCACCTCCATAGAGAGAGGCAGAGGGCGTTCATCCAGACTCCAGAGCCTCCCGCATCCTTCATTCCTGCGCGGTTCCCTGTAGGACATTTGCCACATTTGCCAATGTTTGAGTAATTTGAAATGAAACTTGGGAAAAATCATACTTATTTCATTTAAAAAAGCACACATTTATATTTAGCTCTCTGGGCCACTGTTGTGAATTAAGCACACTCCATTGAGACCTGAGTCTTGTTGGGTAATGAGGAGTTTACAGAGGAATTGGAAACAGCCAGGTGTGTTACTGCGTGATGCCTTCTCTTATTCAGTTGTCTGTGATACCTGAAGCAGCCACTAGAGGGCACTCAAACACTGCAAACCAAGTTTCTCCAGTTTAAGACTTGATCTTTCAACTTCAGGAGGAAGCAGGCTTAGCATAGATATGGTACTATGTTTCATCTTTCAGGGTTTTTTTTTTTTCCTTTTTTAAAATTTGAGTTTCTGCTCTATGAAATGCAGTTGCATTCCATTGGTGATTAATACCATTTGAGATTAACGAGGGCCAAGGCATCCTCTCCAGAAAAGTGCAGTCAGACTTGGGAACCCAGTGAAGCCCGTCGGCGAGGCTGAGGTGCCGCGCGCTTGAGACCAGATTTCTGTGCAGCCCTCAGCTGCGTGGTCGTGGGTCATTTTCAATAAATTAGTAATAAAATTTCAGGTATGAGATGAGTCCTGATTTCTCCAGTATGGGCAATAAAAAATTGTATTTGAAGATCCTACAGACACTTCGGAACCTCATTTTATTATTCATTATTCATTTTTGTTTCCCACAATGCCTAGCAGCAACGTAATGTGTATTTAAAGCACCCAATTAGTGTTGAAAGATGTAGTAAATGGTTAAAAGAATGATAGGCACATGTGCCAGTGTGATTGGTTAACAAGAGGCAGGCAGGAGAGACGGGGGAGTCGTCGTACTGCCCTTAGGTGTAGCTCCGGTTCCTGTCCCCTGAGTCTGCTGGCGGCGGCTACCGGAAAGAGCTGGTCATCACCTCTTCTGTGTGTTTAGAAGCACTTACTGACTTTATCTTTTCCACAGAAAAATAGCTTGATTCTTAGGCTTTTCCTCCTGGATAACACATGTATCATGGTGGTTCGTGTATGTAATAACTTTTAAGAAATATTCCTGATATTTTGGTACATATGTGTAGTTTCAAGCATGCAGCGGATATGTTTTAGGAAATTGAATATAGAACCCAAAAATTTAGAGCTGGAAGAATATTAACAGACATTTCCAGTTGGACGCCTTCATTCAAGGTTTTTGTTAATAGAAAATGTCCACATACATGACAGTAGAGACTGGAATAACGAGCTGTCACTCATTCCCAGCAATTATTAGCACATTGCCAATCCTGTTTGTCATCTTATCTCCTGCCCCCTCCTTCCCATCTCGTCTCATCTCCCTCATTCTCTCTCCCCTCCTTCTCTCTCTCCTCCTCTCTCTCTCCTCCTGTTTCTCCTCTTCTCTCTCCTTTTCTCCTTTTCTCTCTCCTCCTCCTCTCTCTCTCCCTCTTTCTCTCCCTCCTTCTCTCTCCTCCTCTCTTTTCCTCCCTCCTTCTTTCTCTCCTCCTCCTCTCTCCCTCCTTCTCTCCCTCCTTCTCTTTCTCTCGCTATAGTTTTTTTGTTTTAATTCCAGACATATTTTACTCATAAATACTTCAGTATGTGTATCTAACAAAAAAGGATTCAAAAAAATAAACCCACAGTACCATTATCACACCCAACCAAATCAATAGTGGCCCATTGAGGGAATGTCATCAATATCTCGTCAGTGTTCAGCTTTCTTTTTTTTTTTTTTTTTTTTTAATTTTTTAAAAATTTTTATTCATTTTAGAGAGGAGAGAGAGAGAGAGACAGAGAGAGACAGAGAGGAGAGAGAGACAGGGGGGAGGAGCTGGAAGCATCAACTCCCATATGTGCCTTGACCAGGCAAGCCCAGGGTTTCGAACCGGCGACCTCAGCATTTCCAGGTCGACGCTTTATCCACTGCGCCACCACAGGTCAGGCCGTGTTCAGCTTTCTTGATGGTTCCCTGCGTGTCCTTTTCTACTTTTTCATCGGGCCACGGTTGAATTAAGTCCTGCACTGCATTGCATTTCGATAGGGTGACTCTTAACTCTCAGTTTCAAACATTTCCCTATTATTTTTTAGTGCCATTTATTTGCTAAAGACAAATTGTCCATTATAGCCACAGCTGGGATGTCAGACACTTTATTCTAAACTTTGGGGGTTCTTGAAGATGGTCCTCTATCACCTGTACTTCCCGGGAACTGCTGGTTAGGCGTGCAGCCTTGATTAGGTTCAAGTTCGGTTGTACGGAGGGCAGGTGGGAGTGCTTCACAGCTGGCATTGTGTGTTCCCCGTTCTCACAGGGACCGGCGGGCGGTGTCTGGCAGCCTCACTGTTAGTGGTGCTGCAGGTCCACTCTGGCCTGCAGGTGTTGTCAGCCTCAGCACCGTGGACTTCCCCGTCACTCTGTTACTTAATGGTTTTAGCGTCAGTGATGATCATTGCTCCGGTGCATTAGTCCTTTACGGTTGCAGAAACGATCATTTTCTCATTCTACAGTTCCTTTCTCATTTAAACTGGGGTTTTGTCTTACACAAGAACTTTCCCGTATCAACTAATTGGTTATTCTAAAATACGATTTATTTAGCAAAGGCAAGGAAAAATGATTATTTCCTTTTATAGACCAGTTTTGCGTTGGTGCCTTAGTAATCCCGTTAAGTGTTCAATGAGAATTTTTTTAAAATTAAGAACCTAATGTTTTTATATATATATATATGTGTGTGTGTGTGTATACATATATATATATTTTAGACCTACATTAATGTATGTTTTATTTATTTACATTTGTATTCACCAACATCAAGCTTACTTAACTTGGTGAGAAAGTACAATGCAGGCAGTGTAGCACAGTAGAGGCCTCATGGTCTGGGTGTCACTAGTGAAAATCCAGTTCACTTTGAAGCTGGGAAACATGGTCAGAAGGGATGAGACTGGGTGGGTATAGAGCAGCTCAGTTTGGGGAAATTGAAATGGTTTTCTTATTACTGAGCTTTGAGTATTATCTGTCTGTCTATCTATCTCTTTATCTATCTATCTGTCAATCATCTACCTGCCTGTCCATCACTGTTTAGCTGTGTATCTAAGTACCTGTCAATAGCTTAGAGTTTTTTTATATATTCTGGACGTGTCCTTTATCACATACTATGGTTTCCAGTATTTTCTCCCAGTCTGTGGCTTGTTGTTTCATCCTCTTTACAGTGTCATCCAAAGCAGAGTTCTGAATTTCATTGAAGTCCAGGGTATAAAATTTCTCTTCATGGATCATGCTTTTGATGTCATATCTTAAAAAAAAAAAAAAAAAATCTATGTCTAACCCAAGGTCAAAAAACGTTTCTCCTATGGTTCTCTCTAAAATTCTTGTAGTCTTAGATTTTATATTTAGGTTGATGATTCATCTTGTGTTAATTTTTTATGGGGTGTTAGGTATAGACCGAGATTCCGAGGTTTACGGTTTTTGCATCTAGTCAGCATATATTTCATGGGCTCTTTCTTCCAGCCAAGTAACGGGAGAGGTGCTGGAGGCACCGTGCGTGGGACAGCTGTCGTGTCTGCCCTCGGGGAGCTGCGGCACGGACACGGGCGTCCCACAGAGACGGTGGAAGTAGTAAAGGGGACCACGGAGGAACAGCGGGCACATGGGGAGGACACTCAGGAGAGCGCGTCAGTGGAGGGAGGAGAGGGTCGTGTGCTGTGGAGGAGGGAGCAGTCATTTCTTCTTCTTTTTTTTTTTTTTTTTTTTTGTATTTTTCTGAAGCTGGAAACGGGGAGAGACAGACTCCCGCATGCGCCTGACCGGGATCCACCTGGCACGCCCACCAGGGGCGATGCTCTGCCTACCAGGGGGCTATGCTCTGCCCCTCTGGGGCGTCGCTCTGCCGCGACCAGAGCCACTCTAGCGCCTGGGGCAGAGGCCAAGGAGCCATCCCCAGCGCCTGGGCCATCTTTGCTCCAATGGAGCCTCGGCTGCGGGAGGGGAAGAGAGAGACAGAGAGGAAGGAGGGGGTTGGGGTGGAGAAGCAAATGGGCGCTTCTCCTATGTGCCCTGGCCGGGAATCGAACCCGGGTCCCCCGCATGCCAGGCCGACGCTCTACCGCTGAGCCAACCGGCCAGGGCCATTTCTTCTTATTCTTTCCAGAGTTCCGTTAAGTTGAAAACAGAGATATTGATGGGATTTGGCAAGACGAGTGTTTTTAGGGACGCGTGCGACAGAAGCCAGATTGCAGTGGTTGTCCAGAACACCAGAGGCCAGCAGACGAGGTTTGGTTGTGAGGGCGAGGCACATTTCCTGCTGGTGGGAGAGGGTCCCTCCAGAGGGAGGCGTGGAAGGCAGAGGCCGGACGGGGCTAACGGAAGGTGTGTAATGGGCAGCGGGGACTCACCAGGGTAACTGGCCTTCGCTCAGGGAAGGGACACTTCATCTGCTATCACAGGAAGGGAAGATGAATAAAGGTAGCTGGGGTGGGGGGTAAGATTTGGGGGTGCGTCTGACAATGGAGCTCATCAAGGTCACCGTCAGAGGGAGGGGAACGAACGCTCAGGGGATTTGAGGCAGAGGAGAGGACAGGGGACAGGTCATGGCAGAGATGGGAGAAGCTGGTTCACTAGGGAAAGGATCGGGTTTCACAGAAACCGAGGCTGTGAGTGAGGTGGAAGAAACCGGTTTGCCTGGTTGTGTGCCGATCTCCAGAAGATGCTGGGTTTCAGTCGGAGGGTTGAGTGGGAGGGTTGAGTCAGCTGGAGGGGGAGAGCGGCTGCCTCCGTACCCTCTCCCGGCTGGAGGGGGAGAGCAGCCGCTTCCGGGCCCTCTCCTGCGTCGCCCGTGGTTTTGAGTCTAACACCCAGAACCCAGTCTGTGTGGGAAAGAAGGTGGTAGGCTCCTTGGCTTGGATGGTCTTGTTGAGTTAAAAAAATAATTATTGCTGGAGGGCTTTGAATAAGGATTTTGAAAATTTGAGAAGGAGACGCTGTCAGGGTCCCTGCGTGTGGCTGGGTGGCTGAGGTGGGCAAAGGGCAGCAGGGACCCGAGGGGTGAGTTAAGGGACTGTGTGGTCCAGGTGCCGGCCTGTCCTCACGGATGTGCGCTCTGCTGAGGTGAGCACAGGAGGACACGTGGAGAGGAAGGTGGTGAGCCAGGAGCCGATGTCCCCAGTGGACAGGAAGAGTGACAGCGGGGGGTTCAGGTGTGAAGGGCACTGAGGAGAAGGGGCTGTAATATGATACGTGAGACCCCAGGTCACAGGTCCCACAGCAAGACCGAGTTTGGGCGTGGTGGCGGGAGTAAGGAGACCGTCCTCATCTCGCTTGGCAGACACTCAAGGGAGGGGCAGGCTTACCTCCACTGCTTGGCAGGGCAGCAGGAAGCGGAGAGAGACATGGATTTTCCACCAGAATCTCAGGGAAAATGACCTCTCTCTGCTTTGGATAAAGTGCTGTTTCAACCTGGCCCGCCCTCAGGACTCGGTTAACCACGGTGTCACGTGTTTGCCAGTGTGCGTGACGCCCGGCCAGAGTGTTCCGCGGCGGGGGGGGAGGGGGACTTGCAGTACATCAGCCCACCACGTTCTCGTTAATACTTCTCTTTCTCAACCCTGCACTTGAGCAGGCTCTTCCCGTTGATGGCATTTTGTAGACGTGGTTCCAGATGTTCTCCTGAAAGCAGGACCTGTTTGCTGGGTTCCTGCTTCCCCGTTTCCATGGTGATCATGCGCTCCACGGCTATGTCGGCTGTCTCCTCCACAGCTGGGGGGCAGGACTGTAGGTGCCATCTTCACGCCAGGTGCTGTGACCGGCTCTGGCTTGTTGGCCCTGAGCCGAGACCGGTACCATTTATACACCTCACGCTGTTAGTGTCCGTGAATCTGCCCTTGTAGCTCCCTGCTGAATAAACATCCTTTCCGGTTAGTTTTTGGACGGCATGAGAAATGCATTTGTTGAGAATGATGAAATGAGTGGAACAGCATTGAGGTCTTCGTGCAGAATGGAGTGGACCCGGCCAGGCCTGTCACATTAGGCCAGGATGCTGACGAGAGTGTCATTTGGGGACCTGCCACATTCGAATCACTCTGCATACAAATGAAACATCTCACATCAAAGGATTCTTAAAAGGCATGCTTCCTAATATTTTATAATGATAGAATTCATTTAATTTCCTACCTGACATCTTGTGGAACAATTTTTAGCTTCTGTGTTTTTAGCTTTGACTAATTTTTATGCTCCTTTTATCCAAACTGTGAATATACCTTTGTTACAGTATTTTTAGGGCTGCAGTTGTGAGGCTTATGTATTTGAATGTGGTGTAATTTAGTAATCCTTGGGAACCTAGCAAAGCATCACATTTAATTTTCTATTAGATGAAGAAACATGGAAAGAGAATTGGTGAGGGAAAGAATTGCAAAAACACAGCTAATCAGAGTTGATCCCCGAAGCAGAAAAATGCAATTTAAAATGAGCCGCTTCTGTGTTTCTGTTATTTGAGGAGTGTTGAAGAGATGACTATTAAGAATATAGTAACAAGGCCCTGGCCGGTTGGCTCAGTGGTGGAGTGTCGGCCTGGCGTGCGGAGGTCCTGGGTTCGATTCCCGGCCAGGGCACACAGGAGAAGCGCTCATCTGCTTCTCCACACCTCTCCCTCTCCTTCCTCTCTCTCTCTTCCCCTCCTGCAGCCAAGGCTCCATTGGAGCAAAAGATGGCCCTGGCGCTGGGGATGGCTCCATGGCCTCTGCCCCAGGTGCTAGAGTGGCTCTGGTTGCAACAGAGCGACGCCCCGGATGGGCAGAGCATCGGCCCCGGTGGGCGTGCCGGGTGGATCTCAGTCGGGTGCATGCGGGAGTCTCTGACTGCCTCTCCGTTTTCAGCTTCAGAAAAATACAAAAAAAAAAAAAAAAAAAAAAGAGTATAGTAACAAGTAAATAGTAGTAGTTATATATAGCAAGTTCAGAACTGCCATACTGGAGTCATGTTCTTTGTGCCATAACTGTCACCTATTCCACCACGGTAAAGACTCGGTTTTAATAAAGGACAACGGACAATGGTAACTTGGTTTCTCAAGAAAACATTTATGTAGTGGGCATAATCGTGTTCTGTTCCAAAATAAAAATGTCTTTTAGTCCTCAAGATATATATATATATATATATATATATATATATATATATATATATATATATATATATGTATATATATATATATATGTATAGTTTCCCCCAGACATATCGACATAGACATAATCTCTAGCAGTAGGTGCTCACGTTAGGTACGGAAGGGGGGAGCTTCCAGCAGAGGGCGGAGGTCCTGGCGGACACGTCCTGGCGTCCATGACTGCTGTGGCTCCCTCTGCCTGAGCCAGCATCTCCCCCACCTCTGTCGGCTGCAGTCCGTGGTTGCCAGAGGGACGTGAGTTAGGTGGAAGGAGGGGTGCGTTTCATCTCTCTAGCTGCCGAGAGCACTGGCCGCAGCCCCCACTCTGGCAGAGACACTGGCCAGAACAGCACGGTCCTGTTCCCATCGTTGTAGGGAGATTGGAGAGCGAGGCCCCGCTGGCGGCACGGGTCTGGCTTTGCCCCGCCTTCCCTCAGCCACGCAGCTGCCGCCGGTGAGCACCACCACGTGGCCGGCGGTCAGGAGGCGGAGTTCGGAGGCCAGTTCTCTGATACCGAGGTGACGTCTGAATCCATTGTCCCTGGCAGTTCCAACAGTTTCTTTTCTAAATTTGAGCAAATCCCCCCCCCCCCCACTATAAAGCTAATAGTCTGTGAAGCTTAAATGGCTGCTACTCAAAATGAAACCTTATCACTTATTCATTGGTCAAAGTATACGATATTGGCATTCCAACAGCCTTCTTTTCCAAGAAAGAAAGGATGAATCCAGCTGTTGGGTGGATGCTGTCATTTCCAATATTTGCTTTCACAAGCCCTTGCAGGAAAAACTGGAAAATGAACCCTTTCAAAGGAGGTTATATAAGCCATAGTTCCTAACACATGGTGTGCTCAAGTTGGGATAATTGAGTGATGGTTTATTTACAAAGGAGTCACTGACTGTGAGGGCTGGAGCGGTCATCCAGGGTTGGTAAGATTGGACTTGTTCTTACCTCTCGGCCCACCGAGAAGGAGGGTGGGGGGGCTGTGGCTGCTGGGGCCCCGAAGGAGCTGCATTTAGGAGGCTGCTTGAGAGGGGCAGTGCCATGGGTGGTGGTGTGGGCAGGGGGCAGGGATGGCTCATCCGTACCTGGAGTAGGCCCCCGTTCCCGTGAGGATAATATGTCCCTTCTGTGATCCGAGGGTTAAAGTGGGTCAGCCCGCCAGGGATGGCCGCTGGCCCTCCAGGACACGGAGCCGCGTCGAGTCCTGGGCTGGCTTCTGTCCGTGGCCGGCTGGGCACTCAGCAGTGGCAGTAGCCACGTCAGCCCTGGTGAGTGGCGGCCCACCTTGCTGAGCCTGTGTACAGCCCTGTCCTTGCTTTTTATGATTGTTTTTCTCATCGTAGAACATGTAGTAGGAAAAGCTATACTAAGTAACGGCAAGACTCCCACAATGGAACCCTGACCACTGGGTCGTGGACTGTTTAGACCAAGCAAAAGCCCCTGGAACTGGAACACCTGCTCTGCCTGCACCCCCAGTGACAGTAACCCTGGGGTCAGTGACTAGGGATCAGGGCCACTGAGGACCGGAGGTGCAAGGACTGAGTGTCCCACCACATCCTGATACGACGTGTCTGCTTAGGTCAGCATGAAGCCGTGCGGGTCGTAGAGAATGACTACAGATTATTGCAGATTCACTCAGGCAATGATGCCTGTTGTAGCTACAGTTTCAGACCTGGCATCTTTACTGAGGCAAATCAGGACAGGCCCTGGCAGCTGGTCTACTGCCCCATTCTAGTCAGTAAGTAGAGTCAGAGGCTCTGAGGGCGGCTGACCTCAGCATCCAGGCGTTTCCCTCTCAGATAGCATCTCCATCCAGCACAGTGCCCGAGTTTCCCAGGGCGGGGGAGAGAGTATGGAGCGTTGACTCAGGGATGCGCACATCATTTCTACGGTCAGGCATTGCCTGGGACGAGTCACACTGCCCCATCCAACTCCGAGGGAGCTGGGGATTTCTGTGTGGTCTAGGGAGGGAGGCGACTGACAGTGCAGTGCTGTCCCCACTCTTCAGTCGGGCTCTGCCTTAGGAGGACACGGCAAGGTCAGAGCTGTAGAGAGGGTCGGGACCAGTCAGGGCCGGGGAGCCCCAGGAGGCCCGGGGAGCAGGCCCCTCTCGGAGTCCTCGTGGGGCCCCTGCTGGGATGAACGAGTGGACTTCAGGGCCGGGAGCCCCAGGAGGCCCGGGGAGCAGGCCCGTCTCGGAGTCCTCGTGGGGCCCCTGCTGGGATGAACGAGTGGACCAGTCAGGGCCTGGAAGCCCCAGGAGGCCCGGGGAGCAGGCCCGTCTTGGAGTCCTTGTGGGGCCCCTGCTGGGATGAACGAGTGGACCAGTCAGCGCCGGGGAGCCCCAGGAGGCCCGGGGAGCAGGCCCCTCTCGGAGTCCTCGTGGGGCCCCTGCTGGGATGAACGAGTGGACTTCAGGGCCGGGAGCCCCAGGAGGCCCGGGGAGCAGGCCCGTCTCGGAGTCCTCGTGGGGCCCCTGCTGGGATGAACGAGTGGACTTCCGCTGTCCCCTTACTCCCTGTCCCTCCACTCACTGTTCCGATTTCTGAGCCGAGAGCCTTGCTGGCGGAGTTTCGGTCATGACCCTACCTGTGACTGTGCCACACGGTGGGAGAAAAGATGTTTCCGAGGGGGCCAAGGACCCTTTCAGCTTCCATTTTTGGAGGACAGAATGCTTGTTTTGTAATCCCACAGACTAAACACAGTGCAGGAAAAGTATTTTCCCAAAAGGAGTCTGAGCAATGTTAGGAAGAGGGGCTGGATTACTGGTAACCAAAATGACAGATTTCTTTTACAGTTGAAAATTGTTGATCTCTAATTAAAACAAAACAAAACAAAACAGAACATAGAAAGTTGGTATTTTGTGTAACTAGTGCTTCCAAACTTTTTATATGACTGTAAATGGCTGGATAAGAAACCTACTGAGGCCCTGGCCGGCTGGCTCAGTGGTAGAGCATCAGCCTGGCGTGTGGAAGTCCCAGGTTCGATTCTTGGTCAGGGCACACAGGAGAAGCACCCATCTGCTTCTTCATCCCTCCTCCTCTTGCATGTGTGTGTGTGTGTCTCTCTCTCTCTCTCTTCCCCTACCTTCTGTAGCCATGGCTTGATTGGAGCAAGTTGGCCCTGGGCACTGAGGGTGGCTCCTCAGGTGCTAAGAAGAGCTCGGTTGCTGAGCAATGGAGCAACACCCTAGATGGGCAGAGCAACACCTTAGATGGGCAGAGCATTGCCCCCTAGTGGACTTGCTAGGTGGATCCTGGTCGGGATGCATGTGGGAGTCTGTCTCTCTGCCTCTCCTCCTCTTACTGAATAAAACACACACACACACACACACACACACACACACACACACACACACACACACACTGATGTATTTTATTTGCTTTTCTTGACAGTTCATTAACTTTAAGAGAAGGAATCTACCAGTTATAGGTTCTTTATTTTTAGGTCTCAACAGGGAAATGACAAGATAGCAGTCCTTTCTTCTTCCTGATTATCTAGTTTTAGGAGTTAGGTGCCAATTATAGATGCCAATTTGTGTGCGGTTACCCAATCACCAGTGCAGAGAATTAGAGATGAAAGACTGTGTTTACAGAAGATGATATTAACAGTTTGATGTCAGGATGTCACAGAGAGAGCTTCTTACAAACACTGCAGCAACACTGCAGTCCACTTTCAGTTATTAAATACGGAGCAGAATTTTATCTGGTCAAACAGGGGAGCCACCTTTCTCCTCCTGCCTCGCGGGCCTTCCTTTATGTCTCCAGAGTTTGTTCTCTCTCTTTCTCTCCGTCTCACTTTTTTAAAACCAATACTTGTGAAAATGAGGAGTCTACAGGTGTGGTTTTACCTGCCAACACTTAATCAGAGATACCGGTTCCCAAAGAATCTGAGGTTCAGTAGAAGATTTCAGAAAGGGTTCTGAGGCTTACACTGCTGCTGTTTTCTGTCCCCTGGCTGTGACTGGGGCACCGACAGTGCTGTGCTGAGGAAGAAGCCGCTTGGGACACACGTGCCTCTCGGGATTCTCTGTTCATTTGCGAGGGTGGATGCTCTTCCTTCCGGGGTTAGGCAAGAACACAGAACGGACTCGGGCTTAAGAGATTACGGTGCGATGGCTGCGGCTGTATTTCCATGGGGAGCAGTTAACTAGGGTGTTACGAATGTTCCTTTGGTCCAGTTAAATACTGACTGAATAGGCAGAGTCAGATACTTTCTGCATCTGGAATTTAATTCAGCGTCTATTTGTAGTTGTTAATGTATGCTCATTAACACGGACAAGTAAAAACTGTATTGTGAGCATAGAGAATAAGCAAATTCTATCTATGCAAGTCTTGGAATATTAGTTTTATAACTGCAGAACTTCCAAGCCCTGGCATTCCTCCTGGTTCATCATCTTCCTGCCTTCCTGCCTTCCACACTAGCGACTCAGCCCAGGGTCATGAAACTGAAGCCAGAAGGGGCGTGGCTCCACCCTGTCACCGTTGTTATAAAATGGGTTTGATTTCTAAGTAGTTTAAGAATAGTGATATAGGCCTGACCTGTGGTGGCGCAGTAGATAAAGCGTCGACCTGGAAATGCTGAGGTCGCCGGTTCGAAACCCTGGGCTTGCCTGGTCAGGGCACATATGGGAGTTGATGCTTCCTGCTCCTCCCCCTTCTCTCTCTCTGTCTCTCTCTCCTCTCCCCCTCTCTCTCCTTTCTAAAATGAATAAATTAAAAATAAAAATGAAAAAAAAAAAGTTAAAAAAAAAAAAAAAAAAAAAAAGAATAGTGATATAATTTTAAATTCTTTTTTTGTAGCAATCAGTCCCTCAGTCAGGCTTGTGGCTGCAAAAGGATTGTGTTCACTAGGGAAATAGAATGGTGTGGTTATGCCTCAAAGTGCAATAGTATAAATAAAACCTCCAAACCTCATTTTCCTTGACTTATGTTTTTCAAAAACTGCACACAACTGAAGCATCATATTTGTGTATCTATCCTATTTTTGTCTCTTTCAGTTTTAATGTTAGAAGGCCAGGCGAGCCTTTAGACTATAAGAAAACGTGCGTTAAGAACAATAGCCGTATATTACTTGGATTTCTGAGGTTGAAGAAGAACTAAACCAATATATATTACCCTCTTTGTTCTGTTTAGTATCGGAATTTTTGAGTGCCAAAAGTTTGAATTTTTCTCCTTGGTATTTGTCATTTATGTGGTACGTTTGTTTATCATGATTACAGTGTTCCTTTTTAACATTAATATTCCTTTAGAGTTTTAAAATAACAAATGGAAAATCTATCCAAATAACAGTGCAGAGAAACATTATCTGCTGTGTCCTGTGTGATGCTATCCCAGAGTTAAGCGGGATGTCGGCGTGCTGTGCCGTTGCCGGCATGGATCATATGGTGTCTGTCT
The DNA here is from genome assembly GCF_036850995.1 of Saccopteryx leptura. Lineage (NCBI taxonomy): Eukaryota > Metazoa > Chordata > Mammalia > Chiroptera > Emballonuridae > Saccopteryx > Saccopteryx leptura. The sequence continues at coordinate 12,120,083 of NC_089512.1, forward strand.
GCTCACAAGGCGCCGAGCTCCTAAGCAGTTTCTCTTATGCTGGAGGCAGTCAGACAGTTTTATCTCTTTAAGGATCTGCAGCACTAAGATGTTTTTAATTTCCAGTGACGCTTACTGATCCCGAGTGCCAGTCAGTGGGTTATAAAATGGAGAAACGCTATAAATCCCTGTCACCGACTTTGTGAAGCGGAAAGCTGGATGTGGGTTTTGAATTTAGTATGAGTTTGACAAAAAAAAAAAAAATTAAACCCTTTGTTTTGAGATCATTCTAGATTCACATGAGGTTGTAGGAAGTAATACAGAGAGGTACTGTGTATGCTTCATGCAGTTTCCCCCAAAGGCAATATCCTGGAGAACTGTGCTACAATGTTACAGCCAGGATATCAGACAACATCCTGGAGAACTGTGCTACAATATTACAGCCAGGATATCAGACAGCATCCTGGAGAACTGTGCTACAATGTTACAGCCAGGATATAGGACAACATCATGGAGAACTGTGCTACAGTGTTACAGCCAGGATATGGGACAACATCCTGGAGAACTGTGCTACAGTGTTACAGCCAGGATATGGGACAACATCCTGGAGAACTGTGCTACAGTGTTACAGCCAGGATATGGGACAACATCCTGGAGAACTGTGCTACAATGTTACAGCCAGGGTATCAACTTGGAAACAGGGAACAGTTTCAATGCCCAAACCGTCACTCTGCCCTTTTTAACCATGCCCACTTTCCTCTATCACATGTCCTTCCTGTCCCCCACCCCCTGGCAACAACGAATCTGTTTTCTATTCCTATACTTTCGTCATTTCGAGAACGTGGGGTAAATGGAATCATATGGTGTGTAACCTTTTCGGATTGGCTCCTCCCCCCCCCCCCCCCCCCATGTTTAGTATAATTCTCTGGAGAGTCATCCAGGTTGCTGCGTATGACAGTATCTTGTTCCTTTTTATTGTGTAATAGTATTCCATAGCATGATTGAACCACAATTTAATTACCTGTTGATCTGTTCCTGTATGTGCCCTGACCGGGGATTGAACTGGTGATCTCTGTGCTTCAGGATGATGATCTAACCAACTGAGCTGTCCAGCCAGGGCTTAAGTCTACTTTTTATCTAAGTCTAGATTCTGAAGACTTTACCCTATTTTTTTTTTCTAGTTTTCTGTTTTACATTTAAGTGTGTGACCTATTTTTTTTTTTTTTTTTGTATTTTTCTGAAGTTGGAAATGGGGAGGCAGTCAGACAGACTCCCGCATGCACCCAACCGGGATCCACCTGGCACACCCACCAGGGGGTGATGCTCCACCCATCTGGGGCACCGCTGTGTTACAACCAGAGCCATTCTAGCACCTGAGGCAGAGGCCATAGAGCCATCCTCAGCACCCGGGCCAACTTTACTCCAATGGAGCCTTGGCTGCAGGAGGGGAAGAGAGAGACAGAGAGGAAGGAGAGGGGGAGGGGTGGAGAAGCAGATGGGCGCTTCTCCTGTGTGCCCTGGCCGGGAATAGAACCTGGGACTCCTGCATGCCAGGCGGACGCTCTACCATTGAGCCAACCAGCCAGGGCCAGTGTGTGACCTATTTTGAGTTACTTTTTGTTTTTCCTATGGATAGCGAGTTGCTCCAGCACCATTTGCGGAGACTCCATTGGATTGCTTTTGCACCTGTGTCAAAGATCAGTGGGCCATTCCTGTGCAGAGCTGTTTCTCAGTGTGTTCTGTTCCCTGGACCGATGTGTCCATCTCTGGCTATGCCGCGCAGTCTTGATTACGGTAGCTATAAAAGTCTTGAAACCAGGTAGAATAATTTCTAACACTTTATTCATCATTTTTGAAATTGTTTTGGCTCTTTTAATTCTTTTGTCTTTCCACATTTTAGAATAATCTTGTCAATATCTGCAAAAGATTCCTTCTTGTATTTGATAGGAATTGAGTTCAAGTGAGCCCAACACATTGGGGAAAATTGACATTTTCACTATGTTGTCTTCCTGTCTATGAATATTGTAGCACCTTTGTTTTGTATTCGTTTATGATATGGTCAGTCAGGGGTAACCACAAGAGGAGACAGAGGAGAGCCTCAAAAAAACGCAGTTGATTCAACTCACAGGTGCTAGAGACAGGCATGCGCCATCCAGGGCCACGTGAAAAGCCACCAAGGAGGCAGAGCCAGGAGTGCGGGGAGTGCTTAGACCTGCCTTTACTGGGATTTCCACGGGCAGGGCAAGGCGGGCGGGTGAATAGTTCAGGATTGGCTGGTCTGGATAGTTCTGACAGGGTTTGGGTTATAGATATAGACTCTAGTGGCATGGTAACTGGCCCTGGGGTGATTAAGGCAGAGCAGTACAAATATTGATGGACTTATGACCTATGCAATTTACGACCATTCGACTTTACGACCACAATCGCTAGCCATGACTGCTCTGCGTCTGGCAGCGCAAGCATTGCCCAGCTGGGTGTACGACAGTGCGGACCAGCTTCCGGCAGCACTGCCATCTCCGCGTGCACCATTTCAACTGTTATCCCAGACTCGGTACAGCAATTTGTGTTTTGTGTCTTGGATATTTTTCATCAAACCCCTCCCAAGATGTCTACCAAGAGGAAATTGTCTTTGCAAATATTAAACCAGTTGTACTGGTAATGCAGTGTTTTATTTAAACCTGACAAATGTAAAAATAAGAAACAAAATGGTGTAGAGATGATACAAATGGCATAAAATGAACAAAGAAAATTATGATATAAATAATATGATATGATATAAATAAAACAATAATAAAAGAAAATTATGATAAAATATGACTTAAAGATTTTTATAACATCATTTCACAGTACTGTACATATAGTCTACTCAACTTACTACCAAATCATGTTACGACCAGTCTGTCAGAACCAATCGTGGTTGTAAGTCGAGCACTAGCTGTATTGCTTCCTGGGGTGCATGGACCAGAGAGAGGAGGCGTGGCCCTGGATTGGTTAGTTTGTCTATCAAAGACATGCTCTTGGATGGGCCCTTCACCTTCTCCAAGACTTGCTTAGCTTCAAGAATGGCTTTCTCGCCTGACCAGGCAGTGGTGCAGTGGACAGAGCATTGGACTGGGATGCGGAGGACCCAGGTTCAAGACCCTGAGGTCGCCAGCTTGAGCACGGGCTCATCTAGTTTGAGCAAAGCTCACCAGCTTGGACCCAAGGTCGCTGGCTCGAGTGAGCAAGGAGTTACTCCGTCTGCTGAAGGCCTGCGGTCAAGGCACATATGAGAAAGCAATCAATGAACAACTAAGGTGTCTCAATGAAAAACTAATGATTGATGTGTCTCATCTCTCGCTGTTCCTGTCTGTCCCTATCTATTCCTCTCTCTGACTCTCTCTCTGTCTCTGTAAAAAAAAAAAAAAAGGCTTTCTCTCCTAGCCAGAATGTATTTTTTTTTAAGGATGGCAAAACATAATATACAGAAAATAAAATACACAAAATTCATCTCTCCATTTCTTTAGATCTTTGATTTCTTAAACAACTTTGTGTGGTTTCAGCATACAGATCCTGTATAGGTTTTGTTAGATTTACACCGGTTTTTAATTTTTTTAGTGTAAATGATATTTTTATCAGATTTTCACGTGTTCTTTGGTAATATGTAGAAATACAACTGATTTTGAATGTTGATATTATATCCTGCGGTCTTGCCAAACTCATTTATTAATTCTAGGGGTTTTTCTTAGATTCCTTGGGATTTCCTATACTGCCATCTGCAAGTAATTATCTGTTTCATACTTGGCGAGATACGATCATTGGTGTTATTTTAGTTATGTCCTTTTGTTTTCTGTTCACTTTCTGCCTAGTTGTTTTATCAGTTGTCAAGAGAGGGGTGTTGGAATCCACAATAATAATTGTGGGTTTGTTTCTTACAGTTTCTTGGTGGTTCTTGCTTCATGTATGGTATAGCTTTTTGTTTGGCATATACACATTTAGGATGATGACATGTTTTTCTTGGTGGAGTGAGCTTTTTATTATATAATGTTTCTGTTGGTCTCTGGTATTTCTTTGCTCGGAAGTCTACTTTATTAGAAATTAAGACAGCCATTCCTGCTTCCCTTTGATTATTGCTTCCAGATAGTGTTTTTTTCCTATCTCTTTACTTCCAGTCTGCCTCTACCAGTGTATTATTTAATGTGAGTTTCTTGTAGATAGCATATACTTGGGTCATATTTTTATCTTTACTAATTTGTGAGTATTTACTTGAATTTACCCTTTATTTTATTTATTTATTTTTTGGGGGGGGTATTTTTCTGAAGCTGGAAACGGGGAGAGACAGTCCGACAGACTCCCGCATGCGCCCGACCATGATCCACCCGGCACGCCCACCAGGGGTGATGCTCTGCCCCTCCGGGGTGTCGCTCTGTTGTGACCAGAGCCACTCTAGCTCCTGGGGCAGAGGCCAAGGAGCCATCCCCAGCGCCTGGGCCATCTTTGCTCCAATGGAGCCTCGCTGCGGGAGGGGAAGAGAGAGACAGAGAGGAAGGAGAGGGGGAGGGGTGGAGAGGCAGATGGGCGCCTCTCCTGTGTGCCCTGGCCGGGAATTGAACCTGGGACCCCTGCACGCCAGGCCGACGCTCTACCACTGAGCCAACCGGCCAGGGCCCTACCCTTTATTTTTTAAGTATAGTTGTTATATGATATGATAGTAGTTTCAGGTGTAAGATATATTGATTCAACACTTGCTCACCTTACCATGTCATCACTACACTCAGTCTAGTCCTCAGCTGTCACCGTGCATCTGTGTCACAGTTTTATTGACTGGCATTTGTTAGGGTGATATTTTTAATCCAAGTCTGTCTTTTCATTACTGCATTTGGATCATTAACATTTAATGTAATGATTGATGATTGATCTTAAGTCTGCCAATTTGGTTTTTTTGTTCTTGCTTTTTTTTAATTGGTTTTATATAAGTTACTAAACTATTTTTATAATTATATTTTTATTTTTAGTGTTTTTGAGTATATTTCTTTGTATAGAATTTTAGTGGCTACTCTAAGTATTATATACATACACACATGTAATACAGTGTGTCCGTAAAGTCATGGTGCACTTTTGACTGGTCACAGGAAAGCAACAAAAGACGATAGAAATGTGAAATCTGCACCAAATAAAAGGAAAACCCTCCCAGTTTCTGTAGGATGATGTGGCAGCATGTGTGCATGCGCAGATGATGACATAACACCATGTATACAGTGGAGCAGCCCATGGCCATGCCAGTCGAGATGTGGACGGTACAGAGGAAAGTTCAGTGTGTTCTGTGGCTCGCTAAATTCGAATCCGTGACCAAAGTGCAACGTGAATATTGGCGCATTTATAACGAAGTGCCACCACATAGGAATAACATTACTCGGTGGGATAAGCAGTTGAAGGAAACCGGCAGTTTGGTGGAGAAACCCCGTTCTGGTAGACCATCAGTCAGTGATGAGTCTGTAGAGGCTATACGGGATAGCTACCTAAGGAGCCCTAGAAAATCTGTGCGTGAGGCCACATCGAACTGCACTGAATAGGTATGAAACTGAGGGAAAGTTTTCCTTTTATTTGGTGCAGATTTCACGTTTCTATCGTCTTTTGTTGCTTCCCTGTGACCGGTCAAAAGTGCACCATGACTTTACGGACACACTGTATATGTAGTCTATATGTACATAATTATACTTAACTTACTACTGTCTAGTGGTGTCATGATTTATATAGTTCAAGTGAAGTATAGAAAACTTACCTTTTCAACACTGTACCTCCCTCATTTGTATGTAATTGTCTTAAGTATATTCTCTAAATACATTTAACTCATAACTAGCCATTTTTATATTTGCTTCAACCATCAAACATAACATAGGAAACTTAACAGGAGAAGTAGAGCCTATTGTATTGAGCCATTTTTGCCTATTATTTACCATAGGCTTGCTTCCTTTCTAGTATTCCAAGGTTCATTCTTTTATCATTTCCTTTTTCTTTAGCCATTTTTTTTTTTTAGGGTAGGTGTGCTGGTGATAAATTGCTATTTTTGTAGGTAAGAAGATGGCTGAACTTTATTAATTTCAGATGATTCAGTATAATGCTGGAGGATGGTCAGTGAAGGTCAGAGGGAAAGTTATATCCATAGAAGGGAATACTCCTCACTCAGCAATAAAGAGAACAAACTAGTGACACATGCTAGAGCAGGGGTCCCCAAACTACGGCCCGCGAGCCACATGCGGCCCCCTGAGGCCATTTATCCGGCCCCCGCTGCACTTCCAGAAGGGGCACCTCTTTCATTGGTGGTCAGTGAGAGGAGCATAGGTCCCATTGAAATACTGGTCAGTTTGTTGATTTAAATTTACTTGTTCTTTATTTTAAATGTTATATTTGTTCCCGTTTTGTTTTTTTACTTTAAAATAAGATATGTGCAATGTGCATAGGGATTTGTTCATAGTTTTTTTTTATAGTCTGGCCCTCCAACAGTCTGAGGGACAGTGAGCTGGCCCCCTGTGTACAAAGTTTGGGGACCCCTGTGCTAGAGCATGGGTGAATCTCAAATGTACATGCTAAGTGAACGGAGCCAGAGAAGAGAGGACGCAGTCTATGGTCCCATCTGTATAAACTCTAGAAAGTGTGAATTAATGACGGAGGTAGGTGGGCGGCTGTCCTGGGAAGAGATAAGGGAGCGGGATGCAGTGATGGATTACCAGAGGAACTCGAGGAAGCTCTGGGGCGGGCTGCTCTCTTGATTGCGGTGATGGCTCCACAAGATGTATACATGTGTCAGTTTTATCTAAGCGTACACTTCACACACGTACAGTCTACTGTATGTCAGTTGTAACTTAATAAAGCCATTTAAAAAATACCCCACATCAACAAGTGTTCCCCTGCTATGTGACTGTTGTGCATCTTCGCCCACGTGGGACCCCAACTCCTCCGTGTGCTTGTTTGCAGAGTGAGGCCAGTGCTCACGTGCTCGGATATTGTAACATTGTCAGATTGCTCTGGGAGTTTTTAAATGCTGCCTTTTCGTATTTTTGCATATATCTCTGTCAGTGATAAGAAGCAGTCTTGTCTGGGCCGCACACTGCGAGCCACATGGTTTTAGAGCGGCGCTTCCACACCGTCTTACGTACAGTATGGATATTCCCATGTTAGAATGGGCCGTTATCCATGTGCCACTCTGAAACCATTCTCCCCTATGTCCTGGTCACATTATGATTTTGATTTTAACCTGTGTTCTCGCATCTGAATTCTGGTAATGGATGTGTTTGGTTTTCTTAGCCTGACTCCTAGGAAATAAACTACATTTGATAAATGCTGCTCGATTTCCAAGTGGACTCTAATGAAACTTTGGTACAATATTTCTGTTCTCAGATTTTTTGAAGGAATCATTTAAAAGTTGAGTGCAATGTAAGAATGTTCCAAACTGGTGTGTGCTGAGTCTTACTAGGGATCTGACCTGGTGACATCCGTGTTCAGTTCCTGGCTTTGTGTGAACTGGGTGGAGAGGGGCTGGCCCTCTCATGCTGAGTGTCGTGTCTCTGAAGATAGAGCAATAATTGCCCCACAGGATCAGGGATACGGTGACAGACCCCGGTAACTGATAAGTGCTAGCCAGGTGCAAGTTTATTCTACTGGATATGTTTTTACCTTCATCAGGGTGAGTCACTATTTCTTTCAGGAATGAAGCCCATAGTTTGAAAATAATTTGGAACCTAGTTCTTTTTTTTTTTTTTTTATTTTTATTTTTTTTTTATTTTTTCCATTTTTCTGAAGCTGGAAACGGGGAGAGACAGTCAGACAGACTCCCGCATGCGCCCGACCGGGATCCACCCGGCACGCCCACCATGGGGCGACGCTCTGCCCACCAGGGGGCGATGCTCTGCCCATCCTGGGCGTCGCCATATTGCGACCAGAGCCACTCTAGCGCCTGGGGCAGAGGCCACAGAGCCATCCCCAGCGCCCGGGCCATCTTTGCTCCAATGGAGCCTTGGCTGCGGGAGGGGAAGAGAGAGACAGAGAGGAAAGTGCGGCGGAGGGGTGGAGAAGCAAATGGGCGCTTCTCCTGTGTGCCCTGGCCGGGAATCGAACCCGGGTCCTCCGCACGCTAGGCCGACGCTCTACCGGGAACCTAGTTCTTAAGGACGGAAGGTGAACTCTTGTAGCATGTCTCACCTTTTGCGTATAGATTAAAGAATTGAGAGATACATGTGAAATGACATAATTTTTTCTCTTTCCAGGCAATTACTCTCTTAACTGAATTAATTAGGGAAAACTTCAGGAACAGCAAATTAAAACAGTACCTTTTACCGACCCTCGGGGAGCTGATCTACCTTGTGGCCACCCAGGTGAGACTGTCTGATTAACTCAGTTGCTCTTTGACAGGTTCTGAGACATCCTGGCTGACAAATGTTAATGTCCTATAAAAGTCTGCAGACTTTGCCCCTCAGAGCGTGCCTCAGGAACTCGGGGGAAATCTGACTTTCGGAGGAGTGAGGGTTAGAGTCTTTCCTTCTCGCTATCTCTGTGTCTGTCTGTCTGTCTGTTATCTTTCCTCTCTTCCTGTGCCTTTTTTTTTTTTAACTTCAGAGCAGTGATTTTTCAACCACATGCCACAAGAACTTCTTAAAAAAATGCAATACCTGCCTATTTAGTCAGGGTCCCTGATCTCTTTTCCCTTATAGACTGTCAAATAACAAAAATGACAACAGTCAACACAACAATAGCCATCCAATGTGAATGAATCAAAAAGACATTTTTTAATCAGATTGTCCAAAAATTTATTTTTTGGTGTGCTGCAGAATTTTAGTAATTAATTTATGTGTGCCATAAGATGGAAAGGGTTGAGAATTGCAGCCTAGAGTGTAGGAGGTTTTCAGGTCATATTTTATTGAAGTCGGTGGACTGAAAGTCCGACAGCACTCACTCCCTGGTTGCTGCCATCTCTAACCCTTCACGATCAGAGGAGGCCATTGCTTCTTAGTATAAAACCTCCATTCAGTCTGTAACACTGCTTTGTGCTGACAGAGCTCATGGCCGTGAAGATGTGACTTACTTCTTGTTACAATACGGAAGTACTATTAAATTCAATAAGGGAGAACTTAGTTTCATTAATGTGGTTTTTCAGAGTATTCTTAAATATATTGATAAATTATGAGTTATTTATCTCATTAAAACACTCAAGAGGAGAGTTTTAAATAAGTTTAAGTTATTACGGCCGTTCTTACTGTATTTCTGATATTTTGGTTCTAGAACTTGCTTAAGTGTTATATAATCCGAGTACTCTCAGTATGTAAATTAAACTGACTTTTCTGCACAATCATCACTTTGAGGCAACCCCAGTAATTGCTGTAAAACATCAGTATTTAAAATCATTTAGCTCCGTAATTAGTATTGATAGCTGGTACAGCAAATTTTTTATTCTTCTTTCTTTTCATAAATGTCTAGGCTATTCCTGGCCCTTTGCATGTCAGAATAAATTTTGAAATCAGCTTGTCCAATTCTGCAAATTATTTTTTTTTTTTCAGAAAAAACTGCATTGAATATGCAGATCAATTTGGGAAGTACTGATATCTTTATAACTCTGAGACTTCCAGTGAATATTTGGAATTGTGTTTCAGTCCATTAGGAACATATTGGTATATTTATGGTATTTTGTCCTCCAAGGCACAAAAAATGGCATTTTCATACATTTAATTAATTAATTAGTTGATTTTTTTTTAGCATACACATGAGAGAGTGAGAGAGAGACACACAGGAAGGGAGAGAGATGAGAAGCATCAACTTGTAGTTGTGGCTCTTTAGTTCATTGATTGCTCTCTCATATGTGCATTGACTGGGGGGCTTCAGTCGAGCCAGTGACACCTTGTTCAAGCCAGTGACCTTGGGCTTAAATCAGTGACCTTGGTCTTTAAGCCACCGGCCTTTGGGCTCAAGCCAGTGACCATGAGGTCATGTCTATGATCCCACGCTCACGCCAGTGACCCTGCACGGAAGCTGGTGAGCCTGTGCTTAAGCCGGCAACCTTGGGGTTTTAAACATGGGTCCTCAGTGTCCCAGGTTGATGTTCTATCTGCTGCACTACTACCTGGTCAGACCATACATTTATATATATATTTTAAAAAATTGTATTTTGTATTTTTCTGAAGTGAGAAGTGGGGAGGCAGAGAGACAGACTCCTGCATACGCCCAACCGGGGTCCACCTGGTATGCCCACCAGGGGGCGATGCTCTACCCATCTGGAGCATTGATCCATTGCAACTGGAGCCATTCTAGTGCCTGAGGCGGAGGCCATGGAGCCATCCTCAGGTCCCCGGGCCAACTTTGCTCCAATGGAACCTTGGCTGCGGGAGGGGAAGAGAGAGACAGAGAGGAAGGAGAGGGGGAGGGGTGGAGAAGCAGATGGGTGCTTCTCCTGTGTGCCCTGGCTGGGAATCGAACCCGGGACTTCCACATGCTGGGCCAATGCTCTACTGCTGAGCTAGCTGGCCAGGGCTTTTTTTTTTTTTTTTAATTTTTTATTTATTTATTTATTCATTTTTAGAGAGGAGAGAGAGAGAGAGAGACAGAGAGGGATAGAGAGGAGAGAGAGAAGGGGGAGGAGCTGGAAGCATCAACTCCCATAGGTGCCTTGACCAGGCAAGCCCAGGGTTTCGATCCGGTGACCTCAGCATTTCCAGGTCAACGCTTTACCCACTGCGCCACCACAGGTCAGGCCTAGCCAGGGCTTTTAAAAATATTTTTAATAAAGTTAGAATGTTGTCTAAGTTTTTTGGTTCTAGTTAAAATTTTTTTCCCTTCATCTTAATTGAGCTATAACTACATGCAATAAATTGCACGTTTAAAGATTACAATTTGATCAATTTTAGTATCTGTTTATCTGCACGAAACCATCACCACATTTAAGGAAATGACATATATATCACCCCCAAAAGTTTCCCCAGCACCTTGTAATCCCTTCCTCCTGCCCCCTTCCCTGCACCCTCTCCATGCCCCCCTCCCTGGCCCCCTCCCTGCCCCCTCTCTGTGCCCCCTCCCTGCCCTCTCTCTGTGCCCCCCTCCCTGTCCCCTCTCTGTGCCCCCCTCCCTACCCTCTCTCTGTGCCCCCCTCCCTACCCTCTCTCTGTGCCCCCCTCCCTGGCCCCCACCCTGCCCCCTCTCTGTGCCCCCCTCCCTACCCTCTCTCTGTGTCCCCCTCCCTGCCCCCTCTCTGTGCCCCCCTCCCTACCCTCTCTCTGTGTCCCCCTCCCTGCCCTCTCTCTGTGCCCCCCTCCCTGCCCCCTCTCTGTGCCCCCTCCCTACCCTCTCTCTGTGCCCCCCTCCCTGCCCCCTCTCTGTGCCCCCCTCCCTACCCTCTCTCTGTGCCCCCCTCCCTACCCTCTCTCGGTGCCCCCCTCCCTACCCTCTCTCTGTGCCCCCCTCCCTGCCCCCTCTCGGTGCCCCCCCTCCCTACCCTCTCTCGGTGCCCCCCTCCCTACCCTCTCTCTGTGCCCCCCTCCCTGCCCCCTCTCTGTGCCCCCTCCCTACCCTCTCTCTGTGCCCCCCTCCCTACCCTCTCTCTGTGCCCCCTCCCTGGCCCCCTCCCTGCTCCCTCTCTGTGCCCCCCTCTCCCTGCCCCCTCTCTGTGCCCCCCTCCCTGCCCCCTCTCTGTGCCCCCTCCCTACCCTCTCTCTGTGCCCCCTCCCTGCCCCCTCTCTGTGCCCCCCTCCCTGCCCCCTCTCTGTGCCCCCTCCCTGCCCTCTCTCTGTGCCCCCCTCCCTACCCTCTCTCTGTGCCCCCCTCCCTGCCCCCTCTCTGTGCCCCCTCCCTACCCTCTCTCTGTGCCCCCTCCCTACCCTCTCTCTGTGCCCCCCTCCCTACCCTCTCTCTGTGCCCCCTCCCTGGCCCCCTCCCTGCCCCCTCTCTGTGCCCCCCTCCCTGCCCCCTCTCTGTGCCCCCCTCCCTGCCCCCTCTCCCTGCCCCCCTCCCTGCCCCCTCTCTGTGCCCCCTCCCTGTTCCTCTCTGTGCCCCCCTCCCTGCCCCCTCTCCATGCCCCCCTCCCTGGCCCCCTCCCGGCCCCCTCTCTGTGCCCCCCTCCCTGCCCCCTCTCTGTGCCCCCCTCCCTGCCCCCTCTCCCTGCCCCCCCTCCCTGCCCCCTCTCTGTGCCCCCTTCCCTGCCCCCTCTCTGTGCCCCCCTCCCTGCCCCCTCTCTGTGCCCCCTTCCTGCCCCCTCTCCCTGCCCCCCTCCCTGCCCCCTCTCTGTGCCCCCTTCCTGCCCCCTCTCCATGCCCCCCTCCCTGGCCCCCTCCCTGCCCCCTCTCCATGCCCCCCTCCCTGCCACCAAGCAGCCATTGATTTGCTTTCTGTCTTGTAGACAAGTTTGCATTTTCTAGAATCTTACATAAATGGAATGATGCCCCATCATGTTCCTACTGTTTCTAAAAGTAGATCCTGAGAGTCATTTTCCCTGGTACTTCGTCTAATTGGATAGAAACGAGGCTATTCGAATAAAGCCTATGTCTGTGACCGTGACATTTAACCACATCTTAGGTTAGCAAATCTAAAAAAGGAAATTCTGTCTCTGGGTTCACGAAAATCAACAAGTTTTCATGAGACGAGGGCTTTTGTGGACTTGTCACTTTGAATATATGTGAACCTGGAAACCTTGAGTCAGTGCTGACCTGGTGAGACTGACTCGAAGTGACGGTACTTCCCGTCTATAATGGAGACCGAGGCCTGTCCTGGTGACGCTCTGATGACACCCCAAGGTCACACGCTCGAGGGCGGAAGACCAGAGCGTGATTCTGCAGAGGAGCAGATAAGGCAACAATACAGTCACAGTTTATGTATTTTTTCCTTTCTTTTGTCCAGGATGCCTCGCACCTGAGTCCAGGTATTCTTATTTTATAATTTTTTTGTCAAGCCCATAATCACCTCTCACCTGAGCTCTTGTACAGGACTCCCAGACAGTCTCCTTGCTTCACCCTTGTGTCCATGAAAGTCTGTCTGCAGATCTCAGCCAGAGGAGCATGCTGACAACCCTGAGAGACCATGATGTCACTCCTCGAGCCCTCTGGAGCTTTTTGTCTTGCTCGTGGTCATGTGTCTCTCTGGTAGCCTGCTGGGCCCCCGTGGGCTGCCTGCCCGGTGCCTGCGTGACCTGGGCCCTCATGCACTGTTCGCGTGTACCTTCAGCCACAGTGGCCCCTGGCGCGCACGTGTGTGCTTCTGCCCGCTCACCTCTGCGCTCGCTGCCCCTCCTGCCCGCCGTGCCCCCTGGTGCTCGCGTTGTCTCTCCGTTCAGATGCAGCCCTGCAGAGAGGCGCCTGGCCAGAAGCAGTATGAGAGGGAGCCGCCCTGTCACCGTCTTCATCTAACCCAGGGGTCCCCAAACTTTTTACACAGGGGCCAGTTCACTGTCCCTCAGACCGTTGGAGGGCCGGACTATAAAAGAAACTGAACAAATCCCTATGCACACTGCACATATCTTATTTTAAAGTAAAAAAACAAAACGGGAACAAATACAATATTTAAAATAAAGAACAAGTAAATTTAAATCAACAAACTGATCAATATTTCAATGGGAACTATGGGCCTGTTTTTGGCTAATGAGATGGTCACTGTCCGGTTCCATATGTGTCACTGCTAGACGTAACAAGTGACATGATGCACTTCCGGAGCCGTGATGCGTGCGTCCCGCATCACTGTACATGAGCGACGCCGTGCTTTGAAGACCGCCACATACAGTACTCTCACTGACCACCAATGAAAGAGGTGCCCCTTTGGAAGTGCGGCGGGGGCCGGATAAATGGCCTCAGGGGGCCGCAGTTTGGGGACCCCTGCTCTAACCCCTTACCCACCATGTTCTTCCTCATTGCACTCAACGCCGTCTTGACTTGCTTGGTTTACTGCTTCTTTTTAAATCCCTGTCCCCACTAAGCACTGTTACAGCAGGAAATTTATCTATTCTGTTCATATCGGTGTGGCCCTTGTTTAGATCCTGGCACATAGTAGGTGCTTTTCTCAAGGATGAACTAGGGTGGGGCGGGAGTGAGCAAGGAGGCGGGGCTGGAGAGACCGGCTGGGGCGTGGTCATGGAGGGCTCCTTGGCCAAGATGGGTGGGATGTCTTCGTCTTGCTCCTATGAGCAAGGGGCAGTCATGAAGGCTTTCAGGAAGGGAAGTGATGTCATCTGATTTCAGTGCCAGAAGTCACTCTGGTTTACATGTGGAGAAGAGATTGGGGAAGAGCAGGTTCTGGGAACCTCGGGGGATAGTGAGAACCAGTTAGGAGAGAGGAAGGGGGGTTGCAGGGAGGAGAAAGTCCGTGGGGTTGAGTGAATACAGCTTACGGTCCGAGGGGGGACTGTAAGAGAGAGAGCACACTGGGTTGAGTGACGTGGAAGCCACTAACTCGACGAGAGCTATTTTGTACGTTTGTGCATTTTACCTGGAGTGAGGGGACCGAGGTGAGATTGCAGTGTGCTGAGGATTGAGTGGGATGTGAGGAAGCAGAGAAAGCCAGTGTGAAGCGAGATGGGCGCTCAGAGCAGCGAGGGGTGGGGCTGAAGAGGCCCTGGTTGAGTCGGAGGTGGGAGCCGGAGAGCCTGTCCGTGTGGAAGAGGAAAGGATGCTGTGGGGACAGGACGTTGCGGTTGAGGAGCAGTAAGCGCTAGTCCATAACCCAGTGGCCCCGAGGAAGGCAGGATGGGACCGGGATCCAGCCCCCACGTGGAAGGGCTGCCCGCCCGCCCCACTGCAGCCCCTGGAGAGCAGCTGGCCACGGTGTGGGAACCTTAGTTCCTTTCTCATAGCTTCCTTGATCTCTGGGAAGGAGGAAAGAGGGACTTGGTAAGAGAGAGAAGCAGGCAGTGATGTGGAAGGTCCCTGGGCTTGCTGATCCTGAGTCACTCATGGACTCCCTGTGCTCTCGCTGACACCCCTCTGTGGGCCGAGTGCAGGCCTGGGGGGAAGGAGCCGCCAGCCTCCCCCAAGGTCGAGTGGACCGGGCCAGGGAAAGGGAGAGGCGGTGGGCTGGGCGGAGTGGTTAGATGACAGACCGGGGAGCGAGAGTAGGGAGAGATGGGGGGAAAGCAGAAGGGTGGGTGGGAAGGAGGGGATGTGGAAGTTTGTGGAGGGCAGACGCTGTGTCTGGAAGTGAACTGGGGCTGAGTGAGTGGTTGAGCTGGAGCAGGTTGGCATGGTAATGTTGATTGTGAACATGAGTGGACTTGTATGACTGAAGGTACAGTTATGACGGGTCACAGTCCTCATCGTTGCTATAACATACATTTAGATCTGGAAGGCACCAGTTCTCACATCTGGACAATCTTAAAGAAATATTTTCTTTAAGCAGAACCTAATTTGTGTGGCTTCAAAATGATTCATTTTTTTCTACCTTTCTGGCCCCTGGTTCATACTGTGATTTCATTCGCTCTGCAGCATGAACGTTCTAGTGGTTATTGCTCTAATTTGGTTCTCCCGTGAGAGCGTTATCGCTGAGGTCATTAAACTGAGTGTGCCTGCTGATCACCACGGCTTAGTTTCCTTCAGCACGTTGTCCTGCGAGGTGACTTTCCGCCTTCCACTCGTGTTTGTGAGCCGTCCTGAGCTCGCACCGGACGCCGTGTGCTCTGTGCTGCCCAGTCCTTCCGAATCGTGTGCTGATTTTAGGTGGGACTTTCTGTGTCATCATCCTCCATCACCACTCGAGTGGTGTCTCTGTCAGCCAGACCACATCGCCACTCCCCAGTTCTCTTCATCTAGCTTCTGTCGAGGGGGTCGCATCAACGTCACACGTCACATAAGGAGAAATAGAAATATTGTACGTGCAATGCAGCAGGAGACCCCTCATCAGACCATAATTGTCAGGTGGTGACTGATACCTCTGCGGGAATATGAAGACGTTTTAGATAGTTTGTGTATTTGAAACTGTACCTTTCTCTTGAATGGGTTCGTGTCCTTTGTGCTGTAACCTTCATAGCCTTTTCTTGCGCTTCATTTTAGGAAGAGAGGAGAAAGCGCCCCAGAGAGTGCTGGACTGTCCCCTTGGCTGCTTACACGGTGCTAATGAGGTGCCTTCGGGAAGGGGTAAGGCTCCTTTGTTGTCCTCTGTAGCCGCCTGGGCTCTAATAGCCCTCCAGGCACTGTGCCGGGATTGTAGCCTGCAGGGGTGCGGGAGCTTGTCAACCAGCAAGCGCTCCTGAATTTAAATAATCCCGACAAGCCACCCTCGGCAGTGACCCACGGTGGAGCAGGTGGAAAAAGGAACCGGCTTTCTCGTTCACTTTTGTCAATGTCTTATTTTTTAAAAAAAGATGATAGCCAATGCAGACAACGTAAGTAGTAGCTTTTAGTTCTATGTTCTTAATCCTTCCCCGCTTTGAGAGTTACCGACACACCGGTTTGGTAAGCAAGGTATTTGCAGAAATTTTTCTGTAAGCCTCAAAAGTGCCATGATTATCTTGTCAGGTTGCCATTTTATGGTTCAGGAGCAGGGAACCTTCCACTCCTATCCACTGGTTGTCACACTAAGCAGTATTTGTTATGTAGTGTGATTTTTTTCAGTTTATTCACAGCCCTTCTGATGCTGTTATTAATGGCTGAACACCAGCCAGCTCCCCAGCCAACCAACTCATACGTGTAGCTCCTTTGTGTAACTTTTAAAGGATTTAGTAACTGACCTAAAAGGTTGGCATTTTCTGTCTGCATTAAACCGTTTGACATTGTTTCACCCAAGGCAAAGCCATAGGCTAAAAATGTTCCTTAAGGAATGAAAACGGTATGTCACAATAAACACCTTCCTTCTGAGTTCATCACTAGCTGGTAATAGAATAATGTTCCAAGTGTAAAATGCTCTGCAGCTTCCCCTCCTGGTGATCCCGAAATGAAGTTTGAACACTTTCTCGCCTGTAGGGTTGAGACGCAGTCAGTTGTCACTAAGGGATGTGAATGAAGCCAGTAAATTGTGTTTCATGTTTGTCTACAGTCAGAAGACATGTGTAGCTCACAGATGACAAAGGTGACATTTCTATTCACACTCAGATCCCATCCATTGTGGGAGATAAGATTATAAAGTGAAATACAGTGTGTCAAGTAAAGAAGTGCAGAAGAACAAAGTATAGGAACGCAAAGGAGAAAGGAATCTCCCAGGAATTATTTTCAGTGTAAAGAAGATTTTTAAACACTTTGTATCTTCAGTTTTTTAAACTTAGATTAATGCCTAGTAAAAGATGATTAATTCTAGTTCATGAGGTTGTATCCTTTATTAAATATCTTCTGTCCTCCCCATCCCATATGTTTTACTATGTATATAATATGAAGGATAATGTTTGCTATCTATGTGTATTGTTCTTAAGTTATTGTTAATAAACTGTACAGTAACATTGTTTTGTATTTCCGTAACATACTGGTATTTTTTTGTCTTGGTGTGTATGGCAAGTTTTGTGTATATTTCATAGAGTGGTGGGGTGGGGAGTCAGAACTCTGTAATTTATGAAAATTGTAGGTTGTATATTTGAAAAGCAGTAACATTTGTGCTTCAGCAGCGTGTATATTAATGTCCCTGTAACACAGATGAATTATGGGGTGATTATACCACCTAGAAAAGATTCCTATCCTCACACAAACCAACTGGAACAGTTCTTTTGCATATATTTCTAATGTATTCAGGACATAGTTAAAGGTAAATAATTTTTAAGCCTTTTTATCTTCAACAGTTGAAAAATCTTTTTCCATATTGAAAATTTTCCCCAGCACCTACTGGTGTTTCTGAATCAAGTTCTTTTCTTGTGAAATATATCTCATGTACAGAAGAGTGTATGGCACGTGAGTGTGTGTAGGTAAGAGCACGCACTCTTTGACACTCACGCTGAAAAACAAAGAGCTGGGACTCAAGGATTCTTCTCTGCTCCTCTTGGATTGCAGCTTGTTCTTTCTTTCAGGGAGTGAAAGACTTTGGTGATAAACATTCTCCAGTTACGGTTTTTTAAATTTTGTTTCCATCTTTCTTTCTTTTTTTTTTTTTTTTTTTTTCATTTTTCTGAAGCTGGAAACAGGGAGAGACAGACAGTCAGACAGACTCCCGCATGCACCCGACCGGGATCCACCCGGCACGCCCACCAGGGGCGGTGCTCTGCCCCCCAGGGGGCGATGCTCTGCCCATCCTGGGCGTCGCCATATTGCGACCAGAGCCACTCTAGCGCCTGAGGCAGAGGCCACAGAGCCATGCCCAGCGCCCGGGCCATCTTTGCTCCAATGGAGCCTTGGCTGCGGGAGGGGAAGAGAGAGACAGAGAGGAAAGCGCGGCGGAGGGGTGGAGAAGCAAATGGGCGCTTCTCCTATGTGCCCTGGCTGGGAATTGAACCCGGGTCCTCCGCATGCTAGGCCGACGCTCTACCGCTGAGCCAACCGGCCAGGGCCTGTTTCCATCTTTGACTGTATTGCTAAATATTTCATGGATTGTTTAAGGCTGAACTTTATATAAATGGAATGACATCGACCACTTTTGAAACCTAATTCTTTTGCTTCAAGTTAGGCTGAGGTTGATACAAGCTGATTGTGCAAATGATATCTCATTGATAGTACTGTATACGTGTTGTTCGGATATGTCTCAGTATACACATGCATGTGTAAGCATGTGCCAGTTTCTGTTCCCACCAGCAGGGTATAGTAGTACCCATTAACCCTTATCGTTTCCAACATTTGTATATCACATTTTTGTCCATCGCATAGGCATTAAGTGGTTTCTCACAATAGTTTTAATATGCGTTTTCCTGATTACTAATGAGGATGACCATCTTTTCCTATTTATCTTATTTATTGGGGTTTCCTCTTTAGAAAATCAATTTTTTTCATTGCTTTATAGGATTTCTGAAATTCAACACCCAGGCTATTGTTGTAAAATGTTTCAAATATTAGAAAAAGAAAACTATAATGATCACCTTTATTTCTATTACCTAGATTCAAGTTTTGGGGGCTTTGATTTGCTCTTTTGCCTTACTTATTGAGATTCTTTTCCACATCAGAACTTAGTACAGCTAGTGCTCGACTTACAACCACGATTGGTTCCAACAGACCGGTTGTAACATGATTTGGTCGTAAGTTGAGTAGGCTATATGTACAGTATTGTGAAATGATGTTATAAAAATCTTTGTCATATTTTATCATAATTTTATTTCATTATTGTTATATATCATAATTTTTTTGTTCATTTTATGCCATTTGTATCATCTCTACACCATTTTGTTTCTTATTTTTACATTCATCAGGTTTAGGTAAAACACTGCATTACCAGTACAACTGGTTTAATATTTGCAAAGACAATTTCCTCTTGGTAGACATCTTGGGAGGGGTTTGATGAAAAATATCCAAGACACAAAACACAAATTGCTGTACTGAGTCTGGGATAACAGTTGAAATGGTGCACGCGGAGATGGCAGTGCTGCCGGAAGCTGGTCCACACTGTCGTACGCCCAGGTGGGCAGTGCTTGCGCTGCCAGACGCAGAGCAGTCGTGGCTAGCGATTGTGGTCGTAAAGTCGAATGGTCGTAAGTTGCATAGGTCGTAAGTCGATCAGTATTTGTAATGTGACTTGCTGAACATGGACTGTTAACCCTGGATTTCACCCCTTTTTCACCCTCTAATCTCTGCATTGGGAAGAAAGCAGTGTAGAAATTTTACATCTTCTTCATCTTCTTTTTTTCCAGTGAGAGGAGAGGAGGCAGAAAGACAGACTCCTGCATGCACCCTGCCTGGGACCCACCCAGCAATCCACTAGGGGGCGATACTCTGCCCGTCTGGGGCATTGCTCCGTTGCTCAGCAACTGAGATTTTCTTAGCACCTGAGGTGGAGGCCATGGAGCCATCCTCAGCGCCTGGGGCCAACTCTCTCCAATAGAGCCATGGCTATAGGAGGGGAAGAGAGAAAAAGAGAGTGAGAAACAGAGAAAAGCGAGAGGGGTAGGGGTAGGGAAGCAGATGGGTGCTTCTCCTGTGTGCCCTGACCGGAAATTGAACCTGAGGACATCCACACACTGGGCCCATGCTCTACCACTGAGCCAACTGGCCAGGGCAGACATTTTACTTCTTAATTTACTTCTTACATTTTATTTTGATATATTGAGTTCCCAGAAGGCAGTTTTAGTTTTAAATGATAAATTTTTGTTTCTTATGCATAGAAAACTAGGTTTGTCGTGAGATTAATAAGTATAAAGAGTTTTCTAGTCAAATACATGGGGACACTCTGGGTTAAACAAGATTGAAGGGATTTGCGTATTTTCCACACTTTTCTGAGGTTTGAATTATGTTTCTACTTGAGGGGAAATTGTATGTGACATTTTCAAAGTTCTCTGGCCATGGAACTGGCCTCTCCTGTGGTTTAGTGGGGGATGTACTCTGGGAGAGGAAGCTGTAGTCTAACACTGAGATATTGAGACTTAATGACTTTGTTAAACTAATTTTCAGCTTTTTTTTTTCCCCAGTTTTTTTAAGGTTACCTAAGAAATTATGACATTGTTTTCCAAACACATCAACCTTCTTTGTGAACCTGATTTCTGTAACTTTAACAATGGTGGTAGAAATGTGAGTCAGATGTTTTTGTCTTCATCACAGATGTAAGTACTCATGTGGACAGACAGAATGCCTTTAGAATGAGTGACTCATGGTAGAACACACAAAAAATAGGACAATTTTGGTATAACTGTTTAAAGAAGAGGGTTGTGGTATAGAAGGACAAGTCTCCGTAGTGCAGAGTTGGGGCTGACTTTTTAGAGGCTTTGGGCTGGGAGTCGAAGGCTGCGGACTGCAGTCCCAGCTGTGCAGCTTGTGAGTGGTTTACTATTGGCCGAGCCCTGGTGCCCCTACCTGGTCATGGGTCCTATACAGAAAGGTACCTGTGCTCTGTGATCTTCCATATGATCTCTCTTGGGCCTCCACTGAGTCTGACAGTCTTCCCTTCCATAGCTTTGACCTTTGTATTTGTACACAATAGCAAATAACAGTTCCTTCCTTGGGATTCTTATTGTAGCGATGTCAGGAGTATTTGGCATTGAACTTGCATGACCTATGCTCCATATCTGTACAGAGTAGGGAGGCTGAGGAAGTTGGCTTTACTTCAAGGTATTAATTTTATCAGGGTAGGTAGCAGCCTACTGTACAATGCCCATAGAAACTGGAAATTGCTCCTGGAGAATTTGCACATGTTTAGAGGAGAAAGTTAATTTATACATTTGTATCTAATCAACCAGATTTTTATAGCCTGCCCGCATAATAGTCTGTATTTAATTAGGGGTGCTGAACTGACACCTGCAGTATGTTGTAGTTAAAAATGTGAGGTTCAAAAATAAATTGTTGGCTTTATTCTTTTCTGAACAATTGCTACTAGATGATTTCGATGTAACAGAATTCTTTAAAGAGGAAATTTAATTTTCATTTTTCAATTACAATGCTCTTCCTTTTTGTTTTTGGTAGAAAACTGGTGGTAAATAGCTTATGTATTTAATTGGAAAAGACTGGGATTGAATTAAAAAGAAGTAATAGAGATGTTAGCCATTCTATTATCTTTGGGATGTTGAGACGCTCATTACGTAAAACGAGGAGAGAAATGAGTTCAAGTTCTTGGGTTGTTGTTTTTTTTTTAAGTTCTTGGGTTTTGATAAGAGTTATAATGCACAGTCGTAGTTTCTGTTTTTATTATCGTCCCAGTCTAAGTTTAGTGTTTGTGATAAGAGGTGTGTGTGCCTCTGCGGCTGGCTGGCTCTGTGTGGGTTCTCAGTTCCCCTCACTTTATGGCGTGGAAGCGGGCAACATGGACGTCGGGTAGGAATGATGCAGGGTTTATGAAAAATTATATATTATTCTCCCTATAAACAATTACTATGTATAATATTCTGATTGCTATTATTAGTGGGCTGCAAAAGGGCTAACCAAGTGTGGAGTTGTCTAATGTGTCTTGACGTGAACCTTTGAGAAGGACAGGAGGCAGCCAGCCATCCTGAGTGAGCCCTGAGCAGGTAGACCAGAGAGCTGGTGTGTAAGCTGCACGAAGCATGGTGTTTTCACTGCAAGGTGGGGTTTTGTCCCATCTTTCCTCCTGTGCCAGGCAGCTTCACGGGTGTGTGTGTGTGAGTGTGTGTGTGTGTGTGTGCGTGTGCGTGTTCCAGGATGTGGCTTTGCTGGTGTGCTGGTGTGGACGTGTAGGAACTGATGAGATAGCAGCTGTAGTATCTTTCAAGGATTAATATCCATTGGATCTCTGTGTTAAATTTGCATATTCCTTTGACTGTTTTATCTCATTGCATGCTTTGTGCTCTTAAAATCTGTAGCTCTTCTATTTCTTTCTCATTTGATACCTGTCCTTAGGGTCTTTCTATTCATCTTTTTATTTTTATTGTTAGCTTAACAGTATTATGGTTAGAAAGAATGGAGTATGTACGATTTTAATTCCTTGGAATTTGTTGAGACTTATCTTATGACTCAGTGTGTGTATATTTAGATGGAAAAAAGGTGAGTCCTGCTATTGTTGGTTGATGTGTTTCTTTTTGCCCATGAGGTCGGGCTTGCTAATCTGATAGATGGAAATAGATATAAATCTTATGTGTCTATGTTAATTGGTTTCTGTCTGTTTTATTAGCTACTGAGATGTATGTTTAAATTGCCCTTTTTTTGGGATAGGATTGCAATTTTGTCAAATTTTGCTTTGTGTATTTTGAGTGTTAGTTATTGGACATTTAGAAATTTTAGATTGCTTTTCTCTTGGTTTATTGTAAAAATTACCATGAATGCATTTTGCCCAAAGTCTGTTCTGTCTGATGTTAATATAGTTATACCAGCTATCTTTGGGTCAGATCTGACTGGTATATCTTTTTTCATTCTCTTATTTTCAGCCTTTTTAACTGAATAACTATATTTTTGATGTTTCTTTATATAGTTGTATTTTTAAAAAAAAAAAACTTGTTTTCTGGTCATTTTCTCTTAACTATAGTATTGAGTTTGTTCAAATTTATTATAATTGTTGCTTTGGTTGGATTTATAGTTACCATTTTATTTTTTGCCTCTTGTACCATCTTTTTTGTGTTTATTTTTTTTATGTCTTTTTGTTTAAAAACTTTTTTTTTTGTATTTTTCTGAAGCTGGAAACGGGGAGAGACACTCCTGCATGCGCCCGACCGGGATCCACCCGGCATGCCCACCGGGGGCGACGCTCTGCCCACCAGGGGGCGACGCTCTGCCCCTCCGGTGCGTCGCTCTGTTGTGACCAGAGCCACTCCAGCGCCTTGGGCAGAGGCCAAAGAACCATCCCCAGCGCCCGGGCCATCTTTGCTCCAATGGAGCCTCGCTGCGGGAGGGGAAGAGAGAGACAGAGAGGAAGGAGAGGGGGAGGGGTGGAGAAGCAGATGGGCGCCTCTCCTGTGTGCCCTGGCCGGGAATCGAACCCGAGACTTCTGCATGCCAGGCTGACGCTCTACCACTGAGCCAACCGGCCAGGGCAAAAACTTTTTCTTATAATTACTATTATTCTTTAGTGGTTATGCTGTTGCTGTTTTTTTTGTTTGTTTGTTTTTTTTTGTTTTTTTTTGCATTTTTCTGAAGCTGGAAACGGGGAGGCAGTCAGACAGACTCCCGCATGCGCCCAACCGGGATCCACCCGGCACGCCCACCACGGGGCGATGCTCTGCCCATCTGGGGCATCGCTGTGTTGCAACCAGAGCCAGTCTAGCGCCTGAGGCAGAGGCCACAAAGCCATCCCCAGCGCCCGGGCCATCTTTGCTCCAATGGAGCCTTGGCTGCGGGAGGGGAAGAGAGAGACAGAGAGGAAGGAGAGGGGGAGGGGTGGAGAAGCAGATGGGCGCCTCTCCTGTGTGCCCTGGCCGGGAATCAAACCGGGGACCTCCGCAAGCCAGGCCGATGCTCTACCACTGAGCCAACCGGCCAGGGTTGTTGTTTTTGAAATACATTTTTGTCCGTGAATACAATTGTAGGTGGATGCTATCCTTAGCGAGGGAAGATACTGTTTCACCATCTTCTGGCTGCAGTTGTTGTGATTAAGAAGTCAACTGTCAGAGCAGCAGTGGCTCCTTTAGCTTCTCCTGGGCTTCCCCTCCTGTGGCTTCCTTTTCCCAGCAGGCACCTTCCGTCCTCCACTCTGATCAGGGGAGAGTCAGGACAACGGTGGAGTTGTTTCTTACTCCCATCTATCATACGAGGCTGACTCCTACTTGTGTGGGCCTCTGCCTTGCCTCGCACGCCTCTTGTTCACCATGTTGGACAATGTTCTGGGGACAAAAAATTGCTGAAGTGCCCTGGGTACCTCCCAGGGTTCTTGACTACACAGTCACTGGCCTAAGAATTTGGTGCTACTTTAAGAATTTGATGCTTTTAAGAAGGTTTGTTTATTTTCTTATTTTTTATCTAGCATATTTAATTGTTTTTAGAGGGATAGAGTTGTCCAGATAATCTAGCTCACTATATTGTAAGTAAGGCATGAAAACTCTAGTATCTTGATTGCATGAGTTACTAAAAGAATAAACTATGTAAAAATAAACTCCACGTACCTTTAGAAGAAAGATTATAGTTTTTTAAAACTAAATCTACAAATGTGAAAATAATTAATCCCAATATTTTAGATACTAATTTTGTTTATTTTTTTAGAAGTAGGCATATAGATTATAATTAATTGGCAGCAGAACTTTTTTGTTGTTAAGACTGCCTTCAATACATTAGATCTTCTTAACACCACTGAAACATAGTACAGCTACTCATTAAAAGCATAATTATCATAGGCGTATTTCATAGGATCGTTTTCTAATCATCATAGCTTTTATCCTCATTATGATGAAATAGGTCTTTGATTTAAATGACAGATATTAGTTCAGTTCAGTTATCTCTTCCGAAGAGTTAATTAAGCAGAAAATAGGCCCAATCTTAGTACTGGTGAGGTGTCCACAGGGGACCCAGAGGGACTGGGATGGCTCATTTCAGGCAGTGGAATTGGCCGGACAGTCTCCCTGAGGTTATAGAACACAGGGATGACACATGGCCCCTTTCCAACCTAGGGGCTAAAATAGTTGTGGTTTTCTAATGCCAGGAATGAGTGCTCTAGGAATAGACTGACAGTTGGGATGCAGAGCACATGTAAGATATTTGAGAGGTCCTGCATAATAGCATCCCCCCACCCCTTACTCCCGGCCACTCAGGGGGACGGTTCAGAACCTAAAGAGGAGTGAGACGGAGAGAGAGGCCTGTGGGACGAAAACGGCGTATGTGAATGTAACGAGAGCTGGGACAGAGGACATAGCTAATATCTGTGGGCACATAGGCTTCCTGATGTTGAACTCCCACATTAGGAAATCATAGCACCCCTTTCTAGCTCCCTCCAAGCAGAGTCCCTCTCCAGGGTGGTGGGGGTGGAGTATAAGAAGACCGCTCTGTGTGGTGGGCCTTTGTTCAGGGAAACGGGGGAGGAGTTGAGCTGAGCTCTGAGCATGCCCAGTTTATTCTTTCCCCTTGGGTAGAGTTGAGTCAAGGAACAGAGAGGCGTTAGAAGTGTTACATCAAGGTGTCCTAGCCCCATGGAAGGCAACATCGGGAACGGGGAGGGAGTGTTTCTCCAGCCCTCATTCCCAGAAATGACGTGTGTCAGAGTTTGAGGAATCTCAGGTGGCTTTGTAATCTCTTCTCTAGCAGCCTTACAGTTCATGCTGTCTGATACTAGTAATAGGAAGAAAAGCCAACACATTGAGAGTCCACTGCTTCTTATGACTTCGACTGAGTCTTCCTGGGTGTAGTCTCATTTAATTTTCAAACTGGGCCGTGCCCTATGACCTCAGTTTATAGTTGGTGGAGCTGAGGCTCAGAGAGGAAAACGGGTGAGGAGTGTAGCGGGTAGAGTGTCAAGTGACGGCCTGAACCTACATAGAGTTCAGTGCCTTCTCTCTTCTTAAAAAATATTCTTTTATGAAAAATATATAAATTTGGCTTGAAAAGTCATACACACATAGAGTAATAATCCAAACAATGCACAGTGTCTAAAGTAGAACTAGTGGACCCCCTGCCCACATCCCCCACTGATTGTAATCACAACAAAATACTGCGTATCTTTCTGTGCTCCTCCTTTGCTAGTATATTTGTGTATATTTTTTGTTAGCAAACATAGGATTATATCATACATATAATAACTTAACATATTTTTAAATATTTTAAGTTGATATATAACAATATAATCAGATATGCAATGTGTATGTATTGCCAATATTTTCTCCCCGTCTGAGACCCTGTGATACTTAATGGTGTCATTATGAGCAGAACTTTATAATTTTGATGAAGTTTAACTTAACCATTTTTTTCTTTATTCTCAGTGACTTTTTTTCTTTTTTCCTCTAAGAAAGCGTTGCCTATGTTCTTTGTGATCTCTGCCAGGAGGGTTTTGGTTCTAGCTTTTCCGTTAAAGTTTGTGCTTTGTCTCAAATGGATTTGTGAATATAGAGTTTACCCAGATGTGTTTTGTGGTCCAGAATATGGTCTAACATGTGATCTTGAAAAGACTGTTTTCTACTTTTGTTGCTGAGAGTTCAGTGTCAAAGTGGGGTTGGTCCTGTTCTCCTAACTGACTTTCTGACTACTTTTGTCAGTTACTTATATGTAAGGGGTTTTCTTGCCAACAGCCTACATTTGGGTCTTGCTTTAAAATAATCTAACTTGAGAATCTCTGCCTTTTAGTTAGTGTATATAGACCTTTATATTTAGTATGATTGCTATAATGCTTGGCTTTAAAGCTGTAGTTTTGCATTTGTTTTCTGTTTTGTCTGTTTTTTAATGCCTTTTTTTGATTGAAATTTTAATGATTCCATTTTATCTCCTCTATTAGATTATAATTTTTATAGTATCTATCTCTAATTTATCATAGTTGACCTCAAATTATGATATACAGATCCAGATATAATATACAAGAACCTTTGTAACAACCTTACACCAGAATGTACTGTGTATAATGATTTGCTAATTCATATATACTGTATAGAATTAAATATAAATTCTACACCATGATACATATAGTATTGTCTTTCTAGCCTCTCTATTATTGTACATTTTAATTTTTAAAATTTATTTATTTACTTTAGAGAGAGAGGAAAGAGGGGGAGAAACACTGACGTGTTGTTCCACTCATTTATGCATTCGTTGGTTGATTCTCAGTGAATTGAGACTACGCTTCGACTAACTGAGCTACCCGGCCAGGGCCGAGTGTATTTTTCTTATAGGCAGTTGTATTGTTTATTGCTAGCCTTTTGATTTGGGTTATTTTATATGTTCTACTTCTCTCTTTATCATGCTATGCTTTCTTCTTCTTTCTTGAATATACGAACTATATCTATAATCTCCATTTTAACATATTTCACTTCTAATTTCCTCCTGTGTCATTTCTATTGATTGAACTTCCTTATTCTCATGAGTCATATTTTCCTGCTCCTTTGCATGTGTGGTAATATTTAATTGGATTTCAGACATTGCGATTTTTATATTTTTGGGTGCTGGAAGTTTTTCTGAATTCTTTTAAGTACTTTTGTCCTTTTCCTTAGACTCCTTTTTTTTTTTTGTATTTTTCTGAAGCTGGAAACGGGGAGAGACAGTCAGACAGACTCCTGCATGCGCCCGACCGGGATCCACCCGGCATGCCCACCAGGGGCCACGCTCTGCCCACCAGGGGGCGATGCTCTGCCCCTCCGGGGCGTCGCTCTGCCGCGACCAGAGCCACTCTAGCGCCTGGGGCAGAGGCCTAGGAGCCATCCCCAGCGCCCCGGCCATCCTCGCTCCAATGGAGCCTTGGCTGTGGGAGGGGAAGAGAGAGACAGAGAGGAAGGAGGGGGGGGTGGAGAAGCAAATGGACGCTTCTCCTTTGTGCCCTGGCTGGGAATCGAACCCGGGTCCCCCGCATGCCAGGCCGACGCACTACCGCTGAGCCAACCGGCCAGGGCCTCCTTGGACTCCTTTGAATTACTTGTGGACAGTTTGATCCTTTTCACGGCTGGCTTTTAAGCGCAGTTAGGACAATCAGAGCAGCCCTAGGGTTGGTGTGGCCCCACCACCGGGGCTGTGCCTTCCTTAGGTGTTTCCCTGGTGGCCCATATTTAGATGGTCTTTGGCCAATTGGTCCACTGATCCTCCCCAGCCCTGAGTCATTGCTTAGGATTGCTTTTCCTGCTCCTTATGACTTTAAAATTATTTTCCAATTCTGTTAGTTTTATGTTTATTTTCCATAATATTTCAACCTTTTTATTAAAATATAATTATATTATGCTAGGTTATTGGTAATAGTTTCATAATAGCCTGAAAGAATGATCGCACCTCCTAAACTAGCTAACACATCCATGGGCAGATAATACTCTCCTGGTGTCAGACCTCTGTTTGCAGTAATTATGAATAAATGACATGTCAGTGTTTCTTATACGAAGTAACACCTTGTTGATCACCTCCTCCTCCTGTGCTCTCCGGTTCTCTAGGAAGAGCGTGTTGTGAACCACATGGCGGCCAAGGTTATTGAAAACGTCTGCACTACCTTCTCTGCTCAGGCGCAGGGCTTCATCACGGGAGAAATTGGACCTGTTTTATGGTACCTGTTCAAACATTCCACAGTGGACTCCCTCAGGATAACAGCAGTATCGGTAAGGGGAGCACCTCCCGGGCCTGTGTTTGTGTCTAATAGTGAAACCCCAAGCTTTAAAAACTATGCCAGAAAGAGAGTACATTTGACTGCTCAGGTAGGAAACAGAAATCTCAGAGTAATAGTTGCTGAGAACAACTTGATCTTCTCCTAAAGTAGAATTTTCAGAACAGAGGCTGGAAAACCTTGGCACTGACAGGAAATTCCGTCTGGTCCTTGTGGGACCGTGGCATCATGGTGTCAGAGACTATTTGGAGGTAATGCTGGGAAGCTGACAGTGGATAGGGTACAGGGTTTGTCTTGGTGTATTTCCAGTGCCCCTGACTTTTCCTGTTAGCTCCCTCTTTCAGATTTCATCCGAAATGGGTTTATCCTGTGGGTCAAATGAGTTCCTTCTCGTGCATCTGTCTTTTCAGGTTTTGTATTTTGATTCGTTGTCTACTACTTTGTTCACAGGGACATCACTTGGTATAAAGGATAATATGTATGAAGACGTGTTCACATGGTTGTATCAGTTTAATAGTCTTTTGAAGAAATGCAGCCCTCTCTCCTAGGCTTTGTTTGCATACCCTCCTTGGTCACTAACCTCACCCTCACTCTCCGCACTATGTGGCGGCCTCACCGTTTCCTTCTGCTCCTTCGGCACCTCGCACTGTGGCGCTTTCATACTCCCCTCCTTCCTGGAATCCCCAGTCTGCACTTTCCCCCCGGGCCCTCGGCACCTCTCCCCCTGTGTCCTCGGTGCCTCTCCCCCTGCGTCCTCGGTGCGTCTCCCCCTGCGTCCTCGGTGCCTCTCCCCCTGCGTCCTCGGTGCGTCTCCCCCTGCGTCCTCCGTGCGTCTCCCCCCGCGTCCTCGGTGCCTCTCCCCCTGCGTCCTCGGTGCCTCTCCCCCCGCGTCCTCGGTGCGTCTCCCCCCGCGTCCTCGGTGCCTCTCCCCCCGTGTCCTCGGTGCCTCTCCCCCTGCGTCCTCCGTGCCTCTCCCCCTGCATCCTGGGTGTGTCTCCCCCTGCGTCTTCGATGCCTCCCCCCCTGCGTCCTTGGTGCATCCTCGGTGCCTCTCCCCCTGTGTCCTCCGTGCGTCTTCCCCTGTGTCCTCGGTGCCTCTCCCCCTGCGTCCTCCGTGCGTCTCCCCCTGCGTCCTCGGTGCCTCTCCCCCTGCGTCCTCGGTGCGTCTCCCCCTGCGTCCTCCGTGCGTCTCCCCCTGTATCCTCGGTGCCTCTCCCCCTGCATCCTGGGTGCGTCTCCCCCTGCGTCCTCGGTGCCTCTCCCCCTGCGTCCTCGGTGGGTCTCCCCCTGCGTCCTCCGTGCGTCTCCCCCCGCGTCCTCGGTGCGTCTCCCCCTGCGTCCTCGGTGCCTCTCCCCCTGTGTCCTCGGTGCCTCTCCCCCTGCGTCCTCCGTGCCTCTCCCCCTGCGTCCTGGGTGTGTTTCCCCCTGCGTCTTCGATGCCTCTCCCCCTGCATCCTTGGTGCATCCTCGGTGCCTCTCCCCCTGTGTCCTCCGTGCCCCTCCCCCTACGTCCTCCGTGCGTCTCCCCCTGCGTCCTCCGTGCGTCTCCCCCTGCGTCCTCGGTGCCTCTCCCCCTGCGTCCTCGGTGCGTCTCCCCCTGCATCCTCCGTGCGTCTCCCCCTGCGTCCTCGGTGCCTCTCCCCCTGCATCCTGGGTGCGTCTCCCCCTGCGTCCTCGGTGCCTCTCCCCCCGCGTCCTCGGTGGGTCTCCCCCCGCGTCCTCGGTGCCTCTCCCCCTGTGTCCTCGGTGCCTCTCCCCCTGCGTCCTCGGTGCCTCTCCCCCTGCGTCCTCCGTGCCTCTCCCCCTGCATCCTGGGTGCGTCTCCCCCTGCGTCCTCGGTGCCTCTCCCCCTGCATCCTCGGTGCCTCTCCCCCTGCGTCCTCCGTGCGTCTCCCCCTGTGTCCTCGGTGCCTCTCCCCCTGCGTCCTCGGTGCGTCTCCCCCTGTGTCCTCGGTGCCTCTCCCCCTGCGTCCTCGGTGCGTCTCCCCCTGCGTCCTCGGTGCGTCTCCCCCTGCGTCCTCGGTGCCTCTCCCCCTGCGTCCTCGGTGCGTCTCCCCCTGCGTCCTCGGTGCCTCTCCCCCTGCGTCCTCGGTGCCTCTCCCCCTGCGTCCTTGGTGCATCCTCGGTGCCTCTCCCCCCGTGTCCTCGGTGCCTCTCCCCCTGCGTCCTCCGTGCGTCTCCCCCTGTGTCCTCGGTGCCTCTCCCCCTGCGTCCTCGGTGCGTCTCCCCCTGTGTCCTCCGTGCCTCTCCCCCTGCGTCCTCGGTGCGTCTCCCCCTGCGTCCTCGGTGCGTCTCCCCCTGCGTCCTCGGTGCCTCTCCCCCTGCGTCCTCGGTGCGTCTCCCCCTGCGTCCTCGGTGCCTCTCCCCCTGCGTCCTCGGTGCCTCTCCCCCTGCGTCCTCGGTGGGTCTCCCCCCGCGTCCTCGGTGCCTCTCCCCCTGTGTCCTCGGTGCCTCTCCCCCTGTGTCCTCGGTGCCTCTCCCCCCGCGTCCTCCGTGCGTCTCCCCCTGCGTCCTCGGTGCCTCTCCCCCTGCGTCCTCGGTGCGTCTCCCCCTGCGTCCTCGGTGCGTCTCCCCCTGCGTCCTCGGTGCCTCTCCCCCTGCGTCCTCTGTGCATCTCCCCCTGCGTCCTCGGTGCCTCTCCCCCTGCGTCCTCGGTGCCTCTCCCCCTGCGTCCTCGGTGCCTGCATCCTCGGTGCCTCTCTCCCTGCGTCCTCGGTGCGTCTTCCCCTGCGTCCTCGGTGCCTCTCTCCCTGCGTCCTCGGTGCCTCGCCCCCTGCGTCCTGGG
Source organism: Saccopteryx leptura (assembly GCF_036850995.1). Classification (NCBI taxonomy): domain Eukaryota; kingdom Metazoa; phylum Chordata; class Mammalia; order Chiroptera; family Emballonuridae; genus Saccopteryx; species Saccopteryx leptura. The sequence goes on from NC_089512.1 coordinate 12,151,488, forward strand.
TGTGTGTCCCCCATGCGTCCCAGAGAGGAAGGACATCCAATGGGGACGACCCTGACTCACATCTGCCGTATCAGTGAGTACATTTCTATCCGCGTGGACCTAGCCTCTCTCAGTTCTCACTCTCCTCTTAGCAATGATGGACCGTCTCTTCTGTCACAGACAAACCTCTCATGTTTCTCCAGATTCCTTCCTCTTCCTTTTTTGGGTACCTCATTCAAATGGTTATTTTTGCTCTTTCTTAACACTATTCACCTGTTATTATCTTCTAGAGCCTTCTAATCAGCATTCAGGTATTCTTTGTCCCATTACAAAAAAGAAAAAGAACGCACGTACATCAACATATCAGAAGGACTTGAGGCTGCATTCCTCTTTACAGCCATACGTCTTTTTATTTTGCCTCAACCTTTTAATACATAAAGTTCACTGATGTACAAAAATGTGAAAGTGTGACAGTGACTACATATGACATCAGACTTGGTGAATACACACCCACCCGCAGAAAGTCTGGCGTGGAAACATACAGGAACGCAGACCAATGCTTCTGAGAGAGGCCAGCAGGTGTGTGCTGCGCTCCACCAATCACAGACCGGCATCTGCTCCAACCTCGGTAACTCAAACCAGGGCCCCTGCCAGGACTGGCAGGGCAGCGTCCTCTCGGGATGAGCCAGCACAGGTAAACCCAGCACGGAGAGTACTGCATGCTTTAGTTTAGGGTAGTCATTCATGAGGCTGTCACAGTCCCAATAGCAGGAACAAATCCCCTGCTCTGCCCACGATGTCCTTTTTCTCTAGCCAGTGTTGTCCTTGTTGTAGGGGTTTCTGTCATCAACCGCATTATTGTCTCCCCTGGTCAATACATTGACACATTCATTTTCCTTTTCATGACTCTTTAAGACTCAGTGAACTATAGAACCCTCTCTTCCTTGTATGCTAAACACAACAATTTCTCCCGCTCGTATGGGGTCTTCAGCTTGGTTTGTGAGAAAGAGAAGTTCTCCCCTGTGACTGGCGGAGTCCATGCTGCCACTGAGCACCACCACAGTTGGCCTGTCACCCCCAGATATGACCATTCACCCCTTCAGATCATTAGTGCTGAGGAGGTAATTGCTCCAAAATTCAGGACTTGATGATAGAGCTGCTGCTTGTTCGTCCCTCTACATTGTTTAAAAAACCTAGACATAGTGTGGGAGGGCCAGTGAGGGGCCTGGTGAGAGGAGGGTGCGGTGGGACCGGCGGGACAGCTGGTGGGGCTGAGCTCACACTGGACGGGAGCCGGCATGTTTCTAAGGGTTATCGTCAAAAAGAAGGAAGTTAGCGTCGGAAATTATTGCTTCTTTCTAGCCCGTTTCCTTCAACCCAACATGGTGTCTGTCCTAAAAATGTCCCTGAAGCTGATCCTGTTGAGACCTGCGCTGACTTTCATGTTGCTGGGTCCTAGATATCTATGGGTATTTTTCTGTTCTTATCTTAAACTTACCTACGTAATTTTGAAGATCAAGGGTTAACTATCCTGCTCAATGAATATCATGAAGCAAAGGATATATAGCACCTCTCTCTCTCTCTCTCTCACATACACACACACACACACACACACACACACACACACACACACACACACACACAAATCTGCTTCAGGAGCCACGTGATTGCAAAATTACAAAACCTAATTGTGGTGTAACTACGGAGAAACCATCAGAGAGGTTCGTTACAAAGCGTACCAGTGAACTTCCTTGAGGCGTCTCGGAATCATATCTTAAGGCACCGTTTTAATCCTGGGCCTTAAAAAAAAACACGTCTTGCTTTAATTGGGATACTGTTCTTGTATTCATCTTGATACCAGCACGGTTTCTTTTCTTGGCAAAGTTTTTCCCAGTGGTTCCCACCCAAGTCTTGTACTTCCTAGCCCTTCCTTCCTCTGACACAGGAAGCTTCACTCGCTCGTCCTCGGTTCTTGTATTCTGTTCTTAGCATTCATCTTAATAATTAATTTTTCACTGAAATGTTCCCAGTTGTCCCCAAAATGCCCTTTTACTTTTTTGCTCCAGGATTCTATTCAGTGTCATGTGTTACATATTGTTCTTATGTTATTTTAGGGTCTTCCTTTATGTGTCAGTCTTCCTTGCTGTGTACTCATGCCATTTACAGTTTTCAGGACTGCAGGGCCTTTATTTTGTGGGGCGGGGCTCCACCTGGGCCTGCCCAGCACCATGGCGGGCGCCTACCGGTACCCCAGCCTCTCTGATGGTGGCCGTAGGATGACCACAGATTTGTATCATTCTTTCTCTAGGATAGGCTAGCAGATACTTTTTAGGAAGGGCCAGATAGTGAATATCGTGTGCTTTGTAGGGTAAGCTGCACAAGGTCTCTGTGGCATATTGTTTTTGTTAGTTTTGTGTTCTGTCTCTTTGGAAATGTAAAAACTGTTTTATTGTGCTCTCCGTAGCTGTACAGAAACAGGCCTTTGGTGCTGGCTGGTATTCTGCTATAGGAAGCTCTTCCCCTTCTCGCACACGTACGTGTGTGTGTGTGTGTGTGTGTGTGTGTGTCATTTTGGTCTTGGGTGCCTGTTTTCTGCAATGGGTTGTGGCCTGTCACTACGAGTACTATTATAATGTACTGTTTGGATGCTCAGTCACCCTAGGTTTGGCCAGTGTGACCCTTCAAGCTGGCCTCTGTATTCTGTTGATCTTCTGTCATTGAACATTTCATTCGTTTTTGACACCATGTAATGTTCTGGGCTAATTTCATACTTTCTCCCGGCTAGCCCTGGAATCCATTGTGTCTCCAAGGAGCCTTTGGTATTTAGAGAGCAAGATATGGGGCCTCTTTGTGCTTAGTGTTGTGGGGTGGCATTGTATCTAGGCCTTCTTAATAAAGAACTAGAAAAAAATCATGTATTCATAGACTGATGGACGTTTATAATTGTTCACGTATAGATATGTCACTGTACATGTTTGAAACAAGACCCGTGCGTGCACATCGGAACTTCCGGGTTTAGTCCAGTTCCTTGGGGTTCTTGCTAGCCTTTCCTTTCGTGTTGGTAAATCCCTTCTCAGACAGTATTTTCTTCTTTCTCATGGCTGAGTGATACTCTGTCGTATGTACACACCCCATCTTTTTTATCTGCCCACCCGCTGGACACTGAGGTTGTCCCCCTGCCTCGGCTCCTGTGAGTCATGCTGCAGTGACCGTGGGAGTGCAGGCGTCGGCTGAGGCGCTGTTCTCCTTTGTGACTGATTAGGAAGATAAGACGTTCCCAAGAACCCCAGATGACAAGCAGTGCCATGAGGAAAGGGGCACCTTTTGATTTTTGTTAGGGAACAGTATATATTTAGTGCTTTGCAAAAGTTTATTTTTCAGTATATTTGTTTACTCAGGAACTTGGGAAATGGTAGTAAATATGGACATTATTAATAAACTTTTCCTGTAAAGGTTTATTTCCATAAAGTAATTTAAAAAAATGTCTAATACAGTCGTGGCATTGGAATATAATCAAAATTCTTATAAAATAATATGCGTATATTTGAAAAATTTGCACAGCAGAGACACAAAAGGTGGGAGGCTCTTCCTTGTCCTTTTTCTACCTGTCACCTCTCTGTCTCACTCCCCGGGGACAGCCTGTGGAGAGGGGCCTCTCCCTCTCACTCCTGGGGACAGCCTGTGGAGAGGGACCTCTCCCTCTCATTCCCTGGGGACAGCCTGTGGGGAGGGGCCTCTCCGTCTCATTCCCTGGGGACAGCCTGTGGGGAGGGGCCTCTCCCTCTCATTCCCTGGGGACAGCCTGTGGAGAGGGACCTCTCCCTCTCACTTCCCGGGGGACAGCCTGTGGAGAGGGGCCTCTCCCTCTCACTCCCGGGGGACAGCCTGTGGGGAGGGGACTCTCCCTCTCATTCCCTGGGGACAGCCTGTGGGGAGGGGCCTCTCCCTCTCATTCCCTGGGGACAGCCTGTGGGGAGGGGCCTCTCCCTCTCATTCCCTGGGGACAGCCTGTGGAGAGGGACCTCTCCCTCTCATTCCCTGGGGACAGCCTGTGGGGAGGGGCCTCTCCCTCTCATTCCCTGGGGACAGCCTGTGGGGAGGGGCCTCTCTGTCTCACTCCTGGGGACAGCCTGTGGAGAGGGACCTCTCCCTCTCATTCCCTGGGGACAGCCTGTGGGGAGGGGCCTCTCCCTCTCATTCCCTGGGGACAGCCTGTGGGGAGGGGCCTCTCTGTCTCACTCCCCGGGGACAGCCTGTGGAGAGGGACCTGTCTCATTCCCTGGGGACAGCCTGTGGAGAGGGACCTGTCTCATTCCCTGGGGACAGCCTGTGGGGAGGGGCCTCTCTGTCTCACTCCCCGGGGACAGCCTGTGGAGAGGGACCTGTCTCATTCCCTGGGGACAGCCTGTGGAGAGGGACCTCTCCCTCTCATTCCCTGGGGACAGCCTGTGGGGAGGGGACCTCTCCCTCTCATTCCCTGGGGACAGCCTGTGGGGAGGGGCCTCTCCCTCTCATTCCCTGGGGACAGCCTGTGGGGAGGGGCCTCTCCCTCTCACTCCCGGGGGACAGCCTGTGGGGAGGGACCTCTCCCTCTCATTCCCTGGGGACAGCCTGTGGGGAGGGGCCTCTCCCTCTCACTCCCGGGGACAGCCTGTGGGGAGGGACCTCTCCCTCTCATTCCCTGGGGACAGCCTGTGGAGAGGGACCTCTCCCTCTCACTCCCGGGGGACAGCCTGTGGAGAGGGACCTCTCCCTCTCATTCCCTGGGGACAGCCTGTGGGGAGGGGCCTCTCTGTCTCACTCCCCGGGGACAGCCTGTGGAGAGGGACCTGTCTCATTCCCTGGGGACAGCCTGTGGGGAGGGACCTGTCTCATTCCCTGGGGACAGCCTGTGGAGAGGGGCCTCTCTCCGTTTCACTCCCTGGGGACAGCCTGTGGGGAGGGGACTCTCCCTCTCACTCCCGGGGGACAGCCTGTGGAGAGGGGCCTCTCCCTCTCATTCCCTGGGGACAGCCTGTGGGGAGGGGCCTCTCCCTCTCATTCCCTGGGGACAGCCTGTGGGGAGGGGACTCTGTCTCATTCCCTGGGGACAGCCTGTGGAGAGGGGCCTCTCTCCGTTTCACTCCCTGGGGACAGCCTGTGGGGAGGGGACTCTCTCCGTTTCACTCCCTGGGGACAGCCTGTGGAGAGGGGACTCTCCGTCTCACTCCCCGGGGACAGCCTGTGGAGAGGGGCCTCTCCGTCTCACTCCCCGGGGACAGCCTGTGGAGAGGGACCTCTCCCTCTCATTCCCTGGGGACAGCCTGTGGAGAGGGACCTCTCCCTCTCACTCCCCGGGGACAGCCTGTGGGGAGGGGACTCTCCCTCTCATTCCCTGGGGACAGCCTGTGGGGAGGGGCCTCTCTGTCTCACTCCCCGGGGACAGCCTGTGGAGAGGGGCCTCTCCCTCTCATTCCCCGGGGACAGCCTGTGGGGAGGGGCCTCTCCCTCTCACTCCCCGGGGACAGCCTGTGGGGAGGGGACTCTCCCTCTCACTCCCGGGGGACAGCCTGTGGAGAGGGACCTCTCCCTCTCACTCCCGGGGGACAGCCTGTGGGGAGGGACCTCTCCGTCTCACTCCTGGGGACAGCCTGTGGGGAGGGGACTCTCCCTCTCACTCCCCGGGGACAGCCTGTGGGGAGGGGACTCTCCCTCTCACTCCCCAGGGACAGCCTGTGGGGAGGGGACTCTCCCTCTCACTCCCTGGGGACAGCCTGTGGGGAGGGGCCTCTCCCTCTCACTCCCCGGGGACAGCCTGTGGGGAGGGGACTCTCCCTCTCACTCCCCGGGGACAGCCTGTGGGGAGGGGACTCTCCCTCTCACTCCCCAGGGACAGCCTGTGGAGAGGGGCCTGTCTCATTCCCTGGGGACAGCCTGTGGGGAGGGGCCTCTCCTTCTCACTCCCTGGGGACAGCCTGTGGGGAGGGGACTCTCCCTCTCACTCCCCGGGACAGCCTGTGGAGAGGGACCTCTCCCTCTCACTCCCTGGGACAGCCTGTGGGGAGGGGCCTCTAGATTTTCACTGTTCCTCTGGGCATTGCCTCTCCCTTCCTGGTTCTAATAAGGTCACATTAGCATTTTCAGAAAGATGGGAAGTGAGGTTTAGCATAAAAAATACATTTACTTTAAACATTTCATTTTGCTGGAAAATTGACTTTATACCAATCAACACTTGTTTTCCTGATTTTATCATAGCAGTAACTTTCAAGAGGAAATTCATTCTTAGAGAGAAAAAATATATTTTAATTTTTTCCTGAGGTGTTCAAGAAAATGAAAATATTTTTCAAAGTCTATCTTTTCTCTCCCTCCCTCCTGCGGGCCTTCCTTTGACATCATAATAATGCTCTTTCACTATGAAGGTTATATAGCTGTTTCAAATATAAATCAAGAGGGAGGTTATCTGACATTAATTATAATGAATGGTTTTGTGAAACTATTTCTGGCTTAAGTTTAGTTCTGTCTTTGAAGTCTCCAATGGACACACAGAATATGACCATCCCTCTCTTTTTAAATCTTTTAAGGTCACCTGACCTGTGGTGGCGCAGTGGATAAAGCGTCGACCTGGAATGCTGAGGTCGCCGGTTCAAAACCCTGGGCTTGCCTGGTCAAGGCACATATGGGAGTTGATGCTTCCTGCTCCTCCCTCCCCCTTCTCTCTCTCTCTCTCTCTCTCTCTCTCTCACTCTCTCTCTCTCCTCTCTAAAAATCTTTTAAGGTCTTCATTTTGTTTATGGAAGCGATTTTCAACCTTTGTCATCTCATGGCACAGATAAACTCATTACTATAATTCTGCCGTGCAGCACAAAAAGTAATTTTTTGCTTGTGTTGACTGTTGTCATTTTTAAATTGGACAGTTGGAGGGAAAAGAGGTCAGTGCCCTGACTAAACAGTCCAGTACATCGTGTTTTACAAGTTCTTGTGGCTTACCAGCGCGCCCACCGCAGCACACCCGGTTGAAACTCGCTGGCGAACGCCATGAAACTCAAAGGCCCTGGCTTGGGGGGCCCTGGCTTGGGGGGCCCTGGCTTGGGGGACCCTGTCTGCTCCAGCCCACTTGGTGGCTGGCTTCCTCACTCTCAGTGCGTTCTGCTTGCATCAGACTGCTGGCCTCTCCCAGGGCCGCGTTCTGCACCTGCCTGCCTGTCGCCTCTTCCTGTGGCCACGTGAATCCTTGTTCTCTCTGGCTAGAACTTCCCTGACTGTCCCGCCCATCCATTGCCCACTCACCTCTGGAAACCGGCTCAATAGCATCTTCCTTATGTAGCAGTTGCTGGTTGTTGATTTGCTTTTTCTGCATTTCCGAGTGTAATTACTGAGCTCACTTTTATTATGTACGGCACTTGTCAAATTCTATTAGTTTCTTATTTACATGTTTTATCTCTAATATTTGATGAGCAATTTAGGAAAAATTCAGGGGTCTGATGACCTCAGTTTGAACTCCAGCTTTGCTGCTTACTGGCTATATGTTTTTGGACAAATACCTAAATATTTTATGCCTTAGTTTTGCCACCAATAAAATGGTGTTAATAATAATACTTACATATTGTTGGGAGAATTAAATGAGATATTGTTCAGATGTTCTCAGTGTTCTTCATACACTAAACAATAAATGTTAGATAAAACAAACTTTTATGACTGTTTTTATTATTTCACAATTATTAGAGAGAAAAGGGGAGGGAGGGGAGAGTGAGAGAAAGAGAGAGAGAGAGAGAGAGAGAGAGAGACAGCTATTTGTTGTTGTACTTAGTTGTGCATTCAGTGGTTGATTCTTTTATGTGCCCTGACCAGGAATCGAATCCACAAGCTTGGCGTATCGGAATGACGCTCTAACCAACTGAGCTACCCGACCAGGGCCCTTTAATGATTATTTTTCCAGCCCTTAGCTTAGTGTCTGCTCAGAGAGGGCACTTGACAATATTTATCACTTCAAGGGAAGTTTTTCTGTCTAGACTTAGGAATTAATTTATCAATTTACTTAGCTCATCGTAATTTGTATGACTATTATTGTAAGAGTCTCAAATGTTGTAAAACAACTTTGGTTTTCATGTGCAGCTGGATTCTTGTTTTAGTTTTAAATGTGTTGAAATTTTCCAACTTTCTCAAGCCAGAGTAAGTGGCGGAGGAGCGAGGCAGCACCGTCTCTGTCTCTGCCCAGGAGCTGGTGCCGCCCCCCCCCCCGTGTCCCCGCCCCCCGTGTCCCCCCCCCCCCATGCTGCACGGGCGTCGGCTGACCGGTCTGACCCATCTGCTCTCCTGTCCCTGCAGGCCTTGTGCAGGATCACACGCCACTCTCCCGCTGCCTTCCAGAACGTTATTGAGAAGGTGGGCCTGACCTCGGTGATCAACTCCCTGGCCTCGGCCATCTGCAAAGTTCAGCAGTACGTGCTGACCTTGTTCTCGGCCATGCTGTCCTGTGGGATTCACCGGCAGAGACTGATCCAGGAAAAGGTTTGACACAGCTTTCACCCGTTACTCTGCTTCAAAAATTTTCTTTCCTTCCGCGGTTTAGTGGACATGTAATATCATCTCTGTAGAATTTATTTTTCATCCCAAGGGACCTTTTTGAACTTTGCCAAACCTGTGTGCCGTGGGCCATCCATCTGAAGATGTTATGAGAGTCCCTTAGTGATTAAAATGGAAGTCCAGTAAATGGCTCTGCCTGCCCATCCCGGGTCAGTAATAAAAGTTAGGAGATGAGCCCGTCCTCTGTGCTCGTGCTTCCCATGCCGCCTCCTCCTCAGCCCCCACCTCTTTGCCTGCCCTGGTGGGGGGGGGGGCTTAATATTCTGACTCATTTGTATTCCTTTCCTTGTCTGATGCTCAGTCAGTGCAAATCACCTCTAGAGCCCTTTCCTCCTTTTTTTTTTTTTTTTTTTTTTAACGTACGGTAAGTCCTCTTCTAATCCTTTGCTGTCCCGTTATTTTATGTACAGTAGTTTATAAGTCTTGAAGTCACAACAGAAAACTGCAGAGCTCGGCCCTGGCCAGTTGGCTCAGCGGTAGAGCGTCGACCCGGCGTGTGGAAGTCCCGGGTTCGATTCCCAGCCAGGGCACACAGGAGAAGCGCCTATCTGCTTCTCCACCCTTCCTTCTCTCCTTCCTCTCTGTCTCTCTCTTCCCCTCCCGCAGCCAAGGCTCCATTGGAGCAAAGTTGGCCCGGGCGTTGAGGATGGCTCCATGGCCTCTGCCTCAGGTGCTAGAATGGCTCCAGTAGAAATGGAGCAATGCCCCAGATGGGCAGAGCATCACCCCCTGGTGGGCATGCTGGGTGGATCCCAGTTGGGCACATGCAGGAGTCTGTATGTCTGCCTCCCCTCTCCTCACTTCGGAAAAATACAAAAAAAAAAAAGGAAAAAAAGAAAACTCTAGAGCTCTACAGAAGTCTATAGGGCAGGCTTCTCAAAGTGTCTTCTTCAGTCCAGAGTGTCGGCATCTTTGGGGAGTGTGGTGGAATGCAGACTCGAATCAGAGCTGACATTGTAATGAGGTCTCTGGGTGACTTGTTTTAACTATGTGCTCTGGGAAGCCCTGTCCTAGAGAATTAGTGTCCAGGGAGGTGTTCACAGGTGAGAAATGGACCGCAGTGCATTAAAGAGATCATTTCAATTGTACAGACTTTCCCATTTTTTCATATGCTCATGTGTATTGTCAGTCTTCATGGGGGGGACGCAGTGTGTACTGTTTTTTTAAACTTATTGGGCCAATTATTCTTTTCTGGCGGGCAGATCCCGGTCAGGGTGGGGTTTTGTAGAACACGCTTAGTGAGAACGGACCCACGTCAGTGTTTGCCGTGGTGCCTCTGCGTTAAATACAACACTGACTTTCAGTCTTTATCCTAAAAGTGAAAATTTCAGTAATTACTATTAATAACGGTCAGGTTTGCATAGTAAACTTGGTCTATGAAAGTCAAAACTGAGAGCAAGCCACTTATCTGCAATTAGTCTGGTTTAGACTACTGAGAAATTTGGACCACAGAGAAAGTATTTTATCCAACAGTCTGTGTATCTAATTTTTGCTACTAAATTTTCCAAGCCATTAATGTTGTCCTTGTATTAGAGAAAGTAGCACTTGAGTAGTTTTACTGTGTAAATGATGACAGTAGAGGCTATGAATTTTAGCAGTTTTTTTAAAATTTATTTTTATTTATTTATTTTTTGGTATTTTTCTGAAGCTGGAAACGGGGAGAGGCAGTCAGACAGACTCCCGCATGCGCCCGACGGGGATCCACCCGGCACGCCCACCAGGGCGATGCTCTGCCCACCAGGGGGCGATGCTCTGCCCCTCCGGGGTGTTGCTCTGCCGAGACCAGAGCCACTCCAGCGCCTGGGGCAGAGGCCAAGGAGCCATCCCAAGCGCCCAGGCCATCTTTGCTCCAATGGAGCCTCGGCTGCGGGAGGGGAAGAGAGAGACAGAGAGGAAGGAGGGGGTGGGGGGTGGAGAAGCAAATGGGCGCCTCTCCTATGTGCCCTGGCCGGGAATCGAACCCGGGTCCCCCACACGCCAGGCCGACGCTCTACCGCTGAGCCAATCGGCCAGGGCCCTTTTTTCTTTTTTTACCTGAGCCCAGGCATGGATTGATTTCGTTTCAAATACGATATTTCACAAAGCTAGTAAAACCAGAGCTTGGTAGTTGGGCTTCTCTGAGGTGTGTGAAGTTGGGGAGATCTGGGGGGAGAGGGAAGGCTGGGGGGGCCGTGCGTGGGCAGCAGGGATGCAGGGCCGTGGCGGGAGGCTGGGGAGGGGAAGAGGACCTGGATCCTGTAGGGTCGTGATGTCGGCCTTCCTTAGGGTTTTGACTCAGTGTTCATTGTTTTATTTTTCTTTAAAGAGAAGTGCATGCATTGGTATATCCTGGTGGGTTACAGGGGCAGGTATACTAGCCTTATTATTGCTAAATTGAGGTGGTCTCAGGTGTTTGGTTGTGGACAGGCTGGAATGAGTGGAAGGGGAGGGGACCCAGGAGCAAGGGCCAGGTGTGCTGCCCCCTGGTGGACAGGGAGAAAGACCTGCAAAGCTGTTTCTTTTGGGGGAACTGATGTCTGCATATCATTCAGTCCCCCAAGGAGGCCCACGCCATTCAAGTAAAAGAAATGACTATGTACTGCAGAAAACTTAGAAGAACCTGAAAAAGGGAACAAAATCAACTGTAATCTCATTACCCAGAGACAGTTGCTGTTAAGACATTGGTGTATTTTTATTTTTCAGTCCTTGTTTCTGTGTATCTGTTTTATGCTCACATTTATAAAATTAAGATCAAAATGTGTATGTTGTTCAGTATTCCCCAACAACATTTATAAATTATTATATCATTTTCACTATTTTTGGTGCTGTGATCATTTCACCCTCCCTCCCACCATTGAGTTGTTCGCCTCCATCTCTTGGTCTGTGCTCACCCTGACGCGGGCCGTCTCCTGTGGCACACACTCAGGGTTCAGCTCTGATAGGGCGGGTGTGAGGGCTGAGCCACATCTGTGCACACACTCAGGGTTCAGCTCTGATAGGGCGGGTGTGAGGGCTGAGCCACATCTGTGCACACACTCAGGGTTCAGCTCTGATAGGGCGGGTGTGAGGGCTGAGCCACATCTGTGCACACACTCAGGGTTCAGCTCTGATAGGGCAGGTGTGAGGGCTGAGCCACATCTGTGCACACACTCAGGGTTCAGCTCTGATAGGGCGGGTGTGAGGGGTGAGCCACATCTGTGCAGACACTCAGGGTTCAGCTCTGATAGGGCAGGTGTGAGGGCTGAGCCACATCTCTGCACACACTCAGGGTTCAGCTCTGATAGGGCGGGTGTGAGGGCTGAGCCACATCTGTGCACACACTCAGGGTTCAGCTCTGATAGGGCGGGTGTGAGGGCTGAGCCACATCTGTGCACACACTCAGGGTTCAGCTCTGATAGGGCGGGTGTGAGGGCTGAGCCACATCTGTGCACACACTCAGGGTTCAGCTCTGATAGGGCGGGTGCACGGGGTGAGCCACATCTGTGCACACACTCAGGGTTCAGCTCTGATAGTGCAGGTGTGAGGGCTGAGCCACATCTGTGCACACACTCAGGGTTCAGCTCTGATAGGGCAGGTGTGAGGGCTGAGCCACATCTGTGCACACACTCAGGGTTCAGCTCTGATAGGGCGGGTGTGAGGGCTGAGCCACATCTGTGCACACACTCAGGGTTCAGCTCTGATAGGGCGGGTGTGAGGGCTGAGCCACATCTGTGCACACACTCAGGGTTCAGCTCTGATAGGGCGGGTGTGAGGGCTGAGCCACATCTGTGCACACACTCAGGGTTCAGCTCTGATAGGGCAGGTGCACGGGGTGAGCCACATCTGTGCACACACTCAGGGTTCAGCTCTGATAGGGCAGGTGTGAGGGCTGAGCCACATCTGTGCACACACTCAGGGTTCAGCTCTGATAGGGCAGGTGTGAGGGCTGAGCCACATCTGTGCACACACTCAAGGTTCAGCTCTGATAGGGCAGGTGTGAGGGGTGAGCCACATCTGTGCACACACTCAGGGTTCAGCTCTGATAGTGCAGGTGTGAGGGCTGAGCCACATCTGTGCACACATCAGGGTTCAGCTCTGATAGGGCGGGTGTGAGGGGTGAGCCACATCTGTGCACACACTCAGGGTTCAGCTCTGATAGGGCAGGTGCACGGGGTGAGCCACATCTGTGCACACACTCAGGGTTCAGCTCTGATAGGGCAGGTGTGAGGGCTGAGCCACATCTGTGCACACACTCAGGGTTCAGCTCTGATAGGGCGGGTGTGAGGGGTGAGCCACATCTGTGCACACACTCAGGGTTCAGCTCTGATAGGGCGGGTGTGAGGGCTGAGCCACATCTGTGCACACACTCAGGGTTCAGCTCTGATAGGGCGGGTGTGAGGGCTGAGCCACATCTGTGCACACACTCAGGGTTCAGCTCTGATAGGGCAGGTGTGAGGGCTGAGCCACATCTGTGCACACACTCAGGGTTCTGCTCTGATAGGGCGGGTGTGAGGGCTGAGCCACATCTGTGCACACACTCAGGGTTCAGCTCTGATAGGGCAGGTGTGAGGGCTGAGCCACATCTGTGCACACACTCAGGGTTCAGCTCTGATAGGGCGGGTGTGAGGGCTGAGCCACATCTGTGCACACACTCAGGGTTCAGCTCTGATAGGACGGGTGTGAGGGGTGAGCCACATCTGTGCACACACTCAGGGTTCAGCTCTGATAGGGCAGGTGTGAGGGCTGAGCCACATCTGTGCACACACTCAGGGTTCTGCTCTGATAGGGCGGGTGTGAGGGGTGAGCCACATCTGTGCACACACTCAGGGTTCAGCTCTGATAGGGCAGGTGTGAGGGCTGAGCCACATCTGTGCACACACTCAGGGTTCAGCTCTGATAGGGCGGGTGTGAGGGCTGAGCCACATCTGTGCACACACTCAGGGTTCAGCTCTGATAGGGCGGGTGTGAGGGCTGAGCCACATCTGTGCACACACTCAGGGTTCAGCTCTGATAGGGCAGGTGTGAGGGGTGAGCCACATCTGTGCACACACTCAGGGTTCAGCTCTGATAGGGCGGGTGCACGGGGTGAGCCACATCTGTGCATACACTCAGGGTTCAGCTCTGATAGGGCGGGTACGCGGGGTGAGCCACATCTGTGCACACACTCAGGGTTCAGCTCTGATAGGGCAGGTGCGCGGGGTGAGCCACATCTGGAAGACTCTGTGTCAGTAATGCTCCATTGTTCTGTAGGAGGGTGGTACATGAGGGTACCATTTATCTGTAACTTAACCAGTGGTTATTAAGACACACGCTCTATTTCTTTTATAATAAAAGATTATTTAGTTAGTGGCATACTTTATGTTTTCATAGTTATTTGCAGTTAGTAATGAATCTCTCTGCATCTCCATTTGAAAATGTAACTGTAGCTGTATTTTCGTCTTAAACAAGAGTAACTAGGTGGTGTTATTCTCTTCTGAGTCAAGTTGTTGCTCCGGAGTGGGCATTGGCGTATTGAAGGGATCTGTGCAGTTCGCTCCATCTCCTGCATGAGCTCCGTGGGAATCATGTTCTCCGACAGGCCGTGTGCATTAGTGGGGCTTGATTTCTGTTGTGTCAGCATCATCAAAAGGCTCCGCCGCCCGTAGGTGAGCTGAGTGGCCAAAGATTCCCTTTCCAGGACACATGTTAGGCGCACGCACTGATGTGAAGAGTGAGTGTTGACAGCCATGATGATGAGGCACTTAGGTCACAGATCGTGTGGTCTGCATATTCTAGTCGTGGGAGAAACTGGGCAAAGCAAAATGTGACAAACTGTTGCCATTAACCCCAACCCCCCAACCCTTAACAGGGTACTTTTTGAATCATTCATAGATGGTGTTTTATGTATATGTTTTGCATCAGTGATAGACGCAGGGTATCGATAACAACCTTTTTGCAGTTCAGATGCTTGAATGACTGAACACCAGGCTTTATAGGAAGGCAGCCTGACCAGGTGTTAGACGGAACCCGCTAAGTTAGGTTTGAGGTTATTTACTAATCTTTGCTCTACAAAATGTTATACACACACATACAGGGAGAAGGGGAACGTTTGTGAATATTATAGTAAATGAGACAGCTGCTTTGTAAACAAATCGCTGGTGTGCCTTAACATTAAAAACTCAGTGCCCTATTCTTGGTGTTAGGAAATTGAGAGCATAATAAAACTCCTGGAATGCCATTCTGCTGCCTTTCAATTAGTTAAGCTTAAAAATCTCATATCAACTTAAGTTACATAGATTCAAACATCTGCCGCAGTCATTTTGTTCCTGGGGCAGGTGACCTTGAATGGACTTTGCAGACAGATAATCGGTAATGCATCCTTTGGACTTCGTATGCTTTGGGGGTTGCTTAGCGATTTCAACATTAATTTTTAAAGCCCTCCCTATTTCACAGGTGAGTTTGTCCAGGCTCCCTGGGAAGAGGGCTTCCTTCTGAGTGCTGGCGAATAGAGATCCTGCCTTTGAAATTTTTTGCTTATTAATTTTGACAGTAGCTCGTGTCTGTTTTTATTTGAGCAGCCTGGTTTGACTGGAGCCATGGCTCCAGGTTCAGCATTATGACCAAGTAGCACAATGGTGATTAATAATAAACCAGCAGCCACGGAGCTCCGTTATGTGGGAAGTACTCTGGAAGATCAATGAAATTTCGTGCCTGCAGAAGTTTGAAAAATTTGAATGCTGAGTCTACTAAGGTTTTATTTCTCAGAAATCACTAGGCACACGGACTCCATGCTGACTAATCCGCTTTTAAAACATGGTAATTCATATATGCATATGAATCAGATTATGAGTGCATATTAAGCATTTTGTTTGTCCACATCAGAACGTGTATCCTACTTAGGGGCGTTTTTTTTTTTTTACAGAGATAGCTGGCTGAACTTCTTGAAGGGAAGTGTCATCCCCAAACAGTTTTCGATTTAATCAGTACAATTTTCATTGCCATCAATATTAAACAGGAAAAGGTGTCAGCGTGGTTATCCACAGGCTGTCTCACTGCTTTTCCTCGAGGCTATCATCAGTGGATGGCCAAGCTGTCCTCACCGATCTTCACCTGTGACAGTTGATGGAAGCAGATCAATTTTACTGCTCGAGGTTTTTATTACAAGAGATAATTCTGAAGTTCTCGACCGCATCGTTATTTTTGTTCATCTTGTAATTGCCTCTTTGTGATATGTACTAGAGGGATGTTTCATCCTTTTGCTTACATTTGTTTGTGATGGATGCCTCAGATATTTGGGCCCACTCCTAACGCTTTGCGTATTCCGTCATCTCATCTCTGCGGGAGAGAGAGATGTCCATTCGGGGCTCACCGCCGAGGACCGTGTGAACGGCGGACGTCAGCTCGTCCAGCTGTGGTTTGGCTCCTAGACCCCAACAGCTTCTGCTGCTTTTCTCCACCCGAGATATTTAGGTATGTTGAGCTGAATGGCAAGATGAATTTAAATCAAAGCTGAGTACATAGCGGATTGCATCCCGCAGTGGCCTGAGGTCATTTTTGGTTCTCTAAAGGTCATTTTGAGTATTCATTACATGAAGTCTTTGCCTGCAGTCTGTAATCTTCCCTCCTCAAGTGTTGTAAGATTAATGCTGTTCTAGGAGTGGTGCACTTGGCTTAAGGTTAACCGTGGTGCTCTGGGCAATTAGCTGTAGGGAGTCAGTCAGTTCTGCGTGTTCTTTCTTTCTGAAGTGACTAAGTGAGACTTTATTTAGGACACAGGATGCTTCTAGGCTTCGATCCAAAATGGTAGCTGGTGATACATTACGTCTTCTTCAGGGGCTTGGAGTTAAAGTGTAACAAACAAATCTTATACTCAATTTCTTTTATTTTTTTGTATTTGCTATAGTTTGTCCAGTTTGTTTCACTTGAAATCCCAAGCATATTATTTTAATTTGCAAGATTCTTAGATTAATCTCAAGATTTGCAGCAACTATTGAGACTATCTTACAGGTAAATAATATAATCATATTGGCAGTCGTAGAAGCTCACGGTAGCTACATCTTTTAGAATAGATAGAAAGCAAAGATAGGTAAAGCCTGTATTACAGTAATTCAGGATAGACAGAATGGCGCACTGAATAAGGCAGTGATGGCGGGAGTGTTGTTCTTGAAGAAATGAGGGGTCTATTGGACTATGGGAAGGTCCATGGGTAAAAAGAGTCAAGGAAGATGCCCAGATTTTTACCTTGAGCTACTGAAAGATGATCCTTGGAGTAGAGTACCTTTTGGGCAGGTGCTAAGTGTACTGTTGGGTGTGTAATACAAAGGATTCCAGTGTGCCCTTTAGGCACATTCGCCACAGGCTAACATGTTGCCGTATTTGCTTTATAGTTCCTCTGTCCCGGTCTGTATTCTTAGCCATTCGAGGAGAGGATGCAGACCTGAGGCTCCTTTACCTTCAATTACCTCACCCAATGGCCCCTAAAAACAAGCCATGGGTTTAAAAATCAAGTTAACATTTAGCATTATTATTAGCTACTTTATAGACCTTACCCAGAGGTTGCAGTTGTCCCAGTAACGTTCTTTCGTGCAGAACAAGACTTCCAGATCTTGAATTATAGTCAGTGGTCATGTCTCTTTTAGTCTCCAATGATCTGAAACAGTTTTTCAGTCTTTGGCTAGTGGATAGTTGAATGATTTTAGAATTATGTGTGTGTATGTGTGTGGGGTCGTGTTGGTGTGGAAGACATTTGTGATCATGGTCCTTGGACCACAGAGTATGAATTAGAATGAGGAGTAGACTGTGGGGAAACAGGCTCACTACTGCCTCCATGCGAGAAGGTGGACACAGATCTGTTACTCAGGACGTCTTGGTGTCCATTCTGGTTTGAGTCAGAATGGCGATGAATTGGTTTTGATTATTTGGTTTAGCAACTAGAGATACACAGATATATCTCCATGCTTAAACAGAAGCAGGCACATGACTGTGTAAGTTAGTCCTCTTCCTGCCTGACAGTATAGCACCCAATGTAAAAGGACCGTGGTGTGGCCACACATTGAGCTGCTTACATTTGCCTTGGACACACCGTGTCACCACTACAGACTTGCCTCTGTTAAGGACCTTGGGGACTTATATTCCCGCTCTCTGCGGCCATCCTGTTGACAACACGATTTCCTATCTCTGCCTAGTTATAGTCATGAACCTTGTGTGTGTATGTGTGTCTTTGTCTGTCTGTCTGTATATCTTTTTTGCGTATCAGTGGACACCTGAAATGATGTACTCTGTCTGTTAGAAGGGAAAATAACAGTAATACTTGTCAATACTCATTCTTCTGTGTTGTACTATACCTTTAATTAAGGAATGGCATAGGAATGTATTGTCATGTATTTGTGTTGTGTATTGGGTATTGCTTTTTTTTTGGATATTTTTTCAAAGTTAGAAGCATGGAGGCAGTCAGATTCCCACATATACCTGACCAGGATCCACCTGCCATGCCCACTAGGGGGCGATGCTCTGCCCATCTGGGGCATTGCTTGGTTATGGCTGGAGCCATTCTAGCGCCAGAGGCTGAGGCCATGGAGCCATCCTCAGCGCCCGGGCCAACTTTGCTCCAATGGAGCCTTGGCTGCAGGAGGGGAAGAGAGATAAGAGAGGGGGAGGGGTGGAGAAGCAGATGGGCGCTTCTCCTGTGTGCCCTGGCCGGGAATCGAACCCGGGACTCCTGCACGCCAGGCTGATGCTTTACCACTGAGCCAACCGGCCAGGGCCGGGTATTGCTTTTATTTTCTGTCCACAGGACCTCAAATTTATAGACTAGAGATTTGAACACGTGCAGGTGTGCTCAGATTTGAACACGTGCAGGTGTGCTCAGAGGCTCATGTCAATATGCAGCCACACCTGCCAGGTGTTCTGGTTACTATTGCCACGCTAACAGTCGTGTGGCTGAGTTGTTAAGAAGCAAGCCTTGTTGTCCAACTGGCCTGGATTTGAATCCAACTTTGTGAAGTTGGGCAAATTGCTTAACCTTTCCAGATTAATTTTCCTTTTTAAAATGAGGAGAATGTTGTCAACATTTTATGGCTGATTTCCAGTTTTAAGTGAGATAATCCATATTAAAATTTTAGGATAGCATCTGGCACATATTAAAAATGCAGAAATGGTAGCTGATATTATTTTATTTCCTGCTGTCTGTTTGGTTATTAT
Source organism: Saccopteryx leptura (assembly GCF_036850995.1). Lineage (NCBI taxonomy): Eukaryota > Metazoa > Chordata > Mammalia > Chiroptera > Emballonuridae > Saccopteryx > Saccopteryx leptura. The sequence goes on from NC_089512.1 coordinate 12,170,166, forward strand.
AATCTATTAACCTTGAGAGTTGACTGCCCTGTTTATTTCATGTTTTCTAAAAGCCTCTTCAATGTCTTCCACAGGATTTCGTCTCTACAGTTATCCGCTTACTTGACAGCCCCTCCACCTCCATCAGAGCGAAAGCCTTCCTGGTTCTTCTGTACGTTTTGATTCACAACCACGAGATGCTGCTGCTCAGCTGCCAAGCACGGTACGCTCCCCCTGACGGCTCTACCAGCAGCTTCAGGTGGCTGCCTGTTGGATTAGCTTCATTAGGAGTAGTTGTGGCCTCTGTGTACCTGGCATTGACTGTTTTTTTCTCGATTTTCCCAAGGGTTCCATATTTCATGTCCAGGCTCAGATTGGGAACCCTGCAGCTCAGAGAGGGCCTGTGGAATGGAAGCAGGGGTTGGGGGGCGGTTTCTGGGGTCTCCTGGGTCTGAGGACCATCCATCCAAGGCAGGTGTTCAGGCTGGTTCTGTTAGCGTCTCTGGAGGTATTCTCGGACCAGTGGTTTGGTTGTAGTTTTAGTTACTGTAGGATTCTGGAGAGAGCAGTTGGAAGCCCAGAGGGGCACCTAGCGAAGGAGAGGAGGGGGCGGGGCAGGACCGGGAGCCACCGGAGGGCAGGTCTCCCGCTCTCCCTGGGTCTCACCTCCCGGCACGGCCTGGAAGCGCTCAGGTCTCCGTCACGCGCTGATGCTTCCTGAGTCGCATCTTGAGAACTGTGCATCCGTAGGCTCTGCTCAGACCCAGAGGAACCTCAAAGATACGGTTTAATGCGTAGTTCTCAATCTACTTGCTATTTTACTTATTACAGAATGGTGAGGAGAGCCTGGAGTTGTTGTGATGGATCTAGATTAGGAATTGGTGACCTTTTTTTTTTTAATAAACAGCTAGAGAATAAGTATTTTAGGATTTCTGAAAACAAATTTTCATACTTTTTTTATTGACAAAATATACTCTAATAATTGAGTACCTTTTTTTTTTTTTTGTAAAACAGTTTTAATGAGAAGAATAGAATTTTTGGCGGGGGGGGGAAGAGGTAAGATTTTGTTTAATTAGGGGTCAAAGTTAGGGTCTCCGTCATCAAAGCAATCACTAATGTTCATGTTAGCGCTAATATCTAATGCCATTTTATGAGGCTTATCTGTGAAAATGTCTCTCACACAGCTAGGTGCTGCCATATGTATGCCAGGGTCCATTCAGGACCATGATTTTAATTGAGCGTATTCACTGCTTGGAAGGCATTTGTAGGATGAGTTAGATTCTTCCTCGATACTTCCCTTTAGGATGCCCTTACATTGCAGAAGAATGACTTCTAAGTGAAGTCAAGGTTATGTTGGAGCTCCAAGCAAGCCTCCTTTGTGTGTCACCTCCCAGGGACCAGTGTCCTTCGTTGTTTTGGGTCCAGTATCTTAAAGCTGACTTCGTATCTTTTGGTTGTTTCTGACGGGAGACTTTCCTTGGGGTGGAGGGTGCAGATATTGTGTGCAGGTGGTGTCATGTTGAGTTGTACACTTGAAAACTGTAGGGGTTTGCGAACCAATGTCATCCCAATAAATACAAATAAAAGTAAAGAAAGAAAGATATTTATTGAAGCAATAAAACCAACACTCCAAACTAAAAGAAATGTTAGCAATGGGTACCAGTTAATTTTGAAGGAGTAGGAGAATCCTTAAGGTAGTCAAAGCTCAAATATATATTTTAGACTTTGTTTATTAAACTTAGTAATATAAGTTATTCCCAGAAACACATAGGCAGCCCATACAGACTCTGGAAAGGTGGTTTCTATTTGTTTCTTTGTGCTTCACAGCCTGTGTATTACTTTAGTATGCGTATAAAATGCGAGGTTTGAATCTAAAGGTACGGAAAAGAGAGATAGACTTAAGCCAGAGAGATGGTATCAGTCGCCGTGATGAGCTTATACAGAACGGTGTTCTCCCTTCCTTCCCTGTCCCTGGAACGTCCACGAGCAGCTGGAGTTCTGAGCTCGCCAGGCGCTGCCTCTGTCTGAGCGCCGAGACCTCACACCAGAGCCCACAATAACCTTTGCGACGTTATGTAGATGTCTCTTCCTGCTTACCATCCTCACCATCAACCTTTTATGGATTAAATTTCATTACATTTTTTATGATGTTGACTCTCAAATCTTTCTAGTGTGACAGGCAGAGGAATGGAGCCGTCAGAATCAGATAAGAATGTCACGATCGCCCCCAAATGTCCACCTATTTCTGCAGATGGCTTCCTACCCGAATTGATTATGACAGGTGATAAAGTGGGGTCCTTCCTGCGTGTCTCTAGAAACGATGGCCCTTTCAGAGGTTGAATAGGCTTGTGTGTTCACTGTGGGGCTTTGCTGCGAGCCTGCGAGGTCAGCACGTCAGCGCCCCCTGCTGGATCAGGTTTGCCAGAGGTTCGTTCCCCTTCCACAGCATTGCTATTGATATGCTAATAATTAATGATGCTAAAGAAAATAAAGTCTACTTTGATCTTAAAAGAATTTTTTTTTAAAGAAATATTTACTCTGTGTAATTGGTTAACTGTGTGGGAAAAAAATTACCTTCTCAGCTTACACCATACAAAAGTCAATTCCAGATGGATTAAAGAATTATATACCCCAAAGAAACTATAAACAGCTGGAAGAAAATATGTTTAAATATGGGTAAGGACAGCTTTCCTGAGTAGAAAAGCAACAAAAAGAAACCATAAAAGGAAATTCTGATAGTTTGGCTATATGTTGATTAGATACTTTTATATTCCCCCCAAATCATAAATAATAAATCTCATGCTAACAAAATCTGTAAATATTTGCATCGTATGCAACAGTTAATTTATGTACTATAGGGATTTATAAAGATGTAAACAGATTTTCAACCTCATTAGTAATCAAAGGAATGCAAATGAAAATAACCAAATTTATTTCTACCCATCGTAATATCAAATTAAGAAAAGGTACTATCAATATCTTACCTGAGTTACAGATGGAGGGGCTACTTTTAACCAGCTGGGGAGGCTGCCTTCTCGAGGGTATTCACAAGCGTGGAGCCGGGGTCGCTGGTAGTTCCGCTGTTATAAATAAACTTGAATTATACGTTTGTGCATTGCTGGGGATGTCAAGAATCTTAAAGATCTGAAACTGCCTTTTCTTGATTACTGAGATGTTCATCAGCTTTCTCCATTAGATACAGAAGAACCTAGAGGCTGTTTGTCAGCCTCCCAGTTTGCTCTTGGGAATCATGATCACTCACTCTTTTTTTTTTTTGTGTATTTTTTTTTTCTGAAGTTGGAAACGGGGAGGCAGTCAGATAGACTCCCGCAAGCGCCCGACCGGGATCCACCCGGCATGCCCACCAGGGGCGATGCTCTGTTGCAACCAGAGCCATTCTAGCGCCTGAGGCAGAGGCCACAGAGCCATCCTCAGCGCCCAGGCCAACTTTGCTCCAATGGAGCCTTGGCTGCAGGAGGGGAAGAGAGAGACAGAGAGGAAGGAGAGGGGGAGGGGTGGAGAAGCAGATGGGCGCCTCTCCTGTGTGCCCTGGCCGGGAATCGAACCCAGGACTCCTGCACGCCAGGCCAACGCTCTACCACTGAGCCAACTGGCCAGGGCTGATCACTCACTCTTAACCAGTAGCGTCATGTTCTTCAATTCCCAGCACTGAATTGTTGTGGCCTCTGGTGGAAACTTCCCTTCCTGGAACCAGTGCAGCAGAGCTCAGGGTCACGGAGACTGGAGGAAAAGTCCTGTGAGTGGGCTATTAGGTGGAATGGTGATGGGCGGCTACTCCCACTTCCACCCCTTGACGATCAGACCTGTGTATTGACTATGAAAGAGATGCAAGCATATATATATATATATTTTTTTATTCATTTTACAGAGGAGAGGGAGAGACAGAGAGAGAGAGAGAAAGAGAAGAGAGACAGAGAGAGAGAAGGAGGGGGAGGAGCTGGAAGCATCAACTCCCATATATGCCTTGACCAGGCAAGCCCAGGGTTTTGAACTGGTGACCTCAGCATTTCTAGGTTGACGCTTTATCCACTGCGCCACCACAGGTCAGGCCGCAAGCATGTATTTTGTCTGCTGAGTCAGAACATCTGCTTCGTTGTTGAAACATAGAGCCTGATTTTTCATTGTGATTCCCAGCTGGCACTGTGCCTGAGTTCAGGAGGCCATTTCTCCTTCCATTCGAGCTGGGCTCTTCTGGGTGACGGGTACTTGCTGAGATGAGTGACTTTCATGGGCTCGCGCACGGTTCCGTACTTCTTTTGCTATTAATAAGTTCCTTGATCAGGTATATGTTTTTAAAAAAGTGTAATTTATTGGGTGACATTGGTTAATAAAATTATATAGGTTTCAGGTGCACAATTCTATAATACATCATCTGTATATTGTATGTTCACCACCCCAAGTCAGGTCTCCTTCCATCACCACTTATTGCCCCTTCCCTTCTTCTACCTTCCCTCCCCCCTTTCCTCTAGTAATCACCATCGTGTTGTCTGTGTCAGCCTTTTTCTTAATTGCTTCACCTTTTTTACCCAGCGCTGCAGCCCTCTCCTCTCTGGCAGCTGTCAGTCTGTTCTCTATGAGTCCATTTTGTTAGTTTGTTAGTTTATTTTGTTCATTAGAGTCCACATGAGTGAAATTATACGGTGCTTGTCTTCCTCTGACTGGCTTATTTCACTTAGCACAGTACTCTCCAGGTCCATCCATGCTGTTGCAGAGGGTAAGGTTCCCTGTTTTGTTTTTGTTTGTTTGTTTTTTATGACTGAGTAGTATCCCATTGTCTAAATGTACCACAGCTTTTTTATCCACTTGTCCACGAATAGACACCTGTTATCATCAATAAATCAACAAACAATAAGTATTGGCCAGGATGCGGAGAAAAGGGAATCCTTATGAACTGTTGGTGGGAGTGCAGATTGGCGCAGCCACTGCGGAAAGCAGTGTGGAGTGTCCCCCCCAAAATAAAAGCGGGACTGCCTTCGGAACCAGTGGTTCCACTTCTGGGAGTTTAATCCGAAGAAACCCCGAAACACTAATTCAAAAGAATATATGCACCCCTATGTTAATTGTAGTGTTATTTACAATAGCCAAGATCTGGATCAAGTATAGTATTAATTGATTGCCATGATAATAAGGCATTTCTTAAGTCCACACTTGGTAGTGTAGACAGTAACGGAAGCTTGTGGGTGGGGAAAGCAGATTTATGCCCAGGACAAGTAACCATTCCGGTGAGGAGAGCTGACTGCTCCTTCCCTAGGCCTGCTGTTGCTGGGTGACTCTGGTCTCCCCAGGAAGTGGGCACACTGGGACTCAGCGTTGGTTCCTTCTGCTGGCTGGAGGGGCAGTATCTAGGCGAGCAGATCCTCTGCTGAATCCATGCGTAGCCTTCATCATCGCAACCTTGGCCACTTTGTACGTGAGCCCGTAGAGCAAGCCCTGGGGTGGCTGGCAAGAGTCTGGAATGACATTTTCAGAACCCGTCATCTTGTCTGCCTGAGTCCTGAGAGCCTCCTCTGAAGTGGTTGTCCTCTGTGGGCATCCGCACGGTACCAAGTGTTTTTATGCTTCGTGCCCATTCTGAGACATCCACCCACGTACCCCTTTGCCAGAACTTCTTGTCATCAGTCTTCAGACCTTATTCTTTCTGAGTCCCTGACCATCCTGAGCGACCAGTCAGTGCCCAGGAATGAGCATGCATCTGTCCTTCTACCATATCTCCATTTAAACATAGGGAACAACAGGGTATGTTGTCTGAAGTTCCGCTAGCTGGGAGGGTTTCCTTTTCCGTAACTCCTCTGATGTGGTTTGTATTGTTGCCGCAGTCTGTTCTGATTTGGTGCCAGCACATTGCAGTGAACCGTTCACTAATCGGGCCTGGTGCTCTTCCTCCTCAGTCAGCTGGTCGTCAATTATTCTTTTTTTTTTTGTATCTTTCTGAAGTTAGAAGCAGGGAGGCAATCAGATAGCCTCCCCCATGCACCCGACAGGGATCCACCAGACATGCCCACCAGGGGGCGACGCTCTGCCCATCTGGGGTGTTGCTCCATTGTGGCCAGAGCCATTCTAGCGCCTGAGGCGGAGTCCATGGAGCCGTCCTCAGCGCTCCGGCCACCTTTCCTGCAGTGGAGCCTTGGCTGCAGGAGGGGAAGAGATAGAAAAGAGAGAGGGAAAGGTGGAGAAGTAGATGGGCACTTCTGTGTGCTCTGGCCGGGAATCTTCCACACGCCGGCCGACACTCTACCACTGAGCCAACCAGCCAGGGCTCGTAGATTGTATTTAATCGGGGTCAAGCGGGGAGATGCAGTGCTGAGGAGTGTGTGCTGAGGGACTCTGACCCACCTTCTCATGCAGCTTCCTAGTGTGTTCTGGATGTGTTTAAGCTCAGTCTCATATGGATCAGTCTACTTGACAATGGATTATTGCTGTGCCTGCCCGACCTAGTACTTGGCTTGCCAGGTTAATGATACAGGTAATGACTGGTAACTCTGATCCTGTGATCACTTGATGTCAATAGTCACATGTTCATTCTCTATCAGGAACTGTTTCTCAGAAGAATGGTAATCTGCAGATAGAATGTGGCTTTGCTCTAAAACCCTGGCTTAGTCTGTTGGAGATGCTGTAACAAAGTAGCAAAGACTGGGTGGTTCACACACAGCAGAAATTTACTCCTTATGGTCTGGAGCTGGGGTCGGGAACCTATGGCTTTCGAGCCAGATGTGGCTCTTTTGATGGCTACATCTGGCTGGCAGACAAATCTTTAATAAAAAAAAATAATGTTAAAAATATAAAACATTCTCATGTATTACATACAATCCATTCATTTCCTACCGTTCATGTTCATGGTTGCGGGTGGCTGGAGCCAATCACAGCTGTCCTCCGGGACAACACCAAATTTTTATTGGATAATGTGTAATGTACACGGGTCGTTGTATGGCGCTCACGGAATTACATTTTAAAATATGTGGCGTTCATGGCTCGCTCAGCCGAAAAGGTTCCCGACCCGTGGTCTGGAGGCTGGAAGCCGAGACCAGAGTGCCATTGCCGTTGGGGGGCGGCCCTCTTCTGGGTCACAGCCTTTTCCTTGTGTCCTTACAGGGAGGTGGGGCCATGGGAGCTCTGTGGGAGCTCTTCTATGAGGGCACTAATTTTACTCATGAGGACTATCTTCCCTTGTGACCTGGTCACCTATTTTTTTTTCCTTTTTGTATTTTTCTGAAGCTGGAAATGGTGAGGCAGTCAGACAGACTCCCGCATGCACCCGACCGGGATCCACCCGGCACGCCCACCAGGGGGCGATGCTCTGCCCATCTGGGGCGTCGCTCTGCTGCAACCAGAGCCATTCTAGCGCCTGAGGCAGAGACCATGGAGCCATCCTCAGCGCCTGGGCCAACTTTGCTCCAATGGAGCCTCGGCTGCGGGAGGGGAAGAGAGAGACAGAGAGGAAGGAGAGGGGGAGGGTGGAGAAGCAGATGGGCGCTTCTCCTGTGTGCCCTGGCCGGGAATCGAACCCGGGACTCCTGCATGCCAGGCCGACGCTCTACCACTGAGCCAACCGGCCAGGGCCCTGGTCACCTCTTAACACCATCCGGCATGTGAATTTTGGTGTGGACACAAACATTCACACCATCGCTACCCCAAAGATCTATGTTTTGATTCACTCGGTGCTCCCTGGGGCTCCCTCCATCCCCCGTATTTTCCACAGACACTCGGGGTCACTGGATCTGCTAGGCCAGAAGGCCCTTCCCCTGTAGATTGGATTGTCTCAGAGCCTTTGAAAAGCAGCTGCAGGCAAACCAGCAAGCTTATGGGTGCCTCAAAACACGAGTTCGAGGGCACAGTAAGAGGTGGTATGTATTGCCTCCTAAAGCTCACAAAGGCCCACTTTTTTGGTCATGGTCAGTAGAAGATGCAATAACTCGTCTTTGCCTTGAAGGGCTATCCCAGCATGCTCTGGACCGGTGTTTTTCAGCTACCAGTCTGTAAGTGACACTGGTCTACAAGAAATTTCGTGTGGGTCCATGAAAGAGTTAACCACCCTGCTGTTAGAAGATTATAGAGTCAGAATTGTTTCGTGGACCAGCACGAGATTTCTGGCATACTGGCCCGCTGCCAGCAGTTGGAAAACACTGCTCTTACCACTGAGCCCCCGAAACTGGACTGAGGACTGGTCGGCCCATGGGTTTTCATCGGCTTCTCCTATGTCTTACTAAGCCAACTAAAGTACTTGTTACTAACTGTCCCTCAGGTCCAATCAGCTTAATTTTGTCCAAGTAGTGTACAGGTATGACGTTTGCTGGGACATCAAGATGATCCCGATCTTCGCAGACTGTTTTATGGCCAAGAGCAGGATGTTGGCGTAGCTCAAAGGCAAGATGGTGTTTACCCTGATGAGTAAAAGCAAACACATGCTGGTGGTTTTTTCCAGTTGCTACAGAGAAAAAAAAAAGCCTCTGCCAGGTCAGTCGCTATTATGATGCCAGGGTCACGTTCATTTGCTCCAGGAGAGACACTGCGCCTTATTGCAGTGGCAATTGGAGTCACAGCCTGTTTCTATTGAATGAGTGTCATTTAAGATCCATCGTATACTCATTTTCTAAGGTTTTGCATGGGCTGAACAGATGATCTATATGGGAATGTAATAGATTGTATTGCCCCTGTGCCTTTCAGTGTTTTGCTGTTGGTGTTAATTTCTGTGGTTTGGTTTTCTGTTGAATGTGGGCTACTGTCTTGTATGAGAGGGACATGCCAGGGACTTCCACTTGTCATCACAGCCCTCATGGCACAGATCAGATAGTCAGTGTGTGGGTTCTGCTCCTTGCTAAGGATGCCTATGGCAGTTGGACATTTGGGAACTGAAGAAATAATCACAGAGCAGGTCCACAGACATGCTGAGTCACTATGATTTGAACCAGGGTGAAAACTTCATTTATCACCTGACTACCATAAGCTGGGAGACAAGAGCTTTAATTACAAACAGAAGTATTGAATTGGCTGATGAGTTTCAGAGGATTCTGACAAGGAGATGGAAGAGAGGAGAAACGCATCTCATATTTAAAGCACAAGCTTTTCCTGCATGGGGGACAACAACAATTATAGGTTGAAGATTGTGCAGTGGGTGAATTAAATCGGCATCGAGTGAAGTGAGGCAAAGGAGGGTGTGCTGTTTTGATGCTCTGGGAATAGTGGATGGCTGCAGCCAGGGACCAGCTGTGAAGCTGTCCAGGGTGGATGTGGATGGGATGGACATGCAGGTGACATCTCATTCCAGGAGCATGCTGCACATGGGCAGATCTGCGGTAGCAGCAGACAGTGAGCTCGGTAGGACTTGATGGGGAGCGGGGGGGAAATGTCCAGAGGCGAGGAATGGGGCTGTTGTAGGGGTGATGGCATCTCCAAGGAGGAGCCCAGATTGAGTTCAAGCAAGGACTGGGGCTTCTCTGTTTTTAAAACCCATATAATTGACCTCTCATAACGCGAATGAGCATTCTCTCAATGGATTATTGGAATCTCACCTCCTATTCTCACCATTTCAGGAAGTCTGTCCTATTCTCTTGAGTTCCTTTCTGTTTCTCCGCTTCACCTGCAGACTTATGACTCCTAATTGCCTGTCTGGCTTCCTCTCCCTCGTCATTTGTCTGTTCTACTCTTAATTTTCCTCACATGCCACTCAAATCAGAGTCATTTCTTTGCTTTAAAAACTTCCCTTCCCGCAATTGCCCTGTGATTACTCTCCTTTTCATTAGCGTGGCTTTGGGGCCAGGTTTCCTAGTGCGCAGTTCATTTAAAAAATTGTTCACTTTTTCTCAATTTCCTTTGCTGGCCCCTTTTCACGTGTTCGCCTGTATAGTAGTGGTTCTGAGGCTCAACCTGACACCTGTGTTCCCCAGGTGATCTCGTTTAGCTTAATGACCTTAAGTGCCATCTGCCTTGCCGATGAATGCCACCAGCCCAGAGCTCCTCTGTGAACTCAGCCCCGCATGGCAGCTGCCAACATGAAAACTATATCTCCACGTCTAACAATGCTTTTCTACCCCCGACTGGCTCTTCCAGGAGTCTGCACCCTTCTTGGTCGACAGCTGCGCTGTTCTTCCTGTTGGTTAGTATCGTGGAGTTCCTCTTGGGTTCTCTCTTTCTTTCATGTCCAATCTTAGCAAGTCTAATTACTTATCCCTTGTGAAAATCCGGCATCTCATCAATTCAGACCATTTCCACAGCCCCATCCTAATACCTCACCTGAGCGGCAGAGTGCTGACATCAGCCACAAACCAGATCATACCACTCCTTAGAGTCAAGTTCAAGGTTTCACCACGGCCTACAAGGTCTTACAAGGTCTCGAGCCTGGTTTGCTCTCTGATCTTCTCCTCATGGAGCTCCAGCCGCCAGGAACACTCCACGCGTGGGTTTGCCTTTGGGATGGTGTGTGTACCTTCCCGACTGCCGGGAATGTTTGGCTCTAGCTTTGACATCGCTTGTTTCTCTGTTCCCGACCCCGGTTGACATGGCATCCTGTCAGGAAGCCTTCTTGGACAAGTGACTAATTGTCTTACTCTTCTTTAATTTTCCCTCTGGGACTTATCACCACCCTATTTTCTAGATATTTATTTCTTAATTGTCTGTTTCTTTCCATGTGAATTTGTATTCCATGAGCTGTATACTCATCGATTAGAAAAATGCTCAGCACACAGTAGACACTGCAGATATTTATTTATTTTTTATTTTTTTGTATTTTTCTGAAGCTGGAAACGGGGATAGACAGTCAGACAGACTCCCGTGTGCGCCCGACCGGGATCCACCCGGCATGCCCACCAGGGGGCGATGCTCTGCCCCTCCGGGGCGTCGCTCTGCTGCGACCAGAGCCATTCCAGCGCCTGGGGCAGAGGCCAAGGAGCCATCCCTAGCGCCCGGGCCATCTTTGCTCCATTGGAGCCTCGCTGCGGGAGGGGAAGATAGAGACAGAGAGGAAGGAGAGGGGGAGGGGTGGAGAAGCAGATGGGTGCTTCTCCTGTGTGCCCTGGCCGGGAATCGAACCCGGGACTTCTGCACGCCAGGCTGACGCTCTACCACTGAGCTAATCGGCCAGGGCCTGCAGATATTTACTGAACGAAGGAAGGAGATGTCAGCCCTGTTCTCGTTGAGCTCATTTACTGTAGGCGCTTCATGGTGTAGGCACTGGAGAGATGAACAAGTGCAGGACACAGCAAGCTGGGCCACAGAGGCCTGGAGGCGCAGCAGGAGGACATTCCAGAAGGCAGGTGAGGGAAGCATAAAGGTGGATGAGTGCGGGAGGAGCTTAGGATTCCCATGGAGATGGGAGTGGTTCAATTAGTGGTAATGACTCCTAGAGCTAAATGGAGAAATAGACTGGGAAGCAGACAAGTCCTGGAGAGAAATGATCCTATTAAAGCTGATGGGGCAGCCTGACCTGTGGTGGCGCAGTGGATAAAGGGTCGACCTGGAACGCTAAGGTTTCCGGTTCAAAACCCTGCACTTGCCTGGTCAAGGCACATGTGGGAGTTGATGCTTCCTGCTCCCACCCCACTTCTATCTCTCTCTCTCTCTAAAATCAATAAATTAAAAATAAATAAAGCTGATGAGGGAGAACAAAAGAGGGTATCTTATTTATTTTTGGTTTACTTGGATTCCTGTTCAGATTGTTGATCTTTTTAACTTGATACCCTTGGAGAACACCACAAAGTATCATGTGTAGTTTTGTTGTCGAGCAATTGTAAAGTGTTTATGGACGCTGGGCTCAAATGTTCCCACGTTTTACTTCTCTCATAGAATGCGATTTCTTTTAGTAGCGAGTGTTCTCTTGTCAGTAAAGGGAATTTATTCCGTAGCTTGTGTAAACACAGTCTGTAATGGGGAGGCACGGGGGAGAGCATCCCAGAAGGAAGAAATGGAGCATCTTCTAGAGTTAGTTTTACATTGTTATGGATCCCATCAGTCTTGCCTTTCTCCCAGCAGAGGCAGTGGATACTGTCTTATGTGGTTGTTACAGCCTGTACAAGCGTTTGAAAGCTATTTATTTGCCTTAAAGATATTTCAAACAGCAGTAATTAAGTAGCACATTATTAAATTTTTGTCATGCATAATTTAAATTTCAGAGAAAAAATGATTCCTTGTAGACAACTGTGAATTTGCTGCTTTTCTGTTCTGCAGATTTTAGATTTCACTTATCAAAATGGTGGTGCCCTGTTCTTTGGTTTACTCATCATCAAGAAGTTTTGTGCTCTGAATTCTTTAAGCAGTATGATGTATTCTGATTTACCCATAGTGTTTCTGCATTTGACCAGTGTCATATATTTGTTAGAGTGTGGCCAGGGCTGTAATCAGCAGCTAGAGCTGAGGATGCTGCCTGGGTTTTATGGAACTTAAACTTTGATTTGGTTTTATCCCCATGTGTTCACAAACAGGGCTTCAAATAATAGTAGGCAGAAAGACAAAACCATGAATAAATTTACAGAGAGCCACATAAATTCAAAGTGTTAAGATTTCAGTATACTTTTCACGGATTTATTGTGTCTAAAACCACGCCTTGCCAGTGGCCAGCGGGGGTTGGTTGGAAGTGCTCTCCGAGAAGTCGGAGTGGGCTGGGATGAGTAGTAACAGCAGCGCTTAGAGAGGGATGATGGCCCGGGAGTCCGGCAAGGGAGGCCACTGTACAGGGGCCTCTGCCCTTTGACATCGGTGGACTCATTGCCCCGTAGAGAGGTGAGGGGAATGGGAACTTGGGAAGTGACTGATGGGTCCAGCAAAGGGGAGGGAAATGGACCTAAAACTTGTAGACAACAGCTAAGTATCTAGCAGGCATCCCCAAACTACGGCCCATGGGCTGCATGCGGCCCCCTGAGGCCATTTATCCGGCCCCCGCCGCACTTCCGGAAGGGGCACCTCTTTCATTGGTGGTCAGTGAGAGGAGCACTGTATGTGGTGGCCCTCCCAACGGTCTGAGGGACAGTGAACTGGCCCCCTGTGTAAAAAGTTTGGGGACCCCTGATAGAGTGATGATCCAGTATGATCCCTAGTTCTGGAGTGGAAACAGTTGGTTCAGAAATTGATGTTAAATGAATGTCAGTGGTTTGAAGAAGAAATAAGCTCATTAAAAAGGCAGAAAAAACTTAAAAATACCAGACAAAAAGGACATGTGACATCCAGTGTTGAAAGGAAACTCTTTGGATTCATGCACACGATTTACTAAAGGACTGGAATTCATGTAAGTGGCCCGAGGTTCCCAGCACGTGGAACACTGATGGCAGCAGTTGTGCAAACCACCTGTGGGCCCACTTTGAGTCTTTGGGACGCCAAGGGCCCTCTTCTGTCCGGATGCCCTTGCTCACCTCTCACCGTCATCTGGGGAAAGTGGTTTGATGGGCTAAGAGCAAATGACATCAAGGCACTGCTTTGTAACAAGCACACTGGCAGAGAGTCAGTTGTCTTATTTCTTTTCTGCAAAACTGTTTTGGTTTTTCCAAAGCAAAACTAGACTGTTGCCCAACAAGTTGCTATAAATCTAAATGTCAACAGGAGTGGGACTGTGCCCCCTGGACACTCGCCTCAGTGGCATTTCAGACAGTGCTCTCCACTCTGTTATCACGAGAGGTGATGAGCTGCGCTTTTCTGTGTGCAGACTGGTGATGTACATCGAGAGAGACAGCAGGAAGACCACCCCAGGCAAAGGGCAGCAGCCGAGCGGCAGCGCGCACCTGTCCAGGTGCCTGGACCTCCTCATCCGTCACATCGTGCAGGAGCTGCCGCGGATCCTGGGTAAGTGGAGCCCCGTCCTCAGGCCCCGTGCTGCTTACCTTCCCGTGACTTGGCTTTTGGGTGTCATCTCTTTTTATTCTTGCTGGTCTGTCACTGCAGGCGAGTGCAATGACACTTTTTCCTGAACATGCAGTTTCAAGATTTTCACGGGCCTTCCCTGTTCTTGTAGTGATTTGGCATCAGTGACACGATGGAGGCAGCGTGCAGGGTAAAGGTTATGTTGAGGTGTCCTCGGTGGTAAAAGCTTGCGCTGTTATTTTGGGTGTCTTTTCTCAAGATTTCTCTCTGCTTAATTCTGAATAAAAATTTTCCCCCCCTGCAGATGAGAGCCAAAAATTTATTGGTAAAAGAATTTAAGAATGCATAAGCAAATATTTAATATTAAAGACTTCTGATCTGTGCTCACTTCAGCAGCACTTAAGACTGAAATTGGAACAGTGCAGGGAGGGTTAGCACGGCCCCCGCGTGGGGATGACACACACGTTCCTGAAGCGCTCTGTGTTACTTAAAAAGAAAACAAAACACACACAAAAAGGCTTGAGTCATGACTGCAAAGTATATTTATTACAACGACAGGGGTCCTCGGGTTACGGCAGCCTCGACATCACAACGTTTTGAGTTTGTGACGCTCACTCCCATAAAAACCTGAAAAAACTGAGGTGTGAGTGTTTCAGCCGACGCCATTAGTGTCGTACTTACGGCCTATGTGGGCGAGCTACTTTGGTTGCGCACAGCGGGAGAACATGCAGTAACACAGCATATGAGGGAGGGAGCTGGCCTCCCCCAGTGCGCTGACCTGCGCCGTGTTGGACTATTAAAAGCGCAAGTGTTCCGTTTGTGTCAGGTCCCTGGGGGGTGCTTCGACTTAACACCAGAATTCGGGTTATGTCACTGTCGTAGGAACAGAACTGTGTCGTAACCTGAGGACCCCCTGTAATCCCTTTTTTCATTGTTATTTGCAGAAACTATAATAATCTTTAAGGAATGCATCCATTTAGTTTAAATTCCATTCCATGCTTTTCCAGCAGATGTAGCCTTAAACTAGAAATATTTAAAATGTTAAATTGGTCTAACCCATTATAGTAAAAGATACTTAGACTCTGAGAGTCATTACTATTAAATCAGAGTAATGAAGGTATCTTCGTGGCTGATTGACATGCCTTTTTGCTTCTTACTGATAATGTAGATTTTTTGCTTGTTAATAACTGAAAATAGAGCACTTCAAAATTTATTTTAGGCCCTGGCCGGTTGGCTCAGTGGACAGACTGTCAGCCCTGTGTGCAGATGTCCCGGGTTTGATCCCTGGTCAGGGCACACAGGAGAAGTGACCCATCTACTTCTCTCCCCCTTCCTCTCCCACAGTCAGTGGCTCGACTGGTTCAAGCGTCAGCCTGTGCGCTGAGAATAGCTCAGTTGGTCTGAACGCATCAGCCTCAGGCACTAAAAATAGCTCAGTTGATTCGAGCATGGGCCCAAGACAGGGGTTGGCCAGGTGGATTGCAGTTGGGGTGCCTGCAGGAGTCTGTCTATCTCCCCACCTCTCACTTAAAAAAAAATTTTTTTTATTTTGGATAGTAACCTTTATCTTCAATCTGAAGGCCATGATCTGTCTGGTTTAATTGGTAGTTGAGTTTCTTATTACTGGACTCATTCAGTTTAAGAATATGATGATGAGATTCAGATATCCACAACAGTTTTATTTATTATTACTTATCTGCTGAGAAGTTTTATGAATTGACATTTTTATTTCCATCTATTCTGTTACTATAAAGAGTGAACTATATAATCTGTACACTTATCATTTTTAATATTTTTTTCTTTTTAACAAAGTAATAGGTGCTTATGCTTGGAAAACACACACACACACACACACAACAAAAAAGGAAGAAAAATTATTTCTTTTTTTTTTTTGGTGGGCCATCGTCTTTAATCTGAGCTTGCACCCAGCGGGCAAGAAATACACACAATGGGCCTGACCAGGCGGTGGTGCAGTGGATAGAGCGTTGGACTGGGATATAGAGGACCCAGGTTTAAGACCTCGAGGTAGCCAGCTTGAGCACGGGCTCATCTGGTTTGAGCAAAAGCTCACCAGCTTCAACCTAAGGTCGCTGGCTCGAGCAAGGGGCCACTCAATCTGCTGAAGACCCGCAGTCAAGGCACATATGAGAAAGCAATCAATGAACAACTAAGGTGTTGCAAAGAGCAACGAAAAACTAATGATTGATGCTTCTCATCTCTCCGTTTCTGTCTGTCCCTATCTATCCCTCTCTCTGACTCACTCTCTGTCTCTGTAAAAAAAAAAAAAGAAAAAAAAAAGAAATACACACAATGGGAAAACACTTCCCTTTCTATTCAGGGCTCCCAAAGCCACTGACTTATCTGAGTTTCCTAGAATCAAAGGTTTCTAGCCCACCAGCCCCATTCACCTCTGTTCCCCATCTCCTCCTCTCTGCACAAACTGGCTTCTCCTTCAGCACTCCGCCATCTTGGCTGCTTCTTCTCTCCTACATGTGGCCCCTCTCTGCTCCCCTCTCCAATGCTAATCTCAGGAACTGAGAGAGAGAGCAAGCTCCTGGTCTGTCCCATTCCACAGTGTAAAAATCAAAACCTTCAATCCAGTATACAAACAAGGAAGTCTCTGATACAAAGTCACCCATGTGAGGCATAATGGGATTCCTCACAAGAGTGCACCACCCCCTATCATGCCACAGTCAAGGGCAGGGGTCCCCAAACTTTTTACACAGGGGCCAGTTGACTGTCCCTCAGACCGTTGGATGGCCGGACTATAAAAAAAAAACTATGAACAAATCCCCATGCACACTGCACATATCTTATTTTAAAGTAAAAAAAACAAAACGGGAACAAATACAATATTTAAAATAAATAACAAGTAAATTTAAATCAACAAACTGACCAGTATTTCAATGAGAACTATGGTCCTGCTTTTGGCTAATGAGATGGTCAATGTCTTGATCCATATTTGTCACTGCTAGCCCTAACAAGTGATAGGACACGCTTCCGGAGCCATGACGCATACGTCCCACGTCACCGGAAGTAGTACTTTACGTGAGGGACACCGTACTTTACTCCTCTCACTGACCACCAATGAAAGAGGTGCCCCTTCCGGAAGTGTGGCGGGCTGGATAAATGGTCTCGGGGGGCTGCATGTGGCCCGCGGGCCGTAGTTTAGGGACCCCTGGTCAAGGGTGTGGGGAAAAGTTTAGTTAGTCTTTTTTTTTTTTTTACAAAGCTGGAAACGGGGAAGCAGTAAGACAGACTCCTGCATGCACCCGATCGGGATCCACCCGGCATGCCCACTAGGGGGCGTTGCTCTGCCCATCTGGGGCGTCGCTCTGCCATAATCAAAGCCATTCTAGCGCCTGATGCAGAGACCACAGAGCCATCCTCAGCGCCCGGGCATACTTTGCTCCAATGGAGCCTCAGCTGTGGGAGGGGAAGAGAGAGACAGAGAGGAAGGAGAGGGGGAGGGGTGGAGAAGCAGATGGGCGCTTCTCCTGTGTGCCCTGGCTGGGAATCGAACCCGGGACTCCTGCATGCCAGGCCAACGCTCCACCACTGAGCAAACCGGCCAGGACCTAAAAGTTTAGTCTTAAAACTAAGCCTCAGGCTATAACGACCGGCCTGCCTACAGCCTGTCCCCCCCCCACACACACAATGCAAACTATAGGCGAGCAAACATATATATCATATTTACAAACTAATTTTTTTTAAACTTTATTTATTTATTTATATTTTACAGAGACAGTGAGTCAGAGAGAGGGATATACAGGGACAGACAGGAACGGAGAGAGATGAGAAGCATCAATCACCCGCTTTTCGTTGCGTGTTGCAACATCCTAGCTGCTCATTGATTGCTTTCCCATATGCGCCCTGACCGCGGGCCTTCAGCAGACCGAGCAACCTCTTGCTGGAGCCAGCGACCTTGGGTTCAAGCTGGTGGGCCCTTGTTCAAACCAGATGAGCCCGCGCTTAAGCTGGCGACATCGGGGTCTCGAACCTGGGTGCTCTGCATCCCAGTCCAGTGCCATATCCACTGCGCCACCACCTGGTCAGGTTACAAACTAATTTGAACAACAACGGACACCATCCAACACCAGATGAGTGACAGAGAAGAGGAGGTCTAGAGATTTTCAAAGTAACACTTGAAATGAGACCCAGAGGAACTGAGTCATAGATCATAGATCACCTTTAACCATTGTGCCAATTATGTCTTTGATAGAATGACAAAAAAACAAAACAAAACCATTGAAATGAAAACTACATTTTTCCAGGTAAACAAAACAGAACAGAAAAGGACTGTCAACATTCACACAAAAATATAAAGCTAATCAAACTCCATGGGGTTTAAGCGTGGCTTTTTTTTTTTTGTATTTTTCTGAAGCTGGAAACGGGGAGAGACAGTCAGACAGACTCCCGCATGCGCCCGACCGGGATCCACCCGGCACGCCCACCAGGGGTGACACTCTGCCCACCAGGGGGTGATGCTCTGCCCCTCCGGGCCGGAAAAATTATTTCTAAAACCACTACTCGATCACATTGCTTATAATTCGATGTTAGATTCCTAGATGAGAGACTGAGGTTAGACCCATTCTGTCCCCAGAAGCCACAGTTTTCGCTGTAGTCTCAATATTTGTGCGTAAATAATTATTTATGCGTAATTATTTTTCTTTCATTTTGATGACATGGGTAGCGATGGAAAACAAATCATTGTGCTATCTTTCATTCCAGTTTTTGCTCACAAAAAGTAGGCTTTTTTTTTATTCAGATCGTGGCTCGTGAGTTATGTCACCTTCTCCCTTCATTTACCTGGAGCTTCATTACCGCAGAGGTCCCACTAGTGTTCCCGTGGCGACCAGGGGTCCCTGGCACCAGCACGTCTGTAAACTTCATGCCCGCTCCGGGCTGTGCTCCGCAGGTGACGTTCTCAACGCCCTGGCTACGGTGTCTGGCCGCAAACACCCATCCACAGTGCAAGCGAAGCAGCTGAAGATGTGTCTCCCCCTGATGCCCGTCACGCTGCACCTGGTCACCTCGCAGGTACCGTCCTCTCAAGAGGACAGGAGTATCCTCGTGACTCCCTCCTCTGTAAAGTGGCGCTGAGAAACGCCAGCTCAGACAAAACGCTTTTTTTTCTTTCTGCATGGCTTTCAGGATTTAATCTGTGGAAACTCTCGTCACACAGGTATTCCGACCTCAGGTTGTAACGGAGGAGTTCCTTTTCAGTTACGGAACTATTCTTGTAAGTAATCCTGAATTTTTCACATTCCTAATAAAAAAGGTGGCTGGCTGTCTCTGCTGTTGGTGGAATTTGGTGTCAGGTGAGGTTTTAAAATTCCTGTGGTATTTATTTGTCTCTAGGGAGGTGACCTTTTTATATTCTTATCTGTTGACTGTAATAAGATTTGACATTTTAGAAAAATACATTTTCTCCTGATAAAGTATGTTGTTCACAGACAGCCCCAAGCAGGGTAAATATGTCCGTAGAAAACACTTTTTCTTGATTTTGGCATTAAACGTCATGAAAGATTTAAAAATAATAAAACTGGTGGAAACGGAATGTTGGAAACATCATTATCATTTACTTTGGCTTATGTTGTCCAATTATGTGCAATCTCTTTTTATAATGGCATTTCTCTAAATTAGGCTCAATTTAACTTTTTGTTTAATTTTGATGAGATGGGTAGCGATAGAAAACAAATCATTGTGCTATCTTTCATTCCAGTTTTTACTCACAAAAAGTAGGCTCTTTATTCAGATCGTGGCTCGTGAATATGTCACCTTCTCCCTTGCCTGGCACGGTGAGAGTATATGTCATTGCTAACGTGGGGAGACATTTTTCACAGTGTTTCCAGCCTTACTTTGATGTTTATAATGAATACTGCACTGAGGTTTTCAAGGTGCCGCAGAGGTAGCTAGTTAAAATGAAGCAAACATCTCACTGTAGTTGTTATTTTGGAATTAAAAAAAAAAATGAGTGTCACCCACAAGTGGGAAGAAGGTTTTCTAGAAGGTTCTTCATACAGTGAAGACTGATGTTTTTGAAGTACAAGCGTTGAGTGCTGGTCCCGGAGTCTTAGTATGACGTGGGTTCAGGCAATGCAGGGGGGACCCTTTTGTATTCAGTTTCAAATCATTATTGTCCCCATGCCTTGAATCCAAATTCTTCAGGGCACATAATTTTTGTTATTCACTCATAAGTTTGCAAATTATTAGAATTTTGTTTACCACCTTCTTTAATTTACTCCTCAATCTGCTTTTAAGTACTGCCTGGGTATCATTTTAGCACGACTATAATTCTGTATTTATAATTCCATTGCACTACCTATCAGTGCCCAAAAATAGTGACTTTGTTTATGGAGCCCGTCTTGGAATGTTTTGGGGTAGTGTTAGTTTGGGATCAGGATAATTGTCCTGTATTCATTCTTTTATTTTTCCTCACACGTAGTACTTTTCTCTGCTTATGTTCACTGAGCACTCTTTAGGTTTTCAAGGAACTACCAAGTGTCCCCAACATAGAGGTCTTTATGGACTTTTAGGAATTACATATATGTGTTTATTACATCTATCTGCTCCACGTAATTCACATGCAAGGGAGGAGGCCCAACGGAGGCGGGGTCTCCTCACCTTTTCCCAGGGCGTGAACTTCGTGAGGGTGGGAGAATTCTGAGGGGTTCTTCTGTGGGCCCTTGTAGGGAATGGAAAGTAACTTACCTGTTCAAAGATAATTATGATATCGGAACATTTTTTTTAATCAGTTCTTTTCCTTACAATGTCATTCAAGCAGAGGGAGTTTAAGTAAAATAGAAAAGGCCTTTTAAGCTCTCTTTGGGCTGTTTTCCTAGTTAGGATTCTCATCACAGTTGTTACTTGGCCTTAGTTGTGTGTCCATCTTTCTCACCCTCAGTGTCGATGGCACTGATGAAGGACTAGTAAAAGGGAGACAAGTATTGACTATCATGAAGGACCTGGGTCTAGTTATGCACACAGCTCTTGTGCATGTTATGATGAACTGTTGAGGGTTGGATGTTGCTTCTGTGAGTTGATAAGACCAGAAGATGCCAAAGCTATTACTCAGGTCAGTAGTGCCTGCTGATGCCACGGGGCCTGGTCAGCTCGCCCCACTTCCCGCCGTCCCCTAGAAATTCACAGCGCAGATGAGCAAGCTACTGCCTCTTGAGTTTTCTGCTTCAAGAGAGTTCTTTTTAATTTTGCTTAAACAAAAGTTTCCTAAACTTGTTTGAGAGGTTTCGTTTTGGGCTGCACAGCTATAAATGTTCTGTGGACCAGTCCCTAGAGTGACTCTGTGACTCTCTCCAGAGCACGGGGCGTCTCTGTCCTGCTGGCCTGTTCCATTCATATCTAGAAACTTAGCTCTGTGTTTGAAAGCCTTATTGGCCTACATGGAAATAAATACCATTTTCTGTATATTTCGATATTTATCTGGTGGAGAAGCTACTGTACTGTGGCAGGTCTATGGTCTCTTTGTATTTTAAAACCAGGCCTTAATTTGAGGTCTTCAAGCTTGGTCCACCTGGGGCTTCTGCTCAAGCAGCTCTGCAGGAGCCGTTGGCCTGCCCCAGGTGGGCGAGGCAGCGGCAGTCAAGGCTGGTGTGATCCCCACTCGGTGGGAGGGCCCTGGAGGAGCAGGCTGCAGGGGCCTTGGAGTTGTGCTACGTGGTGGCTTCCATTTCTATACAGGCACCGGGGAACGGTTAGCCTCACTGTCCTATAGACATCTTTTATCTTTTAGGTATAAAAATTCAGGATACTTCTTAATCCATGGAGGCATGAATGTCAGCATTCACTTTTTTTCACCCCAAGAAAAATGAAGTTTTGTCCTCTTATATTTTAAAGAGGCAGGTGTTTGGAAACAGTTAGCAGGGTACTTGTAAACCTTCATTAAGCTTTCAGAAGCTCCAGGTGAAAGAGGACCAAACAGCTGATAATTGTTATTCTCACTTCTTATTGGCAGAAGCAGTGTGTCATCACACCTGCCTTCCTCTCCAATAAAATAAGTGTCTGCGGAAGTGCAATGGGGAAATTCTGTGATGAACGCTGTGGTTCTTTCGGGCCTCCACTGAACTGGGCGGGGAAGCCTGAAGTAATGACATTGAGGAAGTATGCTCAGGAGCTCATGCTGTGTATTAACCTGATGTTCGCTGTGTTTCTTGTGCCCTTTTCAAAATGCTCTTGATTAATGAGCCAAGGAAGAAAACTTTGTTGTGTTTGTTCTTAAGTTCTGGCTTTGGTAGTTTATAAAAGTGTGATGATTATAGTTGTGTGATGGTGATAGTTTTCTACAAAAAGGCATCACAGTTCAAATATTCAAATAAAAGATGAACAGAAGAAATGATAAAATTATTCTGATTTTCATGTAAGAATATAATTACAATCTTGATCATTCATGAATCTTTATTTATCTTGGGCATTGAAATAGTTATTAAAATCTGCCCTCTGCAGATTTTTATTTTAAGTGAATGCCTCTTTGTTGATTGGTTTTTGACGTTAGTTGTAGTAAGTAAAGCAGAGAGAGTGAGTGCACTTTTACATTTAGAAAATATATACTATACAATTCACTGGGGAACAAAATGTTTGTTGCATCCACAAAAACACTTGTTCTTACCTAATTCGAGTGTACTGATGTCAAATCTGACATTAGTTTCTCTCTGTAAGCTACAGGTTTTTTTGCAATTTAAGATTTTAGGTTTTCATCTTGTAAAAATTTCAACATTTAGTTTAACATAATGAAGTAGAATGTCTTCTTGGGCATTATCTTTGTGAAAAGATAATAATTTATATAATGCAGTAAATACACTATTACACTAAAAGATATGATTGCATCAGAATTTGTCTACAATTTCAAAACAGAATATATTAAAACACTTATTTTAATCATAAATTTTGTGTAAAACTTATTTAAATTCTATTCAGGCAAAAATTTGCATTTGTAGCTCTTGCATTTTTGTACTTGTTGAGGACAATCTCGTTTGATGCTCCAGCAGTAGTCTGCTCATCACTAACAGCTCCAAGGTTTTCCAGAAACTTATCAAGATGACTGTTCAGGAAGTGAATCTTAACGCTCATGTTACATCCAATGTCACGGAAAGCCAACAGCATCCTTTGAACTAGAAGTTCATACTTTTCTGCTTTTTTGTTGCCAAGGAAGTTCCTTGTAACTGCCACAAAAGACTGCCATGCTGCTTTCTCCTCCTTATTCATCTTCTTGGCAAATTCTTCGTCACATATGAGGGTTCGAATTTGAGGCCATCGAATACACCTGCTTTTATCTTCTCGAAAGACAAGGCAGGAAAAGCAGAACTAATATGTTGAAAGCATTCACTTTCTCTATTCAAAGCCTGAACAAACTGCTTCATTAAGCCCAGTTTGATGTGAAGTGGGGGAAAAATGATCCTGTCTCGATTAACTACAGGTTCATTCACAATATTTTGCATCCCTACTTCCAGAGCTTCACGTTTCGGCCACTCCTTCTGTGTCCAGTGTTTCTCCCAAGCTCTGCTGTCCCACAAACACAGAAAGCAAGGATACTTCATGAAACCTCTCTGTTGTCCTAGCAGGAAATTTACCATTTTAAGATCCACACAAATGATCCAGTTATGCTCCTCATACTTCAGTAAGTCGAGGACAATTTTTACATCATTCTTACTAAGTCATTCAATTCAGGTTGGCTAAAGTACTAAGGGGTTAATGACTGCTTGGTATCAGAAGAAGACCCTTCAGATTCTACAACCATTTCCTCATGCATCTTATCAAAATACACTTGATCACCATGTTCACTTTCTTTGTCCTTAGTAGAAATACAACCATTGAAAACTGGAACCGGGAGTGTCTCAGAGTGTGGGATAGGTCGTATTACTGAAGGAATATTACGATATGCGATCATATGCCATTTTTTCTTGCCGATGCCCTTTGTGTGGATCAGGCAGAGATAACAGTCACTGCTGTGGTTTTTAGGTTCACACCAAACCATGGGAATACCAAAAGGCATTATTTTGCGTTTTCCTTTTGTCCACTCACGAAGCATTTTCTCACAATTATGACACACAATATAAGGAGCCCAATTCTTGTCTTGATCGCCAAGGGGAACTTGAAAATAGGCAATATATGCATGTGTCACAAATGATGAAATATTGCGCCTTTGATGTTGAAGTGCATAACAGACACATATATAACAGAAGGTGTCAGGACTATTCTTATATTTACACCTACTCGAAGAAGCCATGATTCAATATTAAGACAAAATAAGAGGGTGTTTTTTCAAATAATAATTTTTACATTTAAACAACTACAATTATGTAAAAGTGATGTTTGTAAAACATTAATTGCCTTGTGGTTATGTTCAATCCAAGAGTCGTTGCCCTTTAACTCCAATTTAAAAACCAATGCATGCCATTAACTGTAACAAAAAGAAATTACAATTGCATAAAAACTAGAGCATGCACCATAAAACAGATTTCAGATTTGGAATCAGCGATGCATAAATATATAGAAATAGTTCTAAAACCCCATGCAACAGAAAATGAAAAAAAAAATTTGTTCCCCAGTGTCATGGCCACCCAGATGTTCTTGTTATCCGGTGGTTCTCCCTCTTCAGCCACCGTTGAACGTAAACCCAGTTTGCAGAGGGACTGCTTGGGGCTTCCTTGAAGTGGTGCGGAATGGTATTGACCAGTACCGGCCTGCCCTGCAGGCACAGCTTGCCGGTTTCCCTTTAATGGGGCGGTTTCCTGCCTGCACGCCTGCACCCAGGGAGCCTGTGGGGCAGGTGTTCATCCTTCTAGATCCTCTGCAAAAACTCCCAGCTGTGAAGCCCATGCCGTCGGATGATAGCCTGTGCTACTCTGCCAGGGACTGTAATCGTCACAGGTTTCTGAGTCATTCTACGCGTTCCTCAAAGTCGTTTTCATTGGCCTCTCTCTCTGCATGCTGCTCCTGTCACCGTTCTTGGAGAATCGGGTATCCCTACGAAGGGTCCTTCCCACACCTCAGCCTCAACTCCCCACCACCTCTGTCCCCGTGAGTGCGTCCTCCCTCCTACAGCTGCCTGTCCCCGTGAGCGTGTTGTCACCACACCGGCCACCTCTCCTGGTGATCTGCTCACTTCCTCTGCTCCTCATCTCCGGCAGCTCGTTAATGCCCCGAGACTTAGACTGGCTTCCACTTTCCACTCTCCACCTGGCCTCTCATGGCCCGGCAGCTGTGCTTTGTCTTGACTCAGCTTGGAGTTCCTTAGAGTCCCTGCCCCTTTACTGCCTCGCGGTCACCTGGATGTTCCTTTCCTGTCTGTTCCTCCGCTGTCCTCCTCTGGCGGAGCCTAAGCCTGGTTTGATTTTGTTCTCTCCCTGCCCCAGCCCTGCTTGGAGTGGCTCACTGTGGCTAGAGAAAGCATGAGGAAGGTAATGGTCTCTCGTTCAACCCATTCCGGCTCATGTCAAGTGCGTCCTCTCTGCACACTCGTTCTTCTCGTCCATTTTCCTATCTCACGTGCCTTCATACTCGCCCAGATGACCATTCGCACACTCCCTCTGTCCCTGAATCTCCAAGACCGCCTACTTTTCTTTTTTTTTTTTAACAGAGACAGAGAGTCAGAGAGAGGGATAGACAAGGACAGACAGACAGGAACGGAAAGAGATGAGAAGCAACAATCAACAACTAAGGTTGTGACACCTTAGTTTTTCATTGATTGCTTTCTCATATGTGCCTTGACCATGGGCCTTCAGCAGAACGAGTGACCCCTTGCTCGAGCCAGCAACCTTGGGTCCAAGCTGCTGAGCTTTGCTCAAACCAGATGAGCCCGCGCTCAAGCTGGTGACCTCGAGGTCTCGAACCTGGGTCCTCCGCATCCCAGTCCGACGCTCTATCCACTGCGCCACCGCCTGGTCAGGCAAGGCCATCTACTTTGTCCTCACTCTCACCCGACTAATTCCTAGTACGCTAGAATGAAGAAGAAGAAATGTATCAAAAGACATTAAAATTGGTAAATCAATGAAACGTTATGTAGGGATCAAATAAAAATCAGAGAGTATAAGGAGAAAAATAAGTTAATAGAAAATAAGCCTATAGTTTCACCATCTAAATACCCCTGATTACTAATACATCATACACGCACAGGGTTAGGACTCCCAACAGTGCAGGAGGGCAGAGAGGGAAACGTTTGGAAAAGACACCACCCGGCCTCAGCGATCCTCTCCCCAACGGGAACCTCTGCTCTGGTTTCCTGTGCTTTCTTCCTCAAGAATTTTCGCTTACATCTGTATTTGTGTATTGTTTATATACTTTAAAAAAAATTTATAGCAAAGATCATGGTATAAACACTGTTCAATCTTTATCTTTCTTAGTAATCCACAGCCATTTATGTAGATTTAAGTCAAAAGCAATATCTTGATGAATTTTTTATTCAGCTTCAAATTCTTATGTATTCAGCAAAAATTATGTGCTCATTTTAAAGTTTTGTGAAATTATTTCACCCCAATTATCAGGAAAAGCTTAACAGTGCTTTTTAAAATTTACTACATTATTTTTTTTTTTTAGTCTTTTCAGTTTGTTTAGTTATAGGCTGAGAAAAAGGAACTCGAAGTGCCCCATATTTTTAGTTTTCAAAGAGTGTATGTCTTATTTCAAGATTTTCTCTTACTTTACATGCAATTGGTGCTTACTTATTAAAACTATAGAAGTGTACTTTTTAAAAGAAAATGTAGAAAACTCGAGTGAGATTTGAAGAAAATAAAATCTTAACTTCACAACTCAAAGACAACCTTGGTCAATGTACTTTTGTTTTCCTGAAGTGTTATCTATTCATAGGTGCACTGGTGTGTCGAAAGCTATGTACAGGTAATGTACTTCTATATGACATACAGTAATACATATGGTTGAGTCTATGCTGTATATATGCAAATTTGTATTATTTTTCCATTTAACATTGTATCACTTTCCTATATCTTATTATTTTTTTTTTTTTGTATTTTAATGGTTACATGTTGTCCCATTTGTTATGCAATGTACGAAGTTGGATATCGGCAAAGTTCAAGAATACCTGAACAACAAACTATTTAGGGACATATGTATGTATGGCAAAACTATTTTGAAATGTCAAGAAAATGAGAAATTATTGGTAGTGGTTCTCTGGAGGAATGACAGGCAGGTTGGGCGGTGGGAACTCATGGAGAGAATGAGGAGTGTCTTAGTTCTGACCTTGAGTGGTAGGCTTAAGGATTTTCTTTCTTCTTTAGAATGAGAAATCTGTACATACATTTTCTGGATATGTTATATATATTTCTTTATATTTACCAAATATTTTAATAAAAACCAGTGGGCCATAGGTGACCCATTGTGCACTCCAGGCTGCATATTTACTTTTTTGTTCCGGGGTCACTGTATATTTCATGTGCTGTTTGTTACCACGCAGCAGGTATTACGTGTGTATTGCTTTGTGAGCTAGGGGCAGGTGCTCCGTCTCAGCGTCACTGCACTTGGCTGATGTGGTGCTCTGCCTGTTGCAGCCCTGGCAGTGGTTTCATTCGGGTCATGTTTATGAGCACCCTTACTGCCTGCGGCACTCACTGGGCTGGGGGCTGGGGGCTGTTCAGGCTGCCTTTAAAACAGTGTTGGGGTTGCCCTGGCCGGTTGGCTCAGCGGTAGAGCGTCGGCCTGGCGTGCGGGGGACCCAGGTTCGATTCCCGGCAAGGGCACATAGGAGAAGCACCCATTTGCTTCTCCACCCCCCCCTCCTTCCTCTCTGTCTCTCTCTTCCCCTCCCGCAGCCAAGGCTCCATTGGAGCAAAGATGGCCCGGGCGCTGGGGATGGCTCCTTGGCCTCTGCCCCAGGCGCTAGAGTGGCTCTGGTCGCGGCAGAGCAATGCCCCGGAGGGGCAGAGCATCGCCCCCTGGTGGGCAGAGCGTCGCCCCTGGTGGGCGTGCCGGGTGGATCCTGGTCGGGTGCATGCGGGAGTCTGTCTGACTGTCTCTCCCCGATTCCAGCTTCAGAAAAATACAACCCCCCCCCCAAAAAAAAAAAAAACAGTGTTGGGGGTCATCCTGCAAGGAGGCGCGGACTTGGTGTGTGGGGGCACAGATATGGGAGTCGGGTTGGGCTAAGAGGTATCTAGGAGGAACTAGGAACTCTGGTAAGTTTGAGCTAAAGGGCTGCACCGTGATGCAGTTGGCACTCATGGGGGCTAAGGCTTGCCCTTCCTTTGAGACGACTTTCACCCGATTGGGTGCCGTTCTCAGTGACCTTCAGGGGCGTGCGTGCGTGAGTGCAGCTGTTGTCGGAAATGGTGTGGATCAGTTGGATTATCTTCCCTCTTGCAGGTTGTCCTTTTGGGGCTTATATTGCTAGTGAATTTATTCCAGCATTAAGTCTCATTGATAGTGATTTGTATGTTTTAAAGTGATGATAGTGTATAATGTATATACACTGTTTCATATCATATTTTTAAATGGTGATCATAGCATTCATAATATGTATAATATATAGTATATATTTAATGCCTTCCATGAGTTATTTCGTTAAGAACGGTAAGTGGTTTTGGAACAAACACGATATCTGTGTTTTATTTCAGATTTATTTTGAAATCTCCATTTACTGGTGTTTTTATTGTTTTCAGAGTCATATTAAATCAGTAGACTCAGGAGAAACTAACATAGAAGGAGCCGTAGGTGAGTAGACCATAGAACACTTTATGTCCTTGTTTGAGGCACTTTGACGTTGTGATTTTGGACATGTAAAGAAACCCCTGTAATAATGAACTGTGTTTCTAGGACCGATGGCATCGGAAGAATTTATCAGGATCACGCTGTCGGCTTTTGAAGCAATAATACAGTATCCTGTTTTATTGAAAAACTATTACTCTACGGTCAGTTCTGGCAGCTTTTTTTTTTTTTTGGTATTTTTCCGAAGCTGGAAACGGGGAGAGACAGTCAGACAGACTCCCGCATGCGCCCGACCGGGGATCCACCCGGCACGCCCACCAGGGGGCGACGCTCTGCCCACCAGGGGGCGATGCTCTGCCCCTCCGGGGCGTCACTCTGTTGCGACCAGAGCCACTCTAGCGCCTGGGGCAGAGGCCAAGGAGCCATCCCCAGCGCCCGGGCCATCTTTGCTCCAATGGAGCCTTGGCTGCGGGAGGGGAAGAGAGAGACAGAGAGGAAGGAGAGGGGGAGGGGTGGAGAAGCAGATGGGCGCTTCTCCTGTGTGCCCTGGCTGGGAATCGAACCCGGGACCCCTTGCACGCCAGGCCGACACTCTACCACTGAGCCAACCAGCCAGGGCCCTGGCAGCTTTTGAAAGATACACTTTTTCATTTATTTGGGAATACTGCATATTGTAGAAATATGAGTATATGCGTATATCACAGTTATTTACTTCTGATAGACATTGGGTTGTTTATGGTTTTTGGCATTTACAAATACTGCTATGGGTATTCTTGTTGATGTGTTTTGCTCTACTTAAGCATGCATGACTTTTAGGGTATGTATTTAGGAATGGAGTCAGCGGTTATTGGATACATGTAAACTCAGCATGTGCACAAAATACCTTAGTATTTTCCAAGGAGGTGGAACCAGCTTCACTGACCCCAGCAGGGCAGTCCCCAGCAGGGCAGTACCTGATCCCCTCATTCTTCCCAGCCCTTCTTATTTCACACGTTTTAATGGCTGGGTGGGTATATAGCAATATATATATTCACCATAGTTTTAAATTTTTATATGATCAAGACTGTTAATGAGGCTGAGTAGTTTTTCAAAAGTATTTTGGCCATTTGGGAAAACTCTTACCAAGTGCTTGTGCAAGTCTTTTTTGGATATTTTAAATCTAATCTAAAAAGTTTATTGGCATAAAGAAGTTTATAGTATTTTCTTGTCATCGTTTTTAGTGTCTTTGTAACCTAATAATATCTCCTTTAATTTTTTTTGCTATTTATTATTGTTCTTTTCTTGACCACTCTAACCAAAGGTTATTTTTAGTTTTATTAATTGTATCAAAGAACTAGTCAGTTTCTTCACAGTGTTCCTTAGCTTGGATGTGCTATGGCAAACGTTTTGATCAAGTCATTGTTTCTTGAAGGAGATTTTTTTCTGAGTGTTAAATTCTAGGTTGGCATTTATGTTTGTTATTGTTTCATACTGTGAAGATGTTATTTCATTACCCTATGTTCTGAATTGTAGCTATTGAGAGTTTAGCTGATGGTCTGTTTTTCCTGTGAAAATAATATTTGTTCCTTGTCCCCTTTTGAGATCTTTTTTTTTTTTTTTTCGGTGGGGAGGATCTTTGGATTTCTGTAGACACACTGTGATTTAACTAAATGCACATCTTTTATTTATTCTGCTTTAGATTCTCTGTGCTTCTCGAATCTGTGGATTGTCCTTTTTCATAATTTCTGGAAAGTTCTCAGCTATCATCTCTCTTTCCTTTGCTGGGTCACCTTCAGCAATTCAAATCACGAGGACATTAAACTTTCTCACTGTGTTTTCTATGTGTTCTATCTTTTTTCCCTCTCAGGGTTATATTCTGGATAATTTTGTTTATGTTCTGGATAATTCTATTTCTGTCCTCCATGTCCAGCCATTGAGTTTTTAATGTTGGTTATTTTTCATGTGTAGAAGTTTTGTTATCACTAGAAATTCTGCTTGTCCGTTTATTTCAGTCTACTGTATTGCTTTGTATAATTTTCTGTTTTCTATTTACATTTCCCAGCTTGTGAGTGACTTGTTCACATTCAGATGCAGTTGTTTTACGCTATGTCTGATAACTGCAGTCTCAGAAGACTCCAGTGTGATGTGGCGTCATATCTCATTCATGTCCACATCATCTTGCCTTCTCGGAGCCCTTGTCAGTATTTACTGCTTGTGGGGCACAGGCATTCCCTGAGCCTAGTGTGAGCGTCCCTCCCTGGCAGGCTTCAGGTGTGTTTGGGGCTCTGTCAGTCAGGGCTGCCTTAGACTGAGGTTATTTGTACCCATTTTGCAAATCCCTGAGAGTGCAGGCTGCAATCATAATAACTTCTAGGGAAGCCTTTTCAGCATTTCCCAGGAGTGTGAATGCACGTGGAGGGGTTGGTGACAAGCTCTGGTTTCCCCACCTCTGAGTGTGTAAGCCCTGCCCCTCAGTGCCCAGCTCAGTGAAGGAGACTGACACACTCCGCCCACCGGGGAGAAACGGACTGAGACCTCTGTCTCTCGCCCTGAGTGAAGGTCATGCTTTTACTCAGACATCGGTCTGGAAGTTTCCCTATTGTCTTTTCAGATCTGAAGTATTTTTAAGGCTTTGTTCTATTATCCGACATATTTTAGTTGTTTTCAGTGAGAGAGTTAAGCCAAACAATATACACTATTGGCAGAAGCCCTGTTTGTTCTGGTCACTCTCTGAGCAATGATTTCTCAGTCTTCCAGTGAGATAGCATTTGCTTAAATGTTGCTTATTGACTTTTCTCTCTAATGAGCAATCACCTGATGGCTAACTTTTTGTGATCCAGTAGTTAGCAATGTTCATACTTACATATCAATAGACATTTAATAGTTTATTTTCTAATTATGAAATGCTATCATTATAATCACTGAAACTAGTATATTATGATAGGAATGGTAGCATTGCAACTTATGGGCTTCATCAAATTATTTTTTAATGCTGTAACTCATGGGAAATCCTCTAATTACTACTTCTTGACCATGACTGGAATACATGAAATTGAAAATTCAGCACCCCAAGGAGCATAACATTGTTTGAAATGTTAGCACAAACTATGTTCAAGGCTACTGATCAATACTTTATTATGTGGAAGTGGTTACATGCATTTGTTTCTTGCTGAGCACAAGTGCTTAACTCAGATTTCCCCAGAGTTTAGACTGTTTGGTGCCTCCGAGTTGGAACTCATCAGTGTGGCCTCCAGAGCAGTTAGAAATGCCATAATGATTTGATTTGTACAGAGAATTTGTTCCATTCATGGTGCTTTCAAAATATGTTATAATAGCAAAAGGAAAAATAATAGTGATTCTTTATTAGAAAATTCTGGTAATAATATACGTAAGTCGCCTAAAATATATTTCAATCCCTTTAACTTTAGTAAGCTAAGTCATAATACCTTTTTTTTTTTTTATGAAGAGCCTATCCACTTGTAAGTTTTTTTTTTTTTTGTTTTTTTTTTCATTTTTCTGAAGCTGGAAACAGGGAGAGACAGTCAGACAGACTCCCGCATGCGCCCGACCGGGATCCACCCGGCACGCCCACCATGGGCGATGCTCTGCCCATCCTGGGCGTCGCCATGTTGGGACCAGAGCCACTCTAGCGCCTGAGGCAGAGGCCACAGAGCCATCCCCAGCGCCCAGGCCATCTTTGCTCCAATGGAGCCTCGGCTGCGGGAGGGGAAGAGAGAGACAGAGAGGAAAGAGCGACGGAGGGGTGGAGAAGCAAATGGGCGCTTCTCCTGTGTGCCCTGGCCGGGAATCGAACCCGGGTCCTCCGCACGCTAGGCCGACGCTCTACCGCTGAGCCAACTGGCCAGGGCCCACTTGTAAGTTTTTAAACCAAAGGCTGAAGGCTAATACATACTGAGCAATTTAACTTTAACCAAATTTTTGAAGTAATACTAATTGCCGGTGAGGATGTAGAGCAGGGGTCCCCAAACTTTTTACACAAGGGGCCAATTCACTGTCCCTCAGACCGTTGGAAGGCCACCACATACAGTGCTCCTCTCACTGACCACCAATGAAAGAGGTGCCCCTCTGGAAGTGCGGCCAGGGGTGGGGGTGGGGAGGGGATAAATGGCCTCAGGGGGCCACATGCGGCCTGTGGGCCGGGCCGTAGTTTGGGGACGCCTGATGTAGAGCAAATGGAGGTCTCAGAAACTTCTAGTGGGAGCATAAGTTGGCACAGCTGCTTTGGAACACTGCAGTCGTGGCTCCTGAGGCTGAGCATACGTATCCACCATGACTCGGCAGTTTCACCTCTAAATATGTATTCAGTAGAAATGTAAGTGTCTGTTCACCAGAATATGACGACGACAGAGATGCTGTTAGCCTGTAACGGGAAACTGTATAAATGCCATCCAGAACCTAATGGATATGTAAATTATGATTTAGTCATATGATGGAATATGATGCAGCAAAGAAAATGAATGATCTGCAGCTACACTTAACACGGATTAATCTCACAAATGTGATACTGAGAGAAAGACAACAGATGACAAAATATCGTAGTATCATGACCATTTGCATCAAGTTTAAAAAGAGACAAAACTGATCGATTACAAGTCAGGATAGTGGTTACCTTTTGGGCAAGTAGTGACTGGAATGGGGCTTAAGGGGCTTTGTAATGTCCTCGTAATGTCTTTTGTTATTTATTTTTTTATCTGAGTGCTGTTCATCTTGGTAAAATTGAGATATATATTTAGGATTAGTATGCTTTTGTGTATGCATGATATATTAAAAAGCTTATATAAATATGAAAATATTTTTAATAAATAAAAAAATGTTTAGAACTTGGTAAATGTAAGCCCCTCCCCCTTTTTTGGCAAAGTTAACTGATATGAATTAGCATATCTATTTATCTTCCAAGTAGTCATTGGTATAGACTCGCATTCTGTATGCGTTCTCTAGCTGCTGTGACAAATTACCACACATTTAGTGCCTTAAACAACACAGATTTATTGTCTTACTGTTCTGGAGGTCAGAAGTACAAAATGGGTCTTTGGGCCTGAAATCAGGATGTCAGCACACCTGTGTGCTCCTTTTGGAGGCTCTAAGGGGCAAATCTGTTCTCTTTTTGGGCTTCTAGGGCTGCCTTCATTCCTTGGCTTGTGGCCCCATCCTCCCTCTTCAGAACTGGCACCACAGCATCTTCAAATCTGTCTAACTTATGCTTTTGTTGTGACATCTCCTTCTCTGACTCTGGCCCTCCTGTCTCGTTCTTATTTTTTTATTTTTTTTACAGAGACAGAGTCAGAGAGAGGGATAGATAGGGATAGACAGGAACGCAGAGAGATGAGAAGCATCAATCATCAGTTTTTCGTTGTGGCACTTTAGTTGTTCATTGATTGCTTTCTCATATGTGCCTTGACCATGGGCTACAGCAGCAACCTTGGGTCCAAGCTGGTGAGCTTTGCTCAAACCAGATGAGCCCACGCTCAAACTGGTGACCTCGGGGTCTTGAACCTGGGTCCTCCGCATCCCAGTCCAACACTATCCACTGCGCCACCGCCTGGTCAGGCCCTCCTGTCTCCTTCTTATAAGGACCCTTATACTATATTGGGCCTGCTTGTATAAACCAGGACGAACAAACACATCACCTCAAAATCTTCATCACATCTGCAAAATCCCCTTTGCTGTCTGAGGTAACATGTGGACATCACACTATCAATATTCTACCACAGATTTCTATTTTTATCAATGGCCTCATTCCTATAACTATTTTGGTGCTCAAATTATATCAGATTTGATGAGTGTAAACCCTTTCAAGCTGGCTCACGTGTCCTTGTTACATACCTCATCATTTCCTGAGCTGTTCTTTACTTTCGGGTGCAAGATATTCTTGACACACCTTGGAACTTACCCTGGCCTGGCTTTGGCATCAGTTATTTCTCTGAGGAGCCCTGGTTCCTTTAGGAGGCAAACGGTATCAGAAACCACAATCAGGGAATTAAGTGTGCTCCTGTCTCCTAAGCTGTCTTAGCTTCCAGGCCCTTCCAGGAGACATAGCTTGGAAATATATACATGTATATCACACAGCACACAATATAACTCACTCATGCATACTGACATACCATGCATGTACACACAGGTATACGTACTTTGAAATCTTGAATTCACACCAGTGTCTTCAAATCTGACCCATTCCCATATAGTTCTCTCTTGCCTTCCCCCATTCCATATTTGCGTCCCTTCTTCCTCTGCAAAAATTCTGGTTTCTAACAACATCAGCACATTTTCTCATGTGCTTAATCCTAATTCATCTGAAATTGTTACAGAAATGCTTCACCTAAATCAACACAGAAACAAACCTAATGAAATGAACTGAGATAAATAATGAGCCCTTAGTGTGAAATTTTAGGTTTATCTGGCTGGCTCTCCTAAACGAGGCTGTCGACTGTTGGCTGTATCTGCAAGTTCCAGAGGCTAATATTCCCTCTGATGGCCTTGGTTTTGTGCCTCCTCTTGTCTTTGGGTTTCCATAAAAATTCCTTCTTAAATAAAGCCTGTGTGTTGCAGCTCCCGGGGTTGTAATCCTGTGTTATTGAACAGGAGCCTGTTACCATGGTGGGTGTGTGGGGAGCGTGACCCGTGCAAGGCGTCGCTTCATTGGCTTGGAGCGAGGTGGTGGTCACGGGCTGTGTTTCCTGCCTTTTCATCAGTGTGGAGAGAACACAGACACGTTGTAGGGTTAGGAATACACTCAGCTGTAAACACCGGGAACTTGGTTTATTGTTGCCAAAATACACTAGTTCATCAAATGAGATAATAGGGTTCAAAATTAGACAGTGGAAGTGTTCTGTCCTTTCCACATTGCCCATTTTTATTTGGGGGAAAAACCTTGTTATTTTGGAGGTTTCAAACCATATTTGATTGTGTGCTCTGTCTGATGGTACTAGGGAGTCACAGAGGTGGTTTGTGTAGTGGATTTACCTCTTTTGAATCTATTTCTAAAAACTACCAAGGTGAACTTGTCATAGGTCTTTGATGTATTAGATAAAACAGGAGGATTATGTGTTTGCTTTCCCCCAGCATTTTGATCGTGGTTTATCTTAAACTTGAGTAACGATCACCAGCTTATATGTATTAATTTGATGGTTTAATGTCAACCCACGCCAACCTGATTTTGCATTATATACTAAAGCTCCTTTCTCGAACCCTGAAGGTTTTGAAAAATTACTGTTTTGATGATCATAATGTCATTTTGACCTGCGAACTTTTTCAGAGTCAAGTGAGCGTGGTGGTTTATTAAATGTCAAGCAGACTTGAAATCCAGGATGAATTTAGCTGTTGATTTCCCCCCACTCCTTTGATTAGTGATTCTGTCAGTGGATGAAAGCCCAGGGAGTGGTGATCCGTTTCGTGTTTACGGAGATTTGACCCACCTCTCGAACATCTTTTCTTTCAGGTTGTTGATTGTATCCTGCCGCCCTTGGTCTCCTTGGTGCAAAGCCAGAATGGTGAGTGGCCGCACCAGCCGGCATTCCATCAGTGACACATTCCGTTTTCGTTCTGTCTCTGTGTCGTCACATTCCTGGCCTTCTTTCCCTTTCAAGTGGAGTGGAGACTCTTCAGCTTGCGGCTGCTCTCGGAGACCACGTCTCTGCTCGTGCACCGGGCGGCCGGGAACGGGGAGGCGGAGGCGCGCGCGGATCCTGACAGCGGTCTCCTGGCCCTCGTTCGGGACGTCCTGCTTCCCCAGTAAGTAGCACGTGCTGCGCTCACAGACAAGCGTGGGCTGTCCGGGCGGCTTCTGTCCGACGGGGTGCGAGGACGGCGTTGGGTCGCCGTGTCCTTACAGGCAGGTCCTCACTGTCCAAGAGGCTGGAAACTGGCAGTAACAACTACACTGCATCAACCCAGGGGACTCTCAGTCCATCTTGAAAAATATCCATTTAGAGCTTTTCCTGTTCGCCACAGGCTCATGGCTCTGAGGTTATGCCAAACTAAAGGTGTTTGTGGCTCAAGGGGTGAAGTTTCTTATTTAAGGTCAACATGCTAAGGCTGCTGGAAGATGAAATTGGGACTTTTCTGGGCTCTAATCAGAAATAATAGAGATGGAAATCTTCCTTCCCCCCTAAACTCTTGAAATGGCAATTTAGTTTACTTACAAACAGGATTATTTGGGGGGGGGGTGCGATGAAACAACTAATGTATTAATTAACAGAAAGAGGTTATCTTTTTCCTTTTTACTTCATTGCTCACATAGCGAACCCGGTCGGATGACTATGGAGATCTAGGTCATAGTGTTCTGTACAGTAACATGCGGAATGGGCTTGCAGCCCGGGAGCGAGGCTGTCCCGTGTAGCCGGGGTGTGCCGTAGGCGAGACCGTCTGGGTTTGTTCAGTGCACCCACTCTGATGTTTGCACAGCGACAAAATCCATTAACAACGTATTTCTCAGAACGTATCCCCATCACTGATGGGCACGTGACTGTATGGGACTGGGTGTGTATGGTTTGTACTTAGGTGGGTAAGTAGAAGCTGAGAACCTTGTGCCACGGGATTAATTAATGCTTTTGATGCCATCTTACACTTACTCATGTTTATATATAGTCATATGCATCTTTCTGACATTTTGGTCAGAATCACAAAAGGTGATTTTAAATTTAAAATTTTTTTTATTAAATTTATAGGGGCTACATTGGTCAGTAGGATCATAGAGTTTTCAAGTGTACATTTTTATGATACATGGTCTGTATATTGCATTGTGTGCCCACTATCCAAAGTCATACCATCTTCTGTCACCATATATTTGTCCCCCTCTACCCCCAAAATGTGATATTTAAAAGACGTATTTTGGAAGTTGGCTACCTCACAGCTTATAGAGGAGCATCTTTCAGGACCAGAGATGCCCTCCTCACCCCCTGGAGGGACTGGGTTTCCTCCGACAGGACTTCACAGCTTAGCAGTAGCTGTTAACACGCATGTCAATTTGAGATCAGATTTCTCGTATCTGAAGTTTGCCCACTTTGAAATAGTTTGTAAATAAAAAGCATTAAATCTATAGTTCAGTGTTCCTGTTTTATTTATTTGAGCTGGCATACTAGTATGTATTTTCTGTACTGTGCACCTTTTCCTTTCCTGGAGATGAGGGGTTAAAGAGGAACCACACGGCGATTCAAGAACAAAAGTAACGTGGATGACATCAGGTGTCTAGTTAGCCGTGTGAAGTGTGCTTTGGATAATGGTGTGGGATTTACTGGGATGTGGTGTGGGATGTTTTCAAAGCTGTAGGCTGCTTCTGATGTGAATATAGGGCTTGGCTCTGCATTTCATTCTCTAGGCCTCAGTTTCCTCATCTGTAGAATGGAGATAATAGTACCTAGCCCAGAAGATAATTGTGACGATTAAATGGGATACTTCTTGTAAGACAGTGTGGTGTGTGGGACATAGTTCACTCCTGACAGATGTTTAGCACTCCTGCTGTTGTTATTAGGTCCTTTATTATACTTTCCCTTATCCTTCAAAGTGGAGATTGTCACGGTACAATAAGAGTCATAGCACACACTTCAAAGAGGTAAAGTGGCCATTAAGTATGTCATGCCGAGTGTGCATACCTGGCATATATAGTAAGGGCTCAATAAGTGTTATGTAAGAATTTTTACAAATTAAGATAAATTATGCATTGATTTAACTTTAACTTTGCGAAACTAGAAACCTTGGCAAGAAGTTTGGTCTTTGAAGATAGTTATAAGTTTAGAATCCCTAATGGTGGAAGAATCATGTTCTCCGTTGAGTATGTAGATAGAATGGCTTAAAATGATTAAATTTCAAGAGTTGATAGGAACTATATAGCATCTGCTTTAATTCGGCAAATGTAGTAGGGCCCCCCCCCCCCCATCTGCAGGGGAGAGACATGTCCCAGGGCCCCCAGTAGATGCCTGGTCTGCGGACATGGCCCTGAGCCCTAACCCACCTCTTCAGCCCTGCCGGAAATGTGGCGGCAGCTCCGTCATCGGCAGAGCGGGCCCTTCTGGTGACTTCTGTGTTTCCGGTGTGAACCCGTCCCTGTCTCTGTAGGACCCCCTTCACTCGCAGAAACTGGCTTGCGTCATTCATTTCAGGGGATCCCTTGCTGACACAGGCTCAGTACTTGCTGGTGCAACACATCAGCGGGAACACGCTTGCTCTTCGTGCCTTCCACCCCCAGATGTAAGCCCTTTTCCATCTTAACTCAGCACTTACCATGCACTGTGCTCTAACTTCTGTAATTTGAGATGTGGCAGCAAAAACTAGCACGAATTTCTTTTTCCTTCCGTCCGATGTCGTGGATGGAAGCTTTTGTTCTTACTTTATATCTAAGCACCCACGGTAAACAATTTTTTCTTTCCTCATTGAGAACTTTCACCTTTTTACACTTAAAGGAAGCACTTTATGGCTTCTCTTGGGCATGCTCGATCGCCCACATCACTGCTCTCACGCTTTGAGGCCATGATTAGTAAAATAGTGTTACTTGAGCACAGCACTGTGATACTTTAACAATCTGGTAACAGATGGCTACTAAGTGACTAGCAGGTGAGTAGACTACACAGAGTGGATGTACTGGACTAAGGGTGATTCATGTCTCAGGCAGTAGGGTGGTGCAAGGTTTCATTATAGCACTCAGAAAGACACACAACTTAACGCATTGTTTCTGGAATGTTTCATTTAATATTTTCAGGCTGCAGTTGACCGCAGGTACCCGAAACCGCAGAAAGCGAAACAGTGGATAAATAAGAGGGAACTACTGTAGACATCCTAGTGTCAGCGCTTTTAATTTTGTTAATGTTTTCACCCTCTTTTTGACCTCAGTACTTTGGAGAAAGCCAAGGTGACAGTCTTCATGGCTCCTGATTTTTTACATGAAAGTTTCATATTAAGAGAGTATTATAGGCAAGTAGTAACACTCTAACTTGGAAAGTAACTACATATTTCCTCGCATAACTGACAAGTCCAGACTTGTGCTGGTGTCAGATAGAGCTGGGTGCAGGGGTTTGAGTTTATTTCTACAGACCTGTGAGCGGGAGTCTCTCCCCGTCCTCTCTGCTCTGCCTACGTCTGCATGGCTTTGTCCTCACAGGGGTTCTTTCCTGGTGGTAGTTAATGGCTTCCGGGCGCTGATCCGAGAGAAAGAGTAGGTGTCTCTTCTGTTAGCGCTGGGAAAATTTTAAGGCAGGATAATAATTTAATCTTGTTAAATACCATGTAATGCCTATGGTCCAGGAGCTTATCAGAATTGTTGTGTGACATGAATGAAAACTCTGTAAGAATAAATATCTTATTTAAAAATATTAGGTATGGTTCTCAGAGAAACAGAACAAGTAAGATGCATGTGGAAGGAGATTTATTGTAAGGAACAGGCTCACATGACGAAGGAGGCGGAGAAGCCCTCAGATCTGCGGTCCGCAGGTTGGTGACCCGGGAGAGCCGGCGGTGTGGGTCCACTCTGAGTCCTGAGGCCTGAGACCCAGGAGGGCTGCTAATGTAGGTACCAGTCTGAAAGCTGACAGGCTGGAGTCCCAAGAAGAGCTGATGTTGCAGTTCAAGTCCACAGGCAGCAAAAGACCAATGTCCCGGCTGAAGGCAGTCGGAGCAGGAGTTCCCTCTTACTCAGCCTTTTTGTTCTATTTAGATCTTCAATTTAGTTGGTGAAGACCACCCACGTTGGAGAGAGCTGTCTGCTTTACTCCGTCCACTGGCTCAACCATTAACCTCACCCAGAAGCACGGCATAGACACACCCAGAATAATGTCTGACCACATGTCTTGTTTTCCTGTGACCCAGTCAATTGACACTTAAAATTAACCACCACTGTATCTATTGTAAATATTACAAGTGACTTACTCTATAAATTATGAGTTAGTATCAAAGACCCATTACCTCTCCTCGGTGTGTATGCTTTACTTTCTAAAGAGACGACCTGTAGTTACAAGTATTTGTTCGATGCCTTTTGTATGTAGGGGATTATAATACCATTA
Organism: Saccopteryx leptura; assembly: GCF_036850995.1. Classification (NCBI taxonomy): domain Eukaryota; kingdom Metazoa; phylum Chordata; class Mammalia; order Chiroptera; family Emballonuridae; genus Saccopteryx; species Saccopteryx leptura. The sequence continues at coordinate 12,210,605 of NC_089512.1, forward strand.
TTATGGGGAGGTGGTATTTGAGTTAGACTCTGAACCCTGGGTCTGACTGGATAGAAAAGGAGTGGGCACCGCAGGCAAGAATGGGGAAAGCCCAGGTGTGGAGGAACTCTGCATGGGAGGGAATAGTTTCTCTCTTCATCGGCCCTTCTCTTCACTGACACTCGTTGAGTGCGCCTTGTTTCATTGGCATGTTTCTCGTTGCTGGGAATAGAACAGTGACCAAGGCAGGCACAGCCTCTGCCTTCGTGGAATGGACTGTCGGGTAGAGCCAGTTGTTTCAGAAATTAATTTTTGTTTTAACTGAAGAAGTTTGGAAGTCATGCAGGTTAAAAATGTTTACTTAGATATAAATTCAATAAATATCGTCGCCACTTTTCTTAAACTGTGAGCTTGCACAATGTTCACGCACCTGCCGTGGGACACACGTGCCTTCTGAGACATTTTACAGGCTTGCTACTCCGGGGCCTGTTGAGTTTCACAATTCACTCCTTTAACTTTCTAAAGCTCAAGGTTGCTCAAAATTATACGGCCTTAGGACACTATTTCCCATGGCCTGTCTGTTAATATCTCTCAGGACTCCAGTGTTCCTTTGATCACAAAAGGGCATTTCCATTAACATCAGGAACAAGAAGAAGATGCTCACCGTCACATTTTTAACTGGCGTGTACGTGTTCACCCATGTTAACACACTTAGAGGCTTACGTCCACATCTGTGTATTAGGTCATGCTCCATAGGTCCGAAGCCTGCAGGGACCCGGTGTGGCTTGGTTCTTTGCTCAGGAGCTGTGCCACCTACATCAGGTGTCAGTCTGCTGGGATGAGTTCTTGTCTGGAGACCCTGGGAGAAATCTGCTTCCGAGCTTATGGCAGTGGTCGGCAGAATAGTTTCTTGTGGTCTGTCCTAGTTTCTCAGGGCTGCTGTCACAAGTGACCACAAACCGACTGGCTCAAAACAATGGAAATTTATTCTTTCAGAGTTCAGGAGGCCAGAAGTCTGAACTCAAGGTGTCAGAGGGTCGGTTCCTTCTGCAGACTGTGGTGTAGATCCAGGCCCCTCTCCCGGCTTCTGATGGCTGCCCGCAGTCCTTGGTCTACGGCAGCTCAGTGTCTGCTGTTGATTTTATTGAAGAGTTCGGAAGAGATGAGGGCTTATGTCTGAAATTAAATGTGACACTTTGAAGTCATCTTTTCACTTAAAAAATATGTCTTTCTGTATCTCTCTGTGTATCTATTGATTTCTTACCTGTCTATTTCTTCATTCACTGATATATATCTGTGCATTCACGTGAGACTGAAGAGAGTGATGCATAGAATTCAGGTTGCATAAAATGCAAGACAGAAAACTCCAGCATTTTGACTATTTGATTTATACCCGCTCTCATTTTATAAAATTTTGGAGTTGACTAAAGATATTATATTATCTCGTTCAAATTTTGGAGAAGATCGTACAGAAAATACCCAAAAGATTAAGTTATCTCCCCTTCTTAGCGCCATCCAGGGGCCTTCTCCTCTGTGTGTCTGTCTGAAACCAGCCTATGCCTCTTTCTCTTTGGAGGACGTCTGTCGTTATATTTAAGGCCTACCCTAAATTCAGGACGACCTCATCTTGAGATTCTTAACTACGTTCTCAGAGACTCTTTCTCCAAATAAGGTCACATTCACGGGTCCTGGGGGTTAGGACTTGGACATGCCACTTTGGAGACTATTGTCCAGCCCAGTACTTAGCTGCAGAATAAAGCCCTTTCCTGTGTTGTCTTGTGCCCCTTGAAGTGGCCACATGTCTTCTCTCATGACATCCTCAAGTCAGCACAAGTTTACCAAAACCCCCTCATGTTTGCAGTTTCTCTCCTCTGTCACTGGCTTGAGGAAACTGTGCTTGTTAAAGTTGGTGATGTTGGTCATTGTTGATCTGTGATTTGGTCCTGTGATTTGAATATATTGTCACTGACTTGGTGCCTGTGCCCTTGCCCCCCCACCCCCACCTCCCATAGTTTCTCCTCCTTCCTTCAGGACGATTGGAATGCCAGTGACTTAACTGAGCCATGTGTATGATTAATGAGAAGTTTTTTGTTTGTTTTTCTGGGAAGAAAGATAACCATACATACTTAGAAAATTACCATGGCTTTTTTTTTTTTCTGTCAGCGGAGAGACTGGATTTCATTTTAAAGGTTCATGCAGAAATGGAAGAGGCAATATTTAATGGAATTTAAGCCCGGAGTGACCTAATTAATTAAAATTGGCACCTCTCAGAAGTCTAATATCAAAGTCATTATCAATGAAGTCTTAGTACTGAAAGTAGTCTTTTGCTGACTGTCTGAACATCTTTTTTGTTTGTTTGTTTTTAGGAGATTTGTTACATGAGGTGAGGATTTTTTTAACATTTAACTGTAAATGGGATGAGGTTCTTCACTTAGGAAACAGCGTTGTTATTCTTGGGGAAGAGGAAATTTTAATATTCCTACAAATGTAAATAATATAATTTGTGCTGTGCTGTGCGATTATACACATGAGGTTTGAAACCCTTCGTTCTTCCTCTTTCCCTCCTCTCTTTCTTAATTAATTTAGTCAATAAACACATATTGAGTGGCTTGCATGTGCTGGGCATTGGCAGTAGGCTGGTGAGCAGGACTGAAATCCTGCCTTAGAGAGCTCACAGTCCAGGGGTGAGCAAGAGCTGTAAACACAGGGATACATAAGATGATGTCAGTCGTCGTGAGAGCTGTGGAGAGAAATGAAGCGTGAAACTGAGTAAGGGGAGCAGGGACGCGGCTCTGTTAGACAGGACGGCCGGGGAAGGCTTTGAGCCAGGGAGCCGCCACGGGAAACGCTTGCTGTGCAGCTTGCCTCGGGTGGACTGGAACCGCTTTGCCGACAAGGATTTTCTCTTCCATATTTTCTTTTCGCTTTGAGAGTTGTGTATTGTAAAGAGATCACGCTGATATAAATGTGCTCATAATGCTTTTTATGACAATATGGCATCCATCATTTCCCTCCCGGGGAAAATGAGTGCTGGCTTTCCTTTTTATTGCCCTCCTGTGACCCGTACAATTATCAGGGCCGTAATGACTTCATAAATTGTCAAGGCTTTGCTTTTTAGAATCTGAGGGGAGCTATGTTCCTTACAAATTAGAAATGCCTTGCCCTTTACGCGGCAACACACTGTAGAGCTGTGTGTCTGTCTTTGCAGTCATGTCCAGCAGGAGTCCTGGGTTTGGTTTCCACGCCAGTGGTGCAGGGGACATCCAGACATTTCTGTGTTGCGTCCCCGTCACCACGGGTATTCTGTGTTAAAGTAGGCGTGAACCTGGCCATTCTTCATGGCAATCACAGTAGAAAGGAGTATTTTCAGCCTTTTCTTAGAAAATTATTTTGCAGATAAAATTTAAGTCACAAATAGCTTTGCAACAGACAGAAACATTGTAATGTTCTGGAGTGGGAACCTAAGTCAATGTATTTAGGTACAGGTGTTTTTTTCCCCCCAAAGGGTACAACTTATGGGAATCTAAATTTGGATAATTTGGAGTTAGATAAGGATAAATATTCTTTCATCCCTAATCAGGATAATTCTAGCCCTCTAGTTCTTTGGATAATGTTTTGTAAACCTGGAGTGTTGCTTTTTTTTTTTTTTTGTATTTTTCTGAAGCTGGAAATGGGGAGAGACAGTCAGACAGACTCCCGCATGCGCCTGACCGGGATCCACCCGGCACGCCCACCAGGGGCGAGGGCGATGCTCTGCCCCTCCAGGGTGTCGCTCTGCCGAAACCAGAGCCACTCTAGCGCCTGGGGCAGAGGCCAAGGAGCCATCCCCAGCGCCCGGGCCATCTTTGCTCCAATGGAGCCTTGGCTGCGGGAGGGGAAGAGAGAGACAGAGAGGAAGGAGGGGGGGGTGGAGAAGCAAATGGGCGCTTCTCCTATGTGCCCTGGCCGGGAATCGAACCCAGGTCCCCCGCACACCAGGCTGACGCTCTACCACTGAGCCAACCGGCCAGGGCCAAGTGTTGATTTTTTGAAGTCATTTCTTTTAGCCTTTCAGGCTTTTATAATGAAAATTTTGCTGTTGATTTTATTGAAGAGTTCGGAAGAGATGAGGGCTTATATCTGAAATTAAATATGACACTTTGAAGTCATCTTTTCACTTAAAAAATATGTCTTTCTGTATCTCTCTGTGTATCTATTGATTTCCTATCTGTCTGTTTCTTCATTCACTGAATACTTATATATCTGTGCATTCACATGAGACTGAACAGAGTGCCACATAGAACTCAGGTTGCATAAAATGCAAGACAGAAAACTCCAGCATTTTAACTATTTGATTTATACCCGCTCTCATTTTATAAAATTTTGGAGTTGACTAAAGATATTATCTCGTTCAAATTTTGGGGAAGATCGTACAGAAAATGCCCCAAAGGTTAAGTTATCTCCCCTTCTTGGCGCCATCCAGGGGCACATCCTCAGCGCTCCCCAGAGGCAGAGTTGACCCGCACAACTTTGCTATTTGGCCGCCTTCTCTTTACCTAACCCCACACTCCTCCAGCCTCTCTGAAGACTCATAGCTATTGTGCTTTGTTAGATTTGCATTCATCACATTGCTTTCCTTGTATTGTTCACTTGCTCAGAGACCTTTCCAGGGACAGGTCATAGGAGGTACTGTGGGATCCGTACCCAGCCATTCAAAACTCTCAGTGCCTGCCCCCCTTAACTCTTGTCCACCATTTTACGCGAACATCTGCCTGCCCCCCTTAACTTTCTCCATTCCCGGTGAGGTTGATTTAGTGCAGGGGTCGGGAACCTATGGCTCACGAGCCAGATATGGCTCTTTTGATGGCTGCATCTGGCTTGCAGACAAATATTTATTTATTTATTTTTATTTATTTATTTTTTTCATTTTTCTGAAGCTGGAAACAGGGAGAGACAGTCAGACAGACTCCTGCATGCGCCTGACCGGGATCCACCCGGCACGCCCACCATGGGGCGAAGCTCTGCCCACCAGGGGGCGATGCTCTGCCCATCCTGGGCGTCGCCATGTTGCGACCAGAGCCACTCCAGCGCCTGGGGCAGAGGCCAGAGAGCCATCCCCAGCGCCCGGGCCATCTCTGCTCCAATGGAGCCTTGGCTGCGGGAGGGGAAGAGAGAGACAGAGAGGAAAGCACTGCGGAGGGGTGGAGAAGCAAATGGGCGCTTCTCCTGTGTGCCCTGGCCGGGAATCGAACCCGGGTCCTCCGCACGCTAGGCCGACGCTCTACCGCTGAGCCAACCGGCCAGGGCCTACAGACAAATATTTAATAAAAAAAAATAACGTTAAAAATATAAAACATTCTCATGTATTACAATCCATTCATTTCCTACCGCTCATGTTCATGGTTGCGGCTGTCTGGAGCCAATCACAGCTGTCCTCTGGGACAACACCAAATTTTTATTGGATAATGCATAACGTACACAGGTCGTTGTGAGGTCAGGAAGTAAACTTCCCTCCTTTTAATCAAGTAGTCAGCTAATTGCATAAACCCTTTTGACGAAGAAGATAGCTAAAAGAAAAAAAAAAGATGAGGAGTATTGTACTTTTCAGCAGGAATGGACAGAGGAATTTGCCTTTGTGGAGAGAGCGGGTTCTGCAGTGTGTCTAATATGCAATGATAAAATTGCATCGATGAAACGGTCAAATATTTATATAAAGCAGCACTTTGACACATGCCATACTACATTTGCATCAAAATATCCAGCGGGGGACAGCAGGAAGAAAGCATGTCAAGAGCTACTGTGCAGAGTGCAAGCTAGTCAGTCGCAACTCCGTGTTTGGACCCAACAAGGTGACTGGAGTTCGGCTACCTTTGCTGGTGCTTTAGCAATTGTGAGAAATGGAAAGCCATTCACAGATAGGGAGTATGCCAAAACGTTCATGCTTGATGTTGCCAATGAACTTTTTGACGACTTTTCAGATAAAGACAAGATAATCAAACGAATAAAAGACATGCCTCTGTTGGCAAGAACTGTTCACGATTGTACCATCATCATGATGGCAAATCAAATTGAGGCAACACAAGTGAAGGACATAAGTGCAGCACCATTCTTTTCTCTCGCTTTGGATGAGTCAACAGACGTAAGCCATTTATCCCAGTTCAGCGTGATTGCAAGGTATGCTGTGGTGACACACTATGTGAGGCAAGTCTTGCTGTTTTGCCTGTGAAAGAGACAATAAGAGGGGAGGATTATTCATTCAAGTCTTTCACTGAGTTCGCTAAAGAAAAAAATCTACCGATGGATAAACTTATTTCGGTGTGTACTGATGGTGCTCCGTGCATGGAGGAGGATTCGCAGCGCTTCTTCGTGAACATGAAAAGAGACCCATCCTAAGTTTTCACTGCATCCTACATCAGGAGGCACTTTGTGCTCAGATGTGTGGCGAGCAGCTTGGTGAGGTGATGTCGCTGGTCAACTTTATTGTTGCCCGAGCTTTAAATGATCGCCAGTTTAAAACACTGCTGGATGAAGTTGGGAATAATTATCCTGGGTCTGCTTCTGCACAGCAATGTGCGTTGGTTGTCAAGAGGGATGGTGTTCAGCCGTTTCACGGCTTGTCTAAGCGAAATCCAGACTTTTCTTGAAATGAAAAATGTCGAACATCCTGAGTTAGCTAACACTGAGTGGCTCCTGAAGTTCTACTATCTCATGGACATGACTGAACATCTGAACCAGCTCAATGTGAAAATGCAAGGCATTGGAAATACAGTCTTATCCCTTCAACAGTCAGTGTTTGCATTTGAAAACAAGCTGAAACTCTTCATTGCCGACATTGAAACAGGTTGTTTACTACACTTTGAAAAACTGGGAGAGTTTAAAGATGCATGCACAGCAAGTGACCCTCCTTAACGTCTTGATCTCTAGCAGCTAGCAGGCTTCACATCTAATCTCCTGCAGTCATTCAAAGCACGCTTTGGAGAATTTCTTGAACACACTCATCTTTTTAAGTTCATCACCCATCCACACGAGTGTGCAGTGGACAGTGCTGACCTGAGTTACATCCTCGGTGTCTCCATCAAAGATTTTGAGCTACAAGCTGCTGACCTGAAGGCCTCAGACATGTGGGTGAATAAGTTCAAGTCACTGAATGAAGATTTGGAAAGACTTGCATGACAGCAAACAGAGTTGATGAGCAAACACAAGTGGGGAGAAATGAAAAAACTTCAACCCGCAGACCAGCTGATTGTCAAAACTTGGAACGCGCTTCCCGTCACATACCACACACTGCAGCGTGTGAGTATTGCTGTACTGACAGTGTTTGGCTCTACGTATGCATGTGAGCAGTCTTTCTCACATCTAAAGAACGTTAAGACCAACCTACGATCACATTTAATGGGTGGAAGTCTCAACACCTGCATGAAGCTTAACCTCACCATGTATCAACCAGACTACAAAGCCATCAGCAAAACCACGCAGCACCAGAAGTCGCATTAATGGTAAGAAGTACTTTATTCATCATTGGTTAGCAACAGCATAACAACGTTATTAAAAAGAATTCAGAGACTTATTGTACTTTAAAAGTGTTGGTCTTACATAAAATACACACATTTACTTGTATTTAGTGTTAAAGATATTGTATGGCTCTCACAGAATTACATTTTAAAATATGTGGCGTTCATGGCTCTCTCAGCCTGAAAGGTTCCCGACCCCTGATTTAGTGCTTTCTGTAAGTTTCTCCTTGGACCCCGCCTACTCCCAGACATCGTACTGGGAATATCCATATATGAATGTGTGTAGATGCACGCGTGAGCACGCGCGTGCGCACGTGCACACACACACACACACACACTCATATAACACTATTTTATTGACTGTCTTATAATCCTCTTATCTCTGCCTACATTTATAAATGTACTGAAGATCCTTTAAACAACTCATCATTCCTGATCATCGAGGGTTCGCCCAGAGTCTCACTATTACACACAGTGCTGCAAAGGCCACTTTTAGGGCCACGTCTTTGCGTGCATACTCATTTCGTTGACTGTCTGGGGGGGGGGGGTAGAAGCACTGTGTAAAAAATTATGTACATTTTAAGGGCTTTTGAAAATGTTTCGGTGAGTTATTTTCAAAGGTGATGCACAGTTGACACGCACAGCTTCCCCTTGTGAGGCTCGACCTCGTGAGCTCTGACCTGCACGCCTTCAGATATCCATGCAGCTGACCGTTTCCATTTCCCGTGCTTCGTGGCCACTGTGTTCTTCTCAGGTGGATTTTGTCTTTTTTTTTTTTTTGGTGGGATGTTCATTGGTTTGCAATAATTCCCTATATATTATATTAACCCTTTGAGTAGTGAGTTTTTTTCATGCTTGCTGTGACCCCGGGGAGTGAGTTGTTTTTCAAAAAATGAAATTAGTTTCATTTACAGTTTTATTAACTTAAAATCATGTTTGTTTGATGACGAATTTATGGAAACAAGCAGAACATACATTTGCCTTTATTTATTTATTTATTTATTTATTTATTTATTTATTTATTTATTTCTGAAGTTGGAAACGGGGAGGCAGTCAGATAGACTCCCGCATGCGCCTGACCAGGATCCACCTGGCATGCCCACCAGGGGGCGATGCTCTGCCCATCTGGGGCATTGCTCTGTTGTGACCAGAGCCATTCTAGCACCTGAAGCAAAGGCCATGGAGCCATCCTCAGCGCCCGGGCCAACTTTGCTCCAATGGAGCCTCGGCTGCAGGAGGGGAAGAAAGAGAGAGGAAGGAGAGGGGGAGGGGTGGAGAAGCAGATGGGCGCTTCTCCTGTGTGCCCTGGCCGGGAATCGAACCCGGGACTCCTGCACGCCAGGCCGATGCTCTACCACTGAGCCAACCGGCCAGGGCCTACATTTGCCTTTTTTACATGTTGTCTTACACATTTTTAAAATAACTCGATCGTACTCTGGATGGTCAGGAGGCACGAGGACGTACAGGCACATTCGTACTGCTCAAAGGGTTAAGAATAGTAGCTCTTTGTTTTGCCAATGTTCTGCAAAACAATTTTTCCCACGTTTGATTTGTTTATGGTGGTGTGCCACTGAGAAATCTGTAATATTTAAAAACTTGAAAGCAGTGCTACTAGTTTTTGATTCATTTCTCATTTGTTGTCCTGTTATAGAGGCCTTCTCAACCAAGGTTATATGAAAATTTATACCTTCTTGTATTCTAGCGTAGTTAATTTTCTTTTGCTTAGATTTTTAACTTATCAGTGGTGCATGTTTTATAAGCTCTGGTGACCGTTCCGTCTGCGTCCCTGTCTAAGGCTACTTTCTGGCCCGGTGTTGTCACCTTTCTTTCCTTTTCACTTACATGTGTATTCCTGCCCCCCCCACGCCCCCTCCCCCCGCACACATAATAATTATCGCGGCTTTATAAAGTACTTTAGCTTTTTATTTGGAGTCTTCCTCAGTGTATTTCCTCTAAGGTTTCTTGGATATTCTGCAATCACATTCCCCCTAAATTCTTGCAGTCCCCTCCATGGGGTTGTGAAATGGGAGTCTGTGGCTTCACCCCAGCAGAGGGGACCGCTTTACGACCTGGTACCTCCCCTTCCCCCCGACAAAACTGGCACTTCTTCCCACATCCCTGGAATAGCTTCTCCAGAACGTAGAGTTACTTAGCTAGCCTGTTGTGACCTCCTGCCGGCCTACTTACCACGGGGGCCCTGGTTACTCCAGGTACTTGAGACGATGGGAGGACTTTATCCCTTGGGTCTCTGAATGTGATTTTTTTTTTAGGACTTTTCTCTCCTTTGGGACAGATGTGCATTTAGGATGCATGGCTTTTCCTGCCTGGGTTCCAGCTGCTTGGGACCTAGCAAAGGCCCCTTCTTTGGGAAGGATCCTTAGAAGTAGGAGAGGGTGGTCTCAGGACACCGTCTGGGCAGCATACGCTTATGTCGCTAGTGATCTCAGTCTGTGGCCGGGCACAGGGTCCCGGCGGTGCTCCTGTCCGGCCCTGTCGGTCACACTGGGCCTGTGGCTCTCTGGTCACCCTCCTCGAAGCCCTTTCAGGAGTCGGGGTTATAATTTATTTTGTTTGTTTATTGTTTTTGCTCCTCCAACTGGCATTCAGAGGAGCCCAAGATCCAGCTCCTGTCAGTTCAGCTGCTTTGGAGGCAAGCTTACTAAACCACAGCATTGTTTGGCTAGTTCTTGCTGACCATTACATACCTACCTTTGATTAAACTAAAATACATTCAAAATAGTCAGTGTTTGTATTCTAAACACGTCCTTTATGAATTTTACCCTTCTTTTTCCAAGAGGTGAAAAACATAATATTCTTTGCAAGAATTCTCATGCCCGGGCAGGGATGGGCTCCCCCCCGCCCCGTTTCCGGGGGAGCTAACCCCAGACGGCCCAAGGCATTGGTCATCCAGACAGCAACCTTTCAGCCGTGTTTTCTTTTCAGATGTAGATTCTACATGTTCTGGGAGGTTCAGTGAAAATAAAGTATTTTAAAATATATATGTTACACGTTTTAATGCTGTTTCAGATTCTGTCCAGTGTATGACGTCTCACTAGTTGTCCATATTTTGTATTTTCCACACAGGCATGTGAGCAGATCACGTGGGAAGCTTCTTACACTTTCCAGGCTTGTGGCCCCTTCCTCGGTGCCTGCGCTGGGTCTGCTGGGTCTGGGAGTGGGGCGGGGGTGGTTAGCTAGGGCATGCGGGCGACTCATCAGAAGTTTCTCCCCCCCCCCCAATTGAAGTTCTCTGGCTGGCAGTTTGTAAACATTGGTAAGCAGTGGAAGAGCTCATTTCTCCTCTTATCTCTTACAAGTGCCTCCCTTTATGCTCAACAGTGCTCAGTTTTTCTATTAAGGATGTGTGTCCTGAAGATTAATGTAGCAGGTGTGGGCCAAATCCTGCCCAATACGAAGGGCCCTGACCGCCTTCTGGGAGATGACTTCTGAGCCTGTGGAATGAGGCTGATAAGAGGGTCTCAGTACTCACGGGGCCTTGAGTCACGCCAGATAATTCACATTAACACTGCGAATTATAGTCAGGGCCTTGGGCCACACCACACCCGCCTGACCTCCGGAGGGGCTGGGGGCTGAGTGACTGGGGTTAGCCACCCAGCCACCCGCGCCTCTGCCGCCGGCCACCTGTGCTCTAGGGAGCTGCCCTGGCTGGCAGTAGTCCATTTTGCTGTCACACTTTGTGGCTGGGGGAGGAAGCCCTGTCCACACAGCTCCACTGGGAGGGGCAGCTGGACGCTTGCACCTGCTCCTCCTGGAGTCTACCTTCTGCGCCTTTCGCCCTTCTTGATTTTAATCAGCATCCTTTCCCTGTAATTAGCTGTAATCAGAGTCCTTCTGGCAGATCAGCGAACCGGAAGGTCGTCTTCAGTATTGCCAACTTGGGGTGATAAGAGCTTTTTATTTTATAAGGAAAGGAATAATGATTTCTCTCTCGGACGCTAAGAGTTGTTCTTATTTTTTTTTTAAAGTTCAAATTGGATGTAAAATTTTATGAATGCATTTTATCACTTCTAAAGATACTTTCTTGATTTTTGTTCTGTTCTTATGATAAAAGGTATTGTTTTCTTTCTTTTTTTTTTTTACAGAGAGAGAGAGAGAGAGAGAGTCAGAGAGAGGGATAGACAGGGACAGACAGATGGGAATGGAGAGATGAGAAGCATCAATCATTAGTTTTCGTTGCAAATTGCGACACCTTAGTTGTTCATTGATTGCTTTTTCATATGTGCCTTGACCGTGGGCCTTCAGCATACCGAGTAACCCCTTGCTCAAGCCAGCGACCTTGGGCTCAAGCTGGTGAGCTTTGCTCAAACCAGATGAGCCCCCGCTCAAGCTGGCGACCTCGGGGTCTTGAACCTGGGTCTTCTGCATCCCAGTCCGACGCTCTATACACTGCGCCACCGCCTGGTCAGGCAAAGGTATTGTTTTCTTATATTTGATTTATTTTTTCATTTCTATAATTACTTATGCTTGGTTGTGCTATTTAAATATACTGTTCTCTCTGATTAATTAATATTTATGATTTTGTTATCAGTGATTTAGTAGTTTGTCTTTATTTTGCATACATGGGAAAAATCTTTTAATTGCTGTAATTTAAAAATATTTTATAAGAAGACTTTCTAAAATATGGTTCTTCCCACGTCCCCAGTTTAGCATTTCCGTGACTCATCGCCCCCTTTGTGAACATCCTGGTGTGTAATGGGCCCTCGGGTCCCATTGAGGGGAGAGCCGCTGTTCGCTCTACGTTAAATGCTCCCCGGACGGCTCTCTGTCTGGAATTGTTGGGTTTGCTTTCTCTTGTTTTTCCTGTGCTTTCAGGTCCCACTTGTAACTCTCAGGGTGCCTTTCGGAAATGGTCCCTCTCCTGCCTCTGCTTGGCTCTGTTTTCATGGCTGGGGGCCTAGAGACTGCGGAATTCAGTTGTTACAGAATGATTTTCAGAACGAGAGTAAGTAGGCTCCGAATTAGAGCCCAGGGCCCTGTTCTCCAGAGAAAGAGCCTCTGCTTCACGTCACGGATTTTTAAGTATACATTTTGGATTTTTTGGAAATAGTTAGCTCCCTCTTTAGTTGTTGGCTGTTCTAAATACATAGGTAAGTCATAAGGTTGATTGGTTGGTTAGTTTGTTCATCTGTCTGTACATTTGTTCACCTGCTCGCCAGTCTGTCCATCCGTCCCCCATCCGCCTGTCCGTCCATCCACTGACCCTTAAGCACCTCTGCGGTGCTGTACCCTGCTAGCTGAACGTGACTAGGTAGACGCAGCGTGGAAACGGGCTTCTGCCTAGCAAATACGTGCGAGTGCAGTCTGAACTTGGTTGTGGGAACTTTAGAGAAAGACCTTTTCAGTTTTATTCTCTCTGGTAATAATTTTCATTTCAGATGTTTAAGTTTTAATAAGAAGAATGCTGTGGAGAAGAGTTGACATAAGGCCCGAGACCGCTGTCCTTCAAGAGGCCTGCTTGCAAGGACAGCCCTTGGCCTCTTAGAACCTGGCCCTTGGCGTGTTCTCAGTTACACTGTATCTGCCCAGGGAGGCTGCCGGCGCCCAGGCTGTTGGTGCCGACAGTACGGTTGATGTGGACACCTGCTTGCCTTCTGGGAGTCTGGGATTTTGAAACTTGTTAGACAGGGTGGCTGACATGACCAGCCCCCGGAAAAAAACCTTGGTCACTTCAGACTCTAATGGGCTTCCTTGGGCGGAAACCTCACACGCATGTGCCACGTTTTCGTGGCTGGGGGAGGGAGAGCGCTCTGTGTCACCCTACGTGGGGGAGGGAGAGACTCGGAGGTCTGCTCACAGAGCCCTCCTCCGCCTGCGGCCCCTCCCTCAGTCCCTCCCGGTTCAGCTGCGTGTCCTCGCTCCCCCGTTCTCTGTGGTTTCACTTCCCACAGTCTCAGTTACCCTTGGTCAACCATGACCCAAAATGTTAAAAGGAAAATTCCAGGAGTCAACAATTCCTAAGTTTTGAGGGGCATGCCATTGTGAGTAGTATGATGAAATCTCGCACCGTCCCACTGGGACGTGAGTCACTCTTTGTCCGGCGTGTCCGATCTGTACATGCTACCAGCCTCTTAGTCACTGAGTGGCCATCTGGGTCACCAGATTGACTGTCACCGCATCTCAGTGCTCATGTTCACGTCACCCTTATTTTACTTAATCATGACCTCAAAGGGCAAGAGTAGTAATGTTGGCAATTCGGAAATACCACAGAGAAGCCGTGACTGTATATGTGCATGGATAGGAAAAAACATAGCAGGTGCAGGATTCAGTCCTTTTTGGGGTTTCAGGCACCCATAGGGAGTTTTGGAACAAACCCCCTTGGATAAGGGGGACTACTGTACCAAACCTTCACCGTGAGGATGGCTGTATGTGAGTCTGTGAGTCCCGCAGCAAGTCTCTGAGTGTGAGGCTTGTCTTGGGGACCCCTGGCACCAGTGCCTAATGTTAAGGTTTCCTGATATGTGTGCAGCTCAGTACTAATTGCTTTACGTGGATGGTCTTTGCCTCTTCCCAGCAACACTGCGAGATAGGTCAGCGTCATCACTGCCATTGCCAAGTGCAGATTCTTAGCTCATACATTTGTTTCAGTATCTCTTTTTTCTTCAGGTATTTGCACCTTACGGTATCTTGCTCCTGTTGTTCAGAGGAGAGTTTACGTGAGGATAACCACTGAATACTTTCCCAACCACTTTGTCATTGCAGGTACAAGCACATGCTCGTGGAGCCTGACCCGGTGCCGGCGTACGCCCTGAAGCTGCTGGTCGCAATGACCGAGCACAGCCCGGCTTTTACCAGGTACCTGGCCTTCTCCTCCTCGCTTCTCATCTCTGAAATGAGTTTTATGTGTTCTGAAAATGTTAACGGTGATGAGATTCTAAACGTTTAACGTTTCGGTTACTGAAGTGGTAATTTTTCGTGTTTTATGATGGCTGTTTCGTGCTGTTTTGGGTCTTGTCATATTTTTATCCCTGGTTGGAGTTTGCGTCCTGTGGAATTTTGGATGCTTTAAAATGATAAGTTCCTTAAGGAGAAAAAAAATGAACACGTATACTTTTTAAAATGTCAATTGTTGCCTCACATTGTGCTGAAGAGTCTATTAAATCTCTATTGGATTTCTAGACTATTACTTTCTTCCGTTTTATTTAGTTGACACACTTTATTTTAAGCAGTGGCGGGCCTTTGCCTTTATTGAAGGTGCTATGCGTGATGATGTCAGATTTTTTTAGAACTAGTTTCTAGGATAGTGGCAACTGCTTTCAGTCTTGTAACGAAGTTTATCAGAGAGAAAGGCCAGGTCTGTGGAAGGGGAGGGGAGGGGGAGCGCCTCTTGAACAAGGAACAAGAGCCTGATCAAATCTGCATTGGACCTGACTTGGGGATTTTCTTAAAAAACCCTCTGGCGCTGCCGCATCCAGCTTATTATTGGGTTTAGAGCAGAAAGGTAAATTGTTTGCCATGTTGGTCTAATTTTACTGTTAGAAGGAATGTGTTCAACTCCCCCGAGCTCTGTCCTTTTCTCTCTTCTTAATTTTACAGTAGGTTGCACCAAACTATTGCTTGCACAGAGAGCGATGCCCCAGTAGCTGGTTTCCATTAAGAGATAATTAGTTTAAACAAATCTGCCTTAGCAAACAAATTAAAATTTAACTTCTTGAGTTCTTTTGGAGCAAAATTTAGCTCTTCTCCTGAGTTGCAAAACCAAACCAAAACAAAAAACAAAAAAACAACCCAAACATGTTTATGCTCTTATCTAAGAATTATCATTTTAGTTTGCTTAAGAAATCTTAGAGCTGTTTGTTTTATGGCAAGAGTCACAAATATGTATTTAGAAGAATGAAATTTTAGTGATCTCTTAAGTGAAGTTCATGGTGTATGTGAGGTGTAAGCTTTAGTGAAATACACTTCTGCCCTTACAGTCACTCATCTTCAACTGACTTTCCTCATTGGTTTTTGGTTCCACTTTCCATCCATCCATCCATCCATCCACCCATCCATCCAATCCATTTCTCCAATCCATCCCTCCCATCCATCCCTCCTTCCAATCCATTTCTCCAATCCATCCCTCCCATTCATCCATCCCTCCATCCATCCATTCATCCATCCATCCATCCATCCAGTCCATCCAATCCATCCAATCCATCCCTCCATTCCTCTATCCCTCCATCCCTCCATCCAATCCATCTATCCAATTCATCCATCTATCCAATCCATTCAATCCATCCATCCAATCCATACATCCAATCCATCCAATTCATCCATCTATTCATCCATCCAATCCATCCAATTAATCCCATCCATCCATCCATCCAATCTGTCCATCCAATCCATCCATCCATCCATCCCATCTATCCCATCCATCCCATCTATCCCTCCATCCAATTCATCCATCCAATCCATCCATTTAGTTCATCCAATCCATCCAATTCATCCATCCAGTCCATCCAATCCGTCCATCCAGTCATCCATCCAATCCATCCATCCATCCATTCATCCATCCATTCATCCATCCATTCATCCATCCCATTCATCCATCCATCCAACCCATCCCTCCATTCTTCTATCCCTCCATCCCTCCATCCAATCCATCTATCCAATTCATCCATCCAGTCCAGCCAACCCATCCATCCAACCCATTCAATCCATCTAATCCATCCCATCCATCTATCCAATCCATCCATCCAATCCATTTATTCATTCATCCCATTCATCCATCCATCCACCCATCAATCCAATCCATCCATCCGATCCATTCAATCCATCCATCCATCCATCCCATCCATCCCTCCAATACACCCATCCATCCAATCCATCCAAACCATCCATCCACCCTCCATCCACCTGATCTATCCACCCTATCCATCTACCCAATCCTGTTCACCCACCTGCCCAATCAACCAACCAACCAACCAACCATTGAATCAGTAACTACTGAGTGAAGACAAGGATAAATGGTAATTCAGAATAAGTTATCACCCTCAAGGTACTCCTCTGCTTCTCTCTGTTTCATCATTAGGTTCTAATACCCACCCTCTGATTTCCATCACTGTGGCAGCTCCTGGCACAATTCTGGTTAATAATATAATCCTGGGTCTTGGTTCAGTTCAACCTCTTCCTTCTTTTACTCTCCTACGTTTTCAAACCTCCTCAGCTCATGACTTAAATCACACACTAACAGGGTAGACATCCCTCCTCATTATGCTAATCATGATGTAACTCATCATCGTAACTCCTACAATAACTAATTTAAGCTTTTACATAATCGCTCCTAGAGTGAGTGTTAAATTGACTTGCATGGATTTAGTGACAGCTTTCCTTGCAGTGGTAACCAGCACCTGGCAGAGAGCCCACATGCTGATGTCTCTCAGGTCACGTGATGCCGTGGCTTGAGCCACTCACTGCGTGTCGTGTTGGAAACCGGCATTTAGTTAAAGTCTTTGGTCGGAGCAGCCCTGGTATTTGGGGGGGGGGGGGCTATAATCAACAGTAATTCGTAGTTCCTTCCTTCTGTATTTAAATAGAAGTTCAGAGATCATTACTTTTTTTTTTTTAAACAGAATGCTACCTTACATTTCCCCCAAAGTATTACTTTACTTGCCCACAAGAAAATTCATTTGCTGCTTTTCTCTTCTTCAGAGTCTGTTTCTACCGTAGAATCGTGGGCCTTCAGAGCAGAATCCACTTTGATATCTTTCTACCTGCAGGAAAAGTTAATACTGTCCATTCCCTCATGAATTTCTCCACCAATAGTTATATTCACCCAGGTGGACAAAATAGACATGGTCCTGGTTTTCATAATTACATGGGTGTAATAGGTAATAAACGAGGGAAGCAATTTAAAAACCACAATTCCAGCCAGTGCTAAGTAGCCGCAAAGGACAGTAAAGCTGGTTAGAGAGCGGAGAGTGATGGGCTGGGTGGCCGTTTGGAGACGGTGGTCGGAGCTGCTTTGGGAAGGGGACATAGAGGGTTGAGTTGACTGGCCGTATTAATGTTAGCTTCGTTGTGAAAGCAGCGGGCCTCCAGCCTCCAGGGACTTACAGAGGGAGGGGGTGACAACAGCGTCCTATGCTGCTGAGAGCGTCAGTACGTGAGGATGGAGAATTAGCAATCATGGTCAGCAACTGGAGTCACTGTAAGGGTTCATCTCAGTGGCATGTGGGAGACATCCCTGGTGAGAATTCATGGAGGAGGAACTGAAGGGGTAGAGACCGGGAAGACCAGTAATTCTAGAGAGAGTTTTGCTACAAAGGACAGCTGAGAAATAAGAGCTATGGGATCACAGGAGTGGTTTTTTTGTTTGTTTTTAAGATGAGCTGTATTTTAGCGATGCTTCTGTAGATGAGAATGATCTACTGAGTTTAGTTTACCGAGGTTGGTGAGCTACAGCTTATGGGCCCTGTCCGGACCACCTGTTCTTGTAAATAAAATATTACCACGAACACAGCCACTCCGACTCGGTTATTTATTTACTGTGGCTGCTTCTGCCTTTGCAACGGCAGAATTGAGGAGTTTTGAAAAAGACCATATGGCCTGCGAAGCCGAGTGTATTTAGTTCTGGTGGCTTACTAGAAGAGCTTCCCTGGCCTTGGTACTGCAGGAAGGGCAGAGCTGATGGAGAAAGAGGTATGTCCTTGCCCCCTAGCGCAGGGGTCAGGAACCTTTTTGGCTGAGAGAGCCATGAACGCAACATATTTTAAAATGTAATTCTGTGAGAGCCATACAACGACCCGTGTACATTGCACATTTTCCAATAAAAATTTGGTGTTGTCCCGGAGGACAGCTGTGATTGGCTCCAGCCACGCACAACCATGAACATGAGCGGTAGGAAATGAATGGATTATAATACATGAGAATGTTTTATATTTTTAATGTTACTATTTATTTTATTAAAGATTTGTCTGCGAGCCAGATGCAGCCATCCAAAGAGCCACATCTGGCTCGCGAGCCATAGGTTCCCGACCCCTGCCCTAGCGGATCTCCCCACAATATTTCCCCAGGGGGCAGTGTTAGGGTTCACGGCCATGTGGAGGGTCATTGAGCTGGTGAGTGAGGAAGTGGTGTCCTGCCTTTGGGATGCTGGAAAGAGAATTTTGAAGTGGTGGTACAGTCAGTAGTCACAGAACTGTCCAGAACCTGGGGACCTGAGGTGGGATAAGAACAGACTCTGATAGTGATAATGTCAGTGAATTAAGAGGTTAAGGCAGTAGTTCTCAAAATGTGCGCCCTAGAAGATTTCCATGTGCGCCCTATGGTATTCCAGAGAAATATGTGCCTGTTGGGGACCAAAAAACCAACAGGGTTTTTGGAGTTTAGATTTTGGGGAACAGAGGTGTGGGGAATTGGCTGTAAGCTGACAGTCTGCCCAACCCCCCACCTCACTTGCCTGATTAGGTTGCAAAAGGCTGTTAAGCTGTGGTGCTGGATTGTTTACACTACCCCCCATTTCCCCCAGAAAGACTGGAGGCAAGTTTCTTCTATCCTTTGTTTGGTGTAAAGTTAAGATGATATATATGGTGGGGGTTTTCTGCTCTTGGTAAAATTCTTGGGTTGCCTTGGAAACATGAACAAAGATCTCATTGATTTGCTAATGGCCCACTTTGCCCTATAAATAAAGCAAGATTCAGCTTTTGGGTGCACTTTGTTCTTGCCATCAGCAATTACAGGGCTCTTCTGACCCCGTATTTTCTTAATTCCATACTGTTTCCACTTGGGACCCGAAATTACTAGCAGCACTGGTTTGTGACATGTGCCCAGATATAAAAATAAATATAGTTACTCTATTATACCATTTCATTACAAAAATACTGCTCTTTTTGTAAATACATCATTATTATATTTATTTTTAACACATCATTATATTATCTCTAGATAAATACACCCAAATAAAATGGATAGATTTCTCAAAATGAAGTGTGATATTAAAGAATCCAATTCTGGGAGTGAGCAAAAGTTAAGTGTATATAAAATAGGACTTGAAGGCTGACAGGCAGAATTTAATTTATAGCATTTCCCATCACTTAACACTGAACAATACGATTGGATAAGAAACCCTATTCATGGAAGCTTGAAGTGATTTTGGTTTAACATTAACAGAAGAAGAAGAACTGGCAGCTATATCCACTGATCATGGATTAATGATTAAACATAAGGAATTGTCTCTTGAAGCCTTTAGCCTTTTAGATTTCTATAAAAAAAGAATATGTGGCAATATCCAAAACAGCTTTGAACATTTTACTACAATTTTTACAAATGTGAATTAGGATTTTCTACCCTCAACACAAGAGTAAAAAGAGAGGAATTCTTCAATATATTGACGAGGAAATGAGAGTTTGCCTTTCAAATATATGCCCAAACATTGAAGAAATCGCTAGGACACATCAGACTCATGTTTCTCATAAACACAAGAATGAAAATACTTAACATATTCACGCCAGGACCTGCTGAATTTACTAAATCTTACTAAGAATGTATCTATATATATATAAAGATAACTTTTTTGTCGTTTTTTTATTTTTCAACCTTTTTTTTTACAAATTCTAAAAAACATAACTCAAAAAATATAACATAAAAATGTTTTTTAGTGTCAGAATAAATTTAATTTTGTTGTATTTATTTCGTTTAATTGCCATGAAAGCATGCTTTGACTTTATTTTTTTCTTTAATATTTGACTTAATTATTATAACATTTCTCAGAAATTTGTATATAGTGCACTTACAATTATTTGTAGGATTTTAAATGCGCCCCCACTTCAAAAAGTTTGAGAACCACTGGGTTAAGGTATCACAGTCTTATTGTCCTTTGTTACTATCTTCTGTTTCCTAGTTTAAGGTAAATAATAAAAATAGTAGGTATTGTGATTATTGCAGTAATTTTTTTTTTCTTTTTCTTTTTCTTTTTTTTTTTCTGAAGTTGGAAACGGGGAGGCAGTCAGACAGACTCCCGCATGCACCTGACTGGGATCCACCTGGCATGCCCATCTGGGGCATTGCTCTGTTGCAACCAGAGCCATTCTAGTGCCTGAAGCAGAGGCCACGGAGCCATCCTCAGCGCCTGGGCCAACTTTGCTCCAATGGAGCCTTGGCTGCAGGAGGGGAAGAGAGAGACAGAGAGGAAGGAGAGGGGGAAGGGTGAAGAAGCAGATGGGCGCTTCTCCTGTGTGCCCTGGCCGGGAATCGAACCTGGGACTCCTGCATGCCAGGCCAACGCTCTACCACTGAGCCAACCAGCCAGGGCCTGCAGTAATTATTTTAATGAGTTCCTCTTTTTACAGTTGGCTTTTAAAAAAATTATTTAGGTACTTTTCCTGTGGAAAATGTTACATTTTCTCTAATAAATTGTTTAAGCATGTTCATAATTACAGTTTCCTTTTAGCTCTGTCAGGTGGGCCCGAGGGACTCGCTTGCTCAGGTCTACCATGCCGTTGGCCACACTTTATCACCTGCTCATTGTTGGCTGAGACTTACGTGTGTTGTGACACAGTTTGGCTTATGATTCTCCGGGTCTTTCCCAGTGAAGCTTGTCAGAGCCCTGGAGAGGTGGGCAGGACAGACACCCTGAGGGTCTCTGGTCATCTCCTCCTCAGCTCTGCACTGTCACAAGCCCCAAGCTTCCTGGGCCACTAGACCGAGCTGGAGACTGGTGTGTGAACTCCGTGGCCATTGTGGAGATGACAGGAAAGCATTGTGAAAGTAGCAGTGCTCAAGCACCACGGTGATTTTACCGCAGGAGGGCTAGCAGAATGTGAAGTCAGGGGCACGATTCCAGCTTCCTAAGCATTTCACCGTTGGGGGTTACAGCCAGCAAAGCCATCAGCTCACGGCGTCCTAACTGTAGAAATGCTAAAGTCTCTTTACATGATTAGTGTACCTTCTGAAGCTAGAAAGAATCAGTCCCTTGATATTATTTGGCAAGTTTCAGCATCACAGTGTAGTTTTAATGTTTGCACTTTCTTCTGGTGATTTACCAGGGCAGTTTACCATTTTAGAATTAGCAAAGTACTTGTGCTGCAAACTTCTGTTCTTGTTTATCTTCTCTTGATAAAGTCGTGCATCGTCTGGAGAGATATTCTGCACAGGCCTGTCCCTGCCAGCCAATTCTAGAACAAGTGAAGGCCAACAGGACGCAGTGTACCACGTGGCCTGAAGTGCCGAATCCCCGTCATGTCTCAACACCGCGTCCCCTCTCGTATCCCGTCTCCGATTCTACGTGATGACAGTGATTGGTCAGAACACATTACAGTGTTAGCTGTACCGACAGCGCCTTTGTCGTATAATTGAAGAGCACGAGGGCTGCCAGACTAAACGGTGGTCTGAGCTGCAGATGTTCTGTGACTTCCAGGGCACATATTTATTCCCAAGCATGTGTCACCATTTAGCATTCTCTGCCGTGGCACAGCCCATGGGAAAGAAACCCAGGCAGGGCAGTGGGCTTGCCACGTTCTGCAGTGAGGTCAGTGCCTCCGAGTCACCTGCCCCCGGCATGCACTTCCTCTGTGGGTGTGCATTTCTCCTTCCTTAACCCAGCTGGCTGCAGAGTGCACAGAATGACCAGCTTTGGGGGACAGACTTCGTTACGTATCTTGAAATTCCAAAGTAGGAGAGGCCCAAGGGGAAAATGGGCAAAGGATGAAAAGGCCATTTCTAACAGTAAACATGAAAAAAGAGTCACCTTTATTAGTAATCAAAAAGAATTCTATCAAAATAAAAAGAAAGTCAGACTGGCAGCATTAAAATTCTTTTAAAAAATTTATTGAGGTAACGTTGGATAATAGCATTACATAAATTTCAGGGGTGCATCTTTATACTACAGCATCTGCATGCTTTATTGTGTGCTCGCCATCCAAAGTCTGGTCTCCTTCTGTCCCCACATTAATTACTTTTTAAGTAGCACTCGCTCAGAGCTAGTGAGATGTACACTTTCCAAATGAGTGCATCCTTTCTGACAAGCAGACTGTCATATGTTTTAAACCTTAAATATTCTTTGATTCTACTTCCACGAATATATCCAAAGACAAATAGTAATAGAGATGCACAAATATTTATATACAAGCATGTTCATTAGAACTCTGTGGCCGTGTTTCCTTCACGCGTGCGCCTTCCAGGCCTGCACTGGGTGTCTCCCAGGGGAACAGGGAGGAAGGCGTTCTGCAGAGTCACTGATGTAACCTACCATTCTTCCGTTTCCACCTAAAATCTCCTTTCTATTTGAAAACACTTGCTGTTCACTTAACCGCAGTGTCTCTCACTGAAATTCCTATCTTCGTGCCGTTTTAGGCAAGGGGAGATTTTCGTACATCCGCGGTACATTCTGGTGTAGCCTCGTTTTCTAACTTAACTCGAAGACCTCAGCAGATGAAGCAGTAAGCTTTTTAACTTAGATGAAGTTATCTATTTTTTAAGTGAGCAAGAGACAGACAGGAAGGGAGAGAGATGAGAAGCCTCAATGTGTAGTTGAGTCACTTTCAGTTGTTCATTGATTGCTTCTCATACATGCCTTGATGGTGGGGGTGGGGTGGGGCTCAAGCCTATGACCTTGGGCTTCAAGCCAGCAATTTTTGGACTCAAGCCAGCAGTCAAGTCGAAACCTTGGGATTTCGAACCTGGGACCTCAGCATCCCAGGTCGATGCTCTATCCACTGCGCCACCATTGGTCAGGCTTGGCTTAAGTTGTTTTTATATTGCCTATGTTTTTGCCCACTAGGGTGTAAATTTCCTCAGGGAAGACGTGTGATGTCTGCCCATAAAGAGGATTCTCTGGATCTTTGTAAAATGACCAGATCTGAAAATTCTCTGTGCTGAAGCTGCTAAAACCTCAACCCTGCCACCTTCCTTTATTGTGAAAAAAAATTTTTTTTTTGTATGTATGCCTTTATTGGTAAAACTTACGCAATTCTCTTCAAGAGAATTAGCAAACATTGCAGGCGAGGACAAACATTTCAAAGAGAAATGTCACAAATATTATTGCTTTCAGGGTAGACATAATACCATGCTGTAGCTAAACGTTATGGAACTATTTCTTTTTGAAGCTGATTCACTGAACCAATAATTTGAAATTCAGCTGATGTTAGAGGTTTTTTTTTTTTTTATTTAAAAATGGCTGTTGCTGGTCTACTAGATGGGCAAATTATGTAAGTCATAAGGAATGAAAAAGCTTTGTTTTCTCTCTAGCGCTCACTTATGAACAAATGCGAACTCTGAATCTCCTAACCAGCATCGTTGGAAAATCTTTTAAAAGTCCAGCGTCTATTTGGATCTCTGTACACATTGGCCAAAGACAGATTATTTAGGGAATCAAATATGAATTACTTTTTATTTATTTATTTTTTTTCTGTATTTTTCTGAAGCCGGAAACGGGGAGAGACAGTCAGACAGGCTCCCGCATGCGCCCAACCGGGATCCACCTGGCACGCCCACCAGGGGGCGATGCTCTGCCCACCAGGGGGCGATGCTCTGCCCCTCTGGGGCGTCGCTCTGTTGCCACCAGAGCCACTCTAGCGCCTGGGGCAGAGGCCAAGGAGCCATCCCCAGCGCCCCGACCATCTTTGCTCCAGTGGAGCCTCAGCTGCGGGAGGGGAAGAGAGAGACAGAGAGGAAGGAGAGGGGGAGGGGTGGAGAAGCAGATGGGCGCTTCTCCTGTGTGCCCTGGCCGGGAATAGAATCTGGGACTTCCGCACGCCAGGCCGACGCTCTACCACTGAGCCAACCGGCCAGGGCTGAATTACTTTTTAAAAAGGCGGCGGGTGTAAGATGGAGTTGGGGTGGAAGGCAAGTTCAGGCTTGTGGTGGACAAAAGTCCAAGATGGCCTTTGAGATGCCCGTTCCTGGCATAGACACCCCTTCTCAGTCATTCAGTTAAACAGTAACTTAGAGCTGCCGTGAAGGGTTATTGCGGATGTAACGGAGGACTCAAACTAGCTGACCTTAAAATATGGAGACCATAGGTGGCCTGACGAGCGGGAGCCATTCCGGCCTGTCTGGAGGTCAGAGACGGGGTCGGAGAGGTGGGAAGCTTGAGAGTTGTACATGGAGGGGACCCGCCATCTGCTGGCACTGCTGATGGAGACCACGTGCTAAGAAACGTGAGTGACCTCTAGGATCTGAGAGGGACCCCTAGCTGACAGCCAGCAAGGGACTGGGGACATCAGTCCTACAGCTGCAGGGAACTGAACTCTGTCAACATTAAGAGTGTGGTTGGAAACCGTCCCCTTTGACCCTCACCCTCCAAATGAGAACTTAGCCCAGCCAAGACCTGGATTCCAGATATGTAACAGTCAGAGTACATAACCCAGCCACGCTGAGCTAGACTCCTGACCCAAGGACATTGAGTGAGTAAGTGGGTGTTGCTTTAAGCCACTGAGTTCATGGTCATTTGTTACGAATATGAGGCCCCCAGCCTGACTCCCCTGTAGTGGCAGCCTATTCTCTGGTCTCTCTGGTTCTAGACGAGTGTTACTGAGATGTCTGTGGTGAAGAAACAGTTGTTAAAACCTCAGTGTGTAGCAGTCCACACTGGCAGGTAGAGTCTACTGAGACGGCTGTTAAAAATGTCTCCCATCCCACCAGCTTCTCTTCCACTCCCCCATCGGGAGGTGACGCTAGTCCTCCTGCACTTGAGTCTGGGTGGCCTTGACGACTGGCTTGTCGTCATTTAGAATGCCGGGGAAGCGATACTTCCGGTCCCAGGGCTTGGTTAGAAAGGCCACGCACTTCTTCCCGGTCTCTGGGCCGCCTGCTGCCGTGCGGTGAGGCCGACCACGAGGGGGGCAGTGTTAGGTGATCCGTCACCAGGGTTACCGGGCCCTCCTGAGTCACCCCGGTCCAGGGGCCGGAGGTGTGAGTATGGAGGCCTTCAGGTGGGTACAACAGCCACCAGCTGTGCCAGTTGCCAGCCTTTGTGTCTTCCCAGCTGAGGCCTCAAACGTCAGGGAACAAGGACAAGTCATCCCCATCATGCCCCGTGCTTCCTGACACGCTGAGTCCATGAGCAGCATTTAAATGGGAGCTGTTAAAAAACAAAGCTTTTGGCCCTGGCCGGTTGTTCAGTGGTAGAGTGTCGGCCTGGTGTGCGGAAGTCCCGGGTTCGATTCCTGGCCAGGGCACACAGGAGAGGCGCCCATCTGCTTCTCCACCCCTCCCCCTCTCCTTCCTCTCTGTCTCTCTCTTCCCCTCCCGCAGCCAAGGCTCCATTGGAGCAAAAGATGGCCCGGGCGCTGGGGATGGCACCTTGGCCTCTGCCCTAGGCGCTAGAGTGGCTCTGGTTGCAGCAGTGCGACGCCCCGGATGGGCAGAGCATCGCCCCCTGGTGGGCGTGCCGGGTGGATCCCGGTTGGGTGCATGCGGGAGTCTGTCTTACTGCCTCCACGTTTCCGGCTTCAGAAAAATACAAACAAACAAACAAACAAAAAACAACAACAAAAAAACCCCAAAACTTTTAATTTTGAAATAATTTTAGCTTAACAGAAAAGTCATAAAAATGTACAGAGAGTTTCCATATGCCCTTCACCCTGCTTCCACAAATGGTAACATCTTCTAGGGTAATAGTATCATTAGCAAAACCAGGAAATTGACGTTGATGTAGCTTTCTTCACTAATCTGCATATGTTCTGATTTTGCCAGTTTTCCCTCTGATGTCCGTTGGCTGGTCCCAGGTCTAACCTGGGAGCCCACGTTGCACTTCAAGTTCATGCTGCCCTCGCCTCCTCCAGTCTGGGACAGCTGCTCACTCCTTTGTCTCTCTGGACTCTAACACGTTTTAAGTGTAGTGGGTAGTTGTTTAGTAAGATGCCCTGGACCTGGGTTT
The DNA here is from genome assembly GCF_036850995.1 of Saccopteryx leptura. Taxonomy (NCBI): domain Eukaryota; kingdom Metazoa; phylum Chordata; class Mammalia; order Chiroptera; family Emballonuridae; genus Saccopteryx; species Saccopteryx leptura. The sequence goes on from NC_089512.1 coordinate 12,236,891, forward strand.
GTCTAATACTTTTTCATGTAGGACTGAGGTGACACAGTTTGGCACAAGGACCGCAAAAGGGACGACGTGCCCTCCTCCGTGCGTGAGGTCAGGCTGCACCCGCCGTGGCGAGGCCTTGCTCCTGGTGGTGGGAAACCCGCTCACCTGGTAAAGGTGGAGGCTGCGCTCTCCTCACCCTGACTGTCCTGGGGGGAGGCACGGGAAACCATGCGAATGCCCTGTTTTCATCATGTTTTGGCGGGGTTATGTCCCTAACCCTTTGAGAAGTGAGTTTTTTTCATGCTCACGGACTCCCGGGGAGTGAGTTATTTTTCAAAATATGAAATTAGTTTCAGTTCCGGTTTTATAAACTTAAAATCATGTTTGTTTGATAACTAATCTGTGGAAACAAGAAGAACATACATTTGCCTTTTTAAAATGGTGTCTTACACATTTTTAAAATAACTTGATCGTACTCTGGATGGCCAAGAGACACGAGACATACATGAACGTTCGTACTAAAAAGATTAAACTGCCACCAAATTTTTATCATTAGATCCAACAGGCAGAAACTGAATCCTTCAAATTTCTGCAGTTACCTCGTCATAGACCTGTGAGAGTTTGCAGGCTGGCTCCGGTCTGCAGACCGCACTTTGCGTCGGATGCTGTGGGCTGCACCCCTCCCCCGAGTTCACCTTCCCCGTTGGGGTGAGACTGGAGTTTGAATAGCTAAGCCTCCTGTCATTCTGCTGCTGGAACTCCTTCACAGGCTCCCCCTGACCTCGAAGGCTGTTTCTTTCTGCTCAGTCACATTGGCCTGTACCACTGGGGGGCTTTCCACCACTCCACGTGGGCATACTTGCCTCCTCCACATGGGCACACACACCTGCCTTCTCTATGTGCTTCACCTGCCTCCTCCACTTGGGCACACCTGCCTTCTCTATGTGCTTCACCTGCCTCCTCCACGTGGGCACACCTGCCTTCTCTATGTGCTTCACCTGCCTCCTCCACGTGGGCACACCTGCCTTCTCTATGTGCTTCACCTGCCTCCTCCACGTGGGCACACCTGCCTTCTCTATGTGCTTCACCTGCCTCCTCCACGTGGGCACACCTGCCTTCTCTATGTGCTTCACCTGCCTCCTCCACGTGGGCACACCTGCCTTCTCTATGTGCTTCGCCTGCCTCCTCCACGTGGGCACACCTGCCTCCTCCACTGGGCACACCTGCCTCCTCCACGTGGGCACACCTGCCTTCTCTATGTGCTTCATCTGCCTCCTCCACATGGGCACACCTGCCTCCTCCACGTGCTTCACCTGCCTCCTTCACGTGGGCACACCTGCCTCCTCCATGTGCTTCACCTGCCTCCTCCACGTGGGCACACCTGCCTCCTCCATGTGCTTCACCTGCCTCCTTCATGTGGGCACACCTGCCTCCTCCATGTGCTTCACCTGCCTCCTCCATGTGGGCACACCTGCCTCCTCCACATGGGCACACCTGCCTCCTCCACGTGCTTCACCTGCCTCCTCCACGTGCTTCACCTGCCTCCTCCACGTGGGCACACCTGCCGGTTCCCCCCGCCTTCCAAGGCTCGGAACACCTCTTATTAGCCGTCTGAGCTCATTAGTTTTTCTCCATGTCTTTAACCTTCTATTTATGCATGTATCTCATGGGAGTTAATTTGGTTTTATATTTGTTCATGTATCTGTGAAACCACTTGATTCTGAGTTTTAGGGAATGGATTTTGAGTTTCTAAGTTACGTCTAGTCATTTATATTAAATATTCCTAGATTTACTTTATGGTGAACCTTAACTATGAAATAAATTTTCTTAAGCATGAAATAAGTTTTCTAGAATGTGTCCCATCACCAGGGCAACGTTTACTATAGGCACAGGAGGGGGTTAGACTGTTGCATCATGTATCCTAAAGATTTTTGTAAGTTTACTCAAAGTTTTCTGATTTACACAGCACCTCCTTTTTAAAAAATAATATGAACTACAAGTATACAAAATCCCAGTGAATCTTCCGAAGCTACCTAGTACACAAATATATGGACACCTGTAACCGAAACAAGGATGTCACAGAACAGTACTGTGTGCGACACCCTTGGATATTCCCTATTTCATCATTTTTAATTACGTGAACGCTTGTCAGTACCCAGTAAACTCATCTCCTGGCTCAGGTCGGGAGACACACGGCTCTCCGCGGTGCTGATGTTTACAGCTGCTCTGTAGAGGTCAGGACTCTGTAGAGTTCTTCTGCAGTTAGAGTTGGGGTTAGTCCACGAATCACAGAAAACGTAATAGCATTTATTTTTTACGAGAAGTAATTTTATTTAGCTTGAATTCCTTTTTTATTTACCAGATGCGGCTCTAAATGATGTTAGTCAAGTCAGGGAACACAGCGGTGACGGCCGATGGTTTCAGAGGGCTGGAGGGGTGGGGTGTTAGGGGTCAGTGAGAAGAGACTTCAGAGGTGCCTCTGGTCAGCTGGCTGCTCTTGCAGGGGCCCGAAGAGCACTAGTTGTAATTAAATTCTTTTTTCATTTATTTTATTGATTTTAGAGAGAGAGGAAGGAAGAGAAAGAGTGAAACATTGACTTGTTATTCCACCCATTCATGCAATCATTGGCTGATTCCTGTATGTGCCCTGACTGGGGACCGAACTCGTGTCCTTGACGATGCATTGGGACGGCGTTCCAACCAGCTGAGCTACCTGGCCAGGGCAACTAGTTGTAATTTTTAAGCATGATTTCAGGTTGTTTACGTAGTCACATGTTAATAATAGAATATATACTGCTCACAAAAATTAGGGGATATTCCAAAAACGAATATGAAGCTATAAAATATTCCCTAATTTTTGTGAGCAGTGTATTTTAAAGTGCTATCATGAGAAGCATTATATTATTGTTTATTAGTTATTGTATTATTTTCCACACAAACAACTGTTACCCTTCTTCGCCCTACCCTTTATATTGAAACTAATCACTTCCAGGTTTTGCTTGAAACCAAGGTAGGGCTTTCTGAATGCCTCAGGCTTTAGGGACTCTATAGCTCACTTTCCCTTAACACATATATTTTTATAAACACTGTGATTTTTTTTTCCTTAGGAGAGAGGAGGGGATAGTGAGGCAGACTCCCACATGCACCCCCACCAGGATTCACCTGGCAACCCTGTCTGGGGCTAATGCTAGAGTACCAAGCTATTTTTAGTGCCTGGGGATGATGCGCTTGGACCAACCAAGCTATCCCAGTGCCTGGGCCATGCTTGAACCAGTCAAGCCACTGGCTGCAGGAGGGAAAGAGAGAGAGAAGGGGAGAGGGAGGAGGAAGAAGCAGATGGTCGCTTCTTCTCTGTGCCCTGACTGGGGATTAAACGTGGAACATCTGCCAGGCGTCTACGGCCATACCACCCTGAACGCGCCTGATCTCGTCTAAACCTGGAAAATCCATATTCCAGGCTGATGCTCTATCCACTGAGCCACCAGCCAGGGCCACTTTTCTTTTTTTTTTTTTTTTGTATTTTTCTGAAGTTTTAAACAGGGAGGCAGTCAGACAGACTCGCGCATGCACCCGACTGGGATCCACCCGGCATGCCCACCAGGGGGCAATGCTCTGCCCATCTGGGGCACTGCTCTGCTGCAACCAGAGCCATTCTAGCGCCTGAGGCAGAGGCCACAGAACCATCCTCAGCGCCCGGGCCATCTTTGCTCCAATGGAGCCTTGGCTGCAGGAGAGGAAGAGAGAGACAGAGAGGAAGGAGAAGGGGAGGGGTGTAGGAGCAGATGGGCGCTTCTCCTGTGTGCCCTGGCCAGGAATCGAACCCGGGACTCCTGCACGCCAGGCCGACGTTCTACCACTGAGCCAACCGGCCAGGACTTTTTTTTCTTAATCAATGTATTATCATAGACAAACATGCTCTGGGGAAGCCAGGTGATAAATTCCCCTTCCATCCCCCTGGCATACTCTGTGAAATAGACTGACTTGCCAGGGCAACGTGCTTAAGTGCTGCTGTTTATCATACAAAGTAAATTCTAATAAAATTAAGGAATCTGGTTGTTGTTTTTTTAACTGAAGCAGGATCAGTAAATTACAGCTTGTGAGCCAAATATGGCACACTGCCTGTTTTTGTAAATGCAATTCTGTTAGAACACAACCATGCCTATTCATTTACATATTATTTATGCCTGCTTTTACATTACAGGGACAGAGTTCAGTAGTTGCTATGGAGGCCATGTGGCCTGCAAAGCCTAAAATATTTACTATCTGACCCTTTATAGAAACGAGTTTACTGACCCTTGGACTAAAGGAATATTTAGAGATGAAGTATTCTTCTTCTTCTTTTTTTTTTAACTGCCACTTTTGAATCAAGATTATTTTCTCTTAAATTACATGGAAAAACTCTTCTAGTAGATGACACGTTTTAACTAGGTTTAATGAGGGAAGTGCCTACAGTCTATTGGGTGATTGGTGTCTACATTTTTTTTCAAGTTAAAGGATTATTAAAAATCACTGTACATCAAGTCATTAAGGCTGAGGAGGTGTCTGATGAGGCATCTATGAAAGATTGCAGTGTGGCATGCTTATAATTTAACTGTGCAGCGATGATTGGTTATGTGATTTAGTTGGTGTTGCTTATTTTGATAGTCTTCATAATAATTGTGAATTTTAATAAAATTTTACATTTATAAATATTCCACTACAGATCAATAAGGCTAAGCTAATAGTCATTTGCAAAGAGGCTTCGTATTTCTCGTGTTTAATAGATGCAGTCCAGTGGATTAAAATTGAGACGGATTTAATCAGGTGATTGCTCGGCTTCAGAATTGACGCAGTAACATGTGGGGCCGCCGTTTAAGCCCGAGCTGTCTAATGTGTGGTCATCTTTTTATTTTTTAACAGATTGGTGGAAGAAAGCAAACTGATCCCACTCATATTTGATGTAATTCTGGTAAGGAAATCTACATCTGAAATTTAAAAATTTTTAGAAGTGTTGACCTTGCTGTGTGGTTGGATTTTAACTCTGTCTCTGCCCCGAAGGCTTGTGTGTGTCCTTCCTGTTCCCTTATCGGACCTCAGTTTTCCTGTCTGAGTCGCCCCGCTCTGAGATTGTCTAGGGACACTCTTTTCACGGATCCTTTGCATTTTATCTGCATTGGCTTAAACCGTAGGCGAGGTGATATAGAAAGAATACTTTTCCTGAGGTTGGTTTGCGGAGGAAGGGGATACCGATCACTACGCTTTGGTAGGAGTTTTCTGATGTCCAGTGTGAAGCCCGGTGACTTTGTAGCTACCGGGTCAGATCAGTAATTGTATGCCTGCGGGCAGAAAGCTGTCGTCTTCAGAAGGTACAGTAGCCTAGCTTCCATACGCCATTTCTTCACAGAAGGCAACGTAGTCGGAAGCCCTCTGTTCAAGAAAGCTTATGGTTTCTGTGTGCCGGGAGTGAAACGGGATGCAGTGTGGACTTTTCTCAGCTTCTGATGAATTTTCCACTTACAATAAACACAGATCGGAAAATCGGGTCGAAAATGGAGCTGCTGCTTACAGCAAGGGAGTGCCCTTAACCAAAGAAATGTCCTCTTGTGCCTGGGTGGGTTCTCTCCCCCTTTACCAAAAAAATGTCCCTCCACGGCTGCCTGACAGCCTGGGGCAGAGGAGGGGACGGCTCAGCCTCACCTGCCGGGGTCATCGGGGTCATCGATGGAGCAACAGCTGGGATGGTTTGACACCCCTACACGTGGAAAACTAGCTTTCTTTAAGCATCCTAAGACGTTTGATCTGCAGGTTGTTGGCTTGTTGATGTGGCTGCGAGGTGAAAACGTTCGTGTTCTGAGCCGCGGGCCACCCTTCCCCTTTCCGAGGAGCCGGTTGGGTTTGCTGAGCTCTGTGAATTGGGTGAGGAGTGGGGGTGGGGTGGGTTAAAGCCTGGATGGAAATTGCTTCTAATAGTAAAGGGGTCACCAATATACTGTATACCTGGAACTAATAGAAAAAGTGAACGTAAACTCATTGAAAAAAATTTAAAAAATTCAAACCCAAAAACCCCCAAACAGTAAAAGGGGATTTCAGGGGCAGAAGTAGGAGAAGAAATAGGGAAAAGAGGGGGGAGTGGTGAAGAAACCTACGGATCAACAGCTTTCTAATGAGGATTTTAAAGCTTTTCCAAGTGGGCGGTGTGTCTCCCCGCCCGCAGCAGGATGTGCATTAGTGCTCATTTGTTGTGGAGTGGGCCTCGTCTCGGAGGGTGACGGGCGCAGGACGCTGCTGGGTTTGGCCACGGGGTTGGGCATGGGCAAGAGCCTGTGCTGTCAGCCTCAGCCGCCTCGGCCTTGCATTTGCAGAGACTGGTCTTGTACACAGAGAGGGACTGTAGAGCAGGGGTCCCCAAACTACGGCCCGTGGGCCACATGCGGCCCCCTGAGGCCATTTATCCGGCCCCCACCGCACTTCCGGAAGGGGCACCTCTTTCATTGATGGTCAGTGAGAGGAGCACATTGACCATCTCATTAGCCAAAAGCAGGCCCGTAGTTCCCATTGAAATACTGGTCAGTTCGTTGATTTAAATTTATTTGTTCTTTATTTTAAATATTGTATTTGTTCCCGTTTTGTTTTTTTACTTTAAAATAAGATATGTGCAGTGTGCATAGGGATTTGTTCATAGTTTTTTTTTTATAGTCCGGCCCTCCAATGGTCTGAGGGACAGTGAACTGGCCCCCTGTGTAAAAAGTTTGGGGACCCCTGCTGTAGAGCTTCAGTGGGCCTGCGGGGGAAGGGGGGGCTCCCCCGTGCTGTGGCAGGAGGGCCTCTCGGTACAGCTCCCTTGCCGACTGATAAACAGTTCTCCCTCGGCCGCCATCTCCAGGTCTGAAGTCCTCACCTAGAACATTGATTGCCTCTTGCAGGTGACAGAACCTCTCCATACTTGATTAATCTCTGTATAATGAGCACCCAGGCAGGCTGTATTAAAACTTCACAAACCACAGTAAATGTTTAGTTGATTAGTGCCATGATTTAAACCCTTGCCCCACTGTATTGTGGCTGTTGTAGCGAAGTGGGTAGACAGTGACATCCCTCCGGGTCAGGATTTCAGCCGGTCCTGAGCCCTGTGACCCCCACAGGCACGTGTGGGATGATGCTCTTCCTCTAAATGAAACAGGTTTCTGGTAGGCTAGTATTTTAAAAAGAGGTCTTGCTTCTTTTTAAAAAAGTAGAGGAAAAAAGCAGCTGGAAATCACTGCTTTTGGGGACAGGACTTTGATGACCTTGAAGAACATTGTTAAATCCCTATTCTGCTTTTGTCTTTCTTGAGTTGAATATTGCAGCTTTTTTGTCTCTATAAATGCATTTTCTAATCAATGAAATATCTTGGTAGCAGTTATGCTGTGAACTGTTACCTTGTCCTTTCTAAATTTTGTCACTGAAATAGGCATAAGATAGTATTTTATTGATTCTGTGATACACAGGTTTTTTTTCTTCAGATTTTAACGTTTCTGAAACTGGGGTGTACTTTCCAAATCAATGGCTTTTTACAATTGCTTTCAGCCAGGTGACCTGGTTGTCATTATCTTAACCCATTTATTTTACTTTTATTTTTCTTTTTATAAGTGCCTAAGAGTGATATGTTAGGTGGATATATGTCTGAATAAATCTCAAATAACACTTTCAGTAAAAATAAAATGAAAATTCTAGGTAATGTGAAAGCATGTCACAGTTTAATTGGCAGGCATTTCCCTTAGTGCTTGATAAAATAATATTGTATCTTAGAACTGTTGAATTCCGAGTTTAAGGAAACAGTGTATTTCTTTAGTTACGCTTGGTTTCTAAGTTCAAGGGCATATATGGAGTCTGGAATATATGTAGCAGCTTTTAGCAATGATTTGTTCAGAAGGAAACATAATGAAAAGACTGTGCAGGGCCCTGGCTGCCTGCCTGCTGCTTGAGTCTTCTAGCCATCCACTAAAAAGGCAGAGCAGCATTGGACTCGTTCCGCTGGTGGTCCACTGTGACCCCTTGATTACTTTCTTCTTCACTCTTATCCGGTAACTGTTTTTCCAGCTTCTTTTTGATGTATTTGAAGTTTGATTACAGGCTTTGTAACTTTTTTCTTCCTTTCTAGAATTCCTCACATGCTGTGCTCTTGCCAGCAGTGCCTCTTGTGTGTGGTTTCCACTGAGAAAGCAGACCTTTCTCTCCTGATGGGCTGGGATTGCAGGCAGCATCTGGTCTTTACCGCAGGTCTGGAGGAGAGTAAAGGTGGAGAGAGAAGAATTCTGAACCTGATGCCCCGTTTGCACAAACTAGCCGTATATGAATCCTAAGGCTTCTGAGGTTGAGTGCTAGAACCGAGAGCTCCAAGTGTAGAATGCTCTGGTTAAATTCATAACCAACTGAAAGTAGTTTTTATTACTTTTTAAAAAGATAAAAGCCATCTCCGATTGTAACTGCCAACCAGGGAGACATAGCGTGGGAGCTTCTTGGAGGGAGCTAGGGGCCACTGTGGATCCGGGACAGGGAGTGGCCGACCGCTGTGTATGCAGAGAGGAGTCGCGCAGGAGAAGTAACCTTTGAATGTGGCCTGTGAGGGAGTTGTCACGGGGAGCGGGGCGCCCCGCCGGGGCTGTGCTGAGTCTTAGCTGTGCCTGGGCAGAGACCATGGAGAGGTAGGTGTAGGGAGCGAGGCTGCAGAGCACTTGGGACCAGGTCTTTATACTGTGGTTGTTTACTGTTTGCTTAGCTTTGCAATAATTTATGTTCTTTAATATCACACAGTATCCTCTACTTAAAAAAAAAAATCTCTTAGGGCCCTTATGCTGCGGGGCCTGTGTGCAATGGGGAGGTAGGCCCCTGGGCCACGGGGCTGGGACTGGGTCACACTCGGGCTTGGGGGCCTGGGGTTACAATGGAAACTTGAAGCAGGTGGAAAGCTGACTTCTGGGAGTTCCCTGCACGTCTCCTTCGGCGAGGATTTTGAGATCGGCTAGAAGGACTGTGGAAGGGCGTGTAAGAGACAGACCGGGTCTCAGAGGTTTGACCCCAGGGCCCAGGGGTGCTAGCACCACATTCAGGGCAGAGAGCAGGTGGAATGATGTTCATCCTGTGCTCCAGCCACAAGTGGCCCGCTCTGGGCAGGCCACCCCGTGGGAAAGCCAGGCTGCTGACTGCTGGCCAAAAGGAGCCGTTGCAGCAGCTGGGCGTTGCTCTCCCGGCGGGGACCACCGGGTGAGGGCACCCCACCTTTGTGGGCAATCCAGGCAGCTGGGCTGGGCGGGGAGTGAGGCACAGGCAGCACACACTGGGTTAAGCTAACCGGCTTCCTACACAGTCTCAGGGTCTCCTGCCCCGCGGCCACCTGGGTCCACTTAATAATACCGGTTTCTGAAGAAGCAAGCCATGGGAAGAGCGCGATGGCCTGGTTGTCGAGTGTAGAGTTGCTCAGAGAGCCGGATGGCAGGCATTCTTCTCCCCTTTGGCCGCTTTCTAAAGAGTAAAAGTTGCATTTAAACGTGTCTTACATATGAATTTGGATGGATCAGCCTTTGCATTTTGCTACCACTGTAATCGCTCTTCATTTTATTTCAGTGGTTTATGTTTTGGCCGACTTCCGTAAATCACGCTAATGCCAAGTCATAGAGGCAAACTGCATTTTGTTGGGGGAAAAAAAAAATCTTTATTCACGGCAGATTTTCTAATATGTGCCAAAATATCGCTGTCATGATATTTTATATGTCTGTTCCAAAACAAACAATTAAAGAGCAATTTCGGTGGCAAATGTTAACGATAAAAATGAGATTAGCAGTGCACTAGTTTGACAATTATATTGTTTTAACAGTTCTCGAAGACGGCAGTCGGAGCCAGCGTTAGTAAATCTTTTGAGTCAACTGTATCTTTAGCAAAGAGTCTCTTTACAGGCCCTTGGAGCCTAAAGGATTTAATCACTGAGACACCAACGCCGTACGGACTGGCAGCCACAATACGTTGAAGCAGTGTTTTCAATCCATCCAGGGTTTTAAAATTACTTTGCTCCATTCTCGCTGCCACGCATCTAATGTGAATTGGTTCTTAGGGTGTGTTAAAATGACAGGTCCCCTCTAAGTTTCTGAATCTGCATGTTTGTGCCCAATATGCCCTTAATAAGATTCTGCTATGCACACGGGCATGAATTTCTAAACTGGAAAACAAGATTTGATTAAAATTTCAAAATGCTTGACTTAGAAAGATACTTTAAAAGTTGTGCAAGGAGGCCTGACCAGGTGGTGGCGCAGTGGATAGAGCGTCGGACTGGGATGTGGAGGACCCAGGTTCAAGACCCCGAGGTCTCCAGCTTGAGCGCAGGCTCATCTGGTTAGAGCAAAAAGCTCACCAGCTTGGACCCAAGGTCTCTGGCTAGAGCAAGGGGTCACTGGATCTGCTGAAGGCCCGCGGTCAAGGCACATATGAGAAAGCAATCAATGAGCAACTAAAGTGTCGCAATGCGCAATGAAAAACTAATGATTGATGCTTCTCATCTCTCCATTCCTGTCTGTCTATCCCTGTCTATCCCTCTCTCTGTAAAAAAAAAAAAAAAAAAAAAAGTTGTGCAAGGAGTAATTGGATGCAGGAGATAAATCTGGTTCTTCAAACTTTCTGTGTACCTATTCAGGGCTTCTGTAGATCGTAGAGCAGAGCTGCGTAACCAATTCCCATTGCATCCAAAGATGACTGTACACCCGGCTAACATATTGCCATTTGAGTATGTACTTTGAGGTGTTTTCTTGGGGTGGAAGGTGGGAGGGGGGAATGGATTTACATGGATCTGTTCTTGGTGGTTTGTGTCATAAATTTGTATTTGGAAATAACTCTCTAGGGCACAATCTGTTGACACTGGATTGAATGAAGTTGCCCATATAACAACCGAACAAATTATTTTAATGTAATCAATACCTGGTTAGCTGAATGCATGGGCTGAAGCTAAGTAAAATAAGTATATATCTGTAAACCTGGGCTAAAGCATAACTAGTTTGTGCATAATGAGCCTAAATGGTTTGAAAGAAGATGGACTTTATTAAGATAAAAACCACGTGCTGTACCCACTGGAAACGTGCTGAAAGAGAGGTTGGGGTGTCGTGGGCCGGTCACAGGGCACAGACTGGGCGTGCGCTGCATGGGTGTCTCCCCGGCCAGTGGGGCTTCACCGTCATTCTTGTCTCTGCTTCTGCTCCGGGTCCTGGGCTGCGCTCTGACGAAATGGTGTTCTTCCTTCCTCCTCTCTGTGGACACAGTCTGGTTAAAAAGCATAGACGTAGACAAGAGACAGGACATGAGATAATGTGAGTTTTGTTTGTTCGTCTTGGTTTCTGTTCTCGATGGTAGAATTAGGCTCGTGAAGAAGTAAGGATAAAATTGGTGCCCAGCAGGTGAGCTACAGACGAGTAGCGAGAGAGGCATGACTCAGAAAGAGGAACCAAGGCACTGGATGAAATTTGGAAGAAGGAAAAAGTTAGCGTGATACTGAAGGAGAAGGCACTGTTTTTGCTCCGTGGTCTGGGAGCCCTGGGTGCTGTGTGAGTCCATCCTGCACCCAGCTCCTTCTGGTGCTGTGGCTTAGACTTCCCCCACAGACCACACTTTCCGTGGGGCAGCCGCATAAAGCCCGCTGGGCACTTGAAACTTGGCTAGTCCGAACTAAGGTGCACTCCGAGTGTCAAATACATGTTGGTTTCCAAGGACAGAGAGAGCGTAAAGTAGCTGCTTACTTTTCTCGTATTGATTGTGTGTTAAAATGATCCTATTTGGGATATATTGGGCTAAATGCAGTATTATCAAATCAGTTTCATCTGTTTCTTTTTGCTTCTTTGCTGCAGTTTTCAGAGCGTTTACGTGTGGCGTACATTGTTTCTGGTGGGTGTTGCTGCTGTAGGTGATTCCGAGTCTCACGTCCTCAGTTATACTGTGCGTCTCCCGTAGGGCAGGAACCATGCTGTGTGCAGCCGGGTTGCCCCCCCGCCTTTCTGCCTCCCAGTGTGAGTACCTTGGTTAGTGCTCTAGCGTGGAGGCAGGGCGTGGCTCTTACACTTGGGCCCCTTCTTCCTGGACTGCATCCCCCTGATGCTGGCTTGCAGGAGACCCAGCAGCAAGGGCCAGAGCAAGGGCACACTCAGAAAAGGCCGGCTGGCTGGAGTTCCCCTGAATTCTGACCATGACTGGTGACACCCCTCGAGTTTCTTTCTTACAGTCCTGACTGGATTATCTGAGGGTGCCCACTCACTGGCCACCTGCAGGTCAGGCTTGTGTTAAAGAAATAAAACGCCTGCTGTGGGTATCAGGCACTACGTAGTCTCACTGCTCCAAACCCCTGCGTGTTCAGGGCCCTTTGAGGGACGGAACAGAGTGGAACTTGGTGGGTACGGAGAATGACTGGGAGATCCTGGGGTGAAACCAGCGATGACTCGCTCTCAGTGTGCGAGCACTGAATGCTCCTTTCCCTCAAACTTCTTCAGTAATGCAGGACCCCATAAAATTTACTCAAGAACAAAATAGTCGAGAAACCCCACTTTTTAAGAAAGTGGAAATGTCAGCAAAGAGTTCCCAGCTCCGATTGCATAAGGCGGCGAGCATCTCTGGCATTTGCTTTTGATGCTCCTTTGCATTCCTTTTCTTGGCTGAGCAAGAAGCAGCAGAATTTATGTGCTTACCCAGAGCTGCAAAGGGTTTCCAGACGGAGCCAGGAAATCTGATGCACTAAAGCAGTTTACAGATTTATGAGAAAAGAAGAGCTTTTTAAAATAGCTCCAGCAAGTGAAATTGGATTTTGGATTTATTAGAGGTACCAAATTGGAGAAAGACTGTGATGAGAAGCCAGTAAGGGCAAGTTATTGCATGGGATTTTTAGGTTTATTTTTTCTGCTAGCAAGAACAATACCTACGGTTGTGAAGATTTCAAACAGTCCAGAAGTGTCTAACTTAGAATGTGGAGGCATTCCATAATATACAACTTACAGCTTTATACAGTCTCCTCATTATTTTCACACAGGTATTACATCTTTCCTCTTTTCCCCTCGAAATGGGACCATTCAAAATGTTCTAGTTTGTATCTATCTTACTTTGTAATGTCTATGGAAGTGATGTGTGTCAGCCTGTGCACATCTATTATTTATTCTATTTAATGGCCATATAACATTGTATTGAATTAGCATAATTTATTTAGCCAACCCTCAGTAATGGAGATTTTAGTCCTCCCACCCCAGTGGTGGGATTCAGCTGGTTCATACCGGTTCGGCAGAACCAATACTTAATTTTTTGTAGAGTTCGGCGAACTGGTTGTTAAAATGGCACTTGTTATCAAGGTTCTCTCTCAGGTGGGTGCCTGGGCAGCCGCCCAATGTGGAAATAACAAATTTACATTCCCTACTTTTTTAATGTTCCCTTGCACAACAGTGTATTCTAAGCACCTGCAGCAATGTTTATTTTGTCCATAGGTGAAAAAAATTGCAAGTGAAGATGCCAATTAAGAAGCAATATGGAAATATCTTAAATAACAGTTTTATTATTTTTTTGTCAGTTTATATTTTTTCATTAATATTTTAAAACTCTTATAGCATAATCTAGTTTTGTGTACCACTTTTACTATTTTTATTTAGATATTAAATGCATGAAATAATAAACTACTTTTTTGTATATCATTTTTTATACTTAAAACGGTCATTAGGGCAAAGAACTGGTTGTTAAATTATTTGAATCCAACCACTGCCCCACCCCCTGAATTTTCTGCCACTATGAGCAGAATATCTTTATACATTTGTGTGCATTTCTATAGGGTAAGTGTTTGAAAGTTGAACTGTTACACCAAAGTATATGTATTTTTTGTATTATAATATTACTCTCCAAAATGGTAATATAGAATTTCACACCCAGCTGCCCAGCAGGGCAGCTTTGCAACACTTACAACTATTATTGGTCTTTTAAATTGTCAGTTGTTTGTCTTTTGAGCTGGGTGCTTTTTCTTATCTGAGTCACATTTATCACACTGTTTTGCTGATAGCTTCTGTGTTTTCCAGCATGGTTCAGAGAGGGCTTCTCCTAAACAAAGTTAGAAAATATTAAGCTGTCTTTTATTCTGTATGCTTTGGATTTCATGATTAAATCTGAAATCGTTGCTCCAAGATAAGTTTGTTGCTAGGAATGAGTACACAGCCAGCTTTTCTCTTCCCGCACCTTCCTCTCACTGTCCCCAAGCTGTTCCAACAGTGTGATCATCGTGGGGACTTGAAACACCATATTTATCATTCATTCACTGTATCTCCAGGCATTGTCTATTGTCCATATCGACATACAGTATGCTGCCTGTATTTATTATGTACAGTTTGGTAAATTTTTCCATATTTCCATATGTATAGTTAAGATGATGAACATATCCACCCCCCACCCCCCACCCCAAAAAAACACCCCATTTCCTTGTGTCGACCGCCCAGTCCTCTCTGTCCTTTACCAGTCCCGGGCAACTGTTCATTTGCTTTCAGCACTGGAGATTACTTTGCATTTTCTAGGATTTTATATGAACAGGTAGTAAGGTATGGATTCTTTTTTTTTTTTTTTTTTTTTTTCTTTCTCTAATGGAGCCCTGGCTGCTTTGATCATGTGTGCCTATTTTCTTCTGGGGAGAAAGCATTATGTCCAATGCTAATACCACCCTGGCACCTTCCTTTGATATGTGTGAGGAAGGCATGGTTTTCTATCTCTTAACTTTCAACCTCTCTCTGCCTTTCTACTTAAAGTTGTTTTCTTGAAGATCGACATGGCGGGAGCCTGCCTCTTCCAGGCTGACCGTATTCATCTTCTGTTTGAGTGGTCAGCACCTTTTCATTCAATGTGATTTTTAATATTAGTATATTTCAATCTACCGTCTTACTACTAGCTTTCTGGTGGACCTTCTGTTTTTGGGAGTTTTTTTTCCCCTATCACTTCAGTCTTTTGCAGCTGTCTTTCGGATCAGTTGAGTATTTTCTTTTTCAGTGACTGGTGTAGGGTTTACAATCTGCATCTTTAATTTAGCCCAGTCTCCCTGCTGTCATGTAGGTAATTACTGTGATAAAATGGTCCCCTCTTAATGTACCTCTGGCCAAGTAGCCAAGAGCTCATTGAACATAAAAAATCTCACATCACAGGATATATTGAAACAATTAAGTACACACAGTGAGAAGCAAGGGATGAGGTAAGTGAACACATTTAATAGAGGGTTCAAGCAGCGTGGAGAACACAGCACCCGACTCCCGGGGGGCAGGGGGTCCCCGTTTCTCCTCTGTCCCGCGTCAGCCTTCCGCAGAGCTGAACTGAGAAGGGGGCTCTGGACAGAAAGCATCGCAGGTCCGCCCCACAGACGTTCCCTGCACGACCACACAGGCACCTGTATGCTGGCTGTGGTTTGACAGAGCACTTCCTGAATGTCCAGGCGTTTTATTTGCATTTCTTAAGCAAAGAACTCATGGGACCTGAATAGATGTCAGCAATGTGAGACTTAATTAAAACTTCATGTAGGCTATTTGGTGCTTCCTGTTTGGTACTTAGTTTAGGACTCAGTGAGTCATGCATATTTAGGGCCCCGCTATCTCGTGTATGCATAACGACTCATGAACGCTGTGTATATTTGTATCTTTTGTTCTCTTCATTTGTGGTTATTACACATGTGCTCTAACATCTACACCTGTCACACTGTGTAGGCTTCATACATCCCCATTTATTTCCTTCCGTTTCAGACCACTGCATGCCCTGTGTGCGAACCTTACGCAGTATGCTCCTATTTTTAGTAACCCCTGTTCCACACTTTGTAAACTTGAACTCCTACCAAACCCTAATAGTCTGGCTTCCTCTCCCGCCTCATGTCTCCCTCTCTTCCCTTCCTGCTGAGGCATCCCCATGTGGACTTCTCAGCTTCCCGAATTGGCGATGCGTACGGCTACTTGCCTCCTACCTCAGGACCTTTGCTTTTACTGTTCCCTCTCCCCAGAATGTACTTCCCCCTCTTTGAACGGCTCAGTGCACCTCATCCTTGAGATTTCAGGGAGTCCTTCTCTACCTCAAATGGGCCACTCCTGCCTCTCTAGCCTCCCCTGTCACCTGGCACCAAGTAGCCTTAGGTGTTAAGTAGTTACTCATTATGTATCTATTCAATAGTTAAGGTATAGAACATTGTTTTAAATGTAGTGCTGGGTTCAACATGCAAACATTTTTTATTTTTATTTTTCCAAAGGTAGAAGCAAGTCAGACAGACTCCCACATGCACCTAACTGGGATCCAACCAGCATGCCCACCAGGGGGCAATGCCCTGCCCATCTGGGGCGTTGCTCCATTGCAGCTGGAGCCATTCTAGTGCGTGAGGCAGAGGCCATGGAGCCATCCTCAGCGTCCAGGCCAACCCTGCTCCAATGGAGCCTTGGCTGCAGGAGGGGAAGAGAGAGATAGAAAGAAAAGAGGGGGGCGCCCTGGCCGGTTGGCTCAGCGGTAGAGCGTCGGCCTGGCGTGCGGGGGACCCGGGTTCGATTCCCGGCCAGGGCACATAGGAGAAGCGCCCATTTGCTTCTTCACCCCCCTCCCCTCCTTCCTCTCTGTCTCTCTCTTCCCCTCCCGCAGCCAAGGCTCCATTGGAGCAAAGATGACCCGGGCGCTGGGGATGGCTCCTTGGCCTCTGCCCCAGGCACTAGAGTGGCTCTGGTCGCAACAGAGCGACGCCCTGGAGGGGCAGAGCATTGCCCCCTGGTGGGCAAAGCGTCGCCCCCTGGTGGGCGTGCCGGGTGGATCCCGGTCGGGCGCATGCGGGAGTCTGTCTGTCTCTCCCCATTTCCAGCTTCAGAAAAATACCAAAAAAAAGAAGGGGAAGGGTAGAGAAGCTGATGGGCACTTCTCCTGTGTGCCCTGGCTGGGAATCGAACCCAGGACTTCCACATGCTGGGCCGATGCTCTGCTGCTGAGCCAACCAGCCAGGGCCAACATGCAAACATTTTTTTAAGGTTTTCACAGATGTATTTGTAAATGAAGTTGGTATGTAGCTTTTGTGTCTGCTACAATTTTTAACTTCACCTCATGTCCTCTGAGGAGCTGTGGAAGAATATTAAGCAAGTGTTTGGCATGATTCAATTTCCTTTAGAAAGCTCTGCCTAGAAACCGTTGTTGTGGGAAGCACGTTTTAGACCATGTGAATAAAAACTGTTGAAGTAGCAACATCTTATTTTTGCAGATATTAGCCAGTAGTTGTTTTTCACTAACTTTTCCACTTTGAAAATGCCTTTTCTGAGCAGTCTTTGTGTACATTTATGTAGATTCTCTCCCATTTTACAGCTACGAATGGCTTTTAGCATTTCTACCTGTGGTCAGCAGCTGCCTTCACCCGCCCCGAGGTCCGCTGGGCTTAATACTGGAAACCTGTGATGGGGTGGGGGGGGGGGTGCTGGGCCCGGGGAGCTGAAGGCGGGAGAAGGAATCCGGGGTGCTATCAGCTGACCTTCAGGTGAGGGTAGCCCGGGTTGTCCAGGTGGGCCCAGTGCAATCACAGGCGCCCTCGAATGTGGAAGAGGGAGCTAGGAGGGGGAGCTGTGCGCAAACCCAGTTGGGCAGCGTCAGCTTGGATGCTGAGGGGGCCGCTGGCCCAGGAGGGCCCGCAGCTCTAGGGGCTGGAGGAGGGGAGACCACAGCCTCCAGGAAGGAGACGCCGCCCTGCCAGCCTCTTGAGGTTTAGCTAGTTCAGCGGGACCCATCTCGGACTCCGACCTCCAGACTGTCAGGGAATAGACTTGTGTTAAGCGACCAAGTTTGTGGGAATTTGTTCCAGTAAGAGTGGAATACTAACAGAATGCCACTCACTATAGTGTATATTAAGCCTGTTGTGGAAGAGGCCTGAGGAACGACACAAAAGAGTCTTTGTAGAAGCGGCAACTATTAACTATGAAATTTGCTTGCGTCTTCTTGCATTTGTGTATTTTGGTGGATGATAAAAATACCCACATATATTTGATGTTTTTCTTAGATTACAATTCACGTTATGATTTTTTATCTAAATTGGTCCAAGTAGAAACAGTATTTTCTTTTAGTTTGGATGCTGACCCAACATGATTTCCATGTGAATAATTCTTGCTGCGCCACATAACCATGGCGATTTCTGGGTCTCATTGTAAAAAACGACTGTTGCGCACTCCATGACAGGCTTCCCTCTGAAAGAGAGAGCACGTGGGCCCCAGGGGATGCTTGTATGTGGCTCTCTGTCTGGGCTAGGTGGGAGTACTGGGTTTTAATTTTATTTCACTGTAAAATGTTCTGTAGTCTTCCATAGCTCCAGTTGAGCTACTTTTTAACAATATTTTAGAAATTTTAGTTTAGAAAGTATGCATGTTGTGAAGCCACTGAGATAGTGCATGGGGGTGTGGGTCACAGGCTGGGCGAGGTCAGGTGTCTCCCCTCTCCCCTGCGATGGCCGGTGTCTCTCCTCTCCCCTGCGATGGCCCGTGTCTCCCCTCTCCCCTGCGATGGCCGGTGTCTCCCCTCTCCCCTGCGATGGCCCGTGTCTCCCCTCTCCCCTGCGATGGCCCGTGTCTCCCCTCTCCCCTGCGATGGCCGGTGTCTCCCCTCTCCCCTGCGATGGCCGGTGTCTCCCATCTCCCCTGCGATGGCCCATGTCTCCCCTCTCCCCTGCGATGGCCCGTGTCTCCCCTCTCCCCTGCTATGGCCGGTGTCTCCCCTCTCCCCTGCGATGGCCCCTGTCTCCCCTCTCCCCTGCGATGGCTGCTCTCTCTCCTCTCCCCTGCGATGGCCGGTGTCTCTCCTCTCCCCTGCGATGGCCCCTGTCTCCCCTCTCCCCTGCGATGGCCCGTTCCCCTCTCCCCTGCGATGGCCGGTGTCTCTCCTCTCCCCTGCGATGGCCCGTGTCTCCCCTCTCCCCTGCGATGGCCCGTTCCCCTCTCCCCTGCGATGGCCGGTGTCTCCCCTCTCCCCTGCGATGGCCGGTGTCTCCCCTCTCCCCTGCGATGGCCGGTGTCTCCCCTCTCCCCTGCGATGGCCCGTTCCCCTCTCCCCTGCGATGGCCGGTGTCTCCCCTCTCCCCTGCGATGGCCGGTGTCTCCCCTCTCCCCTGCGATGGCCGGTGTCTCCCCTCTCCCCTGCGATGGCCGGGGTCTCCCCTCTCCCCTGCGATGGCCCGTTCCCCTCTCCCCTGCGATGGCCGGTGTCTCCCCTCTCCCCTGCGATGGCCCGTGTCTCCCCTCTCCCCTGCGATGGCCGGTGTCTCCCCTCTCCCCTGCGATGGCCGGTGTCTCCCCTCTCCCCTGCGATGGCCGGTGTCTCCCCTCTCCCCTGCGATGGCCCGTGTCTCCCCTCTCCCCTGCGATGGCCGGTGTCTCCCCTCTCCCCTGCGATGGCCCGTGTCTCCCCTCTCCCCTGCGATGGCCGGTGTCTCCCCTCTCCCCTGCGATGGCCGGTGTCTCCCCTCTCCCCTGCGATGGCCCGTTCCCCTCTCCCCTGCGATGGCCGGTGTCTCCCCTCTCCCCTGCGATGGCCGGTGTCTCCCCTCTCCCCTGCGATGGCCGGTGTCTCCCCTCTCCCCTGCGATGGCCGGGGTCTCCCCTCTCCCCTGCGATGGCCCGTTCCCCTCTCCCCTGCGATGGCCGGTGTCTCCCCTCTCCCCTGCGATGGCCCGTGTCTCCCCTCTCCCCTGCGATGGCCGGTGTCTCTCCTCTCCCCTGCGATGGCCCGTGTCTCCCCTCTCCCCTGCGATGGCCGGTGTCTCCCCTCTCCCCTGCGATGGCCGGTGTCTCCCATCTCCCCTGCGATGGCCCATGTCTCCCCTCTCCCCTGCGATGGCCGGTGTCTCCCCTCTCCCCTGCGATGGCCGGTGTCTCCCATCTCCCCTGCGATGGCCCATGTCTCCCCTCTCCCCTGCGATGGCCCGTGTCTCCCCTCTCCCCTGCTATGGCCGGTGTCTCCCCTCTCCCCTGCGATGGCCCCTGTCTCCCCTCTCCCCTGCGATGGCTGCTCTCTCTCCTCTCCCCTGCGATGGCCGGTGTCTCTCCTCTCCCCTGCGATGGCCCCTGTCTCCCCTCTCCCCTGCGATGGCCCGTTCCCCTCTCCCCTGCGATGGCCGGTGTCTCTCCTCTCCCCTGCGATGGCCCGTGTCTCCCCTCTCCCCTGCGATGGCCCGTTCCCCTCTCCCCTGCGATGGCCCGTGTCTCCCCTCTCCCCTGCGATGGCCGGTGTCTCCCCTCTCCCCTGCGATGGCCGGTGTCTCCCCTCTCCCCTGCGATGGCCCGTTCCCCTCTCCCCTGCGATGGCCGGTGTCTCCCCTCTCCCCTGCGATGGCCGGTGTCTCCCCTCTCCCCTGCGATGGCCGGTGTCTCCCCTCTCCCCTGCGATGGCCGGGGTCTCCCCTCTCCCCTGCGATGGCCCGTTCCCCTCTCCCCTGCGATGGCCCGTGTCTCCCCTCTCCCCTGCGATGGCCCGTGTCTCCCCTCTCCCCTGCGATGGCCGGTGTCTCCCCTCTCCCCTGCGATGGCCGGTGTCTCCCCTCTCCCCTGCGATGGCCGGTGTCTCCCCTCTCCCCTGCGATGGCCCGTGTCTCCCCTCTCCCCTGCGATGGCCGGTGTCTCCCCTCTCCCCTGCGATGGCCCGTGTCTCCCCTCTCCCCTGCGATGGCCGGTGTCTCCCCTCTCCCCTGCGATGGCCGGTGTCTCCCCTCTCCCCTGCGATGGCCCGTGTCTCCCCTCTCCCCTGCGATGGCCGGTGTCTGCCCTCTCCCCTGCGATGGCTGCTCTCTCCCCTCTCCCCTGCGATGGCCGGTGTCTCCCCTCTCCCCTGCGATGGCCGGTGTCTCCCCTCTCCCCTGCGATGGCCGGTGTCTCCCCTCTCCCCTGCGATGGCCCGTGTCTCCCCTCTCCCCTGCGATGGCCGGTGTC
The DNA here is from genome assembly GCF_036850995.1 of Saccopteryx leptura. Taxonomy (NCBI): domain Eukaryota; kingdom Metazoa; phylum Chordata; class Mammalia; order Chiroptera; family Emballonuridae; genus Saccopteryx; species Saccopteryx leptura. Next base: position 12,257,776 of record NC_089512.1, read on the forward strand.
TCCCCTCTCCCCTGCGATGGCCGGTGTCTCCCCTCTCCCCTGCGATGGCCGGTGTCTCCCCTCTCCCCTGCGATGGCCCGTGTCTGCCCTCTCCCCTGCGATGGCTGCTCTCTCCCCTCTCCCCTGCGATGGCCCGTGTCTCCCCTCTCCCCTGCGATGGCCGCTCTCTCCCCTCTCCCCTGCGATGGCCCGTGTCTCCCCTCTCCCCTGCGATGGCCCGTGTCTCCCCTCTCCCCTGCGATGGCCCGTGTCTGCCCTCTCCCCTGCGATGGCCCGTGTCTCCCCTCTCCCCTGCGATGGCCGGTGTCTCCCCTCTCCCCTGCGATGGCCGGTGTCTGCCCTCTCCCCTGCGATGGCCGCTCTCTCCCCTCTCCCCTGCGATGGCCCGTGTCTCCCCTCTCCCCTGCGATGGCCCGTGTCTCCCCTCTCCCCTGCGATGGCCGGTGTCTCCCCTCTCCCCTGCGATGGCCCGTGTCTCCCCTCTCCCCTGCGATGGCCCGTGTCTCCCCTTTCCCCTGCGATGGCCGGTGTCTCCCCTCTCCCCTGCGATGGCCCGTGTCTCCCCTCTCCCCTGCGATGGCCGCTCTCTCCCCTCTCCCCTGCGATGGCCCGTGTCTCCCCTTTCCCCTGTGATGGCAGGTCTCAGGGAGGGAGAGAGAAACGGTTCGCTCTCTGGCCTCGGCATCTCTGCATTGATTAATTTTGCATATTGGCGATACTACTGAGTTTAGTGGGTCTGCTCAGCCCTGGGATGTCCTTAGAAGTCTTAAAATTTATTTCGTCTTTTGGAAAGTCACCGGTTGCTGGTAATGAAAGGCATGTTTAGAGGTGAGATTTTTAAAGAAAGCTTTCATTTTTTAAATTTTAGGGAAATACATGTCCAAATGCCTCAGCATACCTGTTGTGCTTAGTTTTGTGTTTTTCCATGAGGAGTGTTATGAATTGCAGGCCTTTGAGGTTCTCCTCTTTGCAGAGGTTCCCCCCTCAAAAAAAAAAATAACACTTTAATAATCTCTAAGTTTGTGTTTTGAGGAACATATCTGTTTTTTGTTTTTTTTTTTTTAACCCAGCCGTCTCGGATGGTGATCAGAGGGAGTGAATGTGGGTGGTGCTGTCTCCTCAGGACATGCCTAGACACCTGCTCGCCCCCCAAGGGTTTTCACCTGGGGCCGAGCTCCCTCTGCATGGCCAGGCAGGGGACCCAGAGGACCACACAGGTGGTCGGTCCTACATTGAGTTCATTGTGTGGTTCACCAGAGACCCGATTAGTGGGGAGCTGGGCTACGTCTGAAAAATTCAACCTGGAATTCCCTATTGGGGTGGGGCAGGGGAATTGAGCCCGGAAAGTCCTGGCTAGTGCAAAACCCTTTAGGGCAGTGGTCCCCAACCCCTGGGCCGTGGACCAGTACCGGTCCGTGGGCCACTTGGTACTGGTCCGCAGAGAAAGAATAACTTACATTATTCCCATTTTATTTATATTTAAGTCTGAACGGTGTTTTATTTTTTAAAAATGACCAGATTCCCTCTGTTACATCCGCCTAAGACTCACTCTTGACGCTTGTCTTGGTCACGTAATACATTTATCCGTCCCACCCTAAAGGCTGGTCCGTGAAAATATTTTCTGACATTAAACCGGTCCGTGGCCCAAAAAGGGTTGGGGACCACTGCTTTAGGGTTTGAGCCTAAAGAAGGGGAGGACCAGCGTGTCTCCCTGGGGCCACAGACAGGAAAGAGCTGCTTGAACCCTGTTCAGTTCCTCCGAGAATCCTGTAGGAAAGCCCAGCTGCAGGAGAGCAAGGGACAGTTAGCCTGTGGGTGGCATGTGGGAGTGACTGAGACTTCACTATCCCCCACCACACGGTGGGGACACAGCAGAGTATCGAGGTGTCCCTTCCCAGTGACCTCAGGCTGCTGTGCGGACAGGGTCCCTAAGTGGGTTGACCCTTGACTCCTGAGGGAGAAGTTTACATGGGGTGGTTTGTTCCCAAGCCTGGCCACCAGCCCAGGGGAGCTGCAGCGGAGAGGCTGGGTGGAGTGCTGGACAATGCACAGGACCAGCTGGCCCCGTTGGTCCGGAGTGCCCATGCTGAGAAACCTACAGCACAGGACCAGCTGGCCCCGGTGGTCCGGAGTGCCCGTGCTGAGAAACCCACAGCACAGGACCAGCTGGCCCCGGTGGTCCGGAGTGCCCATGCTGAGAAACCTACAGCACAGGACTAGCTGGTCCCGTTGGTCCGGAGTGCCCAGGACAGCCCGCAGCACAGGACCAGCTGGCCCCGGTGGTCCGGAGTGCCCATGCTGAGAAACCTACAGCACAGGACCAGCTGGCCCCGGTGGTCCGGAGTGCCCATGCTGAGAAACCTACAGCACAGGACCAGCTGGCCCTGGTGGTCCGGAGTGCCCAGGACAGCCCACAGCACAGGACCAGCTGGCTCCGTTGGTCCGGAGTGCCCAGGACAGCCCACAGCACAGGACCAGCTGGCCCCTCTGGTCCGGAGTGCCCAGGACAGCCCACAGCACAGGACCAGCTGGCCCCGGTGGTCCGGAGTGCCCAGGACAGCCCACAGCACAGGACCAGCTGGCTCCGTTGGTCAGGAGTGCCCAGGACAGCCCACAGCACAGGACCAGCTGGTCCCGGTGGTCCGGAGTGCCCAGGACAGCCCACAGCACAGGACCAGCTGGCCCCGGTGGTCCGGAGTGCCCGTGCTGAGAAACCCACAGCACAGGACCAGCTGGCCCCGGTGGTCCGGAGTGCCCATGCTGAGAAACCCACAGTACAGGACCAGCTGGCCCCGTTGGTCAGGAGTGCCCAGGACAGCCCACAGCACAGGACCAGCTGCCCTGGTGGTCCAGAGTGCCCATGCTGAGAAACCCACAGCACAGAACCAGCTGGCCCCATTGGTCAGGAGTGCTCAGGACAGCCCGCAGCACAGGACCAGCTGGCCCCGTTGGTCCGGAGTGCCCATGCTGAGAAACCTACAGCACAGGACTAGCTGGTCCCGTTGGTCAGGAGTGCCCAGGACAGCCCGCAGCACAGGACCAGCTGGCCCCGGTGGTCCGGAGTGCCCATGCTGAGAAACCTACAGCACAGGACCAGCTGGCCCCGTTGGTCAGGAGTGCCCAGGACAGCCCGCAGCACAGGACCAGCTGGCCCCGGTGGTCCGGAGTGCCCATGCTGAGAAACCTACAGCACAGGACCAGCTGGCCCCGGTGGTCAGGAGTGCCCAGGACAGCCCACAGCACAGGACCAGCTGGCCCCGGTGGTCCGGAGTGCCCATGCTGAGACACCCACAGCACAGGACCAGCTGGCCTCTCTGGTCCGGAGTGCCCAGGACAGCCCGCAGCACAGGACCAGCTGGCCCCGGTGGTCCGGAGTGCCCAGGACAGCCCACAGCACAGGACCAGCTGGCCCCGGTGGTCCGGAGTGCCCAGGACAGCCCACAGCACAGGACCAGCTGGCTCCGTTGGTCAGGAGTGCCCAGGACAGCCCACAGCACAGGACCAGCTGGCCCCGGTGGTCCGGAGTGCCCAGGACAGCCCACAGCACAGGACCAGGCCAGCTGGCCCTGTTGGTCCGGAGTGCCCATGCTGAGAAACCCATAGCACAGGACCAGCTGGCCCTGTTGGTCCGGAGTGCCCATGCTGAGAAACCCACAGCACAGGACCAGCTGCCCCGGTGGTCCGGAGTGCCCAGGACAGCCCACAGCACAGGACCAGCTGGCCCCGGTGGTCCGGAGTGCCCAGGACAGCCCGCAGCACAGGACCAGCTGGCCCCGGTGGTCCAGAGTGCCCATGCTGAGAAACCTTGCACTAGAACCTGGCTCAGTTTTGTTCTTTCGATGACAACTGCTGGTATCACTCTTGGTGACTTAAGTTTTCACGTGGGTGGCCATGCCATCCTTGTACCGCCCTACTTTTTTTTTTTTAATTATTTTTATTTATTTATTCATTTTAGAGAAAAGAGATAGAGAGAAGGGGGGAGGAGCAGGAAGCATCAACTCCCATATGCGCCTCGACCAGGCAAGCCCAGGGTTTCGAACTGGCAACCTCAGCGTTCCAGGTCAACGCTTTATCCGCTGCGCCACCACAGGCCAGGCTACCGGCCTACTTTCAATGTCCTCTTCCATGCCCTGCACAAGCCTGTGGACGCAGTTCGTGGACATGTTTCTGACCTTGTCACCCGTCGTAGTGAACCCTGACTGCCCTCCTGGCCTCCCGGGTCCCCTCCTGTGCTTCCCGAGGGAGCTCTTTCTCCTCGCGGAGACGTCCAGACCATTGACCCGGCCTCTCCCTCTCTGCCACCCTCTGGCCTCTCCTCCTGTCCCCTCGCTCAGCTTCATGGCCTCGCCATCCCATGCCCTGTAAACACCCATATTCCCTTCCCCCTCCCCTCCCCTTACCACCAGAACCAACTTTCCTGAAGCCCAACTCTCCTCCTGTTCACCAGCAACTGCTAATAGCAAACCTTCTGGAGAAGATCGTAATTCTACTGGCCAGTTTCTCTTTAAGTTAATTGACCATCTGCACTGGGAATCCCAGCTGCCGCCTGGGTTCCCACTCGAGAACGACTGCCCTGCCCCCGCTGCCTTGAGCTGCACGGAGCGATTCCCCAGCCTCCTTGCACTGCCTGCCAGCCTCCCGGCAGGGGTGCCTGTCCTCCTTGTCTGTCTGTCTGTCTGTCTGATGCCTTCCCTCCCTGGTGGAAGGACTAGCCCCGCTTCCATCCAGGGCAGCCCCAGTCCCTGTCTGTGCTCTGGGCCCGCCCCTCTCGCCCTGGTGAGGGTTTCTTCCAGCAGGATTCCTCGCTCTCCTGTTAGGAGACGCCGGGCAGGCCGGAGCCCCACACTCTCCTGCCAGCCCCTGCTGGATCTCCTCAACGGCCACCGAATTCCGGTCTTAAAGGAGTTGTCTTGGGTGCCGTCCTCCCTCTTCGCCTGAACAGTGTTTCCTTGGCCACCGGTAGGTTGGGGTGTCACTCCTTTACCGACGTTGTGCTGATGATGGTCCCCAGTGACTTCACCTTGGCAGATCCCAGAGTCAGTTCTCTGTCACTTCCTTGACCTGAACACAGTTCTTATTAAAACTGCCAACCTCACTTCTTGAGACGGCCTTCCGTCTTGGCTTCTGTGCCACCACGCTCCCCGGGTGCCACCTCCAGTGACTCCGGCTCAGTCTGCTTTGTGGGCTCCTCAGCTGTACTTGCCCTTTAAGGTTCAGAGGGCCCAGTGCTCTGTCTTGGGACCTCTTTTTTTTAACTTTGTACTAAGTGAATCTATTCATGCCTATTGCTTCAAATACTGTTATTAATAATTCTTCATTAACGTCTCTTTCTGGCATTAATAAGCTGCCTTTTGACCTGCCCTGGTTCCCCAGGAGGCTGACGAAGCAGCGTGTCACCTCATCTCCTTAGCCTCCTGGCTCCCCGTGGGCTTTGCCAGTAGGAGATGCCGGCAGGGTCAGAGGCAGGAGGAGGCAGAGGTCAGGGCATTGATTCTCATGCCCTCTGGGCCTGGTGACAGGTCTGGCCGTGGCTGGACTCTATCATCATTCCTGCTCCTGTCGGGGTCCCCGCCTCCCCGGAGCCAGCCCCTCCTGGGCTCTGGCAACACCATCCTCCCTGTCAGTTCAGGCCTCGGGGTGCTAACAGCTGCTGGTCCCTGGGACCTCGCCAGGCCTTGCCGAGTGTCTCCAGCTTGCCTCCGTATCCGTTGAGTCCTTTCAGTGTGTTTTCAGTGAAACCCTCTGTCTGATCAGTGCAGTGTCTGTAATCTACAACACTATTCTATGTACGTGGCAGGCTGACAAGTCCTATGCCCAGCCTTGCTCTCTCCTTTGAACCCGAGTCTTGTGTCCAGCCGCCCACCCGGAACGTCCACAGAGGTGTGGCGGAAGTACAGCAAGGTCCTCGTTCCGGTCAAGGTCGTTTCGTTGAGGCTGTTTTATTATTAACATTGATGAGGTGTTGATGAGATGCTGTAGGAACTTTTAGTTCTTGTTTATATCAGTTAGCCTGTGGTAAAATTGGTTTGGTTCTGTGCCGTTTCGCCTACCGTCATAGAAGCTATTGGAGACGTGAAGCGGGGACTTCCTGCACCTGGACTGCAGGTGGCCTAGCGGGCCTGCCTGTGCCATGCCCCCTGCCCCTCCTCACATGCGCTCACACGGCCTCTGCCGTGGTTTTCTCCCCCTCTGAACAGTGCGCCTTTCTGCTCGTGGGTGAGGTAGTCTGGGCTCCCCCTTCCTCCTCCCCCTACGTGGCCTCATTTGTCCACATGTCCCGTCTCCGCGACCACGCCGTACCCAGGCCTTGTCATACCTCACCCGGCTGCTGCAGGGTCTCCTGACTCGTCCCCCCGCTTCCCCTTGGGTGTCTCCTGCTGTCTCCGCTCCAGAGAGCAGCCAGGTTTGACCTTCAACTGGACACGACGTCTCTCCCTCTGCAGTTGAGAGCCTGACGGGACTTACCATCCAGCTGAGAACAAAGTCCATTCTCTGTACCCAGACTTGAAAGCCCACATCGCCTGTCCCTGGGGTCTTGCCACTCACCCTTCACCTGTGTGCTCAGGCCGCGGCGGCTTCTCCAGCCTGTCAGGCCGACTTCCTCTGTGGTCTCCACGTGAAGTCCCCATTACCCAGGATGCTCTGCCCTTACTGTGCACATGTGCATTTAGGGTTGAGACGTCTCTCTGTTGGTTTGACTCCCTTATTATCCCTGGGACATGTCCTTGTTTATCTCGAGTAAAACTTCTGGCCTTCGGTCCTGCTCCGTCCGCCACCAGCAGAGCAACAGCAGCTTTCCTTTGGTTCGTGTCTCTGCTGTCCCTTTATTTGTGCCCTTTTTCAACTGCTTTATGTGTTAGTGCCAGGTGGGCACTAGACTTATTGGGCGGGGGTCACATTGTAAATTGTATAATTGTCTGACATCCATGCGGTACACCTAAAACGAACGTAAAATAATGTTGAATGCCAACTGTAATTGAAAAAGAAAAAAAAAAGAAAAGCTTGTTTGCTTTTTAAATTAACTTCTAGTGTTACTGCATCGAATACATTGTATTTAGGGGGAAGGTTGACGTTTTCTGTGTTGTATATGCTGTGATGAGCTTTCATGAATTCTGTGTGTACATTTAAATTGTTCTCTCTAGAACTCAGAGTTTGACATGTATCTGTAAGGCATGAATATCTATGGAGCATGTTGTATTTCACTAATTTTTTCTTTCTCTTAGATTGAGGGAGGGGAATGGAGTAGTACCCTGTTATTAGTGTGTGTCTGTGTATTTCTCCTCACTTCTTCTGGCTTATAAGAGTTACTAAATTTTATGATTTCTAATGAAATTTTTTGTTTTGTTTTATCTTTTACAATATTTTTTTGTTCTTTCCCTTTAGATCTCAGTAGAGTTTGGTGGAAAACAGGCAGGGATTTATGCCCGGTCCTTGTACAAAATTCTCTCAGCCTCTTCTGCCATAGGTTTCATTCCTTCTGAACGGGAGTTTTTCCTCATCGTTTTCATTCTCAATAACCTCGATCAGGATCTGGCCCAGAGACTCATTTAATTAGTGAATTGTGATTCCAGTTAAGCTTCACAACTTTTATTTCATGACATGTTTTAGAAGTAAACACGCTTTGGAAAGAGTATTTAAAACCCCACCAGCGTGTTGTGACAGGTGCTTCCGTTCTGCAGAGAGGGAGAGGCCCTTCCGGTCTCCCTGTGCGGCGCCCCGTCCGCGGGCGCCCGGTCCGCGAGCGCCCCGTCCGAGAGCGCCCCCTGCCGGCTTGATTAGAAACCCCACGCACTACGCTAGGGCTCACACCTCCAGGGCTGCGCAGGAGGGTCCTGCTGGAAGCTAACAGTCCAGCAGTTCTGGTCAATGATAGCAGAGCAGCCCAGACATGGTAAAAGTCCATCACAGACCAGGAAGAGGCAGACAGGCCGGAGGGCTCCAGCCTGAGGAGGTGAGGTGCCCAGTCGTGTTGAGACCCACCAGCACATGGAGTGGGGATGGTTGTGGCTTCCTTTCAGTGGCCTTTTATTTTTTAATTTTTATTTATTTATTTATTTTTTTACAGAGACAGAGAGAGAGTCAGATAGAGGGATAGACAGGGACAAACAGACAGGAACAGAGAGAAATGAGAAGCATCAATCATCAGTTTTTCGTTGTGACACCTTAGTTGTTCATTGATTGCTTTCTCATATGTGCCTTGACCGCGGGCCTTCAGCAGACCGAGTGACCCCTTGCTCAAGCCAGTGACCTTGGGTCCAAGCTGGTGAGCTTTTGCTCAAACCAGGTGAGCCCACGCTCAAGCTGGCGACCTCGGGGTCTCGAACCTGGGTCCTCCGCATCCCAGTCCAATGCGCTATCCACTGCACCACTGCCTGGGTCAGGCTCCATGGCCTTTTATTCTGGTTAAAATTGTTTTGTAAGTTTGCGAACTTTCTGAGGCTGCTTAGAGGTGAGGTGAGAAGCAGGGAGAGGCTGGCCGGGGGTAAGGCAGGCAGATGTAGAGCAACTGCCTGGATGAGGGGGTCTTTCTAGCAGGTGACACACTGATGTCGCATGGTTCTCTGATTATAGTGCAGCGCTTCACAGATAGAAATATAAAGGGAAGTACTCTTCTCTGAAAGGTTGTTCCTGACTGCAGAATGGGCGAAGGTTTAGACGAGCCATCTCCTCGTATTAATCCCGTAGGGTTCCATAGTGGGAAATAAATGAGACTTATTTATGCTTGCAAATCAAATGGCCATAAAAGGTTGTTTCAATAGACAGAGGCAAAATCATAATAAAATAATTTAGTGAAAATGGGAGCTAAGAGTATGCTTAATGGAACATGATTAGACTTAATTTTCTTACTATTTCTATCATTAAAGCGCCATTATCTTTCCCAAGACCTCATTTAGGCTTCTGGCCACATGGCGACTCAGAGGCGTAGGTGGGAGCGCGTGGAGGCCCTGCAAGGTCCGTGAAAATGCATAAATAGCTAATAATGTGCTGTTCCGTTCCTGCTATTTGATATCCATGTCTCACATGCAGCGTCTCATTTATTCTCTTCCTAACCCCATCTCTTGAAAGCCATAAGTATCATTATCTGAGAGCTTTCATACAAAGAAGTTTGATTCTAGAGTTGAAAACAAAACCCGGCTTACTGATGAACGTCCCTGGAGTGCAGAGGCACTGTGGGCTTTTAAGAATTTCTCTAGTGATTCCTTTGCCTTCAGGCATATTCGAGCTAAATCATATTTGTACATAAAAACAGTCAGCAATAGTGTTAGTCTTTTTACACGTCGCGGTACTTTATAGGTGGGTATAGGTAAGAATCTATCTGTGTACCTTACGCTCTCTCCCCTCCCCCCTGAGAGTGCTGCAGCCTCTGCTCGATGTTGGTAGGGAGACATTGCTGGCCTTTCTGCAGAGGTTGAGTCCAGTGACTTTAAGTTCAGTCTGAAGTCAGTGCCTGGTGGCCCCAGGGCCAAGTAAAAGCAGAGAGCAAGGTGTCGAGGTCAGGTGACAAAGGCTGGCCTGAGTGGGGGGGAGAAGCTGGCAGGGAGTGGGCGCCGTGGAGCTGATGAGGAGGGTGACATGGGGCTGCCACTCCTGTCCACTCTCTGCAGAGGCAATACAACTAATATCCGTGATTTATAATGACTGCATATTTCTAGATTGCCTTTAACTCCACTGAATTCAAAATGAATTAATATCCGAGAGCACTCATTATTAACCAAGATTTAGTGCAGATTCCAAAAATCTTAGGTGTTTAGAGTAATCGGCCTCAGCGTGCTGGTCTTCTGTGATGTCCCATTACTCTTTAAGTTCCTAAGTCCCATGGTCTGGGCTCTTCCTTAAGTTTAGACCTCTCCAAGGCTGCTGGTCCTCCTTGCCTCGGTCCAGCCCCACCTCCTTCTTCACACCAGTGATGAACGTCATTCCTCCAATGGTTTTCTTGATCGAGAGGACATTTATAAACTTCCTCTCTCTCCCTGCCTCCCAGTGTTTACGTGCTGTAGTGGGCTTCAGGGAGACTCAGCCGGGCTCTGGGGTGGAGGATTCCTTTAGGGCCCTAAAGAAAGGCAGGATTCTGAGGATTGTTTATCCACTTTATGTTGCCTTTCGGGTGATTAGTGAGCATTCTGGGAAGGGCGGTTGTGGGGGTCACCAGTCTAATGCTAAAGCTGACATTTGAGTGAGCTTTGTCACCATCTGCACATAAATATTTAAGACTGTATGGAACTGTTTTGTTTCAATATAGCCATAAACCTTTGACATTGTTTGACATTGTTTAACCTCTCATTCAAAGATTCATCTGGAAAGACGAAGCAGGGGGTTTAGCGTGAAGGGATGTTAGCGCAGAGAAGAACCTTAGCTCAAGTCTCCGGGCACAGGCCTTCTCCCCGGGCATCCGCTTCCGCTTCCGTAAGCCGCACAGCTCTTCCTCAGCTGCTGGCTTCCCGCGCGGCTCCCGCCCTGCTCCCGGGGGAGGGGGCAGCTGGGTGCTGGGCCCTCTGGAGCCGTGGGGGAAAGGCTTCCCCTCGTCATTCTGGCTTCAGACCACGTGCTCCCAGCGGCCCGAGGTTCTCTCCCCTTCTCTGCCCTTGATGGATCTGGTGACGGTGACTTGGATGCCGCGGCTCAGACTCACCGCTGTCGGCACCTGTCTCTCCGGAGCCCAGGGACCTGGTGCAGCAGAGCCTACACTTCGTGGAACTTCAGAGCATCGCGACGGGGGACGCTTGGGAATCGAAGTTGTGTTATTTCCCCCCTCAAAACAGGTTTTTGTTTGTGTGCGTGCGTTTGGTTTGGTTGTTAAACTTGTTACTTGTGCCCTGAGAGATGAGATGCTAAGATTAGTCAAAAGCGTTATAATAAAACCCAGTCCCTCGTGAATGGCATGGATATGTTCCCGAAACACAGGGGCATTTCCTCGAGGTCAGCACCCCTTCTCCCCCCACACAAACGCAAGCTCCGGACGGCGCCCGCCAATACCCCTTCATCCTTATGCACGCCGACTGCGGGGAGGATTCCAGGTCAGCCTGCCAGCCAGGGACCACACCTGCAGTCACCCGCAGCGGTCGTCCAGAATCACAGGAGAAAGGGCTGTGAACTTGCCGAGGGGCAGCGCTCATCCAGAACCACAGGAGAAAGGGCTGGGCACCACCCTCTGTGAACTCGCCAAGGGGCAGCGCTCATCCAGAATCACAGGAGGAAGGGCTGGCACCACCCTCTGTGAACTCGCCAAGGGGCAGCGCTCATCCAGAATCACAGGAGAACGGGCTGGCACCGCCCCTTTGTGAACTCGCCAAGGGGCAGCGCTCATCCAGAATCCCAGGAGGAAGGGCTGGCACCACCCTCTGTGAACTCGGAGGGGCAGCGCTCATCCAGAATCACAGGAGAACGGGCTGGGCACCACCCTCTGTGAACTCGGAGGGGCAGCGCTCATCCAGAATCACAGGAGAACGGGCTGGGCACCACCCTCTGTGAACTCGGAGGGGCAGCGCTCATCCAGAATCACAGGAGAACGGGCTGGGCACCACCCTCTGTGAACTCGGAGGGGCAGCGCTCATCCAGAATCACAGGAGAAAGGGCTGTGAACTTGCCGAGGGGCAGCGCTCATCCAGAATCACAGGAGAACGGGCTGGCATCGCCCTCTGTGAACTGGCCGAGGGGCAGCGCTCATCCAGAATCACAGGAGGAGGGGCTGGCACCGCCCTCTGTGAACTCGCCGAGGGGCAGCGCTCATCCAGAATCACAGGAGGAAGGGCTGGCACCGCCCCTCTGTGAACTGGCCGAGGGGCAGCACCCATCCAGAATCACAGGAGGAAGGGCTGGGCACCACCCTCTGTGAACTCGCCGAGGGGCAGCGCTCATCCAGAACCACAGGAGGAAGGGCTGGGCACCACCCTCTGTGAACTTGCTGAGGGGCAGCGCTCATCCAGAATCACAGGAGGAAGGGCTGGGCACCGCCCTCTGTGAACTTGCCGAGGGGCAGCGCTCATCCAGAATCACAGGAGGAAGGGCTGGGCACCGCCCTCTGTGAACTCGCCGAGGGGCAGCGCTCATCCAGAATCCCAGGAGAAAGGGCTGGCACCGCCCCTCTGTGAACTCGCCGAGGGAAGCCCTGGCGCCAGCGGGCAGCAGGAGAGCAGGCTCCACACGTGTGCTCACAGATGAAGCGGCTGAACTGCCCGTATCAGAGCCTCACTTGCTTTTCTGCTCCCTGTCTGCTGAGAGCGGCAGGGGTCACCTGGGGGCTGGCATAGGCAGTGCTGACAGCGGGCAGGGATGAGCTACTGTCTCCATGCACCCCTGTGAAGTGCTGGTCAGTGCTAGGAGGCACTCGGGGGCTGGACACGCACCAGGTCTGTTACTCACCTCTAGGTCCAGGTTGCGGGGGACAGCCGCCCAGTGGGCCGAGACCTTTGGGTGTGGTCCCTGCCGACAAGGGTCTGTGCCCTTCCTGGGGAAATCCAGCTGTTCGTCCTCCTCCCTTCCCGTCCTTTCCCCTGTCCAGTCTGTCTTCCTTCCATTCTGCCTCCCTCCTTTCATTCTCAGTCCTCATTCTGATTTCTGGTTTTCTGTTTGAGTTGCATGAGGAAAATCTAATGAAATCTAATGATGCCATCTTGACATCTAAGCTCTTAAATCTGAAGCTTGTTTATTAGTTAAAAAAATAAGCAGCCTGACCAAGCGGTGGCGCAGTGGATAGAGCGTCGGACTGGGATGCGGAAGGACCCAGGTTTGAGACCCTGAGGTCGCCAGCTTGAGCGCGGGCTCATCTGATTTGAGCAAAAGCTCACCAGCTTGGACCCAAGGTCTCTGGCTCAAGTAATGGGTCACTCGGTCTGCTGAAGGCCCACAGTCAAGGCACATGTGAGAAAGCAATCAATGAACAACTAAGGTGTTGCAGTAGAAAACTGATGATTGATGCTTCTCATCTCTCTCCGTTCCTGTCTGTCTGTCCCTGTCTATACCTCTCTCTGACTCTCTCTCTGTCTGTAAATAAATAAATAAATAAGCAAATGCCATAGCCTTCCCTTTCCTGCCCTTCCCACTCCCTTATTCCTGAGCTCAAGGGACCTCTCATGGACTGGGGGGGACAGTTGCCTTGATGCAGAAACAATGGACGTGACCATGTGGCCATGAGTTTCGGATATCCAGCCCATAGCTAAGACCTCCGCAGGTATTTATCCCAGAATAGATATTGATGAGGAGGGTCGGTTTCAGCTGCTGTCCTCAGGGCCCATAGGAGATGCCCAGCCTGGCTTGGCCCTAAGCAATCAATTTAAACTGTCAGGAGTTCCGTCCCAGACTTCAGAAATGGGGACCAGCCAGTATGTGGTCACTCTCTCCCTCGGTCGGTTTCCTGATTGTCCTGAAGTCTCATTCTTGTCTGCCCAGTATGTGCCCTGCTCACGCCCTGTGGGTTTCCCGCCCCCTCCCCCCAGACCTCTTCCCAGCACGAGACCCCCTGGCCCTCCCTGGGTTGTCCAGCGTGGCCGATATTAGCACTGCTCAGTTTATGCTTCGATTTAGGGCATCTTCTAGTTCCAGCTAATTTTTAAAAATGTCAATAAGGACGCACAATATTATCTAGGACGTGAAAAATTCCCGAGATTATTTTTCTTTCCCCATTGCAACCAATTTATTCCCCGAGACGGAATAGTTTCTATCATTATGTGGCCAAAAGGGAGCTTATTAAATGTTGCAAACTGATTGTATAAATTTAACTCATGATCTAAAAGGCTAAGCAGAGGAGAGCCGACCGCCCTGTGTTATGAAGATGGAGAACAGAAGTGTGACCGTGCATAGAGGACCGAGGGCAGCGTTTCCAGGATGAAGGACAGAGATCGGGCTGCCTCACGCTGCCGACTGTTAAAATAGCCCACATACGTGTCTGCGGGTCCCCTGGCGTCTGGTGCGTGACCTGCTCAGAATAGTTTATTGGAAAAAGATGCTCCTTGTTTAAAATTGAACTCCGTGAGCTGGCAGACTCGCCTGTCACTCCTTTAGAGACAGTTCTCTGCAACAGAAAGTGATGGAAAAATCTTGTCAGATCCAGAAAGTCTTTGGGGGGGGGGGGGTCAACAGGCATCATGTCGAGGGATTCTTACTTTTCAGGAGGAGGGGGGACCTTTTGCCGGTCAGGGAGAAGAGCTGACCTACCAGCGAAGGAGGTAGGTCACCCAGTCTGCAGCTCCAGGGAACAGGGCTTGTAGCGTGCTCCACTGGGTGCAGAACTGTGTCAGGTTTACAGTCACCTCCCTGGCTCTGCTGCCCCGGTGTGAGTTTAGAACCGTGAGGGCGGAGCAAGGCGACGGGAAGGGGATGCCCTTCTGAGTTGCAATCCTGGCTCTGCTCCTTATGTTCCTTTCTTGGGCCTCTGTTTCTTCATCTTCAAAGCGATGGAACCAGGAAGGCCTCTCAGAGTCTCCCAAAGCCTGGTAGTGGGCGAGTCTCGCTTTGCTTCCGGTTCGCCAGCAGTTTAGGGCAGGATGAGGAGCTCTTCTCCCTCCCTAGCCCAGTCTTCTTTCTGCTTACTGTACTATTTCTGTGCACGTTGAGACCTTAGGTTAGCATAGCTTCTAGCCAGATCCCACTAAGATCTTTCTCCTGCAAGATTTACTAGCCCCCCCCCCTCCTCAAGGCATGGATACCAGCACCTGGTGAACTCCCATTGCAAAAACGTTGCAGACTCCCACAGTAAAAAGGTCACGGTAATTGAAAATGTCTCGTGATAATTGTACATATTGATCTTTCCATTTGTTTTTACCATATGTAACATCTTCTTTCTTTAGCATGGGGGTATTTATATTTGTGAGCAATTATCTTTAATGGAGAGTCCCATTAAAACTGTGTCAACATCTTTCATAATTTTTGGAGAGCATATTTTCCATGCTGATGTAAGTGCTTCGTGAGTCCTTGACAAATATTTAGCATGTGAGAGATTTTAGGTCTTTAAAGTCAAAGGCTCTGGATTTACCATTTATAGCAAACATCGTTCACAAGCCAGTTTGCACCCGTGGAAGCTTGTTGAGGACCGTTTCTGTGGTTCTGCTTGACACCGTATGTAGCAGATGTTAGGGGCTCAGTAAATATTTGATTGTTTCATCGAAGGCAATTTCTAGTTACTGACAAGTTAACTTCTTTTTTTTTTTTGTATTTTTCTGAAGCTGGAAACGGGGAGAGACAGTCAGACAGACTCCCGCATGCGCCCGACCGGGATCCACCCGGCACGCCCACCAGGGGCTACGCTCTGCCCACCAGGGGGCGATGCTCTGCCCCTCAGGGGCGTCGCTCTGCTGCGACCAGAGCCACTCTAGCACCTGGGGCAGAGGCCAAGGAGCCATCCCCAGCGCCCGGGCCATCTTTGCTCCAACGGAGCCTTGGCTGCAGGAGGGGAAGAGAGAGACAGAGAGGAAGGAGGGGGGGTGGAGAAGCAAATGGGCGCTTCTCCTATGTGCCCTGGCTGGGAATCGAACCTGGGTCCCCCGCACGCCAGGCCGACGCTCTACTGCTGAGCCAACCGGCCAGGGCAAGTTAACTTCTTGAAGGAGAATCCAACAAACTGTATAATTCCTTCCCCAAGTGTATTCACCCAGGGGACTTTGAGCAAGGTTGTTCTTTTGTTCATTTACCAGAGGACCCTGTGGACCGGGCACTGTACCTAGGCACCAGGACACTGGTCAACCCTAGTTCTGCCCTCCGGGGCGCAGGTGGGGAACGGATGAACCAGCAGCTACAGTACACGGGGCAGGAGCTGTGATGAAGGCGGGCACAGGAAGGCGAGGAACACAGCCCACCACGGGAAGGACAGCCCCCGTCCCCCTGGCCTCCGGCTTCAGCAAACGACATCTGGCCTGGATTTTTTCAGAGCGAGTGTTAGTTTGCCGAGGCTTTATTTCGGTAAGGTGATGAGGACTGTTTCACTTCTGGAGAGTGTCAGGGATGCAAGGAGGAGGCGGAAGTGTGGCTGGAGGCACACTGGTTTCTGACCTGTCCCCTCTCCTGGGGGCCTGTACTGAGCTCGGGTAGCAGGTGTAGGGCAGACTGGCCTGTCTTTCAACCCTCCAGGCAGACACAGCAAAGGGGCGCAGCCCATCCCCAGGGACACTGGCCCCGGCAGCTTCCGTTTGGCTCCATTGTTTGGGTTCTCTCCAGGCATTGTGGTCCTGGCCCACAGAACCTGCTGTGAGCACAGGGCTCTGTTGGGAGCCCAGAGGATGGACACCTCCTGCTAGAAGCCTAAATACTGCAGAGGGACGGGGCTGGAAAACACGGTGCACCTGCCCAAGGGGCTCCCATGCCCCCTGCCAAGGGTGTTGCATGGGAGGGGGAGCTGGACTCTGGGGGCTGGGCTCTGCCCACTGATGGGGGGCTGGGCTCCGCCCACTGATGGGGGGCTGGGCTCTGCCCACTGATGGGGGGGCTGGACTCTGGGGGCTGGGCTCCGCCCACTGATGGGGGGCTGGACTCTGGGGGCTGGGCTCCGCCCACTGATGGGGGGCTGGACTCTGGGGGCTGGGCTCTGCCCACTGATGGGGGTCTGGACTGTGGGGGTGGGGCTCTGCCCACTGATGGGGGGGCTGGACTCTGGGGGCTGGGCTCCGCCCACTGATGGGGGAGCTGGACTCTGGGGGCTGGGCTCCGCCCACTGATGGGGGGGCTGGACTCTGGGGGCTGGGCTCTCCCCACTGATGGGGGGGCTGGACTCTGGGGGCTGGGCTCCGCCCACTGATGGGGGGGCTGGACTCTGGGGGCTGGGCTCTGCCCACTGATGGGGGGGCTGGACTCTGGGGGCTGGGCTTTGCCCACTGATGGGGGGGCTGGGCTCTGCCCACTGATGGGGGGCTGGGCTCTGGGGGCTGGGCTTTGCCCACTGATGGGGGGGCTGGACTGTGAGGGGCGGGGCTCTCCCCACTGATTGGGGGGCTGGACTCTGGGGGCTGGGCTCTGCCCATTGATGGGAGGGCTGGACTCGGGCTGGGCTCCGCCCACTGACTGGCCTGGCACGAGTTGGTCCAGACCCTCCCTCTGTGCCCGCTGGAACAGGTCACTGATAATGACTTGTATTTGCTGCTGCCAAAGGGCCTCTGCAGTATCTGTCAGTCAGATTTACAAATAATTAGACAGTTTTTCTCTTTAACCGGAAAGATGGAGGCCTTCAAATGATGACCCAGGTAGAAGGAGGAACTGAATTTTGCTCCTCCAGGCGCTTAGGGTGAGCGCACCGCACGCTGGGACTGCAGATGGGAGAAGAGCTTCAAGCCTCGTCCTTAGCCTCCTCCGAGCCCGCTGCACCCGGAAGCGCGATGGCAGGCCAGCAGGGCTGTGTGACTGCGTCACCGCTGGCAGGACAAATGTCCGGTGGCAGTTACCCCAGCCCGCACTTCATCAGACCCCAGACGTTCCCACTGTGGACCCCCACATTCTGGCCTTCCCCGGAAGTCCTTGTATATACCTGTGAGGTAGATGAGCGAACTTACATTAATCGGTGCCCTTCTGGTTTGCTGCAGCCCATTCCTCCCTTCTTCTCATCCTCAGCAGTCGGTATTTGGCTCACTGAGTCATGAGAACATTTCCCAAATCATGACGTGATATTTCTCTGGGACTGAAGGTGTTGGAGCGACAGTGTCCTTGCATCTGTTCTGCCTCCTCCTGGCTCGTGTGACCTGTACCTCGCCCCCCAGGCCTTTGAAGCCACTGGGGCTGTGGACACAAACCAAGTCGTGGGAAGCGTGGCCCCTCGGCCCTACCATAGACCCTGCTGTGCTCCCCAGGCCTGTGGCCCCGGATCTGTGTCACAGGAATGGGGAGCTTCGTCTCTGCCACTTTAGGACGAGGAGCCTGGTGAGGAGGTGAGGCTGGACACCCCCTGAGGAGATGATGGCTCCAGCCAAAGGTGACAGCCGCCTGATCTCAGGCAGAAGACAGATCCGAGAGAAGATCGGGGGGAACCAAGAGGGCTTGGTGGGGAACCGAATGTGGAGAAGAGATGCAGTGCCCAAGGTGACTGCCAGCTGAGCAGGCTGCAGGACCGTTCACAAAACAGGAACCGGACAAGGAGGGAGGGGCAAGGAGACCAGGAGTTCCGAGTCCCTGAGCCGCGCAGCCTGTGGGGGCAGCCTCGGGAAGAGACAGCACTGGGAGGGCATGCCCTGTTCCCCTCCCGTGCCCTCGTTTCATCTGAGCACGGAAGACCCTCCTCTGTGGCCTCCAGGTGTCCGGGCGTCCACCCTGCGGGCTACGGGAAGGGGAAGGCGAGGGAGCTCAGACCCCGCTGGTCCCCAGCAGCCCGCTGTGCCCAGGGCCGGCACGTGCGCCGTAGACGCCCATGTTGAATCGGATGTGCTGTGTGTTTATTTCTAAGCGTTTGTAGACCTTACGTGCACAACACTGCGAGCTCCCGCCTCCCATTCTCTCCGTGGCTCCGGACCTCCTTAGGGTGGGTGGTGGTGTCTTTTGAATTCTGGGCCGCAGCAAAGGCGGGAGAGAGCGCCTGTGCTTCATTGATACTTCTGCTCGTTAAAGGGACCTCCCGCCTTGACTGTTCAGATTTCTGCTTAACCTGCTCTGGGGACAAGTTTTCAGTGCCGTTTACACCTCCCGGTGCTGGAACAAAGCGTAACGCTCTGTTTACAGTGCGGCCGCCGCGGGAAGGCCGATCATTTTCCGGTGGCGTTTCCTTGCAGTGCCCTTGGTGTCCGAGGGCCGTCCTGTTGAAGCACGAAGCAATTAGTTTTGAGAAGGCTGATTCTTCAGGGTCCAGTGCTCGCCTGCCTTTCATTTGCTGAAGCTGCTGCACATTTTAATGAAGTTGTTTCATCTAGGTTGCCAAACACTAGAATTTTGCTGCTTCAATCCTAATTATCTCTACTGGCAAATGCTGTGTTTTATTAGAACTCTCGAGGGCTCTGTTTATTAAACGTCCACACACTATGGCGTCAGGCGCACAAATTAGGTCAGATGTGCTTCTCGAAGGCTTGTGGATGGAGTGAAATGTTTTCCTCATCTTAAAGGGCGTTGGGATGGTGGCTCTGTGGGACGTGGGCGCTGTCTTCTCCCTCGGGCCCGGCTCCCCTCCACGCCGGTCAGCGCCGGCTAACGCTGGGTGTCTGTCCGTGGCGGCTCCAGCATCATTCTCGTTCTCTGGGGTGACGTGCTCATTCTTTCTCCTCCTGTAGTTGCCTAAGACTTACATCTTGCTTCCTGGGTTGTGTGTCTTACAGCAAAGTGATACACAGAGGTGGGCAAACGTAGGTTTACAGTTTGTATGGACAATAGTAATTGCTAAATAATACGAGAATAAACTCTGTTTTGCGCACTCACACCTGTAAACTTACTTTCGCCCCGCCCTGTATACTAAGGACTCTCATGGACCAGGTGGTCCCAGGGGTGGCGGCACAGGGCAGGGAGGGCACATTGTGGCATGAAAGGAGGGAGGGGAGTGGCACAATAACAGCCCCAAACAATATTTCATGGCTTGTTTCCGGCTGAATAACCCGGTGGTTCCTCGGGCGGGCGGTGTTGGTTAAGCTGGGGGGAGGGGCGCTGGCTGGTGTGGTGACTGGCGGCCGTCCCTTCTCTGCCGCTGCGACGCAGTGGTCACCAGGCACGGGTGCATGGCCATCAGGGGCATGGCTTCTGCCACCCACACACCAGATCCCGGCTTTGCCCTCGAGGGGCTGGGAGGTCTTTTTGTAAGAAACACTTCGCCTCCGTGAGCTCAGGTTCCTCACCTGTGAGAAGGGAGAACTCCATGGCTGCTGCTGAGTTTCTGTGAGCACTGAATGATGACGCAGGTAAAGTGCCTGCATCGGTCCTCAGTTCTGTCCTGCTCCGTCTCGGGCCCTCACGGCTGCTCCACCGCTGCCCGCCCTGGTCACGCCGAGGCTGCCGGTGCCCGGGCCGCGACCCTGTGCTGAAGGCCCTGGTGAAGGTCATGACCTGCTTTTGTCTCTCCTGACCCTACTTTCCTTGCATGTGCTGGGGTGCCGCCGATGGCGTGGGGTTCTCGCCTTATTACTGAGCCACGGGGTTCAAAGCCAGGGGCCAGGGGTGCATGTAGCCTCCTGTGACAGTCCTTTCCCCAGACTCGGGCGTCACTTTGATGGGGAGGGCTGTCCTGGAGGAGCGTCTGCTGAGTTGGCCCTCGACCTTGGCCCGTGGTCTTGAGCCCAGCTGGGGCTCCCTCTTGTCTTGGTTTATATCCGCCTTCTACACGTGCCCGAGAAGTGCTCCGGCCCCACCGGGCTGCCTCGGGTTTCTCCCTTCGCACGATCGCTCCTCTGAGTTCGAGAAGTAAACGTGATGTTTTCAGTGCATAATTTATCCCCTGTAGGCTAATGTGGTTGTGAAACAGCGAGAGCAAATCTTACGAAATTGGCTCAAGAGAAATGAAATGACTCAATTTGATAGAAGGTAATAGAAGTGTACTTTTTCATGTTTACACCTTCGCAACCGCTCTTCGCGCATGGTTAGCACTCTCTCCGGGGGACTCACGATCCTGGCCACAGCGGGGGCTGCCTAGAGAACCCCGTTGTCACCTTGAGCAAGAACAGCACCTGCTCTGTGCTCTGCCCCTCCCCCGCTGGGGAAGCTGTGTACACAGAGGGAAGGGGAAGTAAATATAATAACATGCGATTTTTATAAGCTCTACTTTATCATGAGCAAAGTTGAGAGTTTATGAATGGTTTGAAAACCAATAACAAAGAAACTAAAAATGCAAGCGTTTATAAAAATGTGTTTTAATTTACTTTTTAGTTACCGTTGGCATACCATATTAGGTGTGCATACAATTTCAGGTGTACAGCATAGTGACTAGATGTTACATACCCTGCGGAGAGATTCCCCTGGTAAGTCCAGTACCCACCTGACACCGTATATAGTCATTGCAATACCGACTGTATTCCCTGTGCTGTACTTTACATCCCGCAACAATTTTTATAACCAGCAGTTTGTATTTCCTAATCCCTTCACCTTTGTCACCAAGCCCCTTGTCCCCCACCCCCTTCCGGTGACTGTCAAAGGCTATAAGAGAAAAGGAACCATGTCTCCCAGTCTGGTTACAGGGTTATCGATTGCTTCTTTCTTCTCCGCATCAAATACTTTATCCTGAGCACTCGCAGCAAGGAGGGTAGCAGGGCTTTCGATAGATGCACCTCGGCTGGATGCCCCTCTGCAGACGATGGAGCAGTGGGGCTGGCAGAGGCCTTTCTTCTGCAGAGCTGAGATCCCCAGGCCGGGAACCTCACGACCGGTTTGTCCGGGGTGCGATCCTGGGTTCTCGGTGGTGAAGGGGAGTGGAGGGTTGGAAAGTTGGCTTTTGTACAGAAGGAAGTGCCTGTGGTGATAAGTGGCACTCACCCTGTGGGCACGGGGAGAAACTGAAGCATTGGCTTCACAACGAGCCAAAAATATTGCCAAGAGCGTTGTAGGAAAGGCACACTTATTATTAAACCGTGTGCACCGGAGGGGCCGCGGCTCTGTCTCCAGGAAGACTGACCTAGATTGGCTTACAGACGGGTCTTTGAGCAAGGAGTGGTCTGTGTCATTTAACCGGATGGGATAAAAAGAAAAGATTGATTAGCTTCTTTTTTCTTCATGAAAATCGGTTTCCTATGTGTCGTTAGTTACTTTCTCATGAATAACATGTCGTGTCATGTTGGTGCTTATTAATCACCCTCACCTTCCAACTAACTGTAAGAATAATTGGAGGAAATTGGCGGCAGACCATGGCTTCCACATTAATCTTCACAAGCTGGTGTCAGTGAAACAGACACTAACATCCACTTTTAAACGCGTGTTTCTGAAGCACGTTAGAAATGTTTAGGCATCGGTGGTATTTGGGGAGCAGACGTCTTGTGTCAAGCAGAGACATAGGCGAGGGGTCCCAGGATCTCCCGTGGCTGTCATCAGGGAGGTCCACGTCTGTCGAGAGGGCATTTCAGCGCCAGGCGCAGTGCTGGTATTTTTGGTCAGATTTGGAAACCACGTGCCCCTCAAGGGACCCTGGCCGCTCTGCTGCCTGTCCTCACTCTTGGACTTGGGTTATTGGTGTCTCTATGCCAGGGGTCCCCAAACTTTTTACACAGAGGGCCAGTTCACTGTCCCTCAGACCGTTGGAGGGCCGCCACATACAGTGCTCCTCTCACTGACCACCAATGAAAGAGGTGCCCCTTCCGGAAGTGCGGCGGGGGGCCGGATAAATGGCCTCAGAGGGCCTCATGCGGCCCGCGGGCCATAGTTTGGGGATGCCTGCTATATACTATAGACCATGACCGGTCAGCGGAGCAAAGGGAAAGGTAGCATGATAAAGCCCTCACTGGCCCTTAAAGCTGCTGCCCAAAGGAGTTTAATTGTCCAAAGCAAGTGTCATGGTCATCTCTAATTACCAGCGGGCGGAGAAGTGACCTCCTGACTGCATACCCAGGAGAGAGAAGTGGCAAATTTGTATACATTTGTCATGACGAGCTCGAAGCCAGAAATGTAGCTGATCATTAAAACGGAAAGCTGGTTCCTTGGAAAGACCAGTAAAACAGGACAAAGCTTTCGTGAGCCTCAGCAACAAGGAACAGGAAAGAGACGACGTGCACAGTGACAGTAATAGGTTCGGACAGGGTTTGTGAGGCTATCAGAGCCCGCAGCGCATAACTTGGTTATGTGTGTGCAAACCTGCACGTTTCAGATGCTTTGCTAGGAAATGGATCTGAACAAAATTGGATCAAGGTGTAGATTCCTGAGAAGACGTTTTTCAAAATATGCTTAAAGACCTACCAGTAAAATTACACCAACTGCAGTTGCTTTTATTAGTGAGTTCTACCAAATCTCCCAGAAACAGACATTAGAGGTACCATTCACCCTTGGGGAATAAAATGGGTGGACAAGGCGAGCATGAAATTGGTACTAAAATCCAGCGAGGATGTCACTCATAAGCAGGTAATTTAAGAACATTGCCGCAACTATTGTAAAACAAGCTAGTTCAGGGAGCCTAGCGGCCGGTGAGCATCACTGCCGATGTGCTCCCCCGGAACTGTCCTACGGGGGTCTGCCTGCCTCGCCCCCCCCCCCCCCCCCCGGCATCGCAGCCTTCCCTGCAGCCAGACCACTCCATCAGCCGCACCGTCCTGTTCTGTTCCCGGCTGTCGCCTGACTCATCCGCCTTCCGACGCGACATACAGTCGTTTACTGTGTGTGCTACAGGGTTCACGCCACAATCCACAGGGGCAGGACAGGGCTTATTGTTGCTGGTGTGTTACTGTTGTTGTTTTCACTGATACAAGTCAAGGACCTAGAACAGTTCGCAGTCAGTAAATACAGGGCGGGGCAAAGGTAGGTGGATAGTTGTTCGTGTGGAAAATAATACAATAATTAATAAATAACGCAAGAGTAAACTTCTGCGTATTCACAACTGTAAACCTACTTTTGCCCCACCCTGTGTTTGTTGCAAAACCGAACTAATTCTACATGCAACATGGGATGCCGGATTGGATCCTGGAACAGAAAAGGGCATTGTGTGTGTGACATTTGAATGAAGCCTGTGGTTTAGTTATTTGTCTTGTTTCAGTGCTAATTCCTTAGTTCTGGTAAATGCACCGTGGTTAGGTAAGATGTTAACATGAGGGAAGACTGGGTGAAGAAGGTCTGTGGAAACTCTCCATACTATTTTTGCATTTCCTGTAAATACAAAATTATTTCAAAATAATTTTATTAAAAAGTAAATTAGTTCGAAGAATTCTGAGGTGCTTTAGCATTTAAAAAGTAAAAATAAGCCTGAGCAGGCAGTGGCGCAGTGGATAGAGTTGGGCTGGGACGCAGAGGACGCAGGTTTGAAACCCTGATGTCGCTGGCTTGAGCACCGGCTCATCCGGCCTGAGTGCGGGCTCACCAGCTTGAACGTGGGGTCACTGGCTTGAGCGTGGGATCACAGACATGACCCCATGGTCGCTGGCTTGAGCCCAAAGGTTGCTGGCTTGAAGTCCAAGGTAGCTGGCTTGAGCAAGGGGGTCACTCTCTCTGCCCCCCCATCAAGGCACATATGAGAAAGCAATCAGTGAATAACTAAGGAGCCGCAGTGAAGAATTGATGCTTCTCATCTCTCTCCCTTCCTGTCTGTCTGACCCTATCTGTCCCCCTCTCTCTCTGTTGCACACAAAAAAAGTAAAATAAAATTTCTATTCAAGTGACTCCTCCTCAGTGCGTCCCGCCTGACCACACGTGCAGTATGTGAGGGCTCACGGCGATTCCCAGTCCTGCCTGCTCTACTTGTTCTGTTCTGCCCTAGCAGTGTTGCCTGTAACGCATTATACAGTTCACTTGTTTACTATGCCTAGTGTTTGTTGTCTGTTTCCAGGAGGGCAGGGAACCTTGATTTGTTTACTAATATACTTCAAATGCCTGGAACAATGCCTGGTTCATCATAGCTGTTTGTTAATTATTTGTTTAGAGAATTAATAAATGTAATTTATGTTTTTAAATAGAGCAAACCGTCTCTCTGTGTGTGGGTGCATGTGTATGTATGTGCGTGCACGAAAATGAATAGGAAAAGGCCTGGATGGAGCCTACTAATTGATGTGTTACTTTTTAGGGTGGGACTAGTTACAGAGAGATCAAGGGGCGGGACCAGGAGCAGAGTGAGGCCCACACTTGGAGTGCGTGCGTGCGTGCGTGCATGCGTGCAAGGATCTCAGCGTGAGGGCCTCCTTTTTGCATCACCCTAATCCCAGAGTTTAAAGACTGTCTCTTTATTTTTATGTTATTTGAAATTTCATAGTTTTAATTATAAGCTGTGGTGTTGAAGTTTTTAAAAATTCAGAGGAATGAAAAAAACGATAGCTGATTATTTTTGAATTCCTTGAAAATTATGAAAAAAACTTGTTGGTCTTTAAAATGAGAAATGAAGACAGATGAATTATTCACTGTTTTCATTCTCTCCGGGACCAGAGTGACTGCTCCCTGCTGTCTGAGGTGGAGGGCTGGGAGAAGCTGACCTCACTCTCTCAGGCCCCGGTGTGGTTCACAACGCACACATTGACGCACAAGACTCACGGATTAAAGTAGCCGTACCAGTTTGCTCTTGAACTGCAGAGATAGTTCTTTGTTTAAGTAGTTTTCTTTTATGATCTCAAAATGACTTTGAGGTGTGGTCTTCTAAGTTCCAAGTACTTGACTTCTAGTCCCTCTGACTCCATTGTCACCCGACTAAGCACAGTGGGCTGTGTGGCTGTCCCTCTGCGCGTGGGCAGGGGCCCGCGTCACGGTGCCTGTGCTCTGGCTGGTTCAGGCTGCCTTCCGCTCACTGATGTCACCGATGGGGCGAGCCTTAATGTGGACACACTCGCATCGTTCCAGTGCAGAGATACTCATGGCACTTGTGCATAGAGCGAGGGGATAGAGGGCATCTGATCATTTGTTTTCATTAAGATGTCACTGTATCTCCGTACAGTGATGGTGAAAACTGTCATCTGTTGCAGGAGCATCAGGAGAACATTCTGGGTAACACCATGCAAAGTGTGATTGCACTGCTCAACAACCTGGTTGCCTGCAAGGACTCGAACATGAAGCTGCTTTTCGAACAAGGTAGGAAGTGCTCCTTAGTATTCGCCTCCACTCTGTTGAGTTTGCCTCTTTGTAAATTTCCTCATCTTACCTGGTAGGGAGTCAAGACATGCTATTTAAAGTTGATCAGTCAAGATAGATGTTTAAGGACCTATAAATAATATTACCAGCCAAAAGGAGAAGTGCAGATAGATTATGATAGTTTCTGTGTTAATTTATTTCCTATGTGGCACAAAATGCAAGTATAAGCACAGCAGTTAGACTTATTACTGCCAATCAAAATAAAAACATATATGGTCAAACGCACCTTGTGAAATGAGACCGGATGGGTTGAGGGTGGCTTTACTTTGCTTCTAATATGTATCTGCAATGTTATAATTTAAAACAATTTTTAAGCCTTTGTATTTTAAGAGCTGTTTTATGTTCAAGACAAAATTGAGGGGGAGATACAGAGACTTCCTATATAAACCTTGCCTCTCCACAGATAGGAGATATATATAAGGTCTACTGGAAAGTTATGTCCGTTTTTGGAATAAAACAAAATACAAATTTTTCTTACCGTCAATAAACTTTATTAAATAATATATTTCCACACCAATCCTATCTTCCGAATATGGTCCGAAATGGTTTGCTGAGCTGAATTAAGCCTTTCTGCGATCTCCAATGTTGTCAGAAAAGGATCTTGCTCCAACATGGTCTTAACAACATCGTCATCGATCAAAGATGGTCGCCCAGAATGTGGCTTATCAGTAAGGTCGAAATCACCTGTTTCGAATTTTTCAAACCGTCTTCTGCATGTCCTATCAGAAACTGTACCTTCACCTAACACTTTCAATAAATTTCTACATGCTTCTATAGCATTTCTTCCTTGTTGAAATTCGTATACAATACAGTGGCGTAAATGAACTTTATCAGTAGCCATGGGTACACTTATTGCTTCACACATAAGACTAACGTGAATCAACTTTGTTTTAGTTAATTTGCTACGTCAGTATGTATACATTAAGTGATAAAAATAGGCACACATGCGCCAAATAAACATGTGCTTACATGTCAAAACTTGTTGTGATAGAAACGGACAGAACTTTCCAGTAGACCTGATATATCTTGGTGTTGCCTCAGAATCTTTTATTTTCTGGTTAAGCAAGTACCCATCTATTTTAATTTTATCATTTGAAAGCAAAATAATTTTGTCATGCGCTGTTTTGGCTTATATGGAAATAATCAAATCATTTTTCCTTGAATCTATTTATATAATGGATATTTAATGTATTACATAATGTTAAACCATCCTAGCATTGAGTCAGTAACCACTCTTAGTTATGATATGATTCTTTAATGGTGCAACTTAAGTTCTTTGCTATTTCTTTTCAGGATTTTCCATTGCCATTCATAAGTGTGATTAGTCTATAGTTTCGTTTCTTGGTTTTGATGAAATACATTCTTTGCTAGATTTTGGTGTTAACCACTAAATTGCTTCTTTACAATCAGTAGAAAGTTTGTTCTCTTTCTGTGGTTCTGGGATAATTCAAGAATCACTGAAATTATCTATTCCTTAAAAGTTAGTAGAATTTCCTCTGGCTGGTGCTATTTCTCGAAGGTATGTTAGTAGTGATAGCTCTTTAACACTTTTCTTGATTTCTACAGAGATAATACATCTTATTACATTTTTCTCTCTTACAGAGTTGGTTTTTAGTAAATTGAGTTTTCCTAGAAAGTTTTCATTTCAGACACATTTTTAAATCTCTTTAAATCTATTGCCATAGAGTTGGACAAAATAGGTTTTCACACTTATTACCTTGGTCTCAGAAATTAAT
The DNA here is from genome assembly GCF_036850995.1 of Saccopteryx leptura. Classification (NCBI taxonomy): domain Eukaryota; kingdom Metazoa; phylum Chordata; class Mammalia; order Chiroptera; family Emballonuridae; genus Saccopteryx; species Saccopteryx leptura. Next base: position 12,285,135 of record NC_089512.1, read on the forward strand.
CTTCCTATTACCATTTTTTACATTACGTATTTGTAGTTCTGTGTTTTTAGTGAGTAGTTAATATAATGGTCACATAATTTTATTAGACCAGTTTGGAATTTACTTATTAGTCTTACTTGAGAAAAAATCAATTTCTGCTTTTATCTTAATTCATTACTTGTGCTTTTGTTGAGTTTTTCTAAGTTATTATGTAAAGATGTTTATCTCTGTTTTTTTCGGAATCAATAGAAGTATTTAAAGTTATGAATGCTTTTTGGGTATTGACGGACTTACGTGTTACTCAGGATTCCAATCTGTTGTGTGTTCGTTTTTGTTTTCTGCATACATTTTAATTTAGATTTGTGTTCCTTCGTTAAGCCAAGAATTGGTAAGGAGTGAGGGTGTGTTTTGCTTTATTAATTTTGCTATTTCTAGTTTTATTATACTATGATCAGCAAATGTTAGCAGTACTAGTTCTACTTTTTAGAATTTATTGAAGGTTTCTTGTACCTAATATATGATCAGTTTTCATGATTTATTTTGTACACTGGAAAAGGTACATACTGGCTTTGTGACAATGACAGATACTAACATGCCTTCCCACCATAAACAACAGGACAACTCAACAAAATACATGAAACAGTTGTTTTTTGTCTTTGGAAAATAGCAGAATAGGGCTATGATCCTTGTGAGAAGGGAGACACACATGAGGTAAAACCTCATGTTACTCTGGCTTTTTTTTTTTTTCCCCTTGAAGAAGGGGAAGCCGAGTTCATGTAGAACACAGAGGTCTTGCTGAGCTGGGAGGGAGGGTTCAGTGTCCGGGGATGTGAACCGCTGAGTGTTCGGAGGGCAGAATATAGGAAAAGGGTTGTGGGAAGGGCTAGAGCCCAAAGTCTCCATGGAGGCTTCGCACTGGTCCTTGGTGAGGACTGGGCTGCGCTTGCGCAGAGCAGGGTTCTGCTAGCCAGCCGAGCAGAGGAGAGAGCGTCTGTCTGTGCCACGGGCCGAGAGTTGTATTGAGAGAGCAGAAATCATGCGGTGGTGAGATGTAGGAATTCCAGCTGCACCGCTGAAGCACTACTCTACACCCGCCTGCCTTAGACTGAAGGCCATGTCCCAGGACTAAGAATGAAACCAGCTATAGACCTGTCCTGACAAAGAATAAAACTAAATCCTTCATGGTCAAAGCAAAAGTCAGTATCACTTATTACAATATAATCAATCCTGCCTCTTGACAGCATGCTATCTGCAATGACCAGTAAATATCCAAAAACTAGGAGACGTGAAAAAGAAACTGGAAAATGTGACCAATAATAAAATGTCAATTCAAGCAAAACTCAAGATTATCCAGGTGTTGGAATCAACAGACTACTTTGTAAACAATTATTATGAACATATCCAAAGCCAACAAGAAAAGGATGGACATATAATATGTGAACAGGTAGGGAATTTTATCAGAGAAATTGATTCTATAAAAAAAAACAACCAAGTCGACGTCAAGAACTGAAATGCATAATTTCTGAACCATTGTTTATTTCCTATAAGAATGGCTCATGTTTGTAGCTGAATAGGTTTCTCAGCCTGATCCCTGTCCAAAGAAATTTGGGCTCCCTAAGACCTTTGAATTCTGAAATATAATTCTCTCTGCCATTTTTAATTCAAGAGGGTGCTGTTTCTGATGTTACAGTTTGAACAAAAACTTTTGTTAGTTTTCCATAAATCTTGACGATCATTCCATTAAATGAATAAAAAACCACCCTTGAATTCCCTTCAGAACATCTCTCTGACGCGGATTGAGAATCCGATGGTGTGGGACAATGCCTGTAACAGTCTGAGTGGCTCTGTTTGCTGGCTGAGAGTGTGGATGAGGAGTCCGGTGTCTGAACTGGAGATCTCGGAGGTCGCAGCTGCCGGCCCAGGAAGTGTGGGATTGCATGGCTGAGGCGGGTTGAGGGGCAAAGTTCTAGACGACAGGAGCCCAGGGCAGTGAGAGGCCAGGCCTGGGAGGATTGTCTCTGAGGTGATGGAGTAGCTGCCAGAGTTTAGCGTCCAGTAGGCTAAGAGTCGGATCACCGAAAGCACAGGTGGACTTACCATGAAGCTGACCAAGCAAGTGTCAAGGGCCTCATTAATATAGGAGCAATTTTACATTCATAATTTATTTTTTCTTCTTAATAGTCCATTTCCATCCCCAACTGTAAAAGCCTAAGTTCTCATAATGCCCAGCCCCATTCCAAGCTTTGTGTAGTAAAGTGGAAATCACAAAAAATAACTATGGCAAAAGTAGCGTTAAGGCAGCATTGAACTTGGGGAGCATGGGGGAGAGGTTTAGTGCCCGGAGCGTGATGGCAGTCGAGGGAGAAGAACCAGGTGGTACGGGCTGTTGATCTGAGGTCTGGTAAACCAGAGCCTGTCATCTGGCCCCTGACTGTTACAAATAAGGTTGTGTCGGAACACAGAAGTGTCTATTCATTTGCATAATTCCTGTGGCCGGTTTTTGTTGTATAATAGCAGTGTTGAGTAGTTGAGATAAAGACGGCCTGGCCCACAAAGCCTAAGATAGTTACTACGTGGCCTTCTGAGAAAGTCTGCCAACTCCTGGTCTAGAAGCCGCCACATCGGACAGGGCAGCACCACCAAAGACCCACAGTGAATGCAGAGTGGGCGAAGAAGTAGCCATCACTTGAAGGGTCTGCTGAGGAGATAGCCTCTCGAAGGGGCAGGTTTCAGAGAGAGGTGGAAGGTTCATAGAGGAGAGGCTGACAGTTTGAGGGATGCTGCTGATAGCTGAGCTCCAGCCGTCAGCGGGAGGGGTGCAGAGGTTGGTAAGGGGCGGGACGTGGCTTCTGACAGGAGCTGTGCGACTCCTTGCTCTCGAGACTGCAGGGGATTATGGGTGACCGGCAGTTCTGCGCTTCCTGTGACAACAGAAGTGGAGTCAAAGGGCACGGAGAGCCCAGATGGTCTTAGGGCTGAGGTGGCGGTCAGGCTGTGAGTGTGGCGGGGTGAGGAAGGGTAGTGGGTTCTAGGAGTACAGGCGCTGGAAACTCCTTCCTGGCCCCCCCTAGTGGAGGTTACAGGGGACGGGAGGGATGAGTGGTCCATGGGGTCTGCAGAACAGTCTGATTCAGGTTCCGGAGGTGAACACTAGTCTGATTTACCATCATACTTGACTGCCCTCCAAACTCCTTCACCACTAAACATGTATGCTGATCCCCCCCACAAAAGTTGGGTAAAGATCTGACGGGTGTTTGCAAACCCAGAGCGTACTAAGGTTGAGGGGAGCATGGACACGTGGACATGAAGAGTCACTGATGCCCTGCCACTTGCATGAGCTTGAATGTCTGTGGTTGGTAAGAATGAAGTCTTCTTGTTAGTCTTTATTTTGGGTCTGTTCTGGTTCAGTTGGTGGTTTATATATTCATTACATTCACACAGAATTAGGTTTCTTATTCCAAACATACAGATCTATTTCTGATATTGATACGTTAAAGATCAGCCCCATGTAAGTGAGCTGTAAATTAGATGAAGTGGAAACGATTATTCTGCCTCGAAGTGACCCATTACTGGCCTGTCTCAGGCCAGTGTCAAGCGGAGGTCCTCCTCGGATCCCACACCCACGGTGGGAGGCTGAATCCTAAAGCCCACGCTTCCCCTCACGCATTAGCGTCTCTGAAACCAGCACGCAGACCACTGCTGTCCGTGCGGCGGTCCTGACGTAGTTCTTGCCGCCGGCCCGTGCACACTGAACCCTGCAGAGTGGTGTGCGCACCCTGGGAGTCACCCCATGGGGGGGGGGTGCAGCCATGCCCCCTGCACCAGCCGGATGGAACAGAGCATGGGGAACAGCAGGACGCTGATGATTCCGAGCTGCCAAGTGGGGAGAGTCAGCCTCCAAGAGGAAGTCTTTTTTAGAAGCCTAACCCAGTTCATTTTGCTTATATTTTCCCTATTTTATATATATAAAGGCAACATATGAGAAAAACCATATCAAAGTTTGTCTCAAAAAGCACTTTTCTTGAGTGTAGATGAAGTTCTAAGTGATAGAGCAGGAGGCAATGTAATTGGTAGAGTTCTTTCTCTCATTCTCTCTCTCTCTCTCTCTCTATTTCTTTCTTTCTTTCTTTTTTTTTTTTTGTGTGTGTGTGTTTTTCTGAAGATAAAAGCAAGGAGGCAGAGAGACAGACTCCCTCATGTGCCTAACTGGGATCCACCCGGCATGCCCACCAAGGGGCGATGCTCTGCCCATCTGGGGTGTTGCTCCAGAGCCATTCTAGAGCCTGAGGTGGAGGCCATGGAGCCATCCTCAGCGCCTGGGCCAACTTTGCTCCAGTAGAGCCTTGGCTGCGGGAGGGGAAAGAGAGATAGAGAGAGGAAGGGGGGGTGGAGAAGCAGTTGGGCACCTGTCCTGTGTGCCCTGGCCGGGAATTGAACTTGGAACTTCCACACACTGGGCCGACACTCTACCACTGAGCCAGCCGGCCAGGGCTGGTGGAGTTTTTTCTTTCTTAGCGGGACATACAGTAATGGTGTTTAGACTCGGAAGGTTGGCAGATAATACACACACAAGGGTCTTAGCATGGTGTCTGCCACCTGGTAGCTGGCCTGAGTCTGATAAGTAGTCATGACTTCGCCAGCGCCCAGCTGCATTATGTACTTCAGGCCTTTTTGTTTTAAAGTCTTCACTTTTAAATGAGCCATTTAGGGGAAGAATTCATAAAACACAGAAAGACCTTTTGTTTATATTTGAAAAATATCAGCGTTATTAACATTTTAAGGCTGGCTGCTGCTTGTCCCTGTGCACTGACCTTTCGATAATGGATGTTAATCCCAGTGCCAGTTTTACCAGCGGAGCGGGCGGAATAATGGATTTCTGTGGCACACGGCGGCGGCCAAAACACGGGGCCCCTCCACAGAAGCATATAAAGAAAATGTTTCCATTGGTTTATGGCGTGTCAGAAATCAAAATACTCATTTCTTACTTGGTTTATTATAAAAACTGCCTACATTGGTGTTTATTAAAGAGACCAGAAAATCGCTGTGAGGGTTGTTGGGGTTTGAAGTGTACTTGATAGCTAGCTTAGATGGTGTACTTGTATGAATAACATTCAAAATACTATGCAGGAGGGCGGGCTCGGCAAACACCATCCTGAAAGATCTATCGAACACGTCTTTGATTAAAGTGACGAGGTATAGGCCAGCCCGGTTGTGATGTCTCCATGGAGATAACTTGTCAGACACTCAGGGACATTATGGAAACCACGGAGTGGAGGGCCACAGGGGAAACCATGCTCATGTCCCGTTTCTGTCATCTCTGACCTTGCCTGCAAGGTCAGGACAGCACCCTCATGGGAGGAGGGACGGTGGCGGGAGTTCGTGGCTGAGCTGGCTTCGCCGCGGCACACGGGTCTCTTGAATGTTGAAGGGACCGCTTCGGGCCACGCTGACCTCAGCTGGGCCTGTCCCTCTTCCTTTCCACGCTTCTCCAGGTACCTGCTCTTTCTCAAAGACGAGGAGCAGCCCGGAAGGGACCTACCTGTCCATAAAGACGAGGGAGGAAAGTTATGTGAAAGGCAGAGAAAGGCCAGACGTGACAAGAGAAACAGAAGGAGAATCCACATTGTGTAAGCCTGAGAGATGCAGACAGGCTCACTCTAGAAACGGGCTTGCTCAGTGGGAGAGGCAGGAGCTTCCAGGAGGCCTGGGACAGAGAAGGTCGTGGGCAAACTGGGAGAGCCCGGGAAGAAACAGGGGGACCCGACTGTTGTGACACTGGACATGATGGATCAGAACCGCATGAGAAACTGCAAAAAACCCACACACAACTGAAAGCACCGGGAGGTGATGGGTAGGTTTCCAGAAGTCACACAGAACAACAGGGACGTGAACAGTGATTTAGAAATATGAAAAAAAGACAATGATGGATATCACTGGCAAAGGACGTGGAACAGAAGTGAGATCGGTGCTGCTGAAGATGAGGCCGAGAAAACTGAACAGATAAAATACTGTACTTCTAAACAGGAAAGAAGAACGTGCTCGCTAATAAGTGAATGCGGATTTACAAGGTACATTGTATCTTTGGGAAAAGGTGATACAGAGTGTCATCACCTGGTGACAGTGTTAACCATCAAGAGCAAAGGAAGGCTTATTTGTCTTTTTCATTATGACCATTCCAGTGGAGTGAGGCGATATCTCATGTGGTTTTGATTTCCATTTCTCTAATGGCTAGTGATGTCGAGCGTCTTTTCATGGACTTATCGGCTATTTGTGTATCTTTGAGAAAATGTCTCTTTAGATTGGGTTGTCTTTTGTTATCATTGAAGTTCTTTTTGCTTGCATTTTAAAAATTTTAAGTATTTTAATTGCATGGCTGCCTAGTAGGAATTTCAGAGATGATTGGTGGGGACTGACCGTGGGAACAGCAGACTATCAGAGCAGGAGAGACGAAGAGAATTCTGATTTATTTTTTTCACAGCACCAGTCAGAACGCTCATTTTAGGGTGTCAGTCTTCCATCACTCCCTGTCCTGGCTTTATACTCCTTTTGGGAGCAGGCCTGGGATCGTTAACAGCCCATAGTCCTCATTTCACCTGCCTCGTGTCAAGCCGCTCTGCCTCTGCTGTCCTGGTGAAGCCACATTCCCCTTATCTCATTTCTGTCACGTCCGTCTGGCGTGTCCTCCTGCCCCGCGCCTGCCCACGTCCCGTTCCCCTTCCCCCAGAGCGCAGCCCAAACTCCGCTTCCTCAAGGAAGCTCTTCTTGGTACCCCGCATTCTCTTCTGTTGCGCTAACCACAATTGTAATTAAATAGAAATTGTGTCCCAATGGACTTGCCTCATAAAATTTCTGTGGAAGTCTTCACAAGCCCCCAGGTTGTTTTAGAACAGCAGGTATGGAATTAGCTATTCAGGTTGCAAAACTGACTCCGTTTGTAGAGTGTGGGAATTTGCAGTCTCTCTCTGGGGAGAAGAGAGTGTAGACAGTCTGTCTATCCAATTCAACTTGTCAGAGATTCACTTATTAATTGCTACTTTATTGGGCTGGCATTTTGGTTGCGTCCCCTCATCTTGTGACTCAGATCTTTGAATCAATCGTCTTTTAAAATATGGACTCCATAAATATACCAGTTTATGAAGAAAAGAAGAATTGTCATTAATTGATTAACATCCATGTCATCTGCTTAGAAGGAAAAGCCCACGAAGTCAGGAAGCTGCCCGTCCCATTCACGCTGGAATCCCCGACACAGTTCCTGGCTCAGGGTCGTTCTCGGTCGGTGTGCCCTGGTGAATGAGTGATAGTGGGTTCCCAGGGTGGTGCTCACGTTCCGTTTCTAGAAGAAGTGCTCTGCGTCTCCGCAGCCTGCCCGTGGCCCAGCCACCGGATGCCCTGTCCCGTGTGTGCCGTCCGACTTCGGGCTCATCTCCAGGGATGTGCTTCAAATCTTCCCTCAACGGGCTTGTATTGAGAACCCGATGTACATGAGACGTTATGTATATGCTAGATTCCTGTAAGGCCGCCAAAGTGAGTAACGTGAGCTGCGGGCTGACCTGTCACCAGTGCTCACCCAGTTCCTCACTCTGGGAGCCCAGCAGGCGGATCTCCGAGGGGCAGGGGCAGGGGCAGCGCTGGCACTTGGCGCAGAAGGACCCCGGTGGAGACGGCGACCAGGATCATGACCTTGCGTGTAGCAGAGCGACTTGTCGGAGCTCCCCACTCCTAAGCAGTGATCTTACTTTTTGCTTTTCTCATTTTGTCTGACCTTAATTTTGAACTGTGGAGGGCTAGGTGTTGAACAGACAGACATGTCCACTTGTCTTTCTCTCGTGTTTCCCCGGGACGGGGTGGCCTGTGTGCGTCACCCCCCTTCCTTAGTGTCTCTTCACCCGCGCTCAGCGAGGCTTCTCGGTGGCTGAGATTCCCAGAAATATCAAAGCCCGATTATCGCTTATCAAAAGAGATTCTTCTGTGTAAGGAAAGAGGAAGACATTTAACTAGCTCTTTGAGTAGATCAGATTAAAAACATGTTAAAAATAGGAAGGAGGGCCAAGTAACAGAAGGTGTGCAATGACGGTAGTGTCGGGGAAGAGCATGGAGTGAGTTGTGTCTCCTTAAAATATTTCCAAGAGCTGCTGAAAGGACTCTGAAGCTCTGTTCCAGAAAAGACGTGAGCCGGCCATTGTGTGGGGGAGAATTTGAGCAGTTAGCACGCGAGGGAAAAGGTAACACGCTTTGTAAGCAAAACAGCTGGATTTGAAGCCCGAATCTCCAATTTGATGTACTTTTGGGTCTGAATCTCTCCAGGATAATGATACCTATTTTGTATGTTTGTTTTGAGGATTAAATGATAATATATGTAAATTTTTCATGTATAATTAATAAAGTTAGCATGAGTATTTGAAACTAAGCACTAAAAATAGCCAAGTGGTCTTCACATGGGACCATGTAAGTAGATCATTAGAGCGAGGGAAATGATAAATTGTTGAAATGGTATCGGACATTTTAACCAAGTTAAACTTGATGACCCCAGAGAGGTTATCATGCAGAATACTGAAAAACCCACAAATATGATCTCCGTCAAATAAGCAATTAAAAAATTGCTTATTTGTGAGATTCTTTCTTTCTTTCCAGCTTTATTGAGATATAGTTAACCACCGTTGTGTAAATTTGTGGCGTACAATGTGATTTGATGCACTTATTTATTGCAAAATTATATCATGCCACATAATTACAATTTCTTTTTTGTGGTAAGAACATTTAAGGACTACTTTCTCAGCAACTTTCAAGTATATATAATACAGTATTATTCACTGTAATCACCGTGCTGTGCATTAGATCCTCAGAACTTACTCATCTTATAACTGGAATAGTGTACTCAGAACCATTATTCTTAAGAAGTTACAAAGAAAGAAGGGTGCCTGAGATCTCAGGATAAAAAAAATCTCAGTTTTTTAAAAAAGAGGAACGGAGGAATTTCGGAACTATGGATCAGTACGTCTGTCTTAGCAAACTGCCGCTGCCGTTCGTTGGTGACGACTGAGAGGAGGAGGGGCCGGTCAGGGAAGGCCCGGAACCGGATCTAAGAGGCGCCGATGGGGACGAGACCTGGGCGATGCGACCGTGAACCTCCGGATCCCACAGTCGGGAAGACTGAGCGTGTGCACAGAGGACGGTTAGGTTTGTCGCGCTCGCTTGTGGCAGAAAGGAACGCGGCTTCAGTGGATTCACGCAGGAGAAGTTTGTTGGTTGTGCGATAGTAGGACACGCAGCAGCGGCTCGCCCGGGCCGTGGCGGCTCTGCGCCGCGTGGTGCCCATCGCCCATCCGCGGCTTCCTCATGTCCCCGGACAGGCAGGCAGCCCCCCGCATCCGGCAGGCGGGAGTGCGACACAGCAGCGGCCCGCCTGGTCCGTGGTGGCTCTGCGCCGCGTGGTGCCCATCGCCCATCCGCGGCTCCCTCATGTCCCCGGACAGGCAGACAGCCCCCCGCATCCGGCAGGCGGGAGTGCGACACAGCGGAGAGTCTCATCTGCTGCTCAGGAACCGTAGCGAGAAGTGAAAACGGTTGCAGGTCATCTGTCTGATAAGGGAGTGGTTTCCAGAACGCAGAAAGAGCTCCTACAAGTGAACAACAAAAACCAAAGAACCTTATTCAAAACTGGGCAACGGACTTGAACCGACATTTCTTTAAAATAATATACAAATAGCCAATAAGCCCATGAAAATATGCACAACATTATTTGTCATTAAATGCACATTAAAACCATACTGAGATACCACTTCACACCTGTTAGGATGATTATTTTTAGAGAAGGAAGATGACAGGTGTCGGTGAGGATGTGGAGAAGTGGGAGCGCTCGTGCTTTGCTGGTGGGAGAGTACCATAGTGTGGCTGTGGACCCAGCGTGGTGATTCTTCAAGAAGTTAAACCTAAAATTACTGTATGTTCCAGCAATTCCTCTTTTGGGTATGTGCCCCAAAGAACTGAAAACAGGGATATACACAGATACTTACAAATGTGCATTGCAGAATTATTCACAATAGTCAAAATGTGGAAGCAACCCATGTGTCCATCAGATGAATGGATAACAAAAGGTGGTATGGTATATACGTTCAACGAAATATTATTCAGCCATAAAAAGAAGCAAACTTCTGATTCATGCTATAACAGGGGTCGGGAACCTTTTTGGCTGAGAGAGCCATGAATATACATATTTTAAAATGTAATTCCATGAGAGCCATACAACGACCTGTGTACGTTACGCATTATCCAATAAAAATTTGGTGGTGTCCCGGAGGACAGCTGTGATTGGCTCCAGCCACGCGCAACCATGAACATGAGCGGTAGGAAATGAATGGATTGTAATACATGAGAATGTTTTATATTTTTAATGTTATTATTATTTTTATTAAAGATTTGTCTGCGAGCCAGATGCAACCATCAAAAGAGCCACATCTGGCTCGCGAGCCATAGGTTCCCGACCCCTGTGCTATAACGTGGACTTTGAAAACATTTATTAAATGAATGAAACCAGACACAAAAGGACAAATATTGTGTGATTTCGCTTATTAAAGTGCCTAGGATAGCTACATTCATGGAGACAGAAGATAGGATTGATGGTTACCAAGGGCTAGGAGGAGGGCTGAGGGGGAGATGCCGATCAGTGGGCACAGAGATTCTGTTCAGGATGATGAAAATGGTCTGCAAGCAGAGGTCACAGGTGACACAGCATTATGAAGGTACAGAATGCCACTGAATTATACACTTAAATATGATTAAGGTAGTAAATTTTATGTATTTCAATATATTTTTTTTACCACAGTTAAAGAAAAATCCCAGCTGGAAATGGCAAACATCTCTGTTGCTCACATTCCGTCGGTGAGAACTGGGCTCATGGCCTTATTGGGGTGCAGGGAGTTGGGGCGGTGGGTGCCCTGCAGAGCAGCCTGGGGGACCCCTGCGGGGAAGGAAAGCATGAATGGTTTGGAGACTGCCAGCTGTTTTAGCCACACGACCGCATTTGAAACCATTTTTGGTATAGATGCATTTTGCAAGCTAGTAAATCAAATTTAGAAGCAACTCCTTGAAACTGTAGGATTAGAAGATCCTGAAATCCCCCTTTTACTAATTTAAAATGTATGAAATGTTTGAAATGAATAAAAGTTTTCTTTACTAGTGTGTGTTCTGAATCTTTCATTCATTTACTCTGATTCTCCTGTCTGTTCTCTCCACGTGTTCATACGCGCCTCAAATTGAAATTTTCTACCACACTGCATTCCAGGAGGGGACCTGTGATGTCCCAGCTGTGGGCTATCAAATATCTTCTCTGTTGGGACGACTGTTGAGTTTCCTTCTGGGTGACGCATTAAAGAAACATTGCAGATAACAGTAGAGGCTGCCTAGTTAGCTATAAGCGCCCCCGATGATGTGGCCGGTGGCAGCTGGCTCGCCTGAAGAGAGGCAGAGACGCTGCCGTGTCGGCATATGGGCCAGATGCCTACCCACTCCCAGCACCGTCTTCAGACGTGTGTCCCCTGGCCTGCGGCGTGGACGGAGGTTCATGCTGTGAGCGGCCCCCAAGGGCGGGCCCTCATCCTAGTGAAACTTCCAGGGCACCCACTTCCTGTTCAAGAGATGAAAGACCTTTGCAGCAATTTGAAGGCGCCAGTGTGGAGAGGTCAGCTTCTGGACAGAGGGAGCGAATGCTCGGCCCGGTGCGCGACACAAGGGAGACCTAACAGCGAAGTGACCCCCCAGGCAGGGGAGAGGCTGGCTTGTGGCCTCGGAGCCCCTCACTCACTGCCCTGGAGGCTCCGTGGTGATTCTCTGGCATGCTCCCGTGGTTGCAAACGTTCCTGCCGCCTCCCAGATGAAAAGCAGAGAAGGAGGTAATGAAATGAAAGAAAGCTATTAAGATGTAAATTGTTTTGTCTGTAAGCGCTTTCACAATGTGCTGAAACGTACATTTACTTTTATTCCCGTATGTCTGGGCTGCTGACACTCGGGAACTAAGGATGGAAATGTGGAATCACGCAGGTTATACCCTCACAGAGAGAGACAGCCAGCATCTGGCCCTCTCTTTTTTCCTTTTAATGGTATAATCAGTGCTGTATCCGATCTCTAACGCCTTCTCTTTTATATCTTTAGTTTTAGTGGGGGGGGGGGGGAGGGAATCTCATGTCGGGCAGCAATTAAGGTACCACATTGCTGCTATATTCGGCAAACAGGAGGGCATTTAAAGTGAGAACAGTTCTTAATGGGACTAGAACAGTAATAAAACTTTATAGGGGAGTTTAATAACTCATTTGCAGACCATGGAACAAAGCTAATAGTCACCCTTCATGGGTGAAGTGTTCTCTATGTCCTGCGGTCCACTGCTCTGACTTTTAGTCAAATGTCAAGAGATCACTTAGATTCCGAGTTATCTTTAGTGTGCATCTTATTGTAAGAGCCTGTGGAATTTTGCACACTTAAAAAAACGAGTCCCCAAAGAGCAATGATCTAGCATTAACGTTTTTAATAGAATGTGAAGGTATCAGCTCTTTCCATTTCCCGATACATAAACGAGTGGTTGTCAGACAACAAACTGATCTCCCGTCTATATATGTAAGCACCAAACTTTGGACTTTATCCAGTCTTTTCCTCTAGGTGTCTCTTGGATATTAGTTATAAATAGCTGAATAAATCATAGGCCACTTAGCTCCCATTCTGTGAACAATTTCCACCATAATAGAGCCTTTCTGGACTTGAGAGTTTGTCCTCCCTGCCCTCCTCACAGCTCTCTTTAATTGTATCCTGCCCAGACTTCCTTTCCTGTTGGAGACGGTTCTGATTTGGGCTTTGTTTTCTTCTACTTCATTCAATAATTCCTTTTTGAGTCACAGCGTGTTTTAAGTTAGAGTATTACTAAAAATTATTTACTCCAACCCCTCGCTGTACAGATGATGAAAGCGAGGGCAGCAGGTGCAGAAACTCGTCCTGGGGCCCCCCAGCCGGAAGGAGCCAGATGACTGAGATCCAGAGGCCCTAACTTGAGCCCCCTTCCTCACGCCTTCAGAGAAGCAGGTGCCACTCCCGGCACCAGGGGGTGTTCTCTTCTGCCTCTCCTTTGGAACCAAGCTCAGCTTTTGCTTTAGTTTTGTTTGTTGTTAATGAAACAGACGGGAACACTGCCCTATCTCTTTAAGGCCACTATTGAATATTACTGGTAGGTCAAGCTTCCATCTTTATAGACGCAGTTCAGCATCTTCTCCCTTGATGTCCTTGGTGACCGATGGTGTGCATTTAATTTAAAGACATCTGGCCAGTGTTCAGAAAGGGCATCCCTGTCCAGAGAACAGAGCCATGCGATCTTCATCCTGGGCTCCCACCACGTGCACCCCCAGCCGGGCATTCCTGCTGGCCCTGGCGCTCTGACCTGCCGCCGGGCTGGAAAACCCGCCAGTTACTTCGGGGGAGAGTTTCAGAAAGGGCATCCCTGTCCAGAGAACAGAGCCATGTGGTCTTCATCCTGGGCTCCCACCACGTGCACCCCCAGCCGGGCGTTCCCGCTGGCCCTGGCGCTCTGACCTGCCGCCGGGCTGGAAAACCCGCCAGTTACTTCGGGGGAGAGTTTCAGAAAGGGCATCCCTGTCCAGAGAACAGAGCCATGCGGTCTTCATCCTGGGCTCCCGCCACGTGCACCCCCAGCCGGGCGTTCCTGCTGGCCCTGGCGCTCTGACCTGCCTCCGGGCTGGAAAACCCGCCAGTTACTTCGGGGGGGAAAGTTTCCAAGCATATTCCAGAAAGAGAGGAGTTGCTATATTTAAGATAAAGAAGAAGGGTTAAAGGGTTCATTGTTTGGGGACAGGTCCATTCCATGAAATCGAAGCCGTGAGCAGGTTGGTGCCTGGCCACGCATGCTCAGCCCTCCTCCTCACGTCTCGGCAGAGTGGTCAGTCCAAAAGGTCTTTTCTCACGCCGCCCCCTCAGTCATTTGGTATTGGATAAAGAGATGCTCATGGAGATCTTGCAGAACAGGGGGCACGTCATTTTTTGCTCAGTAAGTATTTATGAAATAAATGAGTTAGTGAAGAACGAATGAACAAACGTACTTCAAAATTAAAGATAACGGCACATGGTATGTGGCTGTGAGAGAACCAGGTGAGAAGAGAATGAAGCTGATAGTGAATAGTAATAAGGGGGTCCCAAACGGCCTGTTTTCCAAAGACCACGCTGTCTAGCGGTGAGTGAGGTTAACGGGGTCTGCCTCTGGGTCGGGCTGGCGACCAGGCGCGGTGGCTGTCCCTGAAGCAAAAGCAGTCATTGAATCCAGAGAGCCCCAGAGGGGCTTTCAGGATGGTGGCAGGGAAGTGGAAACCGCCTTTGGACTTGGGGGTTTACTTAAAAGCGATGTCTCTGAGGTGTGTTGTGAAGGATGCTGTAGACCAGGGGTCTCAAACTCAACTCAGCATGTGGGCCGCAGAGCAAGATCACAGCCCTTCGGCGGGCCGCACTAGGTCTACAAAAGGCAACTGTTACGCAACACTTTTCTCACTGCAGTTGAAAACAAAAAAAAATCAGTACAACAAGCACAATCGTACATGCAGTTTACTCAGTGTCACAAAACGACCAGAAACTGTAGTTCGCATCACAACTGCTGTTAACTAAGCTAATATCTAGCTAGGATGCTAGAGAAATGAAAAATACAAGTAGGCCCCTAGACTTACTTAATTTTATCCAAAATATTTTGAACTTTGTGGATTAGTCTGCGGGCCGCACAAAATTGTTCGGCGGGCCGCATGCGGCCCGGGGGCCGCGAGTTTGAGACCCCTGCTGTAGATGCATATATTGTCAAAGGGACAAAAATGCACACACGCACATATAATATATATATATATATATATATATATATATATATATATATATATATATATATATAAGTGTAAACATTTTTGCAGGTCCCTATTTCAATTAGCGAAAACAAAATGAAAAAAATAAAACTTAAAATTTCCTCCTCAAATGTGAACTTACCAATTAAATGCGTCTAGTTCTTTTCTGGTTTAAAACGGCCTGATGTAAGTCAGTCATCCTGCAGCCCGCTCAGCGTGCAGCTCCCTCCACGACAGTTTCTCCCCTCCTCCGGGAAACAGAGCCTGGACCTGCAGGGCTGCGTGCGTGCGTGCTGTGGGGCGGGGAAGCGAGGGATCCCTGGGCCCCTTACCATGAGATCCACGTGAAATAAACACCATTTTCAACGAATTTTATGTATTTTAATGGTAGGAAATGCCTTGTATAGTTTTTAACCAAATAAGCTTCATTGTTGTTGAAAATATGATTTAGCATTTTATGGAGCAGTTTGCAGATTTGATTTAGTTTATATTTTCTTAATTAGTAGACTTTATTTTTTGGAAGAGCCTGGTTCCTTAAACTCTTTGTATTGAGCAGTTCTGTGGGTTTAGAGAAATGCACATAGTCCGGTGTCTTCCACTGCAGTGCCCACTGAGGAGCTTACAGCCCCCAAATCCCTGTGCTCACCCAGCCCCCAAATCCCTGTGCTCACCCAGCCCCCCAATCCCTGTGCTCACCCGTTCGTCCCTCTTTCCCTCCCATGCCAAGCCCCTGACCTCTTCCATACCTCCATAGTTTTCCCTTGTCCAGAATGTCCTGTATTGGAATGACACAGTGTGTAGCCTTTTCATATTGGCTTCTTTCCTGGCTAGGGGTGCACGTGGTGCATTTAAAATTTTTCAGGGTGTGTGTGTGTGTGTGTGTGTGTGTGTGTGTGTGTGTGTGTGTGTCTTGATAGCTCATTTCTTTTTATTGCTGGATAATGTTCTAATAACATTCTATTGGATTACCACAGTTTATCCACTTACTTATTGAAAAACATCTTGGTTGCTTCCAAATTTTGGCATTATGAATAAAACTGCTCTAAATGTTTGTGCAGGGTTGTTGTGTCATTGGAATAAATACCAAAGCGCTCAATGGCTGGATTGTACAGCGTCCCTATGTTTAGATTTGTGAGAACGCGCCGAGCTGTCTTCCAAAGTGGCTGCCCCCTTGTTCATTTCCACCAGCAATGATGGGAGTTCCTGTTCGGCGCCCTCACCAGCGTTTGGTGTTGTCAGGGTTTGGGATTTTCACCCTTCCAACAAGTTTGTGGCGGTATCTTATAGTCGTTTTCATTTGCAATTCCCTAATGACACAAGATGTGGAGCATCTTTTCATATGCTTATTTGCCATCTGTGTGTCTTCTTTGATGAAGTGGGTTCAGATCTTTTGCCCGTTTTTTAATTGGGTTGTTTGTTTTCTTATTGTTGAGCTCTGAGGATTCTTTGTCTATTTTGGATACAAGTTCTTTCTCAGATAGGTGTTTTGCAAACACGCTCTCCCAGTCTGTGGCCCGTCTTTGTATTTCCTTCTGATTTAGTTTTGATACTTGGTTTTAATGGCTCTGATAGCTGAAAACTAAACCTTGTAACTGTGTAGATCTGTGCAGAGAAAATAACGTTTCTAAATGATACTTATTTTCAGAACCACATACCAGTTCTGCAAAGATTTTAAAATAACTTTCCTGTAAAATTTCACTTTTCCAAATATTGCCTATCCTTACAAACTAATTGGAACACGTTACATTCTGATATAGATTCAAGACCTACTGAGCTTGACTTGAAAAATACTTAAATGGGTGCCCAAAAATCAGAAACCATTTTCACACCCATTTAAATGTTTTTGACATATTTACTTTTTACGGAACTTTAGCATGTAGTAATAAAGTTTACTAATTTCAAGCATTCAACTTAATGAGTTTTACATATGTATAAATGTGTAAAACCAACACATAGATCTAGGAAAAGAACATTTTACCACTCCAGAAAGTTCTTTTAAATCCCTTCCCAGTCCACACTCGTCTCCAGAGCTAATTAGTATTCTGATTTCTGTCGCCTTTCATTAGTTTTCTCTGTATGAAATATACAAGAAGCAAAGTACACTTATTTTTGTGTCTGGCTACTTTCATGGAATAATTTATGTGAGTTATCCACACTGTTCTTTATAAAACTTAAAAAACTTATTTTTAATTGAGAGAGAGAAAGAGTGATTTGTTGTTCTGCTTACTTATGAATTCATTGGTTAATTCTTGCATGTACCCTCACTGGGGATTGAACCTGCAGCCTTGGAGTATTGTTTTGATGCTCCAATCAGCCAAACTATAGGGCCAGGGCTATATAACTTTTTTTTTTTTAATTTAAAATTTAAATTATTGCTACATAGCATCCCAATTTATGACTATATTAGTTTTTCTCTTTTCCTTTGGATGGACATTGGCTTATTTTCAGTTTATGGCTATCATGAATAAAGCTACTATTAACATTTGTCTATTTATATATAATATATATAATATATATATTTGTGAACATATTCCTTCATTTGGTTTGGATACATACAGAAACACACACAGACAAACACATACATATATTCACTTGCAAGCAGAAGTGCTGACTCATGGAGACTGTATATCAGTCTTATAGTAGATTTTGCAGGAACCGTTTTATGCTAATTTGCACACAAACTGGCAATATAAGGGAATTCCAGTTGCTCTACATCCTTAGCATTTCTTTTTAAATTTTAGTCTTGGTCTTGGAGTGTGGTGGCATCTCGTGTTTTCAATATGTAACGTTTTCATGTATGGATTGCCATGTCGATGTCTCTCTGGTGTCTGTGCATGTCTTTTTGTTCATTTCTAAAACTGGCTTGTTTGTGTTTTCTTGTTGATTTGTAGGTTTCTTTACATATTGTAGGTAAGATTCCTTTGTTGGATATGTATATTGCAAATATGTTCAAGTCAAAATTCAAATAATCCCTTTCATTCTAAAGTATGCCTTTAATGCCCCGCAGTGGTACACTTACTGAGCTGACGTTCAGAACGTGATAAAACCTAATTTATATTTTTATGGTTAATGCCCTTTGTACCTTGTTTAAGGAATTTTAGCCTGTGTCAAAGTCATGATGACTTTTTCTTATACTTCTAGAAGCTTTAGTATTTGCCTTTCATAGGTATGTCTGAAACTGCTCAAATTACTTTTTGTATATGATGTGATATAATGGTCGTGGCTCATTTTCATCTTCATGATTTATTTGAAGGCTTTTCCTCTTAGTCTAATCTTTCTTATGGCATAGGCTCTGAGATTTTTAGGGAATCATTTTACAGTACATTTAGCCACCCCATGGGACGATGCTAGAGACTTTCTCAAATATGCTTTTTCAAGATGTTCTCTTTAAAGTAGTTGACTTTTCTACTTAAGATGAAAACTTCTCCCTCTCCTTGAAGGGACAGGTTAAGCATGCCTGTGAGGGAGGGGTGTGCGCACGTGTGAATATCTGCTAGGTAGCAGCCTGACAGTGTGTTTGCCGTCACACGAAATCTTAGCAAGTGTCTCTTGGTAAAGAAGATGCCACATGACCGTGTGGCAAGTGTGACTGCTCTTCTAAGGTCTCAGCTGCGAGCTAAGCAGAGAATCTGGTTCTTCTGATCACTCTACATCTGATTACAAAGTAGTTTATTTAAAGATTTGCCTGTTCCCTGGCCGGTTGGCTCAGTGGTAGAGTGTCGGCCTGGTGTGCGGAAGTCCCGGGTTCGATTCCTGGCCAGGGCACACAGGAGAAGCACCCATCTGCTTCTCCACCCCTCCCCTTCTCCTTCCTCTCTATCTCTCTCTTCCCCTCCCGCAGCCAAGGCTCCATTGGAGCAAAGATGGCCCGGGCGCTGGGGATGGCTCCATGGCCTCTGCCTCAGGCGCTAGACTGGCTCTGGTCGCGACAGAGTGCTGCCCCAGATGGGCAGAGCATCGCCCCCTGGTGGGCGTGCCGGGTGGATCCCGGTCGGGCACATGCGGGAGTCTGTCTGACTGCCTCCCCGTTTCCAGCTTCAGAAAAATACAAAAAAGAAAAAAAAAAGATTTGCCTGTTTTTAAGATCTTGTTTTTATGGAAATAACGACATCACTGGCTCCGTGTTTGAGAGTGGTCCCTCTTTGACCTTGTTGCCTGCGTTTACAACCTTGGAACTACGGTCACTGTGACCTGGGGCAAGTCTTCTCCGTGTCTCAGTGGCTTCACTCGTAACAGTGAGTTTCACTGTAGTATTGAATATCCAGTGTAGGGGGTTGTCGCAACTATTCCACGGGAAAGAATGTGAAAGAGTTTTACATACGCATGCAGTCCTGTGTGTGTGTTCATTCCGTTTTATAGCTATTTCTCCTCTAGTACATTATGCATATCTGCTGTTCAAGGACCCTTCTGCAGTAATTTGCCAGGGAATGATGCAGGAACAAATCTGATTGTGGGGTTACCTTTGTAAGCTTACCCTGAGAGTAATTTTTTTAAAAAAAATCAGATCAAAGAAGGTATTCTGTGGGTGCATTCACTTACACAAGTTTTTTTTTTTTGTTTGTTTTTTGTTTTTTTTACATAGGCAGAGATAGACAGGGACAGACAGACAGGAACGGAGAGAGATGAGAAGCATCAATCATCAGTTTCTCGTTGCATGTTGCGGCTTCTTAGTTGTTCATTGATTGCTTTCTCACATGTGCCTTGACCGTGGGCCTTCAGCAGACCGAGTAACCCCCTGCTGGAGCCAGCGACCTTGGGTCCAAGCTGGTGAGCTCTTTGCTCAAGCCAGATGAGCCCGTGCTCAAGCTGGCGACCTCGGGGTCTCGAACCTGGGTCCTTCCGCATCCCAGTCCGACGCTCTATCCACTGCGCCACCACCTGGTCAGGCTTACACAAGTTTTAATAAAAACATTTCTAGTAACTTATTTACTGTTAAGAATGTATCTTCTGTAGCACATCTTTACTGACTCATAGAAAAAGTAATTATTTGAATATTTCTTGATAGAAACAAAACCTAGAAATACCATGAGTAGAGTCAATTTTGAAAAGCTATTCTGTGACCCCCCCCCACACCTCTCATAATATATCATTTATTCTAACACTTGCTGCATAAAATTTCCAGCAATATTTTTTTAAATTGCTAACAATATTTATTGATAAAGATAAAATTTCAGGGTCCTTTTTTCTTTTAGGTTGCATTTTTATCGTGGGAAGAAAAAAGTATTTCCCTGATGGCTTGTGGTTTTTAGATGTTTACTAGAAAATACGAACCTTTGAAGAGGCTTCTGTGTATTTTTCGTTATGTCTCATAAAAATGTTGAGAAAGTACCAGATGAGGATCATGTGAAATGTCGAGTTTTATTTTTCTGGTGTGGGTGCTTAGTTTTTAAATTTTCTCTCTAATTATGATGCATTCATATTTCTAGCTAAAATCTGAAGACATATCCACAGCAAGAGTCATTGCAACATAATAGCTTCATAATTTAAGTCATTTCAGCTGCTTTCTCTTCAGATTGGATTAGGTTGTCATTGTTTTTAACATCCTCCTGTGGCTCAGGAAAACTCTCGGGACTGGAATTGCTCTGACTTTTGTTTTTGTTGTTGTTTGGTTGTGTTTGTGTAATTAGTATTACCTTCAATTCCATTTTTTTCAGAACTTACTATAAGCTCCTTGTCTACATTTCTTTTTTATTGTAACTTGGTTAAAACTGGATAATATAACTGGTGCATTCATTTAACGAGACACACAGGAACTGCTATGAAGTCCCAGTTGCGGCACTTGGACACGACTCACAGGGTCACGGGCCCCGCCTCCCCGAGCCACGCTCTCCCCACTCTTTCCTCCGAATTCCCAAGCACCCCCCCATTCTGTGCCGCAAAGTGACCCATGAACCCTGTGAAAAGAGCTGTTGTTGTTGTCTTGGTGAAAAACAATATAAGGCAAGTTCAAATGTATATTATCACACCCCACTGGATCACTTTGGAGACTTGCGGTCTACAATAACAAAAACAGTCACTTAAGTAATAGACGGCTGGGAAATGGTTTATTAATAAAGGCCTCAGGGTTGAAAGGCAAGACAATTAATCTGAGGGGAAAAGTAAACAAAGGAGTTGATGATACATTTGTGGAAATAAAAAGAAAAATCTTAAAAGAGAGGAGACTTCAAAGAGGAAGCAAGACGGAGAAGGGCAGGGAGCAGCCGCAGAGAGGGAGTGACCGCCACCCGGGTCCCGCCGGGCCCTGCCACGCATCTCAGGCTCGGGGACGAACGTCAGATGAACCCCTGGCAGCTGTCACTCTTGTTCCCTCAGGGTGCACTGTTCCTACACTTAGGAGCCCTGTCTCACCGTCCGCTCAGCTTGCTGGGCCGCTGGAGCAGTGGTCCCCAGGGCCACGGGCCGGTGAGAGGCCACATACAGAAGCCTGTGGCCCCCTCTGTCTGCCCGTTTCTCTGGACTGGGAGCCTGGCATGCTGTCCTCTGGCTCTCTCCCTGCGCAGTAGTGACCACACCAGAAAACTTTCAGATCCCGTCCCAGTCCGGGGTAGGATGAAGGAACACTCATGTGGACCGGTAAAAATAAATGTTAACGTGCCCTGTGATTTCACTTTAAGATGACTGCATTAATGCATGGACTATTTATGAGGCACAGATGGTTCTAGTTTAGTTTTTCTTGCTATACGGACAATGAATAACACTACAGAAAATGCATTTGACAAAATGTAAGTCGTGTATAATTTTAAAACTGTCGGCTTACTAAGGGTAGAAGGAAATGACCTTATTCTGGTAATGAATTACTGCAAAAGAAGTAAAGCGAACGTCGTGTTAATATTGGAATATTGAGAGTCTCACCCCGAGACAAGGAACAGAGATGTCCAGCATCACGCCCTCTATTAAACCTGGTGGCGGAGGTCCCGGCCAGCGTGGTCAGGTGAGAAAGGGACGCCTCAGAACTGGTAAGAAAGAAAGAGAACGACCTGGAAAGCTCAGAAGGATCTGGGAAGCACCCGTAGCCCTCCATGACGTCGCATCTCCTACACTGACAGTCCTTCCTGAGGTACCACGCCACACCCACTGTCTACGCTGAGCCTCTCCTCTCTGTGCTCTCAGCACTTTGTCCTGACCCCTAACTCTTTGCTTAGTTTATACTGCAATGATAATGATATATTTTATGGGAGGATATCTTAAAAAAGACTCACTGAAAGAAATTCTGAAGGACACACAGTGTAGTGACAGGAATAAGCAAATTTACCAAGGTCATGAATTACAAGGTCAATATAAAAATCAAGCATGTTTCTATCAATCATAATCAAAAAAATTTTTAAGGATGATTGCATTATAGTTGCACCTCAGAATTCCATTAACTCAGAATAAATCTAATGGACAAAACGTGTAAACTGGGCCCTGGCCGGTTGGCTCAGTGGTAGAGCATCGGCCTGGCGTGCGGGAGTCCCAGGTTTGATTTCCGGCCAGGGCACACAGGAGAAGCACCCATCTGCTTCTCCACCCCTCCCCCTCTCCTTCCTCTTTGTCTCTCTCTTCCCCTCCCTCAGCCAAGGCTCCATTGGAGTGAGGTTGGCACAGGCGCTGAGGATGGCTCTGTGGCCTCTGCCTCAGGCGCTAGAATGGCTCTGGTTGCAACAGAGCAACGCCCCAGATGGGCAGAGCATCACCCCCTGGTGGGCATGCCGGGTGGATCCCGGTTGGGCGCATGCGGGAGTCTGTCTGACTGCCTCCCCGTTTCCAACTTCAGAAAAATACAAACAAAAACCCATGTAAAGTGAAAACTGTAAAATACCGAGCGGCGTGCACAAGAATATTCGCAGCCCAGTATGTAGGATGACAGTGGAAACTACTCAAATGCTCGTCAACCTTGGAATGTCTAAATATACTGTGGCGTGGTCAGTGGAGTGCTGCATACCCACACGAATAATGAACTACAACTACTGTTGGTATGAGTGGGTCTCGTGAACAGACCTATGATTCCAGTTACACAAACCGCCAAACCCGGCTGCTAATACTCGACGTTAGAAGTGAGTAGTGGCGACTTTGCAGGAGGGGTCGTGTCTGGAGGAGTACAAGAGGATGCTGGGAGCTAGTGATTTTCTCAAGCTACAGGCTATTTACGTGGTTGTGTTCAGTTTGGGAAAATTCATTTAGCCATGCACTTAAGATGTTTATACTTTTTAATTATTTTTATTTATTGATTTTTAGATAGAGGAGAGAGAGAGAGAGGGAGAGAGAGAAAGGGGGGGAGAAGTGGGAGGCATCAACTCGTAGTAGTTGCTTCCTGTATGTGCCTTGACCAGGCAAGCCCAGGGTTTCAAACCGGTGACCTCAGCATTCCAGGTCAATGCTTTATCCACTGCACCACCATAGGTCAGGCAAGATGTTTATACTTTTTATATGTCTACTACACATCAGTAAAACATTTTTCTAAAACATCTAATATTGATGCTATATGCAGATGGTATGTAAACATTCAGTGTGTGTACCCTAGGTTTGGTAAGTCAGATTGCTGTCATTGACACTGCACACGGTAGCTGTGTGACCTTGGACACCCAACTAGGGCACATGTATGAACTACTTCCTCATCTTAAAGTAGGCATAATATCATCCTTGTTTAGTCATATTGAGAATTAACATGACACATAGATGCCTTTGAGAAAATGCTTATTTCCTTCTCTATAACAATGTGTTCATATGTGTGTAAAAATTATATGTGTATAGCCCTGGCCGGTTGGCTCAGCGGTAGAGCGTCGGCCTGGCGTGTGGGGGACCCAGGTTCGATTCCCGGCCAGGGCACATAGGAGAAGCGCCCATTTGCTTCTCCACCCCCCCCCCCCCCCCGCTTCCTCTCTGTCTGTCTCTCTCTTCCCCTCCCACAGTGAGGCTCCATTGGAGCAAAGATGGCCCGGGCGCTGGGGATGGCTCCTTGGCCTCTGCCCCAGGCGCTAGAGTGGCTCTGGTTGTGGCAGAGCGACGCCCCGGAGGGGCAGAGCATTGCCCCCTGGTGGGCATGCCGGGTGGATCCCGGTTGGGCGCATGCGGGAGTCTGTCTGACTGTCTCTCCCCGTTTCCAGCTTCAGAAAAATACAAAAAAAAAAATTACATGTGTATATATGTATATACTATAAAAATAGGTGTATCTATACACACGCATACATATCTATAATACAATGCAACAACTCAGTGAATTTTATATTGCAACTTATAGTGAGACTCAAAATGAACTGTCTACCAGTGAAATGTATCTATAAACATATTTATAGTTTACATTTATAGACCGAACTAAGTATAAGTATATATTTATGTAGCTGTGGTCAAATACAGAGCAGAGTTCATTGAACTTTTTTTTTTTTTTACAGTGAGATTGTGGCCGTATATTTTTTCCCTCTCTAAAAGCTATTATGCATATTAAAACATATCATTAGTTACATTCAGGTTGTTAGAGATGATAGGTTGGGATCTAATAATGATTTTTCTCCCTTTGCAGCTTGTCAGATTTAATCAGCAGGTAATCAGACGTTGATGGAAAATGAAATTCAAAGTTATGCTCCATTCTTCCATATTTGCATGCATCATCTGAAGACCTGAGCCATTCTATAGTCCAAAATGAGAGACATGGCTTTTATTTCGTTCACTTAGTAATTCACATATTCATTTATTCAAATATTTATTGAGGACTAATTTACCCTAGATGAGACGCAGTAAATAACCTGTCAGATAAGTGTCAGATCACAGATGTGACACGGACAATGAGGGGGTAGGCCACGTGAGACGAGGGGGGCGCACACAGGATGAAGCGGGAAGGCCTCTCCTTGAAGACGACATCTACGCGGAGACAGGAAGGAAGGAAGAGAGGGAGAGTGGTGGCGATGGGAAGGGGGCGAGCATTCTCCTCCTGACCGGCGGAATCTCCCCGTCTTGATTCAAAACCAAGTGATCCAAAACAAAGAATTGAAAAGTGTCTCTCTACTCCAATGGGGCGTTTCCTGCTGTGTTTCGTTCTGTTTGCTTTGCTTGTGGATATTTGGACTCAACCACAGTGGCGTCCGTATCGCTGACATCAGAGCACCGGTTCCAATGACCGGTGCTGAGCGTTGAGGTTCTGGAACTCAGTATTTCCAGTTCTAGCTCCTCTTTTCAGAGTCCTCACTTGTAAAATGTATTTACATCACAAGTAGGCTTCAGGGTGTTTGAGAACAGTCTTGTTTTTTGTCATTGTAAAATATTCAGATGTCAGCTACTCAACATCAGGCTTCTTTCTTAAAAGACCAAAAATACCAAACGATTTATAAAGCGTATATACACATACACAATTTACACATATGTTATATTTTAAGTTAAATATAATGTGAAAAAAAGAGACATTAACATTTAGATTAATTTTTTTCAGCCAGCCAAACTTATATTTTTCGACATTCTAACCTAATTAGACAATTTAAAGAAAAATAGGTATCCTGTGAATTAGCAGGAATTTTCCTCAGAATTTTAGATGGACAGGATCCTTCAAGCTCTTTCTAATATGATTCCTTAGTTCAGTTGGAGGTCTGGGGAAGGCGGGGGTGCCCTGAAAACCAGAGTGGGCAACCGTGATCTGCGGATGCCAAGACCAAGGTCAGCTTTAGATCACAGTGTGTCTGTAGCGGGAAGAAGAGCTGATGCCATGATCATTTTGTAAGTAATCTCTGAAACGTTTTACACCGCTCCAGTTTGTTAACAGCTAAGTTTTGATCTCTTGTAGCCTTCGCCTCTGTGCTCACGGCAGGAGAGCCACAATGCAGCTGTTGACGTGTATATATTTATATATTGTTCATGGATTAGAAGACTCGATATAGCAAAGATACCAGATTACCAGTGATCTCCCAAACTGGTTTATGACCTCGGTGCGGTTAAAATAAGTCTGTGTGTGTCACGTGCCGTTGCGTGGGCTCCACTCCTGGTGACCCTGTGGGTCTGACGTCCCCCTGTGTGCTGGCCTCAGGAGCCCCGCCTTCTCCTGTGGACTCGTGCCTGTGGCTTCTCTTACTGAGTCGGTGCGCTTGCTCTTCCTTTGCTCCTGCTACCTTCTGTTTTTCCCAGCATTACTGTCTTTCACGAAGACCCCTGCCTTCTCACGATGTGCCCAAAGTGGGACAGCTTCAGTCCTTTCCTGGTGCCTCTTGCAATGTTTCTGGCTCAGTTTCCCCGAGGACCCCCTCGTTTGTCTTTCTGGTGGTCCAGGTATTGTGGAGTTCTCCTCCAACACCAAGTTCCAGATGAATCTTCTCTTTTCCCTCCCCACCCTCTCCACGGTCTGACTTTCACATCCGTACCTAGTACTTAGGAGGCCGAGGGTGTGGATGATCTTAGTCTTGGTCCCCAGTGACACATCTTTGCTCTTGGTGAGCTCCTCATTCTTCCATTTTTCACCAGAGAGGTAAAAATTTCTTCTACACTAATCACAAAAGAAAATATTGATTCGTTTGAGTACCTTACATTTAAAAAAAATCTGTTCATCACAATAAAATTTTGCCCAAGGTGTCCTGTCCTCAGCACCCTACACATAGGAAAAGAGCTGCCACTTTGCTAAGAAATATCAGGATTCCATTATGGTGCCTCTAAGGCTTTGCAAATATTGACTTTAGACTTTTCTGTTCAGTGTAGTCAACTCTTGACTGCCCAGGACACCGGAAGGTGGCTGATGGGGTGGGGGGCGTTCAAGGTCAAGGTTAGATGACCAGCAAGACACCCTTCTTTTCATTTCAACAGAGCACCTCTCCTCTCATCTGTTTCATATATGTATTGGGCTTCTTCATATTTTCTGACAGAAGAGTTACTAATAAAAATAACTGAAAACCAATGTCCTGTTGCATTTTACCTATAGGACTTGTGTTCCTAGCTCAATACAAGTATTGACAAGAAAATAACTGATGAATGACTGAAGCGTGTCCAGGGAAGGACATGTAACTTGGTCCGTTTTAACTGAGCCTGATATTTGTCACCAAATTTGATAAGTCGTAAAGTAATACAGACTCATAAGATTTAGGGCAGGTTCTTGCTGGGCCAGAGTTCCCATTTCAGCTTTCTGTCACTCTAGATTTGTCTTTTCTGGATATTTTACACGAATGGGCTCATATAGGACATGGTATTCTGCGTCTGGTAGAAGTCTTTAAAAATATAGTATACAGTATAGCTTTTACAAGAAGAACTCTTTAATAGGTTGTCTATTTTGTTTCATTGATATTTACTTTTTATTCTATTTATTTTGCACCCCTGTGATATATTATGCAAATAGTTTCTATTTTATGAGATTTTAATTACTATTTATAAAATTTTTTATGGCTTCTGAGATTTGTGTTATATTAGGAATGCTTTCTAAACTCTAAACTTTAAAAATTTCTCCTTAATTTTTTTATTACCTTTTATGGATTGAGATTTGATTATTAAATTATTGATCCACCTGGAATTTATTTGGTGTTAAGTTGTTAGAGGAGGGTTTATTATTTTATAACTACACAGGATTATCAATACTGCTAAGTGGGGGTTCCACCCTTTCTCCTTTGATATGAAATGCCATTGTATTAAATTTCTGTAGACTTTTGTGTAGATTTCAGGCCTCTTCCTTCCCCTTTGATTTTATTTACTTACGTGCTGGTGCCAGACTCTGGTATTGTTATGTACTTAAATATTTGAGTGGGGTTGTTCCCATTTTTATTTACTTTACCATTTTCAGGAGTTTTGTTGCTGTTTTTACTTCTTGATCTTGTCCATGATAACTTTGTAATTAGCCTGTCTAGTTTCAAAAACATGTTGACGGCTTATTTTTATTGTGATTATTTTGCATTGGTAGATTAATGCGGAAGGGTCAACATATTTATGGTTTTGAGCTTTTCTATCAAAAAACATGATGTGAGGGCCTGGGCGGGTAGCTCAGTTGGTTGGAGCGTCATCCCAGTACACCAAGATTGTGGGTTCGGGTCACAGACAAGAGGCAGCCGAGAAATGCAGAGATGAGTGGAACAGCAAATCAGTGTTTTAGTCTCTCTCTCAAATCAATAATAATAATAATAATAATAATAATAGAAGATGTTCCTACTATTAACAAACAAACACAGTGTGACACTCCATTTGTGTGTCTGTCTGATTCTGTGTCTCCTGATAACGTTGTAAGTGTTTCTTTATGCCGACCTCACAGTCCTTGTTATGTTTATTCTGAGGTGTCTCATCTTTGTTTGTTTATGGATGGGACTCTTTCTTTGATTCCATCCTCTCGGTGACTATGACTCTAACACACTGAATGTTTTCTTTCTGCAATAAATTCTCATCTGTGGTGTTTACAACCTTCACTTAAATCCTGTTCCCTTCCTCTGCCCACTGTCCTCACTGTCCATCACCCAGACTCTCACTGACCGCTGGTGGGCGTCAGCCACTGAGCAGGGCTCTGGGCAGAGTGACGCATGACACGGAGTCCCTGTGCCCTCAGATGCCAATGGTCTCATGGCCTCTCTTACCTAAACGAATTTATTCAATACTTTTTATTTAGTCATTCAAAAGTATTGTCAGAACGCCTTCTCTATTCCAAACATCATGATAGACATTGTAGAACTCACTGAAAGCACCCTGTTCAATTCAAATTTATAGAGTCGGTATTTTTTAAATGTGCTTTTCATTCCATTATAGTTCCTTTCTATGGGCAGCTCGCAGTCAGTTGGAGAGAAACATTTTATGTGAGAGGATAAGTAGCAATACAAGACGCTGTTACAGAATTGGATGGCATACACAGAAGCTCCTAAAGGAGAGCGGTGATTGAAAGTGGAGGCTCTGAGCGCAGGGGAGGCTGTCAGTCAGCAGAGCGGAGCCCCCCTTCGCTCCCAGCAGCCGCGGGAACGGAGCCCCGAGGCAGCGGTGGAGGCCGAGGGTGCGGGGGCTGAGCGTGCCGGCCCAGTGGGAGGCGGGGGCGGCGTTGGAGGCTGGGCTGGAGCCAGCATGGAGGGCCATGAGTGCCGTGCCGAGCTGGCCCGGCCCGGTCAGGTACGTGACGGCAGGTGCTCAGGCTCCCCCCCACCCCCCCCAGCAGAGGAGGGACATCGCGTCAGTGGTGCCGAGCGAGAGGGGGCGGCCTTACCGGTGGGGTAGCGACCGGAGGCAGAGGGCAGCCCGCAGGCTGAGACGGGAGCTCTGGGTAATGTGGCGGCACGTGTCCAAACTGGAACAGGTGAGAACCGATGTTGTATTCCGAGACGTGGCAGAAGGGCCACAGCCCGGGCTGAGGGACAGGCCTTTGGGTTTCAGGGAAGAGACGGCATTACCACCAGGGTTTCTGGTCCCGGGATTAGGAAAAGCTCGTCATGCTTGTGTCCTCCTGAGGACATCAGTCTGGCAGCCCTGTCCTCTGAATCAAGTTCCTATGTAAAGTGAGGAAAGTGAAAAGAACTCATACGTGAGGAAAATCCTGGTAACACCCTGTGTGTTAATATTAATAGCTTATGCATATTTTAGGTTGTAGCGTTAGAATGTAGCAGCTAGCATTTTGCGAGCCAAGGGTTGCTGGCAGACGGCATCTGAGGGACGGTCTTCCGCGAGTGGGTGAGCTGAGGAACTGTCCACAGTGGACCGTGTTCCTGTCTCGGGTTAGTGCTCCTGCCGGGACCTCCCCAGCCCAGCACAGCAGGTGCATTTCCAACCGTGGGAAGAATGTCTTTGCCAACAGTTCCGGAGAGACAAAGCTCAGGAGCAAAGCACCCGTTTCTGCCCCTGGGGTGGTGTTCGGGGGAGAAAAGAGCGCGCCAGGAAGGGAGGTGGTGCTGTTCTTTGGCACTTGGAGTTGTTAGTAGGGTAGAGGTTGGTTCCATGACTAGAGAAGGTCCACCTATTGGTTGTGAAAGAAACCATGCCACACTCTGTCTACTCCCAGTCTTCAGGAAGGTCCTGTGACCACCTCATTTCGCCCGGTAAAGTTTTCTGTCACCAGTGGGCTGATGATGACAGATGGAGAGCCCAGCAGGGCAGGGAGACTCAGCCAGTGTTGCGAGTGCCCGACCAAATGCCGAAGTGTTTGTAGTCGAGTGCCTGCTGCACATGCTAATGATGGCCTTCATAGCGGGAGAAGTGGACAGGAAACAGATTTGTCGCCATTGTCAGTGAAAGACAGAGGGAAGGATGGTATCTTTCAGGGGCCACCAAGGCCAATTGAAGACAGAAAAAGACAGTTGAGAGGGAGTAGCTGGAACGGGGAGGTGGGTGTCGGGATGGAAGGACGGGAGCAGGCGGAAGGGACAGGGGTGGGGCGTAGGCATGCGGTGTGGGTCCTGACAAGGAATGAGCCGTCCGGGCAGGAGGACTCGATGGAGTGTGTCAGTTCCACAGCCCCTGTGCCGAAGCCACCCCAATTAGACAGGCACCGCCAGCTCTTACATGTCTCACAAGCTGCCAAGTAGTATTTCTTTTCTTGGTATCAAGCTTTCTCCGAGCTGAGATACTCGAAACTTTCTTCGCGGTAGAATAGACCTCATAAAAGTGTCAGAGTGGAGTAGAGTTCCACTTGGTCTTACGTGGATTCACAGTGAAGTTTCAGACCAGAATTCAAAAAAAAAAAAGTACTTAAAGCACTATCAATCATCCTTCTTTTTAATTTTTTACAAGATGTAAAATATATTTTCTGATCATAAAAGCAACATGTATTCATTTAAAAAAATTAATTAATGTAGAAGTGTATGTCTGAAGTTCACAGTGAGCCCTCCCTTCCACCAGAGGTGACCGGGTGGTCGGTGTGTGTGTAGAACTTACCAAGCAGAAGTGGGTGCGAGGGAGAATCCAGGTCTGCCGTTAGCTCCCTGGGGTCCCAGCCTCGCTTTCAGTTATCTGGATGGTCCCTACTTTCTCTTCTGCAAAGAACTGGTCATAATAACTGGGTGGCCATAAAGGATTAGATGATATAACATGTGTAAAGATAATGTGTGTAGAACAACACAGTGCTTGAAAAATAGGAAGTGTGTAATAACAAAAGTACTCTTAAATGTCCGTGATGCATATGCTATGGTTTTATATGTATTTTTAACTTTTTTTTTATATCCTATGCTATACACATATTTCTAGATCAGTACATGTAGTTTTTTAATGGTTTCAGATGTCATTGTTCCCCACCCTCTCTAAATAGGCTTTTAAAGAAGCCTATTAACTATCAAAGTAATTAATAATGATCATTGCCTGGGCTAGATTATATGTTTAATAAAAACTGTGAGAGGGGGCAGGGGGCATCCTTTTCTTGTTCCTGACTTTAATGGATCTGCCTCCCCTGTCAAGAGGCTATATATATGAATGAATAATGGCCAGATCATTTATGAAAATAGAACTCTGACTCACAGCCTCTGCAGAAACAAGTCCAGGACGCCAAGCCACCCACCACCTCTGTAGCCACTGGCCCGCATCAGTCAGGACTTGGTGGTGAGTTGCCAGCTTCCTTAGTTTTTTAACTTTTTTGTTTGTTTGTTTTATTGTTTGTTTGTTTGTTTTTGCACTTTTCCGAAGCTGGAAACGGGGAGAGACAGTCAGACAGACTCCCGAATGCGCCTGACCGGGATCCACCCGGCACGCCCACCAGGGGACGACGCTCTGCCCACCAGGGGGCGATGCTCTGCCCCTCCGGGGCGTCGCTCTGTTGTGACCAGAGCCACTCCAGCGCCTGGGGCAGAGGCCAAGAAGCCATCCCCAGCGCCCGGGCCATCTTTGCTCCAATGGAGCCTCGGCTGCAGGAGGGGAAGAAAGAGACAGAGAGGAAGGAGAGGGGGAGGGGTGGAGAAGCAGATAGGCGCTTCTCCTGTGTGCCCTGGCCGGGAATCGAACCCGGTACCCCTTGCACGCCAGGCCGACGCTCTACCATTGAGCCAACCGGCCAGGGCCAGCTTCCTTAGTTTTTACTTCACTTCCAGCCACAGTTTTTACTTCACGGCTAGCCACAGAAAGCCAGCTTCGCACCCTTAACGATAACCTGTAAGTGCCCTGCTTCCAGTCACCCCGCTCCCAGCCCCCCCCATCCTAACCACCTCCTTTCAGCGCACACCTGATGCCTCCTGTGTTTTCACTATGGAGCTCCCCCTCCCCTGCCCCCCGGGGGCTGCTGCCTCACGGGAGTGATGGTGGCTACTGCCCTCGCCCTGGTGTAGCGAGCTCTGAATAGCCTCTGCTTCTCATTTGCATGATTTTTTTTTTATTTCTACACACTGTTAGGTACAATTTGCATTCACGAGCTTTTTAATGATGAATAAGCTATGCCCTTCTAGAATGAGTCTGTATTTGTTCATGTTGCGATGTCAGTTACTCTACACACGTGTCTTGAGCACCCGCTGCACGTGAGGGGCGGCGTGAAGCTCGTGCGTCAGGAACCACCGAGCGGATACGTCCCGGCCCTTGTGGAATTGATATGTCCCGGTCTAGTGGAGAAGACAGGCACCAACCAAAGTCACCTGATTTGGGGGTGAAGGAGACTGACAGGTGGACAGGGAATAAACCTGGAAGAGTAGGGGGGGGGTCCTGTAAGCTGAGAGAAGGCGGCATTTCCAGCAGGTCACGTGTGTCAAGAGCCATCAAGAAGTCAAGTTGCAAGGTGGGCAAGTCAAGAATGGGCATGATGCTCTTCTGCTTCCACCATGTTTCCCCTTTATTTCCCTGTGTGGTTTGTTTCTTCTGCTACCTTCACCTGTTAGGTCCATATTTAAGTGAGCGTTTTCCAGACCCTTTATAGCTTGAACAGATCTCCAGTGTGACTTCCAATTTTTCAGAAATTTAATATGTAAAAACTGCATATCGAAATCTTCCCAACTAGTATTTATTTCCTGCACCAGAAAGCTGGCAGTGCAGCGCGCTCCCGTGACTGTTGTCATTTACTTGACAGCGTTTGTGTTGAGTAGCTAATCCCGCTCTGCATCTCCTGCAGTGTCGGCAAGAAGAGGCTTGCTCTGTGACTGGCACCTGTTAATTAACTAATGCGGAGAGATGTCACTGGAGGAAAAGATGGCCATGTGATAATAGGCCTGCTCTGTACAAATACTAAAATAACTTTTGCAAAATGAGATTTTAATGAAGCAGGCTTATTTCCAAGGCAGAACGCCTTGGTGTCACGCGATTTTCTATCCCTTCTCTTTCCTTATTTTTGAGCCTGTTATAGGTCCCTGGTGAGGGGACAGATTCAACCTGGAATAGGAAGCCCTCCCCTTACCTCCTTTCCTACCCTTATCTATTCCTCCTTACATCTTTTTAAACAATTTTTTTTTTTTTGCATTTACTCACTAGGCAATAGTCTTGTTTTCCTTTTTTTAATTGTTAGCAGTCACTTAAATTACAGAAAAGCAGTCTTGCATGGTGGGTGGGCAATAGCTCAGACCCTGGAGGCAGATGGCCTTGGCAAGGCTGCCTAACCTTTCTGAGCCTCAGTTTCATCATCTGTGAAATGGACTTGCAGATGGGATTTTGGATAGACCCCTGTGAAAGCACTTAGACTAGTACCTGGCACATGGTAAGAGCCATATGGGTTTTTGCTATCATTACTGTTTTTCCGCACTGGCTTATTCTAGTTGTTAGCTTTAGAGTATCGGTTTATAAATAACAGTTACGGTTTATTCTCGTGCATTTTTACTGAAAGTGTATGGGATTA
Source organism: Saccopteryx leptura (assembly GCF_036850995.1). Classification (NCBI taxonomy): domain Eukaryota; kingdom Metazoa; phylum Chordata; class Mammalia; order Chiroptera; family Emballonuridae; genus Saccopteryx; species Saccopteryx leptura. The sequence goes on from NC_089512.1 coordinate 12,318,618, forward strand.
GTTTTCCACGAAGAGTTTTAATAGGTTTAAAGATAAATAACACTCATGTGCCACATCCTGACATGATTATAAAACATTAGCGCTAAAAGAAACCCCAGATACCACACAGAGCTCCTTCATTTTCTAATGAGGGAATTCAGGAGCCATACAATGCAGCGAGTTGACCACGGTCACCCTGTGAGCTCCTGATAATACTGAGACCAGGCGTGTGTCTCCCAGTCCAGTGAGCTTTCTCTGGTATGATTTGAATTATATTTCTGGCTAAACTGAAAGGTGCCAGTTCATAAACTTTTCTACAAAACAATGTAGTGAAGATAGTGCCTTCACCGTGATCAGACTGGGTACTCTGCCTTCTCTGTCCGTCAGTTAAGGCCGACTCAGAGATGCCTCTCGTCAGCAGGAAGGGTACTCTGCCTTCTCTGTCCGTCAGTTAAGGCCGACTCAGAGATGCCTCTCGTCAGCAGGACAGAGGCTGAGGAGCTGTAGGTAAAGATGGCAGACTAAGCCGAGAGAGTTACTGCTGCTCCTTCCTTGTACTAGCTTCTAGCTTCTTATTTTCCTAGTTACAAAGCCACGAGTTGAGTTGCTTCAAACAACACAAAAATATATTCTCTCAACAGTACTGGAGGTCAGAAACCTAAGTCAGGATGTCGGCAGGGCTTCAGTCTTTCTGGAGGCTTCCATTTGCTTGCCTTGAAAACTCAGGCTGAAAAGCTTCTAGAGGCCACTTGCATCCTTTGGCTTGTGGCTCCTTCCTTTCCTCATTCCAGCCCCTTGTTTTCGTCACCTCCCACTACTCTGGTCTCCTGCCTCCCTCGTGTAAGAACCCTTGTGATTATATCTGACCCACTTGGATAACCCAGAATCGTGTCCTCACTTCAAGATCCTTGACTTAACCATGTTTGCAGAGTCCCTCGTGTCATGTAAAGGAATACTCAGTTTCTGGGGATGTAGGATGCGGACATCTTTGAGGGAGGGCCCTTATTCATCCCACCATGTTCCCCAAAGCCATTAAAACGAGAGTCAACTCTTTTAAATAAAGCGTTTACTTGGAATAACTCAAGACAGTGGCCTCCTCTGTCTGTGGCTCTAAGTGCTCAACTGATTTCTGTGCTAAGCCGAGGAAAATCCAGGGGCCAGTGTGGGCTCAGGGGGGTGAGTTTGTTTTTAAGATACTCTCATCTACAAAATTTTCTTGGGAATGGAATTCAAAACGAGTGCTCTGTACCCAGAGTCCCTTCAGGCTCTTGGAAGAAAAAATTTAAGTAAGACGTTCGCCTCCGACCAGAGGGAAAGTGGTCAGAGAGAAGGTGGAGGAGAAGGTGGGATCAGAGAAGGGAAAGAGATGAATGAAATTATATATACACAACACAGCGTTATGAAGAACAGGACAGCAAATCCTGGAGGGAAGGGGGAAAGGCATTGGGGGGAGAGAGTATGGGGGGAGGGGGCATGGGGGGGTGGCCGAGAGGGAATAAGGGGGTGGGGGGAGATATATTCGGTGAGACACTTGAATCTATGTAAACACAAATTAAAATCATAAAAAACCCCGGGGTATTAGGCAAAGTTAAGGTGATAATGCTTAATGAGGAGGCAGACCCCTGTGCAGTCAGACAGAGAAGGCAAAGAAGCAAGTTCTAGGTGATATACCAGTGAGCCACTGGCCCATGTCTCTAGAGGAAAACTGTGCCTCCAAATAATGCATCCGAAGGAGGACTGGAGAGGAGACTTGTCTGCCAGCTCACTCGTATCTGCTGCCTCTGGCTGGTGAAAGGTCACCCCATGGAGAATTGACTGCACTGTTCTACATCTCACCCCGAGTACTGCTGGGAGTGGTGAAAGCAAACATGAAGAGGAGCACGAACAGCAAGACCCCCAGGGAGGGAGAGATAGTATGCGGGTCTGGAGGAGGACCAGGTGATGGGCCCCACTGAGAGGGTCTCTGAGGGCCTGACCCCAAACGCATTAGGGAAGACTCTGCCTTGGACACCAGAGAGAAATGGTACAAGATCACAACTATACCCTCACGTAAGAACTGTGCCTTCTCCTGCCGACTCCTCTTTCCTGGGCCTGGCCTAGCCGGAGAGGACCAGCAAGGACGAGAGGGAGAGCCAGCCTCATTCTGCTTCCCTGGTGCGGGCTTCCTAGAACGATGGAGCTGAGAGGCGGGAGGGGTTAAACAACCTGAAATGAAGGTGGCAGCTATGTGATTAGACTGGACTGGACTTTTCACCGTCTGAAAGAGAAGGAAGGACTGTATAGCTGAGCAAAAATAAAGGAAAGCAATAAAAAAAAAATTCGCCTCTGTCTTATTTGAGACGTCCCCCGCCTTATTTCAGCGGGGCACGGAATTGTGAGCTGGTTTGTCATACTCATCAGTGAAACTTGTTCAGTGTCTCTCTCCTTAGTGGGGAAAGCCAAGCTTTCTGGGCTCGTGGCACTGGGCAGGGGTGAGGGGAAGGCTGGAGCTGGGGAGTGGGAGCCAGGCGCTGGGGCAGCAGGGGCAGAGCGGGCCGGGCAGGTGCAGGAGGAAGATGAAGCCAGGGGAGGGTGTTGGCCCGGTGTGGGGCACCGTGTGGGCACCCAGGGCCTCTTATACAGGAGCTGCACTGGCAGAGGCAAAGGCCTGCCCTGACAGGAGTTATAAACCTGTAACCTGAGAGATGTTTGGACGTGTCTTTGCAGGGGTCGTTCCTGTGTGGGAATGGCTGCTCAGTAACCTCTGGCCACACGAGGGCGAGTGAGCTTGGAAGGTACTGCTCAGGACCCCGCAGTTCACCGCCACCGCCGCACACCCTGTCAGTGTGTCCGAGACCGGCACCGCCACTGTCACCCTCCACGCTTTTCTATTATAAGAGCAGACTTTTGACCCGGCTGATGTGGCGCGATTCTGGTTTTGGTGGTCAGGCGTTGATCCGTGTGGGAAAGAACGATTTCCCCACATCGAACGACCCGGAGGCTTCTCTCCTCCTCTTCCGGATTGTCTGCCGAGGTTGACTTGAACGAACCCTGGTGGGAAGGACCACATGTTCGTGTGATGTGAATGTCAAATTATCGAGAAGGAAGCCTCTAATTGGGGAGGTTACATTTGGATTGAGAGTGTTCTATTCAAATCATTAATGATAGAAATATGAAGTATTTTCAAAAGCTTGACATTTCAAAATGTACTCTCATATTATCTCTCTACTCCCAAGAGATTTTGAAACAGTAATAATATAATAAGGATACAGCGATCGGAGCTAGGAACAGCTCATCCATGTTAATATCCCCGGAACATTAAACACTTATAGTAACCTATGGGGAGGGGGACTCCTTTAGAGATTTGCTTATAATTAATATAAAATAATTCTTGGATGTTTTGATGACTTGGTTATAATTAATGCAAATAATTCTTGGATTCTCTGGCTTAATGAATGCTGGTTTGTTTTGGAGATGTTAGGATAGAGTATTAAGAAGTTGTTATGGTGGCATTGGACCGGAGGACAGGCAAATACTATAGCACTCTTCCAGATGTCTTTGTACAACATCTCTGGGGGAGGTGACAGGCAAGCGAGACACAGAAGCCCTTCTTATTATGCTGTTCTGAATGGAGGCGACTTGTAGCCTCGCTTCCTCCCTGAGGTCCACCTGCTGGTCTGGGAACAGAGTTGGGGTGGGTTTCCCTGTGTGTTGGCCTCAGTGTTGGAAGTTCAGCCTCGACACTCCCATGCAGGAATGCATCCTGTTCTTCAGGCAGGTGCAAGCCAGCCAGCTCCGGTGGAGGGGGCGGGACCACAGCCACGGTGGGGCTCTGGAGCGGTGCTGAGGGAAGCCATAGGCAGCTACTGCATCTCAGCCTGGGTCTGCTTGGAGAGAGAGAAGAGGAGGGGAAAACGGCCAAAACAACCACAAGAGCCGGGCCCAGTGGCTGGGCCTCTGCCTGGGTGCAGGCCCCTGGCCGGGCTGCATTGTCCCCAGCCTCGTCAGTAGAAGAGGAAGGTGAGAGATGGTCACCCTCCCAGGCCCACTGCCGGTCTGATCCTTTGGAAAGTTTTCACCGGAGAGAACACAGCATCCTTGAACTTCACTCTGTGTCCTGATTGGGAAGAATGAAAGTACAGACGGAGGGGAGTGTTAATTTCCTCTTTCCCTCTGGCTGCTTCTTAGATTTATTCCTTCACTCGGGTAAAACGCGTCCCGTATCAGCTCGCTCCCAGAGCTCGCCGGTCATGGCGGTCCGCGCCTGCCCCGTGGGCGAGGCGGAGAGGCGGGCAGCAGCGCCTCCCTCGCGCCCGCGGCGGACGTGGGCTCCGGTGTCGTCAGCTTATGGAAATGCAGCTTCAGGCCCTTCTCCCTGCAGAGAAACTGTGCTTCCTCCCTTCCTCTGTGGAGAAATTCTGGACACGGTGTGGAAGCCAATATGTCAGAAACCTTCAGGCCTGTGGGAAATGCAGCCAGGAAGATCTGACAGTTTGAAGCCTGACTTCAGACCCTAGGACCTAACAAGTTCTACCAATGACAGGCCTCCGTGGCCTGGAAATAACCCAACCAAATGAACTTCTCTCAGGCTCTGAGCTGTGTCAATTAGGCATCCTTGACACCCTTAAAAAAAAAATTCTCGACATTCATTGATAGTTGTGGCATTCCAGTACCATGATCCTTTCTCTCTTATGAATGTGAGCACCTCTGCCTCCATGTTCTCCAGGAATCCCTCCCCCTGTCTGGGGTTTTCTCAGCCCTCCGTCTGGAGACTGTGCCTCTCTGAGTCTCGCCTGTCCTTCGGGGGACTTTTCCCGTGTCTGATCACCTCACACCTCTCCTTGTTCCAGCCTTGACTGCTGCTTGGTTTCCAGGGCTTACTCTCCAGCTGCGTCTGGCCACTGGCTTTTGGCCGTTATCCCGATCTGAAGTGCTAACTGATAGCTCCTAGAAAACCCAGTCCCCATTTCCTCCAGCCTGGTTCAGGTCTCTTGTTTCTTCTGGGCCCCACTTCACTGTTGCCACAGTGTAATAGCGTAGCTCACGTTTCTGCTGATGTGATCGTTTTCCTCGTCCCCCACCACAGAGGCGGCCTCCTCATTGGCCTTCTGTTCTCAGCTCCCTGCTGGTTGCCCCACAGGGCTCCGTGGTCATGGGACTGGACAGTGGCCACTAGTAGATAACATTCGAGGGAACTCCCTGATGGGCGGGCCAGGCTGACCACCCTGCACCCAGAGATCAATTTTAACATCATTAAGTGGGGAACAGCCAGAGGGGACGTCCTGGCAGGTCTGATGCAACAGGACGTCCGGAGCGCCCAGCCCCTCGTGTTATTTCCAGAATAACGAACCCGAGTGAACTCTTGTCTCTAGGTCATATGACCAGTTTGCAGGAGATACAGGGATATGGGAACACCACCGCAGGGGAAAAGGTTTTCATTTCTCCAACAAATAAGTGAAAAATTGCAGGCGGGGAAGGAACTGTTAGAGGTTGGGGACACGGAAGGCCTGCAACCAGGTGGACCTTGTTTCTGTTCTGACATCAATGAATGATAAAGGACAGTTCTGAGACAGCTGATTTTTTTGAACATGAGCTATGTATTGTGTTACGCACGTTAATTTTTATTAAGTGGCAATGTCATTGTGGTTATGCTAAAAAAGAGTCTATCTGTTAGACTATATGGGAGCATTTACAGGAAAAGTCAGGGTGATGGCTGATATTTACTTTAAAATACTAAGAAAAAATAGGTGCGGGTAGATCAAGCAAGAATGGCCAACTGCGGATAACTACAAACAAGGGTAATAGGGATTCGGTTACGGAACTGCCTTGTGACTTTCTTTGTTTTCATAATAAAATTTGAACAAGAAAAACCTTTATTTTGGACCCGAAGTAAAGGCCCTAGCTACAAAGAGCTCTGACGATGCGGCTGAGATCAGCCACTTGGCATTGTGTGGAGGGGCTTTGCTGGCATTGTCACTGTCGTAGAGAAGTATTTCACGTACTGTTTCCTTACTGATCCTCTCTGAGCACCTGCCCTGGCCGCTGGTGACGTCAGTGCGTCACGTCAGAACGTGGCGCTGGTTGCCCGTCCTTCCCCGGGGAGGCTGGAGAGAACCCCGTCCCAGCCGGAATCTGATGGCGCGTCCTTCGAAGACTGGACGAAGGTCAGGAAGAGCACCGTTGCTCACCGGCTGTTTAGTCCGAATCAGGCAGCATGGACGTGGCGACCCAGGGCTCTGCCTCCACCTCGGAAGAGCTAGCTACTTACTGGTCTCGTAGCTGGACTTCACCAGTCCTCACCCCTCCCATCCGTTCACCATCTACAAGCTGCGTCACAGAGTGAGTCATCGTGGGCCCCCCAAAGGAAAACACCTTCTCTCCCAAATACTGCGTTTCTCGCCCTCCTACCCTGTCCGCAGCTCACGGACGCAGGCACCGAGTCCCAGTTCCCAGCGTGCCCCTGAGCGACGCGTCCTCCCTCCAAGGGGAGGCCTGCTGGTGTAATGCACGTCGCAGTAATTGCTTCTCTGTACCGTGTGTCACTGATGACACGTGCTATCAAACCTTGTTGCCTGATAGAGAAATTGGGCCATAATTCATTCTACTTTCCCTTCAACTGTATTTATCGTCAGCTTTGTGATGTAGGCTGGTATCTGCCACAAGGAGTAAACTTTGAATGATACCTCTGTCATTTTGGTTTCTCTCTGCCTGTAGTGACAAAATTAATTACACGTGTAGTCCAAGGATTGCTTTGCACTTGTGTAGGAAAACTAGATAAGTTTCCTGGAAATGACAATGTCCGTTGTCTGGGAGAGATACAAGAGCTTGAATGGCTGTATTTGGCAGTTTCCCTAAAATTGATCATCTGAGAGCTTGGGACAGAGGGATTGTTGGTCCAATAAAAATCCAGCTCACAGTCCTTGCCGTCCTTCCTTACTGTGTTCCCCCTCCTCCACCTGCTTGTGTAAAATATTTGTATTTGAAGATTCACTTTTTCTAGAACATTCAGTCTACCCATGCCTAAGTGCTGTTCACCGTTTAGGCTTATAACCTGATTCATGTTGTATTATTACCACATTTTACATGAATTCATGAATCGATTTCATGAATTCAGAGGTTAATTCTATGTAACAGTAACAATAGAAAAGGCCAACTTAAATGTAAGCAATACTGTGCCCAAAATGTGAAAAGGACTTCATGACAGACGACGTCAAACTTAAAGTTATTGGAGATCAGCCACAAACACAAGGCTTGCAGAGACAAAGTCATAGAAGCTGGCAATCTCTAAATTTCAAATTTCTTTAAATCATAGTTAATCTCACATTTCAAATGAACTAGCATGCCTGAGAAGAAACACGTTCCAGTGCTTTATCTTCTTGAAATGACCCAGTCACTTGTAGAGCCCTTAACAGACCCCCGGCATTCCTGATCTGGACCCTGGAGCGCTGGCTCCTTGCCAGAGGAGTTGGGGGACGGCCTGTTAACATACAACACCTTTCCTTCCGGTGTCAGGGAGCCCTCCGTCCTGGTGAAGCCTGGCCAAGGACAATGGTGTTTTCCAAAGTGTAGTTTTGGGAACCCTTGCATCAAAATCATTTGGGAGCTGTATACCAGATATATTCCTAGGCCCCCCGGCAGTCTCTCTGGGGCTGAGGCCTGGAACGCTGCGTTTAGAAAACTTCCCCGTGTGTGTCTGATACACAGTCCAGGCCATGGGACTGCTCCGCAATCCTGCCCCGTGAGGTACGAACGCCTGAGCTGCTGGGTGTATGTGACACCGTATTTTTATCATACATGATGAACGTTTCACCCTTCTCCTTTTTAACCCTCAGACCTGGTCCGTCATGTCTGTAACCTGTTCACCGAAACGGTCACACTGTGCTTGGACGTGGACAATAAAAACAACAACGAGACGGCGGCCGCGCTGCTGGCTTCCCTGCTGGACATCCTGCACGGCATGCTGACCTACATGTCCAGTGTCGTCCGGCTGGCCCTGCAGGTGAGACCCTCAGTCCCGCATCGGGGACAGCCCTGCCCCACGCCCACTTCCTCTCAGTCTCTTCTCTCTCATCTTTCTCTAATGTGCCTTTACTTTCTGGAAAGAGCTCGTGTTCTGTAGAGAGAGACTACCAAATATGCTGCCTTTGGTGACCAGTGTCAAGAACAGATAATGGGATCACAAAATCTACAAGGAAAGTGGGAGCGGCCTCGGCAGAGACTTGGCGAGAACTAGCCAGGGAACCATTCCTGACCAGGATCGTTGGCCTTACAGGCTCCCTATGGTTGGCCGAGCGGGGTGCAGTCTTTCCTGTCCAAAGATGGGGCTCCCGCCCACCCCCAACAGGAAAGGTTAGATTGCTAGGAACAGAGGAGTGAGACTTTAGGCCCACACATTCATTCCATTCTCTCTCTCTCTCTCTCTCTCTCTCTCTCTCTCTCTCTCTCTCTCACACACACACACACACACACACGTATACACACATACATAACATAAAATCTAGTAATTGCTTTCCCTTATGACCAATAACGTGGAATTGCAGGTAGTTTTGAAAATTGGAATTGTATTTAGTCAGTTTGCCCCAAACTGTATCGTGCTCTGAGGAAAGAAGGGGTGTGGTTTATTAAGTACTTTTCATGTTGGGGTCCTCCACGTGCCTACTTCATTTATGGTGCTCTAACGAGTCAGTGCTACTCACTGAGAGCACGTGAAGGCACGCAGCTGATATGAAGTCATTGTTGTATTTCCCCCTGGTAGAACTGCAAGAAATACATGTATGTCAAATGATAGTCTGTTGGCTTGAACAGATGCAGAAGCTAAAGTGAAAACCAACTGTTTTGATGACCTTGCCAAGAGTCGTAGCAGAAGAGCCAAGAGTCGTAGCAGCAGAGCCAAGAATGAATCCCTAGACTCTGGTTTAGTCTGTTACTCATCATTGTGAGAGATGGTAGCTTCTATCCACAGTGAAGCTGCTTACGTATTTTAGCTGATCTAGTGTGGTTTAATAACTGATTCCAAGGTCTCCTCAACAGACGTGGTGGCAGTAAGTGTTTAACATGAACTTGTAAAGCCAGTAGATGAAAATGACCTTTGAACTGTTGAGTTGTTTTGCTCTACTCCTCTGTAATAATTCTAAATGAACAGTAGGGCATTGTTAAGTACGTACGGAATCCTGAATTGAGGACTTTTCTTAGCTTTTTGTCTAGCCCTCTTTTCTAATGTCTCTTCAAAGAATAATTACTTCTTATTTCAGTTTCCTTAGTGATAGTTTTGTATTTCTTCAAGATGCAGCTGCTAGTGACTCTCACAAGATGCTTTGGTGATATCAGTCTGTAGAAGATAAGTTTTGTAAGTTGAGGTAAAAGGGATCAGAAGTTTAAAAATACCAGAACAATAGAAATCCTCTCTTATTTTGATTATTAGGTAGATATTCAAGGGTGTTTAAAAGAAAACTCCATAATGCAAGTATTTCCCAATTCCTCTTCATTTGCTAGCGTGCCAATAGATCACTGTTCTTCATTTCTTTCTTTTTTTTTTTTTTTTTTGTATTTTTCTGAAGCTGGAAACGGGGAGAGACAGTCAGACAGACTCCCGCATGCGCCTGACCGGGATCCACCCGGCACGCCCACCAGGGGACGACGCTCTGCCCACCAGGGGGCGATGCTCTGCCCCTCTGGGGCGTCGCTCTGTTGCGACCAGAGCCACTCCAGCGCCTGGGGCAGAGGCCAAGGAGCCATCCCCAGAGCCCGGGCCATCTTTGCTCCAATGGAGCCTTGCTGCAGGAGGGGAAGAGAGAGACAGAGAGGAAGGAGAGGGGGAGGGGTGGAGAAGCAGATGGGTGCTTCTCCTGTGTGCCCTGGCCGGGAATCGAACCCGGGACTTCTGCACGCCAGGCCGTTGCTCTACCACTGAGCTCTACCACTGAGCCAGGGCCTGTTCTTCATTTCTTTATCTCCTTTCCCACCTTTGCACGTCGTCCTGCTGTCCTCTTTCTGCGTCCTTCACTCTCACATCCACTGGTTTGCTTTGGGCTTCACTTCAGTCTTGGGTCTCCAGGGTCCCCCGGAGTCAGTCTGAAAGGGGTGGAGTCCTTGAGACTGAGCTCGGGGAAGGGTTGGGAGACGAAATGGAGTGTCACCAAGGACGCCTCTCCTAGGAGCCTGAGCCGTGTGCCCTTTCCCAGGCAGCAGCCGCCTCTTCCATGTGCAGACACCACACTGGGGATTCTTCCACATTCCAAAGCTTCTCGTAGGAGCGTCTCTGAAGGAGAAGACTTGAGGGATTGAGGGTTGCCAGTGTTTAAAATGACAGCAGTGCTCAGATTTATGAAGCCCTTTTCTTGTTCAGGGAGGAGGAAGGACGTGGTGCAGGAATGTGTACCCGGGTGGCAGGGGTCAGCATGCCCCCAGGAGTTCGGTCCCCACCCCAGCCTGCCTTGTGAGTCAGAATCGGTCCTGGCTTACATGCAGCCCCTGCGGGTTCTGAGTGGAAGGTGTGGACGCAGCGACAGGCACATGCTCCCGACTCCCTGGGCTGGTGGGGGCACGTGCCCTTGCGGCTGGAATGCCTTGGGTTCAAATCCCAGCCCCGCCACTTTCCACTGTGAGACCCTGGGCACATTTCTTCACCTCTCGGAGGGCCTGGTTCCTCAGTGTAAAGGCGGCGTGGTCCTAACCACTCGACAGTGTTGCTGTGGGACTTCAGTGAGAAAGCAGCAGAGGGCTAAGTATATTGACTGTAAACTGTCTTACCTACATCTGGCCCATGGAAGGTAAGCAATAAATGCATGCTGTATTATTAACAGCAACAAGAAGAAAGGTGCTCACCTCAACGTCCTGTTTCCAGAGGGTTTCCTGTGGGCTGTGACTTCTGTGTTTCTGTGTTCCTGGCACATAAGACTACTGAACAAACGCTAACTCCTAGTAGGCTGTTGAGATACTGACTTACGGTTTTATTTTGCACTTATGGGCCTAGCCCAGGGCGAGGCACCTGCAGTTTCACTGAGGATTACAAAAGGAAGAGGGTTCGCCCCTAGGGGCTCCAGTTTGGTGGGGAAGAGGTCAGTATACCACTAGTGATGCAAAGCATCATCTCTTTACACGCGTGAGGGTGCGGCCCCTGAGGGGTCCAGGATGCTGCAGGGGGCCTGGGAGAGGGGGCCTCACCCAGTGTGGGGCTTCGGGAAGGCGAGTATTCAGCATAAAACCCGGGTCAGCTGACTGCCCAGTCTGGACCTTGTCTCTTCTCTGAGTTGGTGGGGAACTGGATATATTACTCTCCTGGGTGTAGACCGGTTTTGTTGCTGTTGTTGATTTGTGGCTGAGTTGGATTGTCGTGAGACTGGAATGTGGTCACCGAGTCCTGCTTGGTCTCTCTCTCTCTCTCTCTCTCTCACACACACACACACACACACACACACACCCGTGGTTGTTTGTGGTGGGGGCCCTGGCCTCTCTTTTCAGCATCACTCGGAATCACTCAGTTCGACTCCTCCGTGGCTTTCCCTTGTGCTCTGTCGGCTGCCCTCTGTCTGGTTGTTGAATCAAGTGGAAGTCGTCTGCCACAGCCCACGGTCCCTCATGTCTCCCCTTCCTGTTGAAGCCTTCAGCACTTTATTGATGATGTAAGTTTCTAACTCCCTGGAGAGACACTCAGGCCTTGTATGATCCAGCCCCAGGGCGCTGCCCAGCCTCGTCCGCCCATCTTCCCTGCTGCCCATGCCGGTGCCCAGCCTGCCTTTCCTCGTGTGATTTCTGGCCCTGAAACACTGCTCTCCACACCGGTCCTGTAGACCGACCTCATCCCCACCTTCCAAACGATGAAGTTCAGTGTCTCGCTCTCCTTCTCCCAACACTTCAGCTCTTTCCCCCGCTGCGCCAGTTTTCATACTCTGCCGTCAGCAGTGACTGGGAAGCTTGTCCTCCTTTTCCGTAAGCCCTGAGCTCCTACAGCCCAGGGAATGAGTCGTGTCACCTGTGCATTGCGAGCGTGCGTGTGCCGGTGTTCGGGGAGCACGGCGCGTGTTGAGTTGGTCTGGGCCACACCATTGCACGTGGTGCTCCGCTGTGCTCTTACACCTGCTCGGACACCAGACGGTGGCTGCTTGAGGACTTGCCTGCATCATGATCCCTACAGATGCCTTACTTCCGTGTTATTTACCCTCACTGAGTACTATCCCCATGCACTAGATTCACGTAGCCGTGCTAGACGTCCAGAACTGTGTTACCCCTGGCCTTTTGGCATGCCGAGAAGTTAGCTGTATTCCATTATCTCATTTTGGATGATACTGTATTGCCAATTAGTATTACATATGGCTCAGAAGCTGACATTCTCAGGTTGTATATATTTAGAACTATTATATTTATATCTCCGGGCACAGTTCCAGAAGTACCATACTTAGCACATCCAGCAGCTTCCCCAGCTCAGCCACTGGGATGCTACAGAGCCAGCTGAGACTGAACATGTCCAGCGCTGGGCTCGGGCGGGGTTCACCTCCCCACGCCATTCTCCCACGAGCACGGAGCGCCGTCCTCAGCCTGCTGTGCCAGCTGGAAACATTCCCTTCTTTCTCTTAGTCCCCATCTAATCCGTCACAAAATAATGGAGATGTTTACCTCAAATACCTAACAGATCCAACCTCTGCTCCCACCCAGCTCAGTCTCCCATCCTCTGTTGCCTGGACTGTGACACGGGGTAGGTCAGGACTGTTGGCTGGTTAAAGTGAAGAGGCCGCTGCTCTGTCTCAAGTAGAAATGAACGGCCCGGGCTCGGGCAGGTTCAGACCTCGGGACAGTGGCTTCCTGTTGTTTTCTGGAATGAAATTCTAACATTATTTCCCTATGGTGCAAGTTGTTAAAAGGCGAGACACCTGATTTTCAATAAAGTTCTTCTGAACCAAAGAAAGCAGGCAACTCACATTCTGTCCACAGGCCTGAGGTGCAGAAGGAAACGTGGCACTTAGAAGAAGGGCCCCAGGGTCCAGGTTAAGGGCGTGAGGCCGGGCAGCCCGCTCCACAGGCTCTGGCAGAGGTCCTGACCTAGAAGTCGTTCTGTTTCTTTCTGAGTGAAATTAAAAAGAGAGGAAGTATGTGAATGCAATGTGTATATTCTACAGCAAACACAGTAAATAATCAGTGCCTTTTTCAACATGAAATTACTCATCTCGGTCTTAGAAATCCCTAGGATCAGACACTTCTGTACAACTCCCCGAAGAAGGCACGCTTAAGATGAAAGATACTCACTTCTCACTTCTTATTCTGAGCTTGGTTTAAGCCTACACTTTCTAAGCAATGTAGACTTCCTGTGCCAACTATTCGTGCAGCAGGACATCGGTCAGATATTCCGGATGTCACTGCACTTGAGCGCAGACAGCGCAGGAAGTCATAGCAGAATGCTCCGTGCGTGTCAGCGAGTGTGCAGAAGAGTGCCTGGGACGGGTGAGCGTGTGCTGTTTGGAGACACACGGCTGTGCTTCATCCTCTAGATCTGTCACCCATTAAGTGTGGGACTCCACATGAATTACTTCGCTCCTCTGAACTTCAGTCCTCTTGCCGGAAAGATGGGGACAGGGAGCCCCTTGTCTCAGGCTGGTGGGGAAGACCGCGACCGTCGCTGTCATTTCCCCGGTGGCAGCCCTTGTGTTGTCTCTCTGTGGACCACCCAGGTGTGCCTCCGCAGCCGGACCTGGGGGCAGTGGGTGCACACTTTGTCACGTTCTAGCCAAGCGTGACTTCTCTGCAGGGGCCCGAGCCTGACTAACCTCCACGCCCCCTGCCTTTCTCTTCCCCCTTAAGGCTCAGAAGTCCGGCTCGGGAGGGGACACCGAGGCCGCGGAAGGCCTGCTGCTGCTCGGCAGACCCCTGGCAGACCTCGCCGGCCTGCTCATCCCGCTGGTAAGCTTGCCTGGCCGGGCAGCTCCCGGAGCACGGCTGTGGTGCAGTCATCTTATGTGAATGTTGTGGTGTCTTGAGTCTTTGTGCTGTTTTAGTTCCTTTCAAAACTAGAGCAAGAAGAAATTTCAGAAGGTCGTGTGGCTCAGAATGACTAAATTTCTATTTTATTTTAAAACCAGGTGGGTTAGATATTTAAGTAGACTCTCAGGTCCTTCTTTTTTTTTTTTTTTTTTTTTTTTTTTTTTTTTTTTTTTGTATTTTTCTGAAGCTGGAAACAGGGAGAGACAGTCAGACAGACTCCCGCATGCGCCTGACCGGGATCCACCCGGCATGCCCACCAGGGGGTGATGCTCTGCCCCTCCGGAGCGTCGCTCTGTTGTAACCAGAGCCACTCTAGCGCCTGGGGCAGAGGCCAAGGAGCCATCCCCAGCGCCCGGGCCATCTTTGCTCCAATGGAGCCTTGGCTGTGGGGGGGGGGGGGGGAGAGACAGAGAGGAAGGAGGAGGGGAGGGGGGGAGAAGCAGATGGGCGCTTCTCCTGTGTGCCCTGGCCGGGAATCGTCAGGTCCTTCTTAATGAATGTAAGATAAAAAAGAAAACAAAATTCAAGAAGTGACATTCAGAAAGGGAAAGAATTCTCTTTGACAAGGTATTTCAAGGTTACGCTGGGCTGCAGGTCTCTCCAGAAATGAGGAAGGACAGACACAGACCTAGGGTGGGTCTCCTTGGTCTCCGCAGAAGTGCAGTGAAGTAAGTGACATTGGATAAAAACAGTCAAGATGACACAGGGCCACCGAATAGAGGAAAAGAACCCAACAGAAACTCGGAGTTTGGACCGACGTAAAGAGGACCCACCCTATCGACACATGACTCCTACCCACGGACAGAGCAATCAGTCAGAGTTGGTTGATGACATTCCACAAAACCCGGAAAACCTGTCCCAGTTGGGAGGACTAGGGTACAGGGAGCCCACGGGAATGCGCCACTTTGGCGGCCACCCTTCTCAGAGGCAGATGGCTCTTCAGTTCCCAAGGCTGCTGGGGAAAGTTTCCTTTCTGCCCACTGGCTCAAAGGAAGGCAAATGCAGTTCGGATGAATAATTCTATAGACCTAATTGTATTCATCAAATCAAGGTTTGGTTCAACTGGGGGGGGGGGGGGAGTCAGTCAGTAGTGGGTTATATCAAATAATAACATATATGGAGTAGAGAGGTCACACAGATGTGACAGTGAGCTCACAGTAAAGTGAGGGGACAGTCGGAGACCCCAGGAACTGGTCGTGCCCTGGACAGAGTGGAAGGGTCTTTGGTGCAGAACTGTGCAGGAGGCTCCCCGGCAAATAGCAGCCTGAACTAACTACCTGCTCCGGCTCAGAACCCGAGGCCTGAGCCCGGACAGCCAGCTCTCCCACGAGGGCTGGACGCAGGGGGGGCTCCAGCTCAGAGTCCGAGGACTGAGCCCGGACAGCCAGCTCTCCCACGGGGGCTGGACGCAGGTGAGGACTGAGCCCGGACAGCCAGCTCTCCCACGGGGGCTGGACGCAGGGGGGGTTCCAGCTCAGAGTCCGAGGACTGAGCCCGGACAGCCAGCTCTCCCACGAGGGCTGGACGCAGGTGAGGACTGAGCCCGGACAGCCAGCTCTCCCACGAGGGCTGGACGCAGGTGAGGACTGAGCCCGGACAGCCAGCTCTCCCACGAGGGGCTGGACGCAGGGGGGGCTCCAGCTCAGAGCCCGAGGACTGAGCCCGGACAGCCAGCTCTCCCACGAGGGCTGGACGCAGGTGAGGACTGAGCCCGGACAGCCAGCTCTCCCACGAGGGCTGGACGCAGGTGAGGACTGAGCCCGGACAGCCAGCTCTCCCACGAGGGCTGGACGCAGGTGAGGACTGAGCCCGGACAGCCAGCTCTCCCACGAGGGCTGGACGCAGGTGAGGACTGAGCCCGGACAGCCAGCTCTCCCACGAGGGCTGGACGCAGGTGAGGACTGAGCCCGGACAGCCAGCTCTCCCACGAGGGCTGGACGCAGGTGAGGACTGAGCCCGGACAGCCAGCTCTCCCACGGGGGCTGGACGCAGGGGGGGCTCCAGCTCAGAGCCCGAGGACTGAGCCCGGACAGCCAGCTCTCCCACGAGGCCTGGACGCAAGGGGGGCTCCAGCTCAGAGTCCGAGGACTGAGCCCGGACAGCCAGCTCTCCCACGGGGGCTGGACGCAGGGGGGGCTCCAGCTCAGAGCCCGAGGACTGAGCCCGGACAGCCAGCTCTCCCACGGGGGCTGGACGCAGGGGGGGCTCCAGCTCAGAGCCCGAGGACTGAGTCCGGACAGCCAGCTCTCCCACGGGGGCTGGACGCAGGTGAGGACTGAGCCCGGACAGCCAGCTCTCCCACGAGGGCTGGACGCAGGTGGGGTGCCAGCTCAGAGCCCGAGGACTGAGCCCAGACAGCCAGCTCTCCCACGAGGGCTGGGCGCAGGTGAGGACTGAGCCCGGACAGCCAGCTCTCCCACGAGGGCTGGACGCAGGTGGGGTGCCAGCTCAGAGTCCGAGGACTGAGCCCGGACAGCCAGCTCTCCCACGAGGGCTGGACGCAGGGGGGGGGTTCCAGCAAACAGAGAGAAAGGACCGACCACATGCTCTTACGTAAAAGACTCAAAGTGGCCCCATTCAATGAAAATGTATAACACGTTCTATGTGTGTACATATAGATATATATATAGGTTAGTAATTATAATCACAGCAAATAAGATTTTAAAACTAGTTGAAGAAGGACAGATGAAGACTCCATTGTAGGTAAATGTCCAGGCCACTCTGTTTCACATACTGTCTTATAGACGAAGTTTTGGTATTGGCTACATTCTGAGACTTGTTTTTTTTTTGTTGTTTGTTTGTTTTTACAAGGACAGAGAGTCAGAGAGAGGGATAGATAGGGACAGACAGAAAGGAACAGAGAGAGATGAGAAGCGTCAATCATCAGTTTTTCATTGTGACAGTTTAGTTCATTGATTGCTTTCTCATGTGTGCCTTGACCGCGGACCTTCAGCAGAGCGAGTGACCCCTTGCTCAAGCCAGCGACCTTGGGTCCAAGCTGGTGAGCTTTTTTTTTTTTTTTTTTTTTTTCCCTCAAGCCAGATGAGCCCGCGCTCAAGATGGCGACCTCAGGGTCTCGAACCTGTGTCCTTTGGCATCCCAGTCCGACGCTCTATCCACTGCACCACCACCTGGTCAGGCTTGTTTTCTTTTAATAGGTGAATTTATTCCAGTTGGGTTTATTGTTAAACTTATCTTTGGTCTTAATTTTATTGTCTCACGTTATATTTTCTTTCTAAATGTCTTCCTATATTAAATGTAAGGTTTAATGCGCACACACCGTAAAACCTTTAACAGGACAAAGAAGGATGCTACAATAGTAAGGAATAAAATCCACAGGAACTTTTTGTGCCAAATACCAGAGGTCAGAGCATGATAGACAGGACAAAATGCATGACAGGGAGGAATAAACAGCCACAACACAGTAGTGCTGAGAGATTGATACACAGACCAAGTGGATAAAACAGAGAGCAGGGGTTGACAAACTTGGGCCTGTGGACTGACGGCGTGAGGTCAGCCTATTTTTGGCAAATAAAGTTTTATTGAATACAACCATGCAAACAGTTTGTTTACACATTGTCTGTGGCTGCTTTTGCACCTCAGTGGTAGAGTTGAGGAGTTACAACAGAAACCTTATAGCCCGTACGCCTAATTATCTTCTGTCTGGCTCTTAATGGAATAAAGTTTGTTTACTTCTGTATAGAAGACATGAAAACTTTTAAGATTAATCTGATAGATATTTATCTATCTCTGTACCCTGAAAATAGAGACTGCACCTTCTTTTCACATTTTTTAAATAAGTTAACCATGCATTATGATAAAAGAATATTAGTAAATTCCACTAAGTAGGAATTCTTTGACCATAAAACAGTTAAGCTAGAAGAAAATTACAATCAAAGGTGCGCTGTCAGCAGATTTTGTGAGAACAATCAAAGAATAAGACATTGTGACTGTCAGTCTGGGTCCCAGAAGAAGACAGAGACCACCCAGTGGTTTAAACAGGAGAATTTTAATGTCAAGAACTATTAAGCTATGACTGGAGAGTAACTGTAAGGTTTTAAAAGAACCCTACAGGATACTGCCAGGCTGAGGGAGAGGACCCGAGGACGGACAGATTTGACAGGGGGACCCACCCCCCAAGGCCGCAGGCCAGACCTCACTGGAGAAGGCCTGACTGCAGCCCACAGGACCGTGGACAGGTTTGCTGGGTTGCTCAGGCCGCCATCCCTGGAAAAGCAGGAAGCAACCCTTCAGGGCACAGGTGGATCCTAACCAGTGGGCAGGTGCCCAGAGGGAAGCAGGGTGCCATTGTTGGCGAGAGGTCGGGGGCACCCAGTGTTTGTGAGGAGAGGACCACAAAGGGCACACCTATGCAGGAGGCAGGCAGCCGTGGGAGGGTGGTGGCGCTTAGGGTGCCAGTGCTCATGGGAAGCCTGGAGTGCACTGTATCCATTGGGGAGGGTGGCACACTGATCACAGGCCAGGCTGGGGTGAAGGCTGCTGAGGGCCACACATCCCGGGCCCACAGTTAGGTCAGATCTGCGCCAAACGCCATCACACCCACACCTCTGACGACAGCGCGGCTGCCAGAAACAGCGGGACAGCTCCGTCTCCCTGCGATGTGTGATCTGACAGCTCTCCCCAGCGGGACTCTGCACTCACGTGACTGACAGCGTGGTCACATTTAGGTTCTGATATATTATTGGCCCGATGCCTGCCGCACATGTGTGAGCGGGTTGTGAACCTACACGTTTATCACCAGAGTCATTCAGTTTAAAAACGGCTGCAACAACAGCTTTGCAATATATCTTCTCGGGAAAAGATGAACACATTTACGGATGTGACTAAAGTGAGGGGGAAAAGTATTGATAATACGGCTATTCAGGACCTAAACCAGAGCACATACAGGCCGAAGATAAATTTTACAGCGGTTGTTAGAAATGTAATAGGTTACAGAGCGGGCTGGGGGTGGGTGGGTGGGGGTGGGGTTGGAATCTCATTCCCACAGGGAGAAAGAAAGACTTTCCGTTTTCCTTTGACTCGGATAATTTTGGAAGTGTTTTGCCCTCAGGCAGGTGAATGAACTTGCTAGCTTTTGAGGTTCTTTCCAGAAACGAAAATAAACAGACTTATCCCTAGGAGATGAAACCCGTCAACCGATAATTGATGACCTGTATTTGTACTGTGCACTGTAGAGGAATCATAGTGACATGTAAGTATGAGAGAGTGATTCTTAGTCTGTTCTGAGTGTGAACTGATCCGAGAATCTGATGATTCCTGACCCTCTTCCCAGAAAAATGCCTAAAATCGTTTCTGTGTAAAGTTATGCACACCAGAAAAATGCCTAAAATCGTTTCTGTGTCAAGTTCTGCACACAATTCGTAATTTTAGAGGGATCTCTGAACCTCGGTTGGGAACTGTGGTGTAAGATATGGCGAATGAGAGATGTTACAGAATTGACCATGTCTTCTGAAGAAAAGATTGAGCAAGGTAATTGGCCCAAATATTACATTTCTTTTTTTTAAATAATTTTATTTATTTATTTTTTACAGAGACAGAGAGTCAGAGAGAGGGATAGACAGGGACAGACAGATGGGAACGGAGAGATGAGAAGCATCAATCAGTTTTTCATTGCGCGTTGCAACACCTTAGTTGTTCATTGATTGCTTTCTCATATGTGCCTTGACCGCGGGCCTTCAGCAGACCGAGTAGCCCCTTGCTGGAGCCAGCGACCTTGGGTTCAAGCTGGTGGGCTTTTTGCTCAAACCAGATGAGCCCGCGCTCAAGCTGGCGACCTCAGGGTCTCGAACCTGGGTCCTCTGCATCCCAGTCCGACGCTCTATCCACTGTGCCACCGCCTGGTCAGGCAATATTACATTTCTTAAGAGGAGAAAACAGGGAAGCCAGGCTGTCTCCTAGATAAGTTTTGTAACAGTTCCTGGAAGGAAATTATGCTACACTCTCCTGCTCCCTCAATTAACAAAGGTATTTTCAAATTTGTGGATATGTATATTTTTAAAATTTTTCTTTATTATATATGAGAGACCCCAGTATTTAGCCTGGTTTATATGTTGCATGTCACCCATGCCTTTTGTGCCCATTGCAAAGATGTCCCTGTGCAGAGTGGTTCGGACCACTCTAGTGGTCCTCACCGAGCATCAGGATGTGAATTCATCCTGGGCGAAACGCCCGGGAAACTGAGCTGCCTCATGTTTCAGAGATCGCTGTGCCAATTTACAAATAAATTGGGGGCCACACAGCATATGAGAAAACAATTTTCATTTTCTCATTTCCTCCTCTGAAGAGATAACCAAGTGGATTTTTCTCTTTATGTAGTGATGGGCGTGGACTTGGCTGTTCTTTCCCTGGTCTGTTGCCCTCACGGTCAGTGGCGTGAAATGTAGGTAATGCTTTATGCTGGTTATGGTCTCTGGCCACAGAGCCCGGGTCTAAGTCGTCCATTGGCATGTTAAACCCAGGAGACTGGGCGCCTTGTTAGTTCTGCGCTAAGCGGCTCTAGGGGGTCAGTCACACCCCATTTAATAGGGACGCTGCTCGTTCTGATCAGCCGCTGCCCATCTGTGAACTGGACATTCCCACTGGATGGACCGTCAACACCCCAGATTGAACAGGGTTCGAACAAACTGCTCACCTCCTTGAAACTGTTCTCCCCTCTTGGGGTTTGTCAGCGGGGGACACTCACCGCCCCCCAGCTGCCCACACCAAGAGTGCAGGCGGCATCTTTGCCTCTTCCCCTTTGCCATCCTGCCCCGTTCCGTCACGTCACCCACACTCATCAGGCCCGTTTTCTCCTCCCTCCCACGGTCCCCATCCTCTCGGGCCTGTGGGGCTGTAGACTACCACCTGGCGTTTCTGCCTGGCTTGGCCTCTCCAGTGTCGTCTTCCGGGTGGCGGCACAGTGTTCTTTCTAGAACGCAGTACTCATCACTATTGACTTAAAACCCTCTGCTGGTGCCCAACTTTGTAATGGGTGTATAAAACAAAACCAAGTGTGATCCGACACTCGATCGTGACTCTAGCGTCGTCTCTTGATTCTCCTTGTCCTGCTCTGTCTTCCACTCCCTGGGTTTTTTAGTCCTTTAAATGGGCCATAGTCACCCCTGCCCCCACCTAGAGGCTGCTCTGTCTCCCCCACGTGGCTGACTCTTCCTCAGCTCTCAGGTCTTGGCTCAGATGTCATTCCTCCCAGGAAGTCCTCTTGCTCCCACCAGGACCGGGTTAGGTCTTCCTGCACCCGCTCTGCCAGCATCCTTGGCCGCCTCCGTCCTTACACTCATTATCCCATAGTCCCAAAGTAGCTTGCTCACGTCTGCCTCTCGCACTAGACTGTCACCCTGGGGAGGCAGGAGCCCTCGTTGTGAGCTTCACTTTGGGGCCTGGTTCAGAGAAGGGATTCCGTTAATATCTGCATAGGGAAGGAGGCACATTGCTAACAGATATAGTCTGTTTTCTACCCATCCTCGCTATGGTTGAGAACGGGCTGAGTCTGCTGAGACACAGATGTGGGTACCGGTTTACCCGGAGCCTCTGCCTGCACCCGCGCCGTCCCGCCCCTCCCAGGCCAGCCCCTCCCAGGCCAGCCCCTCCCAGGCGGTGACGGTGGGCATGGTGCACCTGCTGCTTGCTTTAAAACGGCACCGTCTGGATTTCTTTCTAGAGGTGAGTTCTTCTTGGCAGGAGTTGCCCTGGCCTTCATTGGGCATCCTGTGTTCCTCAAACAACCCTCACCCTGCCTTTGATTGACAATAAGAAAAGGAAGGATGCAAAAGGGCAGGTAGCATTGCCCAGGGCCTTCTGCGTCTCTGGGACATTGTTCCGCTTGTAGTAACTGCAGTATATGAAACCCCGCCCTGGGATCCCAGCAGCAGTGGAGGCCGCTAAGCAGTCAGAACAGAAGTCACAGCCTCGTCACAGTTTCTGACGGCGGAGTGCCGGGACTCCGACCTTCGGTGTTTGGATTTGGAAAGACCCCAGAGATGCAGGTCTGTTTTCTCCTATTCCTTCTCACACCTTTGTCTTCAAGTGGTCGTAACGCCATGATATGTTCTTCAGTCACGTTTTGTGTGGGCCAGCGCTGTTAGTTCTAAGGTAAACAGGTTGGCGTTCACGTTCGTGGAGGGACGTGAGCTGTGGCAGAAAGCAGCTCTTCTGGAAGGAGGAGGGAATTCTCGCCCATCGGTGGCCCAGACGTCCACATTCTTAGAGCCCCCTTTGCGAGCCTCCTCTCAGCCAGCGGTGCTTTTAGCATGAAGGCCTTCCACCTGTCCCACAGCCAAGACCGGGGCGGCGAGCCAGGCCACGCACAGAAAGAGGAAGGGGAGTTGGAGAAACACAGGGGGTGGAGCTGTGAGACGTGGGTCACGTCTAGTTAATAAAGCCTTTTAGGGGCACTATTCTTCGCTCGTAGTACACTGCCTTGAGTTAAAAATGGCAGGTAACTTTTTCCATCCTTAATGGTTGAGTCTTTTATGTGCATTAGTGAGGAAAGTGGGTCTTCATATTTGGACTCGTACAACTAGCTCTAAAGGTTTCAGTTCATCACGTTTCAGTTCACACATCTCATGTATGTAAGATATGGACAGGACAGTAATACTAATCCAGGGTTCCTAGAGCTCCAGACCTGTTCAGTTTTGAGACACAGTGTCTGTAAGGAGGTGACACATAGAAGGAAGTGATATAAATATTGAGAAATAGCTAGCTAGCTCAAGAGAACAGTGGGCAAAGGACTTGTGCAGGGCAGTCCACAACAACGAAAATAAAAATGTAAATAACAAGTGTTCATTTCAGCAACACATTTAAACTCACTAGCAATTAAAAAAAAATCCTAGTTAGATGTATGGATGTGATGGTTGGTCAGTGGAGAAGGTTGATAGGAAAAAAAATGGATTCGTTTGAAATGTGGTGTTGGAAGAGAGCTCTCTACAGACACCCAGACAGCAGAAAGCCAAACAGGTGGGCCCTAGAGCAAATTAAGCCTGAAATATCGCTGGAGGCAAAAATGACAAAACTGAAGCTGTCCTACTTCGGACACATCGTGAGAAGGCAGGGTTTTTGGGAAAAGACAGTAATGCTGGGAAAAACAGAAGGCAGCAGGAAAGGAGGAAGACCAATTAGGGGATAGACTGACTCCATAAGAGACGCTGTAGGTATGAGTCCCCAAGAGCTGAGCAGGGCTGTTCAGGACAGTACCTTGTGGACGTCAGTCATCACAGGGTCCCCAGGAGTCAGAGCTGACTCAACAGCATGTATCACACACACAGTAATAAAGGAAAATTAACTTTTAAAAGCAATACAGTCTCAAAAGTTAGAAGAGAATATAAATTGGTAAATAAAAATATTAATTGATATGTATCAAAAGCCTTCCAATTATGTGTATACTTGAATATAGTCATTCTCTTCCAAAAATTTATGCATAGGAAATAAGAGAAGTACTGAACTGTGTAAACCAGGGGTTGGGAGACTTTTTGGCTGAGAGAGCCATGAACGCCACATATTTTAAAATGTAATTCTGTGAGAGCCACACAACGACCCGTGTACGTTATACATTATCCAATAAAAATTTGGTGTTGTCCCGGAGGACAGCTGTGATTGGCTCCAGCCACCCGCAGCTATGAACATGAGCAGTAGGAAATGAATGGATTGTAATACATGAGAATGTTTTATATTTTTAACGTTATTATTTTTTTTTTTATTAAAGATTTGTCTGTGAGCCAGATGCAGCCATCAAAAGAGCCACATCTGGCTCGCGAGCCCTAGGTTCCCGACCCCTGGTGTAAACATATTCTCGCAGCATTCTTCTTAACATCAAATACCTATATATTGTTCAGTTGAAAATGAGAGAAATGCCATTCTTAGGGTAGAAGTCTTTGATGCTCTTAAATATGTTTCCCAAGCATATATAACATTGTGAGAAAATGTAACAAGGTTAAACAAAATACCAGAATATGTATTTATTATACTGTGATGTTCATGTAAAAATGTATTATTGATAACAGCCATTTTAACAGGTGTTAGGTGGTTTCTCATTGTGCTTTTGATTTCCCTTTTCCTTATTACAGCTAGTGATGCTGAGCATCTTTTCATAGTTCCGTCTGTCTGTGTTCTTTGGAGAAGTGTTTGTTTCGGTCCTCTGCCCATTTTTAAGTGGATGGGTTTTATTGCTGACTTGCTGCTCTTCGGAGGACAAATATGCAGTGAGACGCTGGCCTGTTAACTCTGGGCGGGGGAAGAATGTGTGATTTCTATTCTCTCTACCATAGGTGTAGTTCAGGCAACAACCCTGTTAGTCACTTCTGAAACTTGCACCGTGCCTCCTGCCCATTGATTTTAACCCTTTTGTAGATTGGTCACTTTCTGTGGCTCAACTCCAAGCTTTCTGTTTCACAGAGAGCCAGCTCCTGGGTTTTGACCAGGAAACTAAGACATCATTTCTTGTCAACTGGGTCATCCGACTCAGCTGCACTTAGTTTCATTTTATATATAGACAAAATGGTGCATCATGGGAGGGTTTGAGGGAAGACTACTATCAGACTTGTGTTAGACTCTGTGAGTGGAGATAGAGCTATGAGGAGGAGCAGAATAAGGTGGCCAGAGTGCACAGGGCAGAAAGTTACCAAGGTAGAGAATTCCCGAGAATGACAGAGGGCTTCCTTCAGGAATTGAGCAGAGTATGGGTGAGAAAACAAGCCATGGTCAGGGACAGAACAGCCAACGAGGATTAGAGAACAGTGCCAGCTACTCACACAAGGCCAAGAAGAGTTCTTTTCCCCACCAGACAGGAGAATATTCTTACTCCGTGGAGCAATGGAAAGGGTACCCAGGAAGGTCTTGCCTCGGGAGTGGGGAATAATTAGTCCTAGGCTGGGCGCTGCTCCAGACCCGCCTAACTAATCATAAAAACAAGCTCCAAAAGGAGCGAACTATTTCCAAGTAACCCGACCACCTCCCAGAAAAAAATACTTCACAGCTGTTCTTAGGAATACAGAAATATTAAGCTCTCAGCAAGGTGAAATTCATGTCTCGCATCTCTTGAAACTAAAATAAAATAACCACTTAAACTAAAATAATAGCTATGTACAGTGTGTCCGTAAAGTCATGGTGCACTTTTGACTGGTCACAGGAAAGCAACAAAAGACGATAGAAATGTGAAATCTGCGCCAAATAAAAGGAAAACTTTCCCAGTTATATACCTATTCAGTGCAGTTCGATGTGGGCTCATGCACAGATGTTTTAGGGCTCCTTAGGTAGCTATCCTGTATAACCTCTACAGACTCATCACTGACTGATGGCATACCAGAACAGGGTTTCTCCACCAAACTGCCAGTTTCCTTCAGCTGCTTATCCCACCGAGTAATGTTATTCCTATGTGGTGGCGCTTCGTTATAAATGCGCCGATATTCACGTTGCACTTTGGTCACGGATACAAATTTAGCGAGCCACAGAACACACTGAACTTTCCTCTGTACCATCCACATCTCAACTGGCATGGCCGTGGGCTGCTCCGCTGTATACACAGTGTTACGTCATCATCTGTGCATGTGCACATGCTGCCACATCATCCTACAGAAACTGGGAGGGTTTTCCTTTTATTTGGTACAGATTTCACATTTCTATCATCTTTTGTTGCTTTCCTGTGACCGGTCAAAAGTGCACCATGACTTTATGGACATGGTGTATATTGTGAGGCTTACGAAAGCACATGTATGTAAAATGCTTGCCAACCATGGCAGAAAGCTGGGAGGTCAGGAAGGAAGGCTACTACTCCAAGGCTTCTGTACTAATGTGAAGCGCTATAATATCACCTGAGGGCAGGTTGTGTTGAGTTACTGATGATAACTGTTAAACTCTAAAGCAGACACCAAACAAAATGAAACAAGCAGCCATAACTAATTAATCAACTAATTAATTCTAGGAAATGAATGGAATAATAAAAATAATTCATTGAAAAGGAGACAGAGAGAAGAGAACAAAAACTTCTGGAACAAATAGACAGCAAACAGCTAGAAGACAGTAACAGTTTCAATAATCACATAAAATGTAAAGGGTCTAAATACCCCCATTAAAAGGCAGAAGTTGTCATATCGGGCAAAAAAGCAAGACCCAACTCTATACTGCCTACGAGAAATGTTAAATATGAAGACACAAAGAGGTTAAAAGAAAAATCATGAAGGAAGACAGGCCATGCAAACATGCTAGTCAAAAGAAAGCTGGAGTGACTCTGTTAATATCAGACAAAGATTTTAGGTAAAAGAATATTTCCAGAGATAAGGAAGGTCATATTTTAACAATAAAGTGATCAACTAATCAAGTAAACATCATAATCCCCGAACAAACTACATGAAACCGAAGTGTTAGACGTGCAAGAGTGTTAGGGATTTCAGTAGTCCTCCTCTGATAATTGATGGAACAAGTTGAAAGAAAACCACCAAGAGAATGATAGACTTAAGCAACGCTTTCATGCAGTTGGACCTGATGGGTATTCATGAAATAAAGAAGAAAATAATCTTCCAGGCACGCACAGAACATTTTACCAAGGTAGATCATATTCCGAGCCATATAACAAGTCTCATTCAATTTAAAAATGATTCATGTTGTATAAAGTATATTCTCCTACCACAGTAGAATTAAATTTGAAATCAGTAAAAGATATAAAAAAAAATCTCAAAGTATTTGGAACTAAACAATACATTTTTAAATATTCATGGATCATATTAAAAACAAGAATTACATGAGAAAGTCTTCTTGAACTGAATGAGAATGAAAACACTGCATACCAGGATTTTTGGATGCCTGTGAGGCAGTACTTCGGGGGAAGGGGATTTATAGCCATAATTCCTATGTTAGAAAAGAAGAATGGTCTCATATCAGTGAGCTCAGCGTCTGCCTTAAGAGATTGGAACTAGAAGAGCAAACTACTGTGAAGTTACTGTAATCAAGGAGTGAGGTATTAATGAAAAGGGACCTTTGAAGGTCTTGGATGTGTCCATGATCTTGATTGCTGTGCACTGACATATGTGCAGTCTTTTTCTTTGGCATGCCAGGTATGCTTCAAGACAACTTAAAAATGTATCATTTTGCTGTTGCTGTATTATTTTCCTTTCTTCCTGAGGCAGTTCACCTTGGGAGTCATTGTGTTTGGTGGTTCACTTTCTCCACTTCAGGCTTCCTTTCTATCCAGAGGGAGTCTAGTTACTTTGTTTCTCTCCTGGGTCCCCCAGTCCAGAAACATCGATGAAGCCCACTTTTCCGTCTCATGGTGATGCTGGGTTTGTCAGAAACCCAGACACTGAGCCGACAAGGGATTTGGCCCTGGTTCTGTGGCTGTTTTCAAAATAGAGGAGCTCCGTTTATTGGCTGGAGCTACAGCGCTGGAACCGCTTCTTCAGCCTCCTTTCTGTGCACAGGGAATCCCTATCCCCATTTCACACTCCGTGCCTGGCTTTTGCCCTTGCCCATGTCCGGTGTTGGCCAAAGTTACAGTGGTTCCTGCTGCTGACTGCTTTTGTGCATTTGGTCCATTTCCGGTACACAGATATATTAGTCTTTTTTTTTTAATTTTTATTTTTTTTATTTCAGTGAAAGACGGGGAGTGCTGACATCTAGAATGTTGTAAATCTAGTATATACACTCCCACATGTGCCCTGACTGGGATCCACCTGGCAAACCCACAAGGGGGTGATATTCTGTCCATCTGGGGCATTGCCCTGTTGCTCAGCAACTGAGATCTTCTTAGTGCCTGAGGCAGAGGCCATGGAGTCATTCTCAGTACCTGGCACCAACTCCCTCCAATTGAGCCATGGTTACAGGAGGAGGAGGAGGAGGAGGAGGAGGAGGAGAGAGAGAGAGAGAAGGAGAGAGAGAAGTGAGAGAGGGAGAGTTGGAGAAGCAGATGGGTGCTTCTCCTGTGTGCCCTGATGGGGAATCAAACCCGGGACAAACGCACACCAGGCCGATGCTCTACCACTAAACCAACCGGCCAGGGCCTAGTCTCTGTCTTTACATTTTTCTCTTAGTTATTAAGGAGGTGGCGGTACAAATTTTGAAGTCTCACACACTGTCTTGACTGGAAGTCGCATGTCTGTTCAGTTCCCAGCTTTACCTCTGGCACTTTTCAAAGCGCCTGCCCACCAGAAGTGCTCAATTAATAGTTGTGGGATGCATGAATAAGACAGTGAGTGCTGACATCTAGAATGTTGTAAATCTAGTATATACAAAACTAAATTAAAATATGAGCTGATTTACGTCATCCTCTACATATAATTATATAAAGTGTACAAAAAGAAGTGAGGGTGGAATGATTTATACAAAGGGCTTAACTGGGTATTTCTCAAAACTTTTATATTTAAAAATAAGTGGCCTCCTGTGCTGTCTCCCCTACTCTTTTCGTTATTGTTCCAACAGACATGACTTTCAGAATATGTGGTAATTTTTATCTTGAAAAAAGTAGACAGATGAACAATGATCTTACTCTTCACTCTCCTCAAGATGGGGAACTTTGGATGCCAGCCTCAGAGGGCCTGTCACCCGGCATCGGTGGGGACTGAGGGGTCCTCCTGCTCTGCCCAGAGTGCAGGATGCAAGGCACGGAGGTGAAGCCCACTGACAGCTCTTCTCCTTCTAAACTCGTCTGGCGCGCTCTCCATCAGACGGAGAGAAGTGTTTAGAACGTAATTTAGCTTTATATACTGTATACACCATATCAGTTGTTTTTTTTTGTGCACAGTGATTTTTTTTCCCCCCTAAACTTGGGGTTTGAAATCCCGGACTCAAATCGGAGAGGTAATGCCAAGCTTCTTGGACGATTCAGAAGCACATGTCCCTCCGCTCCCTGCCAGCGGCCGGCGCAGTGGGAAGACTTCATCAGTGTTCCCCAGCTCTGCAACTCGAAGTTTCTCACCGAATGGCTGTTAACAGAATGCACTCGTTAATTCTGCCAGTAAAGGTCAACACACTGTTCTGTTGAGTGGAAACTAAGAACAATTTGGTTGGATTTCCTGTGGCAATAAATTGGCTCTGTCATGCTGTCATAAACTATATTTTGGTCCTCCTAAGTACGCAGGTAGATCTGACTCAACAGAACATACAACTTGATGTTGAACTTGACAAGGTCGCTCTTCTGGGTTCAGACTCAGAGAGCTCCATGTCTCAGCACCTGTGCTACGTCCATGAAGCGATAAGGATCGCCGTTTCATTAAGGAAGAAGTGGATGCGGGGCTTTTTTGGGATCTATATTACTTGTTACAATTGCCAGTCATAATTCCTTTTCTGTAAATTGAATTTATTGGGTTGACACTAGGGTAACATAATTGCATAGGTTCAAGATGCCTGATTCTACAACCTATTTTATACACTGTGTTGTGTGCATCCCATTCCAAGTCAAGTCTTCATCCATCACCCGTTATCCCCTCTCGTGTCCCTCGGCTGCAGAGGACACGTCAGGAGCAGCGTCCCCTGAGTCTGACCTTGACTTGCAGTCAAAGAGCCTGGCTGCCTGATGCCCCTTCCCAAACGGGCCGTTTGGGGCAGTGGCTCCTGCCATGTCCTCACCCGATGACCCAGTGCAGTTGGTGGGCACAGTACGTAAAGGCATTTTTCATCCAGTTCATTTGAGAGACTTACTGGGAGTTAAAAGGACTGTTTCCTGCCCACAAGCCAGTGGTTAGACTAGGGGAGATTGGTGCTGGCCTCTTCAAACGCTGTCCTTTGAAAATCCACTGGACATAATGAAAAATCAGTTTGAAATGGTAACTGTTTTTAAAAAGTATCAACCAAAAATATTCTTAAGGAATATGGGTTGTATGCAGTTCTGTTTTTCTACTTTGAAAGTATCACTTGGGCCAAAAAGTAATTGTACTCATATTTAGTGCAGCGTTACAGTTTATTCTCACATAGAATTTTATTTAGCCATTTTTGACTTATCCTGGGTCATGCCAACATGATCTGGTGAAATAAGTTAAGAAACATCCATTTGATTGATTTGACCTCATTAGCATACTTCTTAGACATTGGTGGATCATTATTTTGGATTGGAAGCATGTGTGTGTGTATTCTCATAGGTATTTTTATTTTCACTTTGATTGGATTCCCTCGGGTCATTAGCAGTTAGGTTTCCATAGTTTCTGGCTTTGGGATTAAGCCGTCTCCAGGAACAATAGTGTGACATCACTAAAGATTTGGCATGTGGAATTCATTTCCTGGGATCACTCTACCATCGGGGACGTGCCTGTTGGCTGGACACTTTCAGATGCAGCAGAGAGACCGTCCACTTTCAGGGAGAAGGAAATTCAAGTGTAAATTGTTTGGTTAAGCTCTTCCTATCTATTTGTTAGTGTGAACTGAGTGGTAAAATTTTAAACGCATAACTTTTTTTTTGTAATTAGGATTTAGTTCATAATTAAAGATACACTTTAGGCAAGAATAGGAAACTCACATTTCATGTAAATGACACCTCAAAGCTGTTTGGAATGTGGAGACCAAGATAATTACAAAATCCGTCATGCAGAAACCCTGCAAATACAGAGAATTCAATGTTTAACCCAGCGATCGTTTCCTCTTAATTTATCACTGGAGGAAAAGAAATTCCCTATTTAAGAACTAAAATCCATTTTCCTATAGATTATTGTTTAAAAATCAGTTCAAACAGAAACACATAGACCGTGAACCCTGAGTAAATATAAAACACTGAAATATAAGACAACAATAAAATAAAGTAATATATTTTCATGCTTGAATTTTATGTACATAATTTTAAAAGGTAAAAATGAAAAATTAGCTGGCTATCCTGATATATAGGCAGACTAGGTCCCTTCTGAGCTTTTAATGTTTCTTCATGATTTGCAGTACTTGACATTTTTTCTCCAAATATTTTGCATGTTTAACAAAGAGATTCTATGTGATAGTCTTTTTTTTAAATTATAAAAATTATATATACACATTAAAAGTAATTAATTCTTCAGAAGGGTTAAAAATAAAAAGTAAACACTTTCCTTCCAGTCTAGATTCACAGGGGAAAAAAAAGTATGCTTTTATAATTATATGTATGGATATGCACATAGATATATGTGTGAATAAATGAATGTATTCCCCTTTTTTATACAATGTGATCATAATATGCATATAAATCTAAGTTGGTTTCCCCCCTTTCTCATTGTATTTGAGCAAAATTTTTATATCAGCACATATGAATACAGTATTTTTGATGAGTGTAGCACTGTAGGCATATACCGTAACCAAGTTAGTTAATTCCCGTCAGCGGAGTGTTTCTGACAAAGAGAGCTATACTGAAAATCTTTGTTAGATATACCTGTGGTTATTTATACTTTATACAATCACAGGATAAATTCCGAGAAATATATAGACTTGTTCGGGGTGACGCCTAGTTTTGGGTCTCAGTTTGACTAGTCCTCGTGTCCTTGGGCTCCGCTAGGACTCCGACCACCGGCTCCCCTGGCTCTGGGTTTGGACGGCCACTGTGCCCCCAGCGTACAAACGGCTGATTGTGCAGCTTCTCAGCCTCCTCTTTCTTGTGAGCCAGTCGTTCCTAGTAAATCTAAGCTGGCTCTGTTTCTTTGAAGAATCCTGTTTAATATGCTAGATAAAGAAAGGGGGGTACTGGTTGGGTGGCTCAGCTGGTTAGAGCATCATCCAGATGTTCCAAGGTTGCTGATTCAAGAAAGGGGGGTAAATCTGTAGTTTTGGTATACATTGCCAAATTGCCTTCCCGAGAAGGTAGAGCCCCAGCCCTCATTCTCACTGAGAGGGAAGCCCGCTTCCCTGGCGCGTTGCTTATAGTTCTATGAAATTGTGACATTTTGGCCATTCTGATACGTGAAAAGTATCTTGGATGTTTTGTATTTATTTTATTGTGAGTGAAGTTCAGCATCTTTTTCATTGCTTTAGTGTAATCTGCCTATTTTTTCCTGTTTACTTTGCCTTTTCTCTTGATTTTAAGGGCTCTTTGTATGTTAAGAAATGTATCATTTTTTCATAAGACTTTAAACTTTCTTTCCCTTTTTTTTTTCTTAAGTGAAAAGCAGAGAGGCAGAGAGACAGACACCTGCATGCACCCCAACTGGAATCCACCCAGCAAGGCCACCTACTTGGGGGTGCTCTACCCAATTGGGGCCCCTGCTTTGTTGCTCAAGCTATTTTAGAGCCTGAGGTGAGGCCATGGAGCCGTCCTCAGCACCTGGGGCCGACTTTGAACCATTCGAGCCATGGCTGAAGGAAGAAAAGAGAGAAAGAGAAAGAGATTGTGTGGGGGGTTGGGGGGAGGGAGAAGCAGATGTTTGCTTCTCCTGTGTGCCCTGGCTGGGAATTAAACCTGGGACTTCCACATGCTGGGCCGACTCTCTACCGCTGAGCCAACCGGCCAGGGCCACTTTTTATATATTTTTTTATTTATGCTTTAGCTATAAAGGTAGTTTTCATTTAGTGGTCAAATTTAGTGTTTTCCTTCATGAGTTCTGAGTTGTATGCATGTTTTAAAAGGTCTTCCTGGGCCCTGGCTAGTTGGCTCAGTGGTGGAGCGTCGGCCTGGTGTGCGGGGGACCCGGGTTCGATTCCCAGCCAGGGCACATAGGAGAGGCGCCCATTTGCTTCTCCACGCCCCCCCTTCCTCTCTCTCTCTTCCTCTCCCGCAGCCAAGGCTCCATTGGAGCAAAGATGGCCCGGGCTCTGGGGATGGCTCCTTGGCCTCTGCTCCAGGCACTAGAGTGGCTCTGGTCGCAGCAGAGCGACGCCCCGGAGGGGCATGGTGGGCAGAGCGTCGCCCCTGGTGGGCGTGCCAGTTGGATCCTGGTCGGGCGCATGCGGGAGTCTGTCTGACTGTCTCTCCCCATTTCCAGCTTCAGAAAAAAAAAAAAAAAAAAAAAAAAGGTCTTCCTGTTCCAGGATTATCAATATAGTTACCCATCTTTTCCTTCTGCTTTTTTAGATATTTGGTTTATTCAGGATTATTGTGTTTTAAGGAGCAAGGTTGCCATCTTTGTGTTCATAGATTTGTAAAAGATTTTAAACATCAAGTACTATTAAGTACTCAGCCTCGCAAAGCCTTTTATTTTGCCCTGGCCGGGTAGCTAGAGCAATGTCCCAATATACTAAGGTTGTGGGTTCAATCCCTGGGTAGGGCACATAACAAGAATCAGCAAATGTATGCATTAGTAAGTGGAACAACAAATAAATGGGTCTCTCTCTCCTACTGCGCTCTCTCCCTGCCTCTCTTGCTAAAAATCAATTTAAAAATTAAAACATTTTATTTCGTCGGCTCTATCCTTTGCCATGTAATTATTAGATAAGACGGAGTAACATCCGCATATCTTATGAAAATTCAGTTTCTTTGAATACAGTGGGCTATATTTATTCTTGGCACTATAATCTTTAAATAATTGGGTGTGGTTTGTTTCCTAGGAGATAATAGCAAAGAATACCCTATGAAAATATAGTCTCTTTGACTTGATTTGATGTCTTCTGAATAAAACTAAACAGAAGGGAATGAAACTATAGTAAATGGAGGTGAGTAGTGGTCTCTACATAGGAGAGCTGTGCTGCTATATGTCCTAAGGCAGTGGTCCCCAACCTTTTTTGGGCCACGGACCAGTTTAATGTCAGAAAATATTTTCACGGACCAGCCTTTAGGGTGGGATGGATAAATGTATCACGTGACCGAGACAAGCATCAAGAGTGAGCCTTAGATGGATGTAACAAAGGGAATCTGGTCATTTTTTAAAAATAAAACATCGTTCAGACTTAAATATAAATAAAACAAAAATAATGTAAGTTATTTATTCTTTCTCTGCGGACCGGTACCAAATGGCCCATGGACCAGTACCGGTCTGCGGCCCAGGGGTTGGGGACCACTGTCCTAAGGTTTACACAGCAGAGCCTCGCTTCTCCCTAATGCCAGCCTCCAGGGACAGCAGCATTTTAAGGCTGTTTTTCCCTGTGGAAGGACAGCTTTTCTCATGGGTTCGTCAGAGAGCAACAGTCAGTCTTAAGAACGTGTTGTTTCTCTCCGGGTGTTGAAACCCATTTAAAGCTGAGGTGTTGAGACGTAGCAAGCAACTAGCGTACCTATATATGCATTATTTTCTCTCTCCTTCAAGATCATACTGATTGCATTTTATTTTCTCAGTGCTGCTTTTTAATATCTCAGCTTCGCCAAACATATGCCAGATTTTTAAGCGGTGGGTGTTAAATGCAGCCGTAGCCCTACCCGCCTTCTCCAGGCACTGTCCTTGGTGCCGGACTTGCATTGGACTCGTGTCAGAAGGGGGAGTAGCCAAATCGCAAGGAGCTAGCATTCACAGGGTCACAGCAACGACAAGAGGAATGATGATACCTTTAAAAAGTGAGCCCTGGCAGGTTGGCTCAGTGGTAGAGCGTCGGCCTAGCGTGCGGAGGACCTGGGTTCGATTCCCGGCCAGGGCACACAGGAGAAGTGCCCATTTGCTTCTCCACCCCTCCGCCGTGGCCTCTGCTTTAGGCACTAGAGTGGCTCTGGTCGCAGCAGAGCGACGCCCGGGAGGGGCAGAGCATCGCCCCCTGGTGGGCAGAGCATCGCCCCTGGTGGGCGTGCCGGGAAATTTTGGTCGGGCGCATGCGGGAGTCTGTCAGACTGTCTCACCCTGTTTCCAGCTTCAGAAAAATGAAAAGAAAAAAAAAAAAAAAAAGTGAAAACTAAATAGTGTTATTCAATTATTGATTGGACATTTCACGTGAGGCTGTTTGGAAAGACACCGTGGCCTTTTCATGATTCGGTGGGGTCATCCCTGAACACCTGTTCATTTAACAGTGGTTGAGTTGGCTTCATTGGTCACTGGGTGGCAACTGTGGGTGAGTTAGTAAGTCTCCATTTCTATGTCCAAAAAAAGAAAAACAACTTAACAGGGTTGTTGGGAGAACTGAGAGGGCAATGTGTGAAGACCTCTCCGCACCGCACTTGGCACGTTGCCGCCCCCCCTGCTTTCTCAAGTGCTTGCTTCTCCCTCTCTGTTGTGTCAATACTGATGGTGGCATTATCTGTGTTGCTCAGTGGTACAGCATTGTGTGGTAAGAAAACCATTATTGGTTACAGTCTCGAAATACAATTCCCAGTTGTCTGTAGCAGTGCAGTATATTTAAGATGAACTCTAGACTCCCTGAGTTTGCTTTGTTTTACCCCCCCCATGCCCAAAAGCCCTTTCTCCCCATGTAAACTCAGAAAGCACGCCTGTGCGTCATTTTTTTTTTTTTTTTGTATTTTTCTGAAGCTGGAAACAGGGAGAGACAGTCAGACAGACTCCCGCATGCGCCCGACCAGGATCCACCCGGCACGCCCACCAGGGATGACGCTCTGCCCACCAGGGGGCGATGCTCTGCCCCTCCGGGGCGTCGCTCTGCTGTGACCAGAGCCACTCTAGCGCCTGGGGCAGAGGCCAAGGAGCCATCCCCAGCGCCCGGGCTATCTTTGATCCAATGGAGCCTTGGCTGCGGGAGGGGAAGAGAGAGACAGAGAGGAAGGGGGGGGTGTGGAGAAGCAAATGGGCGCTTCTCCTATGTGCCCTGGCCGGGAATCGAACCCAGGTCCCCCGCACGCCAGGCCGATGCTCTACCACTGAGCCAACCAGCCAGGGCCTGTGCGTCATTTTTGAAGCACAAAAATAATGTGTATATTTAGCAGTGTGGACACCTACCCATATCTGGGATCCAGTGAAGTTAGCAGTTTTGATAATGATGTTTGGCTTTTTTGTTTCGTTTAATGCCTGCAAGATTATCCTGTCTACGGCTCCCTGAGGCCCTTCCCATACAGTGTGCTCTAGAATCATATCACTGATCTAATAAACATCTATCTCATTGTAATAAACTCACTTTGTGAATCGCCTCATTAATGTGCTGAAATAATGTGCCCCGGGGGTGTTTCCAGCGATTTCATCGCAGCTCTGAAATTGATTGCCCTAACAGCTCTGTCGGTGGGAAAACTGCCACTCCGGTCTCCGCAGTGGGGTCCGCTGCAGTGCCTTGCAGATCGCAAAGGTTTACAAGGCCACGCTCTCAGGAAAGGTGGTTTGGAGCAACGGGGTCTCCATAGAATAAAACTTTAGTCAGACAATCGCATTTTAATTTTAATTCTGGATCAGTCTCTTGTATGTTTGAACCATTAGTCTATAAAAGCCCAGGCTGCCTTACAGAATTTACACCAAATGTACTCTAGATAATAAAGACATAACTGTGTTGAATCAATTTTAGACAGAATTTTCTTCTTCCAGTTGTAGAAATTGCCTGATCTGATAAGGTTTTTACTGTTGTGAAATGGTTTTAAATTTTTAGTAGCCTTGCAATTTTAAGTATCCATTCCTTTAGTGGAAATAACCATGTTTAGAGATCAATGTATTATCTTACTCTTTTTCCTTTGGGGTACATTCTCTACCTCCCACCTGTATTATTTAGCTATGAGCTCTTCAGAAAGGGATTATTTTAGTATGGAGAGGACTTAATGTATTTTTTCAAAATCCCGGATTCAGTACATAGTAATTTTAAAAGTTCTAAAAACTATATAACTGGGCAATACGATTTTGAACCTTACGTCCAAAGAGTAACATTTCCAAGTTTCTTTGTTAATTATTTGTCATAAGGAACCACGGCAGTCTGGTGTTGGGCTGTGACAGGCCGCCATCAGCCTGCGCATTCTCTAGCCGCTGCTGTCGCTGGTTGTAGTGATCCTGCGTTTGACTTAGGTCCCTACGTGAGGGTCACTGCAGACGGTGCCGGGAAATGTCCCCTTTAAAAAAGTTTAGGGGTAGGAAAGGCAGATTTGTTTCCTATATTTGAATTACGAAAGCTGCCATAAGCACGTGATAAGAATTCAAACCGTTTACAAGCGATTAAAGTAGAACGCCTTCCCGTGGGCGCTCCCCGAGTGGAATCGCGGTTCCTTCTGACGTGTCCTGCGTGCTGTTCACTTCGCTTATAATCACATGCATGTGTGCTGTTGATTTGCTTTTTCTTGTTTTTCCTTTCATTTCTAAAAATAGGACCATATTATGGACATCTTTCCAAGCCAGTACTTATACATTGATTTGATTGTTTTTAATAGCTGCATAGTATTTGATGGTTCCAGTGTACTGTTTATTCAGTTCAGATGTTTCCTGATGGGTGGCTGTACGGATTGTTTCCATTTACTTGCTATTATAAGCATGATACAGTGGACATCTTGGGTTTTAGCTACTTCTGCATTTCTGTCTGTCAGAGAAGTTCCCACAGGTGAGATGGCTACATTAAAAGGTGCTTTCAAAATTGTAATAAATACTGATTACCATATAACTTCTCAAAAGATGTTAGCAGTTTGTATTAAAATGAAAGGTATATAAAGGTACGTGTTTTTCTACATCTTCACTGCATTTTCTGAGGAAAAAAAATTTTTTTTTGTCCATTTGACAGGAAAAGATGGTATTTCACTGTTTAAATTTTAATTCTGTGGTTGGAGCATTAGGAAAGGGAGGAAGAGATACAGTCATTCAAATGTGACATGTGTAACAGTAAGGCATTAACTTTGGAAATAGAAGGGGAAGCTTTTATAGAAACTCATAAATGACCAAAACTGGTATCAGAGTAGATAAAAATATCAAAGTTCAGAAGTTAAAGTTTGATCACCCAATAATGTAAGTTCCTCAACCTCTTTATTTAAATTAGCATACCCTGGTCTCACCACAAGCAGGTGTTCTCACCACAAGCAGGTGGAAAAGGGGGATATGCCAATCAACATAAGTCTTATATTTATGTATACCATGAGGAAATTCAAAGATCACAAGTATCAATACCAGAGAAAACATTGTTAGGTAAGATAACCAATCAGAATTATTTATGTTTTTTTTTTTTTATTTATTATTATTTTTTTTCTGTATTTTTCTGAAGCTGGAAACAGGGAGAGACAGTCAGACAGACTCCCGCATACGCCTGACCAGGATCCACCCGGCACGCCCACCAGGGGGCGATGCTCTGCCCACCAGGGGACGATGCTCTGCCCCTCCGGGGCGTCGCCCTGTCCCGACCAGAGCCACTATAGTGCCTGGGGCAGAGGCCGAGGAGCCATCCCCAGTGCCCGGGCCATCTTTGCTCCAGTGGAGCCTCGGCTGCGGGAGGGGAAGAGAGAGACAGAGAGGAAGGAGAGGGAGAGGGGTGGAGAAGCAGATGGGCGCTTCTCCTGTGTGCCCTGGCTGGGAATCGAACCCGGGACTTCTGCACGCCAGGCCGACGCTCTACCACTGAGCCAACCGGCTAGGGCCGAATTATTTATGTTTTGAAAGTTAAAACATTGATTACACAGAACACGGTCACCCTGCCTGTCTCCTGGATGTCTTACAAGACCACTTTATTAGAAACGACACTTTCAAGGACAATTTTATGATGAAGAGTGGATTTTCTGCCGCTGCAGGGAAGGAAGGAACATCTTTGTCTCTTTCGTTCTGCTCAGGTTTCTTTCACAGCCGGTTAGAAGGGCTGACAGTTTGAAGGGTAAACACGAGAATTCCATTAGTGGCTATCAAAAGACAAAAACACTTGTAACATGAAAGAAGATATCAGACCACTGGATTGTCATCCTGGGATATTTTGCATCTACAAGATCTATCATTAGAATAGTGCAGGACTAAGCGGTTTTCCATGTGAGTTCTACATTTTCAAAGACTGGACCTCTCTTACGCTATTGAGATATTTCAGAGGATAGAAAGAGGTGGAAATCTCCCTGGTTCATTTTTCTAAAGCTGCAGTAAGCCTAATGCCATAACCTACGTTAAAATAACACAGAACAATTGAAGGTCATTTTCACTTATGAATATAGGTAAGAATGCCTGACCAGGCGGTGGCGCAGTGGATAGACCGTCGGACTGGAATGCGGAAGGACCCAGGTTCGAGACCCCGAGGTCGCCAGCTTGAGCGCAGGCTCATCTGGTTTGAGCAAAAGCTCACCAGCTTGGACCCAAGGTCGTTGGCTCGAGCAAGGGGTTACTTGGCCTACTGAAGGCCTGCGGTCAAGGCACATATGAGAAAACAATCAATGAACAACTAAGGTGTAGCAACAAAAAAACAGATAGATGATTGATGCTTCTCATCTCTCTCCATTCCTGTCTATCTGTCCCTATCTATCCCTCTCTCCGACTCTCTCTCTGTCTCTGTAAAAAAAATAAAAAAAAAAAAATAAAAAAAAATTATATATATATATATATTTATGTAAGAAGTTTTCAAAAAGTAGTAAATCCAATCTAGTAATATATTAAAGGACCAGTGTAACCAAATAGGGTTTGATCCAGGAATTCAAGAATAGTACAAGCACAGAAAAGTATAATTTAATATTTTCAGAAATTGAAAGAGACAAAAATCATGATTATAATAATCAATGCTAAAATGGTCGACTGGCCATTCTTAATTTTTTTAAAACTTCATTTAAGAGAGAGTGAATCTTCCAAACATGTTGAAAGTTATTTCCTAGAAGTTACTAGCAAACATTTAAAATAAACACTGAAAGCATTTCCATTAAAATTGAGACAAGAAGAATCCCGTCTGCTACCACTAATAGCGAAGCACGCTGAGGGGGCAGGAGGTGTTCCAGATAATGCTGTTAAGTAAGAAAAACAACTATTAAGTCTAAAAATGATTATTGCGCCTGACCTGTGGTGGCGCAGTGGGATAAAGCGTTGACCTGGAACACTGAGGTCGCCGGTTCGAAACCTTGGGCTTGCCTGGTCAAGGCACATATGGGAGTTGATGCTTCCTGCTCCTCCCCCTTCTCTCTCTCTCTCTCTGTCTCTCTCTCTCACTCCTCTCTCTCTAAAAAAAAAATCAAATATTTAAAAATAAATAAATAAATAAAAATAAAAATGATTATTGCTTGTGGTTTGATAAAAATTTTTATACCTATATAAAAGAGATTAAAACAAATCTTGTTGAAATTAAAAAACAATAGCTTTTTTTTATACTGGCATTAATCTGATAGAAATTGGGGGAAATCTGTTCATAGAAGTTACTTATATTACCCCATTTAAAAAAAAGCTAATAATAAATGTAAGAGGAAATTGCAAGTCGTGATGGAAATGGTGGAACGTTTTGCAAGACGTAAAGTCTGAGCATTTAGAGACCTGCCAGGAGCATGCGGGTGTTAACACTTAAAAATACAATTAATACCCAGATTAAAAGTCATTTTTATCATAGTTCCATTTACACCTTTCTAGTTCATGAAAAGGCTGCTGCAGAGTCGGTGTGAGATTTGGCAAGAGACGGGCAGTGACATGTGATGAGGCCACAGCTTCGACACAACACCCGGCGTCCTCGCCGTCCGCGTTGACATATATCTGTCCCTGATGCTTCCTGCCTCGTTGCCCCCTCCGCAGAACAGGTTCAGACCTCCGTCTGTATTGACTGGTGACGGCTGTGCAGCTGCGCTGCGTTTCTCCACTCTTCAGTCGCTGAGCAGGAAGATGTGAAGTTCATGACGAAAGTCAGGCCAGTGCAGGAAGCCCGCAAGTCAAGGCCGATTCCGCCTACCAGCCACTTCCAACTAGTTTTCAGATTTTTTTTTAAAAAACCCTACGACTCTGGTTTGTGATTTATAGGCTTACAACTAAATCAATAACAGTAGTGGCAGGCTTTCTTCCCTCTAAATGTCTACGTTTAATAATATATAATGTGCCTGGGGGTCACCACAGCATCTTCTCATGGCAGAGGGGCGGAGTCAAGGCTGCATGCGGGCAGTAGCGTTTCCTTGGGTGATGCCGTCTGGGACTGCTGCCGGTTCATCAGCTTACTGACAGTCTCTGCCGCCTGGTGGGCTGATTTGGGCGAGAGTGGTCTATTCAATGGAACAGGGACTGATGGCCCAGAGTGGCTTCTTGTTAAGGATGTCCTAACAACAGGGTGGGGTTCTTTCTCAAGGTGCTATTAGGATAGCACTACAAGGGTAGAAAATACTGTATCATTAAGTGGTGGTGGTTTTTTTCTTGGTTAATATAGTCTCTTCTCTGACACTAAATTTTCTTATATAAATTCTGACAAAATACTATACCAGGTGATACTTTTAAAATGGAAAATAATGGGAGAAAGATTTTGAAATACATTGAATAAAGGAAAGTAAACGCAGTACAAAAGTGATTCTCAATTGTTTTAAGCCAGTTTCATGAACTAAAAAGGTGTAAATGTTTACTTTGAGGTATTTCTAAGTTGTATGTGTATTATGTGCATTGTTATTATCTCTCCCACAAAATATTGGACTTGGCTAATAAGAATGTTGACAATAAAGTGAGGGTTGACAGATAAACTCTAAGACGCCAAGTGGACATACTTATACTTACACTCCAAAAAGATTCATTGCTTATCTGAAATTCAAACTTAACTGGGTGTTCCTCCCCCCTCCCCAAGTCTGAAAATCCTATATAAAGCAGAAAACATGAACAAATCAATGAAGATAAGATAGGATGAGGTTTCAGTTCAAATATGAGGTCTAATATAATTACAGCAGTTAGGCTGTGGTTTTACCCTTGTGAGTCCCGGTCGCTGAAGAGAAATGGAAATATAATCAGTTACAAGATGTCCATCTCCCAGAAAGCCGGGCAAGGAACCAGTTTCTGGTTTGGGGTCTGACAGAACACTTTTTTATGGTCTGTCTCCATTAAAGGCACACTTTGTGATGGGGGTGGGGGTGGCAATATCTACCTTTCATTGAGCATTTTATGAGCCAGCCAATCTTTCGAAGAGAAGTTTTTAAAATTTAGACGAAGTCCATTGTGTCTTACATTTTCTCTCCTGCATTATAGTTTTGCAGTTATAGCCAAGACATCTTT
Organism: Saccopteryx leptura; assembly: GCF_036850995.1. Lineage (NCBI taxonomy): Eukaryota > Metazoa > Chordata > Mammalia > Chiroptera > Emballonuridae > Saccopteryx > Saccopteryx leptura. The sequence goes on from NC_089512.1 coordinate 12,360,374, forward strand.
CTCTCGCCCAAGGTCAAAAAAGGTTTTGTTTCTGTTTTTTTCTGAGAAGTTTTAGATTTTATATCTAGAGCTATCAAACTCTTCCCCCCCCCCCCCAAGAACTGAATGAGTTTTAGGGATTCCTGAGGACTTGGGTTTGATCAGTGAGAGCGGCTGTTCTGGGGTGATTCTGAGCCACCTTTGAGCATATCTATGTTATCAGCCATTTCGAGTTAGTTTTGGGACGTGATGAAGTGCGTGGATTGAAGTCCACATTTTTGCATATTGTTTGGGCGCCATTTGTTGAAAATGCGTCCTCAATTGCATTGCCGTTGCGCCTTTGTCTATATAGTCAGTTGACTATTTCTGCGGGTCTATTTCTGGGCTATTTTGTTTCGTTGATTCATGTGTCGAACTTTATGCCAATACAATACTGTTCTGATTACCTTGGCATTATAATAAGCTTAAAATAAGGTAAGCTTAGTCCTTCAACATTTTTTCTTCCTTTTCAAATTTGTTTTGGCTATCTTATGTCCTTCTACGTTTCCATAGGAAACTTAGAATCAGCTTGTCAATTTATACCAAAAAAAAAAAGAAAAAAAACCCACTGGGGTTTTGATTGTGATAGCATCGAATCTGTAGATTAATTTGGGAAGAATTTGTGTTTTCAGTGAATTGAGTCATTTGTCTCATGAGCAAGCTATATCCCTCCATTTATTTGGGTCCTCGTTATTTTTGACAATAGTTTTATATTTTAATGCATGGGTCTTTCATCTTTTGTCAGGTTTATCTCTAAGTATTTTCATTTTTAGATGTTATTACACATTGTATTTGTTTTAATTCCAATTGCCAATTGTCGCTTACATATAAAAATACAGTTGCTTTTGTATGTTGCTCCTAAATCCTATAACTTTGTGAAACTCATTTAAAGGCTCTAGTAGTTTGTAAATTCCACTGGGTTTTCAGATGGAGTCATGTTTCCTACGAATAAGCGGTCACGTGTTCCTCTTCTGTCTGGAGGCCTGGTCAGCACTGGCCCGAACCTCCCATTCAGTGTTGAACGATGTGATGAGTGCAGACATCCCGTCTGTCTTCCTGACCTCAGAGCGAGGCATTCAGTGTCTGACATGCCTTTTATCAGGTTGAAGAAGTTTCTTTCTACTCCCACTTCGCCGAGTTTTTGTTAGAAATAGATGTTGCGTATTGTTGAATATGGTTTCTATTGAGATGATCATATGGTTTTTCTTTTTCAGTTATTAATATGGTGCTGTGGGTTGACTCAAAAAAGATCTGATGCAGTTCTCCCCGCCCCAGGACCTCAGAATGTGACCTTATTTGGAAATAGGATCGTTGCAGATGCAATTTGCTAAGATGAGGTCATCCTGGAGTAGCATGGGCTCCCTAATTTGATATGACTGGCGCCCCTCTGAGAAGAGGGCCACACGACCACACCCAGGAGAACACAGTGTAGAAGTTGGGGAACCTCCAGCTTACCAGTCGTGGGAAGAGGCAAGGGAGGGTTCACCCCTGGAGGCTTCGGAAGGAGCACGGCTCTGCCCACACCTTGCCTCAGACTTCCAGCCTCCAGAGCTGTGACAGAATGAGCTTTTGTTGTTCATGCCACCTAGTTCATGGGACTTTTAACGTATACAGGAACAATGCTTTCTCTCCGGCCTGTTTACTCTGTAATTATTTGGACACAGACAAGTTCAAAGTATTCCTTAATCATCTCGGAAGTGAATTTTTCTAAGTAAGCAAGATTATAAGGGACGTGCCTCAGAAAAGTCGTGGTGTTTTCAGACCCACAGACACACGTATACGCACCCCTGTATGGATATATGCATATAAAACCTCTTGGTCCTCTGTCTGTTGCAGGCCTTTCTTTACTAGGGATTAAGCAGGGGTCCCCAAACTTTTTACACAAAGGGCCAGTTCACTGTCCCTCAGACCGTTGGAGGGCCGCCACATACAGTGCTCCTCTCACTGACCACCAATGAAAGAGGTGCCCCTTCCGGAAGTGCGGTGGGGGGCTGGATAAATGGCCTCAGGGGGCCGCATGCGGCCCGCGGGCCATAGTTTGGGGACGCCTGGTAAAGAAAGGACTGCAGGATTCTCTTCTGATTTTGTGCTGTTACCTTTCTTTGAGTTGTATGCATTTTGAAAAAGATTCATTTAATGACTTCAGTTAGTCAGACTTTGTACTTAGTCTGCCGTTTTCCCCGCTAGGCAAACCTTACCGTAGTTCTTGAGGAATAACAACAACATCATTTTTGCTGTCCTGTCTGTGCATTTTCAGCTTCCTGCCGAGGATCCTGAAGTTTTTGAAGTTTCCTCCAAGTGTCTGTTTATCCTGGTTCAGCTCTACGGAGGAGAGAACCCAGACAGCCTGTCTCCTGAAAACGCAGAGAACTTCGCTGTTGTACTGACGTCCAAGGAGGACCCGAAGGAGCAGAAGCTTCTGCTGCGGATTCTCAAAAGACTGGTGAGTCCACGTGGGACCCGGGGCCGGGGTGGGTGGGTGGCTGGCGCGGCAGCCAGTGCGCAGGGAGCAGTCGTTATCCTCCACAGGTTTCAGTGAAAGAGCTCTCACTTACCTGTCCCTACAGTCACTTTTCCCCAGAGTCACCTATTGTTACCGCCCAGCAAGTTCTGCCTATCATATCTTTTCTGAACAGTTGGAGAGTTAGAGAGCATTGTGCCTCCTCACTTCTTAATACAAAGGTGTGTATTTCCTAACAAAATCGGTGTCTTTTTACTTAACTACCATAACCAAAATCAGGAAATTTAATTTGATGCCATTGTGTTCCTAACCTGCCATCCATATTCCAGTTCTGTCAACTGGATAGACATAAAAATGCCCGGTATAGCCTCTTTTTCTCTGGTATAAAATCCAGTCCAGGATCGCGTGGTTCAGTAGACATGTGTGTTTAACCCGAAATAGTCCTGTGACCTTTCTTTGTCTCTCATCACGTTTTTGAAGCATATAGGCCGGGTGTCTTGAAGAGTTGCTGTCAATCTGTGTCTGTCTGATATTGTCTATTTGGAAAACTCCTGGAGGGATACTTTGTCTCTCTCAATCCATCCATCACATCAAGAGGCTTGTGATGTCTGTTTGCCCCTTACTGGAGATGTTATTCTTGATCACTTCATTAAATTAATGTGTACTTACTCTTTTTAAATTTGTAATGGATGCAAAATGGGATTGTCTAACTTTCAGTATTCTACTCTAAGCGTAAACGTTCCCTTTTTTCTCGTTTATTTTATTTTTATAAAATATGTATAGCTGATAGTGATTTGCAGGTACACTTGAAGGCTGAATTATTTTTATTTTCACAGTAACTCTTATTTGGTTAAAAAATATTTATTGATTTTACACACACACACACACACACACACATACACACACACGGAAACATCATTTTGTTGTTTCACTTATGTATGCATTCATTGGCTGATTCTTGTATGTGCCCTGATTGGGGATCGAACCCACAACCTTGACACATTGGGATGACACTCTAACCAACTGAGCTACCCGACTAGGGCTTATTCCACTGGTTTTGAGGGTCGTTCTTTGCAGTAGCTGCTGTTGAAGTTAATAAAGGAGTAGAAGTGTTAGATTCTTCGTCAGTCTGTTTGCATCTCGATACAGTTATCTTGAGAAGCCCTTTGGCAGGTGGAGCAGTGACTCTCTCAGAGGGTTGTGCTCAGGACAGCTTTTGTGCCAGTTTGATAAATAGATGGCAGTGCATGCCCCAGCTAAGTCTACATGGTAGATGAGGGGTAACAGGACTAGGAGTGAGGTGCAGAGGGTTACCCTCCCTGCTGCTACGTCATCCTTTTGCACAGCTGGTCTCCCCCTCCCCCACCCCCACCCCCACCCCCCAACAAGACCTGCTGCCTCAGCAGAGTCATTTCCTGGGTAACAGAGTGATGATGTGGTCTGCGCGAGTCTCTCACAGTGCAGGGTAAATACTTCTGGGGCAGCAGACAGGAGACTGTCCACCAGCCCAGCACTGGATGACACTGAATCATGTAGTAAAGCAGGTATTATTTCCTTTTCAGTTTTTATTGTCATCCTGATAACTTAAGGTGAAAGTCTGCTTGGTGCTCCTGTGTCTTTAACATCTCTGGAATTCTTCAGAATCTCCTTTTAAACAGAGCGTAGACCTTTAAGAAACTCAGCTTTTACAATAGAGATATTTCTTTAAAATTATCATTGTATTCAAATTTAAAAACAGGTGAGTCACTGTGAAGACGAGTACTAAGGAATATAATAACACGAGTGATATGTGGATATGGCAAAGTGATGAATCTGGTGAGAATGACAAAGGCTTGGGAAATACTGATCTGATATCTGATATGTTTAAATTTGTAGAGATCTGTTGTCTTCTTTGAAACATTTAGAACCAGATTTGTTTTGGAATTCATAATTTTCAGATCTTTTTGGCATGGTGCTTATACTACATGTGATACGGCTATCAGATTATAGGGACCCTGGGGCGTGCCGTCGTCAAGCATGTGATATTTCTGCTGCAAGCTGTATGAATGCTCATGGCAAATGGCTCCATAACGACTGTGCATGGCCCCATTTGGGCTCAGTTAGGTTTCACCACCCAGTTTGTTTTAGATCCAGACTTAGAAAAAAGTTTGAGCTCCAGAGTTTTCCAGAATCACAGAGAGGAGATCGTGGACCTGTGAATGGCATCGTTTTCTAAAACACTGATACACTGATGAGTTCATCATGCAGCAAGCAAATGAGACCCCCAACTTGGTCAAAGTAACCGGACTACACCAGCCTTTAGTTTGTTTTACTGCCTGAAATGACTTCCTTATAGGACCAAGTAGATTTTGTTTGTGAAAGAAAAACTGAATCTAAGTGACTTTTGATCTGTTTATGTGAAAACAGGGTAGTTTCTGGTGCTACTTATATTTTTTAATTGTAAAATACTTGTAAGATTTACCATTTTATCCATTTTTAAGTGTCCAGTTCAGTGGCATTGAGTATAGTCACGTTGTTGTGCAGCCGTCACCACCATCCATTCACAGAACTTGTTTTTTTTTATCCCAAATGAGATGATCCTTTAAACAAGAACTGCCCGCTCCCCCCCCCCCCAACCCCTGGTAACCACTGTTCTAATTTCTGTTTTTGAATCTGACTACTCTGTATAAGAGTAGAATCTTACAGAGTTTGCCCCTTTGTGTCCGGCTTGTTTCACTTAACATAACGTCTTCTAGATTCGTGCATGTTGTAGTATGTATCAGAATTTCATTCCTTTTATTATTTTAACTTTAAAAATAATTTACTTAGAAATTAAATTTAATGGGGTGACATTGGTCTGTAGGAGCACATAGGTTTCAGGTGAACATCTCTATAGCGTTTGAACTGTTCACTGTGTTGTGTACCCATTACCCAAAGAGAATGTCATTCCTTTTTAAGGTTGACTAATATTCTGTTGTGTTTATATACCACATTTTGTTTCTCTGTTCATCTGTTGATGGACATTTGAGTTGTTTCTACCTGTTCTGCCCTATTCATTTTTTCTTTTCTTTCTTCCTTGCTATCAGGATTGACTTGGAGTTTTCTTTTAGTCAGTGGGTTGTAACCTACTGCTGTCTTTCTGTTTGGCCAGTGGGAACCCCTTTCAATATCTGCTGTGCCTTTTGACATTCCGTCATCATTTTATTTTTGAGCACTTTCCATCTTAACATGATATCCTAGACTCATCTTGTATCTTTTCTTTGCACGAGCCCTGGCATGAGTCATTCCTCCAAAAAACCATGGGACCTTTTCATGCGGTATTTAGAAAGCAAGATACAAAAATGTTGTGGGTTGAAATTTTGGCAACTGTTTCTTTAACAAGAAAAACAGGCTAGACAGTCCCATGAGTCAGATATGCTATGTCTTCCTATCTCACGAAGGCTAACCCTTAAGTCACCCTAATCCTTGATGTCTCTAATTTAGCTGTTCAAGAATGCCCATAATATTTGCAGGCCAGCCATCTGTGATAAGTGCTTTAAAATCTTCTGAAAGTTAAGATTCCAAGATGGTGATGTAGCAGGCAGAAGTTCCAACTGCCCCCTCCCAGGACCAAATTGGAGTTGTGGAGAGCATCGGAGCAGAACTCAACGACCCTTGCTGGTGGTGTGTCCAAAGGGAGGGCTCGACAACACCAGGCCCAGCTGAGGCGAGTCCCGCTGCCTGTGGTCAGCACTGGCTCAGTAGCTCGGGCACATTGGACAGGGTGGAACCTCACAGCCAGCCAGCCTGGGTCCTGGATACCCTGCTCTGCTGGGCTAGGTTCCACAGGGGGAAAGGAGAGAGGCTTGGAGCATGGACATTCAAGGCAGGGATTCCCTGGAGTCTATTGTTGGGACCAGTTGAGTGGTTTAGCCACTTACTGGGGGATGCATAGTCAGTCCCAGGGGAGGACTTTCTTGGTCTTCCTCCCTGAGACCAGGGGCTCCCCAGCTGGAAGAACTTATGCAGTGGGGACTGTTGGCCTCATCCAGTCTGAACCTGCTGCTCACCTTGCTGGGGAGAAATAGAATTGGAGTATCCATCAGTGTCTGAGGGATTAGGCTCTGGAGTAGGGCCACTTTCCCCCTACTGAGCTCCTGACCATGAGACCCCTGAAGTAGGGGGCCCCAATGACGTTGTGTTCCCAAATTCAGCTGCCCTAACCCACCAAGTTTGTAGCCTGTAGAGGGGTTGGTGGTGAGAGGCCAGTCTGAGCCCACACTACTGTCTTTCTACAGAAGACTCTGTGGAAAGACGAAGCAGCTGCAAAAGGAAGTGGAGTACCTGGAAAGTGGAAGCAAATCTTATGGAGCTTGGGGCTTTTACGGAGCTGTTGTCAGCTGTAAGCAGGGGGAAGCTGATCCTTATACCCAGGTTGGACCCTCCCACACCACCCAGGAACAGGAAATGCAGATATAAACAGCAAACACAACGATAGCTCCAGTTAGCCTATGGTGAGTTACAAGCAATTGCTGACACCAACTCATACCCAAACTCTGCCCAAGAGGACCCAGAACCAACACAACCAGCAGTGAGTGGCATATCGCACCAATGCTAGACTCAGCTAGCTACACATGCTTCATGCCCAAAGGAGTCCAGCAGGCACCAGACACTATGGAGAATAAACACACCCCATAGAACAGACACCGCACAGTGTCTAATACACATGATCAAGGCTGACCCTTAGAGCTAGCCAGCCTGAAGGGATAACTCCACCCACAAAAGGGCCAACTACATTCAAGACTCACATGCAACAGGAAGTTAACTATAATTCTCAAGAAGTATTCTTAGAGCAGGAATCTCAGGTATCTTGGAGGTTAGTATCACTGAGCCTATCTTCCTCATAAAGACACCACAACAAATTTGGGAGTCAGAGCAGAGCTACCTAATACACAGACAAAATGGGCAGACAAAGAAATATGACCCAAATGAATCAACAAGATAAATTTCAGAAAATGAACTAAAGGAAATGGAAATAATCAAACTGCCTGATGTAGGATTTAAAATATTGGTTATTTGGATGCATAAGGATCTTAGAGTAAGAAGGGATGATCAGAGTAAGCACTTAGTAAGCATTAAAAAGGATGTTGAGACCATAAAAAAGGAACCAGTCAGAAATGGCAAATATAATATCTAAAAAGAAGATGGCACTAGAAGGAATCAACAGCAGGCTGGGTGACGTGGAGGATTAAGCCAGCAATTTAGAGGACAAGATAAATGTAAGCACAGAAGCAGAGCAGCAAAAAAGAAAAGAGGCTCAAAAAGACTGAGGAAAGTCTAAGAGACCTCTGTGACAACATGAAGAAAACAATATTCACATTATCGGGGTTCCTGAAGGAGAAGAGAATGAACAAGGGATAGAGAACTTGTTTGAAGAAATATAGCTGAAAACTTACCTAAACAGATGAAGGAAAAAGTAACTCAAGTTTAAGAGCACAGAATTCCATTAACGATGAGCCCAGGGAGGCCCACACCAAGATACATTGTAATTAAAATACCAAAGTTAAGAGACAAAGAATGCTAAAAGCTGAAAGAAAAAGCAATTAATTACCTACAAAGGAGCCCCCTTAAGGATGACATATGACTTATTAACAGAAATACTTCAGTCCAGAAGGGATCGACAAGAAATACTCAAAGTGATGCAAAACAATCTACAACCAAGACTATTCTATCCAGCAAGGCTGTCATTTAAAATTGAAGGAGAAATAGCGAGCTTCCCAGACAAAAAAATGGCTCAAGGAGTTCATTACAACTAAACCAGTACTGCTAGAAATGTTAAAGGGCCTGCTATAAGAAGAGGAAAGAGAAAAAAAAAAAGAATGAGAATGAGGATTATACGTTTAAAAAATAAAATGACAATCAATTAGTATATATCAATAATAACCTTACATGTAAATGGATTAAATGCTCTAATCAAAAGACATAGGGTAGCTGCAGGGATAAGAAAACAGGACCCATACATATGCTGTCTACAAGAGATCCACCTCAGAACAGAAGATGCACATAGACTGAAAATGAAGAGATGAAAAAGAATATTTCATGCAAATGGAAATGAAAAGAAAGCTGGAGTAGTAATACTTTTATTTGACAAAATAACCTTTAAAACCAAGGTTATTGTAAGGGACAAAGAAGGTCACTGCATAAAGGTAAAGGGAGCAATCCAACAAGAGAATAGCACCATTGTAAATAGTTATGCCCCCAATATAGGAGCACCTAAATATAGAAAGCAGGTTTTGACATAAAGGGTGCAATTGACAGAAAATCAACAAAGAAACAGCAGCCTTAAATGACACACTGGATCAACTGGATTTGATATCTTTGGAACACTTCACCCCTAAGCAGCACAATACATTCTTTTCAGGTGCTCCTGGTACATTGCTAGGATAGATAACATGTTAGGACACAAAACAAGTCACAATAAATTTAAGAAGATTTAAATTATATCAAGCATCATTTCTGACCACAATGGCATTAAATTAAAAATCAACTCCAATAGACAAACTGAAAGACTTAAAAAAACATGGAGGCTAAATAGCATGTTATTAAATAACAGATGGGTTAACAATGAGATCAAGGAATAAATCCAAATTTGTTTCATTGAAACAAATGAAATGAACACACAGCAACCCTTAATCTATGGGACAGAGTGAAAGCAGTTCTGAAAGGGAAGTTCATAGCATTACAGGTAATACCTTAAGAAGCAAGAAAAAGCTCAAATAAATCATCTATCCCTGCACCTAAAAGAACTAGAGAAACAACAACAAATCTGAGAGGAAGCTGGAGGAAGAAAATAATAAAGATCAGAGTGGAAATAAATGACATAGAGGCAAAAAACAAACAAACAAAAAGAAAAAAAACAGCAGTTAAACCAAGAGTTAGTTCTTTGAAAAGGTAAACGATTGACAAACCCTTATCCAGACTCATCAAGAAAAAAAAGAGGGAGGACCCAAATAAATACAATTAGAAATGAAAGAGAAGTAATAACTGACATCACAGAAATACAAGGGATTGTAAAATAATACTATGAAGATGTATATGCCAAAAAATTGGACAACCAGGGTGAAATGAGTAAATCCTAGAAATGTACAATCTCCTAAAACTGAATCTGGAAGATCAGAGAACCTGAGCAGAGCTATTATTACAACAGATGAAATTGAAACAGTTATCAAAAAATCTCCTAACACAAGTCTTAGACCAGATGGCTTCACAGGTGAATGTTATCAAGCATTCAAAGAACTAACAGCTGTCCTTCTCAAGCTATTCCACAAAATTCAAGAGGAGGGAAGAATCCAAGCTTATTTTATGAGACAGGAATTATCCTAATTCCAAAACCAGGTAAAGACACTACAAAGAAAGAAAACTATAGGCTAATATCCTTGATGAACATAGATGCTAAAATTTTCAACAAAATATTAGCAAAATGGGTCCAACAATACATTAAAAAGATCATACATCATGTTCACATGGGATTTATTCTGGGGAGGCAAGGGTGGTATAATATTCATAAATCAATAAATGTGATTCATCACATAAAATGAGATATCAATAGATCCAGAAAGCATTCAGTAAAATCCAGCACCCATTTATGATTAAAACTCTAAGCAAAGTGGGAATAGGGGTGTTCCCTTCACCACTCTTATTGAACATCGTTCTGGAAGTCTTAGCCATAGCAATCAGACAAGAAGGGGAAAAAAGACATCGAAATTGGAAAAGAAGAATTGAAATAGTTATTATTTGCTGATGTCATAATACTGTATGTAGGAAACCCTGAAGCCTCAGCCAAAAAACTACTAGACACGATAAATGAATTCAGCAACATGGCTGGATATAAAATTAATATTCAGAAATCAGTGATATTTTTATACAGCAACAGTAAACTGTCAGAAAAATTAAGGAAACAATCCCCTTCAGTATTGCAACAACAAATAAAGTACCTAGGAATAAATTTAACCAAGGAGGTAAAAGCTTTGTACGTAGAAAATTATAAGACATTGAGAAAAGAATGTGAGGAAGATACAAACAAGTGGAAGCATATACCATATTCATGGATAGGAAGAATTAACATCACTAAAATGCCCGTACTACTTAAAGCAATGAATAGATTCAAGTAATTCCTATTAAAATACCAATGACATACTTCAGAGATCTAAAATATTTCAACAATTTATCTGGAATCAAAAAAGAACCTGAAAAACCTCAGTAATTTTGAAAATAAAGAACAAAGTGTGAGGTATTACAGATCCTGATATCAAGTTATACCACTCCAGTGGTCAGCAAACTCATTAGTCAGCAAAGCCAAATATCAACAGTACAACGATTGAAATTTCTTTTAAGAGCCAAATTTTTTAAACTTAAACTATATAGATAGGTACATTCCTTATCGAAGTAGCTCCCGCACATGGTATTTTGTGGAAGAGCCACACTCAAGGTGCCAAAGAGCCGCATGTGGCTCGCAAGCCAGTTTGCCGGCCAGGGCTAGGCCATTGTAATAAAAACAACTTGGTACTGACATAAGAAGAAGCGTACAGATAAATGGAACAGGACAGAAGACCCTAAACTCAGCCTATGCCTTCACAGTCAATTAATATTTGACAAAGGAGGTAAGAGTATACAATGTAGTAAAGACAGTCTCTTTAATAAATGGTGTTGGAAAAATTGGACAATACATGCAAAAAAGTGAAACTAAGACCACCAAGTTACACCATTCACAAAAACAAACTCAAAATGGATAAAAGACTTAAATGTTAAGTCACGAAACAGTAGTTATTCCCATGTCTCAGGTTAAAAAGTAAGACTCAAAGAGCTTCCGTAAAGTTCCCAAGGCCACCAGCTAGGAGATGGCAGAGCGGGAACCAGCCCACGTTGGACTGACCCTCTCTTGTGCTCTCTCCAAGGGCCCGCCGCCTTGCTGCTCTGCCTAGGGCTCACGTGGCCCCTGCGGGCGTCCAGCAAGGTGACCTGGACCGAATTTTGATTTAGAAAGCTACCTGAGAGGTTTATTCTTTCATTCACGGAAAAATAAGCATCAGAGTTATTACTGTGCACAGGCAGTGCATTGGAGACACTGAGACAGGAAGACGTGATCGCCTGCTCCCCGCTCTCCAGGTCCCCAACCCGGTTCATGGCAGAGCGGAATACAGCCAGAGCTCCAGGGGAGGGGCACCCCTGGGGAGCGGAGGTGGCGAAGACCCGGTGTTTGAGCCGAGTGTAGAAGGAGGTGTCGGCCAGCTGTGAGCACAGCAGGAAGAGGCAGAGCCTGTCTGTGCAGAGGCCCTGGAACCCATGTGGCTGGGTTGGGAGACATCAGAAATGGGCCAGGAAAGGCCAGAAGCGTGCACACATGGGTTTTTAATAGCATTTGGAGTTTGGACTCTATGCTGGAATTAGGAAATTCTGGTCTCGGCAACAAAAGGGCGGTGGCAGCATCTCAGTTGAATTTCAATTATCTTGGCTGTGAAACAAAGCTTTCTTACAGTAACTGACATGTAATAGGTTTTCAGTGAATGGCCACTGAGCTCAATAGGAAAAGACTGTAAAATCATTGCTTTTGTTATTGGCGAATTGTTCATTTTTGCTGTTTGGGGTATATAGCGAGCTCCTTTGGGTGCTTTATAGATGCATGGGTCAGGCTGACAGGGACCTTAAGAGACGTTCAGTCTCCTCCAGTTCCCTACCAGATTTCTGAGGCACGATGAGATTGGACAGGCAGATGGACAGAGGACAGGAACTGGAGAGACATAAGGAACAGGAGCAAAGATTTCCTGTGACTTCCAGGAGGCTGGCCTCGCAGGCTCGCCCACGGGGCCGGAGGAACCAAATTCAATAGAGAAGCAGGCCCTGTTCTAGACCTGTTTCTGGTGTTGGTACCTGCATGCAGGGGGGCGGGTGAGCAGCCTCCTGATCAGAAGAGGAAAAGACAGCGTCCTGAGGACCTACCATCTCCTCTGTAAGGCCCTGGTGGAGGAGCGCCCTCCTTACCCTGAGGCGAAGGGTGCTGGATGGTTTCAGTGAGGGCGACCCTGACGTGCCTGTGGCCGCGTAGTTTCCGAGGCCGGGCAGTGAGCATGTCAGCGACTCGTAAACCACGGTTGTTACAGAGCCATCTTGGGGAACAGTGTGGCAGATCCGTCCCTATGAGCCACTCAGAGGGCCCTGGATTCTTGAAACACCTGTTTAAAGTCCTAATTTTGTGACAGTATCTTTCTAAAACCACAATTTTCCCTAACAGATGAAAGACATGGAGGATGTTTAATTTGTGCTAATGGAGCTGGGATGTTTTCGCCCTGGGGTGCTCTTCCTTATTTAGTCTATATTTCAAACTTCCTGTGAATGTTGGGGAAACCTCAGATTTTAATTACCTGTTGTAATTTACCAGGAAGTTGAGAGGTTTTATAATTACGCTCTGTGTTCTAGCTTTAAAATGTGATGGAAATCCATCCAGGTGTTCCCAAGTTAACCTTCTCCTTAAACTCGGTATCAATGGGAATTTTCCCAAAGCGATGATTGCAGATTAGCGACTTGTCTTTTAATTAAAGCTAGTTTACTCCGACACTCGAGATATTGACTGTGCATAACCCACTGCAGATTTGTTCTGTAAAGCTGGCTTAAGTTTATACTACTGACTAGTCTGGGAAGGCAGAGAAGCGATTCATGGGAGGGTGAATGTAACGTGCTGATGTTGCTAACTCCTGCCGCCCGCCCGCCCGCCCGCCCAGCGACCTGGTGCAGCAAGGGTGCGATTTGGGATGGCTCTCTGAAGATGATAAGTGGGGAGGATTGTTGCAAATATCGCCCCTTGGAGACGCTTTACCCTGTGGCTCTCAGAAAGTCTTGCTGTGCTCACAATCCATTTTCCTTCCGAGTGCTCACAATCCATTTTCCTTCCGAGTGCTCACGTGGGTTCCCCCGTCCTTTTCACTCTGCCGAGAGAACCAAGATGTTTTGTTGCAGAAAATCAGTGGAACAGCATCTCTTCATGTGAAGAAGAGTCTTTAAAGCTTGAAAGAGACCAACTGAGGTAATGAGGCATTCTGCAGCCGTCCTAGGTTAGAGTCAGGATGAGCTCACGTTTGGAATCAGAAGGGACTGTTTCTATCAGAAAAGTAAAGAAACACTCCTTGAAGTATAACAAAAAGGCAGAATGATGCCTCTTCCCCCTGGTTTGTTCATCTTCTGGTTTAAGACCTTCTGTTCTTGACTTATTTTCTTAGAGGAAATAAAGATTGGGTTGGAGATTGGTGTGAAACCAGTGACATATAAAGAAGAAGTGCTGTGTACCCAGATGAGGAAAAAGTAAACATAATTAATCTTTGTGGACTCCGGTCCCTTGGAAGGGGTTCCTGACGCTCTGGGAGGAGGCTCTGAAGGGATGGGATCTTTCCCTGAGTCCAGACACATCCCTTTGTGACATGGAGAAGCACTCTGCCCGAGATCAGCACAGGATCACATGTTAACAGGGAACTGTTTTGATTTATAGTGGTACCTTGAGATACGAGCAGACCAACATATGAATTTTTTTAAAGATAAGAGCTGCGACTCAGTCCATATTTTTGTTTGAGATCCAAGCAAAATTCTGAGATACGAGTTGTGATTCGGGAAGCTGCCACTACTTGGCACTTTGGCACACAGGTCCAATATCGGCAGCACAACACCAGCATCTTGGTCCTTCTCACGTGTTACCCGCAGAATCAAGTCAAATCTTATGTGTTGTACTTATTCTTGCATCATTTTTGCATTTTTTACTATTTTTGTGTGCTATCATGGATCCAAAGAAAGTGAGTGTAAAGGACAGTGGTGAGAAGAAGAGAATGATGTCGATAGAACTAAAGCAAGAAATAACAGAAAAACATGAGTGTGGTGTACGAGTGATTGAACTGGCAAGGCTGTATGACCTCAATACATCTACAATTTGTACCATCCTTAAACAAAAGAATGCCATCAAAAGCGCAAATCCAGTGAAAGGAACTACATTCTGTCCAAATTAAGGACAAATATCCATGAAGAAATGGAGAAGCTTCTGCTGGTGTGGGTGAAAGAGAAAGAGCTGGCAGGAGATACAGTGATGGAGACTGTGATATGCGAAAAGGCACGTATTATATACGGCAACTTGAAGAAGAAAGAACCATCAACCTCAAAAGAGGCAGCAGAAGATACATTTAAGGCAAGTCATGGCTGGTTTGAAAATTTCAAGAAGAGATCTGGCATCCACTCGGTGGTGAGGCATGGTGAAGCTGCGAGTGCTGACGTTAAATCAGCTGAGGAGTACATTACACGTTTTGCTGTGCTTATCGCAAAGGGAGGCCACATCCCCCAACAAGTGTTCAACTGTGACAAAACAGGATTGTTTTGGGAAAAAATGTCCTGGAGGACTTTCATCACTGCAGAGGAGAAGAAGCTATCAGGCCATAAATCCATGAAGGACGTCTGACCCTTTCATTGTGTGCAAATGCTAGCGGTGACTGTAGAGTAAAGCCACTGCTAGTGTATCATTCCGAAAATCCTCGGGCCTTTAAGACTCACAAGATTCTTAAAGAAAAACTGCAGGTTACATGGCATGCCAATGCTAGGGCATGGGTTACGCAGCAGTTTTTTATTGAATGGGTAAATGTCGTCTTTGGTCCTGCAGTGAAGAAATATCTTCAAGAAAATAAACTCCCAGTGAAAACATTACTAATCCTTGAAAATGCTCCAGCCCACCCACCTGGTCTTGAAGATAACATTCTCAGTGAGTTCAAATTCGTGAAAGTCCTCTACCTCCCACCCAACACGACTTCAATCTTGCAACCTATGGATCAGCAGGTCATTTCCAACTTTAAAAAGCTTTACATAAGGCACTTGTTCCGCCGCTGTTTTGAGGTGACTGAGAATACAAATCTAACCCTTCAAGAGTTTTGGAAAGATCACTACAACATTGTGATATATTTACACATTATTGACTTGGCATGGCAAGAGGTTACAAGAAGAACCTTGAACTCGGCATGGAAAAGGTTATGGCCTGATGTTGTTCCAGACAGGGACTTTGAAGGATTCGAACCAGAGACCGAGACCGAGGTAGAAGCATTGGAGGAGATTGTGTCCCTCGGAAAGTCCATGGGTCTGGAGGTAGATGAGGATGACATAAACGAGCTCTTTGAGGAACATGAGGAGGAACTCTCAACTGAGGAGTTGAAGGAGCTACAGATGATGCAACATATGGAGCTTCTGCAAGAGATTAGTAGTGAGGAGGAGGTAGAGTCGGAGGAAGTGATTTCTACAAGTGAAATTAAAGACATGCTGGCAATGTGCGAGAAGCTTTCAAGTTTCATTGAAAAGAAACACCCAGAAAAAGTTTCAACTGGTTGTGCTTCAGCACTTTTTTTTTTTTTTTTTTTGTATTTTTTTGTATTTTTCTGAAGCTGGAAACGGGGAGAGACAGTCAGACAGACTCCGGCATGCGCCCGACCGGGATCCACCCGGCACGCCCACCAGGGGCGACGCTCTGCCCACCAGGGGGCGATGCTCTGCCCCTCTGGGGCGAGCCACTCTAGCGCCTGGGGCAGAGGCCAAGGAGCCATCCCCAGCGCCCGGGCCATCTTTGCTCCAATGGAGCCTTGGCTGCGGGAGGGGAAGAGAGAGACAGAGAGGAAGGAGGGGGTGGTGGTGGAGAAGCAAATGGGTGCTTCTCCTATGTGCCCTGGCCGGGAATCGAACCCGGGTCCCCCGCACACCAGGCCGACGCTCTACCGCTGAGCCAACTGGCCAGGGCCAACTTCAGCACTTTTTAATGACACTTGTTTGTCACATTTCCATAACATTTTAAAAGGCAGGCAAAAGCAAACCTCTTTGGATAGATTTTTATTCAAAAGTCTTGCAAGTGAAAGTGCCGAAAGTGCAGCCAAAAAGGCAAAAACAGGTGATGATTAAATGAAAAATACGTAATGTTAAGCTTAGGTTAAGTTTAAAGTTAAGAAAGTGCATTTTTTTACAATTAAGTTTTTGTGATTTCATTTTAAGTAAAGAAAGTGCAATTTCAGTTTTGTTTAAAGTAAAGAAAATGCAGTTTTAGTTTACATTTAGTGTTAAGAAAATGCAGTTTTAGTGTCTTCGGTGCCTGCATCCCTCCCTCCCTCCCTCCTCCTCTGCCGTTCACCTCCGTCAGCCACACTTGTCTGTCTCTAAGGTAAGAATACAGTACTAAAGAACACTTTTTTCTTTTATTTCATATATTTTGTTATGCATTGGTAAAGTATACATGTGTATTTCTTAATTAAAAACATCTTTTTTCCTAATTTAGGATGTTTTGGGGATGTTTCACAGGGCTGGTATGGATTAAATCTATTTCAGTTATTTTAAATGGGAGAAATTTGTTTGATATACGAGTTGACCGACTTATGAGCTCAGTTACAGAATGAATTAAACTCGTATCTCAAGGTACCATTATAGTTAAATCTTTCCAACAACAGAAAAAGCAACACCATGCCTGTAGTTTTTACTTACTTCCCTGAGGAAACAGTTCTGAGATTTTGAGCAAGACAGAATCGGGAAGCAGTGGCCAGAGGAATCGGGTCAGGCACTCCAGGCACTGAGGCTCAGTGTTGCCGGGAGTGACGCGGTCCGCCTCGAGCCTGCGGGAGGACATGGAGCTCGGCCCGGCTGCGCTGAGGACGTGCAGGGACCAGAGAGAGCTCCCATCAGCTCCCAGTGTGAACAGGTCTCCCTCCCCGCTTCCTACAGGCGCCTGCTGAATCCTCCCCTCCCCGCGCGGAATGGTGGGGCACCTTCCCCCCTGTCTCAGTCCGAGGCTGCTAGCCCCGGGCCCGGCGTCTTCCTTGTGTTTTGACTTCTTCTCTCAAGAGGTGCAGCTCCCCTGGCCCCTTCCTGGAATCCTTCTGTCAGATAAGATTGATCCCTGCCTTCTCTCACAAGCCTTCTGTGCCAGGTTCCCACTGCCACTGGCGACACTGTGCCCAGTTTTCTAATAGGAAAAACTTCAAAAACACAGAAAGGCTAGAAGAGTGGTATGAACACCTGAATAATTAAGAATAATCAGAATTGTTATTTCACCATATTTTTTTCAAGTGTCCATATAGTAGCTTTTTCACATAGTGTTGTCACCTTGATATTTTTTAAAACTTTAAAAATATTTTTTATTGAATGTATTTGGGTGACATTAGTTAATAAACTCATATAGATCTCAGGGATCTGTGTGTTTTATATCATATGAAAGTAAAGGCATCATGACACTTGGCCCCTAACTAAATAACATCATTATGCCCAAGGAAATTAACAACAATTTCACATCATTAATATCCAGTTCATATTTAATTTCCCTAATTGTTAAAAAAATGATTTTATAGCTTTTGTTAAAGCTATATTCCAATCCGGATTTCACTGTTGTTTTCTTAGTGTCTTTTAACCTAGAAGAGTTCCTGCCTTTTTTTCCCCCCATGACATTGACTTTGTGAAGAGCCCGAGGCTGTTGTCTGGTAGTGGAACACTCTGGGGCCGTGTGGCTGTTTCCTCACAATCTCTCATTGAGACGGCCCCTGATGTCGGGTCCCCTTAGGAAGCGCGCAATGCCAGGCCGCCCCGTTCGGGTGGCGAGTTTGAGAGTTTGGTGAAGGGGTGTTGGCCACAGGTCTCCATCGTGCAGACAGTGTCTCCCTTGGCAACGTCTGACCCATCCTCGCAGGGATATGTTGGCACCGTGTGAGTGTCCGTGTTCCCTACAACTTTTAAAGCAAACGGTAAAAACTGTAAAAATGGGCAGAGATTCACAGAGCAAAAGAAGTAGTTCATTCTTAAGCATTTGTTTTTAAAATGTGGAGAGGACCAGTCTGCTCTCCGTGCCGACCGGTAGGATATCCCTGAGGAAGAGAGACGTGCCCAGAGCACCGCTTCCTTGCAGGACATTAAGTTGGTGAGAATCCACCCTGTGTAGCTTGTAAGTGAAAAGCTGAGACTGCTTGGAATTGATGTTCTGCAGCCGCTTCGCAACCAAGGGTGTGGCGGGGTGGGGGTGGGGGTTGGGGGGTGGGGGAAGCCATCAGTGATTCGTTCAAGCCTTGAAGGTTCCCATTTACTAGAAGGACTTATTGTCTGGTTTGAATTACAGTGATTAGGGGTTACGGCCCAGCTTTCCTCCTCCTTAGCCATCATTCTGACCATCATCAACCCCACTAGGCCGCCGTTGCTCCACAGAATAGTCTAGACTCTCTTGGTAACGTGGAATTTCTTTAATGACATGCTTTCAACAAAACCACTCTCAAAATAATGAGCATTCAAAGCATGTTAAAAATTAGGATGAACATGTTTGAAAAATACTTCCTTGTGAATGTGGACAGCAAAAAAAAATGGTTTTGGAGGCCTTTTCTTTATTGAACAATCTGCATGAAATGTTTCTAATTCTTGTTTTTAAAATATTTTAAATACATTTTCCCTTTATATAACCTATATTCATTTTAATAAAACTCTATCCACTGAAAGAAACAATAGTCAATATCTACATTATATTCATCGGGTTACCTGTCTTTCCTCAAAAGAATTGCTTTGCAGTCTATATGCTATGTATAATAAAAAACCAAAGGTGAGTTTCAGGATTTTAGTTTTTAAATAATCATAGAAAAAGGTAAAGCTCGTATTTCAGTTGACATTTTAATATTTAAATGAGAGAGTATTTTAAATTCAAGCTGTTAGATCAATTGAATTTAAAGGAGTATTTTGACCTCTTGATTTTTGTAAGCTAGTGTTTTAAAATGCATCAACAGAAATACTTTCTTTCTGTTCCTTTTTGTTCCAGAATAAGTGATACTTCAAAACTAATGGCTTAATAAAAAATTCACTTAAACTGGACACTGGTGTAACAGTTGTAAATAACAAAATATTTGGTTGGGGCTTGATCTCAAGAATGAAACGAATATTTATTTAAATGAATTGGTTTTGTCTTTAACAACATTATGAAGACATTACTGTAATGTTTCTTACATTTTGCAGTGCTGCTCCTAAGTGCCTCCTTTGGGAGACAGGGCCGCCGAATGCTGGGGGGTGGGGGGAGTTGCAGTGAGCAAAGCAGATGAAATCCTTCCTCTGTGGAGCTCACTGCAGAGAGTGAGACAATAATCACATGTATTAAATAAACCCTGTTCTATTCTAAATGGTGAACGCTGTAAGAAAAATGCAAACGAAGATAGGGAGCAGAGTGGAACATTCACAACTTTAGACAATGTGGCCAGGGAAGGTGTCACGGAGCTGACATCTGAGTAAAGACCTGAGAGAAATGGAGAAAGTGCGGGGCCATGTGGAGCCGGACACAGTGGGCAGGGGCCGCAGTGGCGAAGTTGGCAAGACAGGTACTTAGCCGTTTCGTGCTGGGAACCGCTAGGGAGCCAGTGAGTCCAGAGCAGAATGAGCAAGGAGACAGGAGTGAGGGAGATTACTCCTTGGGGCGTGGTGCAGGGCGGCAGTTGTCAAGGCCCTGCGAGCCCTTGTGAAAACTGGCCTTTATCCTGACTGAGAGGGGATATGAGGGTTCTGAGTCGAGGCGTGAGATGATCTGGTTGCTGCGTTGGGAATAGTCTGAAGAGGGGAAGGGATAAGAGATGTCGTTACTGAAGTCCAGGTGAGTCCTGCTCATAGCTTGGAGCGGTCATATTTTGGATGAATCTTGAGTAAACCCAATAGAAGTTATCAACAGATGGGATATGAGCAGTGAGACAAAGAATAGTCAAAGGTGATTCCAATCTTGGACAGCCAACACTCAGGAGAAGCTGATTTGGGGGGGGGGGGAGTCAGTAGCTCCATTTTGGACATGTGAGGTTTGAAATGCTGGTCAGACATGCTAGTTGACTATTGCATCTACAGTCCTGGAATTCCAAGTGTAAGAGTTCTGGACTGGAGAGAGGAACAGTGGGAAGTGGCGATCAGAATGTGGTATGCTGGAATTGAATTCTGGAGGGCAGCCAATTCATGATAATAACCAGGTCTGGGGTGAAACCCCAGAAGTGAGTGTCAAAGAGTGGCGGTCATTGGAGGGAAAAACATGAAACTGGGTGATGCTACAAGGACCCTCTCTGTGGACATGGCTATTACCAAGTGCTGTGACCAAAGTGGAGTTGAAGAGAGTGAGCTGCGAACTGAGCAATCGTGGGTATCTGCAACAGGGAAGAGTAGCAGCTGGTATGCTCGTGGTGCAGGGAAACCAGGCCTGATCAGCCTCTTAGGGAGCTGAGCCAAACTTCGTAGACTAGCGTCCTGGTGATGCACATGCGATTGTTACTCAGATCTGCCATAACTTTTTCTTTTTCAGGGACTGACTTTTTCCAACATCATTGCTAGAGGAAATAGTTTGAAAATGTGCCTCAGAATTATTTCCTGTGGCATCTTGCTTTCTGGTTTCAGTTGAAAGCATACCATTATCATGACCCTCCTTGAAGCAAATAATGATAGCAACTATCATTTCACATTATCCTTGGCTCCCTTCCCGATTCATACACAGAACATATTTAGCCTTTCTTCAAAGAAGGTCTCAAAATTTTACAAGTATCATTTATTTTAAGATAATAAACACTTTTATTTACTATAAATGGATAGTAATTGCTTTCTTTCTAGGAAACACCCTTAGAACTATTACAGATTTTACTAATTGGGTCTCCAAAATACTTGGTTATAAGTATCACAAAAGTTTTGATGCCTTTTGCTTTTTTTTTTTAATTCCTTCATTATTATGTCAAGAAACAAAGCCCGTTTATAAACTCCACATGGACCTTTTGTGTAATGGTTATGAGCAGGTTTTAATGAAATTTGAGAGTGTCTCTAGAGATCACAGATACTGGGGCCTTTAACATTGAGCGTTGCCTAGCAACCTGGAAGTCATTACATTTCCAGGCTCTGTAATAACATGATATACTTTTCTTTGCCAGTTCCTGATGAAAATGTAATGGAAATAATCTCTTTCCAAAGATTACTCTCTATAAGGGGGCAGCAAAATAGATCCTCCCCGTCCTGATATCCTGGTCTGGGCAGGTTTTAATTCAGTTCACAAGTATTGTTTTTTGAATGTTGCATGTGATAGAATAAAAATGAAATGTGTTCTAAGATGATATTCTTAAAAGGAAGCCCTACTGTCCTGAAATAATGGTTATAGGTACCATAGAAATTGTTAACATACATCAGTGTGCCTCCACCATGTTGAGAAGATTAATTTGTTGATCATCAGTTTATGCAAGAATGTCTGCTTATTCCTGCTTAATTTATTCTATTCAGATATTTGCACATATTAGACACTTTAAAGAGTATACTAAAATTATATGTTTCAAAGTAATAGGAGCGAAGCCATTCTACATTAGCAAAAAGTTTGATTTACTGACTGTTTTTGAAAAGGTATTTTTGTACTTTCTCTAACACAGTATTTAAAAAATGTTTTAAGTAATAATTTGTACATGAAGTTCATAGCAACATTGTTCATAATAGCCAAAAATGTGGAAACAACCCAAATGTTTATCAGCTGATGACTGGAAAAATAAAATGTGGTATATCCACAGAATGAAATATTATTCGGCCCTGAAAAGGAATGAAATACTGATACATGCTACAACGTGGATGAACCTTGAGAGCATTATATTAAGTGAAAGAAGCACCACATACTTCATGATTTCATTGATATGAAATATTAAAATAGGCAAATCTATAGACAGACAGAGGGGTGGTTGCCAGGGGCCGAGAGAGAGTGGGAAACGGAGGGTAACTGCTAACTGACCCGAGGCTTTGGGGAGGAAGATTAAGGTGTTCTAAAACTGGAGTGATGTTTACACACCTTTCTGAATATACTAAAAACCACTGAATTGTACACTTTAAATGGTGAATTTTATGGTATGTGAATTTATTATTTAAAAAACTACAACATCAAGAAAAAAACCACCCAGGAATATACAGCCATGGCAGAATATGCAGTCATCCTTAAACTGTTGACTCCAACGTTGCCATAGTTAACATTATGTTTTGTTTCTTCCTAGACAGACATATGGCATATATGTGCACACGAACACATACACATGTACCGACATTTATTTCTAAATGCGTTGAGTCTTTAAATTATGATGTTTAAAAGTTCATGTCTTTGGGGAAAGTGACAATACACTCTCTGACTGAAAACAGGGAAAGTTAGCAGCACTTGCTGCCTAATTTGGGAGATTTCCAGAACATGCAATTGATTGAAGAGATCCCACCGTAGCCAAAGAAGCAGGCAGACTGAGAAGCTCCGGAAAATAGAAGAATCCCAGGCTCAGGGACAGCAGGGGTTCAGAGGGAGGACCCCGGCCTCATCCTTAGAACTGCTCAGCACAGGATCTTCCCCAAGATGTCCCTGGTGGACAAAGAGTCGCTGAGTTCCAGGCCCCCCCAGGACCACTGCCCTCCATCACAGTGGATTCTCAACTTTTTGTCCCTGCTCTTCCTCGGAACTTAAGTCTTTATTTCTCCTTCATTTCTCACCAACCCCAGGGCAGGGCTGCCCACAGCTCTCAGCAGCAACTCCTTAGGAGGAGATCCCCCAAGAAAACCAAAGTGAGGTCTCAAACGTTCCTGAGGTAGCTCATCAGGATACCACACTCACTCCTGTGGGCCTTCATTTATGGATTTGAACAGACAAGAAAAAGTCGCTGGGCATTTGAGGACAGTCTGGTGTCTAAGAGTGACCACCAGTGAATCAGAAACACCACTGGCCATGGGAACACAAATATAAGAAACAAGACCTTCAGGAGAATTCTAATTAGTCTCTTCACAAAGACTCGAAAGATTATTACATTAAAAAAACAGAGCATGACTTTCCAATTTGAAAGCCAGTAGAGGGATTCAGTAACAGTTTAAACTCTGACAAAAACTATGTGAATTAATTATAAAACCAACTTGCCAAGTTCTTCCTGAGCACAGTGAAAGAAATATTAAGAATTGTGGCAGATGGAAAAGGAAGAGGGAGTGGAGATGAAAAGCTTCACATATGAGAAGTACAAACTGGATTCCAAGGTGGTGACAAGGTAGGCTGACATTCCAACTGCCACCTCCCAGGACCAAATTGGAGGTGCAGAGAACATAGGTTCAGGAATCAACGACTCTTGCTGGCAGCATGTCTGAAGAGAGGGCTCATCGGACACTGAACCGGACTGAGGCAAGTCCCGCTGTCTGTGGTCAGCACCTGCACAGTGGATCGGGCACATTGGACAAGGTGGAGCTTCACTGTTGGCTGACCCAAGTCCCAGATAGTTTTAAGAAGATTACAATTATATCAAGCATCTTCTCAGACCACAATGGCATGAAACCAGAAAACAACTGCAATAGAAAAACTAAACACATTCAAACACTTCAAGTGTAAATAGCATGTTATTAAATAATTACTGGGTTAGTAAGGAGATCAAGGAAGAAATAAAACATTTCTTTGAACAAATGAAAATGAACACACAACCCAAAATCTACATGGGACACAGCGAAAACAGTCCTGAGAGGGAAGTTCATAGTATTACATGCGTACCGTAAGAAGCAAGAAGAAGCTCAATCTAACCCAGCACCTAAAAGAACTATAAAAAGAACAACAAAGCCCAGAGGAAATAGGAGGAAGGAAATAATAAAGATCAGAGAGGAAGTAAATGACATAGAGGCTAAAAAAAAAAAATACAAAAGATCAATGAAACCAAGAGTTGGTTCTTCAAAAAGGTAAACGACGTTGACGAATCTTCAACCAGACTCATCAAGGACAAAGGAGAGAGGACCCAAGTAAATACAATTAGAAATGAAAGAGGAGAAGTAACAACTGGTATCACAGAAATACAAAGGATTGTAAGAAAATACCATGAAGACCTATATGCCAAAAATTGAACAATGTAGGCAAAATGGATAAATTTCTAGAAACATCCAATCTTCCCAAACTAAATCTGGAATAATCAGAAATCCTGAGCAGACTGACTACAACAAATGAAATTGAAACATTTATCAAAAAAACTTCTAACAAATAAAATTCCTGGACCAGATGGCTTCACAAGTGAGTCTTACCAAACATTTAAAGAACTAACACCTATTCTTCTCAAGCATTCCAAAAAATTCAAGAGGAAGAAAGGTTTCCAAGCTCATTTTATAAGACAAGCATTATCCTAATTCCAAAACCAGGTAAAGACACTACAAAGAAAAAAAACCAAAACAGAACACTGTAGGCCAATATCCCTGATGAACATAGAGGCTAAAATTTTCAACAAAATATTAGATCCAGCAATCCATTAAAAATATCATATGTCGGGGTGACGTCACGGAAATGGCGCCGTGAGCAGCGCGTCCAACAGATCTCCCCAAAATCACAACAAATTTATCAACTAGAAACAGGAAAATTTATCTTCGGAGCAAACTGAAAGCAAAAGGACTGTTATCACTCGAATCTGAGAGACGAGGGTGTGGAGGAAGCTACCGCAGGGACGTTCATTCAAGCCGCGAGAAAGTGCGCCTGTGGTAAGTCATCCCGCACTCGGAAGCCGCCGCCGGCCGCCGCCGCCGCTGCCAGCCCGGGTCGGTTGCAGGGCGAGCGGCAAGCAGCCGCTGGCGCGCTCCCGGTCTGGTTGCAGACCGAGCATTGCAGACCGAGCACCGCTAACGTTCCCAGCGGCCCGCGCACGGGGAGCGGGAGAGGCCCCAGGGCGGTATTCCCTACTTGGGAGATTCTCTCCACGGGCGGGGCACCTCACCCAGCCATTCAAGCTAACAATCAAGCGTTGGGGGAGGGGCGCGCGCAGGCAGCCTGAAATACCTTCGGGAGCACAGCTGCGACCCAATTACTAAAATTAACTTAACCCGTAAAATCTGCGCACCCTCGGTTCTAATTGATAAGATCTCTCTCAGTTCACCGACCCAAGACAAGAGGCGTGATATTTTTTGGTGCCTCTCGCTAAAGGGGCGGGGGCAACTTCTGATTGATAGAGCCTCCATATTCAGGGATAAACGCTAACAAGAAGGACTTGGCAGATAATAAGATCTATACCACACTAGTCGCAAGCAGAGACTAGTGCCTCTTCTTACCGGCCAAAACAGGCTACAAAGAGTGGAAAGCCTGGGTTGAGAGGTCCAACGGAATGCTAGGCGCTGAACAATCACCTTGACAACAATTGACTCCCACCCCCGCCTGATTACACTGGAGGCCCTGACTGTCAGAGCCCTTCCCAGAGCCTTGCACTGAGTGGGGATAGAGTGGGGATTTCCCAGCTCTTTGAGTCTCTTACTCCCCAGGCAGAAGCAGTGGCAGCCTTGTGGCTGGATCGCCAGGCTGCTGGTTCGGGAGGGGGGGACTGGGAGAGAGAATCCACGAAGGCGAACTCTCTCGTCGTTAGACCCTGCAGACGCCGGCAGGCCTTGACTACCAACAAGACTAAAGCCAATTGTGTGACATTGCCATAGAACCCCATCAACTGCAAGTCCCTGCCTGGGTGTGGCGCAGGGGCAGGGCCTGGGGTGCAGAGTCGCCGACCGGGAAGAGGGAGAGAGGAGAAGGAGGAAGAGGTTGACATCTCAAAATCAGGAAAAATCCACAGACTTTGCAGCTTGTTCCACTGTTTGTTGGTTTTTTGTTGTTGTTGTTGTTGTTGTTGTTTGTTCCTTCTATCTTATTGCCTTTATTTCCTCCACCTCAGTCCTTCTATTCTCTGCCCATCTTATGCTTCCCTTTTCTTGAACTACACTACCCATAAGTGTTACATTTTATTTCTCTTCTTCATCCTCACCCTCCTTTGGGGTTATACTCCAGGACACTTAATTCTCACTCTCTCCTCTTTTGTTTTTTTTTGCCTTATTTTGTCTTTTTCTCTTCCTTTTTTATTTCTTCCTTCGTTTTTCTCTTTTTCTTATTTTTTCCTTTCTATTCGTTTTTTCTTTTCTCGTTTTACTTTCCTCCCATTTAATCCTCAATCACGAACAAATTATTTAATTTGGGACTCAAGGTTTTTTTTGGCTTTGTTTTTCTTTTTCGGTTTTGTTTTTGTTTTTTTCTGGTTGGTTTGTTTTTGTGGCATTTTGGGTCCTCCCAACCCAAGGTCTCCATTGTATTTGGTCTTTGCTCCACTTAATACAACGTATTTTTACTTATTATTTTTATTTTTTCTTCTTGATTATTCCTTTTTTTGTCCTTTTTTCTGGTTCCCTCTTGTCCCTCTCATTATATCTCTTGGTTGACCGTCACCCGCAGGCAGATCAACTTATGCTTGTCTAAGATTTTCTTCCTTTTTTCTTTTTTTTTTTAATTTTTTTATTTTTTTTATTTTTTATTTTTTTTATTTTTTATTTTTTGCCCCCTTGAACTCTTCACCGCAAACCAGGCCCTCCATTATAGGCACGATATTTCCCTGAGGAGGGGAGAGGAGGGAAGGAGAACAAAGAAAAAAAAAAGGGGGAAATAATAAATTATTACTGCTTTTTTTTGTGGGGTGTTTTACCCTTTGTTTTGTTTTTTTGTTGTTGTTGTTGTTGTTTTTGTTGTTGTTTTTTTGTTTTTTTTGTTTGTTGTTGTTGTTTTTTACTTTTTACTCTTTATTAATTCTAATTAGTGCTATCAACAAGACCACCCCCAGATGCCAATAAGAAAGAGGAAATCGAATATTATGGATACAAAAGAAAGAGAGGTAACACAAATAGATGTGGAAAAATCTATGGAGAAAAGACTTAACATATTGGAAGCCTTGGAGCTAAATGACAGAGAATTTAAAATAGAAATCTTAAAAATACTCAGAGATATACAAGAAAACACGGAAAGGCAATATAGGGAGATCAGAAAACAACTCAATGAACACAAAGAATATATTACCAAGGAAATTGAAACTATAAAAACAAATCAAACAGAAATGAAAAACTCAATTCACGAACTGAAAAACGAGGTAACAAGCTTAGCTAGCAGAACAACCCAGATTGAAGATAGGATTAGTGAAATAGAAGACAAACAACTTGAGGCACAACAGAGAGAAGAAGAAAGAGACTCAAAAATAATAAAAAACGAGAAAGCCCTACAGGAATTATCTGACTCCATCAGAAAGAATAACATAAGAATAATAGGTATATCAGAGGGAGAAGAGAAAGAAAATGGAATGGAGAATATACTCAAACAAATAATAGACGAGAACTTCCCAAGCCTGTGGAAAGAACTAAAGCCTCAAATTCAAGAAGCAAACAGAACGCCGAGTTTTCTTAACCCCAACAAACCCACTCCAAGGCACATCATAATAAAGATGACACAAACCAATGACAAAGAAAAAATTCTCAAGGCAGCCAGGGAAAAGAAGAGTACAACATATAAAGGAAGGCCTATTAGATTATCATCAGATTTCTCAGCAGAAACTCTACAAGCTAGAAGAGAGTGGACCCCAATATTTAAAGCCCTGAAAGAGAGGAACTTTCAGCCAAGAATACTATACCCATCAAAGCTATCCTTCAAGTATGAAGGAGATATAAAAACATTCACAAATACAGAAAAGATGAGAGAATTTATCACCAGAAAGCCCCCACTCCAGGAAATACTAAAGGGGGTTTTCCAACCAGATTCAAAGAACAAAAGAAAACAACACCACAAGTAACAGCTCCACCAAGAACACAATAAAACCAAACTTAAACTGTGACAACAAAGGAAAAAAAAAAGGGGGGGGAGAGAATGGAGATTAACAGTAGCAAAGGACGATGAAGTGCAGAAATACTTATAAGATAGGGTACTACAATGAATATGGTAGGTACCCTTTTCATTACTTAATGGTAACCACCCTAGAAAAAACCACCACAAAAACACATGACTTAAAAAAGGTAGCAACAGAGGAAAGAAGTATGGAACACAAACAAACAGAAACAAATGATAGAAAAACAAAAGAGAAGAATCAAACTAGATACAAAACTAACAGAAAGCAATTTATAAAATGGCAGTAGGGAACCCACAAGTGTCAATAATTACACTAAATGTAAATGGATTAAACTTACCAATAAAAAGACACAGAGTAGCAGAATGGATTAAAAAAGAAAATCCAACTATATGCTGCTTACAAGAAACACATCTAAGCAACAAGGATAAAAACAAATTCAAAGTGAAAGGCTGGAAAACAATACTCCAAGCAAACAACACCCCAAAAAAAGCAGGTGTAGCAATACTCATATCTGATAATGCTGACTACAAGACAGAAAAAGTACTCAGAGACAAAAATGGTCACTTCATAATGATTAAGGGGACACTGAATCAAGAAGA
The DNA here is from genome assembly GCF_036850995.1 of Saccopteryx leptura. Classification (NCBI taxonomy): domain Eukaryota; kingdom Metazoa; phylum Chordata; class Mammalia; order Chiroptera; family Emballonuridae; genus Saccopteryx; species Saccopteryx leptura. The sequence goes on from NC_089512.1 coordinate 12,389,089, forward strand.
CATAACAATCCTTAATATATATGCACCAAACCAAGGAGCACCAAAATATATAAGACAGCTACTTATTGACCTTAAAACAAAAACTAACAAAAATACAATCATACTTGGAGACCTCAATACTCCGCTGACGGCTCTAGATCGGTCATCCAAACAGAGAATCAATAAAGATATAGTGGCCTTGAACGAAATACTAGAACACCTGGATATGATAGACATCTACAGGACACTTCATCCCAAAGCGACAGAGTATACATTTTTCTCTAGTGTACATGGAACATTCTCAAGAATTGACCATATGTTGGGCCACAAAGACAATATCAGCAAATTTAGAAAAATTGAAATTGTTCCAAGCATATTTTCTGATCATAAAGCCTTGAAACTAGAATTCAACTGCAAAAAAGAGGGGGAAAAACCCACAAAAATGTGGAAACTAAACAACATACTTCTAAAAAATGAATGTGTCAAAGAAGAAATAAGCACAGAGATCAAAAGATACATACAGACAAATGAAAATGAAAATACGACATATCAGAATCTCTGGGATGCAGCAAAAGCAGTAATAAGAGGAAAGTTCATATCACTTCAGGCCTATATGAACAAACAAGAGAGAGCCGAAGTAAACCACTTAACTTCACACCTTAAGGAACTAGAAAAAGAAGAACAAAGACAACCCAAAACCAGCCGAAGAAAGGAGATAATAAAAATCAGAGCAGAAATAAATGAAATAGAGAACAGAAAAACTATAGAAAAAATCAATAAAACAAGGAGCTGGTTCTTTGAAAAGGTCAACAAAATTGACAAACCCTTGGCAAGACTCACCAAGGAAAAAAGGCACAGGACTCAAATAAATAAAATCCAAAATGAAAGAGGAGAGATCACCACAGACATCATAGATATACAAAGAATTATTGTAGAATACTATGAAAAATTATATGCCACCAAATACAACAATCTAGAAGAAATGGATAAATTCCTAGAACAATACAACCTTCCTAGACTGAGTCATGAAGAAGCAGAAAGCCTAAACAGACCAATCAGCAGGGAGGAAATAGAAAAAACTATTAAAAACCTCCCCAAAAATAAAAGTCCAGGCCCAGACGGTTATACTAGTGAATTCTATCAAACATTCAAAGAAGACTTGGTTCCTATTCTACTCAAAGTCTTCCAAAAAATTGAAGAAGAAGCAATACTTCCGAACACATTTTATGAGGCCAACATAACCCTCATACCAAAACCTGGCAAGGATGGCACAAAGAAAGAAAACTACAGACCAATATCTCTAATGAATACAGATGCTAAAATTCTAAACAAAATACTGGCAAACCGAATACAACAACATATTAAAAAAATAATACATCATGATCAAGTGGGATTCATCCCAGAATCTCAAGGATGGTTCAACATACGCAAAACGGTTAACGTAATACACCATATCAACAAAACAAAGAACAAAAACCACATGATCTTATCAATAGATGCAGAAAAGGCTTTTGATAAAATACAACACAATTTTATGTTTAAGACTCTCAACAAAATGGGTATAGAAGGAAAATATCTCAACATGATAAAGGCCATATATGATAAACCATCAGCTAACATCATATTAAATGGCACTAAACTGAAGGCTTTCCCCCTTAAATCAGGAACAAGACAGGGTTGTCCACTCTCTCCACTCTTATTTAGCGTGGTGCTAGAAGTTCTGGCCAGAGCAATCAGACAAGACAAAGAAATAAAAGGCATCCATATTGGAAAAGAAGAAGTAAAGGTATCACTTTTTGCTGATGATATGATCCTATACATCGAAAACCCGAAGGACTCCACAAAAAGATTATTAGAAACAATAAACCAATACAGTAAGGTCGCAGGATACAAAATTAACATACAGAAGTCCATAGCCTTTCTCTATGCCAACAATGAAATATTAGAAAACGAACTCAAAAAAATAATCCCCTTCACGATTGCAACAAAAAAAATAAAATACCTAGGAATAAACATAACAAAGAATGTAAAGGACCTATATAATGAAAATTACAAAGCATTGTTAAGGGAAATCGAAAAAGATACAATGAGATGGAAAAATATTCCTTGTTCTTGGATAGGAAGAATAAATATAATCAAAATGGCCATATTACCCAAAGCAATATACAAATTTAATGCAATTCCCATCAAAATTCCTATGAGATTTTTTAAAGAAATGGAACAAAAAATCATCAGATTTATATGGAACTATAAAAAACCCCGAATAGCCAAAACAATCCTAAAGAAAAAGAATGAAGCTGGGGGCATTACAATACCTGACTTTAAACTATATTATAGGGCCACAATAATCAAAACAGCATGGTATTGGCAGAAAAATAGACACTCAGACCAATGGAACAGAATAGAAAGCCCAGAAATAAAACCACATATATATGGTCAAATAATCTTTGATAAAGGGGCCAACAACACACAATGGAGAAAAGAAAGCCTCTTCAACAAATGGTGTTGGGAAAACTGGAAAGCCACATGCAAAAGAATGAAACTCGACTACAGCCTGTCCCCGTGTACTAAAATTAATTCAAAATGGATCAAAGACCTAAATATAAGACCTGAAACAATAAAGTACATAGAAGAAGACATAGGTACTAAACTCATGGACCTGGGTTTTAAAGAACATTTTATGAACTTGACTCCAATGGCAAGAGAAGTGAAGGCAAAGATAAATGAATGGGACTACATCAGAATAAAAAGTTTTTGCTCAGCAAGAGAAACTGATATAAAAATAAACAGACAGCCAACTAAATGGGAAATGATATTTTCAAACAACAGCTCAGATAAGGGCCTAATTTCCAAAATTTACAAAGAACTCATAAAACTCAACAACAAACAAACAAACAATCCAATAAAAAAATGGGAAGAAGACATGAATAGACACTTCTCCCAGGAAGAGATACAAATGGCCAACAGATATATGAAAAAATGCTCAGCTTCATTAGTTATTAGGGAAATGCAAATCAAAACTACAATGAGATACCACCTCACCCCTGTTAGATTAGCTATGATCAACAAGACGGGTAATAGCAAATGTTGGAGAGGCTGTGGAGAAAAAGGAACCCTCATTCACTGTTGGTGGGACTGTAAAGTAGTACAACCATTATGGAGGAAAGTATGGTGGTTCCTCAAAAAACTGCAAATAGAACTACCTTATGACCCAGCAATCCCTCTACTGGGTATATACCCCAAAACCTCAGAAACATTGATACGTGAAGACACATGTAGCCCCATGTTCATTGCAGCACTGTTCACAGTGGCCAAGACATGGAAACAACCAAAAAGCCCTTCAATAGAAGACTGGATAAAGAAGATGTGGCACATATACACTATGGAATACTACTCAGCCATAAGAAACGATGACATCAGATCATTTACAGCAAAATGGTGGGATCTTGATAACATTATAAGGAGTGAAATAAGTAAATCAGAAAAAAACAAGAACTACATGATTCCATACATTGGTGGAACATAAAAATGAGACTAAGAGACATGGACAAGAGTGTGGTGGTTACCAGGGGTGGGGGGAGGGAGGACAGGGGGAGAGTTAGGGGGAGGGGGAGGGGCACAGAGAACTAGATAGAGGGTGGCGAAGGACAATCTGACTTTGGGCGAGGGGTATGCAACATAATTTAATGACAAAATAACCTAGACATGTTTTCTTTGAATATATGTACCCTGATTTATTAATGTCATCCCATTACCATTAATAAAAATTTATTTAAAAAAAAAATATATCATATGTCATGATCAAGTAGGATTTATTCCAGGGAGGCAAGGTTGGTCCAGTGTTCGCAAATCAATAAATGTGATTCATGGCCTGACCTGTGGTGGCGCAGTGGATAAAGCATTGACCTAGAAATGATGAGGTCACCGGTTCAAAACCCTGGGCTTGCCTGGTCAAGGCACATATGGGAGTTGATGCTTCCAGCTCCTCCCCCCTTCTCTCTCTCTGTCCTCTCTCTCTCCCTCTGTCTCGCCCTCTCCTCTCTAAAATGAATAAAGAAAAAATTTTAAATTTAAATGTGATTCATCACATTAACAAAATGAAGGATAAAAATCACATGATTCTATCAATAGATGTGGAAAAAGCATTTGATAAAACCCAGCTCCCATTTATGATCAAAACTCTCAGCAAAGTGGGAATGCAGGGATCATACCTCATCATAATAAAGGCAATATATGACAAACCGACATTCAGAATCATACTCTATGGGCAAAAATTAAAAGCAGTTTCCTTAAGATCAGGAACAACACAGGTGTGTTCCCTTTCACCACTCTTATTCAACATAGTACTGGAATTCCTTGCCACAGCAATCAGACAAGAAGAAGAAATAAAAGACCTCCAAATTGTAAAGGAAGTGACACTGTCATTATTTGTTGATGAAATGATACAATACATAGAAAACTCTAAAGTCTCAGTAAAAAAACTACTAGACCTGATAAGTGGGTTCATCAGAGTGGCAAGATGTAAAATTAATATTTAGAAATCAGTGGCATTTTTATACCCCAATAAGAAACTGTCAGAGAAATTATGGAAACAATTCCCTTCTCTATTGCAACAACAACAACAAAAATAAAGCACCTAGGAATAAATTTAACCAAGGAGGTAAAAGACTTATATTTGGAAAATTATAAGACATTGAGAAAGGAATTCGAGGAGGACACAAACAAGTGGAAGCATATACCATGTTCATGGATAGGAAGAGTTAACATCATTAAAATGTACATACTACCCAAAGCAGTCTATACCTTCAGTGCAATTCTTATTAATATACTAATGTCATACTTCACAAATCTAGAACAAATATTCCAATTTATTTGGAACCAGAAAAGACCCTGAATTGCCTCAGCAATCTTGAAAATGAACGAGGTGGGAGATATCACACTTCCTGATATCAAGTTATAGTACAAGGCCTTTGTAATCAAAACAGGTTGGTATTGGCATAAGAACAGGCATGCAGATTAATGGAACAGAACAGAGAACCCAGAAATAAACCCACACCTTTACAGTCTATTAATATTTGACAAAGGAAGCAAGAGTATACATTGGAGTAAAGACAGTCTCTTTAATAAATGGTGTTGGAAAAATTGGACAGGTACATGCAAAAAGGTGAAACTAGACCACCAACTTACACCATTCACAAAAACAAATTCAAAATGGATAAAAGACTTAATTGTAAGTTGCAAAACCATAAAAATCTTGGAAGAAATCAGGCAGTAGACTCTACGATAGCAATATTCTGCTTATATATCTTTGCAGGCAAGTGAAATAAAGGACAAAATAAACAAATGGGAGTATATCAAACTAAAAAGCTTTGCACAGCAAAAGACAACATTAACAAAATAAAAAGACAACCCACACAATGGGGAAACATATTTGCCAATACATCTGATAAGAGGTTATTAACCAAAATTTATAAAGAACTTCTAAAACTCAATAGCAGGCAGGTAAACAACCCAGTTAAAAAATGGGCAAAGGACCTGAATAGACACTTCTGCAAAGAAGACAGACAGAGGGCCAAGAGGCATATGAAAAAATGCTCAATGTCACTAATCATCAGAGAAATGCAAATTAAAACTACAATGAGATATCACCTCACACCTACCAGAATGGCTGTCATTAACAAATCAACAAATAACAAGAGCTGGCAATGGTGTGGAGAAAAGGGAAGCCTCCTGCACTGCTGGTGGGAATGCAGACTTGTGCAGCCACTGTGGAAAACAATATGATGTTTCCTAAAAAACTTAAAAATGAAACTGCCTTATGATCCAGCTATTCCCCTTTTAGGAATATATCCTAAGAATCTCAAAACACTAACTCAAAAGAAGATACACACCCCCATGTTTATTGCAATATTGTTTACCATAACCAAGATCTGTAAACAGTCCAAATATCTACCAGTGGACAAGTAGATAAAAAAGCAGTGGTACAGTTACACAATGGAATACTACACGACCATGAAAAAGAAGGAAATCTTACCTTTTCTGATGGCATGGATGGAGGTGGAGATTATTATGCTAAGTGAAATAAGCTAGGCAAAGAATGACAAATATCATATGATGTCACTTAGGTGTTATATAGTGAGTGGGACACTTGAAACCATGTCAGCACAATCAATATAAAACATAAGAGTTGTGGCAGATGGATCTGGGAAACCCAACAGCCCTCCATGGGAATATATAATATAAACACCTTGGGTCTGGTGATCTACCCAAGCTGAAGAACCTCTTGGCATTGAAGAAAGGGATAGAACCCTCAACTGTTCTGTGCGGACATTTCCCCCACATCTTCCACAGGAGAATAATTTGATTATAGGGTATATTTATATAACACACACACACACACACAATACACTCACATTATACACACGTATTCATAAGTATATAGATAGAATTTGTGTATATTTGCAGCCAAATTTTCTAAAGATAGAGATGTTTGGGGCATTTCATTTGTAGAATCTAGTTAATTGAATGCTGTCGCATATTTATTTAAACTAAATAAATATATTTTGTACCATTCTAAAACACAAACATACAATATTACTCTCAGAAGTACGTATTTTCTAGAGAGTTACCATATATCTCCAATACTATAACATACACATAGAAGACCACCCCACCTTCCTTCCCTTTTATTTAACCTAAATGGTTCCCCCCTCTTTACTTGCTGAGCTATTAAGAACAATCAGTAAATTCAGTAGCTCAAGATTCCTTGGTTTTCCATCAGAGTAGGTCTTAAGAGGACTCCAAGAACAGAATTGTACTCATAGTGAAGTCACAAAGCCATCGGGCTGGGATTCCTTGTCTGGAGCCAAGGGCTCGCTGCTGTGGGGGCCCCAGTGCCCAGATGATGATGCCTGCTGTTTGCTCTGAGGGCATCTCTGGCCTTTTGTGGTGGTGCCCTCATCCTGGTGCGTAGGACTGTCGTCTCTTCTAGATGAGAAGCTTTAACTTGTGCAGCCTTTCAGATGTGTAAACAACAGGTCACCTTCTGTTGAGAGAAACGATCATCCCAGTGGTTCCTGAATGATTCCTTTGCAAGGTGGAGGATTTGAATTAAACCAGCTTGATCTATGTCTTTAGTCAAGGAAATCGATTGTCCTAATTTTTATTTTAAAAACTTTATTTGATATAGCCTTGTGATGTCATCTTCTCTGCACTGAGCTACGTGAAGGGTGAGCTTTACAAGGCTCTCCTGCCTTTCTGTCCTTCCCAGTGACAGGCAGCCTTGGGTTCAAGTCTCACCTGCTTCATTTGGTCAATAACTGGGCAAGTAATCTATCCTCACTGAGTCTCAGTTTCCTAATAGAGAGGTGAAGGGATTTAAGTGAAGGGGAGAAAACACTTGTAGACAGACAACAGTGAGGGGATTGAAGGAGGGCAGAGGGGTGGTCTGCCTTGGGGTGGTGAACACACCCGGCAGCGTACAGGGGGTGTGTTGGAGAATTGGACCCCTGAAACCTGTGTCATCTTATCCACCAATGTCGCCCCAATAAATTCGATAAAAAATTGTAAAAAAAAAATAGCAATAATATTTTTACCATGGTTGTTGCGAGGATCAAATGAGATACTGAAAGCAAAGTGCTTCCTTAGCACATGCCTGGAACACGACTTCCCGGAAGTGGGTCCTGTTGCTGTTGTCGTGGTCGGCCCGTCCTCCTCACCACTCGTGTCCCTGCATTGTTACATCAGTGCCCTGGCTTCATCAGCAGATGGAGTTGTCCTATTTCTTAGATGCACATTTCTTTCTGCCCACAGACCTGTGGAAGTGTCAGGATGTGAGACGATCTGCTGGTTATCGGAAGGTATGATGAGTTTGTGTCATAGGGCTCCCACCGAAGTTCAAGGTCACGAGGCCTGCCCCAGATTGTCGATTTGTTGATTCCCATCTTCCTCCTCGTACATGAGGCAGGTGTTCCCGTGTGCTGGGCCCTGAGGCAGCACTCACGCGTGGTGTGCCGGGTGAGGCCAGGCTTAAGTTTTCCGGAGCAGATACTGAGCTGACCCAGCAGGAAGCCCTTCTGGATCCAGCGTCCGGAGTGCGGCGACAATGCTGAAATAGCGCCATCTCAGGGGTCGTTTGATGGTGGGATGGAGTTAACAGGACCCCTTTCTATTCAAAACGCGTTCCCAGGCCTGCAGTGGCTTCATTGCTCGGTAGCGTATTTGCTGTACAGAATCTCAGGCTGCACCTTGTACCTGCTGACTCAGAGTTTGGGTTTTAGCATGGTCCCCGGGTGGCTCACGGGCACATCTTTTGTGAAGCTCTCGAGTCTGTTTCTGAAAAATCCAGAGCACCCTGTTACTGAAACTGTGAGAAAGAGTTGGGTCTGAGACAGGTCCTTTCCAGAGTTTCATCTGCCTCTCGCTAGTTCTGTGGCTCAGTTCCGTTCGCTGGGACGAGGACTGGAGTCTGATCTGTGTTGTTGAGTTATTTCTGCAAGTCCTGCTAACATCCACTGTTGAAAGTCTTTTTATTTCTTAATTTTTCTTACATTTGAAAATGCTAAGGACATTCCAAATTGGCATCAGTGTTTATGGTTTCTGTCTCAAAAGGCTAGTTTATCCAGTAAAGAATTCACACGGGGAGGGCTCTGAGCAGCACTAGAAGAGGAGGATAGAAATAATATTCTCAGGAAGGAAATATTGATTTGGTAAAGCTGTGAAACAGGCTAGCAGAAAGTACCAGCGTTTTCTCGTCTGGTACAGTGGTCATACCGCCTACTAGTGCATGAATTATGCAGCAGTGTGGGCAGAGGGCCCGGCTCGGGGCCTGGCGGAGGGCGGGTGGGCTGGCGTGGGTGCTGACGGGTCCAGGCAGGGGCAGAGGCCAGGAGATGGGGGTGGGCGGATGCCGAGGGAGCCGTGTTCGACAGTCAGTGAGTGCCGGGACTGGATGGAGAGAGGACGCGGGCGCCGAGGGAGCCGTGTCCGACAGTCAGGGAGTGCCGGGACTGGATGGAGAGAGGACGCGGGCGCCGAGGGAGCCGTGTTTGACAGTCAGTGAGTGCCGGGACTGGATGGAGAGAGGACGCGGGCGCCGAGGGAGCCGTGTCCGAGTGTCCGACAGTCAGTGAGTGCCGTGACTGGATGGAGAGAGGATGCGGGCGCCGAGGGAGCCATGTCCGACAGTCAGTGAGTGCCGGGACTGGATGGAGAGAGGACGCTCAGACACAGACGGCAGGTGCAGACCCGCACTAGGCTCGTCCCCTGCTGCGTGTCCTTGGACCAGTCACTCAACATTGCGCAGTGCCGGGTGCTGATTTACCTGGTTAGGGCACTTATGTAAAGATTACAGGTGATTGTTACGCCAAGGGTTTATCACGGTGCAGTGTGTGGCTTATCACAGCACAGAGAAAGCCGTCAAGACCTCCGTGCCCAGTACATACTTGGGAAATGGCAGGTGTCTTCAGATGCATCCCAGGACCCAGGCGTGTGTCCCTACCGCAGACTTCCGTGCCCCTTACTCCCTCAGTGAGGGGTGTTACTGTTTGGGAACGCACATCCTTGCTGTCGGTGACACACAGCTTCCGCCGAGGCGTTCAGTCCCGGCTACACCGGAACGCACCCTGCATAATGCTCGCGTCTTTATTGCTTGCCTCCGCAAGAATCCAGAGCTCTGAAGTCAGCTTTATTGGGGCCACAGTCAGACGCAGGGGAGCAGCCCCGGGCCAGCCGTCTCAGTGCGGAGCAGGCCTCTGTTGTTGCTTCCCCAGACCAGGGGTCGGCCTGGCCGTGTCTCTTCCAGGAGAGTTCAGGAGAGCTCCGAGCAGTCAACAGAGCTGCTCATGACTTATGCATGAAGCTAGGTGATCCCATCTGGCCTCCCTCAAGGTCTTGACCCGTCCCTGGCCCTGCCTGCTGCCAGCACATAATCCTTGGTCCCTGGGGAACCAGAGGCCTGTTGCCAATTACTGTGGGCATCTCTGCGTGCCCCCCAAGGAGCTCCTTGTGCCTTGTTAGGCTTAATTGCATGGCCACTGAGAGCCGGAGCCTCTGGAATCGGTCTCATCGGTGGCCCCGGGGCATTCTGAGGGTGGGCAGTGGCTCGGAGGGCCCCCTGTGAGGTGGGACACAGGCCGGCTGCCTCCATTACCACCACAAAGGCTGGAGGAGGGCCGGGCAGTCGGGGCCACAGCTGCAGCTAGCGACTCTGACTTGGGAACAGCGTTGGTCGCCGTTGCTGCCACCGCCCAGAACCTTCCCGGGAGCAGTGCAGCCGGAGCAGGGCTCAGTGCTCCGGTTCTCTCGGTTCCGGATCCAGATCCCCTGGGCTCCGAGCGCCCGTCAGGACAGGAGGCTCTCGGCTCCCAGGGGCGTTCTGCCGAGCGCCCGTCAGGACAGGAGGCTCTCGGCTCCTAGGGGCGTTCTGCTGAGCGCCCGTCAGGACAGGAGGCTCTCGGCTCCCAGGGGCGTTCTGCTGAGCGCCCGTCAGGACAGGAGGCTCTCGGCTCCCAGGGGCGTTCTGCTGAGCGCCCGTCAGGACAGGAGGCTCTCGGCTCCCAGGGGCGTTCTGCTGAGCGCCCGTCAGGACAGGAGGCTCTCTGCTCCCAGGGGCGTTCTGCTGAGCGCCCGTCAGGACAGGAGGCTCTCGGCTCCCAGGGGCGTTCTGCTGAGCGCCGGTCAGGACAGGAGGCTCTCTGCTCCCAGGGGCGTTCTGCTGAGCGCCGGTCAGGACAGGAGGCTCTCTGCTCCCAGGGGCGTTCTGCTGAGCACCGGTCAGGACAGGAGGCTCTCGGCTCCCAGGGGCGTTCTGCTGAGCGCCCGTCAGGACAGGAGGCTCTCGGCTCCCAGGGGCGTTCTGCTGAGCGCCGGTCAGGACAGGAGGCTCTCTGCTCCCAGGGGCGTTCTGCTGAGCGCCCGTCAGGACAGGAGGCTCTCGGCTCCCAGGGGCGTTCTGCTGAGCGCCCGTCAGGACAGGAGGCTCTCTGCTCCCAGGGGCGTTCTGCTGAGCGCCCGTCAGGACAGGAGGCTCTCGGCTCCCAGGGGCGTTCTGCTGAGCGCCCGTCAGGACAGGAGGCTCTCGGCTCCCAGGGGCGTTCTGCTGAGCGCCCGTCAGGACAGGAGGCTCTCGGCTCCCAGGGGCGTTCTGCTGAGCGCCCGTCAGGACAGGAGGCTCTCTGCTCCCAGGGGCGTTCTGCTGAGCGCCCGTCAGGACAGGAGGCTCTCGGCTCCCAGGGGCGTTCTGCTGAGCGCCCGTCAGGACAGGAGGCTCTCGGCTCCCAGGGGCGTTCTGCTGAGCGCCCGTCAGGACAGGAGGCTCTCTGCTCCCAGGGGCGTTCTGCTGAGCGCCCGTCAGGACAGGAGGCTCTCTGCTCCCAGGGGCGTTCTGCTGAGCGCCCGTCAGGACAGGAGGCTCTCTGCTCCCAGGGGCGTTCTGCTGAGCGCCGCTGAACTGTTCATCAGGTGCCTCTAACGACTGGGAAGCAGCAGTCTCCAGACTTACTCTTTGAGCAGCCTCATAATAACGGTGTGAAAGCCGACATGTATGGAGTGCTCTCTTTCTCTGGGCTGGTCACCGAGCCGAGCCACTGACCTGGGGAACATTGGAACAGGAGACATCAGTTCCCCCGTCTTCCCCAGTTGAGGAAACTGAGGCACTGAAGGGGACTGCTGACTGGGCTCACTGTCTCCCAGATACAGTTCCCGGGGAGGCACGGTTTCGGTTCCAGGTCTGGCTGTAAGCGTCAGCTCTCTCCCGGGAAACTTGGACACGATACTTACACATTCTTCTCTGCATAATCATCTAGACTCCCAGCATCAGCGTCATGAGGCACTAAGAGGACCCATTGTGGAGGCGAGCGTGCTCACATACTCCACGCTGAAACGACCCCTGTGCCGTGGGCTCCTGCAGCCTCTCCCACGGTTGTAGAGGGCGCCTGCGACGTGGGCTCCTGCAGCCTCTCCCACGGTTGTAGAGGGCGCCTGCGACGTGGGCTCCTGCAGCCTCTCCCAGGGTTGTAGAGGGCGCCTGTGCCGTGGGCTCCTGCAGCCTCTCCCAGGGTTGTAGAGGGCGCCTGCGACGTGGAGGGACCGGCACTCGGTGGTCACACGCACCCCAGGCTTCCGCTCGCTTCTCAGGATCCCAGCCTGTACCCGCGTTTCCTCTTCCTGCCCTGCCCGAAGCTGGGACCTGGAATGAGCCTCCCTCATTGAGCTCTCAAAGTTCCGGCTCCCCAGGGGTGGGTGTTCCCAGCCTGCCACCTGGACTCTCAGCCTCATTCTCCCTCGCACCCCGTGCGCAGGCTGTCCCCCTCCCTTAAGCTGTGGTGCCTTCGGCCCTGTCTCCGACCTTGCCCCGAGGCTGCCCCCAGGCTTCTGGCTCTCGTGGGCTCTGCCTGGTCTCACCTCTTTCTCCTCCCGCCCAGTGGACCCCCCTAGACCAGAGCGATAGTTGTTTCTCTCAGATGGCAAAATTAGATCTTTATTTCTATTTTCTGATTGTCTAGGTAACATACAGCCTTTAGTGAAATTGATTTAAGCATTACGGAAACGACTGAGAAAGTGAAAAGCCTCAGAAAAGGGAGTCCCACCAACCCTCCTGCCCCGCGGTGGCCAGTGTGCCGGCTCGCGTGGTGCGGAGTCGATTTAAATCCGGTTTGTCTGCAGTTCACAGGTAGGGCGGACATAGTTCCTGGCGCTGTGGCGTGGAACACCGTCAAAGCCCCAGACCTCTGCGAGAGATCGCGTCAGGAATGACCGGCCCGAGTCACCGAGGACTCGGAGGAGAGAGAGACTGTCGGGGGGAAGGGGAACAGGAGCCACACCTGACAATGACAACCAAGTGTGTTCCTGCCAGGCAGCCTCGGGTCTCTTCTGTGTGGCGGACACAGCCCAGTGGCGGCCACATATCCATCTTATATGAGTTGGACCTGGTGTTTTCTGAGTGATTCTCTTTCCTTTACAGGAAAAAAACCACCACCATGTAATGTCACAGTGGAGTCAATGAGCAGCTTTGGCCCAGAGAACATGAGGGGATAGGGCCCCTCCACGGTGGCCTTCCAGTCTGGGAAGACGTTTAGTAATGAGGGCCACGACCTACTATTTCATCTCACCAAGGTAGAAGTGGTAAATAATTTAAATTACGTATAAGGGAAAAGTACTTGGTAGTCAAATGAAATACCCAGGTTTACCTAATAGAGGCTGCAGGATACCCTTGGGGCTAGAAATCTGGTTTGCATAAAGTATTTGTTCCTAAATTTTCTGTTTTGAATTTGATGAGGTTTTAAGCTAGCTGTTTCATTTTAGCATACCCGGTGATGAAATAAACAAAGTGTGAAATATGAGACAGAGCTAGTTAAACATTTATACCAGCCCTACCCTGTCATTTCTTGAAACTATTAAAATGTAATGTTTTTATATGAAATCATTATAAATTTATAACAAGTCTAATCTGGGCTGACGCACCGTTCCATTGACTGTGAATTATTGTTCTAAATTCCGGGTGGCAGATGCTTTCTCTGAGCGGCGGTGCCGGGATGATTAGTTCCTATGATGAAGTGTAAGAAAATATCTCCTAATTTGCATAAAACACGGGTGCTGATTAGACAGTTTGATTTGAGACCTTCTAAAATATTTTTCCCCGACCAACAATCTTGACAATCAGCTCTCTTACAATAAGGCAGGGCTGATTGATTATGAATGCTGCCCCGAAGACTTTCCACCTGAAAGTCTCTATTAAGGGTGTATCCACAGAGAGGATGACACACACAGAAATCACTGTCTTCACGCCGGGCGCAGTAATTGGGCTGTAAGCAGGAGTTAGGTTCTGCGGGGCGTTTGCTGAGCCGAAGGGCATCCTTGGGTTGGGAGACGGGGATTCGACCCGGGATTGGGTCTCTCTTCCCAGGGCCCGTCTCAGATGTGGGTAGACCAAACGCCGTTCCGGGATGATGATGAGGAGGAGTACCGGGGATGCCTCTCTGCCTCAAAGTGGTTCCCTGAAACTCATCAATGGTTCTTAAAATTCCACCAACTTAGAGAGCTTTCTTTGGGGAAAAGCCCTCATTAATAGGCAGACACTCTTGGAAAGGTGATGTCTTTATCCTCAGCACAGTCGGCTCCTTGGCAGATGCGAGCTTTCTAGCTGTTTGGCGGTGAGGTAGAGAGAGCTGAGGGCAACTCGCTGGAGAGCGATGAACACACAGGAACGTGGCCGTGCTTGGATGCATGGGTTAGGGGAAGAGAGAGAAGATGACCCAGGTCACTGAGAAGCGGGGGACCCGCAGGTGGGAGAGGGGTCAGCGGGGCATTCTGAGTTTTCACAGTACAGCAGAGGAGGCGTACTTACCTGGAGAGGACAGCACAGTAGTTCTTGCCTACTGTTACATGTGTCTGTCATGAGTACACATCTGGAAAACAAGCCGTATCTAGTAGACGCAGCTGCTGGGCTGGGCTGGCCTCAACCTAGCAGAGCGTAACTGCTCTGTCCCGTTAAGGAGCATTTCCTGAGCAGCCAGGACCCTTTTATAAGCTGGCCTTTGTCAGGTTTCTGCCTGGTCCCTCACTTACAAGCAGGAGGTACAATGAAGCGTACATACTCTATTGTGTCTTGACCTCAAAGAGCTCCCGGTGTAACGGGCAAGAGGCACGTTTCCACAGTGTTTGTAATTAGAAGGCGAAATCAAGGAAAACATCGGCAAAAGAGAGAATTACCTGCGAACATGGTCCGTAGGTAACATAAATGGTTGAAAACCGTTCTCCACTGAAATCTCTGAAACAGCCCAAGAGGCGTGATCTGGGATAGATGTAATCTGTGAACACAGCAGGCAGTGCAGCTTGGGGAAGGGGAATCTTCTGCCAACCACCTGGCCTTCGAGTCTGTGGGGCACCCTTGTGGGGCAAGGTGGGGCATGACCCTTGCCGTCCTCTGTGTGTGGTGATGGTTGGGGCATTTATGGGGTGAGGAGCCAGTTTACCGTACCTGGGTGGTAACATGAACCACGTTGGAGGATGCCTTGTTCTCTGCTGTGCTAAGTTGTCTTAGGACCAAAGACTCAACTCGCAGCTTCTAAGGCGGTTTGGCAAGTGGTAATGCGGGTGTAACGTTCTCCTCGACCACTGGAGGTCTGCTGGCCTCCCAGAGACGCTCGTGGATGGCACGGCTCAGCCTCCGGCCGGAGCCCCCGAGTGGGGTGGGAAGGAAGGCCACCCTGAGCCCACCTGAGGGCAGACATTGTCGTGTGACATACGGAGACGTGGGTTCCGATGTTTGCAGCATGAATGGGGAGCTTTCATTCAAGGTCCTACAGACGCCGTGACTGGGGCTCGGGAGAAATCCTGAGCTGGCGAGGGAGCCGCCTCTGGGGGAGACGGGAGGAGGCGGCTCGTTAACTTCCCTGCAGAGGAGTCTGCTCATCTAATGCCGCCACCCCGCTCTCTGAGGGCCGTTCCCGCTCAGGGAGGAAAGGGAAAGTCAAGTCTCTGGATCTTTGCTGTGATGACAGGGGCAGCCCCCACGAGGCAGGCCTAGCCAAGCACAAAGCCACTTCTTACAAGATAAAGAGTGAACCGTGAGTTCATTGCGAAGACTACCGGACGATTCTGGAGTTGCCTGATGTTAGCCTGGCTTTGGTTAGTGTTAAAACCCCAATACCCACACCACACACACCACACATATACCACACCACACACACCACACACATGATACCACACCACACACATGATACCACACCACACACACACTACACCACATCACACACACCACACCACACACACCGTACCACACACACCGTACCCCACACACCATACCACACCACACACACCACACACATGATACCACACCACACACACCACACCACACACACACTACACCACATCACACACACCACACCACACACACCGTACTACACACACCATACCACACCACACACACCACACCACACCACACACACCACACATATACCACACCACACACACCACACACATGATACCATACCATATCACACACACCGTACCACACACACCATACCACACCATACACACCACACCACACCACACACATGATACCACACCACATCACACACACCACACCACACACACACCACACACACCACACATACCACACCACACACACCACACATACCACACCACACCACACACACCGTACCACACACACCATACCACACCACACACACCACACACACCACACATACCACACCATACCACACACACCACACATACCACACCACACCACACCACACCACACACATGATACCACACCACACACACACTACACCACACACACCACATCACACACACCGTACCACACACACCATACCACACCACACACACCACACCACACACACAGCACACACACCGCACTCACACCACACACACCACACCACACATACCACACCACACACACACCACACACCACACATACGACACCACACACACACCACACATACCACACACCACACACACACAGCACACACACCGCACTCACACCACACACACCACACCACACACACACCACACACCACACACACACCACACATACCACACCACACACACACACCACACACACCACACCACACACACATCACACACACCACACCACACACACATCACACACACCACACCACACACACCATACCACACCACATCACAAACACTACACCACATTCCACACACACCACACCACACATACATATACACCACACACACAGCACCTACATACACACCACACACACACACCTGGCTATCAAACACCATGCCATCATATCAGTTTCTTACTCAGGTTAAATAACAGCAAGCCTTCACATTGAAGTTTATTCTTAAGTAAAATTACCTTTTGGTTTCTATGCATAATAAGCACATAAAAAAGATAGTAAAAGATATAGAATTCTCTACAAAGTTGTTTCTCCGTTGTGTTTGTGTTAAGGAAATAAACTTCCAATGAGACGTAATTAGCCATAAGACAAGTTTGCACTTCTGTTCACACACGTTGTTCTGTACAAGGAATCCATAACTTTTATTCTTAAAGAGTCCCATGACCTAAAATGCACAAAGAAAATCAAAACAAGGGAAACAAAATATAAAACAAAAGCTGGAGACCACACTGACCCTCTGCAGGGGAGACAGAGACGGCCAGGTTAGAATTTCAGAAAATGACTCCTTCAGCTTACACTTCTGTCTTCGTGGGTTAAGTGTGAGTGTGCTAAGTATGATGATAGTAGGTTTGCATAAAATATGGAAAAGATCTGTGTTTGTGAAGGAATGGCTTTCACAAATCACATTTATCATAATGTATTAAGTTATAAAATATACACCTTGTGCCTGGAAATATACCCATGAAATAGCTTAGAGAATTTATGTCCATATTAATAACGACAAGGTGGATAAAATAATCTACGTCTTGTTTTTCAAAAAGACATGTGTGGTCCTGACGGTGGTGCCGTGGTGATATTTCCTTCACTCTGCAGAGGAAAAGCATCCAGAAAAATCACACTGCTTCACTGGCGGTGGGAGCACAGTGAGACCCCTCCAAGGGGCAGCTTATGTGCCCTGTCCATGTGCCGGGCGCTAGGGGAGGGGGCTACTTTTATGTTTACACTTCACAAAGGGCCAAGGGTAGAAATGGCCCCATTTCAGTTTGTCCCTTCTAAAGACTAACTTCGCCTTTCTTAGAGTTCGCTTCGCCATGAGGGGCAGGGCTTTAATAGTTGGTGCTTCTTGTTACTACTCGTACTAGTACTAGTTACTACCATTACTAGTACTCCTTCTGCTCCTTCTATCCCTGAAGGCCCCTCTCATCTGTTTGCCCATGAAATGTGGTGTTAGTGAGTGGGGCATTTCCATGCCATCCCCTGAGGAGGCCTCAGGCACAGGGGCGAGGAGTAGAGAAGTCTGGCTTAAGTCGTCCCAAATTGAGTGGGCTTAGAGGCCCGTCTCCCGGGGACCCACCTAGACCAGGCTTCCCCAGGGGACGGACCCCGGGTATGTGGGTTCTGAGCATACATTATGCAGCAGGTTCTTAACTGGCCCCTGGTCAGGTCACAAGAGTCTGTGACAGCCTTCTTGGATATGGGTGGAAGGATGGGTGGAAGGTTTTGCTGCTGTTGAGAAAAGTAAGCTCTACACATGATACTTTGGGAGTGGGGGTGTGTGGTAAGTTCAGCAGGAGTTCAGCCTTCCATCCTGTGTGACCTTTAGTAAGGCCTGACCCCTGGAGGCCCTCTAGTCCTCCAGACGTGCTCAGAGAAGCAGCCCCAGGGGCTAGAGAGCTCTGCCTCCCCGTCGCTGCTTGGACCTGCATCCTAGAGCCCGACTCAGGGGAGAGCACACTGCTGGGGGCACTGCTCCAGGAGGGCGCTGGTTCCTTGGTCTGCTGGTGAGCTTCCCGGAGCTGTTCGCTTCTCTGGAGTCCCTGAGCTTTCCGAGTGTTGGGAAGCCGAGGACGGAGGACTGTGGCCTTCTCTGCAAGGCCCACCCAGACCGTTTGTTCCTATCTTGTCGATTCAAACAATGTGGCACCGAGCAGGCGATGTGGCACGGATGGGGAAGCTCTCGGGGAAGTGTCCAACCTTATGTAGACGTAGGGACTTCTGTGGCCCTGTTTTGACTTTTCCTGCTGTGAAGGAACAATGCTCTAAGCAGTGTCACATGTGCATTCAGCCGCGTCTTCCTGGAGCTTGGCGTGCGTGTTCAGTTACAGTATCTCTCATAGGAGCTGATGTTCTTGGGGCGGCATAAGGAGTGGACATAGACTTTGGAGGCAGAAGGAAGTTTAGCTGTTTGGGCCTCTCTGAGGTCCCTTAGCCTCTCTCCCCTCTTCCCCCCATTCCTCCAAAGCAGAGATAAGAATGCATGCATTCTGAAATTGTTTTGAGAAATGAGACAGTGTGAGTAAAGCACTTGCACAAACCCTGGCGTTTAGCGGGCACGTACAATGGCGGCTCTGACCCTGTTCTCTAGGACGCCTCACGCAGGGGCCCCGGGTCACGTTGGCTGGCGGTGGATCTACGCACGTACAATGGCGGCTCCTACCCTGTTCTCCAGGACGCCTCACGTAGGGGCCCCGGATCGCGTTGGCTGGCGGCGGGTCCGCTCCTGTCCAAGGCTGCGTCCTTTCACGGTCGGGACCCTACTCCTTCTTCCTCCTCTCGGCCCATTTACTTTTTTAACTTATTAAATCAGCCAGTCTGTCTGCTTGTATCTTCCTAGTGCCGTGATGGCGAACCTATGACACGCGTGTCAGCACTGACACGTGTAGCCATTTTCGATGACATGCGGTCACATACCAGAGAAGTATGGGGCTGCATGCTGAGAAGGACATTTCATCCTCAGCTCCTGCATGGCCAGGTGTAGTAGCCGAGTATAAAACATTCTCTGCAGTGTAGACACACTGTGCCGGAGGTCTGTTGTTTTCGCCTACAGACCTGCGGTCGGGCCATTAGGGGATCTTTGACCTCACTTCCGGCCGGCGGAGCAGGGAGCAGCGGAATGCCGCGGGGGATGCATCTCTGGGGCCCTGTGATCGCCATTACCAGCAACCACATAACCACAGCAACCATCATCCAATCTACTGTTCTGGGGTGTCGTGGATTTCTAATTGACCATCATTACTGAGATAAGTGAGGGGAGGCTGGGAGAGGCGAGGGCCTGTGCTATGGGTGCCGTTTCCTGCCATTAGAAATAGCGGCAGCCATCTTAATTTACATAAGATGCAACTTGCAGGATTTCAAACAGCATCTGGGCTCAGGTCAAAGCTTGAGAATCTGGAAAGGTGCCGCTTGCAGAATCAAGAGGAGTGCCACTACGAACAGGAAATTTGGGGTGCCTGGAACCGATTACCAGACACTTTTAGCACCCTGAAAAATATAGCAATGGCTTTACTCACAATTTTTCCCTCTATGTACTTTTGTGAGACCTTATTCTCAGCGTTAAATAATATCAAAACCAACAAAAGAAACAGATTGACAGATGAAGTTAGTAGCGCTTGCTTGGGTTTGAAGTGTACAAAATACCAACCTTCAATGAAAGGTTTAGCCAATGAAATTCAGCAACAAAAAAGTCACTAATAGGCAGGTTAGTTAAAGAATTCCCCCTCCCCCTCACTTATCTTAGTTCACGGCACCCCACACAAATTAAATAATATCAAGACCAAAAAAAGAAACCGACTGACAGATGAACAAAGCAGTCACTAAGCAGGTAAGTTAAATAATTAGTTTTTGGTTTATTAAATATAGTTATATATTACAATCATACATTTTTGTTATTTAAACTATAAATATCGCAAAATTATGATTTTTTTTCTCGAAGTGACACACCACCCGAGAGTTATGCTCGGTTTTTTGGCGAATTTTGACACACCAAGCTCCAAAGATTGCCCATCACTGTCCTAGTGCCTCACTGCCCACGGAGGGGACGGGTGCTGGGGTAAACGAAGCGGCCCGCCAGGGTTCCCTCGGGTCCACTTTGCCTCTGGTGAGCCCAGGAGCAGGCGGTGCGCACAAGAGAGCACGCGCCACGGTGATGGCCCTGGGAGGAGAGGCCGCTTCTCCTGAAGCTCTTCTCCGAGATGAGGTGGGATGGCTCGGATGCGCAGGAGAGAGGGAAGGGCATCCCAGATGCAGGGAACAGCATGGTTAAGAGAGTGGAGGTGGAACAGGAGGGCCATGCGCAGGGGAGGACGGGGAAGGTCAGCGCGTGGAGGGGAACAGGAGGAAGAAATGAGGTCGGCAGGATGGATCGGCACCTGGGCTGGGCAGGGCCCGTCTGCCTCCGGATTTCTGAGGATTTCTGTCTGGTTTGCTGCAGTGCCGTGCGCTCCCGGTTCTCACTCTTTTAGACGGTGACCTCCGTCCTGGAAACAGTCCAAGCAGAGTTTTCGTCTTAGGGTTTGTCCGACAGTGAAGAGGCGTCCTGCAGGCTAAGACTTGAACGCAGCGTACACAAGGCAAGGCTAGGTAGCACGTGTGTGGCTTGGGACCGAGTCTACTTGGGAGAAACTTGAAAGCTGATACAATCCGCCTTTGAACTCAGCTAGAGCTGCAGCGACGACACTTTTATTTAGTGCCTGTTCCATTCAGAAAAAAAGTATAAATCTTTCCTTGTGAATCCTATGACTTTTTTTTTCCCCCTAAATACTTGTTCTTTGTCTAAAAAGGGGGGATTTCAGAGACTAAATTCTGTAATTGAAGTTCTTTGAAGATAAATCCTGAGTAATGACTCATGTAGTAAAGGTTTTTTAAGCCTTTAAAGCTGGAAGCTCATCAGAAAAAGCAGTGAGTCTGTACACGACAGACCCTCCCGTCCAAATGACTGACTCAGACTCCATTGCTACGTTCAGTGCCATATGGTTAAAACTGCTCGGGGATGGTTTTTAGATGAATTATTTTAGAAAAAGAGAAGGCAAAGGATGTAGTATCTCTCTGCCTGCTGTCATCTTTTTTTTTCAGCCATTTTACTGTAATTCAGATTTATTTTTCACATCACCCCAAAAATGTACTTCTTCCTTATTCATTTTTGCAGTAATTAGGAGAAGTCATTCACAGTGAAAATGAATATAATCCAAAAGCTTGAAAATGTTAAACTAAGCCTAAAAAAAATGAAACGGCGGGATTCTTCTCCTTTCCCCTTTTAGCTTCTCTCCCGCTCTCCACATCTCTCCCCTCTCTCCACACCCGCCCCCTCTCTCCACACCTGCCCTACAGGAGGGGCCCACGCTCCGGGCACTGGCAGGAGCACTGAGCTCACCTCCTGCGGAGGAGAGCCACGCCCTCAATGTACTGAAAAGTTAGGGTTGGTGCCGTTGAAGAGGAAACCTGGTGGTACTTGCAAGGCACATGCAGGAAGGAGGTGATAGGAGCTTCCGAGAGGCAGGTGCAGTTAAGTTCTGCATATCGTGATGTGTCCAGACATGGGCAGTGGGTTATGTAGGAAGTGACAAGAAAGACCGTCCCAGTGAAAGGGTGTCCCAGGCCCTCAGCGCATCAGAGAACCCGCTCAGTAAACATTCACTGAGCGCCTTGCAGAAGCACCTGGCTGCCCCGCTTAGGGCCCGCCAGCAGGTCCGCGCTGCCCTCGGGAGAAAGCCTGGAGTCTGGGATGTGGCTCTCCAAGTCCCTGCTGACGTCTGCTCCTCTCGCTGGTGTCGCCTGTCCCTCCTTCTCCCTCCTGTGCTTTCCCTGCAGGGACTGGCTGCTGCGGCTCCTTCGCTGGCTGGCCGGCCAGCCGTGTGCCCACCGCTGCCCCGTTCCCTCTGCCTGGAGCCGTTTCCCCTCCCCCCAGCCCCGCTCCTGCCTTCATCTCTTTCCCCCGCGAAGCTCTGCTCTCTCAGGCCTCAGTTTGCAGCCTTGTCCGACCGTTGGTGGCCCCCGCGCTTCCCCGTCACAGTGTCGCGTGGCAGCGCTATTTGGTTTCCGGGTGGACTGTGTGGTCTCTGAGGATGTGCACACCCCGTCAGCACCTCGCAGCGCGCGTGGAGCACACACAGGAACCAGCAGTCAGGACGCAGGGAGGACAAGGAGACCGGAGGGAAGACGGGGGGTGAGGGGGAGAGAACTGGATGCCTGCAAGAGAGTGAGCCAGGCACTGGGAATAAAACGTGAATAAAACAATCCCCTTTCCCACGAGGAGCCCACAGCCTAGTGGGGAAGAGAGGCTCAGACTAAATTATTGACCACAACACGAGAAAGTATACAACAGTGGTTCAAGCCAAGGGTCCTGGACCCCGCGGGCAGCTCTCGGGCCTGAGAGCAAGGCCTGCTGCAGCCTCAGGATTGGGCAGGGAGAGGGGCCGTGACTGCCTGGTGATGAGCTCGCCCTGGGGGGAGTGCGGCTCATGGGGTCGCCTCCTGCAGCCACCGGAGCCCATAGGACCCACCTTGCATCCCCCCATGATGGTTGGATGAAGCCTGTGCTTTGTGTCAGGGCTCTCGGAGGATCTCTGGGCTTACATGCCCTGAGTCACAGAAAAGCACCACGGCCGCCCTCACCGATTCCTGCAGGCGCTCTGCTCTCTCCTGCGGGAACAGGACGGGGCACTTGCAGCATTAGTGTTGTTCTGCTGAACCGCCTGAAGTAAGGTTGCCTCTCCCTAGAGCTAGGCCAAGTAGATACGAGCTATCAAACTTGGGCATTTACAAATGTGATCTTGTTTAAAGTGCTTAGGAAGATGCCCAAAGTGCTGAGTTGCTGCTTTCTCATGTAAATTGTAGAAAACCAAAGAGAACACATCGCAGGCCTTCTGTGGCTCCTTGTTCACAATTATGTCCCTGTCTGTAACTCCTCACAAAGCTGGGGGTGGAAAAGAGAAAGCAAATTAACCTTAGGCTGTGGGAGAAGCTTCCACGGTGATAGAGGCTTATGCATTATTATGATTACAGTGGATTCAAATTAAAACAAGACCACAGCCTGCCCCGCTGTGCTGGGTCCTCAGGGGGAAGGGCGAGAGGCTCAGAGCGTGGACACTCAAGGTGGGGGTTCCCTGGAGTCTGTTGTTGAGCTAGTTAAGAGGCTTAGCCACTTTCTGGGGGATGGACAGTCAGCCCCATGGTAGGACTCTCTTCAGTCTTCCTCCCTGAGACCAGGGGCTCCCCAGCTGGAAGAACTTCTGCAGAGGGAACTGTCGGCCCCACCCAGTCTGAACCTGCTGCTCACCTCGC
This sequence comes from Saccopteryx leptura, assembly GCF_036850995.1. NCBI lineage: Eukaryota > Metazoa > Chordata > Mammalia > Chiroptera > Emballonuridae > Saccopteryx > Saccopteryx leptura. Next base: position 12,412,734 of record NC_089512.1, read on the forward strand.
TGGGGAGAAATAGAATTGGAGTATCCAGCAGTGTCTGAGAGATTAGGCTCTGGAGTAGGAGCCACTTCCCTCGTACTGCGCTCCTGATCAAGAGACCCCTGAAGTAGGTGGTCCTACTAACATTGTCATACTGAACTCGGCTGCCCTAACCTATGAAGCTTGCAACCTGTAAAGGGGTTGGTGGTGAGAGGCCAGTCTGGGCCCACACTACAGTCTTTCTACAGAAGACTTTGTGGGAAGACCAAGCAGCTGCAAGAGGAAGTGGAGTGGCTGAAAAGTGGAGGCACATCTTACGGAGCTTGGGGCTTTTATGGAGCTGCTGTCAGCTCTAAGCAGGAGGAAGCCGATCCTTATACACAGGTTGGCCCCTCCCACACTACCCAGGCATAGGAAATACAGACACAAATAGCGAACAGAGTGGTAACTCCAGTTCACCCACGGCAGGTTACAAGCAATGGCTGACGCCAAACCCTGCTCAAGAAAATCCAGAACCAATACAATCAGTATTGGGTGGCAGACTTCACCAATACCAGACTCAGCTAACTACACGGGACATGCCCAAAGGATGAGCCCAGCAGACACCAGACACTGTGGAGATTAAATATGCCCAACAGCACAGGCACTGCACAGCCTGTAATACACGTGATCAAGGTTGACCCTTACAGCCAGCCTGCCTGAAGGGATGACTCCACCCATGAAAGAAAGAGAGAGAGAGAGAAAGAGAGAAAGAAAGAAAGAGAAAAGAAGAAAAGAGAAAGAGAATTATAGGGTTAGAAAATGGCAATAACTAAGTAAATATCAATAATAACCTTAAATGTAAATGGATTAAATACTCCAATCAAAAGCCATAGGGTAGTTGTATTGATAAGAAAACAAGACCCATATATATGTTGTCTATAAGAGAGCCACCTCAGAACAGAAGATACACATAGACTGAAAGTGAAGGGATGGAAAAAATATTTTATACAAATGGAAATTAAATAAAAGTGGAGTAGCAATATTTATATCTAACAAAATAGCCTTTAAAACACAGGCTATACTAAGGGATAAAGAAGGTCACTATATAATGATAAAGGGAGCCATCTAACAGGAGAATATAGCCATTGTAAATATTTATACACCCAACATGGGAGCACCTATATATATAAATATAAAACATTTTGATGGACATAAAGGGAGAGATTGACAGCAATACAATAATAGTAGGGGATTTAAATTCCCCACTGTCATCAATGGATAGCTCCTCTTGACAGAAATCAACAAAGAAAACAGTAGCCTTAAATGACACACTGAATCAACTGGATTTAATTGGCATCTTTAGAGCATTTCACCCCAAAGCAGCAGAGTATATATTCTTTTCTAGTGTACATGGTACATTTTCTAGGATAGACCACATGTTAGGTTACAAAACAAGTCTCAATAAATTTAAGAAAATTAAAATTGTATCAGGCATCTTCTTTGACCACAAAGTGCACAAGTTGGAGTCAGCAATATGGGGTCCTAATTTTGGTTCTGTGAGTACTGAGTTTTTTTTCTCCATCAGATAGCCTAACTTTCCAACTACAATGTGTCACTGTTTTATTTAATTTTTTTTTTCCAGTGTTTAAAAAAAAAAAAATCTCTCTCCTCCATTATAGAATAAGGTCTTTGGAGCAAAGCCTGAATCACTCTGATCACTGTCGTATTCTTCAGTAGCCTAACACATGGTCTGCACCTTCTCGCTCCGTCCTCAGCACCACCTATTGAGAATCCTGCGATTGTCTTTATTTTCATAGGTGGAGCATGCGTCTTTATAGGTAAAGAAAACATGGGGGCACTGAGCAGTGCTTTCCTCCCTGGAGCCTGCAGGGCTGCCCCACCATCAGGGGTCCTGGTGTCTCCATCGCAGCCTGAGCCCCCAGCTCTTCAGGTCCCTAGACCTTCTCCCTTCTGGCCTCCACCAGAGGATGCAGCCAACCTCCTGCATGCGATGCTCAGGAGGAAAGGTCCAGGGGGCAGAGATGCGAGGCGGTGCCCACCCCATTGGGCACAGACCATGGAGTGGGCGGCGAATGAGGACAGAAGCTGTGTCTACTGTTCATGTGTGCCTTTGTCTGTCTGCCTTCCTGGGCCAGACACGGCTACGTGGTGGTGACTTGACTCCTAGGGATCTCTGATGATAAAATTGGTAGCGAAGAAAGAAAGTGAAGATTTTGGGGGATGCTATCTTTTTCAAAGTTGCTTCATGAGGATGGCGTAGGAACTTGGGCCTTTTGTGAACTCAGAATTATGATCTAAGGATGGTGATGTTTCCGAGGTATAGCTAAACTGTCACCTGTGGGGTTGTGGTTGTCCACGCTTACTGATCTGTCTTCATTATGCTTAACGTGGTGCTGCCAGGCTGGCCTCTCCAAAGAGCCCAGTTATCAAACAAAACCAGTCTCAAATTGGGGGCTCTGTCTGAGCCTGGCTGAGCCCTCCTTTGTGTCCCCGTCAGTGTGGTCAGCTGTTGGCACCGTAATGCACAGCACCCCTGCACTCGGTAGCATTGCATGAGTAAGCATGTATTTCTGATCATGTGGCTGCAGGTCCTCTGGGTTCCCCTGATCTGGGCGAGGCTCAGCTGGGCTCCGTGCAGCCCACAGGTTCGGTTTGGCTCTGCTCCATTCCTCAGGGCCAGTGGACCAGTCAGAACAAAGTCTCCTCAGGATTATAGAAGAACCACAAATGACTAAACCCAGACGGGGGGGGTGCATTCCAGGCTTCTGCCTGTGACATGTCCACTAGCATCCTGTTGGCCCAATCCGGTCACATGCCAAGCCCAAGTGAATATTTGTTGTGGCACCATGACACACAAGCACTTTACATCACGAGCGCTTTGAGAGACGAGCCATCACTCGCGGGATTTTTTGCTTTAAGTCACGGGCGGATATTTGAATCACGAGCTTCCGCCACCCTCCACCAGATGGCCTGCCAAACGTTCTGAAAGGGAGGAAGAAACAAACTTCCATGGAAAGGTTTTGGTTGAAACGGCCTCTAAGTGAAAGCGAGGAAAGTGTGGTGAAAAAGCCAAGAATCAGTGAAGACAATGATGATGATTAAGCAAAGTAAAAAAAGAGCAATTAAGTTTAGCGATAAAGTTACATATCATACTTAGTGTGTAAGTTAAATTTTGCAATTAAATGTAGTGTTAAGTGTGTAGACAGTAAGTTATGCTAAGCGATAGCGCATGAAATGAAAACCTCTGCCAGTCCCCTCCCCCTCCGCCAGCATCTCTGCCTGACCTTGAAGGTAAATATACTTCATAAACCAGTTTATTTCTTTATACTGTCTGTTATTATGTATATCTATCTATCTATCTATCTATGAATTATTTATAAAGTACATTTTCTTATTTAAAAGCATATAAAACAAAAACGTTCCTGTGGTTTTGGAGGGCCAGAACGGATTAATTACATTCCCATTAATTTAAATGGGGAAATTCAATTTGACACACAAGCAAATTGAGTCACGAGCTCGGTCATGAAACTCGTGTGCCAAGGTCCCGCTGTATAAATTATCACACCATCACAAGGCCTGGCCACTTTTCCTCTCTCGCTGCTTATGCTGAGACAAAGCCCTGCATGTGTTGAAGACTCTTAATACCTTGATGGTGTAGCCACAGCGGTTGGGGCAGAATTAAGAACCCGTGTATCGGGGGACGTTGTAGGCTTGTAATCCAGCGGGAACACCAGTTAGGACGCTGGCCTGGGATGTTGGCAGCGGGGGGATGTCTCAGCAGCGAGGCTTCCATTTAAATATTCTGGGAGGCTGGTCCTGTACTCAGCTCTGAAACCATTCTCTCATGCCCACCCCTAGGGTGCTGTTTGCGCTTGTGTGATGACAGACACACAATGATCCTCTAGGCCAGCCTGCCCAGGACTCTGTGCAGGTGGACATGTCCTGTCTCTGTGCTGTCCAGTGCAGTCGCCACTGCAAACGAGTCCAGTGGGACTGAGGAGTTATTCTCATTGTATTTAACTTTAATTAGTTTGGATATATATTTAAATAGCTATGTGCGGCTAGTCACTACTACACTTAGACAGTGTATGTCTAGTTAACCCCTTGTTGGCTCAGAGTAGACACCGGTAGATACTTCTTGAATGAATGAGAGAGACAGAGAGATGACTCCCACTCAAGGTCACACAGCAAACTCGTGGAAAAGCCAATATAAGACCCTGGGACACAGACAGGCTGGCCTGGACCCTTCAACCACCCCACCCCACCACACTCCACCCCACCACCTCTTCCGGGCCTGTATCATTTGCCTTAGTTTGGTCTTAGTTTGGTCTTACTTCTGCATTCTAACCTTTAAACAGTATCTGAACCTCTCATGGTCAAATAGGTTGGAAGGAAAAAGAGCAGTAAAACAAAACTATATTTCTGCCTTTAGTAGTTTGAAGAGTGAGCATTAAAAACTCAATCAGACATCAAATAATTTTTACCCAGTAGAAATAATATATACCTTTCCATCCAAATTAAAACACACGCTCCCAGCAATTTAATTATGCAAATGTAATATAAGCAGCTGCAAAAGGGTGTTAAAGGAGAAGAATGAAGATTGATAAGCTAGAATTTTCGGCGACATTTTCCTTTTTAATTTCCTCCTTTGGTTTAATATTATGCTGATTTTCACGCACTGTCTAGGTGGCTCCTTCACTTCTTTGTGATAAGTGCCTCTACAAATTTATGCAAATAATATTAATCACTATTGAGAGAAACAGCAGCCATTCCCGGCCCTGCGGTCCACAAGTGTGCTAGGCAGCAGTGCTGGGCGGGCCTTCAGCTCTGAACGTGGTTGAAGACCCGGGTAAGCGGAGCTGCTGTGTTCGGACAGGGCTGTTTCCCTCGAGCTGCACGGAGAATTCTCACTGCAAAGTGTCATTCCCACCTTTGCATGAAGGGAGACCCAAAGCGGAAATTGAAGAGTGGGTATAGATTTTCCCGTCCCCATCTCGCCGGAGGAACCGCTTCCACTGGCCCTGGCCAGCGTCAACCCCTGTCTTTGGTGGGTCCCTCAGAAGCAGAGCCCGCATTCAGGGTTTTGATACGAGCAGTGTATTGAGGGGGTGGGAGAGGTTGGAGGTGGACGGGGAGAAAGCCAGACGAGAGAGAGGTCTCAGGCAGAGTCCGGTGGAGGATCCCTGGCTCCCTCCCGATTCCACAGGGGACACTGGATGTAAGCTATGCCACGGGCCTTGTCCCCACTCAAGACCAGAGGACTGGACTCTTGTGTGGCAGGAGCCGTTGTGTGGGCCGTCCACCCCCCGGCACCCGTGGCTAGCTCTGGGAGCGCGGGCAGAGCGGCGGGGAGGCCGAGAGCAGTCTGTCCGGGTGCCGGGCGTGCCTGTGACGGGTTACCCAGACCTGGGCACAGAGACCGGGGGATCGGGCAGAGCGCTAGCATGCTCACCAGCTCCTCCCCCGGGCCCCTGCCCACAGCGGCACCCCAGCCCTGATGCTCTTCCTCTGACACACATGGCATCTGTCCCCTGGAGTCCCCCTGCGGCACGCGAGGACTTCCTGGTACTATGTCTAGGCAACTGGGATTTTTTTTTTCCTAGTGGCTTTTACTTCGTCAGATCACATTGGTATTTTAACAGCAGACTTCAGAGTTTTAAACAGATGGTGAGCAGTGGAGGGAATTTGTAGCAAGGCCAGTGAAGAAGGGGTTCAGATCGAGAGCTGCTCGCAGGCAGGGCTAGCTAATGACAAACCCGCAGGACCCAGAACTTAAGGTTTGGGGTTTTTCTTCGGCACCTGGGAATTTGCTTCTAAGGCCCCAAATGCTGCGGTGTTTCCAACCGGGTCACGGCCAGACGTGTGGGGCTGGGTCTCCAAGCAGCCGATCGAGTCCCCGCCATGTCTGCAGCAGCCTCCCCAGGCCCGCGTCAAGCACAGTCAGGAGGAAATGGAATCCCGGGTGGCGGTGCCCTCATGTCGAGGCACGCAGACCCTGCTGGAGACAGATCGGGGCCCCAACCACTTTCTCCCTCCTTATTTACTTCCTCTCAAAGGTGTTCTCTGAAGGGCTCTCGGCAGGGCGGAAACGCTGTTTTGAAGGTGAACATAAAAGCTGTCTGGCAAAGTAATTGCTTTGTTCCATCCGAGGCCCTCCTGCCTTTGAGAGAGAGAGAGTGTGCGGTCCGGGAGCCTGATCAGCTCTTGTCACCTTCCTCTCTGCTCTTCAGAGCTGAGTCCCTGAGCTTCGAGGGCCACCGAGTGCAGAGCTGCCTGAGGTCATGGGGTCTCTGCAAGGAAGGCCACCCCCGAAGGCCAAGCCTAGAGCCCACGCAGTGGGACAGGAGCCAGTTCGGACATGATGTCTGTAGCCAGCACAGCGCGTGACGGGTGTGTTGCGGGCTGTCAAGTGCTGTGCAGTTTTCGCCGCTGGTGGGTTCTGGGTCTCAGGCTCAGAATTCTCCGCGTGTGTGCCTACCCGCTTGCATCTGTGCGCGTAGGAACGTGCCTGTGCTTCCTCCTTTCTTAGCGAGGGTGGTTGGTGTGGACCCGCCCCACGGGAAGCAGCCCTCCCCCCACCCCGCCCACAGAGCAGCGGCTGCAGGGGGCCCCCTCCCCCCACCCCGCCCACAGAGCAGCGGCTGCAGGGGGCCCCCTCCCCCCACCCCGCCCACAGAGCAGCGGCTGCAGGGGGCCCCCTCCCCCCACCCCGCCCACAGAGCAGCGGCTGCAGGGGGCCCCCTCCTTCAGATGGACTCCTCCAGACAGCAGCGCGGACAGGGAGACGAGGGCGACTTCGGCTCCCGAGCCTCGGCACACACGGAAAGTGTGTCACAACAATGTCATGTTTTGTTTTGTTTTCTACCAAAACTAACTCCTTCTTTTCAAATAAATAGAGTAAAATATATACTGTATAGTAGTGTTTGACAGCCCAGAAATATAAAATTCCAAGTAAAAATTAAATTATCATTAGGATATTGAGCAACGGGACATGGATTGGAGACCTGAATTTGCTGTTGGCTCATGATGTGGCCTCAGTTTCCCCTCCAGAAAAATGGATCTTAGACCCATCCTAAGTAGAAGGGCTGTGTGACAGTCCAGTGTAAACTGGCTTGGAGCTGCAGGGGCCCCTCGTGTCTTACAGATGAGGAAGCAGAGCCCCAGCCTGGGTAGACTCCCCCAGGGTCCTCCGTCGAGGCTAGGCCCACAGGCCGCCACCCCACGGATTCCTGCGTGTGTATCGCGTGTGCCGTAGACCAACAGCAGGGACACCGCGGCTGCCAGGCTGTCCCGAGGCCCAGTCCTGCCGGGTGCCACACAAGGCCGGGTCCTGTAATGCAAATGCCAGAGGCCACCTGAGGGAGCTGGTGGCCCGACCGCAGAGGGACAGACATAGGCACCTGTCCACAAAGGAGGATGGGCGTGGGCGTGGGGGTGGAGCACACAACAGCTTCTCCTGCACCTGTGAGTCGGCCCCAGGCCTGCCTGGACCAGCAAGTCCTTTCCTTAAACCTTCAGCCTGCTGGCTTCTCCTTGAGAGCTGGCAAGGAGAAAGGGACATCTGTGTGTGTGCAGAAGTGACACGGGACGGAAGTCCACAGGGCACTCGTCTGACGGCTTTTTCTTTCCTCAGCCGGACGCCGGAAACACTGGAGAATGTTTCAGGAGGAGTTAGATTTCCTGCCATTTTCTGTGACATTTCCTTGCAAGCTTTAAACTTAGCGTGGAGGACCCTTTACTGCACGCTTTTTCCCTCAAGTTCTTGTAGGTGGTTTTCTTTTGTACAGAAAGTGTTTTCCTCCGAAGGTGGGTGCATCATTGTGGTTTTCCTGCGAACAGTGCAGGGGTCCTGCTGGGAGCACCCGAGGCCAGGACTCAGCAAGTTGTTGGGGACAGTGAGCTGGGCCCTGGGTCTCACACTACCCTCCCCCCCACAGCCGGGTCTCCAGGGGGAACTGAGTGAGTCCAGGTGGAGGACGGACTAGTGTCCTTCAAGGCTAGGACTGTATTGCAGTCAGCTGAGGTAGCTGGTTCCTCTCTCTCTCTCTCTCTCTCTCTCTTTTCTCTCTGTCTCTCTCTTCTCTCTCTCTTGGCTTTATTTAGAACAGGTTGGAGTTTTTTCTGTTTTCAGGTTATTTCTTGACAAGGACATTGAGCTTTTTTTTTTTTATCTGGGTCACCTCATGTTGAACTGTTTTCTTCACATTTCTTTACTATTCCTCAGCGCCTTGGGGTGGACACTTTGTCAATATGTAAAATAAGACATCATTTGAGATGAGAATGTCGGTGCTTTCCAAAGGCCAAGTGCACCCTTTCTCTCTGTCCTCCGCCCCTGATGTCCAGCTCCCGTGGGGCCCTTAGACCTCCAGGACACATCGGGTTCGTAATTACCAATTTCCGTGGCCTAGATTAGCATTATGCACAGTGTTCTTTAACAAAATAGATCTTTGCTGACACACACATCACAGGCCGTAATTTTCATAACATCTTGTGTCATTAGTGGTTGTGACATTTTTGCAAGAAGAAAAAAGTCTTTTATTTTTTATTTTATCTTACTATTTCTTGTATTTTTAGTCTGATCCCAAGAAACATCAGCTCCCACCAAAATGTATTTGCATAATTTCCAATCCCATTGTACTTGATAACATGGAGATAAAGATATCCTTACCCAATGAGGAAATTATTAAATAAATGAAAATAGAAATGATAAGTCTTCAGAGTTGCTGATGATTTCTGTCATCAGCCTGCTCAAGTCCCGGGTCATGAAACGTGATTCTTTACACTCGGATCACCTTACTGAGAAGTTAACCAGCGTTAAACGACCTGTGCTTAGTGCCTAACTCAAATTAAGCTAATGGAAAGCTCCATTCTTAATGAGTGTACTTAATACTGTGGTTTCACGACTCAATTATCCATCCTACTTGTCTTGCAAAGAACATTGTTATAAAGAGGGAGCCTTGTGCCATTGTTAAGAACACCTTTTAAAAGTCAGTTTAGGATTGTCCAAGTTTTGTTTCCTTCATTTGTATCACTGGAGGTTTTGCATGAATAGTAATTTATCTTTGTTGACCTTCCCCCCTCTTCCCCCCTTTGACCCTCACCTCTGTGTTTTCATCCCGCCCTACAGTCTCTGTCCCTAGGAAACGGGCCATCATCTTGACTGTCCCTTTCCCCTCTGGCCACGACACTCGGAGGCCTGTTCAGTTTTTCCTTCCCTCTTTGAGCCTTCCTTACCTCTGCTCCTTCGGAGGGTGAATTAAAACGTAAGTCAGTTAAACATGAAATTTACTTTGGTACTGTCTGTAGTTCATTCTTTTCCACGAGCATTCGATTCCATTCTCATGTATTCACGTACACATCTCAGGTGTCTTCCCTTGGGTGGTAAATGCCAAGACCCAGAACTCGCTCGTTGCTCGAGTGTTCTAGGGGAGAGCCCGCCCGAAAGCTCCCTCACCGCGGCTCACTGCCGGAGGTGTTTGTGACAAGCACGAAGCCTCCAAAGATGCTCACAGCAGCTGTGCTGACCTTGGGAAATGCATCTGTGTCAATAGATTTATTTATATGGAGATATGTTCATGGCCTACACAGAAGAATAGTTTTTAAAAAGTCCTCCCCAGTCATCATCACAGAGGTCCGGAAACTTAGAGCTGGGCGGAACCTGGGCTATGCAGTGGGACTCGCTCTCTCTGCAGCCAAGGCGTGGGGTGCCCCCGGCCCAGCGACAGCGGGGAACACAGAACTGAGTGGCCAGTCGAACCACGAGAGACTCAGCAGGCCTCCATCTGAGAGCAGAGCAGGTAGCCTCCCAACCAAGCTCACAGAAATGATTTTAACAGCGATGTCTGTAGGATAAGCCCTCTCCAGTTTGCAGCCCCTTTCACAAACCTCTGTGTTCAGCCCTCCTCCCATCACCATGGCAACACCCATCTCCTAACAAATGACTAGAAGGGAAGAAGCAATTCCGCAAATGTGACCTCCTCCTACTCTCAGTTTTGCCCGTGTGTGTGGGATTTTTTTCTTAGTTGTCCTACCCTATGAACTTTTGTCCTCCTCTCAAGATCTGAACATCTTAAAAATAAGACCTGGCATTAAGATATGAAAGCCCGGCCTGGAAGCGTTACCCAGATCAGTGGTCCCCAAGTGTCAGGCCGTGGCCCAGCTGTTGTGGAGTCAATTAGGCCACAGCCCAGACAGAGGGATCGGTCTCTGATCACGGTGACCAGGAATCTGAACCCTCGGACCCCTCGCTGATTCTGAGGGGCTGCCAGGTTTGCCCATCACGGTGGATTTCATACCGCCCTGTCCTGGGCCGCGAGCACCCTGACCCCGCCTGTATGTCCCACACGGCAGACGGGTGGAAAGTCAGCTCAGTCCACGCCTTGCCTGCATCATGGAGGGAGCTGCGGGAACTGTTCTAGACAGAGAAAGAGAAGATGGTCTCAGGACGGCAGTCCTCTCAGCTGCCCTCAGGCGACCCAGGAAAGGTTGGGGAATTTAGAGACCAGACACCAAGGCAAAGAAAGAGCAGTGCGGGCCGCGGTGGGGGTGAAACCCCGCGATTTCAGCTGTTGCTCCCTGCAGGTGCCGGGAGAGGTCCCCGCTTCTGAGTGTGCAGCCGGCTTCTCAGCGCTAAGTTTCTGGGGTTTACGGTGCATCTCCGGTGGAAGGGATGCGGAAGGTGTCACAGAAAGGCGTGGGACCCGTGAAGCACTGTTCCCTCTGAACACAGGCGGCTGAGGCTGTGCACCGTCGGGTTTGGCTGTTGTAACGTTAACTTGCCCAGGTCTCCCTGGCAGTCCGTTTGCGGTTTTGAATTATCCAGGTCACACTTGTCTGCATGCACACTTCGATTCAGTGACATGAGCTGAAACATCTTCAGATGTCCTCACAGTGTATTCTGACTCTGATGTAGTCTGAGATGGAACCTTCAGGAAAGATTCTCTCTCCTGCGGACGGAATTTAGCATGGCCCCACGTAAGTTATCCAGATGGGTGTTATCTTCCTAATCCTCTGGATCTCGGGGCACAAAGCTTTTCTTTGAGGAGGGGGTGAAGGATTTGTTTCAGAAGTTCCAGATGAGATGACTAGAAAATATTTTTAAAGTTTGGTTAAAGTTGGTTACAGACTGATATCAGTCCTTGGACAGAAAGGATCTTGTATGTATGTATGTATGTATGTATGTATTTATTTATTTATTTATTTATTGTATTTTTCTGAAGCTGGAAACAGGGAGGCAGTCCGACAGACTCCCGCATGCGCCTGACTGGGATCTACCCGGCACGCCCACCAGGGGGCGATGCTCTGCCCATCTGGGGCATTGCTCGTTTGCGACCAGAGCCACTCTAGCGCCTGGGCAGAGGCCGTGGAGCCATCCCCAGCGCCTGGGCCATCTTTGCTCCAGTGGAGCCTTGGCTGCGGGAGGGGAAGAGAGAGACAGAGAGGAAGGAGAGGGGGAGGGGTGGAGAAGCAGATGGGCACCTCTCCTATGTGCCCTGGCCGGGAATCGAACCTGGGACTCCTGCACGCCAGGCCGACGCTCTACCACTGAGCCAACCGGCCAGGGCCCACAAAGGATCTTAAACTACTGTATGCTGCTGGGGGCACCATCAGGCCGCTCAGGGCCGCGCCCACTTAGTCTGCTGAGCAGCTGAGATCTCTGGCTTCCGACCGAGACTGTCGTGGGGAAGATGGACAGCTCAAAATAATGTCCTTTTGTAGCACTAAGTGCCATTAATCACAATGAAATTGGGTCAGTTCTTGCTTGGACTTGGACTACTTTGTAGAATTTTTCTAAAATCATTTGAATGTTTGTTTGGAATTCCACAATGGCGACCTCCCCCCCCCCCCCCCAATCAAGCTTTGCACTTGATGCTTTTGGAGTAGATCAGCTTTGAAATGGAAATGTGGGCTTGTTGGTTTGTGAGTTATTCCCCTCCTTGGCTGGAGAATCTCTGCCTCCTGGAGCAATCAGCCCCATCCTGCAGGCCACACAGTGGTCCTGGTCAGATTGCCAACGGGCACTAAAGACAGACTCATGAGCTTTTATGACCTGACATCTAAGATCTTTACTTAATTGTGATCTTGTATGGCTACAACATATACATTTTCACTTTCTATTTTATTTTTCAAAGCTATTTATTTCAGCTTTTAAAAAACGTAAGACATTTAAGGAGAAAGAAAAGCATGCCATAGTCCCAGATAGTTGTTGGTTGAACTTCTTGTGTATTTCCCTCTAATCGTATATCCACTCCTTCCGTGGTAGCAAATACTCGTTGATCACTTGCTGTTTTTATGGCACTAAGGAAGAATCGAAGTTATTGACAGCCAGTCGAATGGAGAGTAATTGAGTTATTATGGAAATTTCATTAGATCCAAATGGACCAAACAAAGTGCTGAGAAGTTTGTCTCAAACAGCCTCAGAGACTCTTATGTGTTTGGTGAAGGTGTTGGGAGTGATGAGGGAAGTGGATTACAGAGAAAACATTCGTTTTTTACCTGAAATCTGTAAAACAGTTCATAAAATGTATCAGTCAATGTAGAAAAAGGAGACACCAAGGAATCCTGCATGACACTTTTGGTACCTGGAGTCAGGGATTATAAAAGACAGAGAGCATAGGGATAAATGGGTAGACTTTTTCTTGTGTTTTTACTTTTTCCCCCAAAGGCTGTAAAGGCATGGAGTTAGTATTAGACATCCTTGTTTCTGGCTGGGTTGGTAGAACAGTGGGAGAGGGTAGTTTGACCCAGACCAGCTGTGGTTTTGCCTCTGAGAACCGCCTGGGTAGGCACTGCCCGGAGGCGTGGGGCAGCGTGTGAGCCCTGGCCAGCCTTGTGAAATGCCCACAGGTGCTCAGATCACTTGTAAAACTCATCAGAAGAAGTCAGGATGGGGTCAGTTTCCTTGGGAAAGCTAAATCTGTCTCCCACGCTGGGGGAGGAGGGGAGCAGGTAGAAGTCGATGGAATGGAACGAGGAGGAAATAGGCGTGCAGAGATTAGAGCCGCGCGGAGTGGTCCAATCCGGAGTTGACTCCGGGGCACTGAGTCCGGAAAGCTCAGCAGCAGGGTTGTAAAATCCGTGAGAGGAAACGGCTCTTAGCTTCAGGGAGAAACCACTTAACAGTCTAGAAGAACCACTGGGCCTGTGCAGGTGAGGCCAATTAATGTGATACTAATCTGAAACATCTTCATGCTCATACAAGTTAGGGAACTTAATTTTAGTGCTTGTGTTTTAATAATCTTGTTTGTTTCTGTACTTTTATTCCCGACTGCAATCCCATTTGTCAAACTGATATGCTCTTCCTATTAAGTACCCTTTCTTCTGAAGAGCTTTATTTATTTATTTTTTGTTCAAATGGTTTAGACCCCTAAGATATATAAGCAAAGGTGTTTATTGCTACCTTGTGTTAGTGAAAACTTGGAAACAGCCTGAATGTTCATCAGGAGGGGACCTATTATTTAAATGTTGGTTCATACATATAATGGAATACAATTTAGTGCCTTAAAATAATGAGGTAGAACTAAATATATTGATAGGAAAAGATGTCATGGTCTCAGATTGTATGACTATTTATAGTAAGCTGACATTTTTTTGAATATTAAATATATATGACTATGTAAGTTTAGAAAAGTGTATAAACAATAGGCATCAGGTTACCAGAGGGAGGGGTGTGAGGGGGAAGGGAGTAAAGAGGGACAAATATTTGGTGACGGGAAATGATTTGACTTTGGTTGATGGGGTACACAACACAATCAGCAGTTTAGATGCTCTAGAGATGTTCACCTGAAACCTCTGTACTCTTATTGATCAGTGACACCCCATTAAATTTAATCTCTAAATAAATTTTAAAAATAGGCATCAAATCATTAATAAGTGTATCCCTCTAATGGTGAAAATTATAGAAAAAAATATATTTTCATATCTATGTATATATGTATTGATTTGTAGCATTTGGGTTTTTTTACAGTAAGTATTTATTTATTTTTAGAATTCAGATTTTTTAAAATACCCATAGAAAGAAGAAAAACCACCAGAGGCCCCAGATACTCTAATTTCCTTAACCCGAATTCTCCATTCTCCAGATTGAGCCAAGGTGTTTGGGGAACCTGAGGAAGCAGGCTTCTAAGTGGCCACCGTAGCCGGTGGGTGTCTCTTATAACCCTTTGTTTGAGAATTTGAATTGTTGATACATGCAGCAACTTGGAAGGATCTCAGAGGCATTGTGTTAAATGGAAGAAGCCAGTCTCAAAAGGCTACATAGAGTACCATTCCATTCGCCTCACATTCTCAAAGTTACAAAACGCTAGTGATGGAGAGATCAGTGCCTTCCCAGGGTCTGGGAAAAGGTGAAGTGGAGCGGGGGCTGGGATGGAATCGTCCTGTATCCTGACTGCGGTCGTGGTGAGCATGCTATTAACATGCTCAAATTCATAGACTCATACACAGAAAAGTCTATTTGGCAGTACATTAATTTAAAATAAAAAAATTTTTAAATGCAAAAGAATAAAGGAATAGGGAGCCAAGAGAGATTGTGTGTCTGACGCACACAAGAACATGGCTGTGGTTCTGCACCACGTGTCCACCCATTCCGCCAGGCTTGTGCTCCTGGGCGCAGTGGCTGGGTCCCAGGGGCAGCTGCAGCCTCACTCTGCCCAGGGCATCCGTGCCTCCACCCCAGAACTAGAAGGGATTGTCCAGTGTCTGTTTGAGCAAACCCCATCCCGGGAAGCTCAGCACCTTTCAAGACTTGATGTTGGATTAGCAAATATATCTTCTGTGTAACCTCCTCCCTGTGATTTCCTCCTGCGGAGGCTAATTTTGCTCACCGGCATCCTGTGAAATCAGTGCAACTCCTGCTCTGTAGTCCAGCTCCTGAACCTCTGTGCACTGCAGTCTCATCCCTGCTCTCTCAGCAGCACCCCGCTTCTTGGACCCGATCCTGCCTCCTCCTGGTGTCTAGACCCTCATGTCTCTGGTCTCGTCTGCTGTCCCGTCTGTCAGTGTCCCTCTGAACGTGCACTGGCTGGAAGTGAGCGTGCTTCTGTGGCTGTGATCTGACCACAGAGGATGGAGCCTGTCCGCTTTCTTGCTGACTGTAACACGGGGTTTTGGTTCATGGCACCGGTGGTCACGTGGCCATCTCTGGAAGCCGTATCGCTCCATGGACCTGAAGTGGGCACACACTGTTTTTTTCACTCGTGCTGCTGCGAAGCCTAATGGGCTGTCATGTTCAATAGGAGTAGGTCCTCTGTCCTTCACGGCAGAATTCCCCGCTTACCCTCCTCAGTTACGTCTCTCTAGGGTGACCGCCCCAGACTCCCCAGATCACTTTGTGTCCTGCGGGTTCTGACACCTGGCACAGCCCCCATTCCTCCCAGCCTCGGGCCCAGAGATGCTGGGGCTGCATCTTCGTGGGCGGTGTCACGACCGGGGGAGGGAGGCGGCAGAACTTCCTCTCCGCCTCACGACCTCTGACCCGCTGGGCCAGCCTGCCCACGAGACGAGAAATGCCACTGCGCCTAAGGTCCCCTCTGCCCTCTGCCGGGCTTCTTTCTGAAAAGAGTCCTCTTGCGTTCCACGTGCTGTCCCTCTTTACCTGTGACTGTTAATTGTACGCCTTGATGCCCGTCGGGTTGCCGGGCAGGACGGCGCCGCTTAAATACAACGTCTCACCCTAATTAGCATCACTGTGTACTTAAGCGGGGTTGGCACCTGGAGGCCGCCGCTGGCACTTGTAGGTGAGCGGTTATTATGGAATTACTACACCTCTGGATGTCTCATGTCCGTAATTGCTGCACTTGAAAGGTGACGACTGGCCTGTCCGGGAACGAAAAGGTGTTAATTATGTTAATAATCAGGAATTCCGAAGCAGCTTCTCTTGGTGTGGGTTCTTCTGAAGGGTGTGGGTTCCAGAAACTACAGAGGAGGCCGCTGGCCAGTGACCCGGTGCAGGGTGGGAACAGGTGGACGTTAAAGGAAGCAGAGACTCTCTAAGGAAAAGTGAGAAAAACATGTTAAGAAAAAGTAAAGGACGGACGGCCAGAGAGGCCCGCTGCTGGCGTGATTGAAAGGTGTGTGTGGTACAATGAGGTAATTTCCACAGGGCAGGGATTCAGGGTGATTTGCTCCTAAACAGCATGTCCCGTGGACTTCGTCCCGCAACACGTCTTCCAGCCGAGTCCCCGGGTGGGAGGGAGCACGGAGAAGTCCCCGGATCGTCCTTCTCCTCCTCCCCAGAGTCAGGTGGTTGGGTTTTTTTCCAAATATTTTTTTCTCACTTCACCAAAAATAAAATAAATAGCCCTAAAGCAAAAATTCTGAGCCTTATTAAAAGTCTTATCCAAAGGCTGGAAACAGCAGGGCAGGGCGCAAGCTATAAATGTAAATTCAGTGTTTTCTGACACTGACCTGCTTTATACAGGTCTTTCTAACTATATCAGCCGGTGGCTTGAGAGGCCGCGTCCAGCGCGCAGCCCTCCAGGCAGCGTCTGCCCCGTGTCCTGACGGCCCTGCGCTGGCCTGCGGGGTCAGGAGGGCTGCCTCAGGCTGGGCGTCCCCCGGACTGCTTGTCTGGGCAGTGCAGCTGCCCTCTGGGCTCTAGCTGTGCGCCTCCCCAGCATCAGGCGCCGGCAGAGGGGGCCATTCCTGAGTGACCTTGGAACAGGAAAACTGGTCCATCCGCACCAGTCTGGGTGAAGTGACTTAGGGAGAAACTTTATTAAAAACAGCTTACAGCTTTTATAAAACAGACTTTTTGTGCGACCCCCAAAATACAGATTTCGTCTGAGCTTTCTCTTCTGTTCCAGAATCCCTGAACTTGGACCTCTTTGACTGTAGCTTCCTTCGTCTGAAGCCTGCCGTCGACCTAATATATATGTATTTACTCTGTAAACAGAGGTGGAAGCATACACTGTTATTCTACTCCATGTGTTCTCGGGTGTAGGCAAGCATGTAAATGTAACTTTCTCCAACTTAAGATGATCACATTTCCAACAAATGCAGGGTAATTTAGTTGAAGAGGAGAACTGGGAATTGTAGGAGGCAGGCATTTCAATCACAGATTCTAAATTGTACCTCAGTTAATAATGAAATTCTTGCAGGAATTAGCTGCAAACTTGTATTTAAAAATCGAATTTGAAGAGTTGTCCGTATTGATTTGTGAGGTGTAATGGTGCTCCTCGTGACCAGAATGCTGTGTGTTTGCTGCCTGCGGAGGGGAGAGCAAGCCTTCTGTTGTAGGGGGGGGGCAGGCTATGCTGAAGCAGGGGGTCCCAATGTGGGGGAGGTTGCCCAGGCTGTGCTGAAGCAGCAAGTCCCAATGGCGGGGTCAGGCTGTGCTGAAGCAGGAAGTCTCAATGGAGGGGGGGGGGCTGGCAGGGGTCCCATCACTGTGAACAGTGATTTTTACTGGCGTATGATAAAGACCTGGTTTTATTTGATTCCATATATAAATGCATTATTTTGTAGATCTATATACATGTACATATATATACACATATATATTTTTACATATGCGTGTGTATATATCCATATTAATCTACATTTTATACTTAAAATAAAACCCATTCTTTCATTAAAAACACCTTCTTTAGTGACAGGAACTTCTCACACGCAATTTCAGTGTCTCAAAACCATTTTCAACTGAGACAATAAAACATTCTAGAATGTACCAGAGAAGTATTTGTATTGAAAGTATCTGCTTTACATAAAAACATAAAACCTGAATTTAAAAAAATAATTTAATTGGAGTTTAAGTCTTATATTCTAAGGAACCAGCGAATAATTGAAGCGGGAACGTTTCTTCGAGAAGCTGTTCCTGTCTCTGGTCCACCTGTGGTCCACCTTCGTTCTCCCGGCTGCCGGGACACCTCCCCCCGCCCCCACCCAGGCTTCTCTCGGACATTCTCATTTCTCCTAGTGACCAAACCGACGCTGTCACTTTTTGAAAAGAGCTTTAGCTCGGGGGGGTTTGGAGGAGAATATCGCCATTATTCTCATCTTGTAGTCACTGGGGACTGAGTGTACAGTGTCAAGCTGCACTTTCATAAAAGGCATATCATTTAAGCCATCAGGAAATTGCAGGTTAGGCTGTGAAGAAACGAGAGGCATTCTCCACAGTGTAACAAGCCCTACTGGTCCTTCCCTCTCTCCCCGCCTGCCCGGGAGGATGATCTCATGGGGCTGGTAATTACCTCCCCGGCAAGAAGGATCGTGTTTTACCTCTCCTGGTGCTAATGTTTTTCCAACCTGATATTTCAGTACATTTCCTCCACTGGAGAGTGACATGCGCACGGTCTTGGGATGCTGGTTGGCAAACAGGAACACCGAAGGAGACTGTCCTAAGGTCAGAGTCCACAGGAGGCGAGGGAGGAAGTGCCCTCAGACCGCCTTTGATGAAGTGGAGGGAGGCGTGCTGGCACGCAGAGGCCCAGGCCGAGAGGGTGCCCCTCACCTCAAACCTTTGCTGATACGGTTTCCTCTTGTTCCTTCCACTTGTCCAACCTCCCTTCCAGACCCACCACCATTGCTGCTCGCCATGGCTGTCAGCCCCCGCGGTGTGCACTGAGGGGCCGCGCCCCTGCTCGGCTTGTGTCCTCAAGACATCAGGGTGATGCCTGGCTTTCTCTGATTAAACGTTCCCTGCTGATGAGGGCGGGGGCTCCTGTGACACGCCTCTGTGTCCCTCCCTCCCTGCACTGAGTAGACACTCAGCAAGTGCACTGGATGGAAGGATCTCTCGACAACACAGCCGATGTTCACCACCCCCTCCCTCAGTTTAATTTCTTATTGCAGAGAACTGACTCATGACCGTGCAACCATAGGTGGTATGGTGACACTAACTAGATGTCCCCTCCTCAGGGGCCACACTTGCATCTTCTTCATGTCCCCGAGCAGCCCTGGCCCGAGCTGGGTGCACCAGAGCTGCTCGGAATCCGCTGGCCGGGCTGAAAGCAGAGACGGGCTGCCTTCCTGCCTGCCGTTCAGGCCCCTGCAAAGCAGCTGCACCCGGGGCTTCGGCTGGTACGGCTTCCTGCTGGGCTCGTCCCGCGGTGACCTGGGTCATAACTCCTCAAAGCAAAATACCCGAAATGCTGCAGCCCCGAGAAACAGCTCACGGTGCCCAGGTGCGGGCCTGCTGCCCGCCCCGTTTGTGAGCCCAGGGAAGTAATGAACTTACACCACCCACAGAAAAGGGGAGGCGTTTCCAATCTTTGTGTGTGTGTGTGTTTAATGCGAAAGCCTCTCTGTTCCTTGGTGCTTGAGATTGCAGTCTGTTTTGCCTGTTACTTTTTGTTGACTCGGTAAACACGCCCCTATTCCAGCATCTGCAGGTGCTCTTGAGAGTGAGATTGAGGGTAGGGGTACACTCTCAGCGACTTGGCCGGTGTCTTTGCGACCAGCCCTACCCAGTGGGCAGTGGGGAGTGGGCAAGGCGGCGTGCCAGCTGCAGGAGTCCTGGATGTCAGCTCCTGGCCAGCCAGCTGGTGAAGAATTAACTTCCTGTAGCACTGGAGTGCTGAGACCACTGGTAGTAGTCAGTCAATACTGCAGATCCTTAACAAAAATCTTCCTTCTCTTGTCTCAGAGCGGAATTTCAGGTGTCTCCCCTTAGGTAGGTGTAGTATGCCCTCTGCTCTCGGGGTTATTGTGATATTCGGCTAGGGTCCGGCTTTAATAAATTTTCTTCTCCCTTTATGTGTCTTTTTAATTTATACCCAATGTTTTCTACCACTAATCTTGTTCTTATTTTGGCTTTTCCCCTAACACTGTACTTTTAAGCTCCATTCGTGTCCCTGTGTTACATGTAGTTCTTTGCATCGAGGACACAGACCCGGGAATGGATTGCTCGCCCTGGCGTAGGCGCACGTGCTTCCGGTGGGCGCTGTGCGACTGTTCGGCAGAGTGGCTGCCCCCGTTCAGCTCCCACAGCGGGTCTGGGAGGTCCTTGGCTTCTGCACGTCCTTGTCGACCTTTGGTGTCGCCCACCTTTCTGGTTGCCAGGCATTTCTGTGCGCTCTGATTCGTGTAAGGTGGCATCTCATCGCACGTTCAGCTTGCCTTTCTCTGCAAATAAGTGCCTCTGTGATTTTCCTATTTGTATCCTTTGCCCACTCCTCTGCTGGTGTCCCTGACTTCTGGTTGATTTCCAGGTATGGCTTATATTTAAGTCTAGGGCTAAAGATGCCAAAATTTACCGCCATGCCTGTCTTGCCTGTCAGCGTTGCCTGTGTTGGCCTTGACTGACCAGAGAGCTGCCGGCTGTCTGCCTTTGGTTTGTACCGTGAGCGCCTTGCTCCGGACGTCTTTCCCTGACTCCCCAGTCATCAAGGTGGCTTCCCACAGTGTGTCCTTCTCATCTTAATTTTTGAAATGCCATCCTGCCGATACAACATTTATTTCTGTTTCTTTGAAATTTGAGTGAAGCAAAAATCTTGAACATAGTTTTAATGTGTTTGCTATGGACTCTAGCAAGCAGTACGTGCTGATCATTGGATAATTTGACTAGAAGGAAGCGGCCATCTTTTTTTTTTTTTTTTAACCACTGGCTCTCGAACTTTAGTGTTCATGAGAATCACCTGGGAACCTTGTGGAAGTGCAGATTCTCGGCCCCTGACGAAGATTCCGGCTCATTCGGTGTGGGATGGGGCTCCTGACTCCACTCTTATCCAGCTCTGGGGGTGGGGGGATTTGATGCAGGTGATCTGCAGCTGTGCTTTTAGAGATACTGTCTCAGAGAGGGGCCAGCCGTGGCAGGCATCACTTTACGGAACACCGTTTGCAGCAGTCCAGACAAGGGCCTTGGCGCAGAGGGGCTGCAGTGGAGCACTGACCTGCCGCGCCCGTCCGGCTTCGGGCTGCAGTCACCGGAGCGGGTGTCCCCGAGTACGCGGCAGCACGGCGGCTGTCTGCAAGCGTCATTAATATTTTATACGCCCAGCTCTTTCACACGGACGCAGGGTTTCTAAAGGGCGCTGGAGACCCGGAAAGGTTCTTCCGAGGCCACTGCCACCCTAATTAGCACCTCTCCTCTCCTTTTTAAGGAGCCCCCTGCAGTAGGAATGGAAATGTGAGATCTTGGGAGGAAGCAGCTTCCCAGGATCCCAGTTTGCTGCATTATCAAGGATAAAAGTTAGAACCGGAAAGACCTGATGGTTAAGATCCACAGACAGTTTCCAAGCTTAAAAAAAAAAATGACAATAAGATATAATTGCATGAAATTACTGAATCTTAAAACTCGTTCCAAAGCAGCCTCGGTGGCTTATTTAAAGGTTGGGCCTCTCGAGGTGAATTCAGGAGCATATTCAAAGTTGAGAAGGATTCTTGTCAGGGCGGGGGTGGGCGAACGCTCTTCTTCATGCTTGGCCTGGGGTGTGGGATTGGCAGGGTTCCTGGATGATTTCCTCGGGTCCCACAGAAACTGGAGGGGTTTGCACTAGGCTGTGGGACCCGACTGCTCTTCTTGTTATTAGAATATGTGTTGTGTCCGGAACTTGCCTTGTATTGTCACATTCATCGTTGTTGTTAGGGTAATAATAGTGATACCGTCTGGCTTCATATAGCAAGGTGTACACAGGACTTCCCCCGCTAAGTTATTCTCTCTTAATAATAATGGCTGCCCTTAGATAAGTGCCCACAATGCAATGGAAGCTTTACTTACATTACTCTTAATTCTCCCAAGAAATCTGTGCTTTGGGAAAACAAAGGCTCAAAACCACTAGGAGAGTGTCCTTTAGTCGCATAACCAGGAAGCAGCAGAGCTAGAATCAGAGATCAATTTGCAGATTCTCCAATCCTCTAGAGACTACTTAGAAACATAAGGAAACGACAAGTTTATTTTTGTTTAAATCCTTAAACAGTTAAAATAGAGCATATTTATATTACTGCTAAGTTTTGTTAAGTTAGGAGGAAGTTTTGTATCTATATCATTGAAGAAACCCCTATGGAATCAGTAGATTAAAGTTTGAGCTCTCCAGGTAGTAATTCAATAACTCCAGCTCCACCCCTTCTTAACGCAGTGATTTTTGGGAGAGTTGTGTAGCCTCTCTGACCTCAGTTTCTAGATCAGTTAATTGGACACAATAACAATGCCTATTATCTGTAGTCCCCTGGATGATTGTATGACCTAAGGCCCTGGTTGGCAAACTGCGGCTCGCGAGCCACATGCGGCTCTTTGGCCCCTTGAGTGTGGCTCTTCCACAAAATACCACGTGCAGGCGCTACCTCGATAAGGAATGTACCTACCTATGTAGTTTAAGTTTAAAAAATTTGGTTCTCAAAAGAAATTTTAATTGTGCTGTTGATATTTGGCTCTGTTGACGAGTGAGTTTGCTGATGACTGACCTAAGGCAGATGAAGTAGTTAGAAAAGTATCCCGCAAGTGGTGAAATACCTCATAAGTATCAGGTGTTTAAAAACTGAACATGGTGACATGATGGGACTTGCCTTGGCAGATGGACATGGACTTGCTTTGACCATGTACCAGGATGTGTTTAGTCTAAATAAGAGCAAAGGTTTCTTACTTAGCAGAACCTCAGTTTTGAGAGAGCCACAGACCTGCAGGTTCTCCCCTTTGATCTGGGCTTTCACCAGATTGACAACCCTTAAACACCTACCTCATTTTTTATTATTTTTTTTTTTTGTATTTTTCTTAAGTGAGAAGTGGAGAGGCAGAGACAGACTCCCGCATGCTCCTGACTGGGATCCACTCAGCATGCCCACCAGGGGACAATGCTCTTCCCGTCTGGGGCCATTGCTCTGTTGCAGCCGGAGCCATCCTCAGCGCCCAGGCCAACTTTGCTCCAATGGAGCCTTGGCTGCGGGAGGGAAAGTGAGAGAGAGAGGAGAAAGGGAAGGGTGGAGAAGTAGATGGTTGCCTCTCCTATGTGCCCTGGCCACAAATCAAACCCAGGACTTCCACATGTTAGGCCAACACTCTACCACTGAGCCAACTGGCCAGAGCACCTACTTCATTTTTGATGAGTAACGATAACCATGCACTACGACATTAAAAATGCTTTTAGATCTTTTGAGCCATTGAGAGTCTCTCAGTGGAGACAAGATGTCCTAACAGCTGCTGTGATGGACACTCTCTGGTTTGTAGTAGAAATTGTAGGCTTGAGGACTCCTTGTACTAGTCCACAGTGACCCACCCCAGAGGGGAGGCCTGCAGACACCAGAGAGAGAAGCAAAGTCTGCACGTCCATTGCAAAGGATGCCTCAGTCTCTGCATGGTCACGTAAACGTCTCCTGGGCCACCTTGTGCTAGCTTTAATATTGTATTTCAGTAAAAACAAGGGTCCTGCTTCTAGATATCATGTAAGAAATATATAAATATATTTTCATAGACCTGTTATAGCTAATCATACCTTTTCAGACTCAATTCTTTGTTCTTCAAAATTCACGCTAATATAAACTGTGGTACTGACTCCATAGTTCTTTTAAAACAAAATTAACATGTGCTGGAAGTAAATTTGCTCAATAGAGCTGTCTTCCACTAGATATGGGGGCATCACTGATTAAGACCTCTTGGTTCCAAATGCTGTCCATTCTCTGTGTAATCCGTGGTTGGATATGCAGTGTCAGTCAGCAGTGCCCATCGGCAGTGTCCACGCTGTTTTTCTAGATTGCTGATTGCCTGCTGCTATCACTCTGAGATGACCCAAGTGGCCGGATGACCCCGTTCGTCAGGCTTTCCCTCTGGGCCCACCTCAAGCCTGGACCTTGATCCCACCAGAACTCTGCATACTACCCTGACTGTGTGAAGGTTCTCGCTGACATGTTTTAGCATAGTGGTGGCTATAACCTACTACACCAGCAAATTTTTCTTTGTGGCATTGCTTCTAGATCTCCGCTTGCCTCTTGCTGCCATTATGTGTCTACTTAAGAAAACTAAGTACTATGTATATTGTCTCTGCCTCTTTACTGAATTCAAAGCTAAACCCCGGTTTCCATTTTGATGAAAATATGTGAACAAGCATTTTTTGTAAAACTAACCTAACAACCGAGTTCAAACCAATGTAGACTTCATAAATCAGAACATCACACTTGTTCTATAAACTGAAATTCTGTTCTGAGACCCAAATTTTTAAAAATTATTTTCTCAACTCTCTATGCCAGAGAAAACCCACCTATTAACATTTATGCCTCATAATAGTCATGGAATGGGAGAACTAAAACAATGATTTCTTTTGTCTTCTTTTTTCACCTATATTTTCTTCCATTGGAATTTCCTCAAGAGCTAAGATAAAGAGTTGAGAGTCCTTTTTGCTTTTAAACTCATTAATAATTTACCATAGCCGCTGGGACAGCAGATATGCTCACTAGTTAAAGGGTCATCAGCAGAAGGAGGGGTCAAGTAGGAAGTTCCTGCAGCATCTGTGAGTAAACAGTGAACAGCGATCATTGAAGAGTGGCAGCAAAGAGCAGAAAGTAAACCTTCCTTGTGTGTAATCACTGGAAGTCATTCTAGTGGGTTTGGGCAGCCTTTAGCTGCAAGGCAAGTCAGAACACCTTCTGGGAGATTTTGGTCAATTTATCCGTCGGAATTACAATTCTGTTCAGCATCTGCCATTTATCCTGAGACTCTCATGGTAATAAAACCAGTAATTTGTTGTTCAGAGGATGTGCATTTGACCCAGAAAAGAAATGATTGTTGTGGTTTGTTTAAAATATGTGTGGGGATGGGGACATTAGGCTGGAACTAGACTGTGTCACCTCCTTCTCTGTCAGAAGTTTAACAAATCTTTGTGTTAGATCATTAACTTTATAAGTAATCAGTGTGCTGTGTCTAAAAATTTAAAAAGTGACATTTCAGAGTTTCAAAATCAGAAGGGATGAGTTGGAATTACTGAGAAAATAGATGTAATTGCCTGTTTTACATTAAAATATGCAATCATCTCAACATTAAAATGTTTAAGGAGAGTTTTAATGTTTTAGAAAAAGATATAATAAGTTTTAAAAATCACATAGAAAAAATATATGGGCAAAGAGCAAAAAGACTAGAGGGAGATACGCCAGTATAGTGACTCATTCACTTAACAAAGATCCGAGTAACTACCGTGTGCGAGATACTGTTGTAGATTCCGCCATGTGGTGGTGAACCCAGTGAGGAAGGTCCCTGCTTAATGGAGCTTGCGCACCAGATGGAGGGAGGGGAGCAGCACGCCAGTTTTGGTTTTTTTAATAGCACCTTTGTGAAAATATAACTCACACACCATACAATTTACACATTGAAAATATAGAATTCTGTTTGGGGAGGGGGTAAATATATTCATAGAGTTGTACAACCATCACCAAAATCATTTTTCAATATTTTTGTCATCCCAAGAAGAGATCTCATCTTATACCCACTAGTAGTCACGTCCAGTATCCTCTCTCTAGTGCCTGGCAAGAGCAGATTTTTCTATTTCTATAGGTTTGTCTTTTCTGGATATTTTATATAATTGGAATCATACAATTTGTGGCCTTATATGTCTTTCTTTACTTAGTATAATGCTTTCAAAATTCACCCATGTTGCCCTGGCTGGTTGGCTCAGTGGTAGAGAATTGGCCTGGTATGTGGAAGTCCTGGGTTCGATTCCTGGTCAGGGCACACAGGAGAAGCGCCCATCTGCTTCTCTACTCTTCCCCTTCTCCTTTCTATCTCTCCCTTCCCCTTCCGCAGCCAAGGCTCCATTGGAGAAAAAAAAAAGTTGGCCTGGGAGCTGAGGATGGCTTCATGGCCTCCGCCTCAGGCACTAGAATGGCTCGGCCACAACAGAGCAACACCCCAGATGGGCAGAACATCACCCCCTGATGGGCATGCGGGGTAGATCCAATCTGGTGCATGCGGGAGTCTGTCTGACTGCCTCCTCACTTCTAACTTTGGAAAAATACAAAAAAAAAAAAGTTCTTCCGTGTTGTAGCATGTCAGTACTTCATTCTCCTCCTTCCCTCCATTCCTTCTGCTGAGTTATGTTCCATTGTCAGATATATTTATCTATTATACATTATTCATTCATCAGTTGATAGCCATTGGGCTTTCTCTACCTTTTGCTACTATTAACAATGCTGATCTGAACTTCAATGTACAAGTTTTTATGTAGACATATGTGGTTTTTTTTAATCTTTTCGGGATTTATCTAGGAATGGAATTGCTAGGTCATATGGTAATGCTTTGTTTAATCATTTGAAGGAACTCCATACTCTTTTTCCAGAGTGGTTGTACTATTTTATAGTCTTACCAACCGTGTTTGAGAGCTCTGAACTCTCCACATCCTTACCATTGTCATTATTGTCTGTTGGAGCCATTCGAGTGGTTGTGAAGAGACAGCAGAGAGGACCACTAGATTTGACCTGCGTATTTGGCCAGATGGTAACCACCGACTGAGGGGAGAAGCCATTTTAGCTTCAATTTCAGAGAAGAATTCCACCTTGTCAGTGTTAAGTTGGAGCTTCTTGGATGTCTAGATTGTTTTTCAGCAAATTTGGGAAGTTTCCAGCCACTATTTCTTTGACTTTTTTTCTGCTCCTGTTTTTCATCTCCTGGTACTCCCATTAGAAGTATGCTGGTACACTAACTGTTATCTCCATTGCTCTAAAACTCCATTCATTTTTCTTTGTTTTAGTTTTATCTCGTTATTCTCTATTGAGATAGCTCAAGCTTGCTGGCTTCATTTCCTACCCATTCAGATCTACTCTTGAGGGTTTTTAAAGAACTTTGCATTTTATTATTTCAGTTAGTGTACTTTTTAACACCAGAATTTCATTTTTTAAAATTTCTTTTTATTAATATTCTCTATTTGATGAAATATTGTTGTACTTTACTTCTTTAAAGATAATTTTCATAAGGTCTTTGGCATATTTGCAATGCTATTTTGAAGTTTATGTCTGTTAAATACAGAATCTGGGTCCTATCATAGTTAAGTTCTCTTGCCTGCTTTTTTCCCTGTCTGTAGGTCATATTTATGTGTTCTTTTGCATATTTGTCATTTCTTATTGGAAACTGGACATTTCGCTAATATATTGTAGCAACTGCGTTTACTGGTCCCCTTTCCCAGAGCTTGTCGTTGCTATCTGGTTGTTTATTTGTTCAGTGGTTGGTGAGATCATTGGAGTGGAGCCTGTACCTCCCCACCATCCCCCAGCAGGAAGCCTCTGACGTGTCTCCTTAAGGAGTGCAGCCGCGGGCACCTGCAGTCGGCCCAGGATGGCTGTGGTTTTAGCAGGCTGTCTCCTTCCTTGGTCTCTCCATTAAGTTTCCTGACTCGTTGGTATCACATCTAGCTGTGAGCCTCTACTAATTGCTGGCGGATGGCTGTGTTTGTTTTTAAGAATATTCTAGGGTAAAAATTGCTCCACAGTCTGATCCCATTAAATTTTGGCCCCTTGGTAGGGGAATTTGGGCGGCCAGTCTTGGAGGTTTGTTATGACCCCGTGAGGGCCCCTCTGAGCTGTCTCCCCTTGGCGCTCTCCGGTGAAACAGCTGGCCTGCTTAGCATGCTGCTGTGATGAGACTGCCAGGCCCCCCTTACTTGCTCACCACCAGAAGCGCCTTTGTTTGTGAGAGCATCCTTGAACTTCCTCAAACTCTGTTCCAAATATTAATGCCAGTTCCTTTGGGGAGAGCTTTGGGGTTTTGTTCTTGTGGCCTGCCTTTCCCCCTGGGGAAACTCTCGGAGCCACAAATGGGAGCTAGGAAAGGGGAGGATGGCCAGTCTCTCTCATGGTGACACACTTGCTCTATGGGCAGTGTGCAGGGTGGAGATGACATCTGGCCTTCTCAGCTTGCTATTTCCAGTGTGGAAACTTTGTCCTATGAAGAAATGGAGGTGAGAGTGATCAGGGCGCCTGTCTTTGAATGCCACATCCGACGTAGAACATCTGCTCTCTGGCTGGAGGAAGTACAGCTTCTCGGCTGGACCGTAGGTCTTCACTTAACATCATTGATAGTTTCTGTGACTTTAAACAAGACGACATACAATGGAGCCACTTTTACCATAGGCGAATTGCTATAAATAAGAGTTAAATTCCTATAGCATTGTATCAATGTTATAAATGAATGACATTGAATGAAATTATGTTCTTTGAGGACCTGCTCTACTTGCCTGGAATTTAGCCTCCGCAACACAAAGTAGGTCAGGGTGAGAAATGCTGGTGGCTCACCCTCCTGGAGGTGATTTAGAACTGGACTCTGGTGAGAGAGGGAGCGCTGTGTTCTCAGCTGTGCCGGCCGAGGGTGGAGTTTCTGCCGGGCGGAGCAGGGAAGGCTCGGGCTGCTGGCAGGAGTGGGTCATGGCTGAAATACCACAGATTTCAATATTCTCACCGAGTATTAGTGGATTTTCTTGAATAAATGTTTCTTCATTTGTTGTATGCCTTTAAGACAATTGTGTACACTGGTAGGGTTTTTAAAAAATAATTTCTACCAATTATGCTTGTTTTACTCAAAGAACAATGACTGATAGACAAACTATGATTAGACTTGAGCATTTTCTCAAAAATGAACAGAGTCTGTCAGTTAAAGGAAAACAACTGGTGGTATTTGTTGCTATAAAATGGAGTTTTCAAGCAAAAGTTAGAATTTTAGAAAACTTATAATTGCCACTGAGAGTTGACAGCTTCTCAATACTTAAAGAGTTTTCTGGTGAAATCAGTGGAGATATTAATGAATGTGGGGTTTTTTATATTAATGAAATGTGTCATTTTTATAATTCACTAATGTTTTCAAGATGACAAATATCTAAGATTATAGTGTTTTATGTAGTAAAATACCAAAATCAATAGAAGGTATGAAAAGTTTACTGATATAGTTTTCATTCTCTGTCTCAATTCTCCTTAAGAAGCTACCACTGTTGAGTTTTAGCATAATATGGAAGAAGGATCTTCACAATTAGCTGAAAATATTATTATTGATACTCCTTCATTTCCCAGATATGTATCTGTGTGAAGCTGAATTCTCTTGACATACTTCAACCAAAACAATAGATCCGGGAAGTGTGAGTGCAGAAGCAGATCTGAGATCCAGCTGTCTTCTATGAAGCCAGACAGTAAACAATTTGCAAAAATGTAAAACAAATACCACTCTTGTTTCTAATATTTCTTGTTTTGGTAAATGCATTTTTAAAGTAAAACATTTGCTAATATGCATGGCTTTATTATCTTAAAGTGAATTTATAAATATTGTTAACTGTCTCAGCTTTAAGTTCTAATACAGTAAATATTGATAAATACACATATTCTACAGAAATTAAAGATGTCTGAGGTCCTCAGATTTTAAAAATGCGGAGGGTTTTGAAAACCACTTATCTGTTGGAGGACCATATATAATCTCTATTAAATCCGTGTTTTCACATATGTAGAAAAACATCTGCCAAACAAAGATGTATTTTTCAAGGACATATGGAACAGTTACACTTATAGATTATCATAACATTTCTTAACAAATATAAAATACATTATATACTCAGACCACATTTCTAACCACAGTCAAATTGAATTAGAAATGAATGATAAAATAAACTCTCCCCATCACTGCCACCACTACGATTATTTATTTGGAAACTGTGGAATAGGCATATTTCTAAATAATTCATGGCTTTAAAACTATTTAATGTTAAAACTGAAAATATGTGTAACTCTCCCAGTTATCTATTACTGTAAAACAAACCACACTGAAACTTAGTGGCCCAATAAAATTCCATTTATTTTGCTGACAGAGCTATAGTTTGGCTTGGACTCAGTAAAGTCAGCTTGTCTCTGCTCCTCTGCTCCATGGGGCATCAGCTGGCACATCTCAGAGGCTGGGGGCGGTATCATCTGAGGTCGCTCTTAGGTCTGGCAGTCAATGCTGCTAACTCTCAGCTAGGACATGGGGCCTCTTCAGGTAGCCTGGGCTTCCCCAGAACATGGTGGTTCTAAGGATGCCCATCTCAAGAGAGGTTTGAAGAAGCTATATTGCCTTTTAGGACCTAGCTTTAGGAGTCACTCAACATGACTCCTCTCTGCTTAAGGTGAGCCACTAAAGCCAAGAGATGCAGGGAATCAGACTCCATCTTTTCACTGGAGAATTATCAACTTCTGGGCATGTTCGGAAACTACTGTAGAACTGAAGGAGCAAAACTAGATAGTTTAACTTAAGCAGAATTTTAGCACTTTAGCTAGAGGTAAACTTTTAGCATTAAACACAAATTTTAGAAACAAACATTGAAAATAAGTGTTTTGAATGTCCAACTAAAGAAGCTTGTAGAAGAAGAGCAGATTAAACCCAAAAAGCTAAAGGAAGAAAATATTAGATAGAGTAGAAATTAATGAAATAGGAAATAATTCAATAAATGAGAAGATCAGCAAGTACAAAAGACATTTTTTTTTTATGAGAGGTGGGGAGGCAGGGATGCAGAGAGACAGACTCTTGCATGCACCCCAACTGGGATCTACCTGGCAAGCTCCCTACAGGGCGATGCTCTGCCCATCTGGGGCCACTGCTTTGTTGCTTGGCAGTCAAGCTATTTCAACAACTGAGCCTTGGCCATGAAGCCATCCTCAGCACCCAAGGCCAACTTGCTTGAACCATTAGAGCCATGGCTGTGGGAAAAGGAGAGAGAGAGAGAAAGAGGGGAGGGAGAAGCAGATGATCACTTCTCCTGTGTGCCCTCATTTAGAATTGAACCCAGGACTTCCACATGCTGCGCCGACACTCTACTGCTGAGCCAACTGGCCAGGACCACAAAAGACAGTCTTAAAAAATACAAATAGGCCCTGGCTGGCTTGCTCAGTGGTAGAGCAATGGCCTGTCGTGTGGAAGTCCTGGGTTCGATTGCCGGCCAGGGCACACAGGAGAAGCGCCTATCTGCTTCTCCACCCTTCTCCTTCTCCTTTCTCTCTATCTTTCTCTTCCCCTCCCACAGCCAAGGCTTCACTGGAGCAAAGTTGGCCTGGGCACTGAGGATGGCACCATGGCCTCTGCCTCAGGCTCTAGAATGGCTCCGATTGCAATGGAGCAACATCCCAGATGGGCAGAGCATCGCCCCCTGGTGGGCATGCCGGGTGGATCCCAGTCAGGCGCATGCCAGAGTCTGTCTGTCTGCCTCCCTGCTTCTAACTTCAGAAAAATACACAAAAAAAGAAAATACAAATAAATTAGACCAACTGGCTAAGGAAAAATAGAACAAAGAAGTTACCAACAATAGTAAGCGACAGCTAACACTTAGTGAGCGTTAAATGCATTGTGTTATCCTTTAGTGCCAAGGACTGATCTAAGCATATTACATACATTAACCAATTTAATTTTCACAATAATCACATAAGATTGCTACTTAGATAACCCTAATTAACAGATGACAAAACCAAAGCATCACAGAGGTTAATTTGCCCGTGGGACACATAGCCACCAAGTGCTGTATTACCTTTCATCTGGGCTGCGTCTGTATTTATGTCCCCTCTTTCATTCCTGATGGTGTTTGTGTCTTTTCCTTTCTCTCTTCTGTTTTACCCAACCGTCTCTTTCCTTGGCTGATATTTTGTTTGTTTGTTTCTGTCTCATTCATCTTTGCTCCTATACTTTTGTTTTCTAATTTATTAATTTGCATGACACACTTGTTACTTTTCAGCCTGTCTTCTTTTCTGATAGAAGAGGCTGTAAATATCCCCCTTGCTCTCTGCATTTCACAAGGTTTAATATACGGTCTTTTTTATTATCACTCAGGTCTCAACTTTTAAACAATTTCATCAATCCTTCCTTTGAATCATGATATATTCGTAAATGGTTTCAGACTTCCAAACCTATGGGGTTTTTTGTTGTTGTTGCTGTTGACTTCTAATTGAATTGCTCTGTGGTCAGAGAACGTGATCTCTCTGGATTCTAATTCTTGAAAATATCTGAGGCTTGCTTTATGACCTAATAATACATTATCACTTTTTATAAATGTTCAGCATATGCATTAGAAGAAGACACATCTTTCAACCGTTGGTATACAGCTCTCTATATCTCCATTAAATTGATCTTGTTAATTATTTGGCTGAAATATTCTGTATCTACTTAAACTTTTGCATTTGCCCAATTATCAACCAGGTTATAAATTTGTACATTTCTCCCTATAATTCTGTCACATTGTGCTCCCTATTTTACTGGGTACGTTCAAGTTTAGAATTATTTTCTTATATTGGTGATTTGAAATCTTTTAATATCATGTAGTAACTTTGTCTTGACTAATGGTTTTTGTCTTAAGGTCTGTATTTTAGATCAATACAGTTTGAGGCCAGGCCTCCTTGATTATTACCTTCCTGGTTGGTCTCTTCCGTATCTTTCTTTTTAGCCTTTCTATGCCCTCTGTCCAGAAATGTCTCTCACAAGGAGGGTGGAGTGGACATGGCCTTGTTTGCTGTTCTGCTGGAACTTTCCCAGTTACACTTTCAGCTCAATTGTTTCCTTGGTTTAACTCTTTTATTGTGAACTATCACACAGAGTTGTATGTAAACATATTTGCATGGTTTGAAGGATAATTATGCAAATGGATGGTTAACTGATGTTGCCTAGGAAACAGCATTGCCATCCTTGGAAACCCTGTGTCCTCTCCGCACCCCACGTGCTCTCCTGGATGTCACCATGGTCCTTGCCTTATGATACTCATTCCCTTGTTTTTCTTTATAATTTTCACCATCTTGCCACATGGATTTTAAATTTTCTTCTGTGTTCTAATAAAAGCACTTAACAGCTTATCTTTTCAGTAGTCCTTTAGTTAAAAATACAAATTTTAATATGTACCCTTTTTATTCATTTTTTAGTTTTAAATATGTTCTATGTTTCATTAAAGGTATTCTGTGTTCCTGTTGTTCACTCTTACGTCATTTAAATACCCAAAATTTAGGAGGTTTTAAAAATATCTATTCTTTTTTTCTATTTAAATTGCATCATAAGTCAGAAAATATTTATATGATTTCAGTTATTAGCTATTTATTAAGATTATTGGTAGCACAATATTTGGTCAGTTTTTATAACTTTCTACACATCTGAAAAGATGTGTAATTCAGTTATAGGGTATAGGATTCTATGTGTTTTATTTTACTAATCTATTTACTAGTTGTGTTACATTTCCATCTTTATAATCTTCCCAATGTTTCGGGCTGCTGGATAGACCATCTCTCACTGTGGTTATGGATTTCAGTATCTTCCTATAATTTTTTCAGCTCTACTTTGAATATTTTAGAGTTGTGGTATTTATGTATATATAACATCAGAATTGTTAGTTTCCTGGCATATTTTCTAGAGAGCTGCTCTTTTATCAATATATTTGGACCTTTCTCATCTTCATTTCTAATAATGCTTTTTACTTTATGGTCTGCTATCTTTTTGTTGTTGTTGTATTAAACAGAGTTCTCCAGAGAAACAGAACCAACAGGAGATGTATGTATTATATATGTGGGTGGGGGAGAGAAAGTTATTTTAAGGAATGGATCCACACGATTGTGGAGGCTGCAGGGTTAGCTGGAGGCTGGAGTCCCAGGGAAGAGCTGCGGTTCAAGTCCAAAGGCAACCTGCTGGCAGAACCTCCTCTTGTGGGGAGGCCAGCCTTTTCCAACTAAGACCTCCAACTGATTGGGTGAGGTCCACCGGCAATACGGAGGGTAAATCCGCTTTACTCAGAATCCATGGATTTAAATGTTAATCTCATTTTAAAAAATGCCTTCACAGAAACATCTAGAATAGTGTTGGCAAAATATGAGGTTCCTGTGGCCTAGCCAACTTGAAACATAAAACTAATTATCACACTTGATATTTCGTTTCCTGTCCTTTTATACTCAGCCTTTCTCTGCTCTTATGCTCAAGTAAACTTTAGTTAAATAGCACAAAGTTAGAGTGTTGTTTTTTTAGATCTGATCTGACAGTCTCTGTCTCTTAACTGGCCCACTGACTCCATCTGCATCTACTGTAATCATATGTGGAGTTAGTTTTTTCGACCACTTTATTTTGTGGGTCCTTTTTTCATTCTTTCCTCTTTCTTTTTCTCCTGGCTTCTAATAAGTTGATTGTCAGGTAAATAAATATATACCTTTTTGCCTCTTCTACTGGTTTGAAATGTGTGCGTTATGTTTCTTTTATTTAGTAGTTATCTTCGAAAACTTAACAGGTATAACTGATTTAACAAATTGTAAAAGCAGTGCTGCTCAAAGCACGGGCCACAGATGGGTGCCAGTCCGAGAACTGCCTTGTACCAGTTCACAGCGAGATCAGTACAGAGACTGAGTTTCTGCGGCACTTCGGACAGAAAGGAGGACCTGGGAAAGCATGAGCAGTAAAGTGGGAACTCAGGCTTTTCGGTACCAGAACGAGCTTGTTCTGAGGCAGCCACACTAGCACCCACAGCTCCGGGTTTTAATGTCTTCCTCAAGTCCTCCCGCTGGAGAGTCCCCTTATTGTCTTGTTACTTCAGCGATATATATATTTAACGGAATGTGGGTTATATTTTATCAGCTCATCTAGGCTTCTATAACATGAGACGTTTAAGTACATATGGATCTCATTGTTCTGTTATTGGGAATAGAAGTCTCATAATGCATCTTAATCGTCAGGAAAAAATATATTTAATTTGAAAGAAACAAAAGCACCCACCATTACAGTGGGCTGGGGTTTTCTTCCCCAGGATATAAATCTTCCCCCTCCGGGCCTGGCTCTGTCATCTTGGTGGTCCAGAATGTGCCACCTTCTCTGTATTGGAGGAGTATCCCCACCTTTTAACTCTTGGTAGGAAACGAAGACCACTCTCCTAATAATACTCTGTACTTCTGTCCCCGCCTCCTTTGCAGCTAGGCTGCGGGCGGGAGATTTCATCTCTACCTGTCAGACTTCCTCACTGTACACTTTGACACAGGAGTTAGTGACATAAGGAGCAGGGTATGACGAGTTTGCTTTCTGGAGAAGTGATGAGACCCTAGTTTGTCAGATCAGATTGGCTTCCTGGCACTACTGACCAGAGGCAGGGTGGGGGCCAGTCATGGAGTCCCAGTCAGAGATGACTGGAATACGTTGTAGCAGTAGCCATGATTGGTGTGGGCTTTATCCTTGGAAGCTTAGGGTCCAGTCTTCCAGTTCCCCCCAAAGTTGTGAGCCCCCTATATCTCTCTCTGCTTAAATAGGCTAGTGTTGGTCTCTGGGGCTTGCTACTAAGAATCCACATGTTACATTGATCTTCCTTAAAGTTTCCATTTCTACTGAGCCAGCAGTCCCTGCGCTATTGCAGAAGGAACCCCCAGGCAGATGGCTCACATTTTACACCATACTGAGTATCTCCACCTCAGCTTTCCAAGCTTTCAAATGTGTCCCTTTTCTTAATATGCAAATACAAGCTATATCGCCCACCTGCCAAGAGTTCAGGATATCCAGGCCCCTCCCAGGTCTTTCTGAGAATTCTTGCGGGGGAGGGGGTCTTTGAACACCTCTTGGTTGCCACCTCTACCCTGTGGCTCCCAGATACCACCTGATGACTTCTGCAGGCCGCTATCTGGCTAGCACGGTGCACCTCAGAGCGCAGGATAGCCACAGGGCTTGCTCCCCAAGGTAACCCTGAGTCACAGTCTTGAGCACATCAGAAAGGCAACTACAGTGCAGAAGAGACGAATTTACAGCTGTGGTCTTAAAGGTTGTCACTGCTGCCTGGCCCAGAGAAGCCCTAATCTCAGAGGTCACTGCTAGACATGTGTGCAGAAACTCCCTTTCGTTCGTGAATCATTAGAAGTTGGTTTCGGTATTGTACAGTGTGAGGAAGTAAATTAGGGAGAAAGCAGGCTGTGACCTCGCTAACCACGGGCTCCCCGGAGACGCGTGAGTTGCTGCAGATGTGCTCTGATACCAACACGGGGCACGTTTCTATAGGCACCAGACCCTAATCTTAATGAATTCCCTGCTCTCGTTTTCTTTGGGAGGTGGAATTAACATTCCAACTAGAAATGCTAAGTTGTTAATAGCTTCCCTAGAGTTTCACTTCTCGCCTGACACGTTCCATGGTTTAATCTTGATTCAGGCAGAGGAAAATATCACAGTGTGGGCTCCCAAGATGGAAGCACTTTAAGTGTTCTTCAAAAATAGGAGATTCTTGTCTCCCAAACTCAGAAGACAGCAATGACAAAATTAACTAAGAGCTGATTAACTGTGATGAGGCAGTGCTACACTTTAAAATATTTTTAATAACAAGAATAATTTATGACATTTGTTCATTTGTATTTGGATGTTTGATGTTTTATGGATTTTGAATATGATACTGATTTTGTTCCAACACAAATGCACAATTCTGTCTTCCAATCTTTTGCTACAAACTGCTTTAGTATATTTCATTTTAAGAAAAATTTCACTTATTCTTCAGTAGTATAAAATGCTTGTATATCAAATTAGTATAACTTATTTAGATTTTTGAGTATTCAAGTAAACTTTTAAATCTAAAATTGGACATATATATAGCCAAAGATAGTGGCATTGCTAATAACAGATCAATGAAACATAAAATCACCTCCACTACCTTGACATTCATTGTAAATGTTTTATTGGAATCGGAGCTTTTTTATTATTTCCCTTCATTTTACGTGTGTGTGTGTGTGTGTGTGTGTGTGTGTGTGTGTGTGTGTGAGACAGAGGTACAGATAGAAACAGACAGGAAGGGAGACAGATGAGAAACATCAATTCTTCGTTGATTGCTTTCTCATATGTGCCTTGACTAGGGGGCTACAGCAGAGCAAGTGACCCCTTGCTCAATCCAGTGACCCTGGGCTTCAAGCCAGTGACCTTCGGGCTCAAGCCAGTGGCCATGGGGTCATGTCTATGATCCCACACTCAAGCCAGCGACCTTGCGCTCAGGCTGGTGAGCCTGCGCTCAAGCCAGCTGAGCCCAGGTTCATGCTGGCAACCTCGAGGTTTCTAACCTGGGTCCTCCGCGTCCCAGTCCTATGCTCTATCCACTGCGCCACCGCCTTGTCAGGTCATTTTTTTTTTTTTTTTTAAATTTATGTATTGACTTTAGAGAGAGAGAGAAAGGGAGAAAAAGAGAGAGAGAGAGACACCAATTTGTTGTTCCACTTATTTATACGTTCTTTGGTTGATTTTTGTATGTGCGCTGACTGGGGATCGAACCTGCAGCGTTGGCCTATCAGGACGATTCTCTTAACCAATGGAACTACCCGGCCAGGGCTATATCCCTGAGTTTTAAAATTATCTGTTCACTTTCAGTAAGGGCTGTCTTGCAGCTTGGAACCTGAGCTTTTGGGGGACTGTCTGGGAAGTAAACCCGTGCTGCACGGGCCTCTTCTAAGTATGTCAAGTCCTTTGAAAATAGTGGAACTAAACGGCTCATAGCAGCACGCTGGGTTTTCATAAAACTACCTCGTTAGCTCACAGACTCGATCATTCAGAGGACACTCTGTCACCGCTTTGCTCCCATAAACTATTAAGTCTTGACTCAGATTATGTTGTTTCCACTCAATGGCAAGTTGAAGAAAACTCCGTTTATCTCTGAGAGGAAAGCTAAACATAATTTTAAACCGATAGATCCTTTAAATGTGTCTGTTCAATTCACCGTTAGCCAAAAGCATGTTGATTCTTTACAGCGCTTATACAGCTCAAAGCAGTTTCCCGTGAGAACTCACGAGAGGCCCACTTTCCTCGCCAGCTGCTCCCGATGGTTGTGATTTTCCCAGGGTCTCGCTCTTGACTCTGACCTCTCAACAGGACCGGTCACGATCAGCGAGACCTGGGCAACAGTGTCCGTCTTAAATAGAAATTTGTACATTTATTGGTAGTATAAAATATTTATTAATCAAGAGTCCAGGATTGTTTTAGAACCTTAAACTAAGCTGTACAGTAGATAATCAGCATCAAATAGCTCTTAGGACTAAAGCCCCCCCTCCCCAAGGGGTTCATCGTGGATTCAAACTGGCTTATTTTTCGGACATGTTTTGTCCTTATGAGTATTTTGATTGTGAAATCATTTAGTGATGCCCTATCTGACCATGTCTATTCAATGGCAACCAAACTCTTGAT
The DNA here is from genome assembly GCF_036850995.1 of Saccopteryx leptura. Classification (NCBI taxonomy): domain Eukaryota; kingdom Metazoa; phylum Chordata; class Mammalia; order Chiroptera; family Emballonuridae; genus Saccopteryx; species Saccopteryx leptura. The sequence goes on from NC_089512.1 coordinate 12,450,712, forward strand.
TTTGTTTGTTTTTTTCACGTTCATTTTTGTATTAACAGATATAGTACTTAAAATACAAATAGAGTTGTGTTTTGCTCAAAGGTGTTCCTTTGCAGCCGTAAAAGGCGTCGGAGTTTCCGTAGAAAACAGTGATCAGCCATCCCCACCTAGTGCGTAAGCTGTTGTCTGGTTGGAAGTTACGTGAGAATTGGTGTGGACTCTTCCCAGCTGGTTAGATGCTCTTATGTAAGTTAGTGCCCATGAGTGTGACCAGTTCCTGGTGTATAACTTAGAGCTGATTAGAAGGTTCTTGGGTCCTGAGAAGATTCGGTTGGTGTATTTTGTTGTTATGTAGAAAAGGACATTTCTGCTCATCTTAAAAGATTGAATAGCATTTCATTTAAGAGTGAAATGAAATGCCAGCTGGTTAAAAGAGGAAAAACTCCAGTTAGTGTACTATTCTTTGTATCAAGGCAGCCCCCTGCAGGGTACTGATTCTGGGTTAGCTCAGCACTCAGTCTTGGCTAATGAAGGCAGCAGGAGGTGGGAATGATCCCAGAGCCAGAGATGGTGCAGAAATCCCACCTTTCATTTAGGAGTGAAATACGACAGCTTCCTCTGCCCTCCCCCCCACCCCACGTCCTGGCCTGTTCCATCCTAGGTGGCCGTCTTAGACAAGTCCCCAAGCCTGCGGAATTCTGTCACACCAAACTCTCTTTCCTGATGCTCCTTCCCTATGGTGACTTTAGGTCTCGGCTCTTCTAGATCAGAAAGAAGCCCCCCCAAATCTGTGATACGATCAAGACTTAGTTAGAGTCTATCCCAAAGTATTCAGTCAGTATGGTGAGATCTGAGCACATAAACTTTCCTTGGGACAGATGTTCATTTAAACTGTCCAGGCCCTGGCCGAGTGGCTCAGTTGGTTAGAGCATCATCCCAATAGGCCAAGGTTGTGGGTTCCATCCCCCTATCAGGGCACATAAGAATCAATCACTGAATGCATGAATGAGTGGAACAATAGATTGATATTCTTTTTCCCTCCCTCCCTTCCTCTCTCCCTCTTTCCTTCCCTCCCTCCCTCTCTCCCTTTTTCCTTCTTTCCCTCTCTCCCTCTCTTTACTTCCTCCTCCCTCTCTCTCCCTCTCTCTCCCTCTTTCCCTCTCTCTCTCTCCCTCCCTCTCTCCCTCCTTCTCTTCTTCTTTCCCCTCCTCTCTCCCTCTGTCTCCCCCTTTCTGTCTCCCCTTATCTCCTTTTCTCTCTTTCTTTCTCTCTAAAATAAATGAATAAAGTGTCCTGGTCCTTCCATCTTATCAACAGTCTAACAGAGGACAGGAATACTAGCTCTGCGTGAAGCCCTGATTTGTGACACACTAATAACATTTTCTTTCATAGTTTTATGACTCAAGATTAACACGACCTTTTTTGGAGTTAGAGGTTGTCACAGGTTTGCTCTTTCTTATCCCTGATCTCAATATCTAAAATTAAGGGGAGAAAAAAAATCCAAACACTTACTTACATATTGTGTGCTGGACTTTGTGCTAAGACCCGGGCGGATGCATCAGTGAGTCAGCGTGAGAAGCCCAGCTCCCGGGGACGCCGTGCTCGCGGGGGGAGCAGACGGTGGACAGCAAGCACACGAAAGTGACTTGTGCAGGATGTCAGAGTGTAGGAAGCCCTGGCAGTGCCAGGTGTGAAGGGGCTTGGCTGTCACCGAGTGGTGACATTTGTGCACAGACTTGCAGGAGGTGAGGGAGTGAGCTGCATCGATGTCTGGGAGCAGAACATTCCAGACAGAGGCAGCGCCGAGTACCAGGCCCTGAGATGGAGGTGTGCTTCATTTACCAAAACACAGCCAGGCCTGGCAGCGTGAGGGGCAGGAGGGCAGTGGTGTGGCCGGGGGTGGGGGAGGGAGCAGGAGAACAATAGAGGTCAGGTCGCCAACAGCGTCACTGGGACAGCGAGCCCTGGCGTGGCCCGGAGTTTTGGCAGTGGGGCCGGTGAGAACGGCTCAGACCAGATATGCTCTGGAGACACAACTAGGTTGCCCGACAGCCTAGACGTGGGGCGGGAGAGAGAAGGGCGTCAGAACGACTGCACACACAGTAGGGTTCTGAGGGCAGGGTGGGGCTATTGTTCTTTTCAGTTTAGGACGTGTGAACTCTGAGGTGCTTATTGGGTATGTCACAGACGTCCCGCTGGCATAACCTGACTTCGTTTTCCCGTCTTGGTACTGACATGCTATTGGCTAGGCCCGCCCGGGGGCTCGGGGGCTCCTGGAGGTTCCCCGCCATGGCACAGATAGGGGAGCTGAGAGTTCATCCCAGCTGCTGGAGCGTTAGCTACCTCCCCAACCCTGTGTGCACCACGCGAAGCCTGCCGGATGCAGGAGAGTGAGCAGGGCATTTCTTGAACCTAGAATCTCTCATTTGTTTTTTAAGAAGAGGAAGTATCTCTTTTATAAATGTCGGTGCTGCCCCTGTGCTTAGCCACACATCACGTGTGTCATGCCTGGGAAGGGTCATCAGCGCGTTCCCCTGGCAGGACCTGTGCAGCGAGCAGTGGAAGTGGACGAGCTTCTGTGGGCTGTCTCGTGGCTGTGCGTGACCATTGTGCGGTCTTGATTAAAATAAAGCTTTTCCCAGATGCCTTCACATTATTTGGGAAGTGTTCTTCATCTTCAGAATAACTATATTTTATTTATTTATTTTTATTCAAAGAGAGGTGGAGAGAGAGAGAGAGAGCGTGAGAGCACCAGGAACATTGAGCTGTTCCTGTACGTGCCCTGACCGGGGATCAAACCAGCAACGTCTAAGCTTCGGAACAAAACTCCAACCAAGTGAGCTATCCATCCAGGGCAACTTCAGAATAACCTTAACACAGAAATCACAGCAGATTTATTGAAACTCGTGTAGGGCTTACTTATTATCCATTTATTATTAGCTCTTCAACATGATTATGTTAAATGATGCCCATTCTAAATATACATTTAGGAGAAAGTTTCACACGGTCATAAAGTTTTATCTGTAGTAATAAAGGTTTCCCATATAAAATACTTGTTTTAGAAAAGCAAATACTCATCAGTTTTCATAATTTAGAGCTGCTCTGAATGTTCCAGAAATAAACACTGAATAACATTTACGTCTTCCTTAGTTCTCTGCGTTTTCAAAGCTTTATGCCAACCTCAATTATCCAGTGGCACATAAATCACTGTGGCTGCCCCAGGCTTTCGCCTGGCCGGAGAAATGTAACCAAAGCTCTTATTTTTCACTGTTTCACCGACTAAGTCTGTACCTCCACAAAATAAATCTGTGCTGGCAAGTGCGTGATGAGCCCAGTGTTTGTACCCTGCTGGTGTCCGTGACAACTGGCTAGGCCCTATGCACAGTGTCTCATGGTGTGTTTCAACAGCCATGTTATGGTTGATATCCCTGACTCAGTAATTCGGTCCTAAGATCTATCACAAAGACATCATCTGAAACATGAAAAAATGTCATATGCATAAAATTATCTATTTTTTTTTTTATTCAGTGAAAAGAGGGGAGGCAGAGACAGACTTCCACATGCACCCCGACTGGGATCCACCTGGCAAGCCCACTAGGGGGTGATGCTCTGCCTGTCTGGGGCATTGCTTTGTTGCTCAGCAACCAAGCTCTTCTTAGCACCTGAGGCAGAGGCCAGGGAGCCATCCTCAGCACCTGGGACCAACTCGCTCCATTCGAGTCATGGCTGCAGGACAGGAAGAGAGAGACAAAGAGAGAAAGAGAAGCGAGGGGGGTGGAGAAGCAGATGGGCGCTTCTCCTGTGTGCCCTGACTGGGAACTGAATCCGGGACATCCACACGCTGAGCCAACACTCAACCATTGAGCCAACTAGCCAGGGCTATTATTTAATATTCTTAGAAATTACAGGTAATCTAAATGTTCATCACCATGGGTATGATTAGGTAAATTAGATTATATTCCTTCACTGGAATATTTTATAGCCACTAGAAATTATTATAACAAATACAGATTAGCAATATAGAAAAATATGTGGGCTATAGCGGTTCGAAGCAACGCCACACACAAAGTCTGTTCACTGGGCTACAGATTGTTCCTCCCGAGCAGAGGGTCCCAGAGCCTGAGAACCTGCCCGTCCAGATTCCCCGGAGACCTCCAGTTGTACCAATTAAATATCGCAACGTTAACCATCGCCCCAAGCCTACTGGTTTGAAATAAGAGCAGCTTCCATGGCTCGTGATGCTACAGGCCAGTGACTGAGGCTGGGGGCCACTAGTGATTCTTTGTTGGTCTGAATTGGGCTTCCTCTTTTATCCCTGGTCAGCTGCTGGTCGGGCAGATGACTCCGCCGGGCCGCTGGGCTGTCTCACGTATCAGGGGCCTTGGCTGGGACAGTTGGGCCACTTCTGCCCCATGTAATGCCCTCTCCTTCTCCAGCAGGCTAGCCTGGGCTTTCTCATAGACAGGGGTCCCAGAGGGAGGGAGAAGATGTGCAGAAGCTATTGAATCCTGGGCTCGGAACTGGTAAATCACCTCCGTCACCTCCAGTTGCTCAGAGCAATCCGCCAGGCAGCGCAGATTCAGGGGTGGGAAATCGACTCCACCTCTCTCTAGCAGTGGCCACATGGCCGCATTTTCAGAGGTGTGGACACAGAGAGGAGGAGAACTGCAGCCATTTTTTGCAAGTGTTCCACCGCACCAACTCCCTTCTTTGAAGCACTCGGGTATTTCCAACCTGATGCTTTACCGCAGGCTGAGATCCAACCTGACTCTCCAGCGGGTGACTCGGGCTTGACCAGGGGCCCCATTCTGGCTGCTCAGTCCCGTGCCATGCCAGCGCTTGAGTATTTTAAATTGACCTTCTCTGATTGGAGGACCTCCAAAATGCATGAATGTTTACACTCTTCCCGGGGTTATCACTCTCCTAAATATATACGTTAGAGGAGAACTCGAGAATAAGTGATTTCAACAACTGGACAGAATTATGGTATGTAGGCCCCTATTTCTAAATCAGAATCTTGTTAGCTTTTTGATCTGGTAGGGGAGGGGTTTAGGAAGATCTGATATTCCCACAGAGCACTAATTCTAGATAATTTCTCTGTTCATGTTGAAGACAGGAAAGTATGAATGAACAGAGCCAGGAATGGCATTGTTGATGTTGTTATCGCTCATTTTTGAGGCTGACCAACACGGGATTGAATGGAGACCCTTAAACTCTTAGCTTTTCCATCTTTAAGCTCTTTTAGAAAGCTAATACTTTTGCCCTTTGAGTCCCAATGTTTTCTCTCCTCATTCACAGGAAAACTGAAATAGTTTATTCATCAGGAAACTCAAAAGTCAGTTTTTAAAAGTATTTCAGTAGCTTTCTGGTTTGAGTTTATCTATTAGCCTGTAAGCCAAACACAATTTTGCATCTGTCGCATTTTAAGCTGAATGTCACTTGCTGTCTGTGGCGTGGGATACTATTTAGATGTCTGATTCTATCACATATTAGACTCAAACGATAGGTGCCATATTCTCAGTAGAGCTGGACAGTTTTTTATCTGCTGCAGATCCATAAGGCCAAGAGCTGCCTAGTTCATTGTTGACGAAGGACGTGTGGACTTGTGTTACACGGACGTGGGTGTTCCGTGGCCGGGAGAGCAGCCTTCATTTCCTCTGTGTCCTGGAGTCCCCTGCTGACGTTCCTTCTCTTCCACAATGTGATGATGCATTAGCCCCGCCCAGATCTTCCGGCGGCCTTGCCGCCCTCCCCATTTGGGGTGAGAGAGGCTGTGCTTGGCGTGGCGGTTTGCTTGGGAAGGCAGCAGCGAGGTCCGTCAGAAAGCACCACAGGTGTGGGAGAAAACATCCTTCTCAGTAGGCATTTTTCTTTGGCTTCAGTTGACTTCAGTGGCTTAGAACCTAAGGAACTTTTTTATTCTTTTTGTATTTTTCTAAAGTGAGAAGCAGGAGGCAGAGAGACAGACTCCCGCATACACCTTGACTGGGTTCCACCCGGCATGCCCACCAGGGGGCGATGCTCAGCCCCTCTGAGCTATTGCTCTGTTGCAACCAGAGCCATTCTAGCACCTGAGGCAGAGGCCATGGAGCCATCCCCAGTGCCCGGGCCAACTTTGCTCCAATGGAGCCTTGGCTGTGGGAGGGGAAGAGAGAGACAGAGAGGAAGGAGAGGAGGAGGGGTGGAGAAGCAGATGGACGCTTCTCCTGTGTGCCCTGGCCGGGAATCGAACCCAGAGCTTCCACACGCTGGGCTGATGCTCTACTTCTGAGCCAACAGGCCAGGGCAACCTAAGGAACTTTTTTAAAAAGCGCTGGCCCTTGGCTCCCGAAGTTTCTGACTTGCTGGGTCTGGAGGGGCCTGGCAGTCTGTGTCCTAAACCTTCAGAGGGGATGCGATGTGTGACAGGCTTGAGGCTGTTGGAATGTTCTGAGGAAGAGGCCTCTGCTTAGGAAACGGGGGGTGGGTCTTACTGTTGAGTTCACTTTCCGTTTCCCCAATGTATCCTCCCTCCCTCCCTGGTCCGGGCCCCCCTGAACCCCAACCAGAGTGAGCCCAGTAGCCACAAATGCCACGACAAAGCTGCAAAGGGCTCATTGGGGAATGGAAGCCAGCTGGAGGTGACAGAGCCTGGAAGAGACGCAGTGCAGCCGGGAGAGGAGGAGCAGGCGCTTTGAGCCAGACTGAGGGTTCAAATCCCGGCTCCCCCACTTTCCATTGGGTGGAATTACTTAACCTCTGTCTCAGTTTTCCTATCTATTAAGGCAGGGGTAGTCAACCTTTTTATACCTACCACCCACTGTTGTATCTCTGTTAGTAGTAAAACTTTCTAACCGCCCACCGGTTCCACAGTCATGGTGATTTATCAAGTAGGGAAGTAACTTTACTTTATAAAATTTATAAAGCCAGAGTTACAGCAAGTTAAAGCATATAATAATAATTACTTACCAAGTACTTTATGTCAGATTTTCGCTAAGTTTGGCAGAATAAATCTTTATAAAACAACTTACTATAGTTAAATCTGTCTTTTTATTTATACTCTGGTTGCTCCGCTACCGCCCACCATGAAAGCTGGAACGCCTCCTAGTGGGTGGTAGGGACCAGGTTGACTACACCGTATTATCTAGAGGTTATTTAGGATACAAGATGCTGTGCGTCCAGTTGCCGTGTGGTTAAAGGAGTGTTACGACGCATAAACCCTTAACGAGCTCAGCTGTTGTCATCGTTTGCCCGGAGCAGACCTTACCAGATCTTGTACCAAAACAAAACACGGCTGCGCTAGTGGAGAAGAGGCGGTCAGGGTCCGGCGTCTGGCGTCGGACTGGCTCGCCGACTTCCTTGGACTTCTGCCCTGCTGACCTGAGCTCCGAGTGTCCTCGGGACAGTGAGGAGAGTGTGGGCGAACGTGTCCCCCGAGGCCTCCTGCCCCGTCCACCGCGGACGCCGCTGCCACGTTCAGCCTGATACTGCCCCTGGCCGTGGCCTTGGCCTTGGTCAGCATCGTATTCAACTCCCCCTGTATTAGTGTTATATTTCTGAGGGAATTGTGTGGCAGTATGTATTATTATTCCTAGTGGGTGTTGGGTCCAGACAGTTGTGAAATGTAATTAAGAATCAGAGGCTGGAGTCACCCCTGGGGACTTCATCATGTGTTCCGGTCATCTGAGGGCAGCATCTTCTCCCGCCGGCACCTGAAGCAGTAAACTCGGTAATAACCAGGACTTTAAATGGTCGGTGCACTCAGAGGGTGGTGTGTTGTTGGGAAATTAGGAACATTTTTAGTTTGTGATTTATAATTGCCATAACAACGGCAGTCACAAAGCAGTTTAAATAGGTTAACTACAGGTTTCTAAACGTGTGGACGACGCAGCTCTAAGAGAAAAGGGTAGACGAGCTGCTTCAGCCCCCTGCCCCCCGCGCTGCTCCCTGGCATGGAGCCCCCTCCACACCCACAGTGTCCCCGACAGACCGGGAGTGCCCATTGTGTTGTGAACCGGGACATAGTGGGACCCAAAAGTTTGCCGTCTTTGACCGTCACAGTATTTCGGGGCTGGTTTGGAAACTGTGGCCATAACTTGGAGGAGGGTTTCCAAGTACACATAGCCACTGGGCAGGTCCATGAGTGAGCTTGGCGAGTGTTCGGCTGAGGACGCATCAGGGTGCAATAAGTTAAGGTTCCTCAAAGCATTCTGAGGGCCATGTGTTAGTTACCAGCTACGTCATCAGCCAGTCACAAAACCTCTGACTGAAACTGGTTTGAGCGATAAGTGTATTACGTCTCGTAGAAGAGAGTCCAGACGGCGCTCACCCCTCCGTCTCTGACTGCCCTCCTCTCTGCAGGAGGTGCGTTCTCGGACTGTAGCAGGATGTGGGCATCTCTTCCAGACATCCTTCCGGAACAGACCCTGCCCAGCTGCTCCATGTCGGCCTGGGTCTCAGCGGGGGAGCCTCTCCTGGACCCCCCAGACTTCCCCTGAGGCCTCATTGTCTGGGTGCGGCTCGGCACTGCAGCTGGGGATCAGCCCAGAGCCCTTGGAAGTGACCCCCAGCGAGCGCCCCAGCCTCCCCGAGGTGAGCCCCGCAGAGGAGGCCGCACTCCCTCGCACTCCGGGGCTTGGTCAGGCAGGGAGGGGGAGACGGGCTTATGTGGTCACCCTGTCGCTGCGATGCTGCATTTCAGCACTGAGTTTTGTGAAATTTCTTGAGGTTGAGTTTTCCTACAAAACTATATACAAAGAATAACTAGACTCAAGCTGAATTTTAGTATAATTTGCATCCTCGTCCAAGAAATCGGTTTTCGCCTTAGGCCCCTTCACACCCACCCCACTCAGCAGCCTAAAAAGCTGCTCTGACGGCATCTGAGCCGATCACATCGTGTCCACGCTGGTCACAGGATCGAGATCCAGAAGCAGCTCCAGCCCACTTAAAGACAACAAGCCACGCTGGCCCTGTCCTCAGAGGTCCCCACGTGCAGCCCTGGGAAACGATGAGACTCGTGGGGCTGAACTTCAGGAACACACGTGACCTCAGCGCCCAGCAGCACTTCCGGGATGACTCCGGTTCCTGTGTCTGGACTCTGGAGAGGGTTTCCGTTGTCCCAGGAGGGTTCGAGCCTCTCCCCGCGAGGATTTGGTCCGGAGAAAAACCCAGCTTCCGCACGACCCAGGCCTCTGGCCAGAAAATCCGCTCTCTGTTTGAAGAACTCTCAGACCCCCAGGGGTCAAAGGAGGATCTGAAAGGTGTCCTTCAGTGACAGCCTCAGAGTGTTCTTTGCAAGTGCAATTACACAACCACGTTTGGCCCCACAAGGCCCCATTTGATCTGATCTTGTTTCTGAATTTTGGACCAAAAAAGATCAATATAAAGATAAGCATGGTGTTCCATTCACAGCTGAAACCCATGTCCCGGGGCAGAAAACAGGCAGCTGCGGTGCTTTCTGTCCACACCCTCTCAGCCCTGAGCCAGCCGGGACCGCCGTGGGACCCTTCCCCCTGTCCCTCGGTCCCTCCGTCCTTCCAGCAGGTTAAACGGGAAGGATTCTCTCCTCACCCTTGGAGGAAACAGCCGTAGGCCTTTTGCTGACCTAGCCTTTCCGGTGCCTGGCCCTGCCCGCCGGGGGGTCTTCCCGGCTCTGGTGTGCTGCCCTTTCTGTCCCCCAGGGTCCCTCCCGCCCTGACCTTGCCGTTGACCATGGAGATTCTGACCAGGTCCTGCCAGGCACTCCTAGACACTGCCCCGACCTTTGCCACGTGGGGAGTGCTGGCCGGGAACTTGCATGGGCTCTGCGGCTGCCCTTGGCCGTCCTCAGTGCGTCACCCGGGGCGAATCCGAGGAAGACACAGCCTGAGCTCCCGGCCTGGCTGCCCTGGGCCCTGGAGAAGCGCCCTGAGTGCGGGCAATGGACCTCCCTGGGGAGGGGTTCTGCCTCCTGGGTCGCTGTCCCTCGTAGGGTGAGGGCCTTGCGGAGGGACTGAAGGCGGAGGCAGGGAGGGATGGCGTGGAGGGAGAGGAGGGACTGAGGGCGGAGGCAGGGAAGGATGGCGTGGAGGGAGAGGAGGGACTGAAGGCGGAGGCAGGGAGGGATGGCGTGGAGGGAGAGGAGGGACTGAAGGCGGAGGCAGGGAGGGATGGCGTGGAGGGAGAGGAGGGACTGAAGGCGGAGGCAGGGAGGGGTGGCGTGGAGGGAGAGGAGGGCCTGGAGGGACTGAAGGCGGAGGCAGGGAGGGATGGTGTGGAGGGAGAGGAGGGACTGAAGGCGGAGGCAGGGAGGGATGGCGTGGAGGGAGAGGAGGGACTGAAGGCGGAGGCAGGGAGGGGGGGCGTGGAGGGAGAGGAGGGCCCGGAGGGACTGAAGGCGGAGGCAGGGAGGGATGGTGTGGAGGGAGAGGAGGGACTGAAGGCGGAGGCAGGGAGGGATGGCGTGGAGGGAAAGGGGGGCCCGGGTGTGAGCAGCCTGAGCCCGGAGCGGGGGCAGGGTGCCCTGGTGTCCACGGAAGCACAGCCCGGTCTGTGCGCCTGGGCATTCCCGAGCTGCCGGGCTCCAGTCTCCCTCCCTCCTCAGCCCTGGCTGCCACCACAGCCGGGGGTTGGCTGGGCCCTGGAGCTCACCTTCCTACTTGTACCACGTGCCCTGCCACCTCCTCCTGAAGGTCTGGGCAAGACTTGGGGCCACACCCACCAGACCTTGTGCTGGTTGTCACAGCGCCCGCCTTCCGCTCCCTCCCTCACTCCCAGGTCTGATCACCCCCGTGGCTGACGGGTCAGTGGTTTGGGCAGATTGAAAAACGCACCATCTTGTGGCTGGCGGGTTAACTGAGTGCCAAATGCAGGTGCATGAACTTCTCTCTCTAGCCCAAGAAAGCTGCCTACGAGCCTCACTAACCCCCACTCCCAACACAGAAACAAGTAATGCCCACCTCAGGGGCCGATCGCAGGGATTCGAGAAGATGCCATATGCAAGACCTTCTCAAACTGCAACACACTGATCTATTATCTTTTTTTTTTTTTTTTTTTTTTTTTTTTTTTTGGATTTTTCCGAAGATAGAAGCAGGGAGACAGACTCTCCCTGCTTCTATAGACTCTCACATGCACCCGACCCGGATCCACCTGACATGCCCACCAGGGGGCGATGCTCTGCCCATTTGGGGTGTTGTTCCCCTGAGGCTGGAGCCATTCTAGCACCTGAAGCAGAGGCCATGGAACCATCCTCAGCGCCCGGGCCAACTTTGCTCCCATGGAGCCTTGGCTGCAGGAGGGGAAGAGAGTGACAGAGAGGAAGAAGAGGGGGAGGGGTGGAGAAACAGATGGACGCCTCTCCTGTGTGTCCTGGCCGGGAATTGAACCCAGGACTTCCACATGCCAGGCCAACACTCTACCGCTGAGCCAGCCAGCCAGGGCCTAATATATTATCTTTTTAAAGGAAATTGTTATATATCCATCTCTGAAGATGCAGAGCATTGCCCTCAGCTTGGCGTATCAGCACATCCATCAAAGCGAGGTCGTCAAAAAGATCTCCCTTTGCTACATGTTGACAGAATGAGTCTGCGTTAAGGCAATCTTATGTTCAGATTTCTGTCGATAAAAAGAATATAGAATTAGTGCAGCAGTGTTCTCCCAGCCAGTCCTGTCCTCCGGCCACCAGATTCCCTCTGGAGGCGGCCAGGATTGTCACCGCTCTGGAGGTCACTCCAGAGGTGCTCCGTGCACAGACGACAAGGTGCGTGCTCTCCATTCCCGCCCCTCACACGGTGACAGCTTTCTATACCTGCCACGCCATTCTCTCCCCCCGAGTTGTCTTATCTTAGCCAAGCAGACAGGCAGAAATGGGATTTTCGGGTAGTTTTAATTTGCATTTTACTCACCCGAAGTGAGAGGAAGCACAAGTCCCTTTCTGAGAGCCATGTGACTCCTCCCTTGTGAACTGCCTGTTCGCACGTTGTGCCCGTTTCTGAGCTGACCTTCCGCATTGGTTTGGAGGGGCTCTACAAGGGACCAGGCCCCTTGGGACGCACGGTGCCACTCTTCTCAGTTGACTGTTTACTTTTTGGTTGGGTTCATACGGGTTGTTTCCATGCAGGCTCTGATTTTATGTAGTTAAATTTCTGTAGTATACTTTGGAAAGGGAGAACGAAGACCCGGGCTGTGGAGCCCTCAGGGGTGCCTTCCAGGGAGTCCGTCTTGAGCCTTGATTCTCTTTCTGTCGCCTGTTGTTATCCTCAGACCTCCGCCTCAGCCAGGTGGAGGGTATAAGGGCTGTGGCTTTGAGTGGGATGGTCCAGAGAAGCAAGGGAGGTTCCAGCACTCCGTCCTGGGGCCGATTAACATCTGAAGAGATGCAGAGATCTGAAGTGAGGGAGCTCAGGCCTGAAGGTCCAGGTGACAGGACATGGGTGCCCCCCAGGGTCCTGGGAGAGGAGTCTGCTGTTTAATTGGGACTGGGTTAATGTTGCCAAGCCTGTTCCACACTTTCTGTCGTCAGCCAACCATAGGGGAGTGAAAGAATTAACCTACTCAGTGAATTGAAACCCACGCAGTGGGAGGTCAGCCGCTGGGACAGGTGTTCGCCATTCCTAGCCACACCTTCTCTAGCTCTTCTCCCCAGAGGTGATAACCAGGCCCTGATGGGCCAGCGGGAGTCTCATCTGCTACATAGTCTGTGGAATCCTGAAAATCCATCGTGGGATTGGGAAACAGGCTGATTCTCCATTCCTTCTGCATCGGTGTGCCTTCCCGAATGCCACTACGGCAGAGCCCGTGTCCGGTGGGGACAGCTCACTGCCACCTGCTCCTCCTGGGGCCTGGCGGCAGCAGCCGCTGGGTCCGTCTCGGTCGGAGGGCATGGCAGCGCCACACACGGGGTGGATGACGTCACCCTGGCCCCTGCAGGTGTTAGAGAAGGTTCTGAGCAAGTCCGCCAGCACCTGGCTGTTCTCTCATGAGCGGCCAAACATCGGCTGGGTGCACCGGCCTGTCTGGACTGGCAGCCTGCGAGTTCGCTCTGCCTGCCCGCCCTGTATCCCTGTGCCCGGCGGCCACGCCCCCAGAGCCGGATTCTGATCTTTCTTTGAAAAGACTGTTTCTTAAAAGAAATGCTTTCTTCCTCTGTGAGGCACTCCTGTAGTAAGAGAAGTTGAACAAGAGGCTTTGATCTCATAAGCATCTTTTTAAGTTTGATCTTTTGATCTAATATTTTGTTTCTGTGTACTTAATGACTCGCTTCAAAACCACCTAAATATCAGGTCCAGTAAGACAAATAGTTTCCAAAGCAAAACCCGTACCCGTGCTTGACTGCCACCCGTGACCAAGTGCAAGTAGATTGTTCTTTGCGACTGGCAGATCGATTCTAACCCAGCAGCAGGCGAAGAGGAGGACTTCCCAGGTCGCCTTTGTAACAGCGAGTCACCGACCCGATGGTCCCCAAAGCCGAAACAGCGAGTGACACGCCCGTGACTGCTTCGTCACACCCCTGCCCCCATATTCTTCATAGGGGGTGATAGACACATTGCCTCTTCCGAGCGCCACGGGCTGTTCAGGATTGCCTGGGTCTGTCCGGCGAGGTCTGTGGGGTGACCTGGTTCATTCTTCCTCGGCCCGCGGCAGCACGGGCCCCTGAGCCAGAGAAGCGGGCAGTGGCGGGCACAGGTGCCTCGAGCACTCCCGCCGAGTCACTGGTGGACAAAACACGGCACCCGGGTGTCGGGGGGGGGGGACAGTGACGGTGACTCATCTTTCCCCTTTGCTGCCAACCACGTAGATGAGACTGTCGGTTCCAGAACACAGAGAAGTCACAATAAATTGGAATAGTACCAAACGGGAGCCTAGCTCCGTGGGACGCAACTGACTGCGCTGCTTGTGAGGTTTCAGAGATCTAAGTGAACCGAGCCACCCAGATCTTCAGCCTGCTTCAGAATAGTTATAGTCCTGTGTTCTAGGCCAAGGCCACATCTGGGCCAAAATAATCTATGAGTAAGAATTTAAGATTCTGTGGTTGCCACCCCTCTTTACATTCATGAGTCAGTCCCCGGGCCTTTAAAAAGGAAAAAAAAAAAAAAAAGATAATTAATCTATGCCTTTTGAAGAAAACTTTTACCACTGTGACTAAACATGAGTGTCATGTTGGCTGTCCACGTTGCCATGCGGCCTTAAAATACACTGCGCAGTAATGCACGTTCACAAAACGAGGAAAAACTAGAAACATGCCTGGGGTCCAACAACAGAGAAATGGCTAGGTACACATTGGACGGGTAAGCATTTCAAATTAGTACCTGAGGACTTCGCTGTGGGGCAGGACGGAGTAACAGGACACTGGCTTGCCCTCCTGCTGAAACAAACGGAGGATATTGTGTATGACAGCGGTTTTCAAGACACTGGCCCTCAGGCAGTGAGAACTAGGGACCCCGAGAGACGGTGCAGGAAGAGAGGAATGGTACGACCGGCCCAGCTTGCTGCGCTGCGAGTTTGCAGGTCACAGCACATGGAGGGCCGACTGAGACGGACCCCAGAAGACCCTCTGAGTTGAGGAGACCGTGTGAGAGAGCAGGGTGCGGAGGGGACTGGGCTGCGTGGAGAAGAACCTGGGAAGTCAGTCTGCAGATGGTCCCCTCTGAGTATCAGACACGTGCGAAAGGCCGGGGAGGGACCACCCAAAGGGATTAGAGCACAGGGCCCAGTGCTCACACAGGGCCTGGAATAGTTCCCGTTCCCCCCAGGCCGCCTGGGAGACCGGGAGATTCACGGGCACGGGGTATGGTGCACGGAGAGGTCCTGCCTCAGTCGTGGGGAACGTCAGCCATAGACGGAGCCGTGCTCCGGGCTCACCCCACAAATGGAAACACTGAGACCCAGAAGGATCAAAATGTTTCCAGTAACTCAACTGCATTCCTCCCCCTCCCTGGGAAACACCTCAGGAATACTTATAGAAACACAGAAATAACAAGCAACGAGGAAAATGTCGTCAAATCTCACATCAAAGATTACAAGGTGTGCAAAGAGGCAGAAAAACGGTCCATCGAAACAATTCCAGGAGTGACGCAGCTGTTAGACTTAGCAGACAAGGGTGTTAAAAATTATTATAGCAGAGACAAGAATATGTTAAAAAAAATAAATAGAAGTTTTGGAAATTAAAACAACAATGTCTGAAATGAAAAATACATAGATAAGATTAACATCAGATTAGCTATTTGCAGAAGGCAAATTAGTGAGCTTCAACAAAGACAATAGTTATGACCACTATCCGAAATTAAACACAGAATTGTAAAGATGGATAGAGTACCAGTGACCTTTTGGATAACTTCACGTGGCCTATAATATGTATAATTTTTGACCATATGATTGTAAATATGTAATATAATTGGAGCCTCTGGGGGGAATGAGGGAGGCAGCAAAAATATTTGAAGCAGTAATGGTGGAAATTTTTTCTAAATTTTGAAAACTGCAAGCCCACAGATCTAATATGTTTAAGCCAAGGAATATGAAGAAAACTAAGCCAAAAGCACATTACAATGAAATGGCTCAAAACCAGGGATAAAGAGAAAAATCTCTAAAGCAAGCCAGAGCAAAAAAAATATTACATAGAGAAGAACAAAGGAGAGTGTCAGTGTATTTCTCTTTAGAAACAATGAAGAGAAAAAGACAATAGGGCAACATCTTTAAAGTATTGAAGGGAAAAACTGTCAGCTTAGAACTCTAAATGCAGCTTAAAACATACTTCAAAACTGAAGGAAAGGAAGACATTTTCAGATATACAAAAAGCTGAAAGAATTTAGTATCAGCCGGAAGCCCCCCCCCCCCCGCCCCCCGCACTACAAGAAGAGCTGGCACCATCTTCCTGCAGCTGGAAGGAAGATGCCACCAGATTGACCTGTACCTACACAAAGAAGAAAGAGCAGCAGAAGCCATAATGCCATCCCCGCCGGAAGCCTGCGAGAGCTCACAACAGCTGTATTTGTTCACGGCCAGAAACAGCCCACCTGTCCGCCAACAAGTGATCGGACAGAGAAACCGGTCTGTCCGACCCGCGGAGCCCATTCAGCAATAAGAAGGGACGAATTATCGACACGTGCCGCAACACGGGTGAAACTAGACAAAAGAGTATATGCTGGAGGATTCCATTTCTGTAGAGTTTGATGAAACGCCAGGTCTCAGAAAGCAAGTGACAGAAAGCGGCTCGGTGGTGGCCTGCGGGTGGGGGTTGGGAGGAGAAGGCGGGTGACAGCCGGGCCGGAGGACACTTTGGGGGTGATGGATATGCTTCCCATTTAGATTGTGGGGTTGTTTTCACATGTGTGTGTGTGTGTGTGTGTGTGTATAGTTAGCAGATGGCACAGCGCTGGTCCGTGTAGTTTACCGGGCCAGGTAAGCAAGCCAACGCTGTACAACTTGCCAAAGCGAGTATGTGAAAGGCACATAAAATTAAAAAAAAAAAGTTTTATGAGCCTTATATCAACAAGGTGAAAATAAAAACGTGATACAGGTGGTTAAAAAGAAATAATTTAGAAATACAGTTACATATAGGGGGGGGAAAGTTACTGCAATAATTTTTACCGTTTGTTTTAATAATACAAACATGGAAAACTAGAAGACTGAAAATGCACTCTGTTCTCAGATTTCATCATTTTATGGATCTGAGTTTCAGTTGCTCTATTTAAGGTTATCAAAATGCCCTTAGAAATGTAAGCTTTCTGTGCCACCGTTTCTTTCTGTATAAATGGGGGGGGCGTGAATAAATGCTTAACCTCTAAAATCTTAAATGAGCGGATCCGTTTCTAAACGCTTAGAACGGCACCTGGCCACAGTAAGTGTCGGGCAGCTCCGACCTCGACCAGCTCCCATCAGAACGCTGCCTCCAGGCGTCTTTGGATCCTGGAATGAAAGGCAGAAGGTTGAGCTTATGAGTATTATTGATTCTTCCCCTACATTTTATACTCAGAGAAAAACAACAAAAACAAACAAACAAAAAATAAATAAAAAGAGAGAGAGAGTGAGGAAAGGGACAGGGCTCAAGATGTTTGCTTACACTCCTGACTCTGAGGACGGAGACCCTGGAGCGCTGCTCTGTGTGCTGACGGAGAGGAGGGGACGTGCGGATGTGTGGCCCAGGGTCGCGGACCCTCAAGCCTGGACTGGGGTGGGTGACGTGGGTGGCCAGTCCTGGCCCTCAGCCCTCTCTGAGTTGGGGTTCGTTCCCCTCCCTGTCGGCCTGTGCCTCATCCTCATCCTCACCTCCTCGCTCTGGGCCCCCGACGTGGGCAGGTGGTTTTAATTGTGTCTGACCGATCGTTTTTCACACTCCTGATTTCGGGCCCCTTCATCCTTCTCAGCGTCACATGATGGTTGAGATCAAGGGTTCCGAGCGAGGAGGACCTGGACAGGCCACTTTGCCTCTTGCAGTGGCAGCTTCCTCATCGGTCAGATGAGTAGCGACAGGCTCGCTGTTGCGCTGAGGTCAATGGGGTAACGCAGGTAGAGAATCGTCACTGTTATTGTAAATTCAGACCTAAAAGTCATGTAGACGTTAGTGTTGAGCCACCCAGAATTTCAATTTCTACCTTTTTCCCATCCACCATGTTCCCCCTCTCAGTGTGAGTGAGCCTGTCGAGGACTTACGGAGCCGCGCACGGTCCCCACACAGCCCCACACGCCGGCCGTGGCGGGAGGGAGACGGCTGGCTTCTCCCCTTAGACGCCCCGGAGGCCCACCTCCCGTTCGCGTCCCTTTGGGGCAGAGCGGTTCGAGGGCAGGGCGGTCAGAGGGGGCCCTCCTCCCGTTCGCGTCCCTTTGGGGCAGAGCGGTTCGAGGGCAGGGCGGTCAGAGGGGGCCCACCTCCCGTTCGCGTCCCTTCGGAGCAGAGCGGTTCGAGGGCCAGGGCGGTCAGAGGGGGCCTCCTCCCGTTCGCGTCCCTTCAGAGCAGAGCGGTTCGAGGGCCAGGGCGGTCAGAGGGGGCCTCCTCCTGTTCGCGTCCCTTTGGAGCAGAGCGGTTTGAGGGCAGGGCGGTCAGAGGGGGCCTCCTCCCGTTAGCGTCCCTTTGGGGCAGAGCGGTTCGAGGGCAGGGCGGTCAGAGGGGGCCCACCTCCCGTTCGCGTCCCTTCGGAACAGAGCGGTTTGAGGGCAGGGCGGTCAGAGGGGGCCGTCCGTCCTCCCGTTCGCGTCCCTTTGGAGCAGAGCGGTTTGAGGGCAGGGCGGTCAGAGGGGGCCCACCTCCCGTTCGCGTCCCTTTGGGGCAGAGCGGTTCGAGGGCAGGGCGGTCAGAGGGGGCCCTCCTCCCGTTCGCGTCCCTTTGGAGCAGAGCGGTTCGAGGGCCAGGGCGGTCAGAGGGGGCCGTCCGTCCTCCCGTTCGCGTCCCTTTGGGGCAGAGCGGTTTGAGGGCCAGGGCGGTCAGAGGGGGCCGTCCGTCCTCCCGTTCGCGTCCCTTTGGAGCAGAGCGGTTTGAGGGCCAGGGCGGTCAGAGGGGGCCGTCCGTCCTCCCGTTCGCGGCCCTTTGGGGCAGAGCGGTTCGAGGGCCAGGGCGGTCAGAGGGGGCCGTCCGGGGACAGGTGTGGCAGCAGCTCAGCTGGAGGGAGTCGGTCCTCCCTTGTCTCTCCAGCAAAGACCTTTCCTCGGTCTTGTTGGTCTTTCTGCCTCTGCTCGGGGACGCCTGTAAGAATATGTGTGCGTGTGAGCTGGGCTTCCTGAAGCCCCGGGACTCGCTGACACACTCTCCCTCTACAAGCCCCGAGGTTCTCCTCCATTGCACGCACGCACGCACGCGTGCCCACACTCACACACAGTGAGTGAGGCTGCTGTCGAACAGCCCCCTCAGTCGGACGCAGATGGTGTTTGTAGGGAGGCTGAGATCCGTGTGGTCCACGTCTGCACCTCTCCTCACACAGCTCCTCACTTCCTGGGCCCCGTGTGCTCACACTCACCCTGCCACACACACAGTTACTGCCGTGAGCCTCTTCCCTCGTGAGGAGGTGGTTTCAGCAGGTCCCGTGCCTGGCATCCTGGTGCCACTGCGTGGAGATCTGCTGTCTGGTGTTTGCTTTTCTAAGTCCTTGGGTCGGGCCCTCTGGGGGAATCGGCGCAGCCCCGCCCTGCATTTCCCAGAACTTCCCTTGGGCCAACCTCGGTGTAGTCTCACGTCCACAGCAGGTCCACAGTCATCATTCTCTGCCAGTTAAAACTGTTTTCTCCTCACTGCCTTTGGACCTGGCCATTGTAGTTAGCCAGATCAGGCCTAAAAGATGTCCCAACCCTGCGATGTTACATTCAGCATTTGAACTTACTGGACTTCAACGGCCAGAAACCAATGTGGTTATGAACAGTGTCTAAGCAGCAATGGATTTCCACTGCCCCGCAGAGAGCTGAGGGAACTGGCCGGCCTCAAAGGAGGAAGGGAGGTGTGGATAATTTCCTTCTAGAAAATAATCCTGTCTTAGGGGTGAAGAGGGACAACGGTCAGACGCTCAGCAGGCCACGCCCAGGGCCTCCGGGGTTACGGGGGGGGGGGACCACCAGGGAGGCTGAGTCTGGGCAGAGGGCAGGGAGGCCACCGGCTGGGTCGAGGAGCGTGCCAACCCCGGGAGGAGGATGGGAAGGTCAAGTGGAGGACGCGAGGCCGTGGGCACGGGGGGTTCCCACTGAGATCCGCGCTCCTGTACCGCCTGGCAATTCAGACTTGGCTCCCCACCCATTTTCCTTTGCAAATCCGGAATCAGGTGCCCCTCGCTTTGACCCTGGCACGGAGGCCGCCGTCTGGGCCGCGTGGGCTCGGCCATTCCCTCGGGGCCAGGCTCTGCCCGTGGCGAACGTCAGCCTCCCCTCCCCAGTCAGACCCGTCCCCCGGGCTCTGTGCGGGTGCTCCTGCAGCCAGGGCTCTGTGCGGGTGCTCCCGCAGCCAGCTCCTTGCGCCCTGTTCTCTGCCTCTCCTGCCCCAGCCTTCTCCTCCTGGAGGAGCCCCAACATTCGGATGCCGCAGCTCCGGGCCTCCATGCTGCTGGGTCTGTGGCGAGTCACAGCTGAACCGAGCTTCCGGCGGAGCGTGGCAGAACGCCTCCATCCTGGGCCACCTGGGCCGCCTGGACCAAGGACGATGCTCCTTATGCCCCAGCACATTCGGGGCGTCAGTGTGACACCTCTGTCCCCTGCGGAGAGCCTGTGTTCACAGGGGTCTGAGCCAAATCAGAGGAGCCAGGCTTTGTGACTGGGCCAGCCTCGTCTACAAAACCCCCCTTCCTTAGAGAGGCCCTGTGCAGATTCCCACGGGGACCCCCTCACTCCCTGGTGGTCAGCGGGTGTACTGACAGGAATGAGTCCTTAGGGAGCCCTCTAGATTTCTCTGAGATCAGCCCCCCGCTGCCAGCCCTGGTCAGAGCCTCACCTGATGTTGAGGAACACCAGGCCGCTCAGTGGACCAGGGAGGCGCGGACGCCGTGAGGCAGCCAGGTGTGCGGGGAGTCCCCCCCACCCCCCGTCCCGCCCGGACTGCTCAGCGCCCCGCGGAAGACGGGCTGAGCACGTGGCCCAGGAGCAGGGCAGCCCGTGTTAGCTCACTCTCGCTTCAGTCTGAATGGGCAAGGTGAGGCCTGGCAGCGGCCGAGGAGTGTCTGGAAGGACCCAGGAGGAGCCGCAGCAGGCGGGGGGGGGGGGGGGGGGGGGGTGTGTGTGTCCAGTGACAAGGACGTAGCCTGTCTCGGTCTGCAGTTGGTAGAAATGGCTTTGAAGTAGCATAAAGACCTCAGCTGAAGAGGAGACAAAGTGTATGTTAAGAGAACAAAATAAAGGGGCTGGATGGATAGGTTTATTTTTGAAATTTAAACCCTCTGAAGTAGAGTTGTCATAGTTACCTGCTTGTTTGTGCTTGTATTCGTGAGATCTGAAGGCCATGGAATGGAAATCACCCTCCCCTCTGTGGAGTGGTGTCTGCTCTGACAGGCCCCGGGCTGCCCGGCCGCTCCTCTCCCGCCCCGGTCCCTGTCCCTGTCCCTGTCCCTGTCCCCGTCCCTGTCCCTGTCCCCTGTCCCGGTCCCTGTCCCCTGGCCGGGCCTGGGCCTATCCCCTGTCCCTGTCCCGGTCCCTGTCCCGGTCCCTGTCCCCTGTCCCTGTCCCTGTCTCCTGGCCGGGCCTGGGCCTGTCCCCTGTCCCTGTCCCTGTCCCGGTCCCTGTCCCTGTCCCCTGGCCGGGCCTGGGCCTGTCCCCTGTCCCGGTCCCTGTCCCAGTCCCTGTCCCGGTCCCTGTCCCGGTCCCTGTCCCTGTCCCCTGTCCCCTGTCCCTGTCCCTGTCCCTATCCCCGTCCCGGTCCCTGTCCCCTGTCCCTGTCCCCTGGCCGGGCCTGGGCCTATCCCCTGTCCCTGTCCCTGTCCTGGTCCCGGTCCCTGTCCCTGTCCCCTGTCCCCTGTCCCCGTCCCCGTCCCTGTCCTTGTCCCCGTCCCCGTCCCTGTCCCGGTCCTGTCCCTGTCCCCTGTCCCCTGCCCCGGTCCCTGTCCCTGTCCCAGTCCCTGTCCCTGTCCCCTGTCCCTGTCCCCTGGCCAGGCCTGGGCCTGTCTGGGGGCGCACGACCACCTCTCTGCCGCACACACTCAGGATCGCGCGATGGAGACCTCTGTGACGACACGCTCCTGTACCCGGGCCCACGGCCTGCCCACCCCGACTCGGGGGGCAGCCACCTTGCTCTCCAGCCCCCAGACCGTTTCTACGTAGAGGAGCTCCCCCGGAACAGTCTCTGGGCTTCCAGGGGGCGATGGCGGGACTCCCGTTTGCGAGCGTGCTCCGTGCTGCACCACGATGGGAGGAAACAAGTGCCCGTCGAGGTGCCCGGTTCTCTGAGGCCTTACGTGAGGTCTGGAGGCACCAGGCCTGGCTCTGTCCCTCAGTGACCGCTCTGTCCCGGACACGCCACTGTCCTTTCTGTCCTTGAAGCTTTGACTGTGAGCTGAAGTTGCTGGCAGATGTTGGGTCCCTGCTGTCATCGGGGACGTGAGACACTCTTGTTCGTTCGCACTTGGGAAGCTGAGGCCCACCCGGACTGTCCCATGGGGGTCATGCGCGAAGCCACCACCCCACTGTCCGTGAGCCTGGTGGGAAGTGACCATTCTACAGGACGCGCTCAGAGTTTTGGTCATTCCAAGCGACGCGTGCGTGCCGATCGACAGGCCGCCCTGCTGAAATGACCCGGCAGAAGGCTGAGCAAAGCGACGTCGTTCCTCAAAGCACGTTGTCAGCATTTCCCTCCACCCTCCCTCGCGCAGAAGTGGAGGGACTCCCTTTCTCGGTTGATCTTAATGTTAAGCTCCAATTTCCAACTTTTAAGTCATTTTTCCTGTACAGACCCCGTGTTTTGAATGATTCCTGTCTGCCCAGGTGAGCGGCATGCATTTAGTATAATTCGCGTTTCCGTTCTGATGGATTTTAGCTGTACAGCTCCCAGTCAGATGTCTGAGCAGCAGCACGAGATAATGACTAGCCCTCCACATTCGGTTGACAGATTTTCAACATAAAGCGGAGAAATGGGAGGCAGGCTGACTGTTTGCGGGAAATGGACACCTGCCATTTGAAGTTCTGAAATAATGAAATCGACTCATGGACTCAAGAGTTCCAGGAACCTGTGCTCTAGTACCTCACTGCACAATAAAGCTGAGTTTGCTTGTCTGGGCTTACGGGGATGACCGGAGCGCTGGTAATGAAAAGGGGAGCCGCAGGCAGAGGCACTGTGTTTGTACCCCGCGCCAGCCCCGCGTTGCATTCTGTAGTTTCTGAAAGACTCCCGAGATGCTCTTTCGTGACTACTCTCATCACGGCTGCGAGAAGTTCTCCAGGAGCGGCTTAGCCACAAATCCGGTGTCACCAGGAACGCGTCACCTCTACTCCTTCGTTCCCGCGGTAGGGAGATGTGTCTGTCGAGTCGGAAGAGCAGAATCTCCGCTCTTGAGCGCCTTGAACAAGAAGGAGGTGGGTGGCTTTGGGGCAGACCCGCAGCCTGGCTTTTAGGAAAGCTTAGTTTAGACAGGAGGTCGAAGGCCACCGAGTCTGGTGGAGACCGTGGACTGTTCTAAAGGCAGGCTGGCCTCCGTCTGGGTTTATAACCTCCAGTGGCCTGACCGGAGAGACCGCACGCAGGGGCAGAGGGGATGTTCACGCCTGGGGGTCAGCCATTGCAGAGCCACTCGAAATCCGGATATTTGCAAACTCGACTAATTACAGAAAACTGTAATTGGCCATAGGACAAAATAATTGAGCAAGGCAGACGGACACTCTTATCTCTCCAGGATCACCCGCATTCCCCTTGACGCGGGGTTCACTCTAAACCCCGCGTCAGACCTGTGTGCCGGGTAACGCGCTCTCCTTACTGCTTTTCCGTTTCCCTGCGGAAGGATGTCCGGTTCCGCCCGCTGTCCAGTGATTAGGAACAAAGCTGCCGTAGACTTCTGTGGACAGGTTTTGTGTGGACGCAAGTGTTCAGTTCACTGGGGCAGGTACCTAAGAGTGGGGTCGCTGGGCTGCAGGGCGAGGTAATGTTTAATTTTACGAGAAAGAGCCAAACTGTCTTCCTGAGCGCTGCACTCCTCTGCCTTCCCACCAGCAGTAAGTGGGAGTTTCTGTCGCCCTGGCCAGCGTTTGTCACTGGCGGTTTTATGAATGTTAGCCTCGCGAACAGGTGTTAATCTGCGTTTCCCTGATGACCTGTGACACTGAGTATCACTTCGTGCGCTCGTCCACCACCCATAGACCTTCTTTGGTGAAGTGTCTGTTCAGATTTTCTGCCTATTTTAAAAATTCGGTAGGTTCTGTCATTGAGCTTTAAGAGTTCCTTCTGTTTAGAAGAACAAAGTTTGTCATACTGATAAAGTCCAATATGTCATTTTTTTTTTTTTTTCCATTCAGGGATCAGGCTTTAGTGTTGTATCTAAACACAGCAACAAACCCAATTCCACGTGGATTGTCTCCCGTATTTTCTTCCAGAAGTTTTGTGGTTTCAGGTGTTACATTCAGCTCCATCATCCACTCGGGATTATGTCTTCTGTTGGTGTAAGATAGGCGTCTAGGTTCATACATATGAGCATCGACTTGTTCTAGCACTCTTTGTCCAAAAGGCTGTCTGTCCTTCCTTCACTTGATGATCATCGCACATTTGTGTAAACATGTATTTCTGGGCTCTTGATCCTGTTCCATTGATCTCTGTGTTTATCTCTTTGCCAGTGGCACAGCATGTGGCTACTGTAGCTGTGGAGCACACCTTAAAATCGGGTACTACGGTTCCTCCAACTGTATCCCCCCTTTTCAAACATGTTTTAGCTATTTAGTTCCTAAGATTTATAGATCCTAATTTTAGAATCAGCTAGTCCATAGCTACAAAAAGTCCTGCTTGGATTTTGATAGGAACTGCTTTAAACCTAGATTTAGGGGAAATTAATATCGTTACTATACTGAATCTTTCAATCCATGAATATAGTATGTCCATCTGTTTAGGTTTATACCTTTGAATTTTGTCAGAATGTGCTTTATGACCCAGCATATGGTGTATTTTGAAAAATTTCCATATATCCTGCAGTTATTAGGTGGATTTTTATATCTAGACGTGTAAATTGGGTCAGGTTTGTTAATCTTGTTGTATAAAACTTTTCTGTCCCCTCTGACTTTTATTTGCAGGTCACTGGGAGAGATTGAAAAGTAACCCCACCATGATTATGGATTTGCCTGATTTTCACTTCGGTCCTGTCATATTTTGTTTTATGTATTTTGAGGCTATTAGGTGCACTTAGAATTTAGATTTGGCTTTTTTCCACCTAGTTGATTGATCTTTTAATAAATAGAAGATGTCCCTTTTTATCTGCAATTATGATCATTACCTTGAAGTCTACTTTGATAGCCTACTGTGGTCAAATCGCACAGTTTCCAGCGAATTCTTTGGGCTTTGTTTCTGCCTATATGTACGTCAGTTTCACATGATGCTATTTTGGTCCATTCCTTTGACCACATAATTCTCACTATGTTTTCTATTTGCACCTTCTGACTAGCCTTGTGAGTGAACGTAATCTTATGATCTCTTTGCAACCTGTTGGGTGATGTTTTTGGAGCTCACACAGTCCCACGGTGGGGCGGGTCAGCGCAGTGGGTCTGGGTGTAGCTCAGCGGACCTGCGTGAGGCCCAGTTTTGAGAAAAATCACGTGGGAATCCTCGCTGAAGACCCCTTCAATATAAGCTTGTGCTTACTTCAGACATAATTGAATTAACAGCCGACATTTTCAAACAGCAGCCGTTTGAACTGCTCCAGTGGGGTGTGATTCCAGAACAATTCACATGCAGCTCTTTTAAAACGCAGCTCTCTGCAGAAAGCACCCCCGAGGCAGCTGGACCCGCAGCGGGGCTCCGGCACACGCAGGAACTGGGACTGGGAAGGTGCAGGTTCATCAGGGTCCACGTGACGGTGTAGTCACCCGGGTGCCCTTCCTGTCGCTGTGATTTAGAAATATTCAGCCGCCTCTTGAGAGCTGGGGAGGTGACGATCTAGCCTTGGTTGCTGTGATCAAGTGCAGAGGACAGTTGAGCAGCGAGGCCACCGCGGCCAGCCTGGGCCCAGCTTCCTGGCGGGGCGGCTCAGGCTCCCTGGCCGTGCTGTGCTGGCCCCGCACCCTCACTGAGCCCCCACTGAGCCCCCGCGCCCCCTGTAGAACACGCTGCGCGCTTCCCTTGCAAGGTGAGGCTGTGAGAAGAGGGAGTGAGAAAATGCACAGGGGACTGCAGAGCCTTGGAGAGTTAGGTGCCATACAAATGTTTATTCCAAAGTATTTTTAAAATAACAATCGGAGATAAAAAAAAAATAGGATATGAGTGGTGAGTTAAGAGGAGCAAGTGGAATCCTAGAATCCAGGTTCGTTCCTAAAGCTTTCCCTGCCTGGCAGGACATGGACCCGCTTTGTGGAAGGCTGAATGGAAGTCCGGGCTCGATCAGTGCCCGTCTGCGTCCCTTCCTGCCCCAAGAGTTTATGATTCTGCACGCAGGTGCTGTGGACAGGGGTGCAGTCAGCAAGGCCCCCAGGGGAGGGGTCAGTGACCTGGTTTGGTTATGAGTGCTTCTCTCAGGCTCCCCAGATCGCCAGGTACCTAGAATCATGATTCTTTTCTCCATCAAGATGAGGTTGTGGTCCTGGCTGGTTTCTCAGTGGATAGAGCATTGGCCTGGTGTATGGACATCCTGGGTTCGATCCCTGGTCAGGGCACACAGGAGAAGTGACCATCTGCTTCTCTCTCCCTCTCCCTCCCTTTTCTGTCCCTCTCTTTCTCCTCTTCTTCCCTTTCTTTCCCTCTTTCCCTTCTTTCCCTTCTTTCCCTCTTCTCCTCCCATAGTCAGTGACTTGATTGGTTCAAGCATTGGCCCCAAGTGCTAAGGATAGTCTGATTGGTCCAAGTGCATCATCGCCAGGCACTAAAAATAGCTCAGTTGTGAGCATTGGCCCAGATGGAGGTTGCTGCCTGGATCCTGGTCAGGGTGCTTGCAAGAGTCTGTCTCACTATCTACCCTCCTGTCACTTAAAAAAAAAAAAGGAATGAGGTTGTGTTGGGCCCAGAGCCTCCAATGACACATGAGACCATTGGGTCCTGGCACTGACAACAGTGAAGTTCACTCACTTGTAACTTGGCTTTAACTAAAAAGTTTAGGCTTCCAGAGCACAAACCCTCCTGAGTGATCCACAAGGGGTACCCCAACCTGACCAGGCACAACCCCAGCCTCAAGTGACCCCCTCATGCTCACCCTCAAGGGTCACCACTGTCTGCCTTGGCCCCATGGTTAGCACCACCTGTGGGGTGGAGCTGGGGGCACGCCCCCCAGGCCCCAGGTAGCCTGAGACACAGGGTGCCCGTCCAATGGGATGAGTCAGGGGTGGGCCAGCCAACCGCTGTCTTCTGCCTCCCTTGCAGGTCACCTCCAGCGAGCAGCACCGGGAGAGCCTCAGGCACGCGGGCAGCCTCCTGCAAGCCCTGGCGCGGCTGGCCCCGGCCGAGGGGTGAGTAGGCCCCGGGGGGCCCGTGCAGCTAATGGGCTCAGAAAACCCCTCGCCCAGTGCTTCCTGTCCTCCTGCCTCCCCCACTCCCTCTGGGCAGGGGCCACCATCGTCCAGCCAGTCATCGCCCCCTGAGGCCCCTCCTTCGGTCTGTTCCTCTACCCCTAGGGGTCCCCACCATGCGAATGGGGGTCAGCAGGAGGAGGGAGAAAAGCAGAATGACTTAGCCCCACGGTGGGAAGGGCAGTGTTCCCATCTGCAGGAGTCAGAGGGGAAGCGGGGAGTGGACGATGGATGACCGGTGGGAGATGTGATAAACCCGCTACTCTAGCCAGAGAAATGTCTACACCGGGCGGCTCAGCGCTGGGCGGAGGCTGCTGCTGTGGAGTTGTCTTGTGTGGGCTTTGTTCAGACGGCTGAAGGTTCTCTAATGTTCACCAAGGAGTGGCTGGCAGCGTCCCCGGTTCTGGTGTGGCACCGCCGGAGGGTGACGTGCCCTTTGTGTCACTGGGCCTTCTGGGGCTGCTCTGGTGGGCGGGGGTGGCGGGCAGCATGGCTCCACCAGACCAGCCCGGCTCAGCGGGGAGCAGGCTGGATGCAAAGGCCCTCCCGCTGTCCCTCAGGGCCTTTGCTGCGCGGAGCGGGGACGCACAGCCCTGGCACCTGGGTCCTGCCACCTCCCACTGCGACCGCCTGTCATACAGCCCCCCTCCTCCGGTTATTTGGCAACAGCTCTGTGTCTGTGTGGTCAGGAGTGCGCCGTGAGCTGCTTTTACACTCACGGGAGAGGCAGTGCCCGGAGCGCACACGTCTCCGCCAGTGCCCTGGCCAGAGGCCTCGTTCCCACCACCTGGCCCCGGGTCTGGGAGGGGCTGGGCTCGGAACTCAGGTCAGCCGTCCTGTAGCACCGGCCTGCCTTCCTGGCCACATCTTTAGAGAGAAAACTTAGAGCCTCCAGAGCAGACTGTGTGACAGCCAGAACCTGAGAGTGTGAGGGTAGCTGGGCCTGCCAGTCCTCGGCAGCACAGTGTCTGGAACATTCTAGAACGAGGCGCGCAGACCAGGCAGCCCCGTCTCCTGGGAGGTGCTCACTCTGAAGGTGGGAGCTGGCATCCGGCGGCCCCGCCATGATGCTGATGGTCCGTGGACTGGGGCTGCAGGGGTCCACCCTCAGGGACATGCACCCCCTACCCTTGAGCAGGGTCGCCAGAGGTGCCATAGAGCTTATAGCCTTACGCTTAGTTAGTGTTAGTGCCACGATCAAAGAGAAACCACATGGAGATCAAGAGCAAGTTGTGTGCGGGTATCCGCACTTCTGTTGGCTGCTGTTGTCTGATGTCACTTCCGGTGATGGCCCAGGGGGCTTGACTAGTGACTCAGTGAGTGCAGTAGCCCCTTTTTCCTCAGGCCATGGTCCCAGAGCACACGGAGGTGGCCAGAGGTTGTGGTCACAGCCCTGAGCCCAAGCTGCTGTGCCATCCCCACCCTGGGCAGAGCAGGGACATGCGGCCCTGGCACCTGTGTCCTGGCCACCTCCCACTGCGACCCCCTTTCATGCAGCCCCCACCCCTGCTTATTTGGCAACCGCTTTCTTTCCGTGTAGTGGGGAGTGTGCCATGAACTAATTTTACGCTTCAAGGCTCTCTGCTGTGTCATTCTTTTCTTTGCCAGCGGTTGTTTCTGCACAGGTTTAAATGTGTCTCTATTTGCTCCAGTAACAAAGTTTCCATTTTATGCCTTTAACTGCACATCTACACCCATAAGAAACCCAATGCTCCTGGCTGATTGGCCAGTAAGTGGCCATATGGAGGAGTCCACCTTTGGAGTGGGTCTGGGGTCTTTGGCATTTGGTACAGGCCAGCTGCAGGCAGAGGCCAGGCAGGGCCGGGCCTAGCTGCTCTCTGACTTGCTGTCTGCCTTGCACCAGCGCACCTGGCCAAGGAGGTTCAGAGTCTGAGAGTGGCGGGCCAGCTCAGGGCTCGCTTCGGGGTGCCGGCAGGGCCAGCTCTGCGTGCACTGGGGCTGTGGCAGCCGGGTTCTCGGCGCTCAGCTGGGCCACACGGTCTGTGTCGGGTGCTGCCGAGGGGCAGCCCTGGGAAGGAGGCAGCACCTGACCCTGCCTTTGGTTCTTCTCCCAGTTCATCTGACAGTGTGGTGGCTTCTTTGGCCCTGGAAATCCTCCAAGCTGTTGGACAGTAGGCCAGAAAGCACGAAACACAGGCCTGCCTGTGGCATCGACCCTCAGCTCCGCAAACAAGGTCAGCTCCCAGGCAGGCTCGCCACCCACCTGCAGCTGTACTGGGACCTAATAAAGTCAGCTGAACCCAGACTTCCGGCTGAAGCTCTCTCACTAACTCTGGGCCCTACAAACCCGAGACGAACAGAGCTCCTCCGTTCCCGTGGGACCGTCAGAGCCCCAGGTTTGCCAGCCGGTCTGAGAACGTGCTTTCCCTCCGCGTGTGGGCCACTGTGCGTGCACTAGAGCATACAGCAGCCTCCGCCCGGCTGCCGCGTCTGGGCCTCCCCGCCTGTCCTGCGGACGTAAGGCAGGACCCAGCCTGTTCTGTCGGCCCAACTCCAGGGCGAGCCCAGGGAAGGCTGAGCCTCTTGTCTTCTCTCACTTTTGCTGCCTGGCTTTTCTTCATTCCTGGGACAAACCGATTCTAAGAACCTACTAACAGGCACAGGTTAGTTTGCCTGAAGAAAAGACAAATGCTCCAGGACACTGGCTTCCCTGACGGTCTGCCCGCCTAGATAGGTTGATGGCATTAGGGTAGACTCATCCCCAGCTTCTACCAGTTACCCCGTATCCTTGAACCCTTTCCAGTTCCGTGTACACACACACACACACGCGCGCGCTCGCCTTCAGAACCGCCTCTGAGAGAATCAAGCCCGTGGAAATATCTGGTGGCCAGTGCAGAGAGGTGTGGAACTACAGCACTGAGGAATCGGGACTGGATGGGAGGAGGGGTCCCAGGCAGCTTGGAGCAGGTGAGCAAGCTGACAGCCCCCCTTGGTTGCCGGGCCTCAGTGTCCGATCTGCACAAGGAGAGCCAGACCGGGTCTAGAGCTGCTACCCGTCCCCAGCTATGGGCCTCGTCAACCCTGCCCCAGGTCTGGGTGGGACTGTCCCATACAGAACGGGTGGGACAGGCAGAAGCGGAAGCCAGGTGGGCACACAGGTCGCCCGTCTCCGCTGCAGCTCAAGGAGCTGTCCTGCTGTCACCAGCCCCACTTTCCACAGTGAACTGGATAGTCTGCCAGGTTCATTTGACTTCATAATGAAAACAGCAACTTTGTACCCAACTCTATCTAAGCATGTATGTCAGTTGCCTTATTTAATCCCCACCACAACCTGCAGAAGCAGGGCTTCTTAGCTTCGTTTCAGAGACGACAGAGCTGAGGCTCAGCCAGCCCACTTGCACATTGACCTCAGGACTCGGGCTCCATAGCCCTGTGTCCCCAGTGGGTGTCCAGAGCCCGAGCTGTAAATAGCTGGGTGTAGGAGGGAGTCCAGCCGGCAGCAGACAGCTCCCTCTCATCTCTCTTAGCCTACTTACTGCCCACGGTGAGGCCACACACTCGGTCCACTGGGTGGCATGCCCCTGCAGCCCTGGCCTGGCTGGACGGCCTGTGCTTGGGGCAGGGGCGGGGGCGGGCACTTGCCGATGGGGCAGCCAGAGGCCGGGCCTTTAGCTCCAGCTGCTTTGTCTCCTGGGTCCAGGGAAGAGGCACAGGTCTCGTGTTTTCCCAGAAAACCTGTTCTCTCCCCTAAATTCAGTTCCTAGGGAACCACCCAAAAATTCCAGGCTTGGGAGTACTCAGGGAAGGTACTTGCCCGTTCCCAGTGAGCAGGAAGAAGTCTTTGCTGTTCAAAGTAAGACAGGCAGGATTTAACGTCCCCAAACCTTTTTGTTGAGTGGACCGTTCCTGGCCCTTGGGCCCCACAGCTCTGCCATGTGAGAGGTTCACCTGAGTGGGCAAGGGCAAAAAAATTAAGGTCCCAAACAGGGCTGCTGCCCTGCCAAGCCTCGTCCCCTGGTGTAAGGCTGTGACCTCCTGAAGTCAGGGGAACCTCGCCCTTCTCACCAGTGGTAAAGCAAGCACACAGCCCAGTGTAAGCTCAGAGGTGGGGATGGGGGCAGGCTGGCCGGGCAGGCAGGGCAAGGCCGAGCACAGTACCCTCTCCTGCCTTCCCCACGCGAGAAGCTCACAGCCTCGTGCGGCTTCCCAGGCTGGCCCCAGTTCCAAGCAGAGGGGCCCCTCGTCCCCATCAGAGCTCTCGGGATTGACCGTGGTCAGGAGGTCCAGACCCGGGCCCCTACTGGACCCCCTTCCTACCACTTCCAGGTTCCAACCATGTGCTCTCCAACTGGCCACGAGCCATTGGCCAAGCCTCCAGGATGAAGGGTGTCGCTGAAGCTAGCAGGTCGGAGGCAGGGAGGCAGCGGGGTGGCCGCCACCTTGCCCTTCACTAACAAGAGGCCTGAAGCACCAAAACCTGTCTCACTCCGGCCCCGGAACCGGAGCTCAGCGACTGGCCCTGTGAAGGACCACCTGCGGTGGCGGAGAGGGCAGCGTCCCGTCTTGTCTGTGCGCCCGGCTCCTGGTACTT
This sequence comes from Saccopteryx leptura, assembly GCF_036850995.1. Taxonomy (NCBI): domain Eukaryota; kingdom Metazoa; phylum Chordata; class Mammalia; order Chiroptera; family Emballonuridae; genus Saccopteryx; species Saccopteryx leptura. Next base: position 12,482,282 of record NC_089512.1, read on the forward strand.
CCCTTACCACCAGGAGGTTCTCCAGTCCCCGACGAGGCCCCGGGTCAGTTCTGGGAACGCAGGGCAGGCAGTCCGTGCCCAGCAGCACAGCGCCGAAAGCGGGGGCCCGGGTACCTCAGGCTCCTGTGCGCGGTGAGAGGAGCTGGGTCTCCCCCCACCCCCTTACAACGGAGAAACACGACGTAGAAACCCATGATACACGGACAGATGTGGGGAGGGCTGTGGGACTCGGCCCTCGGGGGCGTTGTCTGGAGTGGGGTGGGAGCCAGCGTAGCACAAGGTTAGGAGGCCCCATGAGCCTCCAGGTTCAGTGGGGCTGAGAGGGAAGTGTGGGAACAAAGAAGCCACGGCCTAGGACAGGGACCAGGGAGGTGTGGAGTGCCGATGTGAGCCGAAAGAGACTGGCTTTTACACCCCATTCTGGCCTCTTACTGGAGGCCGGTGGTCCCGAGCCCACCAGGGTCTCAGGGTGGGGAGAGGGTGCGACACCCCTCCCCTCCAGAGTGATGAGAAAAGGAGGCTGTACCCTCCAGCCCTTCCATCGTCCTATAACTGCCTGGGTGGTCGTGGGGTGTGTGTGTGTGTGTCTCAGGGCAAGGCAGGCAGCCGTCTCACCTGCTAGGACAAACAGCTGTCCATCCACCCAGTTCTTTGCTTATGACACCAACCAGCACAACTCAGCTCTTCTGTTTTCATCACAGTAATCAAAACAAGAATGACAAAGCTTGCTTATCTCAAGAGCTATCCCTGTCAAGGATGCCAATCGTCTGATCAAAGTCTCGTGTCTAGAACATGGACTCCAACATGAAAACGCTTCACTCCCCCGCTCACTGTGGTCATGCAGTGGAGTCCAGTGTCGGTTCCACGTCACCATCCTCAGTGAACCACTATCCTGATTCCTGCAGTAACCTGGTAACTGCCTTTTCAGTTTTACCGTCCATGGCTGATTTCCTTAAAGTGGCTGGCCCCTTCTTTGGACCAGGGAAGTCCTACAGTAGCATTTCATTCTTCTGATAGGTCTGAGACACAGCCAAACTACTCTGCGAAGCCCTAGCCCTTTACTGCGGGGTGGCCACTCGGTGTGAAGGAAGCGGTTACTGGACACATGGGCTTCCAGCGTGGGCTGTCACACAGCCTGCCAGGCCCTACCGGACCTTGAGGCAAAAGAAAAATCATTAATACTGATACTGTTTTTATTTGTTTAAAATTGATAGTTTTTTGGTCATGGTATTTTTTCTTCATTAGTTTCAGTTTTATCCAAATGGCTACCCACCGTGGGTCAGAAGCAGCCCTCCTCGAGCACAGAACACTCTTGAAAGCCAGCACAAGTGTGAACAGCTCTCCTGCGCCTGCCCGGGGGGTGAAAGTGGAGACTGCACCAGGATGACTGGCTCACCTGGCACACGGCTGGCAGGAGGCCCGTTCTGAGTCTCTCTGATTATGTTCAGATAAACATCTACACTTCAACCACCTTAATTATCAGTTCAAGGTGCAGATGAAGGAATTCCCCTCTCCAAATGAGTCACTTATGTGAAGGTGCCGCAGCTCCGAACCCAAGTAGTTCGTCGTTCATTATTACCCCGGGGAGTCTGGGGTAGGGGTGCCTATGTGGCTTTCAGTTTTGCTCTATGTCTCCCCAAGACTAGATACATGGCTTGGAACTAAAGTAGCCCTTGGTCATTTGGGCAAGATGACACACACAAGCACAGCACGAGGACAGGCTGAAGGAATCCTGGCTGTAAGGTCTGTGCTCAGGGTCCTTTAGTTGGAGGTGGTAGAATCTCTCTTATACAAGCTCAGAATTAATCAGTGTTCAAAGCTGAACCAATTTTTGATGCCATGAATGTAGGACCGAGTGCTAGGGGACTTTGGTGAACAATCCCATCTAGAGGGGAGGCTCTACCATTTACGACTTAAGTCCGTTCGCTGTGAATGTGAGTACACTTACTGCCCTCACAAACCACTTACTAACAAGGAAAACAGTGACACAGTCGAATGAATTAAAAGTTTAATTCTGAACCATTTTTATAACTGCATTTTCTCTCAAAGCATTGTATCACAGCAGGTTACACAACTTTGGGATAAAAGGCAACTGGTAAACTGTCCAAAACAAGGTTCCAATAACACCTTACTGATTACCCACCCATACATATCCCAAATAAAGTTTCCGGTCAAAAACAGGAAATAGATCCACCTGCTTATTTTGAGCATATTAAAAAGGAAACTAATTGGACCATTTCTATTTATCTATTTTATACAAAAAGGCTACACAATGTTACACTTTATTCAGATTACAATTAGAGTGATTATGAATTAGTGTTCTACACCATTACTCAATTCTTAAAAATTAGAAATTGCTGTAGCAGTATTCACTATAACTTAACACTACAAGACTTAAAAAACTAACGGTTACTGCAAAAAAAAAAAAATTAAAGAGCTACTTCAAAGCAAGCAAAGTCAGTACCATTACAGATATTAAAAAAAAAGATTTTAACAAGCAAGGCTAGAGTTTGATAAATTCCATCTTGTGATCCATTCTTGTGCATTCTTCAATTCTTGAGTCACTCCCAAAATCCATTTGTATTGTTACTCCTCGACCAAAAAGGACCAGAACAAAAAGTTTACTTCAATTGTTCCCATAGGAAACTCAGCTTGGTTAGTGTGTCAGGCACTTTCTGAGATACCAGCCCACCCCTTGAGCCCTCTCAGCAACTCTACAGGCCAATCACAATGCAAGTTCAGACAATACAGCTGTATAAAGAGAAAAAGGCTGCTATTAATGTTTAAAACAGCAAATGTTACTCATCTGAGTATTAAGTTGCAAAAGCTGTGGCAAAAAACATTAAAGTTAATAACTTCCACACATGACCACGTAACAACCAGAAATCTGAGAACATTCAAATGTTCTAAGACATCTCCTTTCAGAGTCTGTGTCTGTTTCTGTGGCAGATTTACAAACAGGCCTAACCCACTCCCACCTACCAACCAAGTCTTTCTGAAGCTCTGTAGGCAGAGTAAAAGCATTTTACCCAAACTGGCTTTTTTAACTTCTTACCTAAAGGATGATTTACAGGTCAGTATCAAACCAGGCCAGCTGATTGCTGTCACCCGGAGGCAGCCCATCCATGAGGTCCTGGGCGTGCCCCAGATCTGGGAGCCCATCAACGGGATAGTCAGCACCAGGGTGGTGGCCACCCATCTCATGCTCCATCATGGGGTCCATACCCAACGCGTCCTGGCCATACCCACCGGAGTGGAAAGAACGATAGCTGGGGTCTAGAAAGGCAGGGCGAGAGGAGAAAGACAGAAAGGTGAGCACCGAGGGCAGGGGGCTGGGGACTGCAAGCCTATCAGCGAGCGCTGCTTCCCGGCCTCTTCACCTTGTAGCTTTCTTCAGCCAAGTCATTACCCAATGCCAGGCCACCCAGGGGACTATGAAGTCTGTTTCCACAAAGCGCAGACATACAGGTTCTAGTCACACCACCAACTTGCCCTGAACATTTTGCATGTGCCCAGGCAAAGCCTCCGGAGGAACAGCAGCAGTGTGAGACCACCCAGGCACTGAGAAGTCATGAGCAGGACATGAAGGCAACAAGCAAGTCTGCAGATGTAATCTAGCTGTTGAAAAGTCTGGGTGATACCAATGAAACCTTTACATGTTTTGTCTTAAGGGATGACATCTGTATGTCTATCAAGGTAAGAAGCTATGGGCTTTAGTGGTTTAATAATCAGGAAAAGAAGATTATGAACTGAAGGTGAACAGTTATGGCTGTTTGTGGTCTATCCCATGCTCCATCTCCCTTACCAAGAGTGGTATGATCAAGGTTTTCTAAAAAACTAATTCGACTATGTAACTACCTACCCCAGACCTGAGCTTGGGGACAAAAGTTGACTCCCATTTCCTGGGTGGACTGTAGACCCAAGTGTTATGGATTCTCTGACCTCCATCTCACCACCCCAACCAACACAACGCAGGAGAAAAGGCCAGGCACCTGTGGCACCCTGCACTGCAGAGGCCCAGCAGCCATGGGGTAACCTGTGGGGCGACACCGTTGCTGACTCTGGAATTGAAGAACTGACTAATGGCTGCCACTATTTCCTGCCAACACCGACTTCCCAGACGAGCAGGTGAGCTCTCTGCTAGCGCTCTGGGACTGGAGCTCACTCTAGAGCTCACCAGGAACTAGGAGGCACGTACCATCCTGGCGATATCCGAGGGGCTCTCCCTGGGCACCGATGTCGAGGCCAAGGTCAGCAGTCTAGACAAGCAGGGGCAAGGCAGAGAAGCAAAATGGAAATTCTCAAAGTGTACTCTTTCAAACATTGCAGAAATACTTAGAAAAATACAAAGTTACTTCAAAATACAGAAGGATACAATACAGATACTTCAAACTCCACCCCTTCAAGGTTAACTAGATACCTAGAGAAACATGTTTTCCCATTATACATGGTATTTTCAAAACTCACTCATTTACCCTGTTAGTAAATACACATCAAGTACTCACTAAGTGCTGGCACTGTTCTAGGTGCCAGAGAGACACAGGACACATGACAGGCCACGTGTCCCCTCCCCCAGCAGGACGTGTTCCATGAAGGAGGGTCTGCAGCCCGTGCAGAGGCTGTAAGACTGGGACGGAGAGAACTGGCAGCAGCGGCTCTGGTGCCGGGCTGGGGGGGGGTGCAGAGCTCAAGGTGGCCCGTGGTAAGATTGCCTACTGAACCCCCAACGAACACAGTACTCACGGTTGGCAATTCTTTTCCAACTAACTATCTAGGGTTTCTTTCCATTCATCCAACAAATACAACACACTACATATTACTATGTACCCATAACTGAAGATTCTAATGTGTTAACGAGTAAATCAACTCTGTACTGAGGACAAATACTAAATTCACAGAAATTCAAGTATAAAAGTAGATGAAAACTGAGCATTAAGAAACATATCAATAAAATGATTTCCGACTAGCAGTGTTTAGTAGACTGCCTCTCCTTTCACCCTTCTGAACATCTTTCCTCTGCTCGCTTTCCCTCTCCCTCCCTCATGAATTTGAAGGAAAAGCGGTCCATCCGTCCTGAGCAGGCTTTCCAGGCTGTGGCGCCTCAGTCGCTGCACATTAGCACGAAGAATGCACCTTGGAGCCACGGCCGTCAGTCCAGACGGACGTCCCCCCAGTGCTCTGAGGGCAGCCGCAAGCGCCCTGCCCAATCCAGCAAACTGCCACCTCCGCTCCCCCTGCCTACCTCGTTCCAGGCCATGGGCTCCGTTCTGAAGAGAGAGCTGGTCAGCTCCACGGAGAGCCGCTTCTTATAGTCCTGGGGCTTGTCCTCAGACATGCGGAACAAGACAGCAGCCGCGTACGTTGCTGGGAGGAGGCAGAGAAAGGCCTTCAGGAGCAGTGCCGGCTTCGCTGTCCATCACAGCGACAGGCTCCGCTCCTGTCCTACTTACCCACACCTTCATTCCTCGAGTGGAGCAGTTCCGTCAGGGGGGCCGTGGCTCCCTCGGCCTCGATGGCTTCCGCGGCCTCCTTGTCCTGAGCGAGTTCACAGAGGACCCCCGCAGCGACTCTCTGGATATTTTCAATGGGGGAATAAAGCAGCTAAGGAGGAAACACACAAAAGAAAAGCCTAATTAAATTAAGGCACAGCCAGCACCCCACTGTGGTGCAAACACCCCCATTTGGTGTAAGCAGCCTCTGTACTACTTGTACTAAATCACAGCCACGCCCTGCTTAATGACGGGAGCAGTGGAGAGGCAGATCTCAGAGGATGGACGCCGGGCCGGGCCACCCCCGGCTGTGCGGTGCAGCCTATGCCGGGCCGGGCCACCCCGGCTGTGCGGTGCAGCCTATGCCGGGCCGGGCCACCCCGGCTGTGCGGTGCAGCCTATGCCGGGCCGGGCCACCCCGGCTGTGCGGTGCAGCCTATGGCCGGGCTCCAGGCCCGCACAGCCCGCTCCTCTACTGACCGCCATGGGGCACCGTCACAGAGAAATACAGGCCTGCTCGCGCTGGCACCGCCACGCAGGTGAGTGCTACGACGTCACAGGTGCCGGGCTCTGCAGCTCCATCGTAAATCTCGTGGGACCACCACCCCGACAGAAACACATTTATGCAGCACGTGACTGAAATTACTTTTCCGGAGTGCTTGATGCTGTGGAGCACTGGCTTTCTGGAATGTTCTTAGCCACAAACCCTTTCTTCAGAGACAGCTTTCACTGAGCTAAGACCTGGAAAGCCCAGCGTGGCTGAAGGCCTGGGCTCAGGCAGCCCCGCTCAGCTCTTGTTCCCCCAAAACTGAGTGCCCTAATGGGGGGGGCGTCCCTCCTTCTTGAGGCTCCAGGCCCCAGGGTTCCCCCACTGCCCCACAAAATGAGGGCACTGTCATAAAATTAAATGTACTCAGCATCAAGGACCTTGCATGTTGAGAGTATTTTTCATACTTTGGCAGGGGAGCATGGGCAGACTTGTCATTTTATAAATAATAGATAAAAATTAAATGTCAGTGCCCTTATTTCAGTCCCTAATTTCCTGAAAGTTTATCGCTAACATCCTGAAATATCATGGACACATTAAGCCTAGAACAGCTTGCTTAAAACCTGCCTACCTGCACGAACAGCGGAATGGTGTTGAGTCCTCGGATCACGATGCGGTTGTGGACGTCCCGAGCCAGGATGTGAAGGGCTCCGGTACAACCCTCAACGATCTCCTCCATGCGGACCCCCTCCTACCAAAAGAAACGGGCCCAATAACTAAGGCGTTTCCCCTCCTAAGTTTTAAACGTGAACTACTCTGAGAGCAATTACTGAAGCAGTGATTCCCATCATACACCCAGTTTCCCAGAATTTGCAGTTAGTTCGGGAATGGAGGGTCCTGCTGGTTGAATGTCACTGAAAGGGGCCACATGGCAGCCTGAGTCCACGCGGCACCTCCCCCACACAGAGCTTCCACGTCCCGAGCCCCCGAGAACCATGTCATGGTGAAGGCACAACGCTCTGGGCGGAAGGGAAACAGAGAGGGTGCAGAGCTGGGGAAGCCGTGCTCACTGTGGGCATCTATCTCCCTTCCGCAGGCTCCGCTCTTGTATACCTATGTACGTTTGCTGAAAACTCAGCAGCTTTATCAGCAACTACCAAACTTCTACGGAGCTTCCAGCAGAAAACCCACTCCTCACCTCCTCAAACTGTTCAACTGACAGCCTAGATCAGAGAAGGAAGTTAAGCTTTTGCAAAATTTAAGTACTATCTGCTTTCCTTGTGTTTTTTAAAAAGTTTATGATTCTACAACTCTAAAAAACATTTTTATAAGAACGTAAAAACTCTTTTCTTCCTAAAGAAGAGATTTAAAATCAAAGGTGCCCTTTGCATTTTATGAAGCCGCCTCATGGACACAGGCCAACACCAAAAATAATGGGCAGAGAAAGCCAAAGCCCTAATGAGCACACACACAAAACAACTACAGGAAGGGGTCCCACAACCGGTCTGGTAAGGTCGCCTGCCTTCTAAAGAGACCTCTTTAAAGAGAATCTGGAGAAGTTCTGAGGAGTCAGAAGTGTCTTTACTTTTAACGCAGCTAGTTTTAAGACGGCACACTTTGACATCAACGCTTTAGGCTGAGATTATGGGTAAAGGTTGCAAAAACACACTATTCTTAAAATCTCTTGGTATTTTAAAATCTCCTGGAAGAGATAGTAAAAGGCGTGTTAAACACTGGTAGGTAACTCATATTGGAAGGAGAGAAAAGAGGCTCTGAAATCAGACAGACTTGGATTCAAATTACGGCTCCATTACTTCCTAAGACGTGGACCTGGGTGTGCATTAAACCAGAAAACCCTGTATGACATGCCCAACCTCACCCCTCCCCGAGGCTGATGACGCAGAGACAGAGGTGCCACTAGGGGCCACGTCACCTTCCCTGCAGCCACAGGGGCATGTCAGTTCTGTTGGTCATTAGGAAGCAGCCCTTCAGGCAGGAAAGAACGCAGGGAGCCAATGATCAGAAAGGTTCAGGATCCTATGGGTTTACGCATCCTTTTTAAACAGTCAGGTGTCACTACTGAGATGCACCTACCACGAACTGCTGCTGTGTTCCGCCCATAGACGTGCGACGCTGGGTGTCCTGGTGTGCGCGAACCAACAACTGGACTAGTCGTGGAATGGCACCCTGTTCACGCAAAGGTGCATGATTTGCTGGGCAAAGGGCAAGATTTCGAATCAATCCAACGGTGGCCTGGAGAGAAGAAGGAAGGGGGAAGAACTGGCGTTCAACAGAGAATCGCCTTCAGCCTAAACCCCCACCACGCTAACATTACTGGCATCACCGGAAGGCAGCAGTGACCTCTGACACCGCAGAGCCCCAAGTCACCCCGGCTGTACTTCCTACTGCGGCCATCCAAAAGGTAGAGGTGGCTCGTTTTTAACTCTGCGACCTTCTACACTGACAACTTACCTTGATCAGAGGCCAGTGGGATGGTGGGTGTAGGAGTTTAACCACAACTGGCAGTCCGTAGTGAAGGCGAACGGCATTCTGGGCCATCTCTGCTTCCTGGTGTCGGCTGGTCAGATGACGAAGAGCACAGATGGCAGGCTCAGTGATGTCCTCCCTGTCACCAGCACGAAGGACAGTACGCACAAGAGCCTCTATCCCACCCACTTGACACACCATCATCTTGTTCTTATAATTGTTGCAAGTGAGATTAGAGAGGATCCCAGCTGCACAGGTGACCACATTTATATCATCTGAGCCCAGCAGCTGAACCAGGGTCCCGAGAAGACCTTCCATCCCTTCCTACGGGGATAAAAACAGGTGCTCAGTCCATGTTCATCTTGACTCTCTCACCAAGACTCTGGCTTACTCAGGATTTACCTGTTTAGTTGCAGCATCTGAAAGGTTCCTAAGAGTCCAAAGACAGTTCTGAACAAGACGTTGACTTGGATCTGTCAGGTGCAGTCCTAGAGCTTGCATTCCACCTAGAACAATAGAAAGGATCAAAGGCAGTGGCCAGGAGCTAACAGGGCTTATCAGCACTAAGTGCCTTCCCTCAGGAGCATCTGTCTTTCCTGCCAGAGCTTATCCCTTCCATCTTTTATTTTCTAGGGTACTGCTCAGTTTCCCTTTCTTTGCCAGTGCATCTCAACTTAGTCAAATATCTACTGTTCCTTTCCTCTGTGGAAAGCCATTATTTCCACTGTCCATGTAGGTAATGTTCCGTTACTTACTTCCTTTTACCTAGTCAATCAGTTCAAATATATATTATATATCCACCAGTTTTGAGCTGGAACGGATTATCCCAGTGAGCTAAACAGCCTAAAATCCCTACCCTGGTAGAGGTTTCGGTCTGGCTGGAGGCAAACAATAAACAAATATACCACCAATAAACTAAAACTATATAGCGTGTCAGATGGTATGAAGTATTACCGAAAAAAACAAAAAAAGACGAAGGGGCTACAGTTTAAAGTGGGGTAAATAGGTCACCTCAATGTGAAGGTGAGGTCTGAGCCAAGACCTGAAGGAGCCGTGTACACTCCTGGGCTAAGAACTATCCAAAAAGAATGCACTGGAATGCTTACTGCCAGGGACTGACTCCAGCACGTGTGCTCGCCCGGTTCACAGCCTCCCACACAGGACCCTACGGGAGGTCATGCACACTGGCCGGTGTCTAATGGACTCCGTGCCCACGTTAGCTTAGCTTCACCACCTCGCTCCTGCTGAAACCACTGACTGCGGTGGGACTCTTCCCTCATCTCCTTGTTCATTTTGCAGGTGTGTTTTATTTCCTCCAATTAGGTTAGCTCTGCCTGCCATTAGCCTCATGGCACCCTGTACTTTTCCTGCACAGCAGTTATCACAACTATAATTAGGCCTACCTACTCTACAAGACAAAGATCGTCCCTACCTGGTTCCTTTCTCAAGTACCCCAGCTACTAATTAGTGACCTACACAAGGCTGACACTCAGTATTTATTAAGTGACTGGATTCTCTTCTACCTTCTCCCCCTCAGAGATATCATTCCCTCCTTCTGTAACTACTGACTCTGAGAGTGGATCTTAACTCCAGGTGCCCATCAGAACAGCCTATAGAGACAAACACACACATTCCGATTCGGCAGGTCTAGGGTAAAGGCTATGCAGATGACTAAGAGGCAGCTCCCACCTCACTGATGCCTTTACCCCCGTAACTAAGGAAACCTCCATCTTTAGCCCAGTCTTCCCTGTGTTCCAGGACTGTGCATTTCAGCTACCTACTGACCTTTTAGTCACTAAGTATGTCAGCTTCCTAACTGGTTTTGTTCCCAAAACGAACACACTCCATTCTGGTAGCTCCCTGTATCTGATGGTCCCCACGTTCTCCACACAGACCACTTCTGGTTGCACCTTTACCTCCTACATTGTCACATTCTATAGATTCTTTCAGAAGTCTCGAACACTCATTCTTACCATCTATTTTTAATACCAAGCTACTTTACTCCTAGAAGCCTGTAATACATCTCAGTGGTGCTATTTGCTTGCCTCGGTCAAACTGTCATGCAGCGTAGTATTAATATTCCAAACACCCCATCATGACGCTACACCACTGCTCAACAACCATCAACAGCTCCTCGTTATCTCTAAGATAACGGCCAAATTCTTTGACAGAACTTTAAGGAACCCTTTAGACCAGGCGTCCCCAAACTACGGCCCGCGGGCCGCATGCAGCCCCCTAAGGCCATTTATCCGGGCCCCCCGCTGCACTTCCGGAAGGGGCACCTCTTTCATTGATGGTCAATGAGAGGAGCACTGTATGTGGCGGCCCTCCAGCGGTCTGAGGGACAGTGAACTGGCCCCCTGTGTAAAAAGTTTGGGGACCCCTGCTTTAGACTCTGAACCCCACCTAACATTCCAAACTGACCTAACACTCTACTCCTGTGCTTCCACAGCAGTATTAGAGCGTGAGGACACGCCTCCCGTGTGTGAAGGCCCTGTCTGGTCTGGCCCTGCCGAGCCCGTCAACCTCAGCCCGTTACCCCTAAGTTCTAGATACACAGACTCTGCAACACCTAAACCTCAGCAACCTCTTTTCCCTCGGTCCCCACGTCTCATACTGGTAACAGGTGCCTTCTCACCCTGTAATCCCATTTAACACCCCCCTTTCAGGCAAGCCCCTTCTCTCCACCCCACCCAGTTCTGAACCCCTACCTGCTGTTATAAAATCACCTATCTGTCTCCCTCACTACAATCAATACTGGGACATATATGTTTCGTTAACCAATGGAAACCACGTGTTTATTACAGTGCTTGAAACACCGGTACTCAATGTTTTCAGAATAAACTAAAACACCAGAAAAACTGGGGAACTTCTTAAAATGCAGATGCATAAGCCTCTAGGTCCAATCCATTCCCAGCTACTGACTGAGCTTATCTGTCACTTCAACATTCCAGGAATTCTGATAAGTCTAAAACTCTGTTTTCCGCAAGCACTGCAGGTATTTCTGGAATAGCTGGCAGAACTTACATCCTCTTGTTCCGTACACACCCGGCCGCACTGTCTGCCCCCGAGCCCACGGCCGCACTGCCAGCAGCTATCCTAGCTTCCTAACACCTTTCTCTCCCAGATCCTCAGTGAGACTCCTCTCAACAAGTGGGGAAGAGGCGCTGCCCCTGCCCTTCCAGTAGTCTCTGCCACATGCCTCCCCAGCTTCTCTCTTCCAGCTCTAACCTGAGGCTTGGTCCGAGTGCAGGCAGATGCTGCTCAGTGGGTTACAGAAAGGGAAAAGGACGCGGGATAGCTGAAGAGGAACTGCATCTTCATGAAGAAAAGCAAGAGGCCCTGGTGTGGACCACCCACTCCTTTCCTCTGCACTAATAGGCACACAATACAAGTTGTTTCATTAAAAATATTTAAAGGGAACAGAAACAACTGTTTTTCCTATTAGACCATTTGTTCACTAAGAACACAGAGTATGAACACAAAACACTGCTCATCAGCACCCACTACCAAACCAAGAAAACCACTCGGTAACATCCAACTACACTGTCTTATAATACGTTATCAACATAGCTTCTACATGTTCAGAGGTCTATTAGCAAAACAAATTGGGTTTACCCAAAACCAAAATTAAAAACAAATTTTACCGAGCCAAGTACTGTCATTTTCGATGGTTAATAAGAACTCTGCCTAAACTAAGCTTAAAGAGCACCAATGCAGGTGTGAAGCAGAACATATACTTTGAATGTGACCCTGGCTACAAACTGATGAACATCATCTACTTTCAGCCCGTTGAGGTCAAGTTCTGTTATCCTTTTCCTAAAGACAGGTAACCCAATTAGAACTGCAGATGCTGTACACACGAGAGCTCAGAACAGACATGTATACTTACCAGCTTCCACAATAGCTGGTTTATTACTAGAGCAGACAGACAGCACCTTCAGTACTCTGCTTGTGGTCCACAGGAGTTTCTCGTAAGTGTAGGTCCTCATTATATTTACTAAAGCTTGAGGTCCACCACTAGCCAGAATGATCAGCTAGAAAGACATGTATATATCATTAGTTATGGAATCTGGATCAAATACCTGAGAAAAGCCATATGAATACCAACCTATTTTGTTACACAAGAATTTCAGCCACCCTGCCTTTGACTTAGTGTATTTCTGGACCACATTATCTAGACTCTCATATTGGGGCCCTATTTAACTCTTCCTTCTATAGCGTTCCACTCAAATTCAGGCATCCCTACCCCCCCAAAAATATAGCAACTCTGGCCCAATTTTCTTCTTCCCAGAAATCATACCAAAGTGGGGGCGGGGAGGTAGAACCATGTTGGTATGCAACAGTAATGCCCAGATAAGGAAAGTTATATCAAAGCTAATTTGTTAAAAATTTACACCAGAATGGGCACTTAAAACTCCTTATGATTTGGCACTTTGCGTTTCCTACTTGCGTCTACCTTAAAGAGAGATATCATAGCATAGTCATCCATTCTTGCCCTCTACTCCCTTGCATACTCCCACCTCCCAAGTCGACTCCAGTTTTCTAAAGACAGATTTTAACCCTACATCTTCTGCTGAACACCACTTGACTGCTTCACAGTGCTCTCTAACATGGTCTACAAAGCCCTGTGGGGTCTGCCGGGAACTCGGCAGTCTCGCTTCAAACCTTCTTCCTTCCTCTCTGTATTTCTTGAATATCCAAAACTTGCCATGTTCCTCCCTCAGAAGGCCTTGCAAGGATGCCATTTCCTCTCCGTAACCTTCACCTAGTCAACCTCTCTCACCTTTGAGAGCCGAACTCCAAGAGGTCTGTCTCCCTGCGCCCTCAGAACAGTGAGGTTCCCCATGTGTTCTCATAGCCCCTACTTTCTCCTCACTTACGGATTAAGTAGGACAAGTGCTATCATTTCTGTGTCTATCTCCTGCCCCAGAATGAAAGCTCTAGGGGAAGCTTGCCTGCTATCACTGCCACTGCCTTGCTCAGTGCTTTACACAGACACTCAAATATATAAAGAAAGAGATGCTGTAACTTTTCAAGGATATATTCTAAGATGAGGCATACAATGAATTTGCAAGAGGCCACAGAAGGACATGACACTGGGGGCCTCCAATGTCATGACAACCACATTCACAATAATTCTTTTACCTTGCTCTCCTGATTGCCGTAAGCTAAAATCTGAAGGCAGTCTGTCGTAATAGCCAAGAATTTAACATTTGTTTTGTTGAGCAAGGCAACCATCTTCTGCAGCCCGCCAGCTAAACGCACTGCCATCTTAGCGCCTTCTTGATGCAATAAAAGGTTGTGGAGAGTTGTGATGGCATAAAACAATACAGAATCCACTGGTGAACTGGGGAGAAGAAAAAAGCCTCATCAGAAATGGTGTGATTGCGCTCTTCTTGTTAGCTCCGAGCATTCAATTCAGACCAGGTTTTCTTACCCAAGCATCTTCACCAGGGCAGGAATGCCCCCAGACTTAAAGATGGCCAGCAAGCCCTCACGATGATGAGAAAGATTGTGCAAAGTCCCAGCAGTACAGCGAGCTGTTTCCACATCATTTGTATTCTGCATGGTGCGTACAATAGCAGACACCATCTGAGGGGAACGCATGATGGCGTGTCTGGAAGCTTCCTTTTTAGAAAGCTGATGGACCATAACTGCAGCCTTATTAACCACCACCTATAATGTGCAGGAATTAAGAGACATCATTAGTTTTCAAGTACTAATATTAGGTGGACATTCTGAGACTACTTCCTTGAGCAGTTCCTTCAAACCAGATGAGGAAACTAGCCATGCCACCACTAACCTGGTCCTCATCATTTAGCAGTTTTGTCAGTTCCGGGATTGCACGTGTGGCGAGTTCTGCATCATCTTGATAGTTAATCAAATTTACAACTGCATGTTTCAGCATCTGTGATGGTTCAGCCAAACGCTGGACATTGGTGGGATGAGCGGCATCGAACTGTGTCGATGGGATCTGCATGCCCTCATCTAATGTCTCAGGGAACATGGCAGCTCGCACCCTCTGAGCTCGGGTCATCGCATACTGTCCATCAATATCTGGAAGAGGGAAGTTCAATACTCACTACCAGTGGGTCAGCATCACCCGAATATTTACTTTCCTAAACAGTGACCGTAACACTGCATCACTGCCTTTTCTTTATACCATTTTATTTCAGTTATTATCACACAATAGTTTTTGTAAGAAGAATGAATTCTCAAAGCTGCACTCTGACTTTCAGGAAGGCAGTGATCCTCTTACCAGCCACTTGCTCTTGAGTGAAGGACTGAGAGAATCCCTGTTCCCACTCGTACAGGACTTGCTGGGTGGTGTCCACATCCTCCTCCTCAGGGTTGCCTTTGCCACTCAGAGAGGGAGCGGTGGTGGTGGCACCAGAGTGGATCCCAGAGTCCAGGTAGGACTGCTGCTGCCAGTGGCTCACAGCGGCTTTTCTGTCTGGCTCCATGGCCATGTCCAGCTCCATCAAATCAGCTACAAAAATCAAATCGCATCAGCATTACTACCACAGAAATGTAATCTTAGTTAAAAAAAAAAACACCTGTGATATGACCCATTGAAATATTTTTAGAAATAAAGTTAAACTGGAAAGATAGCCAAGAGTAACGGAAAAATAGCCAGGATTTGCTTGGTGACGAAATATCTACACTCTTAGGGGACCACCTAACAGTTACTCACTGAATCAGTGGCAGAATGGTACTGCATCCAGGCTCCAGAAGCAGTCATCCAGACTAGATTCCTGCTGGTGGCTTGTTTGCTATTTCACCAAGCCATTAGGAGTGAGCAGAAAATGAAGCAAAAGGTAGCCTGATAAGTAAGCAGGGAGAGAGGAAAGCAAGGGGGATCTGAGCCAGACTGGGCTAATGGCACGCAGCAGAGCCCCAGGTCAGTAACTACAGACTTAGGATACACACCTTGGGTAGCCATTGTCCACGCAGAATTTTCAAAACGACTGAATGATGTACTTCAGATATCCTAAAAAGAGTTAATCAAGTCATTAGGACTTAAAATTAACTTGATTTTAAAACTCCTAAGTCACTAGAATTGCCTGTTAAACGTCATGGACAAGAACTGCCTGTTAGACGTCATGGACAATATTCACAAAAAGCCCCAAATCTTCTTTTGCCACGTGGCACAGTGAAACACGAACCTGTGGTCTCCCCCAGACAGCTCAACCACAGCGCCATCCATAGCTAAACTTCTAAGTGAAAACTCCTCTTTAACCTGCACCTCTTTTTAAAAGAAGTATAAATTAGATATTCAGGATGTCAAAAGCATAATTACTGAAGATGACAAGGAAAGCATAAAAGCTCTAATAACGAAAGCCGGGGGGAAGGGAAAAGAAATCCTTGAGTTCCAAAAGGCTTCTCCCATTTTACATTCTCTCACTGAAACAATCATAGATCATCTTTGGACAGAAGTCCAATGGGATTTTTGAAAACACCAAACTTTCATTACCAGTGTGCAAGTGGCCTGTGCAGTTCAAGTCCGTGTTGTTCTAGGCTTCACTGTAATGTACTCAGCAGGACCGTGTGTTTCATGGTTTGGTTCAATGGGGCTGCAGTGGGACATTAAAGCCAGCATTTTTAATGAACACCAGGAGGTTCGCTGTCCACTGATGCTGTTTTAGCTCGTATCTTTGTGACTGGCTATTTAATCATCTTCCCAATTCTCTATACTGAGCTCCTCCTTTGGCCAGCACAGGGCTCAGAAACCCACTGGTCACATTTATAGGCTGTGCAGCTGTTTAAGAAGCCCATGGTTTATCAAACTTCAAGGGAAAAAAAATAAGTATCCATGTGTTTTCAAGTTCCAAACTTACAATATCCATTTGTATATTAGGGACTTCTCAATACTATTATTTTTATAGCGCATGAACATTATTTTTGCTCTTCACTGCAACCCTATGTTGCAAGGGAGGCGAGTGTCCGTCAGTGTGGAAATGAAGCACTTTGGAAGCAACAGCATACACACCAACTCATCCCTACACTGCAGACAAGTTCACAATCAGCAAAAACCTGACAAGTATCCGCTAAGGAAATGGAATATACATACTATCCCGAGAGAGCTCAGACAGAATCTTCTCCAAACAGAGAGCCAACTCGTTCCTCCTCTAGACAGAGCTTTCTGCAAGCTCCCCCACTGCGCCCGGCCGACCACTAAGGGCCCAGTGAGCTCCCCCTCCACCCAGGCTCACCAAATACTTCCAGAAAACGTTCAACCAAGGAGAAAGTTCAAGAAACACTGACTCCTTTTTAAGACTGAGCTGAAAATAGGGGTCGGGTAGGGATAAACAGAATGTTTCAATTTATTACTCTCATAAAGCTTGGAGAGAATAAATATTTAAAAAGTTAAATACATCACTGAAGCTGAGAAAAAACTCCTAGGAGAAAGATACCAAATATGACAAAGAAAGAGAACTGATCCACGGAATCAAAGTTCCAACTAACAGGCATTCCAGAAAGAACGACAAGAAACAAGAATGGGAAAAGCCTACCAAGTACCAAAAACGATGAAGGGGGGAAATGCTTAAAAATGATGCAGCAGTCAGTGTTCCCCAGATGTGAGCGATTCCACCACCACCTGGTGCTGACAGGGAACGGAGCTGGGGACAGCCAGCCCATCCAGTCTAATGGGGCAAGTTTAAACATACACTCTTTTCCATAATGTATTTGTAAAGGAAACGTCAAGATTCATCTTGCTATTTCTGATTTAAACTCTGTAAAAGTTTAAAAATATATATCCTTTATACATAATAATTTCTATCTAAGGAGTTCATCCTGAACCATACCTTAATTCAGGATATTACTATCAGTAATATTTCCTTTAGTTTTTCTAATAGGACTAATTAAGCAAGCTATGTTTTTTTGTTATTGTGAAAATTTTCAAATATGCAGAAAAAGATACAAGAACACCCACATCACCTAAGCTAAACTGTTAATATGCCGTATCTGTGCCTTTCTACAGAATGATTTTAAAGTAAATTACATACATTAGTACCTCATGCAGCTATAAAAATTAAGGCTATTTTCGTACCACATTCTCATAAAAGACGAGCATTATTAACTGATCAATTTCACGGTGTGTGTGGGAACTTCAACTTCACCTTCTGTACTTTTGGCTCTGTCAGAGTCTACGTGATAATTCCTGACACAATCTAGAGTCATACTAAAGTTACTTCTCCAGTTCTCATCAGGACAAAATTATCTTAATTACCTTAGATTTCAAAAGTATCCTTAACTGGGAGTAACCTCACTATATAGAGATAAAGCAGCTCTATTATAAAACCAGTTCTCTACTGGCACTCCATACTAACAATTCACTTTTCCAATAATCTGCACTGGAAGAACTGAAGCCAATTATGTATTGTTTTAAAGACTATGCAACTCAATTTCAGGAGAATAATAAACTGTTGATATGTCCTCAGGGGTTAAAAATTTTTAGTAAAATTTATTTTGTAAACCAAAAAATACATATCCATTTTTATTAACTGCCACCACTAACACCTTGTCATTAAAAAGGTTTATACAGTCTTCTCAGATCTTCCTGTTCCATGCTTTTTATTCAATACTAACTTTTAAGTCATAACTCACTCTAGTTTCCTTTCTGCTGTTAATCCTCAGCTGTGTGTGTTCTGAGACTTCCTGAACTAGCCGATAGAAAGCACTCATCTAATGATGCTTCTGTTTCTCCAAAACACCTGACATCAGCGCCTTTGACATTATCTTCTAATATGTGGCTGCAAAATGGCCATTAGAAATACGAACTGTCTGCAGCTAGGAAAAATTAAGACGTTCCCCAAATGATCTATTTATTCATTTTTTCTTCTCCTCTACCCTATCCATAAAGTGAAATATATATTTAGTATAAAATTTTTCTTTGTCATTACCATAACGCAGTGGTTCTTAAACTTTTTGAAGTCGGAGCGCATTTACGATCCTACAAATAATTGTAGGCGCATAATATACAAATTTCTGAAAAATATGTTATAATAATTAAGTCAAATATTAAAAAATATATATAAAGTCCAAGCATGCTTTTATGGTAATTAATTAAAAATAAATACTACAAAATTAAATTTATTCTGACACTAAAAAAAACATTTTTATGTTACATTTTTTGTTATGCTTTTTAAATTTCATAAAAAGGAGGGGTTAAAAAATAAAAATACAACAAAAAAGCTATCTTTTTATATATATATATAGAGAGAGAGAGAGTCATTCTAAGTTAGCTTTAGTAAATTCGGCAGGTCCTGGCATGAATGTGTTAAGTTTTTTCATTCTTGTGTTTATGAGAAACATGAGCCTGATGTGTCCTAGCAATTTTTTCAATGTTTGGGCATGTTGAAAGGCAAACTCTCATTTCCTTGTCACTACGTTGAAGAATTCCTCTCTTTTTACTGTTAATTGTGTTGAGTGCAGAAAACCCCCACCATACACATCATCTTAACTTTACACCAAACAAAGGACAGAAGAAACTTGCCTCCCATCTTTCCGGGGAACATGGGGGGTAGTGTAAACAATCCAGCATCACAGCTTAACAGCCTTTTGCAACCTAATCAAGCAAGTGAGGTGGGGGGTTGGGCAGACTGTCAGCTTACAGCCAATTCCCCACACCTCTGTTCCCCCAAAATCTAAACCCTGTTGGTTTTTTGGTCCCTAACAGGCACATATTTCTCTGGAATACCATAGGGCGCACCTGGAAATCTTCTAGGGCGCACCAGTGCGCCCTGGCACACACTTTGAGAACCACTGCCAAAATGATATACAATTAATGATACTTTGATATATTTCGTATTTAAACAGGCATTCTTTTAATATAAAAATTTCCTGTGTTGTAGACCCTTATGAAATATTATCCGTAGTACAGCATTTGACATGCTTCTTGAATAGTTTGTCCTTCTCTATTTCATTTGCTATTTGAACAATGCCTAACAATATAAATAATCTCTTAATTTCTTCCACTGAGGAAATGCTTCAACTACTGAATTAAAGGGTAACAACTTTTAAGGCCTTTGATACATAGCTCAGAAATACTGATGGAGCATAAACTGATACAATTTTCACAGAAGACATTGTACTAGTGACCCGCAAAGGGCGGGCTGATCAGCATCAACTGTTATCTCAGACAACTTCAATAGCAATGTCCATCCATCTAATGTGTATACCACCACCCTACCTACAAGATTTTCTAAATTCTGGGAAAATTAAATGCTTAATTTTTTTTTACCTTGTATAGCCTTTTGGCTTCCCAGAGTTTTGATGTAGTCCCTTTATACTTTTATGGAGGATATGTACATGTTATACATATATACATAAGAAGTTCCTTGAATAATTACTAAAGTAGCACATTCAGGCCAACTGTACACACAGAGTAGCACCCAGAAACAGAGTAGCACCCAACTGTACCTAAGAATATGATTTTACTCTTTAAAATAATTATATAATGGTAATAGCCTTTACATTTATATCATCAGTCTCATCAATGACTGTGATCAGTAATACAATCTTAAAATAGTCCTGATCCTTCAGGGGAAAAAAACTCTCAACTTTCACTTTATCTACTCTAAGAACAAATTACTAGAAAAAGCAGACCCTGTTTTTCTCCAGCTTATTTTGATACTTTTAAAACACAGGTACTTCAAAATACATACTGAATAGTCTTTACCTACACAGTCATTTTATAATTTCCAAATATAATTTTGTCACTGAAAGTTAAACATCAAATACAATAAAATTACATCTGTTAATCTGAACGGTGAGTACATGGGTATTAGTGGCATTATTCTGTACACTGTGCATAGCAAAAATTACTGAATGAAAATAAGAAAATAGCTATATATTAACATTTCAGATAAAAATAATTTTAAACTCCAAATACTATTTAAAAATAAGCATTGTACTTCAATCTTTTAAAAACAATTAAAAGGAGTTACCCCAAAGAGACATGAGTATTTTATGAATACTTTTGTTTAATCAGCTAAACCTTATAAACTTAAATCTCAAATACTAGATAACACATTATCTCCTTGGAAAGGGAACAGTCATAGAAAGCTGAACAGGCTGCACATATGTATAGCCACATGGGAGGACCTGTTTCTATCACATCTTGGGACTGAGAATCCTGGTTCCCAAAATGAGTTCACAAAATGATGATTGGCTAATAAACACTGCTCAACATTTTAAGACACTTTATACCCACTTAAGTGGATTTTACAGTGTGATAAGGCTGCACAGAAAACAGCAGTTTATATTTTTAATAAAAGTGACCATTAAATGACATGCAAACTACTTTCCTATATACAATTAGGTTAGAAAAATACAATCACAAGATTTTATTCAAAATAGCAACAATAAAAACAAGGTACAAACAAGAGTAAATATACATCTTCCTAACTAAAAATTTTTTCTATATATAAAGGCTTCCATTTTCTTAGTTTATAAGTTCAGTGTACTCCCAATAATATTCTCATTTAGATTTCTTTAGGAGAACAATGATTTTTAAGTACATTTGGATGGAATTATGAAGATAATTTAAAAAATGATTCTATCAGATACTAACACAATATATACAAATCAATAACAACAGTAATTTAAAATAGTATTATTGAAGTAGGAATGGATAAAAAACTATAGTAATCAGAAAACACCCAGAGATAATGTGGCAATTTAATAAATGTAGTATTTCGGTTAGTGAGAGAAAGCTGGATTATTTGACTTAGTAGTATTATGGGAAAGGGGCTTGTCCTTCTAAAAATAATACTTTTTTCATCCTTATTTGACTATATTAAAATTAAACCTACATTTGTCAAATATTTACATGGAAAAAAAATAAAACGAGATAAAGTATGCTATAAACAAGCAGGGGGCATGCATATATATATATATTTATTATACTATATACATATACATAGTATAGTATAATGGTACCTTGAGATACGAATTTAATTCGTTCTGTAACCGAGCTTGTAAGTCAGTCAACTTATATATCAAACTGCCAATACTGGACCCGTGCAAGAACGCGCCAACTAGCGGCAGCTTCCTGAATCACAAGTTGTACCTCGAACAAAAATACGGACCGAGTCGCAGCTCGTATCTTAAAAAAAAAAATTTGTATGTTGGTCTGTTCATATCTCAAGGTACCACTGTGTGTGTGTGTGTGAATAGTATTTATATAGTATATATGAAAATAAAATCATGGTAAGAAGTCCAATATAAGAATGACTTGAAACACTGAATAATGTGTGTATAAATTTTAAGTTATAGGAGAAAAAAAATCACAAATCCAGTAAAATGTTTAAAAAATGACCTATAAGGCTAATATCCATATACACACAAAGAGCTGAGGACAAATAGAAGAGAAAACAGCCAGGAAAGGCAGAAATCATCATTTCAAAGGAAAAGTAGAAAGCAGTAAATATACACAAAAGGATTTAAACTCATTTAGTTTTTATTAGACTGGTAAAGGGCAAAATGATTTATTCTGTACATGGCTGATGATGTTAAACTTGCAGAAACTTTTTGGAGGGCAAGTTAGCACTATACATAAAATTTAAGTGTAAATACCCTTTGGCTTCAAAAACATCCTCCCCCCCCCAGGCTTATCCATTTTTTTTTTTTTTTTTTACAGGGACAGAGAGTGAGTCAGAGAGAGGGATAGATAGGGACAGACAGGAATGGAGAGAGATGAGAAGCATCAATCATCCGTTTTTCGTTGGGACTCCTTAGTTGTTCATTGACTGCTTTCTCATATGTGCCTTGACCGCAGCCTTCAGCAGACCATGTAACCCCCTGCTTGAGCCAGTGACCTTGGGGTCCAAGCTGGTGAGCTTTTTTTTGCTCAAGCCAGATGAGCCCGCACTCAAGCTGGCGACCTCAGGGTCTCGAACTGGGTCCTTCCGCATCCCAGTCCGATGCTCTATCCACTGCGCCACTGACTTGTCAGGCCCAAAACATCCATTTTTATAACAAATGCATTCTGTAGGAATATTTACAGAATCAAGTCAGGATGTCTGCACAGTAAAGCATTGATAGAGAAAAGGCTAGAAACTACTCAAATGCATATCAACAGGGAAGTGAATAAAAATAATTTATCCATTAAGTGGAATATATATTCATCCACTGAAAAAATACTTAAGCATCTTTTGTTTAAAGTGCAATACAGTAATAGTAAATAAGAGCAGAGAATCAAGGTCATGCATCTAGTAAAGCCTGTATCCTACTGTTGGGAGAGTCAGCAATACAAACAAGACAATCAAGAGTGAGAACTGCTACAAAGAAAATAGACAAGATGAGGACAGAGTGACTGACGGGCAAGAGGGCTCCTCTAGATGTGCAGGTGATGAAGGAGGGAGTGGCATGTAAGCAGAGGAGGGGGAACTAGCCAGGTAAAGACGGGGTGGGAACATTCCTCGCAGAGAACAAGTACAAAGGAAGAAATGAGCTGTTTGGTCAAGGTACTGAAAGGTGACCAGTGTAACTAGAAGTTAGGGAACCATGAAGAGAGGCGGGGAACCAGATCAATAAGGATTCAAAATAAAATCCAAAGTGCACTTGGAAGCCACTGGAGTAATATGACCTGTGATTTTAGGCTTTTTAAAGTTCACTCTACCATCTGCATGGGGAAAAAAGGACTGAGGGGCAAAAGCAAAACAGGTAGACCAGTTAGAGGCTACGGTAAATCACCCAGTGAGCAGACACAATGGGTTACTATGTAGCCATCAAAAAGAATGAAAAAGGGCACACTGAATAAATGCTCAAAATACATTTAATATATTATACAAAGAATCTGCATACTTTAAAAGACTTTTTGCATATATTTGCAGAACCAAATGAATAGAAATAATGTACTAGAGATTAGAAATTCTTGTCTAAGGAAATACATCCTTTAGCCCAGTGGTCCCCAACCTTTTTTGGGCCACGGACCGGTTTAATGTCAGAAAATATTTTCACGGATAGGCCTTTAGGGTGGGACGGATAAATGCACAAAATAAAATTATGCGACCGGCATAAAAACTGTGGTATTTTTAAATATAATTGTCAAACTTACGAGACAAGCATCAAGAGTGAGTCTTAGACGGATGTAACAGAGGGAATCTGGTCATTTTTTAAAAATAAAACATCGTTCAGACTTAAATATAAATAAAATGAAACAATGTTATTTATTCTTTCTCTGCGGACCGGTACCAAATGGCCCACGGACTGGTACCAGTCCGCAGCCCGGGGGTTGGGGACCACTGCTTTAGCCCACTATATGTTAGCCAAACACCGATAAACAGCATTAAGGAAATGTTTCTAAGCATGGAAGCCAAGTGGCCTATAAAATGGACTTTCTGCAAAAGAAATGTAAAAACTACTACTCAGCTAAGGATTAGTATGTACCTCAAAGCAAAAACAAGTTGCTAAAAGAAAATGACAACTTGTAACCCTACTTTCCCTCTCCCCACAATACCTGGCACTCTTTCTTTTCAACTTCGGCCTGGCATAATGACTCTCGCAAAGGGTAGCAGAACAATAGCCATTCTGCCACCAACGAGGTAGTGGCCAGAAAGTACACCACCAACATTCACAAGTGCATCATGGAGTGGGTTTCAAGAAGTGTGCCCCTCAGGCACTCAAAGAGATCAGAAATTTCCCATGAAGAAGAGGGGACCGTCAGATGTGCCCACTGGCACCAGCCTCAACAAAGCTGTCTGGGCCAAATGAATGAGTAATGTCCCATATCATATCCGGGTACAGCTGTCCAGAAGACGAAAGGAGGATGATTCACCAAACAGGCTCTATACATGGGTCACCTACATACCTGTCACCATTTTCAAAAGTCTACGAACAGTTAAGTGGCCGAGAACTAACTGCTAATTGTCTAATGCGAAGTTATAAAACTGCCAAAAGGAAAAAAGACCTTTGGAAAAAAACAAAAAAAAACCCAATGTCATTGTATTCAATTATATTGACAAATTTCCTACTTTCTAGTTATTTCAAAAGATTTTCATTCAGTTCTTAAAGTGGCAATATTCTAAGAATCAGCTGCATTACAAAGTAATGCCAGACTTCTGATAGATTAAATCACTTACATTGTTTTAAATAGTATCTTTTACAGCAGGGGTCTCAAACTCGCGGCCCGCCGAACAATTTTGTGCGGCCTGCAGACTAATCCACGAAGTTCAAAATATTTTGGATAAAATTAAGTAAGCCTAGGGGCCTACTTGTATTTTTCATTTCTCTAGCATCCTAGCTAGATATTAGCTTAGTTAACAGCAGTTGTGATGCGAACTACAGTTTCTGGTCGTTTTGTGACACTGAGTAAACTGCATGTACGATTGTGCTTGTTGTACTAATTTTTTTTTGTTTTCAACTGCAGTGAGAAAAGTGTTGCGTAACAGTTGCCTTTTGTAGACCTAGTGCGGCCCGCCGAACGGCTGTGATCTTGCTCTGCGGCCCACATGCTGAGTTGAGTTTGAGACCCCTGTTTTACAGCATACGTTTAGAATGTTGCCTCATAGTATATAGGTCAACATCTAACTTTTCCCTTAACATCTAGGACAGAGGTCAGCAAACTTTCTGTAAAGAGCCACACAGTAAATACCTTAGGCTTTGTACACCATAAGCTCTGTCCTGACCACTTATCTCTGCTGTTAACAGTACAAAAGCAGCCACAGACAATAAATATGCACACCAATAAAATGTTATTCATGGAAATTACAAATATTTCATATAACTTCTTTTGTCATGAGATAGTATCCTTCCTCTGATATTTTATCAGACCTTAAAAAATGTAAAAACCCTTCTTAATTCTCAGGCCACACAAAAACAGGTAGCAAACAGTAGTTGGCCTACCCCTCATTTGTTTATTACATACTGTTAACTGAGAACAAATTAAAGGCAAGTTAATTTACATTTCAAATAAGTATATTAAACCTAAATGTGAAGACTGGTAACAGAAAGGGTTTGTAAGTGGGTTGATAGGTTACTAAGGTCAAGCATTTTCTTCTATAATATCTTCAAAAACAGCTTTGTGGAAAAACAAAATGGAAACAAATGGCACATAAAAGCCACATCAGACTATGTGTTTGGGGGAAAAGGCCAGATCATTAAATCAGGACCATGCTAATAAATCAGGACCATGCTAAACCAGAATCTGGCCTCAATACAGCAGTCCCTCTTGAACCACGAAGGTACGGTCCAAGACCCCCCAGCGAGTACCTGAAACCACGGGGAGTGTTGAGCCCTAACCCACTGCCTCAGCTCTGCGGGGAACATGGCAGCCTCTCCAGGAATGTTTCTATTTCTCAGTCCAAACCCACTGGTGGCTTGTTGTCATTCATTTCAGGGGATCCCTTGCTGAGGTTTTCTTCGTATAGGCTCAATGCTTTCTGGCCCAGTGAGGTGCCATCAATTGGAACATTTTCTGTTCATGTATTCCACCTGCAAATGTTAATTAGGCACTTATCACTCACTATGGCTCTAACTTTTGCAGTTTGAGATGCAGCAAGACCAACACAAAGTTCTTTTTCCTTCTTCACAATTTCATACATATAAGATCTGTTCCTACCATCAATCTTAGCAACCTCAGCATACAATTTTTTTTCTTAT
The DNA here is from genome assembly GCF_036850995.1 of Saccopteryx leptura. NCBI lineage: Eukaryota > Metazoa > Chordata > Mammalia > Chiroptera > Emballonuridae > Saccopteryx > Saccopteryx leptura. The sequence goes on from NC_089512.1 coordinate 12,508,355, forward strand.
TACCATTCACGTTTTTACACTTAAAGGAAGCACTTTCTGGCTTCTCTCTGACATGTCCAAATCATATCACTACTCTTGCTCTTTGAGGCTATCATTAAGTAAGTTACTTGAGCACAAGGACTGCAATACTGTGACAGTCGATCTGATAATTAGGATGGCTACTAAGTTACTAAAAATCAGGTACAGTATACAGAGTGGACACACTGGGCAAAGGGATGGTTTTCCCTCTCAGGCAGCACGGAACAGGACAATGCAAGATTATATCGCACTACTTCATAAGGGTGCATAATTTAAAACTTAATTAATTTCTTATTTCTGGAATTTACCATATCTCTGGACCATGGTTGACTGCAAGTAATAGACTGAAAAAAAAACAAAATTGCAGACAAGGGAGACTATATCACATGCCTTTGAAACTCTTTCCTTTCTGTAAAGATTTCCAAGCTTGCTTGAAGAACCCCTTAAACTGGCAACCAGATCCTTCCAATGTGTCTAACCTAAAACTTTTAAAAAATACATATGATTAGGCTCCATCCCCATGGTATTATATCAGTAGGGTGGGGGATAGGACCCTGGCATCATAGTTTTTTTTTAAAGTGTCATACATGTTGCTGACACAGGTACCCCCAGCAAAGCTGTAGACAAACCATACGATCCACTCTATATACAACATTAGTTAGTAAGCTGAGTTAAAAAAAAAAAAAGGCAAAACAAACCTGGCTCCACAGGGTAACCCCAGGACCAGCTCTTTGAGAAGCATGTATTCATTAAGACAACACAGAGTCTTAGTTAATCTTAACAACCTCTGGCCCCCCACATATATCTACTTTATGTTACTCTCACAAAGAGAAGTACATGTTGCTATCTTTGACAGCTTTACAATAGTGATGTCTCATAATTATGAGGGTCTCTTATATTTAGGAAGAATAACAATATTACAGAAAGTAGAGTGAGCTGCCTATGAAGCACTTATATATTTTCAAAATGTGACTGCTTTCGTTATCTCAAAACAAAGAACTTCAAAGAACAGCTCTGAGTCTCTTTTCTATTATGAGTTCAAAAACAAACCAATAAATGAGTCATAACCTGGAGCTATATATGAATGACCACTATGATGGTATTATGTTGTTCTCTCAATTTACCAAATCCTAACATTAATCAAGAGATTTTCTGTCCCACAAAAAACTTTCCCACGACGCCTTCACTTACTCAGTAGTTTCAGGATGCAGCAATTCCCAGAGAGTAAGTGCAACGTATGTGCAGATTTTATTCATTTATTACAGATTTTTATGCAGCTGCCACATGCCAGGATGTGTAATGGATTCTGGGTATACAGTGGTGACTAAAACAGACACGGTCCTTGTATTCTTGGTAAGAAGAGAGACAACTGAATAAACAGTTACAGAGAGTGATAAGTATTGTAACTCAGGAGCAAGTGGGAGAAGGGGGTGGGATGACACAAGAACAAGAGGAAGGTCTTACTTAGAGTGGCCACCGGCTTCCTGAGGTTGTAACCTTCAAGCTGAGACCTGAAGAAGGATACAAAAGAACCAGTATGTGGTGAGCAGAGCAGGAACATTCCAGAAACAAGAAATAACATGCACAAAAGCCCAGAGTCATGAAGGAACTGATCATCTTTTAACAACTAACCCTTGAGAGCGAGCGATTCCATTCCAGTGGGAAAGGGTGAGTGCAGTGAAATGAGGTTGAGAACAGCTGGATCATGTAGGGCTCTCGAGACCTCTGTAAGGAATGCTCTTTTTTATTCTAAGTGACACTGGGAAGTCCATGAAAGGTTCTAAGCAGGTGAATCACAAGATCCCACTTGAGTTTTTAAAAGCTGTTTTTAGCTATGTTGGAAAAAAAAGGGGGACGAAAAAGAACACAGTGACCATGTCCATAGGGTATCCATTTCAAGCTGTAAAGGGAACAGAGAAATAAATGGGGCAACAGCTGGAGGGTAACAATATTGAGCACCTAGATTTTCAGACATTGTTCTGGATTCCAGGGACACGTCATCAGGACATGTCCCTGAGAGGGCAGGCAAGTAAACAAATACTGCTTCCAAGTATGATTAAGTGCCACAAACCAAATAAAATCATAGTATGATAGAGCAAATGGGTGCGCAGGGAAGACTTCAGTGTGGAAATCATGTGTGACATGCGCATACATGACAGAAAGGAGCCACTGGAATATATCTGTATGCTGTAGGGAATGACCCACACTGAGGTGATAAGATGTCATTCACTCAACATGTATTCCACTTTATTTACTGGAAAGAAAGCAGAGAAGAGGCACAAATCTGTCCTCCTTGAATTCACATTCTAGAAGGCTAAGAGAGAAAATGAAAAAGGTAAGCTCTTGGGTTAAGGAAAAACATGAAGCAAGGGAGACAGGAAGTTGGAAAGGCCTTCGGTTTTAGGTAGGATGGCAAAAAGAAGCCCGCAGAGGTGAGGAGCGAGCCACGCGATGTCTGAGCGTGTGGGCCAGCTGGAGGGAAACCAAGCTGGCGCGGGCAGAGGGGTCGGAGGAGAAGACAGCAGGGAGCAGACAGTGGTCGGCACACACAGGCGTCTGTGCTGTTACTGTTAGACGGCAAGGCTCTAGACATTTCCGAACAGAACTTACATGACCCATTGTTTTAGAAGGACTGCTCTGGCTACAGCAATAATACGTTTTAGGGGAACAAAGGTGTGAGCCAGAGAAACCTGTTAGAAGGTTTTTGCAGTCACCTTGGCAAAAAATTAAGATAGCATGGTTATGGTTAGAACTTTTTAGATTTCAAATAACATTTTAAAAGAAGAGTAGGCACAATGTATATAGATGAGGTCTGGATATAGGGTGTGAGAGAGGCGTGTCAAGAATGGCAAGTTTTAGGTTTGAGTAACTGAAAACAGAATCTCGTTAGTCCCAGTCTCTTAGGAAAGATAAAGCAGCAGCTTTCGGGTAAACTGGGAGTTCAGTTTTTGATATGTTTAGTTTGAAGTGCTTCTTAGATATCCAAAATGTTGGGGGGAAAAATGTTGGATATTAGGATCTCTTGTCCAGGGGAGAAACCCAGGCTATGAACTGGGAAACCATCAGCGTGCAGACTGAGTACTATTTAAAGCCAGGAGACTAAAGAGTATTTAGACAATGAAAAAGGAGAGGTCCAAGGACGACACTCTGAGCCACCTCAACAAAGAGGTCAGAGAGATGACAGCAAAGGAGGCTGGGGAAGAAATGCCAGAGAGGCAGGAAGAAAACCCACTAGCAGACATGGTGGCCTAGAAGCCAAGTGAAAAAGTGTTTCAAGCAACTGTCAAACGCTGTAACAGGTTAAGTGAGAGAACAACTAGAAATTTATAACGTGGTTACTGATAGGGGCTCAAGGAACAGGGAGAGAGTGCACAACAGGCAACTGTTCTAAGGAGTTTTGCTGTAAAGAGAGCAGAGGGGGGTATGTGGGTGAAGGGGAGATGGGAAAGGAAGGAGAGATTCTTTTTTAATGGGATAAATGGCATCATTTGTGTGCTCATAGAAAAAAAACTTGTAGAGAAGGAAAACCCAACGAAGCAAGAGAAGGGAGAATAGAGTAATATTGAGAGCAAGAGGGAAGGTGATCCAGTGTGCCAGTGAACAGGGTGTCCTTATCTTAGAACACATTTCCTCCCTAGTGACAGAAGAGAAGGGAAAGGACACAGTCACAGACATAGGCGCGTGCAAGAATTCTTCCAATTATTCAGTATGCTTAGTGAAAATAGAAAGCACTGGCATTAGACAAGAGGGAAAATGAGGCAGGGGGTGTTGGAAGGTTTGAGGAGAGAAGAAAAAGTATAGTTATAAAGGAGAGCCAACAAAATCCCCAGGCCCATTGGAGGGACAGGCTGTTTAGAGTGTATATAAAGAGATTATGATTCAATGTGCAATATCAGCTGAGTAGAAGTGAGGGTGAGGGATACTGAAAGGCTTAGAAGGATAGATATCTACATCTATCCACTGTAGATCCCAGTGGATCTGATAGGCTGTTGGAATTGAAATATTTACTGAAAGAATACGAGAGCAGGGCACTTGAAATGCGAGTGGGAAGCAGAGTTATTGGTAAAAGGCAAGGTATTCTAGGATATGACAATGGGAATGTGTGGTTCAAGAGTAAATAAAAAGTAAGATGACTAGAGGAGAAGAACTCAAGAAATTAAGAGGCCAAGATGTTGGAAGCATCCTATATCAATGTTATTCAAAGTGCCAGACCATAACCACCAAATAGCTTGTGTCACATTATAAATTGACATAATGACTGACATACTAACTTTAGCTTCCTTCATCAAAAAAAGTCTTGCTACCCCGCCAAAAATAAGTAAATAAATAAATCCGATGAACTAAACAGTGAACTTAGTGACACAGGTGTTTTAAATTCTGGCACAAATTGCTTATAGCAATTCATACTGGTAACAACCAGTTCAAATGATACTTTGAGTGGTATGGCTCTACACGGACATTGATGTCACCAAGAACTAAGAATTATGACAGCAATAAAGAAGACAGTGAAGCTAGGAGCTATTAAGTGTTCAAGAAAGGAGGGGAATGGCCCAGGGAAGTTGGTCTCAGACTGAAATACTGAAGGGAGAGTTGGTGGAATAACTTGATGGTGTGAGAGTCAAAGCTTGAAATTCTGGAAAGAATGGTAAAGAAGTGACAGTGAAAAACAAAGAAGACACGCTACCTCTTGGTCCTGCAGAAAAAGATGTACGAGAAGGGAAAACCTTTACCACTTGAGAGCTGCAAGGCAACCAGCATGATTAGGACAGCGGTCAGGTTATAGGTGCAGCAAGTAAGAGAGAACATTCCCAGAATAGATTTGAGAGTAAGAGGGATCTGCTGACAACTATGAGTTCTACAACAAATGGATTCCAGGAGATGATAAAAGGTGGGAAACAGAGACCAAAAAAAGCAATAGAGATTAACATCTGCAGGGTAAGGAAAATGCAGAAGAACAAGGCAGAAAGTCCTTAAAAACACATGCACCAGGACTGGCCTCTGAGCAGAATATAATACTTCCTCCATTTTTAAGGTAGTCCTCAATGCAGACTGAGGATAAGAAACTCAGTTACTGCTTAGCTTCTGATCGGGGGAAGGGGACTAGTATGAGGAGCAAAGAGAATGTTCAAGTCTCTCTTAGAGCTTTCTAGAGAAATTTAGTGTGACCTGGGTATAATGTCAACAGGAGAAACCAGAGGCCCTTTAGTATGCTGTCAGGATGCTCTTCAAGCATGATTAATAAGCATTCTTACAAAAGAAGATCCAACTTGACTATTTCCCAGCTTCCACTAATCAGCAATACCATTTTAACTATCATTACTTTATGTCACGAGTGACCCCTGGTCTTCTGGCATTCCAGACTTGTAACCCCTTAACCTTTTTAGCCTGTTAGTTCTCATTTTGTGGGGAACAGAATGGCTGAAACTAATTCAGGATCCAGGAAAAATAACAGCAGAAGTAAGGCAAGAAACAGTGACCTACAGAGGACAAGGACCCGATAAAACAGTTGGACTTAAAAGTTAGACAAATTTTAAAATTAAGCAAAATGCCAGAAAACAAGCTAAATTTATGAGTCTATCTATAGGGTGCACAGTTTCCTACATAACATTTCCTATATAACATTGTCTACTTTCATATCTAAATGAAGTATTAGGTATAAATAATTGTTGACATTGCTACATTCTTGCAGTAACTCAAAGGAATTCAAGTGTTGCACAGTTAGCACTTTCTATGTGGGAACGGAACTCTACTTGGAAACCTCCAGTTAGTTGGGATTGAAAAATATTTCCAAAAAACCTTTATTCTTCCCTTATACATGTGGCATTCATCTAAAACATAGAAAACTTCAAAGACAGACTCACTCCATTCTCCCCAAACCACTTAATTATACTTAAAGGGGGAGGGAGGCAGTTTATAACCACTACCCCTTTGAGCAGTAAATTACTACAATCATTTAGATCATCTTCAAATTGCATTCCCAAGAAATTCTGCAGCAAATCTAATTTCTCTCATTTTATATGGATAATGAACAATAAAGTGTGTGTATACACGTACATCTTTATCACAATTATTTCAGCTATCATAAACCCTATTAATAGTTTATTAAACTAACCCGTCAGCTTTTGCACATCTTTGACTTCCCATTCAGATGAGCTATCAGCATTTAAGATAAGATTTATTCATTCTAGATATGGTTTGTCTGCCATGAGGACTGATAAATTTGAAAGAACTTAAACAGGTTCCTCCCACCCCAAACTTTTAAAACCAAATTGCTTAACATACCTGTTACACATCAGTTAAATAGAAAATTTCAGTCCAGCAACATGTAAATTATGAAATCAGCAGTAAAACCATGGGAATATTAATGAAGAAATTAAGACATGAAAAGAAATAGGGGAGCAACGGGGACGTGCTATGAAGCAGTTTCACCCCAGCATCATCCAGCTGTTCACACTTCTCAAACTATTACGGGGGAGGGGCGAGTCGTTTCAACAAGTTCAAAAGAACAAGTTCAGAGGCAGGAAATTTCTGGAATATTACAAGAGAAACTACATGGGCTCTGTAAAGTTACATGGGGATTGTATGACAGGTGAAGAGGTGAGCGTCTTTGGGATGTTTTGTAAAATCTACTCACTGGTTTTGCTTGCACCCTACAACTGCAGCCTGCAGCACTGTTTTCAGATGATGCTTTTTAAAACCAATGTTGGCCTATGGTGTGCATTTCCAGTACAGACATAGTCTCCCATTTAAACATGTAATCTGAAGACTAAACACCCAACTTTTCAAACTCTGGAAATAAAAAACTGCCCTAGCAGCAAAAAATTAAGCAAAAACCTATATATTTAATTGCATAAATTTAACCTGACCAAATACCAGTTTGTGGCTAACTTAAGTAAAACTTACATTTAATAACTTTTAATTATTTAAACTTTGCTTTTAAATTTTGGATTTAGTCTGATAATGGGTTGTTTTGAAATGCAGATTTAGGCTGAAAACCAGAACATGATTTAAAAACTAAAGACGTCAATAAAATTTCAGGCAGACATGACTGTGTATACACAGCATTTTAAGTGTCTTCACAGATTAAGTTTGAGACTACTTTTTAAAAAAATACACTTTAAAAAGACTATACTTAAGATGATCAAATAATGAACAAGTTGTTATTTCTCCTCCTTTTTCTTAACCCAAATCATCTTAATTCCTAAACTTGAAAGTTCAGTTTCCCAGTTTTCACAAACAAGTTAATAACATGAACCTGCTTGTAAATTCCTAATCTATAATCAATACATGTACAGCATTTTCCAAATGCCTGAGCATGACCCTAATATTAAAAAATGCTGCCGAAAAAGAACAATCCCAAAATCTCAGAAGCTTAAAACATTTGGTCTTGTAACATTTTATTTATATTAAATTTATTGAGGTGACACTGGTTAATAAAATTATTTAGGTTTCAAAACAACCTTATTTTTTAAATTACAGAAACCCACAGCATTGTATTATTCTGTCATTTATTAGAAACATCATCATAAAAAAAATGTACCATTACAACTACTGTAGGTGTTACAAACTGGCAGTATCCTGCCAATAGGTGTGTTTAATCTGTGCTGGATAGTATCTTAAAACATGAATTTCATTCACCAACATGTGCAAATCAAGCAATGCACACTAATGTGGATTTCCTGCTTTCTCAGGAAAAAACAAACAAACAAACAGTGAACTGTAGCAACATGAACTGTATTTCCATACAATGGCTGGGAGCTGCCAATGGTTGGCTACTTAGATGGGACATAAGCTCTCTCTAATTTGTAGTAGCAGAGTCCCAGTTACCCCATACCTGCCTGACCCTGGAGACACTGAGGAGCCATTCCCGCTGCAATTTAACATCAGTGTTAGATGGTTTGTGAAAGCAATCTTACCTTATTCCTTAACTTGAACGTCAAACTGTTGTATGCTATATTAACGAAGCTATTTCAAAAAAAAAAAGAGTAAGTCCCTAATAGGTCGAATGTTTTCAATAAGCTTTATGTAGATATATGGAATATATATTTTTCTTTTTTGTGTGTGTATTTTTCTTAAATGAGAAGTGGGGAGGTAGAGAGACTCCCGCATGCGCCGGACTAGGATCCACCCAGCAAGCCCTCCAGGGGGCAATGCTCTGCCCATCTGCAGCTGTTGCTCCACTGCAACCAGTCATTTTAGTAGTTTCAGTGCCGGGGGCCAACTTGCTCCAGTGGAGCCCTGGTTGCAGGAGTAAAAGAGAGAGAGAGAAAGGAGAGAGGGAAGGGTGGAGAAGCAGATGGGTGCTTCTCCTGTGTGCCTTGGCGGGGAACTGAACCAAAGACATCCACACGCCAGGCTGATGCTCTATCCCTGAGCCAACCAGCCCAGGCTTATGTACATAATTTTTAAAAGAATTTTCAAATATTTCCTCATATCTCATAAAAACCGTGGAAAATTAAAACAGAAGCTATTTGACTTAGAGACAGTAAATGCATCAACTTGGTCATTATTCACATATGATCCCTTTTGAAGGAACACAGTCCATTCTGAAATAACCATTTACATAAAAACTGCAACATTCTCACCTTCTTGTTAAAAAAATATACATGTCTTAGTCAAAGATCAGAATCAATGTTTTCACAAAATTATATTAAATTCCAAGAGCAAAAAAGTATAGCAGTAATACTGTAATTTTCCCTCCCTGTCAATTTTTAAATTTCATTCAACCACCCATTATGACAAAGCAAAAAGAATTTCCATAAAATGACCATCTGACTTCCAAAAGCAAATTCAGAATAGGGTTAATTCCTGTTACTAATCAAAATCTGATTTGAAATAACTATTTTCAAAAAAATAATGCTAATAGAAATAACAAAAGCTTTAACATAGAGCATGGATAAAGATTTTCACTGAAAACTTTAAAAGGCAAAATACTGGTCTTGTGCTCATAGCCCACACCTCTATACAAACGAGACCTTAGGGCATTTTCTTCTAGAGTTCACACAGACTCAACTAGCTGTTTTCATCTACAGTCTAACAGACATACTCTTCAGCAATATAAACGAGCTGAACACTTACTCATGTTTTACTGCGTAACTGATTTTAGACAAATTGGTAATTCCCTTCTTCATTAACTTTTTCTGAGAATTATAGTTTCCATAACTCATCAATATGGCTAAATATTAAAATCTTTTATACCCAAATTATTATATTGAATTTTTTGGTTTGGCATGTGGTACATTTAAGCAGAATTGCCTAGTGACAAATAAAAATGCAATCCCTAATTTTACTTTGACCTTTCCCCTGCAAATATTAGTTGAGATGATTTTACTCAAGCCAATTTAATTAGCAGTATTGATATGAATAAATTATCCTAGAATTCAAAAAGGTTTTTTACTGATGCTTTCTCATCAGAACAACTCATAAATATATTCCACACAAACTTACTAGGGGGAAAAATCACAAGCATTACATTATATCCACTGGAGGGCACTCAACATGACCAAAGCAGGCAATAAAAACATGCCCTAACTACTCTGCTGCCATCAAGTTTGAGGGCGAGTTAGGCAGTAGGGAAATGTCTCTTAAAAGAAAAAACAGCCACAATTTAAAAATCCAAAAAAGTAACTAAACTCTAAGAAAGGGTTTCTAATGTGACTCTCTTTTAAGCGCTGCTTTTCCCTTTGGGAGAAAGCAGATCATGTATGTACACACACACTTCAAGGTTAGCAGGGTTCCGGCTGGGGCCTCAACAGCCGGATAGAAGTTTCAAACTAAGTCAAGCTCAGTCTTGCATGAAACACAAAAGTAGCATTCTTAAGTTAACAAAGGAAATAAAGAAATTTCTCCTGAGTTTAAATGGTGAAAAACTATGGGTTTAACTCCTACTCATTTTCAATTCACAAAAATCACTATTTTCCTTTTGTGGAAACTAAATATGTATTTATTTTAACCCACTAGCTTAGCTATTTATCACACTCATAATTAGAACAGTATATAAACAATGATCTGTTAAAGAATGAGAACTGATTCTGCAAATCACAATCCTCCCCATGAGGGTAACCAGACGCAATAGCTACATGCCCTGGACTAAGCAGCAGCCCATAGTCTGTGTTTACTATTTACTTTTATGGTATAAAAATGTTTTTAGTCAAGATGTTTCAACAAAAAATACTGTATTCCCAATAATAAGGATACCAAAAACAAACTAGATTAATACACCCAATGTTTTTAAAAAGTGTCCCAAGTCAACATGTAGCACTACAAAAGAGTTGCCAATACTTAGTAGAAGTTTACTCTGCTCTAAAAGCATCCATCCTTTTTGCCCTAGTAAGCATGCTTACAACCACTCTCAAAGTACAACAATAAAATTTACCCCCTACTCATCTATAATTATTATCAGCAATTACTAAAAAGAAACAAATTCATGTTATGACTGGACAGCTGTATTATTTCTTTACAATAACACAAAAGTTTCAATTGGCTGAGCATACTTAAATAGTCCATTTCTGGTATTTTACTATATTTTCACTGCTATTTGTATCTTATAAAAGAGTCATAGTCAGACTTTTGAATTTCCCATGCCTCTAGTTTTAACAATACCTACACTCCTCCTCCCACCCCTCCCAACAACAAAAAAGATAACTGCATATAGTCTTCTAATTACCACATTTCAAAGTACCTTGAGAAATCTGCTGGGGGGGGAGGCTACCAATGAAAAAGAACGTCATTTACAGACAGTTTTTATTCCAATCATCACTAGTTAACAGTAGGAAGCTCAATACCAGTTCAAAATTTAATATTGGAATATACATTTTTCTACATAATAATCTTGGTAAAGGAAGTAATCAGATAATAAATTCAAAAGAGAAAACTTTTGAATGCTTCTTGACACATGAACACTGTTAAAAGCTTCATTTTTTTTTTATTCACCTTATTTTTAAAAACTTAGTTTTTCATGAAAGCTATTAAAAGTGACTGTTCTGGCCTCTGGAAGAATCTCAGGTCTGGGCTGCTACAAGGGCTCTAAATTACATGCTACACTAAACTTCCTTGTGCAGTTTTGCATTTTCCCCTCAAGGACTTCAGACTTGAACAGGCTCAGAATTCCTTTAATCCTATAGAATAGTCTTCTGCAAGTTTTTCAAGTTACTTTTACAATCACTTTAGGGCCTCGTCCTTGTAAGTGGCCTTCAAAACAAAGACTAGGTCAAAGTAATGAATATTGGGCGCAAATTAATCAAATTTCGTGAAAGAGTATTATCAAGTAAACCTTAATGGTACTTTTTAAAAATCCAGACTTCGTGGGTTTAAATGTAAAAGTAAAATAAATGTAGCAGCAGCCTTTGCTCAGACTGAAAAATAAAAGCCTCCAAAGTGTGGCACTAATTTAAGCAGATAACTAAACAGCAGCATTATGCAAATAACATTTCAAGCTATGCCTAACATTTGCTACAATGAAGACTAGTTAACATAGAGACACCTGAAGGTACTGAATGTTAGTCACTAAGTGACAATAATGAAACAGCTTTCTAAATTCCAGACAAAATACTTAATAACTTAGCGAGCCGAAAAACACTAGCCTAGACTTTATCAAAGGAGAGCCGTCTCGTCAAGTTGATGTCTAGTCTAAGCCACCACTATTCATGACACAAAGCTCTCATTTCACTAAAACCACTCCTCGATTTCCTTTCGCCGACCTCTGCATACCAGCAGGCCGGTCTCTCTCCATTCACCACTCACAAAGTCGGGGGTGGGGTGGGGGGTGAGACCACAGATGTCTGGAAGATACAAAGTATTGAGACAATGCTCTCTCCAAACGGGAACAGAAGACGGAGAAAACAACGACATCCAACTGCCAAAGCTTTCAAGTTGAGCGGATTCAGAGACGGGCTATGAGAACTTAACTTCGAAAGTCTCGGTTCAAAGTCCTCTCTCCCCAGACAAAACACTGGAAGAAGTTGCAGTGCTTGAATTTCACTTGGACCACGGCGTGGCGAGGGGAAAAATTCACTCCGCTGAAAAGCCAATTTGCTCTAAAATCAAGTTTAGCTGCCATAAAAGTATGTGAGTAATTTCCATGCACAAAATTCCCGAAGCGGTCGGAGGCTGAGCCCCGTGGTTCACTCGGTAAGAACACAGCGCGCCAGCCGCCCCCGCCCGTATTCCGGCCGGGGTCTCGCACCCAGCGCCACCGACCCGGAGGACCCCGGGGACAGGCACGCCGCTTTCGCTCACCTGCAGGCACCAGGCGGTCCGGGTGCCCAGACGGGGACTCGATCTGTGCAAACCCTACTGACGCATCGCCCCGTCTGCGCTCCCAGTTAGGCTCCTCTAAGGCTTAAAGTTGCTTCGATATAAATAAGCGCCAGTGCCAAACTCACACAGGCAGGGCATTAAAGAAAAATACTAACAATTCTTTCCAGAACTCATCCTTAATAGCGACACGGGGAATCGGGAGAGCAAGTCCACCGGCCCCATCCCCGCGGCAGACGGGACCCAGGGGGGCGTCCCGGGCCCAGCGGCCGTCCCCCCAACTCCCCGCTGGGAAGGCGGAGACCCCGGCCCCACCCCGCCCCCAACTCCGGCCCCGGCGCATCCCGAGGCGCACGGTCCCTCCCCCGAGCCCGGCCGCGGACGGAACCCGCGGCGCCCCCCCGCAGCCCCCCGCGCGCCGGCCCGGCTCCCGGACGCGCCCTCGCGCGGCGCCCCCTCCCCGCCGCCGGCGCCCCCAGGGCCCCCGCGGGGCAGCGCGGCCGGAACCCGGGCCCGGCCGCCGCCCTCCGCCCCCCGCCCCGGCGCGGCCCCTCCCCGGCGCCCCCAGCCTGCTCCCCACTCCGGGCCTCCGGGCTGCGCCGCGCCGGGCCCGGCTCTCAGCCACCGCCGGGACCGCGCGCCCGCGACGAAGTTTGGCTCCGAAGAGGGAGCGGGAGCAGCCCCGGAAGGGTAAGGGAAGGAGCGCCCAAGCACCTCAGGGGAACAGGCTCCTCCCGCCGCGGGAGTCCGACCGTCCTCGGCCTGCGGTGGCGGCTCGGCGGGGACTGGGGCAGCTCCGCCGACGTTCCTCCGTCTCCGCCTCCCCTCGCCCTGCGCTCCCGGAGCCGGTCTAACGCGGCTGCCACAGACCGAGAGGCTTAAAATGGCGCCGCACAAGGACCTCTTATAAGTCGCGCAGAAGCCGCTGTATCCTGCCGCCGCCGGCGCAGCGCGGAGCGTTCCGCCGCGCGAGGACAAGGGGCGGGGCGCGGGCGGCCGCGGAAAGTAGTCCCCACGCCGCGGAGCCGGCCGCTGCCGTCCCAACGCCCCGGGCCCGGGCGGGGTGGCCGCGCACTCCCCGGACCCGCGCTCCTCTCCGCGGAGCTCCACGGCGGCTCCGCCGTGCGGGACCCGAGGGCGGCTCGCGAGGGCGCAGAGGGATCCCGGGAAGGGGGCCGGGGTAGGGGAGGGAGAGGTGGCACCTGGATCCTCCACTGTCCCGAACCCGGCGCCCCCATCCTGCGCGTGCCCCGAACCGTGAGAGCGCACGCCGGGCTTGCTGCGCGCTTTCCGCCTCCGGGGGAAGCGGCCTCTCGGCCCCGGTCCTCGGCAGCCGCGCGGGGAAGCCGACACGAGTCCTGGGGGGGGGGGGGGGTGCGGAAATTGGGGGCCCGAGCGGCGGAGTCGCGGGCGCTGAGGTCGCGGCCCGCCCGGCTCCTGGCGCTGCCGGGTGCTGCCGCTGCCCCGCTGTCGGTCGGGGGACTCCGGCGGGGTAGTGCTTCCGCCGTCGCTGCGGCTGGGCCAACACTTCCCCGCAGGACACGGCTCCCAGCCGCGGCGCACAGGACCCAAAGCCCCCCACTGTCCGGATCGTGGGTCCTGCATCCCAGCAGGATGCTCAGCCCGAATCTGGAAGTGAACTACCGGGCGGAGCCGCTGCTCTCCCCACTCCCGAAGGCTGTGAACTCGCATTAGAATGGGCGCTTCGCCCGCAATTCAACAAGTCCTTAGGAATACCTACTGTGAATAAATGAGTGGTGGAAATGGATTCGCTCTAGAGCTCTGTCAATTAGATTAATTCTTGTAGATTCCATTTTTATCTAGTTCCACTATCCTAAGAATAAACAGGATTTTTTTTTCGTGTGTGTGTGTGTGGGGGGGGGTCCTTTGGAGGAGGTGCGTTTCTATGATACTACTTTTTTGAGAAATCTAGGTATGTTATAGAAGGAGCTATCGATTAGAAAGCTTCTAAATTTTTAAAAACTAATTTTCTGTTCTTCAAAAACATTTTCTAATTTGTCTTAATAGGCTGAAGTTGATCTTCATTTCCCTTGGAAAAGTCTCCATTGTAACCCAGCGAGATTGGCATTTGGCAAAGCTGAAACCATTATTGATTCACTTTCTCTCGTCTGTTGTTTTATGCTTGTTCTTTCTCCAAAACAATGGAGGGAGTACAAAAAGCAACAGTGAAAGTTATCTTGAGGCTTTTATCCCTGTAATTAATGCATGCAAACAATAGGTCTTTATACATAGGGACAGGCAGGAAATCTACTCATTCATTCACGGAGTAGGATATGTAGTTTTAGGCACAGCTAATGCTTCAGGACCAGCATGTTCTTTAAATAATGCTTTTCCTCTGTCTTAAAGATATTCTGCTATATACACTGGCAACGTCAACTGCTGCATATCACCGTAGCACATGTGAGCCCCTGCAATGGAAAAGAGTCCACACACTAAGGTGATGTTCAGTGAGATCCATTGTCTAGAGTGGCTTTCGCATTTGTATCTTTGCTAGTAAGTCTGTACAAGTGTGGCCACTGGTTGTGGTTAACTAGACTGGTCATAATTCAAACAGATTGAGCAGAAAAGGTATTTCATCAAAAGAGTGTTTCTAATATAAACATTTTCAAAAGTGTAAATAATGTTTCCAGGTCCTCACCCTCAATTTTAATTCTCATACACAGAATTAAGGAATATACAGTTGATTTGATTGAAGTCATCCATTTAAAATCAGATGACTAATTAATCTCAAGATTTTTTGGTATGAATGTTACCTTTTTCAGTGGTCAGTTTGTGTGTGTGTGTGTGTGTGTGTGTGTGTGTGTGTGTGTTTGGGGTTTTGTTTGTTTGTTTCCTAAATAAGGCACAGTGTTAAAATTGGTTAAGAAATATTTGTACTATTAGAACATCTACAGACTAAAAACTTCCATATTTGTATTTCTCTTCAGGTGCTAAAATAATTGAAGCATCTTTCTATTAGTTAGATATTGAAATCTAAATTTAGAATTAAGATTTTTAAATTCCTAGCAATGCTTTAAGCAAACATACGTTATTAAATGCAATGTAAAATTTGCAACAATGCAGCAAGCTGTTTTTCCCATCAAATTTAAGTGGACTGGAGAATTACTGGGTGACTAGCATTAAAACAAATCAGTTGAATTAAACAAATTGTTCAGAATTTTTATTTCCTTCTCTGAGAAAACAGAAATTGTTCCAATTATTTCACCAAAATATGAGAGGAATAACTTCTGTGAAATGAAGACAAATACTGTCATTAAACCAATGACAAATATGAACATCAAAACCAAAATACTTGATAAGTTAGTGAAACGAGTGATTTTGTGAAAATTATTCTTAAAAATTGACCTTGAGCAATACATTTCATTAAAAAAAAATTACTTAGTTATCCTTGTACGCTTTTTTTCTTGTAGAGCCAACCACTTGGGTTTGAAATAAATTAATCCACTTTGTGAAACTGGAAAAGCCAAATAGTTCTGAATTTCAGGCTGTATTCCTAGAAATTAAAAGTCTCTCCGGCTGCTTGAATAGAGGAGGTACCACTTACTTGTCGTGATATCAGACTGCTGCATTGGCTACATGGAACCTGAACATAAAGTGTCCCGTCCCTAAAACACATGCTTTCGGCTCACCTTCAGGCAGAGAAATAAATGCCCAGGTTGTGCGTGTTTGCACTTCCGACAGAAACATTCATGCGGCCAGCAGCACTTTAAGGGAGGCCCATTCACATTTTTGCGTAGTTAACTCTATCAAATCTATTCATTAAACATTTATGGAGCACTAAGACAATGAGCTTCCGACAGAGAGAGAGAAGTGAATGACTTGCTCCTTAAATTAATATGTAATTGTAATTGTTAATCGACCCTACTGGAGAGTAAACAGGAACAGTAGAAAACAGTGAAAGGAGGGTGTGGTCTCCTGTGGACTCGGTATTCCAGTCTCCTTGGGAAGAGTCCTCTCCCAGCAGAAAGGTAAAGACTCAGCAATTACTCCCTGCATTTATAAACAATAACCTGACTCCCTAAGAACGCCAGTTAAATACTTCTCTTTTGACAACCCGAGAAACACTGGACAATAATCAGGATCAGCTTTTCATTTAGCAGTTCACCAAGTGGGCTATTTATGGATTGGAACTTTTGATTTGCAATACATCATCTCAGGCTTCAGTGTTATCTTTTGATTTCTTTCCAGCTGAACAGGCTAAGTAGTTGTAAATACCTCTTGTCAGACTACGTGGTTGGCTATTCTCGCACACAGAAGTAATCTAGGAACCCACTGGGCAGATTCGGCGGAGAGCCACGGTGGAAAGCTCGCGTCTGGTGTGCGCTGCAGAGCGAGGGAGGGGCGGCGAAGGTGGTGGGAGGCGATGGCCATGGTGGTGGCGGTGGCAGCAGCAGTGACCGTGATATTCATGGCCGCTTCGGTTATGCCAGCAGCAGTCTTATGATTGGAGTTGTGCGTCCTCCAGGCCTTCATTGATTTGACACAACAGTCCTTGCCGTACTAAAGGACATTTTAATGGCTACCATAGAAAGTGTGAAGGAGAAGCAATGGAGACATCAGCCATAATATTCAAAGAACACAAAGGTATATATGTTTCTCCATGTCCCTAAGAGCTAAGACAAATACCGCTGCATTGCTAAGAAATTATGCTTTGGAGACATACCCCTCCAACATACAACACGCACGCACACACACACACACACACACACACACACACACAGCTCTCTATTAAAAATTTCAAAATGGTTGCAGATATTTCATTCACCAGAAGGTTAAAGGCGTTTCTCAACGCAAGAAGGATTAACTTACCCGAGGATTCTGGGACTGCAGATGTATACTGCGGCAAAATCCTAAATTCATCGGGAAAAAACAATCATTTCTGGACTCCAGCTGCTAAAAATAATAGAATTATAGTAAATCATGAATAAGATTAAAACAAGCCATTTTCACATTCCAAAGGGTTCAGGGGGAGAAAAAAAAATGATTCTTTTCTTTTAACTCATTTCTTAAACAATGCAAAATTTAAAGTAGCTTTTCTTTCCAGAGCACGAAGCGCCATGAAATCGATAATTTTTGATCTTTCGGTTAATAGGCAACATGGTGAGCAAAGCAGGGACTGCGGGCAGCAGACATGTTCTTGTCAGCTCAAAATTTTCATATTGTTTTTGAATCCATTGAGATTTGTCGATGTGATATCACCGGGTTTTTTTTGTTGTTGTTGTTATTGTTTGTTTTTGCTTTTTGTTTTCGTCTTAGCTGGCACTAGGCTCTAGGGACACAAACCCTCAGTTTATCAACGTAGGCATGTCTATTGCTTTCTATATATTAAAAACAGGGAGTCTTACTGGATCTTAAACAAAAAATTATGTAAAAGGAGTGGCTGGTGTGATTATAATCCCATCATGCAGGGTCCACGGTTCCCATTTAGCGAAATTTCGCAGAGGGCAACTTCTTAAGAACATCCCCGCTGTGCAGAGTGAAAAGCATGAACAAACCAAAGACAGAATTCATCTGTGTTTATATTTTACAAACAATGAAAAACCTACTCTTTGTATGCCTTTTTCCCCCCACCTTCTTATTTCAGGGAAACTGCAGCCTTTCCCCCCGCCCCCCTCCAAACACTCACCACCCCAGCACTGCAGTGTCTCGTCCCTCATGCTTCTCCTTCCTCTCCTGTCTCGCTTTCACGAATTCTGCACGCGCCATCTTTGTGTGGGGTGATTCTTTGCTAATTTCACTCACCCATTCTCTTACAAATCGCTTCAGAAATAGAAAATTATAGTGCGCTTTGGGGCTTTCATTTGTCTAAATTTCTTTCCGTCTTCCCTTCTGACATAGAAAAATGGAAACAACAGAGAAGGAGAAGCCAAAAAGGGAGATATTTCTATTATTGCCATAACCTGTTGTATACAGTGGTGGTAGTAAAAAAAAAAAATATTATTAACATAATAGCAACAGCTGCCACCTAAATAGAAGCTATGAGGTAATTAATGTGCTACAACAAATTAATTTGCTGCAGGTGCCTCTGTTGTGAACTGAGTCACCCGTGCCATATAAAGTCTAAATACGATTATGAATCCCCCCACATGCAAAAGCAAAATACAGAGCAAAATGTCTTGTTCAGTAAATATTATGCATGCCTATTGTGAAAAAATAAATCCTCCCCAGCCCCTGTACCCCTGATGCCCACCAACGTATCTCAAATGGCTTAGTCACCAGTGGGTAAGTGTGGACTTGGAGTGGGTGGTCTGTGTATGGGTCTGCATGTCCGGGGGGGTGCGTGTGACATTTTTAAACATATGGAGGTTTTATGCTATGTCTTGGGAAACAGATGGACCAGCTATAGATTACTTTTAGGAAATACAGAGATAGTTTAGAATATTTGCAAGCTCTATTGGTTTTAAAACAAAAATTAGATGTATTGATGCATATAGCTAGAAGAAAGATAACAGTGTTGAACAGTTGCCCATTTGAATTAATCTTTTTTTTTTTTAGTCATCCATCTTACAGAAGAGGGAAATGTGGAGTATGGCACTCTTCGTTGATAGGGGGAAAAAGACATTTTTACTCTCACACGCTGTCGAGTGTGGATGGAGAATGTTGCTGGTTATAACACAAGGGCGTACGTACATCAGGGTAGCATGGACAAGGCCCTGGAGAAGGTCACAGTGCCAGAAGCAAGTGTCCACTTTCAGTTTCGCATCACTCAGCAAAAAAAAAAAAAAATAACTTTGGGTCCAAAAAAGTGAGAGAACATAACAGATTGTATTTTTTAAACTACTTGACTAAAAATTCTCTTTGAGTAAGGACATAGTCATTTCAGATTTTTTTCTCCCCGGAATGCCACTGAAGGGCATGACAGTATTGTTTTCATTGCAACCTTAGTTGGTCATTTGTTTAAATAAATAAGTAAGTAAGTAAATAAATAAATAAATAAAAATCCAGATAATATAAATTTAATCACTGGCCTAAATTTTCAAGGCTATTGGTTATTAAAATTTATTTAATGAAAGATGTTAAATTTTAATTCTAAATCTTACATTACATGGGGTTAGTTCTTAGACAATGTGGGGATTTTGATTTAACTATGCAGAAATTTTAGTTCTAAGAGAAGATAGAAAATTATTCAGATAGAACACTGTTCCAGCTATACCCAGAAGGGACACGGCATTGGCACGGGTTTTCTTTCAAATATATTTTATTTCACATAATTTTTCCAGTGCTCTGAATGGCAGTGCTCCGAGCCACCACCGTTATCTAGGCAGAGGTACTTAACGTCGGTCACACCACGTCTTATGCAGTAATGGACGTGCTGTTTACTCCATTTTTCTTTTGTTTATACTAAAGCTTTCTTTTCATAATCCATTTTTTAAAACTGTTCATATTTTGAATTTATAATGATAGAATTTGAGTTGGAGGGAAAGGAAAAAGGGACAAAAACTATATTGTTTTTGTCCTTTAAAAAGGGAGAGAAAGAAATAGCCAATTCTTTAAGTTGACAGATAGGAAGATAGGCCATCTCCAGCATTTTCCCATCATTTGTATGTCAGCCAACTGTCGTTACACACAAATGGAACTCTGAAATCGTAGAGTTCTATAATTATAAAATCAATTAGGGAAAAGGAAAAAAAAAGTACTTTCATTTCTGTTGTTTCAAGGGATCATCCATTCAAAATACTTTTCTGATCACTGTAAATTGTATTAGAATCTAAGCTCTAAGAAATCAAGGTGGTAAATGTCTAATGCACACATTCCTGTTTTCTATTTATGTTCTCTTTTCGTAGCATAAGGATTTAGATTCTCTGAAGCCTTCCTCCTATGACTTAGTTTTCAGAATCCGTATTCTGAGACTGTCAGTCCAAGTGACACCGTGCTGATTCTAAACAGTAAAAAAATGGTTGTTGTAAGCCGACTTGTTTTGGGATGGTTCGTTACATGGGAAAAGCTAACTAATATGCCTAAGATGATTCCATTTTTAGATTGTTTTTTAATAATAACCTCGTACTACAAGTTTATCCTGAGCTTATCTTCAAAACAGAAAAGTTCTGAAGGTTTTTAATTATGCAGTCTTCTTGGTAAAATAATTTTGAGTAGATACCCTCGAAATGAATATTTATTTAAATTATACACATGCACTTCTGTCAGTACATATATTAAATATCCATGAAGCATGGCTTTTTTTTTTAAAGATAAAACGTCAATCTAGGAGTTGTAATATTTTATTTCCTTATCCCAGTAGATTCTTATGGGAACCTTTTGGGTTATAGTCGCTTCATTCAGGGCCATTCTTCCAAAACTCTGAAATGTTCACAAAATCTGCTTGAAAGCATTGTTTTACCCTTCTGAGTGTGTGTGATGCATTTTTTAAAAACTGAATTCAGCTTTATTTATTTACTATCACTGCCGATTGCTGCAGACTCCTTGAGTGAATTACACATTGATCTTTTCTATTAACTGACTTTAAATAAACCCCTTTGGTAAAAAAAAACAAAAAACCACCATTTGTATTTCTAGCAAATGGACCTAGAATATATACTGGTTTCTGAAGTCTCTCGCATCCCCATTTTCTCTTGATGGTTAACCCTTTGGTGTGTGTGTGTGTGTGTGTGTGTGTGTGTGTGTGTGTGTGTGTGTTATGTATCCTATGTCTTTCCTTTCTTTGATTATGTTTGAACAAGGAGATGAGAACATTTTCAACAGAGGATGAGGATGCCTTGTCAATGTCAAATGACCCTACCTAAGGTACCTCACATGATAATAGTGGTGCTTGGAGGATCCATTGCTTAAGAATCTACATAATGATAAAAAAGCGTCTATTAAAGCCAGTAGTGCTTTTAAACAAATTTATGTTTTGTTAATCCCAGTGGAATCTATACGAATTTAAATACCAATCACAAACATATAGGGCAGATTTATTTTTCAATGCCCAGATGATGCTTAGCACCGAGATGGGGTATTCGGTGAGGAAGCCACTGCAGTAACAGAAACAGGAGAAGCAGACCTCACTCCGCCGCGCACCAGCTGTGGGACCTGGCCAGGCTCCTTACCTGCTCCGAACCCTGGCACCCCCTCTACAGTGGCAGGAACAGCAACGGTTATGGGAGTCGCGGTAATCCAAGTGGTGGCTTCCATTTGTTGAGCTCTGCCAGGTGTGAAGCTTTGCCTTTCACAACCCAATGAACTTCACCTTCTACACATGAGACCTCTTTTAACCATCATCCCAGTAGAGTAAGAGAACATGATTTTCCCCATTTCACATCTGGGGAAAAAGAGACTGAGGGAAATGGAGGCGTTTACTCAGGGTGTGAACAGCTGGGATTTGAACTCTAGACCCGTGCTGTCCAGTACAGTAGCCATGAGCAGCATGTGGCTATTTAAAACTCAGTGAGTGAATTAAAATGAAATGAAATTAAAATCCAACCCCTCAGCCTCAGTAGCACCTTTGAAGCCTCAGCAGCCATGTGAGGGCTACCACATCGCACAGTGCACAGACAGAGCCATCAGCACAGGCACCTCCACGGGCACTGCTGGCCTCCACTGACCAACTGCAAAGCCTATACTCTCACCAGCGGGCTTAGTTCTTTCTCACCCATTCATTCTTTTACTTGCTCATCCGTTTAACATTTATTACCTACTACGTGCCAGGCACCACACTGGACACTGGAGAGCCATCCCACTGTGTGGTTGGCAAGATCAAGTGAAACAGACATGAAAGAGCTTCCGGAACTATAAGGTTCTAGAGAAAAATGAGATCCTTTCAGGTGGTAGTTGTTATAATGGTGGAACTATGTTATTCTTCTTGGAATCCTCTCCCTGCCCTTCCCCCCCCCCCGCCCCCGCACCTAGCACAGTGAAATACCCATTAGAAGTACATGCATAGCCTCCTGTTATAGTCCACGTTATAGTGTCTGTATACTTTTGAACCCTTAATGTATACACTAAGGTGAATATATATATTATATATTATATATATAATACTAAAGTGAATTGATCAGGTAGTATATATATATATATATCAGGTAATATATATAAAATATTACTTAATTTGATATACTGCTTAATACATTACTTAATTCAAAAATTAAATTTAGAAATGCTGATGGATATCTGGGGGCGTGGAATTATGAGGTACTTTTTCATTCTTTTAAGACCCTCCCCTGAGACCTCCCCTAGGATTCCCATGGCTAAAGAAAGATAAAAAGCCTCCAGACAAAGGGCCCGGCCACATACTCTCTTAGAGCATGCCAATACCTCTCTCCCTTACTCTAGATACAAACTAGGGAGTTAGACAACAGTCCAGGGTAATCAGAATGGAAGGTTTATTGGACCAGGTGTTGCAATGTAAACAATAGAAAACAACTGGCCACTGAGGCCGGAAGAGAACTTGATGGAAGAAGAGTGACTAGATCACAAATCACCAGGAAGCTAGAAGCAACAGGCTCAAAATGAAACTAGAAGCTCAAGGAGGCGAGGCGATGAGAGCCACACCACCATCTGAGGAGGACGCTGTAGCCATCACCCTCCACGGACCTGGTTCCCTCTGCTGTCCCTAGGGACAGAAAGTCAGACTACGAGTTTCAACTGAGGCCCCAGGATGTGACAGTTTTTAGATGTGAGAGTATGAGTCAGGTCACCGGGCAGAAATGTCAAAGCAGGTGACACTAGGCAAGTGAGGACATCTAAGGGAAAAGAGACCGAGCTTGGAGGCAGAGCCTTGAGGAAGACCCTAAGCTTGGTGGCAGGAGTCCCACCAAGGGAGTGACAGAGCATTCTGGCAGAAGAACTACCAAAGAACCCGAACACCAAAAAATGTCCACGACACTGGCTGGACCCAGACAGCAAAAGCCAGTTTCCGAAGGGAACCAGTCTATTATGGAATGCCGCACTCCTCTTATCTTAGCTCCTGAGTCCAACCCCCCAGGAGGGTCGAAACAGCAGCCAGGCGGTCGGGAGGCTGTGATGGGGAGAGAAGGCGTCAGAACTCCACCTGGGATGGGACGAGAATTTCACCTTCAGCGGAAGATAGATGTGTGGATTCATAAATGGACACCATGTATTGCAACTTAATGACCCTGGGCTTTGTTACCTGACAAACCCCAGGAAGGTCATGGGCATTTCCTTCATGTGGCATCCAGTGGTAAGGGCAGGACCGCCCCCGTGGAGGAGGCTCAGGGGGTGTCAGGGTGGGGTGGACAATAATAGAGTTACCTTTAAGAGTACCCATGACAAGTCCGGTGGTGCCAGTTGCATAGTGACCATCACTGTTACAGTCCATGAAATCATTAAGTCTGTTTGGCTTTCTATTGTCATCTGCTCCCGTTCCAAAACCCCAAGCAGAAGCAGCTGATTGGCTGAGCTGACACTTCATGCCCATACCGCAGCTGCCATGGCCCATGTTGTCCGCAATTCTCTACCCGATCAATTCCCCCAAGTGAGGAAAAGGTTCAAAGGTGTACAGACAAAGACACGTGGACTCTAATGGGAGGCTCTGCATGCACTCCTAGTGGGCATTTCACTGTGCTAGGGCATAGAAGGGCAGGGAGAAGATTCCAAGAATAACATATCGGTAGTTCCACTATTATAACAACTACCACATGAAGGATCTCATTTTTATCCAGAACCTTACAGCTTCAGAAGCTCTTTCATGTCCATTTCACTTGATCTTGCCAATAACATAATGCAATGGCTCCCTGGTGTCCAACGAGTTCCTGGCACGTAGTAGGTATTTAGCAAATGTTTGTGAAACGGATGGTAGTAATGAAAAAGATTAAGAAGGCCACGGAAAATGTTATAAATCTGTGAGATCCTTCTGCAACTGAGCACATTGCTGTATACATTTTAAATTTATTTTCATTTTGATAATTGTTTAGGCTTAGGGAGAATAGTATAAAAAATAATTAGATAGATGAAAGATAAGTAGATAAGGTAGTAAGTCTATCTATCTGAGTAAGTCATGCAAATCACATCTGCACATGAACTTGATTGAATTCTGTTGTTTTGGCCAAAGCAGACAAACTGCGAGAGTTAAATCCTTTCTGGTTTGTTGCATTCCTCTCTGTTTGGTCATCCCTTAGGCATGCTTCTCAAAATATTGCTTTTGTACTTCTGGTGCCTTTTATGACATCCTAGGCCATTTCTGCTCCCTGATGTGGGTGACTTGTGCCTACCGATCTTCGATCTTCGGGATTGCAAGAAACCCATCGTGTTCCATGGGCCTGGCCCAGGGTCCTGCATCGAGTCACAGGCCCCATTGAACGTAAGAAAAGGAAACCGGCCATCACGCCTTCCACCCGCGGGTGTTTTAAGCTCCTTTTGCCCACATAGGATACGAAGAAACGGTATCGCCTCTCTGTGTTAACTCAGCTGCCCCTGAGGGTACCAGACTCGGTGTGCTTTGCCTGGGAAGAGAATGTCCCTGCGCGCAGCGGGGCGCATAAACCAAGAGCCACTTTCATGGATACTATACTCTCCTTGGCCTTTCTGGCTTTTTTTTTTTTTTTTTTCCTTTCCCACGAGACCAGGGGAGTGAAATTGGGTGGCGAAGCGCCCACCTCCCTACCAGTCCTCGGTTCTCGCTGAGAGTTTTCCGTGTAGCCTCTGTGGAAACTTCCATCACAGACGTTTCCGTCGGGCACCCCCACCCTCCTCATCAGAATACTCCTCCCCTGAGTGTCACTAGCTGTGGGATTGTAAGGCTCCATTATAATAAAGGTGACAATGACAGATCTCAAGGAAGTGGAGCTCCAAAGTGAGGGAGGGAGGCACATCAGAGGGAACGGGCTCCGGGAGCCCGATAATGAGCATGGAGGGGACTTTTTCTGCTTATGGGTGAGAGAGACCGGGAAGTCTCTGTTTGAAGACAAAGCACATAATAATGTGATCACAGAGCTCTCCTAATGGGGCCAGTGTGATGTTCAGAAAAACGTCTTCTTTTCACTGCCTTATCTGTCTGTTCCCCGTGGAAAAGGTCTTCAAATGAGTGTTTACGTAACGTCCCTCACGCGACGCTGGCACCACAGTCTCAGCCAGCAGAAAGTTACACGAGGTGTGTGTTTAATGGACTTAATAACCCTGGGTCCCACACATGACTTTTCCTACCCTCTTTTTGACTCAGTAGGAAAAATCAAACTATGGTCAGACACAGACCCCTGAGTGGTGTTATCAATTTATTTCTAAAGGATCTTCTAACACGCTTCGCCGGGTCCTCCCTTGCCCTTTTTCTTCTTCCGCAGGGTAAGGTGGCTTTTTACAGACGGTGCAGAAATTGGTTTAAACCAGCATTGCCAGCTTCTGTTGTAAGGAATGTTCTGTTTTCCTCAAGCTTGAATGGGGAGACACAGGACCTCTGTAGGGCGTGACCTGACATCCCCTTGGTGTTCAGGAAGGAAACAGGCCACACCTCTGCCTCGCGTGCCCCCTCTCGGGACAGCCCCGTGTGCAGGCACTCCCGTGTCTCCCGTGTTGTGACACTGACGGCAGGCCATTCTTTAGCATGGCTCCGTTGAGTTGTTACAGCCTTTCTCTTTCTTCCCGTTCAGTTGCCACTCACTGAACCCGGTGATCAGAAAGGCACTTCGAAGTCATGACTCTCCTGAGCATGTGTTATACAGTGGGCGACTTTCCAGAGCTCTTTTTCCCCCCTGGGGCTTTCTGGATGGCTCTTGAATTTAGGGAACAAGAGGGATGGTCCATTGACCGTCTCTACTTTTTGCTTAGGCTGAGGGGCTCGGGGTGCCTGCGGAATGAGGAATGACTGCTGACAGAGAGGGGGCATCTTTTTGGAGTGATGAAAATCTAAAATTGATTGCGGTGACGGTTGCACAACTTTGTGAATATCCTAAAAATGACTGAGTTGTGCACTTTCAATAGGACAGTTGGGTGGCATGTGAATTATATGTCAACAAAGCTATGATGAAAATTTATTCCTATAGCTATTGCTAATAATTAGTCATATTCTTCTAGGATCCCATCCCTAATGAAGCTAATGATATGCATCTCTCAACAGCCACCTGGAGACACCTGTGACTAAGTGCAGGTGTCAAAAGATATGCGCAGAGTTTGTGCAGAGTTCATTGCTATGGCAGATTCGGAAGCTCGTACACAGTTCTTACAAACACTGTTATGCAATTTATTTATTTCCTAATAGGGAACCTGAGTTTTGTATTGCATGCATGGATAGCCCAAGATGAATTTTGAAAACATTAGGTAAATGTAAGTTCAGAAATAGATATAATCTTATTTTCACTGCTTGCCTGTCACCTGGTACTTCCTGAATCACTGGCTGGTGGGAGCAAGCAGGAACATTCTTAGTGGAACTTTGGGGTCACATACTTCAGCATTTTTACACTGCAGGCTCAGTATGATGGGTTGTCATTGCATCCAGGGTGTGTGCACTGCCTACATCTAGAACACCTGTACCATTTTGGGGTACTCCTACCCTACTCTGGTGTTCCCCTTCAAGAGCTGGCACCTGCGTTTCTTTTTTAGAAGACTGTCTTCAGTCTATTGGGGCTCATGCTGTTCCATATGCACAGGGAGGCAGCAACGCCTGGGAATTTTTGTACCTACCCACATAGGGAGTGGCCCTTCACCAATGACTAAGGGGTGCAGGCAAAGAGAATTGAGATGCCAGCTTCCTTGTCTCAGCTCCAGGAAACTTTGAGGCTTAACTCATACCCAGAGCTTCTTGTGGGATCAGGAGAGGCCATCCTCTGGAGGGTCCGTGTGGGGACCACACCCTTACTTAGCTTCTTCCTCTTCCTGTGACCCTGTTTTCTTACAGGTCTCCCCTGGGAGCATTTCTTTTAGAAATCACCTGCACCCCAATCCTCATGTCAGAGGCTGCTTGGAGGGCCTGACCTAAAACCACAGTCAACCTATCAAGCTAATAGTGTGTTTGTGGCCAGATGCCTGGACCCGTAATGCACACTGTAGGTAGGCACAGCTGCTCTGTGAGTCTCAACGGACGGTGTATGTGTGAACCCAGACAGACCTTTTCCTCTGTGATGTTGGAGTGTGTGGGCAGGCACAGGATCAGGTAGGACTTGACAGAACTAAGAGCTAGAGAGAGAAAGTCACTGAGGTCCTATTAACATTGTTTGAGAGCCCGACAGGGCCAGCCCTTTGGTCAAGCAATCTGTGCGGTCACAAAGGGCTCTGTGTTCAGAAGGACGTGCAGTTGCTCTTCAATTATCATGTTGAAATTCTTTATACTTTTGAAAAAGAACCCTGTACTTTTATTTTTGTACTGAAACCTGAAAATTAGGTAGCTGGTCCTGGCCCCTGGACCATACCTGAAGCTGCATACACCTGGATTTTGTTTGTTTGTTTCACAACCCAGCAAATTTCCTTCAGCCTTTTGTCATTTGCAGCTATGGTCACAGTCTGGGTTCCCAGTTGCTGACATCATAAATGTATGTGAGCCAATTTAAGCAGAAAAGAAACTTGTTCAGGAATATTAGATAGCTCACAGAATCTGAGAGGTCCAGAGGAACAATGCTAAAGCCCAACGGCAAAGAACAGTAGCCAGATTCCATCCCAAACAGAATATACCCCTGGGCACAGAAACTGGGTTCATGACACTGAATGTGGGGCTTGGATGCTACTTGGAATCTCTGTCGCTGGCAGCTGGACACCCTGCAGCTAGGCTCAGCAGAGTGAATTCCATGGGCTACCAACTTCATGGCACTGGTTTTCCAGGGTTGTACATGGGTGTGTCAGATTGGTGAAACCCAAATCTCCTGCCTGAGCCTCAGCAACAAGAGTTGCTGGGAAAGAGAGACCCTAGCTTCTATCTTGAGGAGGCATGGGCTCATAAACCAGGGAATTTCCCCAAAGACAGGAAGGGAGCTTAAGGAAGCTGGGAGGCATCCAGAAGTATCCAATACCCACTCCCGGGGGTCCTCGGGTTACGACACTCTCTGTGATGTTTTGAATTGACAATGCTCACTCCCATAGTAACTTTTAAAAATTGAGACATAGGTGTTTTGGCATACCCCATTAGCGTCATACTGATGGACTTATATAGACTACGTGGGTGAACTAGTTTGGTTGCATGTGGTGGAAGAATACACAGTAACACAGTGTATGAGCGAGGGAGTTGGCGTCCCTTTACCTACGCCATTTTGTACTGTTAGAAGCACACGTGTTCTATTTGTGTTGCTTTGTTTGGTGACTTTTTTGGCCCTTATCCTGGCTCCTAAACGAAAGTCAGAGTTTTCAGATGTAGTGCTTTGAAGAAGAGGAAAGCCATCACAATGGATGTCACAGAGCTACTGGCGTCACACGGAGAGGAGCTGTCTGCTGAGGACCTCATTCAGCAGGAGAAGCAGCTGATTGAAGAGGAAGCGCTAGATATCCCCGAACCCAAGAGATTTACTACCAAGGGTTTGGCAGAAGGTTTTTCTGTGGTAGAGGATGGGTTGGCAGAATTTCAGGCTGAGGACCCCAGCGATGACAGATTCAGTTAAGGTCTACAGAGCTGTTAGGGATGCCTTGCAGTGCTATAGGCAGATTTGGGAAGAGAAGAAGTCATCAACCTTCCAGACTAGCCTGGAACAATTCTTTAAGAAGAATTGCCATAGATCCTGTACCCTCTACACCAGCTGCTTCTCGAGATGAAACACCTGTAGTACAGGTAGAATCACCTCCAGCGTCTCCTGCATGTTCCTTAGGCAATCCCGATTCACCTGACCCAGTGTCTCCAGCACCTTCTGCAGGTTCTCCTGCCTCTCCAGCTTCCTCCTCCCAGTAGGTCACTCTCTCCCACCTTGCAATGCCCCTGCCAGTGTGCCAGCCAGCCACAGGAATAAAAGGAAGGAGTTTTTTTACACTCATTTTTTTTGGTCATTTTTTTCTGTTACTACAGAATAGAGTACAGGACAGTATATTTAGTCCTTACCTTTCTCTGTGGCTTAGTTGTGTTTTTATGTTCATGATTTTACAACTGTGTTAGGTAAGTGACTTAGGCTAGGGTGCATTTTGATTAACACCAAAATTCGAGGTTATGTCACTGTCATAGGAACGGAACTGTGTTGTAAATCCGAGGGGCCCCTGTATACTTACCTGCATTTGAATTCTGCTGAGGCCTGTGCACGTGGGAATGAACTCATTCCTAGTGTGCAATGAGTCCACTGATACACATACTTCCTATTGCTCTCAGTGATTTGGGGGCTTCCCAGTGTGCCCCCTAACCTAATCCTTAGGACATCCTACTCCTTGTTGCCCTTTTTTTTTTTTGAAGTTGCCCCAGGCTCCCTTTTTGACCCCCATCTTCCTGATAAACTCCTACTTTCCACCCAACTGGGATCCCAACCAGGACAAGATGGATCTATTTCCGCAGAGCAAAAAACGCAACCCGGCCCTTAGGTTACAAGGTGTTTATTTACCTGGAAGCGGGTATGGTTAGGTGGCGCTGGCCTCCACAAAGCGAATCCCACACACTAATGCGGCTGGCAGGGCTGCAGTATCTCTATGCAGAACCCTCCCTCTGTTGCTAATAATTTCTATGCCGGCCTCCAGCCCGCTCAGAAGGAGAATCCTTCAGAATCAAGTGTTAACGGAATTAGGAACAAACTCAAATGCACAGTTAGTAGTTTTCAGTTGCCAATCTGATGTGAAAATTAAACCAAAAGGGGGGGGGGGAAAGAGTGCCTTCGGGAGGGGCAATGAAATCAGAATTTAAAAGCAACAGTCTCATCCATTCTGTATCTCTATATCGAATACATTTATTTCAAAGGAGAGGCTGGAGTGTGGCAAGTGGAAACGGGGCGGAGGGCCCCGCTGTGGACGCCGCAGGCTTCCTGGCTGTTTTGCAAGAAGCTGTAGGCGTCCGACAGGTAGAACGAGCGGGTCTCGGAGAGAGGAGGTCGGACAGACGTCTGCGGGGCCGGAATCATGTCTGACGGGTATGTGGACCTGCACGGCGCCTTGGGGGTGTGCAGGGGGTTAGAACCAGCAGAGAGCCAAGAGTGGTTCCTCGTCCCTGACCCGCTTTCTTGGGCCTCGCTTTTCCAAAGCTTTCCTGCTGCTGGTCGGGGAGGGGTTGGCATGAGCTGGGGCTCGGCTAAGATGTCACTCCCTGCGCCCCGGTTGGAAGAGGGCAGGCACTGCGGGAGCCGTCGGAGTGTCCCTTACGGATAGCATAGCGGACAGCCGCCATCGGAGTGTCCCTTATGGATAGCGGACAGCCTGGCCTTGAACTCGATTTACCTGGGAATCAGCCAGAGGGGCGCGGTGGGGGCTCCGTAAACATTTGCTCAACAAGAGGCCTGTTCCCTTTAAAACTTTACATCTGTGTCATTTCCACTGCCTGGAAGAGTCCTCCCCTTTGCTCACTTTCCATCAGTCACTACAGCCGCTTGGAATTTTGACAGAAAGCATTAAAACATAAAAAGAAGCCATAAATCTGGAGGGAGCAGTGTTCTCCAGAATGCTGGGAATCCGTGTCCCAGGGGCGGAGCGGGGGGTGGGGGTGGGGTGAGGGGACTCGCGTCCACCGGGCCGAATCCAGGTCCACCGGGCGGCCCGCCACAGGCAGGGTCATTGCCACACCTCTCCTCTCCCCAGCTCGGGCTTTCGGCTGCGCAGGGAGGGGGAGACACGCGTTGGCGTCCGTGGCCCCACTTTGGAGGAAGCAGCCGCATCCTCAGAGGCAGCCCCTGAATAACCTGTGCTGCGTGTTTTCAGCGGCCTTAAAGCCAAAACAAAATAGTTGAAGAACAGCCGCGAGGATGAGAAGGCGGCCGGGGGACTCCCTCTCGAAGGGTCAGTCCTCTCCGCTCCCACGGGCAGGTCTTCACCTTGAATGCAGCTGGTCTCCCACAACGCCTCCCGAGACCCTCCTGTGTCCAGCATCCTCTGGGCAATGGTCTCACCTCCGGTCATCTGCAGGAGGTGACGAGGCTTTCTCCATGTTGGAGGGGGGGAGACACGGACCCCCACTTCAGTCAGCTGCCATCTCTGAACGGGAAGCCAGAGCGCACCCCCCACCGTCCCTCGTGGGGTCCTGGCAGCAGGTTGAAAATCACACACTCATTTCTGGGCGGGTGGCTTTGCTGTCTCTGTGACTGGCTTGTATAATTATCACTCTCCCTGGGGTGTGTGACTGGCCAGGGGTCAGTACAAGAGAAAATGAAGAACCGAACGGGACCTTCTGTCCAGCAGGCAGGAATGTGGAGTGTTCTGGAAGCTAGGGCAAGCCTTCCAAGGATCTAAGCAGGAGGGTGGTAGGATCAGAGCTGCGTTTCTGAAGAGTCACAAGGGAAGATGTTGTACACCCCCAGGTGTCTGTAAAGGTTATGTGGTCACCCAGGAGGCAGGAGGTGAAGGAGACCAGTAGGAGACTCCCCCGTCATCCGGGTCAGAAACGACCCACGTAGACCAGACAGGGCAGTGGGCGTGCAGAGGGGCCAGTGAGGAGAAGCCGCTATGAGTGAGGTCAGAGGGTAATTAATCAGTTGCACCTGGTGAATGTCTGAGCACAGGAATGGGGCAGGCTGGGCAGCCGCTCTCCAGTTTCTGACTTGAGCATAACATTGCCTGAGGGAGGCTGCCAAGCAAGTCTGGGGGTGTGGGGTACTTGTGGAAGGCCCCGTGCTGGTTTCCCCCTAGAGATATGGGCCCGGAGCTCAGTGAGATCGCACTAGGATGGTTAGTTTCAGCTGTGGAGGAGCCGTCCCAGCAGAGGGTAATTACCGCCAGCATAGAAATGGCTCTGACTTCCACCCAGCCAACCGAGTGACAAATCAGCCTGGCCTCAGCATGGCCATGTACTGCCCTCCCAGAGGGTCCTCAGGGGCTCCGGGCTGTATCTCCTTCGGCTGCTGCGTCTGGAGATCTTGCAGGAGAAGTATTGATAATTGGGACCAGAGGCTGGGGACGTCAGCGGTCTCAAAGGGGTGTGAGCCCCTCCCTCAGGTTCCCTGACCTGGAACAGGGCCGCCCCCTCCTTCCCCTGCAATGCCACCGTCAAGTGGGAGGGAAGCCGGGCCCTGCCAGCATGCTCTGCCCGCCCTGAGTCCCTGGGGATGCCTGCCAGGGAGGACTGGCCCTCTGGGGAGCTTTGCTTTCGTGCCTGAGAAGCTCTGCAGGGCCCGGTTGTCAGCCGGAGACAGGAGGGCAGCCTTCCCCGAGGCTGGGCTCTGCCGTGGAGGAAGCACGTTGGCTCTCGGGGCCTCTGCTGTGGCGAAGGAGGAGGCGGAGGTGGCAGCTGTGCCCAGTGGCAGGTCACAGGTGAGTCCTGGGAGGTGGCCTCCCCGGCAGCCAGGGACAGGGAGAAACACACCAGGCTGCGGCTGCACAGGCAAGTGAAGCAGAGATGGGTGGAGAGACTCGGCCTCCCTGAGAACCTGCTTGAGGCACAAGATTGACCACGGGTCCTCTGTAGCAAGGGATGCCATTTATTTATTCAATGTAGGTCCTGTGGACACGCCACGTCAAAGCGACATCTCATCATTGTTTTTCTATTTCCACAATGCTCTCTCTCTCTCTCTCTCTCTCTGATGTTAGGAAAGGTCTTTACCTTATTTTCAGGATTTCCTCTTCGAGCTTTTCCTGTGCTCTAGAATCAGCCACCAAACTCTCTAAGAGCCTCAGTGTTAATGATGCATCCGATTCTAGCCTGGGGAAGTGGAGCTGAGAATGTTTCTGCCCGTGTAGAATTCAGGACAGGTGCATTTACGATGCCAACTATCCACCTTTTGGCTTTGGCTGGGGCCTCTAGTTTGGGGTTGCGATTAATTGTGCCCTAAAGCAGTTTCTCGACTTTGGCGTCACTCACGTGTTGACCTGATCATCCCTCGTTGTTGGGGCTGTCCTGTGTACTGTAGGGGACTTAGCAACATCTGTGGCATCGACATGTCACAGTAGCTGTCCTGCTCTGTCAAGTTGTGACAACCAAAAGAGAAATGTCTTCAGACATTGCCAAATGCCCTTTGGCAGGCAAAATCACCCTCACTTGAGAATTACTGTTTAGAAGGAAGTCGCTTGGTTAGAACTGGTATCTGGCTCTTTAATATACAATATGCAGAGCCCGATTGTGCCCTGACATTTGTCTCATGAAAAAAAAAAAAGTGAATAGGGCTGAATGCCTGACACCAAGCACCATTCCTAATAATGGAATAGCCTCATTGCCATAGCTACTGGGTGGACCAGATTCCAAGGTTCTGTACCCTCCTTGTTGGGGACAAGGGAGGGGATTCCAGACAGGTCATGGGTACAGCATTAGAAAACTTTGACTCAAAAGCCCAAAGCTTGTATTCTTTCCAAGTGTCTTTCAGACCCATTGAAGTCTCAGATGGGTGCTGGCCTCTTCCCTAGCCAACACTTCCCTTCCCTCAGTAACACGCCCTTGCCAATTTCCTCTTCTTCTCCCGTTTTATCTCCTGTATTAGCTTTTGCATTA
Source organism: Saccopteryx leptura (assembly GCF_036850995.1). Lineage (NCBI taxonomy): Eukaryota > Metazoa > Chordata > Mammalia > Chiroptera > Emballonuridae > Saccopteryx > Saccopteryx leptura. Next base: position 12,542,052 of record NC_089512.1, read on the forward strand.
TGCGTCTTAGTGTGACTTTTTCAGTGGTTACTCCAGAAATTACCAAATGCATCCTTACCTTATTGCAGTCTACCTTAAACTAGTACCTTCTAGCACATCCCCAACAATGCGACGCCCTTACAACAATCTAAACCCGCCGATCCCTCTCCCCTGTTGTGGCTCCTGTTGTCAGATATTTTACTTCTATGTGTGTTCTATGGGATTATGATTCTTGCTTTAAATAGTCAGCAGTGTTCTGTGTTTACCATTGTGGGTGCTCTGTGTTGCTCCTTATGCCTCCTTCCTCGCATCGCGGATCATTTGGCACAAATAAGCTCCTTCAGTGTTTCTTCTACTTTAACACAGACGGAGCAGGCCTCAGACTAAGTGCCTTTCTCAGACATTAATATCTGAATTTCGTCAAAGTGTGCTTTGTTTTTATGGTGTTTATTGCCGTTCTTTGCTATTTTATAAAAAAGCAATAGCGTTCTTCTCGTTTAATTCATCAAAGTAACACATTGGGTTGACTTAGAGAAAATTATGGAGTGCCCTGGCAGGGTGGCACAATGGAGAAAGCGTCACCCTGATGTGCCAAGATTGTGGGTTTGAAACCCCTTCAGGGCACGTATGAGAAGTGTTGGGCAGATAAAATGTATTATGCTCACTTTGTTAAAGATGGCGACACTGCCCACGTGGAGGCCGTTGCCCAGGTGATATTAATGTGTGTCTCTGTGGATTGTTGTAGCCTGGGGCTTGGTTTTGGGATTAAGCCTTTCCCACCCTTTTTGATGTGGGGTGGTACAATCCAATCATGCCTCAGAGAAGTGACTCTCCTAGAGACTTCCCTATTTTGTATATTGGATTAGAGGTTGTGAAGCTACAATATAAAATGGGGGCAGAACAGAGTTTGGGCTCTTGGTTCCTGAGGTTATCATGAGAGAGCAGAGAGAGTAGAGCCAGCAGCGGAAGGAGGCCACGTGGAGGAGGCCAGGAAAAGCAGCCAAGATGGCGGAGTGCTGAGTGAGATGCCAGTTTGTACAGAGTTTGTATCTGGGATAAGGAAGGAGATGGGGAACTGAGGAGAATAAGGCTGGTGAGCTAGAGATCTTTGATTCTAGGAAACTCGGATAAGTCAGTGGCTTTGTGAGCACTGAATGTGATTGGGTTTTGGAGCCCAGTGTGTGTTTTTACTTGCCCGCCGGGTGCAAGCTAGGATTAAAAACTATGGCCCACCAGTTTGTGGCTCCGTTGTTTCTTTACCGACTGTCCGAATCCAATGCGAACCTGCAAGGGCTGGGCTGCTCTGATGGTGGCCCTGGCCACGGCTACTGGCTTTACAAGAAGCAATCAATGAATGCACAACTAAGTGGAACAATGAGTTGATGCTTTTCTCTCTCTCTCCCTTCTTCTCTCTCTCCCAAATCAATGAAATAATTTTTTAAGAAGAGAAAATTATGAGGCAAATAAGCATCAGGCAATACAGAACATGAGAAGGTAGTATCAGAAGATTCTTCAAAGTCAGGTAGTAAGAGCTCATGCCAGATGCGATGCTATGGGGTGAAAGGGAAGAAGACAGGACGCCTCCTCTGGCTGAACACCTTTCATCAGGAGGCCCTGGGTTCCTGGGACCCAGCATCAGGGCGTGTGACTGTAGGCAAATTGCTTCACTTCTGTCACCCAAAAAAAAGAAAACAATCTTCACAGCCTTAGAGGGAAAGCTTCAGGTATCTGTATAGCTCTAGGTTATTTATAGTTATCTTAAATGAGACCTGCCCCGTAGAGTGTAAACACTATGTGACAGCAATGTGCTCCAGACCCTGCCCTAACCAGAGGGCAAGTTGTTGTCATTATTATCTATTTCTCCATTTTTCTTTAATTACAAACTTTCCCATACTTGTCAGCTTTATTTATTTACTCAATAAATAGTTACTGGGTATCTAATCTGTCCTCTGGTCCAATCATTTTCTAACTAGGTGATTTGGGGCACAAACTTCATCGTGCTGAACCTTGGGTTATCCATCCATTGAATGGGAACATTAATAGTACTTACCTCGTGGGGTCACTGACCCTGTAACCAAGCCCTTCCCTCCAATTCAATGTTTGGAATAGGAAAAATACAGTTCCGCACAGGAAGGAGAGAGAGTACTACTGGGTAGACAAAATGCTAGTGTCTTTGCAACCCCAAGTGTGCTTATTAATGTGAAGGCACCTGACATGTATTTTTCTGGAACATACTGTCATCTGTTACCACCTTAAAATACAACCACTCAGGCTGCTGCTGTCTCTGCTCGAGGATGGAACGTGGGCGGTTTCTGAGGACCGAGGCTGTGCTCCTCCTGGACAGGTGTGAATACACCATCATTTGTAGCTACAAAAATGTACTCTGGTCAGCCCATAAAATGCTTTCAGTCCTTTGAGCCCATCCAATGTCCTCATGAGAAAAAGCTACGTGTTATAAGGTTGTAATTCAAAAAAGAGGTGCTGATTTCATTCAAGAATGGCCACTCCCATCAAGAATTCTGAATAGGGTATCCCTTTGAGATGATGGATGCTAATAACTAGCCCTATTGTGGTCACCATTTCATGGTACAGTTGACCCTTGAACAACTTCGCAGTTAGGGGCGCTGACTCACTGCACAGTCAAAAATCTGTGTATAACTTCTGACTCTCCCCCCCAAATTTAACTAACTATTCATAGCCTCCTGTTGACCGTAACCGATAACACAGTCAATTCTCACATACTTTTCAGGTTAGATGCATTACAGCCTGTGTTCTTATAATAAAGTAAGCTAGAGAAAAGAAAATATTATATAAAAATCTTAAGAAAAAGAAAATAGGCCTGACCTGTGGTGGCGCAGTGGATAAAGCGTCAACCTGGAAATGCTGAGGTCACCGGTTCGAAACCCTGGGCTTGCCTGGTCAAGGCACATAGGGGAATTGATGCTTCCGGCTCCTCCCCCTTCTCTCTCTGCCTCTTCTCTCTCTCTCTCTCTCTCTCTCTCTCTCTCTCTCTCTCTCCCTCTCCTCTCTAAAATGAATAAAAAAAATTTTTTTAAAAAAAGAAAATACATTTATAGTACGTACATATTTATTGAAAAAGGATCCACATATGAGTGGAGCCCCGAAGTTCAAACCCACGTTGTTCAAGAGTCAGCTGCATACGGAAGTGAGACTATTTATTGGGCTGTCCGTCTTAAACTTATACAGGGTTGTATGTCAATTAATCCTCAATAAAACTGGAAAAACAAGAAACCATCAAGCTTAGGATAGGTAGAGGAAATATTGCTGAGTAGCCTAAGCAGGGTTATGAGAATGAGAAATAAAAATGTTAAAAAAAAAAAAAAAAGAATTTTGACACTATTTCCCAATATCCATGTTGACTTGAATTTGCAAGCAGAGGTCACTGTAGCTGGTGGGCCCTTTGACTGAACCCTTTCTGTGATTTGATCTGTAATCCCAAGTTTTAGAGGAATTCTCTAATGAAGACTTCAGTTTAAAAGACATATGAGCACCGACAATAGAACAGGTACTCAGTTTGACACCAGTGACACAGAAATGATCAGAAGTTGTAGTCCCTACCTTTGATGACTTTGCAAATAATTATAGTATTATATTAAAAGTATAGTGACAGTGATGTGCACAGGGTAAGTGAGGGGCAGCTGAGCCAAGTAAGAAGGGGCTTGCTAGTAGATCTTACAGTCATGCACCATTACGTCAAACATGAGTTGGGTATATGCTCTGTGCTTCTTGCTTATCTCTGAATATGTCCAGCATGCTTCTACCCCAGGGCCTTTGCACGTATGACCCTTTTTGTCTAGATTCTTTCCCCCATATACTCCCTTTATCTGATAACTAACATTCAAATACTATGTTATCAAAGAGGACTTACTCTGACCATCCCATATACAAGAACCTAGACATTTATTTTCTATTCCATGCCTGGCTCTGTTTTACTTCATTGTATTTATCACTATGTTTATTTGTTTGTTTTCACCTGTCAACTCTTGACCTACACACACACCATTGTTAAAATCGAGGAAGTAGGGGCATAGTTGTGTGTGTGTGTGCTGGCTTTTGTTTGTTTGTTCATTTTATTTCTATGTCCCCAGTACCTGCAGCGGTTTTTGTCATAGAGCTGATGTTCAGTAAAAGAAAAAAATTATACATGGGTAAATGTGCTAAGATACCACTTGGATGGCTCAGAGTTTGTCTCCACAACTAAAACTGTGCAGTTGGTTTGGGAAGAAGACCAGTCAAACAGAACAGAACAAAATGTGGTTGCTGGTTTAGGTGAGGTGTTTGTGAAGTGCTGACGGAGCTCGGAAGAGGAAGATACTCACTTTTTCCCTGTGGAGAGAGGGGGAGGAAGGAGGTGACATCTCAGAGGAGGTCCACATTTCACTTAGATCGTGAAAGATAAGAGTTTAATAAAAGTTTGCCAGGCCAAAAGGGAGTGAACACTTGTAGTGGTTTCTGTGGGATCTGCTATGCAGTGTATGGTACCTGTGACATGCACATATATGCAGTGTATGGTACCTGTGACATGCTCATACAGCTCTCGGCCTGAGGCTTTCGTTCCAGAGTGTGCTAGGCAGGCAGGGCATGCCGGAGAGAAGTGCCTCCCCAGGAGGCCCTCAGCCAATGGGAGGTGGGAGTTGGAGGATAAGGATCCCAATGTCTTTGACCCTCCAGTGGAACAACTTGGAATGAGTCGCATGCTGTTTGCCCAAGGTCTCCTAGGCCCTAGGACCTAGGGCAGTGGTCCCCAACCCCCGGGCCACAGACCTGTACCGGTCTGTGGGCCATTTGGTACTGGTTTACAGAGAAAGAATAAATAACTTACATTATTTCCGTTTTATTTATATTTAAGTCTGAATGATGTTTTATTTTTTTAAAATGACCAGATTCCCTCTGTTACATCTGTCTAAGACTCACTCTTGATGCTTGTCTCGGTCACGTGATACATTTATCCATCCCACCCTAAAGGCCGGTCCGTGAAAATATTTTCTGACATTAAACCGGTCCGTGGCCTAGCCCTGGCCGGTTGGCTCAGTCGTAGAGCGTTGGCCTGGCGTGCAGAGGTCCCGGGTTCGATTCCAGGCCAGGGCACACAGGAGAAGCGCCCATTTGCTTCTCCACCCCTCCCCCTCTCCTTCCTCTCTGTCTCTCTCTTCCCCTCCCGCAGTGAGGCTCCATTGGAGCAGAGATGGCCCGGGCGCTGGGGATGGCTCCTTGGCCTCTGCCCCAGGCGCTGGAGTGGCTCTGGTCGCAACAGAGCGATGCCCTGGAGGGGCAGAGCATCGCCCCCTGGTGGGCTGAGCGTCGCCCCCTGGTGGGCGTGCCGGGTGGATCCCGGTTGGGCGCATGCGGGAGTCTGTCTGACTGTCTCTCCCCGTTTCCAGCTTTAGAAAAAGAAAAGAAAAACAAAAAAAAACAAAACTGGTCCGTGGCCCAAAAAAGGTTGGGGACCACTGACCTAGAGGATAGATATAGCCTCCCTCATCCACAGCAGTAACGTGCTGTTTGTGATGACACATTTTTATCGACTTCCTTCCCTTCCCAGATGTCCCCACTCTCCTAGCAGTGTCTCCTGAGATCACTGCCCAAATAAACTTATTTCCTCTTGAATCCTTGACTCAGATCGGCTCCTGGGAGAGCCACCGATGACAGCCACGGTCCCAGAAGTAGCAGGAACATGGACAAAGGGGGCTAGACTGTGCCCGGCCAGCTTGAGGAGATGGGGAGACTGGAGCAAAAGCTCAAACCGTGGCCAGGCTGCAGCTCGATGGTGAGATGTGTCTAAACACGAGATTCAATAATAGCAAGAGCATGCTGACAAGCACAGCAGCTTGGAGCCGACATTTCCTCCTTCACAGCGTTTAGATGCTAATTTAGACTTTTAGTTTTTCATCCATCCTTCTGCTTGCTGCCCTTTCATGCCAGCCAGCTTTTTCCTTCTCTCTGTCATTGGAAGGGAAAGGATAACCCTTCTGGGGGAGCCAAAGCGGTCTTGTGTGGAGTGACACTTGGGAAATGCCACTGGGGCCATTCCCTGGGCAAAAAGTGCCCTATCATCGACGTGCTGCCAGGCAAGGACACCACAGCCCTGAAGAAGATAGACACTGGCTGGTGGGCGGGCACAGCAGTGGGTGATCTACGCACAAAGAAGGAAGAGAGACCCAGAAATGGGGGAGGGGGGGACTCTCTGTCCCTTTAGAGTTGCTCATTCAAGTCAAACATCATTGTCGGTTCATGGAAGTCTTCTCGGCTGAGTGGCCAATTGTTCTGAGAGATAATTAAACAGTACTCGAGGCAGGGACAATCAATACAGGGTTGCTTCTGAATGGAGATGACAAGAGCAACCAGTGTTCTGAGATATAAACCCATCCCCATGGGGACTGTCAGTCCGGCAGAGAGGGAGGCAGAGACCTGGCCGTGCAGGTTCCAATGGCTCCTCCCTCTGCGCTCTCCCTAAATAAGTGACCAGGGGACCTTTGTCTCCTCTGGTAGACGGAGAGGAAATTGAGCTGCCAAGCCATATGAGGCTCCCAGTAGAGATTTGGGGGAAGATGAATGGTACTTAAGGAACAAGAAGACCGTGAAATCAAACCATTAAAAAACAATTTCAAGACCAGTCAACTTCCCTCACCTTCTCTTCACTGTGATAAAGCCCCCCACCTCACTGGGCGGTTCCTTTGATCTCGCTCAGGTTGCTGTGTTGACTTTCTCAGTGTGAAGGTGCTTCTCGCCGCCTCTGGGAGAGAGCGGGGAAAGGAGGGATCGCACCCTCTTCACTCTCTCCAGTTCTTTTTCAGCCTTGGGGACAAAGCTGGGATTCTTAGGACTGGTGTCACCAAGGTTGCCTGCGGGCATGCCTGGGAGAGAGAGAGATTCACTAGGCTTACTCTTCATTGATTGTTAAAAAGTTCTTTCAGGCCCTGGCCGGTTGGCTCAGTGATGGAGCATCGGCCTGGCGTGCGGGGGACCTGGGTTCGATTCCCAGCCAGGGCACATAGGAGAAGCGCCCATTTGCTTCTCCACCCCCCCTTCCTCTCTGTCTCTCTCTTCCCCTCCCGCAGCAAGGCTCCATTGGAGCAAAGATGGCCTGGGTGCTGGGGATGGCTCCTTGGCCTCTGCCCCAGGCACTAGAGTGGCTCTGGTCGCAACAGAGCAACACCCCGGAGGGGCAGAGCATCGTCCCCTGGTGGGCAGAGCGTCGCCCCTGGTGGGCGTGCTGGGTGGATCCCGGTCGGGCGCATGCGGGAGTCTGTCTGACTGTCTCTCCCCGTCTCCAGATTCAGAAAAATACAAAAAAAAAAAAGTTCTTTCATTCAATCTGAGCTGTCTGTCACTTTATACCCCAGAACCTGAGGCCAGAACAGAGATCCAGAATGGACTTCTGTGGGGTTTTGGCCCATGGAACAGGCGCCTGGAAATCTAGTGGTGGCGGGTGTCACCTAGGATGACATAAATTTCTCTTTCTACTCCAAAGGCCCACCTTTCCATTTCTTAGTTTTCTGTTTAAAAGTCAATTTTATGAAATACAGAGAAATACAGCCCTGGCCGGTTAGCTCAGTGGTAGAGCGTTGGCCTGGCATATAGATGTCCTGGGTTCAATTCCTAGTCAGGGCACACAGGAGAAGTGACCATATCCTTCTCCACCCCTCTTCCTCTCCCTTCTCTCTCTCTCTCTCTCTCTCTCTCTCTCTCTCTCTCCCTCTCCCACAGCCATGGCTCAGTTGGAGCAAGTTGGCCCCAGGTGCTGAGGATGGCTCCATGGCACTAAAATAGCTTGGTTACTGAGCAACGGAACAATGACCCCAGATGCTCAGAGCATCGCCTGGTAGGGGGCTCACTGGATGGATCTGAGTCAGGGGGCAATGTGGGAGTCTGTCTCTGTCTCCCTGCTTCTCACTTAGGAAAAAGAAATACAGAGAAATACATTCTCCTTGTGAAAAATTAAAGCACTTTGGATAAGATTAAAGGCCACTGTGACCAACGCTGTTGGTCCCCACCCCCAAAGAGACAACAACTATTGCAGGAAGATATGTACCCCTCTGGTTCTTTTTTTTTCCCACTCATTTACATACTTGTTGTGTATTTATGTCCCTACAGAAAACATAAAGGATGTGTGTTTAAATATACTGAAGCTATCTTGTTTTACATACCATTCTGCAACTTGTTTTCCCATTCGGCAGGTCGCTCGGTCAGGACTCGGAGTCACCGCTCTGATTGCACAGCTAGGAGGGCCCGAGGGAGGCTGAAGCTCAGTCCCTGCCTGCTAGCTTAGCTCAAGGAAGGGCAGCCTTTCTCTCATTTGCTTGCTTACCCAGCGGGGACCGTCTTTTCCTCACTCGCTCTAAGATCTGGTATGTGCCGTCGTGGTCCTCAATAGATCTTCTCTGCTCTCATTGCTTTGCGGTAGCCTGTAGTGTGGATGTATTATCACATTTTATGAAACCATCCCCATGGCAGGTCACATGAGTGTTTTCTGGTTTCTTAAGCTCGTAGGCATTGCTGCCATGGGCACCCCTGTACACATCTCCGTGTGCACAGGTGCCATAGTTTCTCTGGAGAAGCATGGGGTTGCTGAGTCATAGGGTGGTGCATTCTAAATTCTAGCAGACATTGCTAAATTGTCCTTGACGGGCTCTGTCCGTCCGCAGTTCCCCTGCACTGTGCAAGCATGCCCATTGCCATCATTTTTACCAGCACACGATGCCACCAAACTTTGATTTTTCCCAGTTGCCTTCCCCTTTTCGATGTGCATCTGGTTGACCCTATTGTTCCGGGGTGGTTCCTGACCTGCTGCTGTTTTATTTTGCCCCTGGTTTCTTCATGAACTTGATCTCCACCTTGGCTCTCTAACCACCTGAGCTTCCTCCTGCTTGGTCCCTATACTCTGTCAAGGTGTGTCTGCTCCCATGCTGGTCTGCATTCCAGGCGGGCAGGAGAATAACCCTCTATCGACCTGGCTGTGCGATCATGGGTCGGTTGCTTGTCTGGGCCTCCCGACTCCCCACCTGCTGGGTTATAGGAACTCCAGGATTTTAGCACTCAAGTTGTGACCTACGCAGAACTAAAACAGTTCACTTTGAAAAAGGCGCTCTTGCCCCCATCAGCGCTGATCACGGTGGGGGCTGGTGGGAGTGCTTCCCAGCGAGTGTGCACCGTCAAACATGAGTCATTGGAGAGGTAAAGAGTGGGTACGAGTTTTATTGCTCCAATAAACTATATCACCATTCATTTCTGTGCTTCCATGGGAGGGGATGGGCGATGAAGAACAGATCTTTCGGTCTGCCCAAGCTCTCAACCAGGTAGAGAATAGTTCTTGACTAAATCAGGCCCCCCTCCACCTCCACGGCCACTTCCTCCTTGCGCTTTGCTCATTGCCACTCCTTCCCCATTCAGCCAGCAGATATTTACTGAGCGCCCACAACGCCCCCTGCTCCATGGCCCTTGTTAGAAAGGGGGAGAGTGGAAGATGGAGGGGGTGGTGGGAAAGCACTTTTATGAGCTGCCAGCTCTCCTGGCTAGGTCAGTGCTATTTCATAGAACTGTTGGAGATGATAGAACCACTCTGGAAAATCTCTGCTGTCCAATATGAGCAAACTGCACGTGCCCCGGACCACCTGCCGTCGAAGGTGTGGTTGGGATCCCTGTGCTATCGTATGATTGCAGCAGACACTCTAGAGCTCAGTCTCGCCAGTCCGCTCTTTAACCTTAGTCTCTTCCTCTGAAGAGAATTGTTTTGAGGATCAAAGGACAGAGACTATGTCAGCCTCGGCCCAGGGCCCACAGTGGGTCTCAGTTGGCGTAACCCCTTCTCCTCCGTTGTTTTCTTGACTTTCAGGACTCCTGCATCCTTCTGACAATAGAACGCTTCCACCGGGAGGAGAGCGCCAGGAGCAGAGCCTGTGTTTCTGGGCGGGGCAGGCTGAAGAGGCCACCTCCCCCTTCGAGGACTGCCAGAGCCTCTGACTCTGACTCAGGTAAGTTGCACAACTTTATAGACGCCACAAGTCATATCACTTTCATTGTGGGGAATTTCGAGGGTGGGAGTTTGCCTCCGCCACTACTGCCTACCAAGACAGGTGCTGGAACATAGTAAGTGCTCAATAAATAATTGTGGATGGACTAATCACCCTAGGTCACAGTTGAGTGGAAGCCAGGAGCCATGAGTTTCAGGCACCCGCCTCCCTCTCCCCACCTCTGCCTCTCCAGGAAAATGCAAGGACTTCAGGATGCTCAGCTTTGCTCTTGGTGGCTCTGCGATCTTGGCAAGTGCAACTCTGCTAGCTGTCTAAGTTTCCCCATCTGTCCCCTGGAGTCCTCGAATTCTGTGACCTAAATATATATGGGCTGCTTTCGCTGGGCAGGTTCTGAGGCTAGCATAGGCATTAATATACCTTTCTCTTCAGGCTGGGGTTTGTCCCGGCTGGTCACTCGTCCCCCTCCCTTCCCCGGCCCATCCCCCCACCCTTCTCCACACAGCAGGAGCTTGCTGTTGGCTTCCTGTGAGTCCAACAACAGGCAGGGGTGTTCTCCTTCCCTTCCCTGACCTCACCCAGCGAGCGCTCCAGACACCGTCAAAGCAAACAGGACTTGCACAACCTGGCCAGGAAATCAAGAACAAAGAAGGGCTTCTTTTATCAGCTGTTTCCTTTTGTCTCAGATAAGTTGTGTGAGTAACAACTTTAAAAAGAGAGAGAGAGAGAGAGAGAGAGAGAGACTGGAACAGAAGAGAAATAAGTTATATATTACTTTGATGCAACTGAGGCATTTGTTTCTTTTTCCTTCAACACATGGTGTTTACAGTGTGCGGGGTCCGGGGAGCCGTGGCTGTTGCGTGCTGGGCGAGATGTGGAGTTTGACCTCAAAGGTTCACAGGTTAGTGCAGGAGATTAGGAGTGAGAGCTTGGACAGATGAGATCACAGCCTAGTGTGACCTGGGGTCACTGATTTTGTCTTTTTTACTGTGTCCCTACTGCCTACATTTTGATTGGCATGTAGTTGGAGCTTAGTCATTGTTTGTTGAATGAGTGGGGAAAAAAAATGAGTGAATGAGGATAAGATGCAGAGGAGTGGTCCCTACTCCAGGATCCAAGGCGACCTGGAAGAAAGGACAGGCAGACCCGAAGACTTGCAGGAAGAGCAGCCTTAGCAAGGGGGAGAGGCGGAGGGAGGGAGGGAGGGAGGGAGGGAGGGAGGGAGGGAGGGAGGGGAACCCTGGGGTGGGGGAGGGGTGGGGTTTGCAGGCCACGGAAGCAGTAGCACATAGTTGAGGACCAGGGCCTTGGGAAGGTTCAACCATCTAAAGTTGCCAATAACTGACCATCTTTGCCTGAGAAAAACAACAATTTTGTACAGTTCAATCTAACCCTCAAAAAGTGACTTGTCAGGGGCCCTGGCCAGTTGGCTCAGTGGTAGAGCGTCGGCCTGGCATGCAGGAGTCCCGGGTTCGATTCCCGGCCAGAGCACACAGGAGAAGCGCCAATCTGCTTCTCCACCCCTCCCCCTCTCCTTCGTCTCTGTCTCTCTCTTCCCTTCCCGCAGCCAAGGCTCCATTGGAGCAAAGATGGCCCGGGCGCTGGGGATGGCTCCTTGGCCTCTGCCCCAGGCGCTAGAGTGGCTCTGGTCACGGCAGAGCGAAGCCCCAGAGGGGCAGAGCATTGCCCCCTGGTGGGCAGAGCGTTGCCTCTGGTGGGCGTGCTGGGTGGATCCCGGTCGGGTGCATGTGGGAGTCTGTCTGACTGCCTTCCTGTTTCCAACTTCAGAAAAATACAAAATAAAAAAAAAAAAAAACCCAAAAAACCCAAAAGACTTGTCAGGGACAAGGCGATATGAGGACTTGTGAGCTGTGTGTGTACAGACCGGGTTTTCTCCCAAGGGCATAGAGAGGCAATGATGTTTTACTTGTGTTTTTTTTTTTTTCTCTAAAATAAAACTAATTTTTTGTATGGCTAGATAATTAATATATGTAATTATTTTAAAGTTCAGATGATAATAAGAGAGTAGAGAAAAAGGAGAACAGTCACCGTCGATCTCGCCACCCAGATACCTGTCGTCAGTGTGAACTGACCGGTCTGTCGTAACCGCGTGGTGTGCCCTTTCTAGACTTTCTCTCTCCTGTCGTACATATGAAAAGGAGACCGTGAAGCTGCTATGGAAAAGTTTCCGGGGTCTCCTGTGTCTGATGGAGGAGGCTGTAGGTTACCATGGAAAAATTCACTTCTGTTTTATGGGCCATCAGAGCGGGAGAAAGGTATCGCGGGACTTTTGGGGGCTTAGCCGCCACACCTCCTCATGTGTGCCCGTGTGATGTTGCCAGGGACAAGCCAGGCACATTTGTACGGGGGCCAAAGGGCCTCCCGGGAGGCACGGCTTTGCGAGCTGACAGCTTCTCTGAGAAAACTACCCAAAGCGCAAACCAAACACATTGGGAATTGGCAAAAATAGAGACAAATTCAAAAAAGGAAAAGATGACCACGATGAATTTCATTCTTGACATATTTGGTCTAGCCTAGTGGCCCCCAACCTTTTTTGGGCCATGGACAGGTTTAATGTCAGAAAATATTTTCACGGACCGGCCTTTAGTGTGGGACGGATAAATGTATCATGTGACCGAGACAAGCGTCAAGAGTGAGTCTTAGACGGATGTAACAGAGGGAATCTGGTCATTTAAAAAAAAAATAAAACATCATTCAGACTTAAATATAAATAAAACGGAAATAATGTAAGTTATTTATTCTTTCTCTGTGGACCTGTACCAAATGGCCCACGGACCAGTATTGGTCCGCAGCCCCGGGGTTGGGGACCACTGGTCTAGCCAACTACCCAGCTAGGCTGTAGGGGACAGCCTATTCCTCCCAGGCTCCAAGCCTGTATGTATGACATGGTACTGCACAAAACATGAGATTAGCTCACACACGAGAGAAAACTGTGTAATGAAGAGGTAAATCCGAGATGTGGGAGACTGCCGCCAGGGCAGTACAGCAGCTGCGTTTAGAGAGACCTGCATTGCCCTTTGGCCCGCTCTCCCAAACCTGCTTAGATGGTCATGGGCATTGAGACGGTTTCCAAGCACTGTTCGTCCGGGGACATGGAGTGTCTTTCATCCTCCTGAAGGCTCTGCCTCAAGACCCCCTTCTGGTGGATGCTGACTCTCTCAGCGGCGCCTGCGTTTGTGGGGTCTCGGGGACACGCTTTATCGGGATTCGGGTGTCCCTCCCCCAGGCCCAGCAGCGCTCTCCAGGATGCACCCCCAATGGCCGCCCCTCCCTTGTGCTCCTGCTGCCTCGGCCCAGCTGCGGTGACTCCGTGTCTGGAGGGCAGACCTGCCAGGGGTAGACCCTCTGCCTTCAAAGCGCATCTTTGAGGCAGGCATAGCCGTCAACCTCGAGGTACCTGGGGCAGCTGTGGTGGCCCACGAACATCAGCGTCATGTTCCTGCTGGCACACCTTACTCCCCGGTGTCCCCTGGGTGCTCCCTTGAATCAGCTTGTCTGGGTTTCCTACTGCCTTTGTGACCCCAGTGGCACCAGGTGACACACTGGGACCAGACTGCTGGGATCGGTCTCCCTGAACATCTCTATCGATACTTCCACGGTTATTTTAACTCGTGTAAGTGACAATGGTCTAAAAATGACCCTCCATGCAGAATGGCTCTGGGAGGGTGGGTCTCAGTGCCAGAGGTGTGGCTCGTGGTCCGCGTGAGGCTTCATTAGAATCTATACCAACTCGGCATCCCTTTCGGGGTCCATCCAAGACCTTCTAGAAACAAGACAACTTCCTGAAGTCACAGTGTCACCCGGGGGGCTCATCTCCACCATGGGACCCCTCTTCTTTCTCTCCATCCAGAAACTGGATGAGTTAGAAGAGAATGGTGTCCCACCTGCTGGCGGCGGGCAGAGGGCGAGGACCTCCCACTGACAGCCGAGGAGGAGCTGACAGGGCTACAGTCTTGTTTGCTTAATGAAACCTGGCGGAGTCTGTACCCAGCAACCAGGGTTAGCTCCAGGTTTCTGCATGGTTTTATGATGCACGGTTTGTATTTATTTATTCCGAAGGTGGCTTTTCTCATTTCCTTTATTCAAGGTTAGACGATTAATACTTTCACACTTTCAAAAGAATTCAGACGTACATAAAGTAACAAAAGACTTCTACCCCTTGCACCCCTTGCCGATCTCCTTCTTGGAAGTAACGTCTATCCACTGGGTATATTTCTTTCCAGACCCTTTTCTCTGTTGTAAATGCATAAAAACTGTTAAAGTCATGTTCCCATCCATGGAGTCATACCATGTATGCTGTTCTATGTCTTCCTCTTTCACCGATGCTCTCTTTCGCCTCTTCCTATGGGTAAGGATGCACCTTAATCTACAATACGTAACCCTCAGTGGACATTTAAGTAATTTCTGTTTATTTACTATCTCAGACAATATGGCAAAGAACATCCTTGTGCGCGTGCCTTTGTGGACACGTATACTCATTTATGCAGAAGAGCTCTTAGTTTTGAGTTTTCTACATGAAACCTGTTATTAGAGTATTTTCAAATACGATTTAACATACTAAAAGATTCCACTAGCCTGTTTCTAACACCCTGCAGCCACTCAGTTGGCCCGCGTCCTCCCTCGGGATGACTGAGCTATTCACCAGCACCACCTTGTAAGCAAACACCACATATTTTGGGGCCACACATGTTTTTTACAGAGTCACTCTCCTTGGGAAGTGTCTGGTCCAGGGCAGCAGACGGGAGTCAGGGGAGGTGGCTGCAGTTGCCAAAGCCTCAAGGAGGTTTGGGGGCGGGCTGTCCTTGCATGACCCTTCGTATCCACTTTCCACAGAGTGTCTGGGACGCAAGGGCCTTTCCCTGCAGTCTGTGGTTGCTGCCCACTCCTGGGAAGGCTTTGATTGCTGACCTTAGGGGCTGAAGGTTTCCCACGGTGGTGGTGGTGGGGCTGGTGGGTCTCTAGAGGCAGAAAGGCTGCCGGATCCAGAGGGCAGCTCCTAAGGTGGGGAGGGCATGTTCTTGCCGGGGCCCAAGCTCTGCACTTCCAAGCCCTGTTTCTTTGGTGCTTGCAAAATCGATACTACATTGCTTCCATTTTCAGATACTCATTTTTCTTTTATAAAGTAGTGCTCTTGCAATGGGATGTGTCCCTCCCCCAGCTCTTCCTGAAGCCTGTTAATATCTAGGGGGTGCATCGTGCAGTTGGTGGGGGTCCTAGAGATGGGGAACCTCGCTGCCCCACCTTCATTCCCCTTCCCTTCCAGCGCCATCACACCTGCAGCTCAGCTGGCCCGTCAGCGCAGGGGCCAGGCAGCCCCACCCCTCCTCTGAAGGAGAGAAAGGAAAGAGTTGTCAAAAATCTCTGTGATTCGAACTGGGCTCAAGTGCAAAGCAGAAGCCGAGGTTGTCATTCCTTTTCCTGGCTGCTCGGCGCCCGTCCCTGCCTGTCATGCCAGAGCCTCCTGTGTAATTAGCGGGGACATAATTAATACATTGAGAGGAGTCTTGCTAACATCTGAGCAGGGTGTTTAAAAGGGGGTGGGAGGTAGAGCCTTACAGGCTTCTACCTGTCGACCTGAAATCTCCAGCCAGATAATCACACTGCCATCCCCAGCCTGATGCATTTATGTGCTCCTTGGACGGACCAGCCCCAGGGAGAAATGGGCTTCCGGGAAGCTCTGGCGGAACCATGAGTGGAGTCGGTTTCAGTCCAGCGCCTTCGGAAGGCAGAGCGTAAGTGGGGAGTGAAAGTAATCGGGAAAAGACACAAAGAAACAAAGGTTTATGAAGCACCTACTATGGACCACGCACTAAGGTGCTATTTCCTTTAACTCTCGAGATAGATGTCAAGAGCTCCTCATTTACAGGTGGCAACGGGGTCCCCCAGAGGTGACGGGACTAGCCAAAGGCCGCAGATAGGGACTCGGGTTCACCTGGCTCCCAAGGCTTAAAATGATTCTCATTGCAACCTGAAATTCCCGGGGCCCCTTTCTTCAGCCTTACCCCCCCAGCCCATCCAGCACGCCATGGCTAGGATAAACTCTCTAGAACCTTCTTTTACCTCATTCCTTCCACCACCTGCCTCTTTCCTATCTCTGCAGCCTCCTTGCCCGTGGATGGAAATGTGCTCCCCTTCGAGGCCTTGCTCAGACCAGACGACAGGCAGGGGTGGGCTTGCCGCGCTCTAGTCTCTTCTGGTCACGGCTTTATGTACGGCCAACTCTTCCACGCCTATTTTGTTAATTAATTTTATAAGCTTCTGACCGCCAGTAGGCACCAAGCACCGCCCCTGCCCCCAACCAAACTTGCTCTTCTTCTCCTCTCTCGCTTATCCGAGTGACCGTCCTCCCCTCGGTTGACCCAGCAGGGCCTCGGTCCCAGCTCGGGCGCTTCTGTTTTCTTCATTGGGTCCTGTCCAGTCAGTCACCAACCATGATTAGACCATCAACGCCGCCTACATATTCTCTCAACCAACCCTGTCTTTTCATTTCCGTTGTCACCAGCCTCGTTCACTTGCTCGCGGTTGTTTCTTATCCGTTGTTCGTACCCCTGTTTTCACCTGCGACGCCTTCCGCTGACCCGTTCTTCACACTGCATAGTCACACGATCTTTCTCGAACGTAAAGCTGACCTTGTCACTCTGCGATTTTGATCCCCTTCGCTCGCTCTCCCAGCCCCTCAAACCTCTTAACTTCACTTAGAAGGACTTGGTCCTCTGGCCTCAAACACCTCTCCCTTTGTCTCCCACGCCCCTCCCTTCCCACTCTATCCCGCCGTGGTGTGACCCACCTGCAGCTTTGCACAAGTATGTGTGTGTGTGTGTCGGGGGGAACGTACATAGTCACTGAACTCAGCTGTGAAAAACCGAAACTTTCTTTTCCTCTAGTCTAGCTGAACTCACATGATTACACATGTCCCTGTTTCTCCTCAGTCATGGAAAAAAAAAAAGTTATTTTGCCAATGAAAGGTCACGTGATCGATGCTGTTTATTTCACAGACTCTTTGATTGTGTGAGTTCAGTGGCATTATGTCATTCCCGTCCCCTCACCACCATCACCAGCCTCCACCCCCGAGCTCTTTCATCCTCCCCAACAGAAACTCCGTACCCAGCAAGCGAGAACTCTCCTCGGCCCCCGCCCTTGGAGATCCCAGTTTTGCTCTCTGTCTCTGGGGATCTGGCTGGCCGATAGTCAGCCTCTGGGTCAGTACCTGGCAGCCCAGAGTTCCCTCCAGTTTCCTTCTCCCCGTCTCTGGGGTGACGTCATCTCCGGGTGTTGAGGGAGGTTCCCGTCCTTGCCACCTCTGTTGGAATGGACCTAGTCTGCAGCTCCTGTCCTCGGTCCCGGTCCTGCCGTGGCCTCTCGCTGCCCATGCGATGTATGGTGCGTGTGCCCGCGGGCCTCGCCAGGCTGCTGATGCCCTCGGGGCCGCGGCACCTGCCTCCCTCTGCACCTCCCTAGGGAGCCCCAGATGCACACCCGTTCCTCACCCCGCCACCCATCCCAGTGCCCGAGTGGCCACTGCCTCTCCCGGGGCCCTTGGCTCTTCTCCAGGTCTCTTCCAGCCATCCTGGGTCCTATCTGGGAGGCAACGTGTCGGTCCTGCCTGCCCGGGAAGACATTCTTCCTGTTTGAGGCATCCACCACCTACCTCCCATCGTCAGAATTTCACAAGGTCAGGTAGTAGCGGAGCTGTGGTCACGACCCCGCTCATTCTCCTCCCACAGCCGGCTCTGAAGCCTCTCCGTTTGGGCAGAAGAACGCTCTTCGTCAGGCTTTCTCTTTCCAACTCGTGGCGTAAATTTACTCCTTCTCTTTCATGGCTCGGAACTTTTTTGGAATGCAGAGTGTTTTTTCTCTAATTCTTATGATAAAAAATATTTGTTGAGCTTTTACTACGTTCCAGGCCCCTCATAGTGAACAAAACAGAGACATCTGTCTGCGTCATGTCATCCATATAATTCGATGGGGAGAGATAGAGAATAAGCAAGTTAAGAAAAGATAAATGGCCCTGGCCGGTTGGCTCAGCGGTAGAGCGTCGGCCTGGCATGCGGGGGACCCGGGTTCGATTCCCGGCCAGGGCACATAGGAGAAGTGCCCATCTGCTTCTCCACCCCCCCCTCCTTCCTCTCTGTCTCTCTCTTCCCCTCCCATAGCCAAGGCTCCATTGGAGCAAAGATGGCCCGGGCGCTGGGGATGGCTCCTTGGCCTCTGCCCCAGGCGCTAGAGTGGCTCTGGTTGCAGCAGAGCGACGCCCGGAGGGGCAGAGCATCGCCCCCTGGTGGACAGAGCGTTGCCCCTGGTGGGCGTGCCGGGTGGATCCCGGTCGGGCGCATGCGGGAGTCTGTCTGACTGTCTCTCCCCGTTTCCAGCTTCAGAAAAATACAAAAACAAAACAAAACAAAACAAAGAAAAGATAAATGGCCAATGGTGATAGATGCTGGGGACAAAAATAAAGCTGAGAAGAGGGTTGAGGAGTATTTGTGTGGAGTAGCCATTTGGAAGAAGACAGTCGGAGAAGGTCTCACTGAGAAGGGCTATCTGAGTAAAGAAAGGGTGGAGGTGAGGACGACAGCTCTGCAGATAGTTGGAGGAAGAGTTTTCCAGGCTGAGGGCACAGGATGTGCAAAGGCCCTGAGGTTGTAGTGTGGCTGGTGTGGTTGGGGCACATCAGGAAGGTCAGTGTGTTTGCCTTGGTGTGGAAGTTTAAGAGGCAGCGGGGGTAGAGGGGTGGGCGCCCGAAGACGCAGAGTTCACAGGTCATGGTAAAGTTTGGGATTTTACTCAGAGCGAGATGAAAAGCCCTTGGGAGGTACGAACTAGAGGAGAGATGTGGTCTAACAAGTTTGAACAGGATCTGGCCAACATGAGGGGAAGACATTAAAGGAGAGACAAGGGATGAGACAATTGTATCATAATAAACCCTGCAAGAGGTCCTGGTAACAAGTGGTCAGATCTGGGAGGATTTTGGGGGGTGGAGCCAATAGGGTTTGCCAACAGGTCAGGTGTGGGATGGGAGACAAAGAGGAATCAAAGATGGCTCTGAGACCCAGGGCTGACCTGTTAGGAAGTTGGAGTTGTATTTGCTGGCGCTGGGAAGACTGCGGGAGGGACCCGGTTATGACCCAGTTGAGTCTGTGATGGCTTGCGGACATCGGCGTGGAGGCGGACTAGGCGGTGGCGTGCACACGTCCAGGGAAGCACCCTGGCCTGGAGATGCAGTACGAGAGTGGTCAGCATCCAGGCGAGCTCTTCGGCTAACTGTAGGAGTGGGAGAGTGGGAGGGGGAGAGGTCCAGGTCTGCACTCTGGATCCAGTCTCCCAGGATGGAGGGCAAAAGAGGAACCACCGAGGGGGGCAGAGAAGGAGTGGTCACGAGACAGAGAAGGAGAAAACCCAGGAAAGCGTGGGGTCTCAAGACCATGTGTAGCAAGAAGTGTTCCAAGGAGCAAGGAGTGATCAGGGATGGGAACGAAAAATAATTAAAAACCCCTGTAGAGTCTTGGTTGACCTCCTCCTTCTGCTCTGTAGCTGCCGCCCGCCAAGGGTGATGTGGGGATTGGAAAGCTGGAGTTGGGGCATTATCTCCTGGTTCCCTCCAGTTCTTTGCACGTGCTCTCACCTCCAGCCCTTTGCACGTGCTCTCACCTCCAGCCCTTTGCACGTGCTCTCACCTCCAGCCCTTTGCACGTGCTCTCACCTCCAGCCCTTTGCACGTGCTCTCACCTCCAGCCCTTTGCACGTGCTCTCACCTCCAGCGCTTTGCACGTGCTCTCACCTCCAGCGCTTTGCACGTGCTCTCACCTCCAGCCCTTTGCACGTGCTCTCACCTCCAGCCCTTTGCACGTGCTCTCACCTCCAGCCCTTTGCACGTGCTCTCACCTCCAGCCCTTTGCACGTGCTCTCACCTCCAGCCCTTTGCACGTGCTCTTACCTCCAGCCCTTTGCACGTGCTCTTCTCTTGGCCTTGAACCCTTTTCTTCCCCTTTAGGCTGGTAGATTCCTGCTCATATTTAGGGAGGTCTCACCTTGATGGCACCTCTTTTAAGATGCCTTGGAGCCATTTTGCCCCCAGGTTGGTATTGGAAGCCCCCTCGCACCACTTCCCGGGGCAGAACAACCTCGCCCACCGGATTATTCTGTGGCATTGATGAGTTAATATATGTGAAGGTGATTTTAAACTATAAAGTGACATTCACTGATTTCCCCTTCTTCCCTCCCCTTTTCTTCTTCTTGCTGTTCTTCCTTATTTTTACCCTTCTTTCTCCTCCTTATTTAGTAGGGGCCCTCAGTCTGAGGGCCAGGGCACGGTAGGCAGCGTTTCCTGGGTTTGGGCATACGTGTGTGTCTCCAGGGACACAGCCCCGAGTTTCCATCAGTGTCTCAGGTGTACTTGACCTAAGGAAGGTTAAGCATCTCTATAAATTTTCCTGACACAAAGGGGAGTGAGGATGGAGCAGCCTCCATTCCTTAGCCTTTCCTCGCTCTCTGCCCGCTGCTTTGCTTTCTAGAACGGGGACACGGATTTTAAAATGTTAAGGCAAACTTTCACATCTAGATTGAGGCAGGTTGTTTGTCCCCAGGAAGGCAGCTCCAATACACAGGGCTTCTTTCACGTGCTGGGGGGAGTGACAAGCTCCGAGCCAGGCTCCCTGGGCGGCTCCGTTCCCCTGGGGAGCGGCTGGGGCACCAGGTGCTGAGCAAAACTTGCGCCAAGGACCAGAAGCGTGGCCCCAGGGTCGCTGGGGGAGCTGCCTTCCTGCCTTGTGGGCCACTCCGCCTGGCATTGCCAACTTCTCCCTCCCAACGAGGTCTGAGCCCCTGGTGGGAAGTGGTCACTATCACTCAGTTTAATTTCTATTAATACTTAGGTCAAGATGGAGACCGGGAGTCGTGGGTTTGGCCTGTGGCGGTGCGAGGCAAACATGGGGGAAAATTAAACACCTCCCTGCGCCGCCATCAGAGACATAGATTGTGTCTATTTCTTAGGAGTGGACAGTCTAGTGGGGTTTTAGTCCTTCTTTCTTCCTTCCTCTTTCGCTTGGCTCTTGTTGTTGTAGCTCAGTGGGGCATTGCGTGGAGGGAACCGTCTGATCTGTCACAGCAGCAGCAGGAGTGTGGATGAGGGGACCTGGAGAGTCCAGGCCTAGAGTTTGGGAATAAATTGTGGTGGAGTCCCCGAGGGCGGGCTTCGGCCTCGGGCTGCCCGGAACAGAAGTGTGGGGTCACAGACACAGCGTCGTACTTGCAGAGTGCATTTTGAGGGCTTGTCTTAGTATGGGGCTCCCCAAAACAGATCCAGGAAGTGCTGGTGGGGGGCAGGTGGGCAGCGAGACAGGAAAGAAATGAAAGCGGGTCCAGGGTGAGTCAAGGATCGGATCACCTCTGTGGGCATGGGGGTGGGAGCTCATTACTGCGGGGGGAAGTGTTGAAGTACTCACGGAGTCCTGTTCCTCACTGAGGGAGGGTTGCTGCCTGCGGGTGTTTATTTGGCTTCTGTGACACACTCTCTGTGACATTTCCTTTGGTTTCCAGTCTAATTTTGGGGTCTCCTTCTACCTAGTCCATCATTAAATGGAGGAGTGCCATAGGCATAGTGTCATGCCTGTTTCCTTAGTTACTGATTCTATCACCTTTCACTCTTTTATCCGCTCCCTTGGCTTTATTTCCATCTATATACTCAGAACTCTTTTTTTAAATGTTTTTATTTTTATTTTTTTGTATTTTTCTGAAGTGAGAAGCGGAGAGGCGGAGAGACAGACTCCTGCATGCGCCCAACCAGGATCCACCCAGCATGCCCACCAGGGGGCGATGCTCTGCCCCTCTGGGGCATTGCTCCATTGCAACCGGAGCCATTCTAGTGCCTGAGGCGGAGGCCATGGAGCCATCCTCAGCACCCAGGCCAACTTTGCTCCAATGGAACCTTGGCTGTGGGAGGGGAAGAGAGAGACAGAGAGAAAGGAGAGGGGGGAGGGGAAAGAAGCAGATGGATGCTTCTCCTGTGTGCCCTGGCCCAGAATCAAACCCGGGACTTCCTCATGACTCTGTCAGCTTGCTCAGACTGCTAGTTGCCACCTGCCGCCATTTATTCTTTTTTTCTTTCATATTAATACAGTTGCAGCTAGACCCCTGGCTACCCAGCTAAACCCAGCATTCTCAGCCCATCTTGAGGCTAGGTGTACTTAGATGTGAAGGTTAGTCAAGTTTGAGCCAAACAGACACGAGCAGAAAGGGAATGGACAACTTTTGGTTAATATTAACTTAAAGACATACCACTTGCCTTGGACGTCCTGTCTTCCCTCCTTCCCACAGGATGGGGTACAGACATTGTGGTAACCTCGCTTTGCCAACCCCTGTGAGGTCACACTCTGGGGATGGTGGAGGAAAAGGTGGAACAAGCCTGGGCCCCTGAGTTACCTTGTGGAGCCGGCATAACAGTCTAATTCTATTTTATTAAAGCAGTTATATTTGAAGCTTTGTTACATTGCAGAAGTTTAACTTGTTAACTAATAAACCAGACCAGACCTCTCTTCGGCAAACCTGACCCATATATCCAAGTCTAACCTCCATGTTTCTACTTGGATGACACTCCGGCCCTTTAATGAACTGAATTTTCAATTTTCACTCTCTCTCTCCCCTAATATAATACTTCTCCAATATTGTCCTTTCCATAAATGTCATGTGGGCTGAATCACCGGGGATTTATTTTTCAATCCTTCCCATTATCTAACCTCCACATCTAATATATCACCAGATCTCATTGATTATACTTTCAAGATCTATTCCCTGTCACTGGGGTTGGTTTTCCTGTTTGGACCTCTAGAAAGAGGTCCAAAATATAACAGAGGTCATCATACACCTCTGTTATTATAAGTCCAGCCACAGTCCCTTTTTATTTTATTTTATTTTTATTTTGTACTTTTCTTTGTCTTCATTGCTTATGCCTGTGCTTATATCCCTTCTCCGCATAGTTATCCATTCTGTGATATCAGGTATGTGTCTTCGTGTTACTATATATCTCTGAAAAATGCATAGTATTTGTACGTGTAACTGTTATGGTTTGTAATGCAGTATTGTAATAGAGGCATCATCCAAACTTGTGTCATCAACACAATGCTTTTTAAGATTTATCTGTGTTACTATATGAACCTCTACTCTATTACTTCTATTTGCTTCTGTGTGCTGCATGGCAGGCTGGTATATTTTACGATTCATTCCCCCAATGATAGGTGCTATGGTTACCACAAAATCCCTTCTACAGCCTGACCTGTGGTGGTGCAGTGGATAAAGCATCGACCTGGAACGCTGAGGTCACTGGTTCAAAACCCGGGGCTTGCCTGGTCAAGGCACATATGGGAGTTGATGCTTCCTGCTCCTCCCCCCTTCTCTCTTTCTCTCTCTCTCTCTCCTCTCTAAAATAAATAAATAAATAAATAAATAAATAAGTAAAGTCTTTAAAAAAAATCCCTTCTACAAAAGACATGTGTTGCAAGAAAAAGTATCCTCACGAAGGTTCCTTCACGGACCTGGGTGTAAGTTCCTCCTGGATGGGTATGAAGAGTGGGACTCGCAGGCAGTAGGCTAGAAGCACACCTCACTTCCCTGAGGAAAGTTCCATTGGACGGCGGCACCCGGTCTCCTCTCTCACCGTTAGTGCGTAAAGGTTCCTTTACTGCCAGATGCTTGCCTGTCATGCTCAAGGTATTAGTACAAGCTGATCTTTCAGTTTTGCCAATTTCGTGGATATAGAATGGTATTTTATAATTATTTTAGTTGGTGATTTAATTAATGGTGTCCAGGTAAGGATGCGTTTTCATGCTTGTTAGTTAGACATCCAACCTCCACTTCTTTGAATTGCCTGTTCATATTCTTTGCACATCTTTTTTCCTGTTGGTTTTCCTGTCCTAACCAGGTCCTATCCCTGTTTACATTTATGTTTGTGAACTTGGTGCCAAGTGAAGTTCAAGTACACCCATAGGAACCAAACATTCATATTCGTTCGTGGTGAGAAAGGAGGTGAGAGGAGTGAGTTATCCCCCCATCCATGATGGTTGAGGCACGTGGAATTCCAAATAGCCTGTGCTGTGGCCATTGAAACAGTATTCACAGCACCGGGCTGTGCTGCCTGGACCACCTCTTTGTACAAACCAACCTTCACCAGTTCATTAACAATAAGTGCATTAGTAATTACGCACTGAAGAAGCTTCCATTGAATGGTGCTTTAAAGCTTTCAGCACTCAATTTGGGAATGCACCATTAAATTGATAGGCCCATTAAAAGTCAGTGATTAAAAATGAGTTCATTGTTAAAAAGGAAAAAATAATGATAATGATACTGACAGTGACTAACACATTGGACCATCATGCTCAATATCAAAAGAAACAGGCCATTAACATGTGAAATGTAAATCGTACAAATGAATTTTCCTACTATGAGGTCCAACATTGGCAATTTGCTTTGAACAAAACAACATCATTGATCATGCTAAAGGAATGTTGGTAGTTGAATTTGTTTTAGAGTTTTGCTTGTGTTTAATTTGCAGATTAAATTTTATTGTTTTTTTTAATGATTTTGTAACCAGGAAAATATTATAGCTATTTTTTATATTTCTAGGTTTTAAATAACATAATAAAAACAATTTTGGCAAATACTGAGGGTCTGTAATAATGTTCTATTAAAGTTTGTGAAATATTGCCTTAAGGTACTGAAATGTTCATTTGCAGGTTATAGACTATTAACTTTTGACAAAATTGGGGTGAACTGTAGTTACCAAAATGAATTCTAAAGTGTGAAGCACCACAGATAATTCAAATGTATGTGAGTGCGAGGTACAGATCAGAGGCAAAGTTAACATAGCTATAACTTTACGGTAGATATGATGAGCTGACACTTAATAGCTATTCCAATTCTTTTTTCCTATTGTTTTCCTCTTTTGCAGATGCTGAAAAGCCAAGAACTACATTTCCCAGACTCCCTTGCAGGTTGAGTTTTGGATGGAAAAGATTTCGATTTGGCCTATCAGGGACACTCACATAAATGTGGGGAGACTGGAGTGAGCAGGTGCCTAGCTTCTGCTCTTTTTGTTGCCAGGCGTGTTTGTGGAGCCATTTGTGTTGGTCCTAAGGTCCAACCACTCTCTACCTTTGAGGATGTCTAAAGGCAGGGAGGGCGTAGGTGGGGCATGCTTCTGAGGTATGGATTATGGTTGGTATGATGGTCTCCGGGTTGTGGCACTGATGGTGTCTCCAGTGGTCTTCTGACTGGAGGAGAGGCAGTAGCTCTTTCGGTGGCCCAGTTATTCCTGTGGCTTTGGGAGTCATCTTGGAAAGCTCAACCTGTTCGTTGAGTCCTTCCAGTAAACCTGTAAGCTGAGACCACTCGGAAATAATTCCTTCCTACTTAACATAGCCAGGATAGATTCTACCCTTTGCATAGGAGCCTGACTGATAAGAAATCAGATATTTGTAGAGTGCGATTTTCTGATTTATCAAAACCAATTTCTGGCCCTGGTCGGTTGGCTCAGTGGTAGAGCATAGGCCTGGCGTGCAGGAGTCCCGGGTTCGATTCCTGGCCAGGGCACACAGAAGCACCCATCTACTTCTCCACACCTCCCCCTCTCCTTCCTCTCTCTCTCTCTCTTCCCCTCCCACAGCCAAGGCTCCATTGGAGCAAAGTTGGCCCGGGTGCTGGGGATGACTCTATGGCCTCTGCCTCAGGTGCTAGAATGGCTCTGGTTGCAGCAGAGCGATGCCCCAGATGGGCAGAGCATCACCCCCTGGTGGGTGTGCCGGGTGGATCCCGGTCGGGCACATGCGGGAGTCTATCTGACTGCCTCTCCGTTTCCAACTTCAGAAAAATACAAACAACAACAACAACAACAAAACAATTTCTGCACCGACCGTGATCACATTTTGTGTGCAGGGCTCTCTCTACAGCCATGCAGGGTACAGAGCTGTTCTTCGCTTCCAGAGAACCAGCGACAAGACTTTGGTTCATGGCTCATGAGTTGCGCAAGCGGTGGTCCTTGAGTTCAGGAATGGCTGGGGCTTGTGTGTATGTGCGGGGTGAGATACCTCTGTGTGGATCGCCAGAGGAGCCTCATGGAGAAGATGGAACTGACCTGAACTGAAATTGATGAGCTGAGGCTAGAGGAGGCAGGAAGGAGGAGAAAGAACTAGGGAGGTGGGGATAGGGGTGGGCAGAGCAGGCAGAGGCGGAAGAAAAAGTTTTGGCTAGATCCTGGAAAGCCTGGAATGCTAGGAGAGGGATGTAATCACGCTTTATTCTCTAAGCCAGTGGTTCTCAAACTTTTTGAAGTCGGGGCGCACTTTAAATCCTACAGATAATTGTAGGCGCATGATATACAAATTTCTGAGAAATATGTTATAATAATTAAGTCAAATATTAAAGAAAAAAATATAAAGCCCAGTGTGCTCTTATGGCAATTAAATGAAATAAATACAACAAAATTAAATTTATTCTGACACTAAAAAACATTTTTATGTTACATTTTTTGAGTTATGCTTTTTAGAATTTGTAAAAAATGAGGGGTTAAAAAATTTTAAAGTGACAAAATGTTATCTTTTTATATATATAGATACATTCTTAGTAAGATTTAGTAAATTCTTCAGGTCCCACATGAATGCGTTAAGTTTTTTTTATTCTTGTGTTTATGAGAAACATGATTTCTTCAATGTTTGGGCATATATAATTATTTGAAAGGCAAACTTTCATGTCCTCATCAATATATTGAAAAATTTCTCTCTTTTTACTCTTAATTGTGTTGAGTGCAGAAAACCCCCACTGTACATGTCATCTTAACTTTACACCAAACAAAGGATAGAAGAAACTTGCCTCTAGTCTTTCCGGGGAACATGGGGGGTAGTGTAAACAATCCAGCACCACAGCTTAACAGCCTTTTGCAACCTAATCAGGCAAGTGAGGTGGGGGGTTGGGCAGACTGTCAGCTTACAGCCAATTCCCCACACCTCTGTCCTCCCAAAGTCTAAACTCCAAAAACCCTGTTGGTTTTTTGGTCCCCAACAGGCACATATTTCTCTGGAATACCATAGGGTGCACCTGGAAATCTTCTAGGGCGCACACTTTGAGAACCACTGCTCTAAGCCTTGGAGAGCCATTTCAGGTTATGAGGAAAGGTAATGTGATTAAAGCAGCATCTGGTCCCTCCTCATCCCCCTACTCTCTTGGGGATAAAGGAGTGTTTACATGATAAACTTTTGGAGTGAGTGAGGTTGGATATGAGATTGCAAGTGAGATATTTTTATGTGGCCTGGTAATATGGAACTTTAGAAAGTGGGACCCACGGGAGACAGCACTGAATACATCTTACCTGAAAGATATAGGAAGACCCATACCAGCCCCAGCAAGAAGCCAGCACACATTGCAGCTACCGGAGAAGAAGCTGAGATTCTGCCAGGTTCTTGAGAGCCACAGCTTAGAGCTGTGTAGAATGAAACAAACAAACAAAACCCCCCAAAACCCAGAAAGCATATTTTGCAACACTGATTTCTGTAAGTGGTGAAGTGGAGATTTGACTTTTAGGATTTGACTTTTTTTCCAAGACAACCATGAAGGACTGACTGCGTAGTTGGAACTTTTAAATTGTCTAAACACTAATTTCTGTGGGAAACTTGATAGAGGTGGTGGGGGCATCAATATTATTTTTTTTCTCTCTGGATTTGGGTTGAAATCGTTGCATCACCTTCTCTGAAGAGTGAGGTTGGATGATGTAGCTGGGATAGAGGCGGAAGCAAATTCTCCAGCCGGGGGCTTCGGAGTCCAGGGGGTGGCCTTTCTTGTCCCACTTCAGAGATCCCTGGAGGCAATCCAAGTAAGACATTATTTATCAGGCGACAGTGTCAGAAGAGGGACAGAAAGAGTGGAGGAACGGCGTCCCTGGTACTCTGTGGATTTCCCCCCGAGGCAGATAGACTGGGTTTGACTGACAGCAGGCAGACTGTCTAGCTTGATGGTTAACAAAAGCAAAAAGCTTCCAGAGGGAGACGTGCACTCTCAGTCTAGTCTCTCGCCTGTTTGCTCCTTCCCAGGGAAGGCGACACCAATCTCACGGTCAGCTGAGGGCGATGCTGTGTGGCTCAGTGGACACTGCCTCCTTGCACCCTCTTTAGATTCCAGCTGCCGTCTTTGAGGCCATCTGTGCCACCCTTGACAGTCCCGCTTGTAGGTTCAAATTAGCCCAGTGCACTCCCCTCCTGGCATGGTCATGTCGTGACAGGATGGGGAGGAGTTTGACTTCCAGGTGTTTGTTCAGTGTCTGTGCAGTTTTTTCTTGGTGACAACCTGATGACAGTTGATTTTCTTTCAAGGTGTGTACAAACCACATTAAACTTCTGTGACAGCGTCGCATAGACTAGACTTAGACTTTCCATTTTTCCTTTAGAGATGCCACTGATATTAAGCTAAACTACCTATTGTTTCACGGTCTTGTCATTTGGGTTCTGTTTTTTTTTTCTTTTTGGTGCCGGCCTATTTTGCCTCAGATGTTTGTTTCTCACATACTTTTTAAACCTGAGCCTGGAGATGCATTTCAGGGGCCTCGTCCCTCCTCTTCACCCTCTGGAATGTTCTGGGTGTAAGGAGGCCGACCTGCCTGTTTCTCCCCAGCTGTCTGCTTCATCACCCCCCCCCCAATCACTCCCCGGTTTCCAGGCAGCTGGGAGAGCGAGCACCCACCCATGCTTCTCTGGGTGCTCCTCTCCGGTCCTGGGGGTCAGGCTGTGGAGTGTTTGGTCTTGAGCTAAGGGGGAGGAAGACATCTTTCTTAGAGGTGATACCCAGCCACGCTCTCCAATCTCCTTTACTAGAAAGTTCTGCATTGGGCTTTTAAGTCTGCAAATATCAAAGCAGTCCCTGTTTCCCACTTGCCATGGCCTTTGAGTGAGACACTCATTTCAGCTGACTCCTTGGCTGGCAGGTAGGATTTGGTATTTCTGGGTTCTCCGTCCATGTGTCAGTCAAGTCCCAGCATGCATCTTAGTTACCAGATACTCTGTTAACTAAGCAGGGGATGGATTGTGGGAACAAGAAGCAGGAGACTGCTGGCCATCATGCGGTGGTGACGTCTCAGCCGAGGAGGTGGCAGTGGGGTGTGAGCGACCATAGGGAAGGAGAACAGACGGGGCTTCCGGTTGGGGATAAAAATTGGTCCCAAGAAGGATGAGCAAGCAGAAATGTCAGCTCAGTAAGGGTAACGAATAAAGACAAAGAACATGGTTAGAGGATAACAAGAATTTAAGAAAACATAAAAAATATGTCAATGACAGTTTTGCACGTAAGATTTTAGAATTCCATTTGCTCACCCAGCTTTTCTTCCTTTGTCACCACGTCCACCTGGATGCTGACAGACATTGAGGGAACATCAACGTGAGGTAGTTAGTCCGCAGGGCCTTGTGTTCCCAAAGCCTGCACCACAGCCCGGGTCAGATGCTCCAGGAAACTGGGTTCTGGGGCCTCTGTGCTCTGATCTGTCCCGAAGTCACGTGCAGCTTGAACTGCGTCTTCCCCACGGCACCATCACGGATTCTTCCTGCTTGGGGTCTGGGCTCCTGTGAATGCAGAGCCTGAGACAGGGCTCTGGGAGTGACTTCTGAAAGCAGGCGCGAGGGGCAGGGAGGGTGGGCCAGGAAAGGAAACGGCCGGTGGACGGGTGCTTTATGGAGTCTAGCTCCTGGGACCGTAAAGGCCAGGAAGCCCGCCTGGACCACCCACGGAAAGAAAGGTGTCTCGGCCCTGGCCGGTTGGCTCAGAGGTAGAGCGTCGGCCTGG
The DNA here is from genome assembly GCF_036850995.1 of Saccopteryx leptura. Classification (NCBI taxonomy): domain Eukaryota; kingdom Metazoa; phylum Chordata; class Mammalia; order Chiroptera; family Emballonuridae; genus Saccopteryx; species Saccopteryx leptura. Next base: position 12,571,844 of record NC_089512.1, read on the forward strand.
CGTGCAGGAGTCCTGGGTTCGATTCCCGGCCAGGGCACACAGGAGAAGCGCCCATCTGCTTCTCCACCCCTCCCCCTCTCCTTCCTCTCTGTCTCTCTCTTCCCCTCCCGCAGCCAAGGCTCCATTGGAGCAAAGATGGCCCAGGCGCTGGGGATGGCTCCTTGGCCTCTGCCCCAGGCGCTAGCTAGAGTGGCTCTGGTCGCAACAGAGCGACGCCCCGGAGGGGCAGAGCTTCGCCCCTGGTGGGCGTGCTGGGTGGATCCGGTCAGGCGCATGCGGGAGTCTGTCTGACTGTCTCTCCCCGTTTCTGGCTTCAGAGAAATACAAAAAAATAAAAATAAATTAAAAAAAAAAAAAAAAAAAAAAAGAAAAAAGAAAAAAGAAAGAAAGGTGTCTCTCCAGCCCCCACACTGGTCCAGGGTTGACTCGGGACCCCTCGCTCCTGGCCTGAGCCAGAGGGTGATGACAGCTCCAAGGCGGCACGTGGAAGGACGGTGGTGCTGGAGGTGGGACGCTGTCAGCTTGTGGGACTGTCCACTGCACTCGTGGCTGTAGTCGCAGGTGGGATGACAGGACATGGTGGAACACCCAAGCATCTGCACAGCCAGCTGCCTCCTCCAGGCTGGCCCCTGGGTGTGCTCCCCACCCTGCGCTGTACCAACCCTGTGTCAGTCCTCCGCCTCTTTCTAGGACCTCAGGGTGGTCCCATAAGCCAGCAACGAAAGGGTTAATTCCTGATCGGTTGGGGGCCTGTGTCCCGCTGGTTGTAAAATATTCTGAGCATCGCCCTTGATTGTAATCACATGCCTGTCTTTCCCCAGATCCACATGCTTTCCGCCAGAAGCGTTCTATTTATTTTTATATTCCCGTTGCCCAGAACAGGGCGTGCCACATTTAGCAACTCAATACTAGAAACAGAAGTCATATCAAAATGAAAAGATCCATTTAATACCAAAGTTAAGCAAAGCTTGGCCAAAGTCAGATACTGACTATTGTGCGCAAGGCTGAAGACTGAATTGAACAGTGATTGTTTCAAGCCTTACTTTAACTTTGGGCGTAATCTTATTCTAAACTGTAACCTGAATCCATTATAGAGCTGAGTTCCAAAGATAATATCTCACAAACTTTGGTTCTTTGAGAGTGGATTTGATGTTAAGAAATGGCCCAGATTTGTTCAGTGATAAATCCGGCAAATTCTAGTAGTTTTTCAAAGACTGAGATTATAAATAAGGTACAGGATTCTGAAGCAAAGACTTTTTTCTTTTGTTGCTTCGAAGCTTCACTGGAATACATTTCTGAAGGATGAAGCCCAAAAATCATTTGAGCAATGGCAGATTTATTAAAACTGAATGCAGAGCCATGATAAGATACTGTCTCAAACCCATCAGAATGGCTAATATATATATAACAGAATATATATATAGTATAAGTATAGATCTAATCATATATACTATATAACAGAATATATATATATATGTCTATATATAAGAGAGAATAACCAGTGTTGGTGAGAATGTGAAGAAATTGGTACCCTTGTACATTGTTGGTGGGAACATGAAACAGTACATCCACTATGGAAAACAGTGTGGTGGTTCCTCAAAACATTAAAAATAGAACTGCCATATGATCCAGAGATTCCCTTCTGGGTACAGACCCAAAAGCAGGAACTCAAAGAGATATTTATCCACCCATGTTTCTCACAGCATGATTCACAGTAACCAAAAGGTGGAAGTAACCCAAATGTCCATCAAAGGATGAATGAACAAAATGTGGTATATCCATACAATGGACTGTTATTCACCCTCGAAAATGAAGAAAAGTTCTGACATTCTGACGCAGACGAACATTGGGGACATTATTCTAAGTGAAACAAGCCAGTCATAAAAGGACAAACCCTGTACGATTTCTCTTGTCTAAGGTATTTAAAGTAGTCATATTTATAGAGACAAAGTAGAGTGGTGGTTTGCCAGGGACTGGGGGAGAAAGGAATGAGGAATTGTTACTAATGGGGCAGAGTTTCAGTTTTACAAGATGAAATGAGCTGTATGGACAGATGGTGGTGATGGTAGCACAACACTGTACTGTACACAGACTGTACACTTAAAAACAGTTAAGGTGGTGCATTTTATATTACGCTGTGTATTTTACCACAATTTAAAGGAAAGATACACTTTAAAAAATAAGTGGACAGCTTCCCAAGGTGACTATTTTGCAAGGAAATATTTGGATATTGAGGTATGTTTAACACGTTCTGTCATAAGACATTATTCCCATGATTTATTTCTCTTTCTATCTCTGTCTCTGTCTCTTTAAATGGATTCTTTGTTTAAGGAACTATAGACCAGCACGGGAAGGATGCAGAGCATGATGACAACCTAGTCTGCTACCCATTCTCTCACTTTTCAAGTTGCTAAACATCACCTACTCCTGTTCTTCTCTCCCCTTGAGAAGGTGGTTAGGCATTTTCTGTCACAAGAATGTCACAAGTCAGTGGGTCGCCCCTGTCAGTAGCAATACCTCCCTTCCACTCCCACTTTGCAGTAACCAGAAGTGTCTCAGACATTGCTAAATATCCCGGCCCTGGCCGGTTGGCTCAGTGGTACAGCGTCGGCCAGGTATGCAGGAGTCCCGGGTTCGATTCCCGGCCAGGGCACACAGGAGAAGCGCCCATCTGCTTCTCCACCCCTCCCCCTCTCCTTCCTCTCTGTCTCTCTCTTCCCCTCCCACAGCCAAGGCTCCATTGGAGCAAAGATGGCCCAGGCGCTGAGGATGGCTCTGGTCGCAACAGAGTGACACCCGGGAGGGGCAGAGCATCGCCCCTTGGTGGGCAGAGCGTCGCCTTCTGGTGGGCGTGCCGGGTGGATCCCGGTCAGGCGCATGCGGGAGTCTGTCTGACTGCCTCCCTGTTTCCAACTTCAGAAAAATACCAAAAAAAAAAAAATGTATATCCCTGGAGGGGCAGCCCCACCCCCACCCAGGCTGAGAACCGTTGCTCTGAACGGAGGACAAAGCACTCAGCGCCTCTCTGAGAATAACTCAACTTGGCCACGTCTTCCCCAGCAGCGCAGAGCATTCTGTAAACGGTGAGGATTTGTGAGATGCCGGCGGGAAATCCAGGCCTTCTTCCCGAAGCCCGTCCCAGCGTGACTTTGTGGTGAGAGGCAGTAGGGGGCTGGAGGTTCCTGCTTCTCTGTGACTTGGGTGTGGTTTGAGGACGGGGCACAGACTTCAGGGCCGTATGGCTCTGGGCTCCACTCCTGCTCTGAGGATATGTAACCCAATCCCTCGGAGCGTGAGATTCCTCTGTAGGAAGTGGGGGGTTCCGGGACCCAGCTCAGGAGGGTGAAGTGAGCTAAGGAAGGCAGGATGATAGGCTAATGACAGTTCTTTATCTTCCCCATTTTCTCCCTGGACCACCTGAGCCAGCTGTAGCAGACAGAGCAGGGCCTCTGCTCGGATCTCTTTGAGACCCTTTAACACTTCTGTGCACTTCGTCCTCAACGCCTGTGTGCTCTTACTTTCCTGGGGAGCTCTGGTGACTCTTCAGAGCACTGCCCTGGGGCTACTGCAGCCACTTGGTCCACCTGTGGGGAGAGGGAAAAGTTCGGATGTTCACACCCCAGTGCTCTCCCGGGGTCCCTGGCCAGCTGCTGACGGCTGTAGAAGTTAAGGAGGTTCAGTTCCATCCCTCCAGCTGGATCAAGCTCTCGGGCATGGCTCACGCTCCAGCGCTCATCTCCGGATTCAGGTCGAGGCTGGAACTGTGTCTGAAATCGCCCCGGCTTGGCCTCTTCCTCTCCCCTGACCGGCTTCCCCTACTCGCTTCTCCCGTCTCGGGGAGCCCTCCCTCCGTCGAGCGCCTCCACCTGATCGGCATCTTAGGGCTCGTTCCTGGGGAACTGCGTGGTCTCCCCAAACAGCCTCCATTGATTTCTTCCTTCCCGATCACACGTGTCCTCCCTCACATCCAGCGGGGAGATTCTAACTTCTCTCCCTGAATCTGGGCTGGATGTTGTGACCGGCTCACCAAGTGGAGGGTGGCCCAGTGATGTTCCGACCACTGAGGCTGGGTCGTAAGAAGCCCAGTCGATTCCACGTGGGTCTCTTGCTCTTTCTTGGAACCCAGATTCCATGCTGTGAAAACCCAAGTCACACGGAGAGGACACTTGTAGGTGCCCCAGCCCACAGCCCCCGCTGAACTCCCAGCCTACAGCCACCACGTACCGCCAGCCGTGTGAGTGCGACATCTCGGACGTCCACCCCAGTTGAGCCTTCAGACAACTCCAGCTGCCATCTGACTGTAACCACATGATAGATGCCAGCTGGGAGCTATCCAGCTGAGCCACAGACTTGTAAGAGAATATAAAAAAATGGTTTTAGCCTGACCAGGCGGCGCAGTGGATAGAGCATCGGACTGGGATGTGGAGGACCCAGGTTCGAGACCCCAAGGTCGCCAGCTTGAGCGCGGGCTCATCTGGTTTGAGCAAAAAAGCTCACCAGCTTGAGCCCAAGGTCGCTGGTTCGAGCAAGGGTTTACTCGGTCAGCTGTAGCCCCACGGTCAAGGCACATATGAGAAAGCAATCAATGAACAACTAAGGTGTCAAAATGAGAAACTGATGATTGATGCTTCTCATCTCTCTCCATTCCTGTCTGTCTGTCCCTATCTATCCCTCTCTCTGACTCTCTCTCTCTGTCTCTGGGAAAAAAAAAGAAAACAAAAAAAAAAAATTGTTGTAGACTATTAAGTTTTGGGTATTTGTTTCACAACAATAGATACCTATAATGAGAACTGGATTAAAGATTCTGGTTACAAGGAGTCTCCCAGGAGGTGTAAGATTGATCAGAGACCCAGCTGTACTAAGAGCATTGTTAGGGTACCTCTGGGTGAGGGAAGGCAGGCAGTGGCACAGCTGCCAGCTACCTCAGGGCTATGGTAACTTGCAGGTAGGAGGGTCCCTGGTCTGCTGTGTCCCCCCTGCAAAAAGAACCGGAAAGTGAACTGCCATGCAATTTCTCTCTACTAATTCTCTCAGCAAGATGTTTATATGTGGCTCCTTCCACAGCTCGGCTAATTAGCTGGTATGTCTGATTAACTGCTCGCCTTCTAAAAATGGGTTTGTGGAGATGACACCTCCCCGCTCAAGAGCTTTATTAGCTGTCTGTGAGATGCCAGCACTTCACAGCAACCTCAGGCCCAAACCCCAGGGATGCGAATATAAACACACCCGGAAAACCAGGTGTTGCTTGATGTGCTACACAATCAGGCCAGACAAGCCACTCGCTTAAGCATCTCTGGGCCGGTGTGTCCTGGGCTGATGCAAAGTCAGCTACATTTTGAGCTGCTGTTTGCAGTGTAGTTAGTCAGTGGCCTGATCAGAATCTGTTTCTGTTTGTTTTGTTTTTAAGATGCCACATATAAGGAAAACCATGCGGTATTTGTCTTTCTCTGTCTGACTTTTTTCACTCAGCATAATGCCCTCCAGGTCCATCGATGCTGTCGTAAATAAATGGCAAGATTTCAGTCTTTTTTTTTATGGCTGCATAATATTGTATTGTATATATGTATCACATCTTCTTTATCCATTCATCTATTGATGGACGCATAAAAACAAAAGACCAAAGGGATGGTTGTGGGGGTGGGGGATGGAGGGGTGAATGCAAATGGTGAAGGGGAATGTTGTCAATAATATTGTGATAAGTTTACATAGTGACAGACGATTCCTAGCATTAGTGAAGTGACCACAGTTTAAGATATAAAAATGTCAGGTTGCTCTATTATGCACCTGAAACTGCTATGACTATACAATGCTGTATACCAACTATACTTAAATCAGTAAAAAAAAAAAAAAAAAAAAAAAAAGAGGCTCTGGCCAATTGGCTCAGTGGTAGAGCATCAGCCTGGCGTGCAGGAGTCCCGGGTTCAATTCCCGGCCAGGGCACACAGAAGAAGCGCCCATCTGCTTCTTCACCCCCTCCCCCTCTCCTTCCTGTCTCTCTCTTCCCCTCCTGCAGCCGAGGCTCCATTGGAGCAAAGTTGGCCCGGGCGCTGAGGATGGCTCTGTGGCCTCTGCCTCACGCGCTAGAATGGCTCTGGTCGCAGCAGAGCAATGCCCCAGATGGGCAGAACATCGCCCCCTGGTGGGCATGCTGGGTGGATCCCGGTCGGGCGCATGCGGGAGTCTGCCTCCCCGTTTCCAACTTCAAAAAAATACAAAAAAAAAAAAGAAGAACTGATCAGAAAAGACAGGCACATGGGGTGGAGGCAGTGGGTGTGAGAGGGGTCCAAGGTGAGGTTTCAGGGAACCAGGGAAGATGAATGAATGTAATTGTGGGCTATGTGTATCTTACCTGACCCTGACTAATCTCCAGTTTGTGTGTGTGTGTGTGTGTGTGTGTGTGTGTGTGTGTGTGTGATGTGTGAGGGGGTATATAACCAGAACAATACCAAGTAACAGAAGGAAACTATGACAGAAAGAGTCTCTGTTTACTCTTTCACACCTGTTAATGGTAAGACATATGCGAGAGGCATGGACGTGGGGGGACAGCGTGGGGACTTCATTACTTCTCTGTCTAGTCCAAAGTCATAGCCACGCATGTCTGATTTGTCATTGGTAGAGGTGGTGTTGGCTCTTGTCCTTCTTCTCCGGCTTCTAAAATTGCTGGTCTAGGGGCGAAGATGACAGGTGAGGGGATTTTTAGGTCATTATGAACTTTTCCCTCAGGTCAAGTTCTCTAGCAAAATGCATCTCAACCCCTGGACCAAACTTGTCACTAACCTGGTGAGGAATGTGAAGCCATTCCCACAGAGGACTGGAATCAGAGGTCCTGAGCTTCATTCATACACAGCAGGATGAGGTCAGGCCCAGAAGAGCCTCCAGGGCTGGGAGGTACAGTACCTACCGCACTTCGCAGCTCAAGGGGCAGGAGTCCAGTCCGTGTGACCCCGGGCAGGCAGTGCGCGCATGCGCGCAGGGGCCCTGAGAAAAAAGGACCCCGTGTGACCTTCTGTCGATAGCGCGGAGCAGGGGCCTAGATCACGGTTTCCAGTTTTCTCAAAGTCCTGACCGTGCTGCTCTCCTGCTCAGTACCATCTTAGTGGAAGCCTGTAATACTGCCCTCTGATCTGGCTTACGCCATCTGGCTCCTGACTAATTCTCGGTCTTCGTCTCCGGTCTCCGCCCCTCACTCACTCTGCTGCGGCCACACTGGCCTTCCTGCTGCTTTTCACACACACCAAGTGTCTTCCTTCCTTGAGCCTTTCCCTTTAAACCTGGCACGTTCTTCCCCTGAATACCTGCACGGCACACTTGATTATGGTCCTGTGCTCAAATGTCGCCTCCTCAAAGAAGCCTTCCTTCACCACCTTGTCTAAATCCTGTCCCTGACACTCCATTTCCGTACCTGCATGGTTTTATATCTAGCACTTATCACAGCCGGATAGTATCTCGCATTCTCTTTTGTTGATAGAGGGCCAGATCTTTGCCTGTTTTGTTTTTTCCTCCCATTTTCTCTCTAATCCCTAGAACAATGCCTAGAATATAATGGAGGTCCTCATTACATATTGGATGAATAGATGAATGCATCTCAGGTCTGCCAGCTGTGTCCTGCATGGTTTGGAAGGTGGTCCCTGTGAGTCGCCCATCTGTTCCATGAGGAGGCGACAATACCCTCTGGGCTCTGCAGTCACGGCTGGCCACGTTGCTTTCCTCTCCTTTTGGGCAAAGGGTGATAAGAAGATACTGCACCCTGCGTGGGATGTGTGGAGGGGTCTAGAAGTGGAGGAAGGAAGCAGAAAACATAAAGGATGGAGAGTGAGGAGGAGTGTAGGAAATGCTAGCTCACAGTGACTTCTAGGCCAGATGGCATAAAAACATTCTCCAAGTTGGCAGTGTCAACAAGCAGGCAGTGAGTGTGGGATCCAGTGTGGGTATGAAGGGACATTCAAAGGCTACAGAGTGGCCGATGTGGCAGCCAATTGCCCACGAGGTCCATAGACCTGGTATTGAATAACGCTGAATCACATCATAATAAAGTCACGTCCTTACCAATACTCTCGTCGGTTATATGAAAACCAAAGCCTCAGTTGAACACTAGTACCCCTTCCTCCATCACCTGAATCTCTTTTTTGCAGTCAAGAGGCAGCAGGCTCTGGGCTCAGGGGCCAAAGCAGGCAAAATTTCCAGAGGAAATTCGGTAATTTTGTTTTGCTTGTAATTATTTTTTTGTGTGTGTGATTACCTTCTATTTATGGCAAATGACCCTGCATTCTGGCTTCTCTTGCAAAGCTGGAAGGACCGGCAAGCTGAGATCATGGCCACCACTTACTGCAACGAGGAGTGGGTACTTCTCCACTCTAGGTGGGTGCTTCTCTACTCTAGGTGGGTGCTTCTCCAGAATCGTCCCCGCTCACGGTTCATGTCATGGCTGCCGCCTCACTCACCGGATGGCGAAACCAATTGGAAGAGGGACAGGGCTGGTCCCAGTCACCCATCGTAAGTCCAGAGTTAGAGCTCAGCTTTGTTTGGTCTCATCCATTGCAGGAGGGATTCTTAATCGTGCGTGCAAGGACATCAGTCGGCATTGCCAGGGAAGCTTTTAACAAACGCACATGTGAATTGTGTTAAAGCCCTTCAGATGTTTCTGATAAGCACTGCTACTCTGTTTATACTGCATTGGCTGTGGTCAGAGTTTACCTACTCACCCCCACCTTTTCTCTGTATACCTGCTAGGGTATATAGCAAAAGAAGCTGACATTTGTTCATTTAATTATACAAAGATTTGTTGGAAGGATGTTGGGTAGTTGGCAGAATCATAGAAAAAGCTGAGTGAATAGGCTACAGGAACCAGGGGAGCCACAAAAATCTTTGTCCAAAGCTGTTGAGCCGTCCTGTTTGGGGTCTTTCCATTAGCTGTCAACCCTGTGTCTCTCCACCCAAAATTCTAACTTCCAGAAGAATCCCAATGATCTCGGTTGAGCCTTATTCTTATTACTCTACCAAGTGGGGTGGTGGGACCTCTTGAACCATGAAGATCCCCAAAGGAAAAACAGTTCTGTTAGCAAGGAAAAGAGGAGAGGATGCCGGGAAGGTGTATACAATAGATGCCCACTCCATTCTGTGAGGATCAGCTCAGATACAAGTAAAACTATATAGCTGTTTCCTTTTGGGCTCGCTTTAGCAGCACTGGAGGGAGGGGTCATTTCCTACCTGCAGGTGGAAGCCCGGGTCTTTGAGATGTCAATGGATCGCCATCAGTTTCAGAGGGAACCCTGGATAGAATCCCTCTGTGAGGGAACCCACAATTCTTTCTGCTCTACAACCTTGGAACTGATTCTCTGGCAGGCTGAGGAAGAGGCACTGGTCACTCCATTTGGAAGGTCCATCTTGGTTAGATTTTTAGGTTCAGATAGAGAAAGTTTGAGTTTGAGTCTTGCCATGGGGTTAGCACCTGTGCTGAACTGGTGACAGGATTGTGTATATCAGGGGTCTCAAACTCAACTCAGCATGTGGGCCGCAGAGCAAGATCACAGCCGTTAGGCGGGCTGCACTAGGTCTACAAAAGGCAACTGTTACGCAACGCCTTTCTCACTGCAGTTGAAAACAAAAAAAAATCAGTACAACAAGCACAATCGTACATGCAGTTTACTCAGTGTCACAAAACGACCAGAAACTGTAGTTCGCATCACAACTGCTGTTAACTAAGCTAATATCTAGCTAGGATGCTAGAGAAATGAAAAATACAAGTAGGCCCCTAGGCTTACTTAATTTTATCCAAAATATTTTGAACTTCGTGGATTAGTCTGCGGGCCGCACAAAATTGTTTGGCGGGCCGCATGCGGCCCGCGGGCCGCGAGTTTGAGACCCCTGGTGTATATCAAGGGGTGAGAACTTAGCTGGTGGGCCCAGGGGGTTCCTGAGTCAGGCGGGATCAAGTAGGATACTTCCTGGGATGAGAAAATGGACCCAAGTCTTTTCTGGGATAGTTCTGTTTATAACGCTGGAGTTTAACTTTGGCTCATCATTTACAGCCAGAATTACATGGCTAATCTTGTTTCTTTCTTTGCGTAGACTGTCGGGATAACTTGAATTAGAGCAATTGCGTTGGCCTTCGTTGAGATTTTTTTTTTTCTTCCCAGCTCATGTGTCTTATCTTAATTATGACATTTTTCTGTTTGTGCTGCTTATTGCACTATTTTATTATCTGCATTCACTATTATCAACTCCGTTCCCTTTGTGGAGAAAAGCTGGGTGGAAATAATATGGCCTCGCCTCTAATAGTTATTAGCTGGACGTTCTCAGGAAAGAAATTGGAATTCTTTGCGCCTCATTTTTTCTATAAAATGCCCTGCTGACTTCACTGGGTAGTATTAAGGGTCAAATGAATGAACGCGCATGAGAGGGATTTGTTCAGCAATGCAATCTACCAAGTATTATTACACGTTGTCGCAGCCACATGGTAAGAGTAATATTTGGATGAGACGCACGCAGGTTTTCCTTTAGTTCTGAAATTCAGCCAAGCAAAAAGAGAGAGGAAACCAGGAGGCAGAGGTGATATTTCCAGAAGCAGGGAAGAGAGGCCTTCAGCACGGGGACTGTTTGCATTCACATAGCCTTTCTTTGCCTCCAGTTCCTGCAAAGCTATGTAGAGCCTCTTTCGTGGCGAGTGCTGGTCTCGTGCTAGAACTTGGGCTCTGGAGCTGAGGGATTCCATATTTCATAGCAATACACACAGTCTCACCCCGACCTGAGAGTCAGGGAGGCCTGAAGGATGGCGCCCAGGGCTCTGCACACCAGGTCAAAGCTGAGGAAGGCTGAGCCACGGAGCTGGGAGTTTGCCTGAGCCAGCACCCCTTTGTCACCCTGGTGTCCTGTTGGAGACCCGAATGCCTGGAAAAGAGAGAAGCCATTTTAAAGGCCTCTTTGCTGACATAAAAAAATCTGTCCCATTTCATCTAAGAAAGCCATCCATCTTACCATGTCATAAAATTTTAGAGAGAGACATTTTTCTCTACTTGTAAAAACTGTTTATGTTTTCCCAGGGATCAGAATATCATGTTTACTTTTTAAATTGCTTTGGGGACCCTCGGCTCCTTGAATCAGGTTTGACACAAGTGTCAGGCACCTCTCTGAAATGATACCCTCCCGTCCCGGGCCAATTTCGGAACTGTGTTCCCGCCAGGGTGGGCACTGCCCGAGACCCCCTCCAGGTCTTTGTCGGTCACAGCACATCCAAGGAGATGATGACATTCCAGGACGTGCCACTAGTGAGTTGGTCAAGGGTGGCAGCTCAGGGACAGAGGAAAGTCCAGTTTGTCCCCAAGGATAAGCCATAACTTTTCATTATTGTTATTCGTAATCGTGACCTCTCTTTTCACAGAAAACTAGCCTTTGTTGACCAACATGGAACATGACCATGGGTGCCCTGGCTGACTGGCCACTCAGCAGTCCTTTAGGGCAGTGTTCTTAAGGGTCTGCTCCGTGTTTACCTAGCAGGGGTAGGGAGAGATTGATTTCCTAATAATAAAAGTTTTACATAAAGAAAGAGGCACATATTCCCACTGGGTCGAGAGTTTAAAGAAATTCAGCAAAAATGTTTCCCACCTTTTCATGGCTGTTCTTTTTAAAGAAATTAATTTAAATTCCTTGCAAGTAAATCCCACATATTGAAAAAAATCAATAAGTAAAACAACAACAACAACAACAAAAAAAAAACCCTGTAGAACTATCAGACTTAAAATATAAAATAGAAATTTCCTCTCTGGACTCTACTTGGTCCCCAAATATCCAAAGGAAACCAATTTTACCTCATACTTGCTTTCGGCTCTAAGTAATATGCAAATTATTATTATAGGCATTATATTATTGTAGATTTTTAAAAAATTTTTTTGGTTCTTTCCTCTTTTATTTATTTATTTTATTTTATTTTTATTTTTATTTTTTTCTTTTCTGAAGCTGGAAACGGGGAGAGACAGTCAGACAGACTCCCGCATGCGCCCGACCGGGATCCACCCGGCACGCCCACCAGGGGCGAAGCTCTGCCCACCAGGGGGCGATGCTCTGCCCCTCCGGGGCGTCACTCTGTTGCGACCAGAGCACACCAGGCCGACGCTCTACCGCTGAGCCAACCGGCCAGGGCCGGTTCTTCCCCCCTTTTAAATGAGATCTAATTGGCCTGTAACATTGTATTTGTTTTAGATGTAGGTCAAGCAGATAAGAACCGCTCAGTAGATGATTATGGATTTCCTTAAGGGTTTCCTCCATCTGTCCCATGCCCATCCTTTGGCTCCTGGTGTCCTCATGCTGGCCGCGTGGTAAAGCAGCAGCACACATTTGGAATTCGGGATCGAAGAGTTTGAGCGGCTCACCGACTGTGTGACTGTGGACAAGTCACAGTGTCACCAGATGGGGACCTGGCCTAGATGGGTCTGCCTTGGGCTGGCTGGCAATGAGGGGGTTCTTGACTTTACACAGGAAGGATTTTGAGAGTCTGTTCATTAAAGCTGGGAACAGTGGGACAAAGGCAGGTGGAAGAAGCCTCAAGAGAGAGCCCGGTGCCCTGGCCGGTTGGCTCAGTGGTAGAGCATCGGCCTGGCGTGCAGAAGTCCCGGGTTTGATTCCCGGCCAGGGCACACAGGAGAAGCGCCCATTTGCTTCTCCACCCCCCCTTCTTCCTTTCTGTCTCTCTCTTCCCCTCCCACAGCCGAGGCTCCATTGGAGCAAAAAGATGGCCCGGGCGCTGGGGATGGTTCCTTGGCCTCTGCCCCAGGCACTAGAGTGGCTCTGGTCGCAACAGAGCGACGCCCCGGAGGGGCAGAGCATCGCCCCCTGATGGGCAGAGCGTCGCCCCCTGGTGGGCGTGCCGGGTGGATCCCAGTCGGGCGCATGCGGGAGTCTGTCTGACTGTCTCTCCCCGTTTCCAGCTTCAGGAAAAAAAAAAAAAGAGGGAGAGCCCGGGCGGCGCTGTGCTCTGGCTCCCTAGAAACGTTACTGGGAAGAAGTGAGCGGAGGCGGGCTGTTTTCAGCTCACTGGGACGTCCGAGAAAAGGGGGTCGCTGCAGACAAGGCTCAGGGGGTGAGCCCAGGATGGGGGGTCGCTGCAGACAGGCTCAGGGGGTGAGCCCAGGATGAGCTGCCGCCGCCTGCTCCCCCCCCCCCCACCGTTGCAAGTCTCATGAGGACCCTTAGAGCTTAGGAGGACGGAAGGAAAAAGTTCATGCCCGAGAATAGACCTGGGGGTGCTCCAGAGAGCCTGCCATGGTACCCTTTGTCTTGAGGCCTTTTATCTCTCTTCTTTGGGCGGGAATCTAAGGGGAGAGTTTCAGCAGAAAATTCCTCAGCGTTCCAGGTGCGTTTTTAATGTGCTGATGCCTCAGACTGAATGTGTAGGGGAGTTGAGGGACTATTCTCTGGTGTCAGCTTCCCTGCTTTACTTTTACCTCAGGTCTGTCTGGCTCTAATTGGGTTTTTGTTATTTGTTCCTCGGACTTCATCTGTCCTTTGGCTTGGCTGGCACAAATGGCATTAATCCGGTGTCTGTTCCCTATCTCCCTGACCAGGGTGATACAAGCTATTTACTCTCTGGTCAGAGAGGAGAGGTCTAAACCATTTGTTCTCCAGTGGCCTCCGTTAGGGAAGATAAGGTCTGGCAATTCACTGGCTGTCTGTGAGTTGTTCCAATTGTCCGCCTTGTTATTTGTCTCAGTTTCCCCATCCCACTTGCCCAGGAATTACCCTAGCGTCTTACTATCCTGCCTCAACAGGACTTCCCTGAGCCTCCATGTCCTCACCAGGAAACAGCGGCTTCTTCCCCACCTGCCCGTGCACGTTCAGGTTCAGGAGGAAGATACCAGTGATCCTTGTAGTCATCACTGCTGACTCACGGAGGGGCCTGCGCAGGCGCGCTGCAAATCCCTGCTGGTTAACCTGGTCCACCCTGCTGCGGCGCCTGCTGGCCTCATTCCCAACCACCGAGCCTGCCTGGCTTTAGCTGAAGGCTTCCTCTGGCCGCTGAAGCCCATAGGACCTGTCTGCGTAAAAGGCTGTTCATGCTGAGAATTCACACTCCCTTTCCCCCCTACCCCCCTACGCACACTTCAACCGGGACTGCCAGCGTGGGTGTAAACACGTTCCAGCTAATCTGAGAATAATCTGAGGTCTGTGTTCTACACCGGCCTCCCATTTGTCCAAGGGGGATTACACTCTGGTGACCCATAGTCCAGTGGTCAGCACTGCACCATTTATCGAATTTTTCTTCCTCTCCTGTCTAGCTCTCTCATGCTCCTTTATTCCAAAATAAACTACTTGTCCTTGAATCCTTATCTCCTGGTCTGCTTGGTGGGGATCCCCTGTCTGACAGAATTGCTAGGGGATGCTTCTCAGTCTCTCGGGGACATTTCCGTTAGGAACCGTGGCTTGAGGAAGCTCTGTGTCTCTGGGGAAAGCCTGCTCCTTCCCTGGAGGACGAAGCAAGCTTCGGGTCTGAACCTACGGCTGGGGTACTTCTGATCAAAGACAGGGTGCGGCCTCCTGTGGGAAGGTGCAGGTGACAGCCTCTCCCACGGACACGTGAGGCCTGGACCATGAGAAGAAGGGCCTTTTTCCAAGTGCTGATGAAGCTTGGCACAAGTTTGTGTCATCCCAGAGCATCTTTGCCTTCTGTCAGGGGTCCGTTTGGGCCTCCTTCTCCTGCACCTGCCCACTGGCAATCCCCTGAAAGCAGACAGGTCTGCCAGGGACTGGGGTTCTCAACTCTCTCCAGCCCGTGTCAGACCCTTCACGGGGGCCTGGAGGAGCGGCACAGCTCAGGCTCGGGGGTGGGGGTGGGGGATCTTCATTAATCAATGAATGACAAGCCGACAGGCGTATTATTCTGTATTGGCTCTTTCAGGGTTAACCATGGGGATTAACGAGAGAGTGTGCGGCTGAGAACCCCGCCGTTTATTTTAATAGCTGTCTTACGTCTTGAGGAGGAAACGGAGAAAGGGCTGAGCTAGGCTGGAATGGACCCAAACTCAGCTTCCAGCTAAGTGTGGCCTGTGGCATTCCGGGGAGCTTGGCTGGTGGCACCGAGGAGGCCCGGCACGGGGCCGGAAGGAGTCCCAGGTGAGGGACGTGGGCGGTGACTCCTGCGCGCTGAGGTGACCTGTGTCAATGAACTCCTTCCCCTGTGTGGTCTACTGCCTGTTTAGTAAGAATTCTTGATTATTATAAATATATTTTGACTGTTTTATTCCTTCTTTCTCCCCTCTCTTTCTTCTTTGTCCCAGAAGAACTCAGAGTCATTCGAATATTGGGACAGTCTGACATTCACTGAGCATTGTTGTCTGGAGACTTGTGCAGCCGGGTGGTGTGGTTCTCAGCTCCGACAGTCGGCTCTTGGAAAAGGGTCCTCGGCCCTGGCCAGTTGGCTCAGCGGTAGAGCGTCAGCCTAGCGTGCGGAGGACCCGGGTTCGATTCCCGGCCAGGGCACACAGGAGAAGCGCCCATTTGCTTCTCCACCCCTCCGCCGCACCTTCCTCTCTGTCTCTCTCTTCCCCTCCCGCAGCCAAGGCTCCATTGGAGCAAAGATGGCCCGGGCGCTGGGGATGGCTCTGTGGCCTCTGCCCCAGGCGCTAGAGTGGCTCTGGTCGCAACATGGCGACACCCAGGATGGGCAGAGCATTGCCCCCTGGTGGGCAGAGCATCGCCCCATGGTGAGCGTGCCGGGTGGATCCCGGTCGGGCGCATGCGGGAGTCTGTCTGACTGTCTCTCCCTGTTTCCAGCTTCAGAAAAAAATGAAAACAAAAAACAAAAAAAAAAGAAAGAAAGAAAAGGGTCCTCGTGTGTGCTGTGAGGGGGCAGAGCTGGGGAAGGGACAGCGGAGGCTGTTCCCTCTGAGCCCTGGGCCAGAGGGCGCTTCCTGAGGGCAAAGATGAGCTGTGGTCAGCTTGGGAAGTGTCCCCTGTGTCCCCAATAGATAAAGATAGGCAGTTCCGGTCAGCGACAGGTACCGAATCCTGACCAAAGAGACAGAAAAAAAAGTAACTATCCAGCTCTTCTCCCATACGGTTCAGGATCGGGGGCACTTCAAAGCATTAAAAATCATTAAAGGAGACGATTTAGACTTACACTTTATTGAACACTGTACGAAGAGGACAGTCTCCTTTCAGACTACAAATGGGGAAGGAGATGGAGTCTTTTCTAGGATAAAGAACAGAGAACAAGGAAGAGGGAAATAGAAAATACTAGATGGGCTGTGCCCGCCTTGTCAACCATGTTTGGGGTGAGAGGGCCCGGAGTTGGCTTGACGTCCGGGGCTCAGCTGATTGGACAGACTCCATTTCTGGCTGATCAGAACAATCTCGGGGACATGAATAGATTTTGGTTTGTTCCTGTGGCCTCCTTGGTAGGAGTGGCTCTATCTTGGGCCTAGAAAGCAATGATGGGAGCCTCCCACTGGAGAGAACAGCTGCACCATGAAGCCATCGCCATTTCTGAGCAGACACATAGCATAACCATCCGAACCTCCCTGCCCCTTGCACCATACCCACCAAGTCCCTTCTGCCGTGGAGGGGCCCAGGCACCTGAGATGGGCTGTGGTGTGCTCAAGGACATCAGCGCCTGCTGGGGTGGACCTGGAATTTTAGCTGGTTATCTCATCTCCTGGGAGTCTGGCTCATCTTGTTTCCAGCTTCTGGGAGCCACCTCCAGCTCCAGGGACCCCCTGACTGGTGCCTGCCCAGCCTACTATGGCAACCCCCCCCCCCCAGTGGCTTTGGTGCACCCTCCTACCTCACCCTTGCCAGCCCTTTGGCGGTCCATGTCTCCTCCTGCCTTCTGAAAGCCCTTTGGGGTGCATTTCTCCACTTGGATGATTTCTGTCCAGATTATCTGACTCCTCTGGGAGTTCTTCGTGTAGCCTGAGCCTCCGGAGACTGTGCTGGCCGTCCCTTGGGGAGAAGTGAGACAGATATGACGACTCAACCACCAACATCCCCCTGCCTCCTTGGCCCAGCAACTCCCCTGATGCATCAAGAGTCCCTCACTGGAAGCTGCCAACTGACCTCGATGGTGTTTTGCTTCCTCATCCAGTGGGACTGCTTTCTAGGGGTTCCTTTTCTTTTGGGGGAAGGGCCCAAATTCTTTCTGTTGAGAGAGAAGACCCCTCTGGTATTATTTTGCTGGACCTTGCTTTTGTTTAAAACAAGGTTCTGTGTCTTTGCGTTTGTCTCTCTAGGGCAAGAGAAGATAATTAGTCCCTGAGCCTAGAGCTAAAGGTGATACAAGGTATAAAGATAGAAGAATCAGCTACCTATATCAGTTACCCATTGCTGTGTAATCAATAATGCCAAGGCTTGGTGGTTTAAAACAACAATTCAACAGTTAGGACGGGGCTCAGCTGGGTGATTCTTCTGGTCTTGGCTGGGTTTACTCATGAGTCTGTGGCCAACTGGCAAGGCCACTGATCAAGTATTGTTTTGTTTACATGTCTGGTTGGTGGTTGGCTGGCTGTTGGGCTTGTCTCTGCATCATGTGACCTCTCATCTTCTAGCAGGTAGCTCGAGTTTCTTCACTGCTGGGTGGGCAGAGTTCCATAAGGATTAGCAGAAATATATACAAGGTCTCTTTTGCATAGGTTCAAAACTGGTCCAGTGTCGCTTATGCTGTCAGTAAGTACAAGATCAGCACCGATTCAAGGGAAGGGAACAGAGGACCTAGAAAGGTACAGTGCAAAGGAACATGGGTAAAAGAAGAGTGGAGAATTGTGGTCTGTTCTGCAAATAACCTACCAATCACTCTACCTCTTCATAACAAGCAAGGTGCGATTTGAGCAGCACTAAGTCCAGAATCGCCTCTACGCCTTCCTTCCCACCTCCAAGCGGTGGTCCCCAAAGTGCAAGGAGTGGGTGCTGAAGGGGGGGATGCTATGAAGCCTCAGTGTGCCAGCACCACAGGGGCCCCGAGGGGAACTAGTCCCTGGAGATGCGTACAGGCTCGTGGGGATGGGAATAAGTAAAACAAAGATTCCAAAACAATTTCCCAAGGGCTGTGATAATGTGAGGAGGTTCCCCCCCCCAATCTATTTTTGACTTATTATTTTGAAATAATTTTATACTTAGAAAAAAGTTGCCAAAATAGTACACAGAGAACCTGCATACTCACCACTCAGCTTCCCTTAGTGTTAACATCTCATATCATTTAGTGCAGGGGTCCCCAAACTTTTTACACAGGGGGCCAGTTCACTGTCCCTCAGACTGTTGGAGGGCCGGACTATAAAAAAAAAACTATGAACAAATCCCTATGCACACTGCACATATCTAATTTTAAAGTAAAAAAACAAAACGGAAACAAATACAATATTTAAAATAAAGAACAAGTAAATTTCAATCAACAAACTGACCAGTATTTCAATGGGAACTATGCTCCTCTCACTGACCACCAATGAAAGAGGTGCCCCTTCCGGAAGTGCGGCGGGGGCCGGATAAATGGCCTCAGGGGGCCACATGTGGCCCGCGGGCCGTAGTTTGGGGACCCCTGATTTAGTGCAAGGATCAAAACCAAGAAATTAACGTTAACATTGACCTATCCCCCTTAGCCAATCTACAGACTTTATTCCTCTTTCGCTAATTATCCCACTAACATCCTTTTCCAATCCAGGAGCCCGCATTGTATTTAGCTGTCTTGTCTCCCAAGCCTCATCTAATCTGGGGCACTTCCTCAGTCTCTCTTTGCCTTTTATGACCATGACACTCTTGAAGAATGCTAGCCAGTCATTTTGTAGAATGTCTCTTAATATGGGATTGTATGATTAGATCGAAGTTATGCATTTTTGGCAGAAATAGCACAGAAGTGATAATTCTGCCCTTCCTCATGCATCAAATCAGGCTGAGCATGGTGTCAGCTTGTCTTATCGTTGGCAATGTTAGCTTTGATCACTTAATTAAGGGGGCGTCTGCAAATATCCTGCTTCTGAGCATAGGTTTGTCCACTATTTTTAGCATTACCCTTTGATTGTGGCTTGCATCCATTATGAACCTGGTGGTTGATGAATGTTGATTTTCTACTTCCAGCGTTCCTTCTGTATTTATTTATTAATTAGAATTCTACTGTAAGGAAGAGCTGTCCTTTCTCTGCCATTGATTTATTTATTCAAATGTTTACTTTTATCACTATGCACTCTGGGTTATTTAATTCATGGTGTGGGTCATAATCCATGGCTATCATTGTTTATTTTCTTAGAGCAGGCCCTCTCAAATGGTCAAGGACCTCACAGTGTCTTAATGGTCTGTCATATGCTGGTCACTTCCCCGGGAGTGTGTGGCCTGGAGGTCAGGGCCTGCATCCTGCGAGTGTTGGCATCTCCCAGGTCATGGGCCTTGCACAGCGAGCTGAAAGGGTGACTGAATGGATAAAAGAATGAATGAGTTCAGTGTCTGGAAGCTGAGCCGTAATAAGGTCATTAGAGGCCCTAAACTCCAAAAGGTTCATGATGCCTTTTTTTTCCCCCTCTAAGCTTGATTGGTTAAAACAAAACAAGAACAAAAATAAAATGTCTAAGGAAGGCCAAACCAGTTCAGAGTATTCCCCGTAATGGGTACTTAGCTGTCTTTATTGCTTGTAAATGTCAAAACTGTGTGAAGGAAGCTTTTAGTTGGCTTTGTTTTCCCCCAAACACGTGCCGGGTCAGCCTATTTGATCATCTTGTACTGCTTTGAGGAGTTGAGGATAGCATCACGGAGGTGGGGACGTTTGAGGTGGGTCCCCAAGAGTTATGAGTAGCCCTTTCACAAGCAGAGAAAGGAGGAAGAGTATGCCATGCAGAGGAAATAGCACATGCAAAGCCCAAAGGACCGAAAATGGTGACATTTTTGGCCCGACAGTTAATAGCCCCACATAGAGGAATGGCAAGGCAAGAATCTTGGATGGGAAATTAGGGTAGAAAACTGGAAAGGGCCTTGAATCATCATATTAAAGGGTTTGGAGCTGATCCTATAGGTCATAGGGTACCAAAAGAATTTCTAAATTAAGCATCAATGGCACTCATTCATTGATTTAAGAAAAGCTTATTGAATATCTGCCACCTTCAGGTCCCAGTGCTACAGGTCTGGAAAGGACCCAGTGCTGGTCTTCACGGAGCCAGGAGGGAGAGGCGTACCCTATAACAATAAGTGTTTCTTCAAAAGCTGCTTGTTTTGGGAAGAAACTCCAATGAGAGAGGTGACCTGACAGGGAGGCCAGGAGGGAGTGACTCATCTCCTTCCTCTTCAAAGCTCTGCTTTGCTTGGATACAACCCTAGGCCCACAGGTGCTGGAAGAAAGGACAGAGGGTTCCTCAACGTCAGGCAGTCCTGCAGGCGATCCGGGGTGAGGATGGGCCCTACATCCAGGCAACTCTTTCTGCAGGACCAGAAAGAACCCTTCCTCGATAAAGAGCCCTTATGACTAAGGTAATGGGGCAAAGACTTCTGGGCCCCATGTGGCTGCTTGATGCCTGAAGACCCAAGAGAAACCCAACAGAAAGAGCAGGGGTGGAGTAAGGGTCATGTTCTATCTGCTAAACTTAGATAGCCACTCTTTATGTGGAAGGTCATAAACCTAAACACAAATGATTTGGGTCACTGATGTTTGCTGTGGGGACCCTGCCCACATGCCCTCTGGCTCACCATTGCAATGGACTTCCAAGAGGCAGCACCTGCATCTCCTTGCTGGAAGTGTCCTCTGCTTGTGACAGTGTGCACAAGCTCAAAATGCCAGAGAATTAACCCCTCCTTCTAGTAGCCGTCAACCAAGGAACAGTGGGAGGTGGTGGACCAATCCTGCAGCTCCCTCAGCCTTCTGGTACAGTAGGTCTGAGATGCGTGTTCTACATCGTCTCCCAGAGTTGCCCAGGAGAGGCAAACCCCTGGGGGTCCACAGCGGAGACCTGTTTGATAAGACACCCTTCATTGGCTGCCTGCTCTCCACCCCACACTCCCCTTCCCTTGGGGTGTTTCCTGGGATCCCCTCCCACATGAACTGCCCCCACCGGAACCCTGGTCTCAGGCTCCACCTCTGGACAAATCTACATTCCGATGACGTGCCACATGCGTAGTTTAGAGGAAGAATCTCGCCACTTGCCTCTACACCAGGGGTCCCCAAACTACGGCCCGTGGGCCACATGCGGCCCCCTGAGGCCATTTATCCGGCCCCCGCCACACTTCCGGAAGGGGCACCTCTTTCATTGGTGGTCAGTGAGAGAAGCACATTGACCATCTCATTAGCCAAAAGCAGGCCCATAGTTCCCATTGAAATACTGGTCAGTTTGTTGATTTAAATTTACTTGTTCTTTATTTTAAATATTGTATTTGTTCCCATTTTTTTTACTTTAAAATAAGATATGTGCAGTGTGCATAGGGATTTGTTCATAGTTTTTTTTATAGTCCGGCCCTCCAACAGTCTGAGGGACAGTGAACTGGCCCCCTGTGTAAAAAGTTTGGGGACCCCTGCTCTACACCCTGGCTCATCTAGGGTGGGAGTGAGCTGCGGTGAGTGGGGGCCTCTCTCCACTGCACTTTCTGATGCCACTTGTATGCCTTGATATTCGTCAAACACCACTCCCCTGGCTCTGGAGCCCGAGGAAGGGAGAGATCACAGCAGAGGATGAGCTTAGGCAGGGTCTGCTGAAAACAGGCAAAACTGACAGCGAAGGAACCCACGGCTCATCCTGTTCCGTCATTTCCCCGTAAATAGCAATGAGCACCTTTGCCTTCTTTTTTTTTTTTTTTTTTCCGGCAGTCTAATCACTAAGAATTCCCTTATGCTGGGTACTTTTTTTTTTTTTTTTTTTAAGAGCATAATAGGAGGTGTGATATCTTGTGAGAGGCGCCAGCATCGCTTGGAGAAAGGCAGCTCTGGGATTGAAGGAGGAGGTGACAAGTTCCTGGGAATATTAAAGATTAACACCAAATACTTTGTTGCTGTTTAACTCTCTGACTGATTCATGTCGCTGGAGCGGAAACAGAACATTTCTTTCCCTCCCTTCTGTTTATTCGTTCCCTTCTCTGTTCTGAGGATTCAGAAACTGCAGATGTCAGATGCCAACTCCTTAAGGGCTGAAATGGTTTTCTGTAATAACGGAGAAGGGGAGCCTACAAAATGAAGAAAGAATCTAATTCAGCACTTGGGCTGAAATGGGAACTGGAAACAAGGGGGGGGGGTGCGTTCTTAAAAATAGCTCTCTCAGAGGGAAGAATGCAGCTTGTCTGCAGCGGCAGGCGCAGCCCCGGTGAATTACAGGAACCTACTGTAGGCCTTGTGCGTTCGCTTTTGAAATGTGGATGGTGGCTAAAAGGAGGCGGGTGAATGGAGAGGCTGCCCGTGACTGACTGACGCTGGGAGCAGTCCTTGGCAGTGGACCAGCCTATCCGGCCTCGGGGGGATCAGCCGCCTGTGCAGGCAACGCACTGCTGGGATCCATACGCCCTGTGCCCTTCTACTGGTTGTTATGCAGCGTCCGTCGCTGGGACGCGAAGCCTTCCCAGAGGTGTGCGCAAGTCTCTGATGGAGGACAGGCAGGGAGCCTAGGGGAGGGAACCCAGGGAGAGGGAGCGACAGGGAGAGGGAAGGAAAAAGAAGACAGGAGACCCGAGATAGTAATGGGCAACTTACAGACCTGGTGGCCGAGAGAGATACAGGGGGAGCTGGGGAGAAGGAGAAGGGGTCCGGGCAGGAAGAGAAACCAAACGGGGCAGAAGCCTTCAAGGAGGAGCGGAGAGAGAAGCTGGACAGACACACGGTCAGAAGGAGGCAATGGGTGTGTTGCTGGGTGTGGAGAAGGCATGGACACAGCACTGTCCCCGAAGCGACGAGATCCGTTCTTCCCATGGCCCAGCCCCCCCTGTGTTCCGAAGAGGAGCCATGATTGATTTGGTTTTGTGGCCGTCTTTGCTTTAATGGACAGTTCCCAGGAAAAGTGTGCAAATCCCGCGATGACTGAGGGCATCGACTGCGGTCCTTCAGCTTGGCCAGTGGGCACGGGTGCCGGAGCTCCTACCTGTGCCCGGGGTGTGGAGGGTTCTCCGCGTCTGCCCTCTTTCCTCGCTGGAAGGTTGGTTGGCCTTTGATTAATGACAAGTCTCAGTGCCCCAGCGACATTCCTTTAGATGTCCCTGGTCTGAGACGGCAGAGAAGACGGCAGGCACTCTTGCTGCGGCATCTTCCCAATATAAACCCACGCGGAGGAGGACTGGAGAGAGGGCGAGCGCTCCCTCCTGCGCTCCTGGGATCTGGCACAGCGCCACCACGGGGGGGGGGGGGGGGGGCGCGCTGTGCCCATGACCCCTTGGCACTCAGGACCCCCATCCCTGCTGCCAGAGTCTGATCTTGGGTCTGGGTGTCTCTCTCTCTCTCTGCCTGAGGGCTTGTTGAACCACAGGGTGTTTGGCCTGTCTGGGAGCAGTCCTAAAGCAATGACTGGTGGATAAATGTCCTGGCTTCCTTATCCCTTGGATGGCACAACTCTGAGGTGTGTCCTACACAGTTCCCAAGAACCCCAGATGCCTGCAGGAGTGGCCTGCTTATTAACAACCCCTATGATGCCTTTCCTTCCCGGCTGTCTATGGTGTCTATGACCTTCCTGGAACTTTCTGAGCTCATATCCCCACCCCCAGCCCTGGGTAAATCCAGTGCTGTCCAATTCTACTCCGGGAGAACGTGGCCTAAGGCAGGGGCTGCTGTGGTTGCAGCAGCTTCCTCCCAGCACATGTGGATTCAGGGACTGAGCAGGGCAATGTCACCGCTGTAGAAAGCACTGCACATTATTCTTGTCTGGGCTTCCTGGAGACCACCCAGGGAATGTGCTGGAGCCAAAATATGTCTCTACAAGGTCTGTCAGGCAGGAGCTGCCTTAATTAATAAACAACAGAAACACAGCAACAAAAATAGTGGGGGGAAAAGCATAAGCACTGTGACTTCGGTTACTCTGAGAATTAATAACCCAAACCAAGTCAAATGAGCTGACCCGGCCCTTCTCAGACTCCGGCAGCCAGCGGTTCTCTGTGGGGTGGATGTGGGCAGTGGGAGCGTGGAGTGTGGCCATTGCCACCTCTGGCCTTAAGGAGAGGGTCCTGGGGACAGGGATCCTCCGAAGAGGGCTCTGGGCAAAGTCTAACCGCTGGAGGAGACAGGCTGGTGTGGAGTCCCTGTCCCACTACGTTCTACTTGTGTCACCCGTGCAAGAGATTTCACCTCTCAACCTCCGTTTCCCCATGTGTGAAACAGGGGGCCGTAACATCTCACAAGATTGTCATGGAGATTAAAAATGACAACGCGTGTCCAGCAGTCGCTATGAAGTATGGCTTCCTTCGCCTTCTCTTCGTCTCCCTCCACGGGAGCCACACCCGCGGCCCGACAGAGGGCAAGGTTAAGGATAAAAGGAAGTGTGGCCTCAGACAGCCCCGGCCACATGGTCAGGCCCTGGGACAGCTGGACACGGCCGCTCACCGCGTGCAGCCAGCCTGCCTCCGTGGGCGTGGGAAAGAGACGTGGACGCTGACGGCCATTAAACACGAGTCAGACATGCCATTCTGCACCACCAACACATTTTCAAAGTGCACATCAGAAGGCTCTTGTTGAAGCCGTGGCAGCCAGCCAGGGTCAGACCACAAAAGGAAGTTGTTTCCCCACTGGAGCTGCCGGGTGGCCGGGCGTGGCCAGGGCACTACGTCATTGCAGAGTGGGGGGCTTTGCAGGGATTTCCTGCCCTCCCTTCCGTTCTTTCTCCTGTGGGCCCTGCTGCAAACATCCCTAGTGACAATGGCCCAGCCGACAAGGAAAATCGGCGTTCAACCTGACCCTTCTTTACGTCACCAGGAAGGCCAAGTCAGTGATATTTACACTGAGCCTCTCGATGTGGCTCTGCAGCCTTCCAGAGACCCACCGTGGCTTTGTCTCCCCTTGGGGGACCAAGGAAAAGGGTTTTTGTACCCCCTGGTGGCCGAAGTCACATTCCATCTGTGGTATCAAGGACTGAAAGGCGGCCACAGGCCAAGAGGCGGCAGACCTGTGACGCAGTTGGCCTAAGTCAGGCCTCGTCCCTGCAGACAATCTGCAAATATTTACCGAGGGTCTGCTCTGAACCAGCTCTGTGCCCAGGTCTGCAGACACACAGAGATGCCCTGTGTGACACAAGGAGCTTATGTTCTGGCTGCGGAGCCCAGACTGACACATGGGAAGCCCGGGGTCCTGTTGACCTCCGAGCTATGCTTTTAATACGGGGATGTGTGGGAAGGTGCAGACTGACTATCAGGACTCGGGTCTTACTCTGGGTGACTTGGCGCACTCTGGAAGTCTGGAGGAGGCTACGGAAGTGGTCTTGTTCTGCCCATGGCCTTGCCTCCAGGTAGTACCCAATGCGTTCCGTTCTCAGATGGGCCCCTCCTGTTTCCTTTTGCAGAAGAGGACACTGAGGCTCAGGGCACTGAGAGCTGAGCTTCTGTCCTGCTTAGGGTCCTCCCGGAAGGGGTGGGACTGGATGAGTGTGTGAAAGATGCTGACAGACCCAGCTCAGTGCTTGGGTTTGCAAAATCGCTGGTCCACAGATGCAGGCTCCTCTAAATGTCACACAACTAGACTGAAGTCCTAAAAATGGAAGGTTTCCTTTCATACTTCATCCCTCTGTACTGACCCACCTGTTCTAGGTACCCGTTTGAATAAACATTTATATACTCTTTCCTATGGGTAGAAATATAATGCCTCAAATTATAGGTCAGAAGGATGTGTTTTTTCCTTTTTTTTTTTTTTTTTTTTTGTGACAGAGAGAGAGAGAGACAGAGAGAGGGACAGATGACAGATAGGGACAGACAGACAAGAAGGGAGAGAGATGAGAAGCATCAATTCTTCATTGTGGCACCTTAGTTGTTCATTGATTGCTTTCTCCTATGTGCCTTGACTGGGGGGCTCCAGCAGACCAAGTGACCCCTTGCTCAAGCCAGCGACCTTGGGTCCAAGCTGGTGAGCCTTGCTCAAACCAGATGAGCCCGCGTTCAAGCTGGCAACCTCGGGGTCTCGAACCTGGGTCCTCTGCGTCCCAGTCCAACGCTCTGTCCACTGCGCCACCGCCTGGTCAGGCTTCCCTTTTGCCTTGAGTCATTGCCCCCTCACGGGCCACACTGTACGACTGACCTTCGCTGCGTGTCTCTGTTCAGTCAAACTCTTTGAGACCCGCCCTTGGCTTGACTCGACCCCTCCACCATTCTTGCTCTGCATGAAACAACTTTTCTTGTTGGGATTTGAGGGGGGGGGGGCTCCAAAATAGCTTGTCTCTTCTGACCTGAAGTCTGAACCACTGAGGCACGTCAAGTCGTCAATAGAAGAGTAACTTCTTCACTAGCCGAGCGGATGGTGAGGAGCAGGGTTGTAAGTGTGTGGCTACTGTGGCTCTCAAACCATGGAACCCCTGATAGGACAGAGTGACCTCCCAACACAAGCTTTGCTGGACGATGACAGTTGTCGCCGCGTCGTCGGGGCCTGACCCTGTGTGGGAGAGCGGGAAAGAGTACAGATCGCCTGCAGGCAGCCCAAGCCCCACGGGGAAAGGCGTTCTCAGCAGTTCCTTCCTACCTCACCAGTCAGACCCTGAGAGACGAAAGGTGGGGGGGACGGTCGGGGTTACTAACTGGGTAGACTTCCTCTTGCCCACCAAGGCGGACCATGCCATCGCTACACAAATGGCGGGGTCCCTCTCTATAGGGGACACACTTTCCAAGCTCCATGTAACTCAGCTCTGGCTGGCTTGGAGACATAGCATGAGCTCAGGGGTTGAAGGCCAATTTACCGGTAGTTTCTTTGTTGTTCTTTGGACAGGGATTAGCGGGTGGAGGGAGAGACCTTGGGAGTTAGTTACAATGTTTTTTCTCTATGGTGAGGCTTAGTAATACGGTCACTTCACGGAGTCTGTTCTGGCTCTTTCCTTAAATTTCATCTCTATAAAACAGAGATAATACCTATACTAACTCTTTTTTGTTTTTAACGGATTAAGTGAAGTCATTTACAGCAAAGGTAAGTTTAGCACTGTCTCTAGCACCTGGTAACAGCTTAATGAATATTTACTGTAATTATGTCAAACAGGATACCTTACAATGGTATCATGCTTTTATATAACACCTTTGGCTTCATTTCTTATTTGGCTAATGGTGACTTGGCTCACACCTAGCCTTCCCCCATCCAGGGGCCCTGAGCATGGCGCTGGGTGCACCATAACTGCTGGTGTAGATTAATTCCACCAGTGAGTTTCCTCTTGGCTCAGAGCTGAGCTTCCAGTACTACGGGGAAAGAGTATTTGGCCTGGCCAGCTAGCTCAGTGGGTCAGAGCCTCGTCCTGAAGTACAGAGGTTGCCGGTTTGATCCTCAGTCAGGGCACGTACAAGAACAGATGTTCCTGTCTCTCTCCTGCTCTCTCCTTTCCTCTCTCTAAAAATCAATAAAATAAACATTAAAAAAAAATTTTTTTAAAAGAGTATTTGGATTAGGGGCAACAGAAACAGAAAGGGGGTAAACAGAGGTGTGCTCAGTCATGGGGGTAGGGAGAACCAGGCGCCTTGGAGGAAGAGGAAGGTGGTCCCCGCTGGGTAGAGGCAGACATGGCATGAAACAGGGAGGTGACCAAAATTAAGCTGCTTCTGTGCTTTTTCCCTTTACTTCCTGCAGAAGGAATTCTCTAGGATCCAGGGATTCATGGCCAGCCCTGCTCTGGCCATTGCATTGGGTAGCTCATGAGAAATCTCTCTCCTTCCTCTGTCCCTTCTCTCCCTTACCTCCCTCCCTGGGTCCCTCCTTCTTTCTCTCTTTGCCTCCCACACCCCCTGCCCTCCTGCTCTCTCTAATCCATTAGGCTTCGGCCTTGAGTCGGGCACCTGTGTTTTTCCAGGCAGTGGGAGCAAGCCCTGACTGTGTTGTGATGTTCTTCTCGACAAAACTGCCTTTTAAGTAAATACTTTTTGGGCCAATCTCACTGAATTAACTATCTGGGTCATTTGAATTTCTTCTCCAGGAAATAATTATGGCCTTTGGGAAATGTAAAGTGTACAGCAAGCCCCACAAACGGAGAGAAAATACCAGGCTCCCTCTCCCAATGCCACCTCCTTCCATTTCTATGTGACCCAGGGAACCAAATTAGCAGCGACTCCTATCTCTGGGGGTCCACTGTAGCTTTGGATCTCTCTGGGGGGAAGTCCCTTAGGCATTCAAGACAGCTCCCAACACGAGCGACATAATATTCGTGTTACCTTGCTGTGTGCGAGAGCAGTGACTTCCTTCCAGGCAGCTAAATTTATTTTTTTGAAAAATAACATTCGGTTGATTCCCTCTCCAGTTCTGGAAGGCGAACGAGAGAAGTAAGTGGTGTTGTTACCAGGCTCAAGGCTCACCGTTGGGAGGGCCAGCGCTTGCGTCACAGGCGCGAGGCAAGACCAGAAGCTCTTAGACGGGGAACCTGGAGAGCCAGTGGCTGGAGGGGGCGGGAGTGGGGGGAGCTCTGATTATGGTAATGAAACGTTGTAGCGGAAGGAGCTGCCGGGCCTCCTCGGGCAGGGGGATGAAGGAAGCTACTTTAAATACGTGAATGGTGCCTCTTCGTCATGAGGATGTAAGATGAGGAGGCACTACTGTCCCAGGGGAGGGACGGACACCCTTTGAACAAGGCTGGTTTTCCCAGCATCCCTTGGGAGGCAGAGCCAGACAGAGGATGATGGTGGGGAAGTTTTGCAAGGAGCTCTCTGCTCGTTGGCAAAGGCTTCCTCAACAAAAGAGCAGAGACTGGGAGGCTTCAGCAACAGAAACTGATTTTCTCCCGGTTCTGGAGGCCGAGGGCCCAGGATAACAGGTTGGCTGGTGTGTGCTTCCTTCTGAGGCCTCTCTCCTGGGAGAGGGCTGTCCTCTCCCTGTGTCCTCACGTGGCTGTTCCTCTCTGCAGGTCTGCCTTCTAATCTTCAGTTCTTATAGGGACACCAGGCACACTGGCCTATGATTCGCCCAGAGAACCGTGTTTTACCTCAATGACCTCTTTAAAGATCCTGTCCCCCCCAAAGGTCACACTCCGAGGTTCTGGGGACTAAGATTTCAACATCTGAGTCTTGAGGAGGACACAGTTCATATGGGCGAAGAGGAGAGATGGGAAGGTGGGAGCTGAGTGACAAGAGGATGGAGGGCACATTGCTGATTGTGCCCCAAGCTCTAAGTTCAGAGATGTGAGGGCCTCTCAGGTGCCCTGGGTCACCTGACTGAAGCGCCTTGGCCAGAGGATGCCAAGAGGCCCAAAGAGCTCACCATGGAGGAAGGGAGGCCTGGCTGTTGCCCCCGACTCCCCAGCGGGGTGTGGAGGCTGCTGTGTGTGTGGGTATACAGGACGCTGGGAAGGGGAAGGGAGGGCGGGGAGCTGGATGTGCCTCCCCCTGGACACACAACACTGGCTGAGCCTGGGAATGCAGCTCTTAAGGACTGCAGCCTAGCTGTGCAGAGCCTTGTGCAAGCGAGGCCCACTGTGCGCGCTTGTGCAAACTGCACACCGCATGTTTGCATCCTGCAGTCACGTGACCGTGTGAGAACGGCACCCCTGGAGCTGGGCTGCAACCTGCACAGAAACTGTGGCTGTGACCCCAGGGGACGAGCATACATCCAACCCCGGAGGACCAGGTTTCAGCGGCGACACTACGTGGCAGCCATTAAACCGGGTGTTTAAGAGCAGGACTGACCCTTCCCGTCCGAGGAAGGCCCAGGGACACCGGCAGATGGAGACGGACAAGGTCCAAGGAGGTGCGTTCTTGCAGATACGGCGGGCAGGAGGGAGTGGGGTGATGGGAGAACAGAGTGGCCCGGCTGGCTTGTACCACAAGCTGGTTGTCTCGTTGGGGAAAACAGACACTTTTCGGGGGTGAGGTTTTAAAAATCTGCACTTTTGAATATTGGTTCAAATTTTGACTTATCATACATCCAAATGCACACGTTCGATCAGGTTGTACTTGTTGATCGGGCAAGGATTCAGGTGCCAGGCGCTCCGGTGGGCACGGGCAAGGATTCAGGTGCCAGGCGCTCCGGTGGGCACGGGCAAGGATGCAGGTGCCAGGCGCTCCGGTGGGCACGGGCAAGGATGCAGGTGCCAGGCGCTCCGGTGGGCACGGGCAAGGATTCAGGTGCCAGGCGCTCCGGTGGGCACGGGCAAGGATTCAGGTGCCAGGCGCTCCGGTGGGCACGGGCAAGGATTCAGGGCCAGGCGCTCCGGTGGGCACGGGCAAGGATTCAGGTGCCAGGAGCTCCGGTGGGCACGGGCAAGGATTCAGGTGCCAGGTGCTCCGGTGGGCACTGGAACAGGTGTCAGCCTCAAGTAAGATTCATGAAGGGGACCTGAGCCGGTCGGTCAGCTCTGTCCCAGGCACAGGTCGTCGCCTTCGGCGAGGACATGCTCTCGGAGTGAGTTTCCCAGAAGCAGACTGTGTCAGGGGTGCGTGGGGAGCTGGTTCATTAGGGAGATGCTCCCAGAAGGGACGGGAAGGAGGTAGCCGAGCACGTGGCAGCCCAGCCCACGGTGAGCCCAGGCAGCGAGCCCCAGCCTCCGCCGGGTTCACGGGGTGCTCCGGAGGGTCCCACCTCAGAGTCTGTCCTCACTCCAGGCCATGAAGCTGGGTTCTCAAAGGCCCCAGGCGGTCAGTCCTTGGTGAAGAGCCACCTTGGAGGTCAGAGAGCCCCAGCTTTTTGCTCTTGTGAACGAGTGCTACGGGACCGCGTACAGTCCTCCGAAGGCAGAGAGGCAGGGTGGTGTTAGAAGCACAGGAAGACAGCGGCTGGGGAGAGGGAGGAGGACACAGAGAGGAGGAAAGGATGCCCCCCAGGCTGGGCAGAGCCCTGTCCATGATCCCACTTCACTCCTGGACCTTGCGCAAGGGACTCTAACCTTCACTTCCCTCCTTGGCAGGATGGGATGGTAGCTCCTCCCTTGCAGGTGGCTGAGAGGACAGAGACAGCGGGCAGTGCCTGCTCAGCATGCGGTTCCCTGCCTGGCCCCCGGCAGGGATCTGTGAAATGCCACCTCCTTCTCTACTGCTTCCCCTCCCTCTTCTTGGGGAAGGACCAGTGCACCAGGGCTGCCGAATGTCCCTGCTCGCTTTGTTTATGTACCCGTCTGCAGGAGGTAACAATTCAGATGGCAAATTGCACTGCCCGAGTCGGCGAGTCGGCGTATTAATTCCTGACTGTTTACTGTGACAGGTTTAAAATCCAGGAACTCAGGTGGCGCGGGGACTCCTGCTCCTCAGAATACAGAATTGCAAAGACACCAGCATTTCACGGGACTCTAGTTTCCATCACCTCCTCTGCTCTGGGGCTGGGAGCAAGATCCTGGGGACCCCCAAGGGGCTCGCTTCACCCTGTGTCCTCTCCCAGCAGCCCCGGTGAGCCACCCGCCCCAGGCTTGTGGGTGTTGAAAGGCCACCCTTGGAGCGGCTTCTTGGAGAGCGCTGACAAGCCCCTCCTCACGGCTGTGTCGTCTGCACCAGCTGGCCATGGAGTGTGACTGCCACCTCGTTGGCTCTGTTGGTGCCCATCTCAATCAGGTCACAAAGGC
Source organism: Saccopteryx leptura (assembly GCF_036850995.1). Lineage (NCBI taxonomy): Eukaryota > Metazoa > Chordata > Mammalia > Chiroptera > Emballonuridae > Saccopteryx > Saccopteryx leptura. The sequence goes on from NC_089512.1 coordinate 12,603,415, forward strand.
ATGCATCCTAGCAGTGACAGGGGAGGTGGCACTGATGAAGCCCCTGTTTCTTCTTTGAGTGCAGGCTTATCAAGCAAATGTCCATGTTAGGTCAGACTGTTCCCATACCTCAGGTCAGAATGCTGAGGCTTGCACAAGCGCACAGCCTGTGAGAGGGAGCATGCAGCATTGAGCAGACACCAGCCCACACTGCCTCTCCTCTCTCCTTACACTGCCGTCCCCAGACCCTGTGAGTGGGGGTCTGTGAACAGGGATTGAGGAACTCCATGACCACTTCAGGCTTATAGTCTCCCGAGCCTGCCTTTTTCTGCCTTTTTCTTTTCCCTGGCAGAAAGCAAATGATTATAGAGTAATTTGATGAGTGCCTTTTGTTCCTTGGGCATGATCTCGGAGTCTCACTCTCTACCCTGAGCAGCATATTAAACAAAGCAGATCTTCCCGACAGATGACTTATCATGAATGGGAAAATTTTCTTCGCTGGTATTTCTCTTACATTTAAAATAGTCCCCCACATCTTGGGCCTGTGGCGACGTGGCTGTGTTTAGAGGCATCCAGTAAATCCTTGGTGGCTATTAGTGATTATTGTCACCGACAGCCTTGTTAGGTGGGGTGCTCCTCCATGTCTGCCATGAGTAGGAGGATGGACCTCATTCTAAATCTGAATTCATTAGTGGAAAAGTAAGATGAAACAAAGTTCCCGGTGACAGCCAAGTTCAAAGAGGAATAGTGTAGCCGGCCCTGTCCAATAGAACTCTCCGTGCTGCTGAAATATTTCTGTAATGCACACTGTTCCCCGCACTAGCTACTGGCCACACGGGGCCCCATGAGCACCTGAAGTGTGAATGCAAATGAGAACCGACATTTTAAATTTGAGTGAATTTGAATTTAGATACCCACAGGTGACAAGTGGCTACTAATTTGAACAACACGGGTTACGCCCTCCTATTGTAGTGACTCAGGGAGGCTATAAAAACTATAAGCACAGCACATATAAATGCTCTCAAATGACTTATTGCTAGAATCCACATCCTATAGTAAAGCTAAGAAATATGGTATGGGGGTAATGAAAGGATGTGATGATTATTCCTTGGTGGGGGGGTGGGGGTGACCTGCCTAAGACACAGACACTAATAAGGGGTCCCTGCCTTGCGGGCAGATGAGGGTCTCCTGCAGGGAAGACCATGCTGGTCACCTCTGTCTTACTCTTTTTTTTTTTTTTGTATTTCTCTGAAGCTGGAAACGGGGAGAGACAGTCAGACAGACTCCCACATGCGCCCGACCGGGATCCACCCGGCATGCCCACCAGGGGGCGATGCTCTGCCCCTCCGGGGAGTCGCTCTGTGGTGACCAGAGCCACTCTAGCGCCTGGGGCAGAGGCCAAGGAGCCATCTCCAGCGCCCGGGCCATCTTTGCTCCAATGGAGCCTTGGCTGCGGGAGGGGAAGAGAGAGACAGAGAGGAAGGAGAGGGGGAGGGGTGGAGAAGCAGATGGGTGCTTCCCCTGTGTGCCCTGGCTGGGAATCAAACCCGGGACTTCTGCACGCCAGGCCGACGCTCTACCACTGAGCCAACCGGCCAGGGCTGGTCACCTCTGTCTTAATTCAGCTGGTGATCTTCTCAGCTTCACACTGAAATGAGAGTGAAAGTGTTTGGGTCCCTTTGACTCCCAATATGACAGACAAGTAAGTCTCCATTGTTGTTTCTTGTAAGTATGTCCCAGGCCGTGCTTTAAACAATATACAGTGTACAGTATTCTTCTCCTTTAACTCAGTAACCCCATTTCTAGGAAGTTATCCTGAAAAAAACAAACAAACAAACAAAAAACCCTCCCAAATAAAAAAAAATAATAATGTTCTACACACAGATGTTAATTACAGTGGTATTTACATCAGTAGGCCCTTGGGAACAAGTCACATATTCATGAAGAGAAGGGCTAAAGAAATTTGTAATGCAGTCTTAGAAACAATTCAAATAGTTCATGGAGAAAAGGCTTGGAAATTACGTGATGGGATAGTTTGCAACCATTAAAATCATATTTACGTTCGAACGCAAAAAAAAGAATTGTATTATAAAAAACCCTCAAGTTTTCAAAAATGCATAGAAAAAGGATAGAAAGAAAAGGCACAAGAAGAGTTACATTGGACTTCTGTTTCTGGGCAGCAGATATGGGCAGGCTTGTACTTCACCTCCCTCTCAGTCCAGCGTTCTCTAGGAAACAAACACGAGGAGACGGAAGGCAGAGAGGAGTCGCCAGGGGCCTCAGGGCTGGAGGAATGACCTGTTGGTGATTTTTCTGGTTTTTGTTTGTTCATTTGTTATTTTGTTTTTTATTTGCGTTATATATACCAAACTTGGAGCTAAAGAAGTCAGATGCCCAGAAACTCCAATAGGTACAGGCTTGAAAAAGTCCCAATTAAAGCCTGATCTCTGTAGGAAATGGGGAGAGAGAGAGAGAGAGAATAGAAAAGAGGCAGACTAGCTAGACAGACTCCTTCTGGACAATAACCACTCTATTCTAGCCAAACACTAGAGAAAACAGTGTGGCCCACCCCCACCCATGCCAGAAAAAGGCCAAGTGGGAGCCTAAGCTTGCACCCTCAGGAGGCTGGAACAAGGCAACCCAAGACGCTCACACGGGTGGTGCCAGAGAAGGCCAAGTAGGGAGCCAGGACTTCCACCCCCAATGATCCGTAATGAGGCCCTTTTCTCTCCTAAGCCAACTAAAACAGAAGGTTTCAATGAGAACCAGAAACTTACAACATAGTATGAAATTGTCCAGTTTTCAATAGAAAATCTCTTGCAATACCAAGAACCGGGAAAATCTCAACAGAATGAAAAAGGACAATCAATAGATGCTGACACAATTAACCAGTGGGATCTAATAGACATTTATAGAACACTTCACCCAAACAATGGAATACACACACATCCTTTTCAATTGCCCATGGAACACATACCATGACAGAGCACATCCTGGGCCATGGAAGCCAACCTCAACAATTTGAAAATAATCGAAATCCTATAGAGTGTGTTCTCCAATCACAATGAGATCAAACTAGAAACCACTAACAGAAAGATAACTGAACAATATCCAAATACGCGGAAACTGAAAACACACTCCTAAATAACACGTGGGTTAAAGAGGAAGTAGCAAGAGAGATAAAATGATACATTAAACTGAATGAAAATGAAAATGCAACAGATCAAAATTGTGGGACACAGCTATAGCAGTGATGAAAAAAAAATTATGGCACCCAATAGGTACATTAGAAAAGAGAGAAATCTCAAATCGATGATATCGCCACCACTCTAAGGATCTAGAAAAAGAAAAGCAAAACAAACCCAAAGCAAGCAGTAGGAAGGAAATAATAAAGATAAGAGTAGAAATCAATAAGATGGAAAACAGAAACAACAGAGAAAAATCAATGAAACAAAGAGGTTCCTTTGAAAAGAATCAACAAAATTGATAAACCTGTAGCAAGATGGACAAAACGGAAAAGAGAGAAGACACACATTACCAGCATCAGGAAAGAAACCAGGCTACCCAAGAGGCCCTGTTGGCATCGAGAGATAATAATGGGACCCTATAAGCAACTCTACACACACGATTTTGACAACTTGGAGGAGGAAATGGGTCATCTTGTTGAAAAACAGAAACTATTACACATCCCTCAACATGAACTAGATCATTTGAATAGTCTTTTAACTCTTAAGGAAATTGAATTTATAATTTAAAAACTCCCTAAAAGAAATCTCCAGGCCCAGATGGTTTCATTGAAGAATTCTACCCAACATTTAAGACAATTCTACATAAACTAATGCTATATTTCTTCCAGAAAACAGAAAAGGTGGAAATATTTCTTAATTCATTCTATGAAGTTAGCATTTTCTTTTCTTTTCTTTTCTTTTGTGTGTGTGTGTGTGTGTGTGTGTGTGTGTGTGTGTGTGTGTTTCCAAAGTTAGAAGTGGGGAGGCAGTCAGACAGACTCCTGCATGCGCCCAACCAGGATCCACCTGGCATGCCCACCAGGGGGCAACACTCTGCCCATCTGGGACATCGCTCAGTTGTGGCCAGAGCCGTTCTAGCACCTGAGGCAGAGGACATGGAGCCATCCTTAGCACTCAGGCCAACTTTGCTCCAATGGAGCCCTGGCTGCAGGAGGGGAAGAGAGACAGAGAGAAAGGAGAGGGGGAAGAATGGAGAAGCAGATGGGTGCTTTTCCTATGTGCCCTGAACGGGAATCGAACACAGGACTTCCACACACTGGGTTGACGTTCTACTGCTGAGCCAACCGGCCAGGGATGAAGTTAGCATTTTCTTGATGTCAATAAAAAAAATTACAAGAAAAGAAACCCACAAAACAATATATCTCATGAATACAGATACAAAAATCCTAACAAAATATTAGCAAATGAAATTTAGTAATATATATAAAATTTATATAACAAGATGGGTGGAGTTTATTCTAAGAATATAGAATGGCTCAACACTCAAAAATCAATCTGTGTAATCCATTTTAACAGACTAAAAAATTGCATGATCATATTGATTAATGCAGGAAAAGAATTTGACAAGCTTCAACAGCCTATTTGTGATAAAATAAACAATTTTCAGAAAACTGAGGATAGAGAAAACTCCCTCAACTTGGAAAAGAGCATCTATGAAAATCCTACAGCTAATCTTATACTTAAAGACTAAATGCTTTACCCTTAAGTTCAGAAGCCAGTCAATGATGTTGGCTTTTACCACTCTAAACAACATTGTGTTAGAATTTCTAGCCAACACTATAAAGGAAGAAAAGGAAATAAAAGGCATCCAGATTGAGGAGGATGCAAGATAAACATACAAAAATCAATGATCAATTATATGTTTATACACAGGCAATGGCGTGTGAAATAAAAAATATAGCGTCATTTACAATCACGCACTTAATAAATGAAATAATGAAGTGGAATTCTAACAAAACACATAAAGAACATGTGTCCTGAAGTCTACAAAGCACTGATGATACAAACGAGAGAAATTAAACAAATAGACATGCCATGTTCATAGTTTGGAAGGCTCAATACAATAAAGATATCAGTTCTCCCCAAATTAATATATAGGTTTAACACATTTCCTATCAAAATCCCAGGATGATTCATTTTTAGATATAGAAGATTATTCTAAAATTTTCATGGAAATGAAAAGGCACTAGGATACCTAAAACAGTTTTGGGAAAAAAGAATAAAATGGGAAGAATAAGTCTTTATTGTTAAGACTTATTATGTAGCTGTACCCATCAAGGCTGGTAATTTTAGAAGGATAGACACAAACATCAATGGGAGAAAACAGAGAAACCAGAACTGGACTCACACACATGTGTCTGACTAATTTTTAATGAAGGGGCAGAAATGATTGCAAGGAGGATAGACAGCTTTCTCAACCAATGGTGCTAGAGCAACTGGATATACCCAGGTTAAAAAACAACAACCCCCAAAACCAAAAACCAAACCAAACCCAAACAGAACCTCTTAATTTAAGCCTCACACCTTAAACACAAATTAACTTGAAAAGGATCACAAACTTAAATATAAAAGGTAAAGTTATAACATTGATAAAACTATAAAAAATAAAAAGGAAACATAGTTTGTGTTCTGTTTCTGACCTGGTAATTTAAAGGTCCTGACTAAAATACTGGGGGAAACATTCTTGGGCATTAAGAAGGTGTGGCTTTATGGTGATGAGACTGCTTCTCTTTGGTGCCTCGTAAATGGTCCTGGGAGGTTTCTCAGAACATCTCCCGCAGTGGCATCAGCAAGGCATAGATGTGTATGGGTTTCCAGAATGATGCTCTTTGGGGACAGTTTGTTTGGGTATAAAAGTTTTGTGACCTGGCCCTGGCCGGTTGGCTCAGCGGTAGAGCGTCGGCCTGGCGTGCGGGGGACCCAGGTTCAATTCCTGGCCAGGGCACATAGGAGAAGCGCCCATTTGCTTCTCCACCCCCTCCCCCGCCTTCCTCTCTGTCTGTCTCTTCCCCTCCCGCAGCCGAGGCTCCATTGGAGCAAAGATGGCCCGGATGCTGGGGATGGCTCCTTGGTCTCTGCCCCAGGCGCTAGAGTGGCTCTGGTCGCGGCAGAGCGATGCCCCGGAGGGGCAGAGCATCGCCCCCTGGTGGGCAGAGCGTTGCCCCTGGTGGGCGTGCCGGGTGGATCCCGGTCGGGCGCATGCGGGAGTCTGTCTGACTGTCTCTCCCCATTTCCAGCTTCAGAAAAATACAAAAAAAAAAAAAGTTTTGTGACCTTGAAAGCAAGAGAGCTTTTTTCCCTTTGTAAACCTAGTTTGCACAGTTATACACATTTAGGGTGGTATTTGTCTTGCTATCCTAAGAGTCTCAGGCATTTTTACCTTTTAAAAGACCAGAAGGCAAGGAGGGTGTCTGAGTTACTGTCCTTCCTGTGGATAAGGAGGGCCCTTCCCCAGGCCAGCTCCCCAGAGAATTCCAAGACCTCATGACTCAGGCTCAGGGGACTCGTGGGCACAGGAAAGAATATCACTGTCTGTCCCCTTCAGGGGTTGATTCTCCCCTCCATGCTTGGCTGGTATCCCATAAAGTTGGTCTCTGTCCTCAGATAAGGCCCCTGTGTTCCTCCTGCAGGCCCAAGAGGCCCCCAGGTCAACTCTGCCCCCAGGCTGCAGGGAACTGAGGAGCTCCTGCCCAGCCCCAGGCCCTGTTCCATCACTCCTGCTTGTGCCCCGGGCTTACAGCGGCACGGGCATGGTTTTTACCCTGGCTGGCCCTTTCCCCGTCCTCAGATATTGCTGTCTGATCTCAGAAGCTCACTCAGAGCCAGCCAGGGGCTCAGTTCCCAACTCCAGGCTCTACTGGAGAGCAGGGCCTCTACTGGAAAGACTTGCTTCCTTCCTGCCCTGGCTGTCTCTCTATTGTCTTACCCCGTGGCTTCTTATCACACCTGGCTGACACCTGTTGCCAGGCATGCCGCTTTCGTAGCTCTGCTAGCCGGATGGCTGTGGAGTGCTCCCGGGGAAACTTGGTTTGGCACCCAGCTCCGTTCCTGGCTGGGTCCTGGGGCGCAAGGGAGAGTCAATTCCCCTCCCACACCAAAGTACTAGGCTGTAGCCTGGTTCTATTCCAGAAGAGTTTCTAGGAAGAACAACGATCCCCTAGAAAGTAGAACAGCCATGGGAGGTGAGGGAGGCCTCCTCAGGCTCTCTGTTTGACACCAGGAACCAGACCAGGACATGGAGGCTCTCTGCAAACCCCAGCTGTGAACAGGGAGCTCAGTTGATTCCAGGAACCCTAGGGAGATATTATAATTCTGGGTTTTGAGGACCAGGGCCAAAGACCCACAGCCCAGGAAGTGCTCGTAGGCCCTGGGCCAAGCCTACCTGCGGACTGGCATGCAGCTGGCTCTGTAGGTGAGTAGTGTGTTGCAGCCAGACCAGGTAAGGGAGGAATCCCTGTACCTGTCCAACGTTGTCCCTCTCCCAAGTGGAACTTGTGCCAGCAAGCAAGGTACAATTTGCAGTGCTGGAAGGTTCCTGGTGCTCAACAGGCCAGATGTGAGCTCAGTGTCCCCACAGGAGGAATGCCAGTGCTGGGACTCCCCACTCTCATTCTCAGGCAGCCCTGCTACCTTCCCCTGGAGCCCAGGAGGCAGGCCTTCCTAGGAACGTTGGCTGGGGGCTTGCTGGCTAATTTCCGGGGATGAATTAATTTAAGAGCGGTGAACCTTCTGGGGTAGACTGAAAGAGTCAATCCCGATCTCATCTCTATCAAACCCTGTGGGAATAAGGAGAAGACCAGGTCACTCTGTGTCTTCCCTAAAGTAAAATGTCAAGAGTAGCCTTTTAGAAATCTGAATTGACAGCAATGCTTTTGGAAGCCAGTGCTCAGAATGCAGTGTATTTGATGACATAGTAACAGATGACTCAGTCAAGTGACCTGCATCATAGAAACCGCTGGGCCGTGAACACTGTCCTTAATCACGTGGTCAGGGACGCTGAACCCACCAGTCTAGAAAAATGGTCCTGGCAGAAGAGGATGGGAAGGAGCAGGGATGGAGGGAAGGGAAGGGGTACTCCAGGATCCAGGGAATGAGAGATTGCAGAAGGGGCCGCGACCCAGGCAAGGACAGGAATCCGGTGGAGGGAGACCACCTGGCTGGTGAATATTCCCCAATTCTCCCAGTTTCTTGAATGAAAAACTAGTACTGATGCGTATTAGATACTAGTTTTCCCGTGAGTGGTTTAGGGAAATTGACACTTCCAGTCTGGTTGGGGTTGGGTTGCGAGTGCAAACACAGTCTTGTTCATTGGGGACACCGTCAGGACCAGTGGAAAGCCTGGCTTCAGCCAGCATTGCCTTGTCACCTGTCCCTGAGTCACTGAACACGCAGCATTCCCAGGATTCCTGAAGGACTTCTGTTATTGAGACACAGGATTACTCTGCCCAAGGCCTCAGGAATTCTCTCCATATGTTAATAGGGTTAGACTCAAGAGCCCCAAGGAAAGCAGCTGGGAAGGAGCGGGAGAGATAAGGACGAGGCAGGCGTGGCTGTCCTCTGGTGCTCTCCGCGAAGGGAATCAGGTACCGCAGCCAACGTTTATAACGCGCCACGAAAGGAGTGTTTAATGAAGCTGAACACTTGTTTGTTTTGGAGACCAAAGGAAAAGATGACTAATTGGGAGCAGGGGGCAGAAAGGTGAAATGAGGAGAAGGGAGCTGGGGAGGCGCAGCAGCCTAGCAGGCCTTGTCAAACAAGCGGAGGGAGAGGAGAGGCGGGCTTGCTAGAGAGGGTGCGGGAGGACACGGTGCGGAGAGGCGCAGAGACAGGTCTGTTTGTGGGAGGAGGGAGCACTGTGGCCCTGGGGGGTGTGGTCATCCTGGGAGCTGAGGTTGGAGAGGGAGGCAGTGGCCAGATCACAAAGGGCTTTATGTCCCAACTAGAGGAGTCTGAGCTCCATCCGGTAGGTTAGAACAGGAAGTTTTGTGATTACTTTTGTTTTTTTAGGACTGCCCCGGGAATCTTCCCTTCCTTGCAATCGTGTGGGTGTAAAAGCAGTTACATTGGTAGTCAGGTCTGTGTTTCGCTTCCCTAGTTTCACACAGCCGCACTCCGTGTAACCACAGGGAGACGCTCTGAGAAATACGTTGGTAGGTGACCTCATCGTTGTGCAAACACAGAGTGCGCCTACACAACCTGGGTGGTCTAGTCCGCTACACACCTGGGCTACGTGGTGGAGCCTCTTCCCCCGACACTGCTGGCCGGTACAGCACACTGCGGCGCAATACAACATGGAATTGAATCAAGCACAAGAGACAATGATACCATCAGGAGACACAATGAACTCGAGACGTATGAGGCTGCTGCTGGCATAACGCAGCGTGCTGCTTTACGGCAAAATTGTTTTTATAAGTAGAAAGAGTAACTCGAAAATAACTGAAATGTACTGCTCCATAAACCAGTGACAGTCACTTGCTATCGTTTTCATGTATTATGCACTACACATAATTGTACGGGCAGGGCGGGTTGTTTCCATCAGCATCACCACAAACACGGGAGGAATGCGTCGTGTTAGGACATTGGGACGGCTATGACGTCAGCACTTTACGACAGCTATGACGTCACTAGGCGATAGGAATTTTTCAGCACCATTACAATCTGTTGGACCCCCGTTGCACATGCGTATTTGCGGTCTGTCTTGGAAAGATCATGCAGCGCCTGACTAGACCGCCCTGCCACCTACCGAAGGGCTTCCTCCCCAGCTATGTATCTCAGGGGGCGCCTGCTGCTGGAAGTCCCAGCAGCTCTTGCTGCCAGGCCCCTGCACAGCTCTTCAGCCTTGGGCCGAGGTGACCTCCCTGCTGCTGATAGCTTCTCCTGTCTCCAGCCAGACCACCTGCGCTCACCTCTCCCGCAGGTAGGGATGCTACTTCTCCGTGTTCTGACCTGTTAACGGGCCACACAGCAAGGTTGCTTAGGCCCAGAAGTATCACAGGGTGTGTAGAAAAAAAAAATTTTTTTTATTAAGACTTTTTATTTAGAGAAGTTTAAGGTTCGCAGTTAAGCTTTGTTTTTAGTTTGAGACCCACCACTTTCTTTCTAGAGCATGGAGCAGGCTTTGAGGCTCACTTGGAAAGAAACCTTTGCTAGTTTGGGCTGTTGCTGGAAGCTTTTCAGCCTTCCCCTATGCGGGCCATTAGTGAGTTTATGGTTGTGTTTAAGTAAATACCCAGCAACTCAGGAATAGTTTAGAAGGCAAATTGAATTTTGGCAGCTTTTCCATTGTGAGTGCTGTGTTTCTCTTCTTCAGTGTCAATAATTATGTACAGGAAGGTAGGTACAGGTACAGGAAGGTACGAATTATGTACATAGTGGACCTGGGCTGGTCCTGAAATCAAACTAACATAGTTCAAATCCCGCTTCCTCCACGTCCTGTGGGACCTTGAACAAGTTACTTTGCTGTGTCTCAGTTTTCTCTTCTGTAAAATGGAATGATACACCAATAGCAATTTCCTAGAATTGTTGGGAAGAGTAAGTGGATGAATAAAGTTTAGTGCAGTGCCTTGCTCAACGTAAGGGCTCAGTAAACACAATGGTGATGACGGCGATGATAATTCTGACGTGCACCTATTTCCTGTTTCAGTTGACAGGAAGAAAGGGAATGTGGGTGATAAAATTGCAGTGATGCAGAAGGGAATGAAATCAGTGGGACTTGCAGACCAGTGGAGCTGGGAACACTGCTTTGCCTTTCAAATGAACATCGCTTTGGGAGGTTGGGGAATATTTTTTTGTGTGTGGATAAGATTCAGGTGAAGGCTGACAACTGTTTTTATAGGGGATTGAATATGTAGCTTTGCCCAGAGCCAGGGGAACAGATGATCTGACCTAGGTGAGTATTGTCTGTGAACGTCTATGGTTCTCATCATGGGGTATGGAGGAGTTTGAGCTATTAAACAAGACAAGTTGCAAAAGGAAGAAATTATGTCCCGTTTACACTTGCACTCTGGTGGTTCCGAGAGCAAGGGCCTGCGGGCTCAGAGACTAATTAAATAATTGCTAGAAGCCCACAGCTCTCCCCGGGCAGTAGAGGCTCGGGGGCAGCCATTCCTCAGCTGCTAACCAAGGACGACTGGTTCCTTCCCACCCTGGCCTTGGAGTCTGGGGCTGCCGCTCAGTGTTTAGCCTGGAAGGCAGGAAGTATCCTCGTGAAGTTCATTGTCTGTGGTCCTTGTGTATAGGCAGGAAATGCAGTGTGACTGCTAGAACCCCAAGAGGCCATCCAAACCCGATATCCCAGTGATTTTCTGCCCCACACCCGGTAGGCAGGACAGATGTAGCGCTCTCTGTGACCAGGCTGGGTGGCACTCCGTGCAGAAGGCGCATGTCCTCACCTTCCCCAGCGGTTCCCAGGGCTGGTGGTGGTTTTCATGGGGCAGCCGTGCTGACCAGCCACCAAGACAAGGGGTGTCTCCCTCCCACACCTCAACCCTCCATTTTGGTGTGAAAGTAATTTTTTTTATTATTAAAAGTATTAAAGTTAAAACTTTAATTATTAAAGTCGATTCTAGAAGAAGGAAAAAAATGTCCTTCCCGAACACAATTTTTTTTTGCCCATTATCCATCAGTGTCAGTCATGTGAATATAGTCTTAAAGATTTGGAGCCAATATAGTCTATGGCATGTAGTCTGGTGTTCGTTCAACGTCATGTCATGAGCATTGTTCGTGTTACTATACGATTTCATAATCACTTTCCAGAGATTTATGACAAGTATTCCATTGAGTTACTAGACTCATTTGTTTAGCCATTCCCCATTAATGAACATTGAGATAATTTTTGACTTTTGTCTAGGATGATGAGTGCTGTGTGAACATCTTTGTATTTATAGTCCATTTCTTCTGTTATAGTCTTCCTTTGGATAAAATACAAGAGATGGGCTTCCTGGGTTGAAAATGTGAACAATTTTTTTTCTTCTTCTTACTACGTATTATCTTCCAAAAGGATTGAACCGATTCACGATGTTTCCAGCTCTGTGTGGTACCGCTTCCTTCCCAGCTTCTCTCATGCTGGCTGTTGCCGTTAAACTTTGTATCACTCATTTTTATAGCGGAAACACAGGACCCCATATCTGCTTCAGGTGCGTGTCTTGGGTTATTGTTCCGTCTTCCCTCTATCTGACCCTTGCATCCAGGAAGATATTTAGTCCACCGTACCCTGGTGGCCTTAATATTCTAGAACAAGGGTCCCCAAACTACGGCCCGCGGGCCACATGCGGCCCCCTGAGGCCATTTATCCGGCCCTTGCTGCACTTCCGGAAGGGGCACCTCTTTCATTGGTGGTCAGTGAGAGGAGCATAGTTCCCATTGAAATACTGGTCAGTTTGTTGATTTAAATTTACTTGTTCTTTATTCTAAATGTTATATTTGTTCCTGTTTTGTTTTTTTACTTTAAAATAAGATATGTGCAGTGTGCATAGGGATTTTTTCATAGTTTTTTTTTATAGTCTGGCCCTCCAACGGTCTGAGGGACAGTGAACTGGCCCCCTGTGTAAAAAGTTTGGGGACCCCTGTTCTAGAACATCCCAACAGTCCCCAGCTTCGTCCTCAATCTGTTTTCGCGGATTCGTAAACCTGGGCGGAATCTCCCTGCCAGCCTCTGGCTCCGGCCAGATTTGATTCTCTTCCACGTTCGTCCAGTGGGGCACGTCTTCCGTGCGGTCAACTCCCACCGTTGTTTGCCTTGAGGAATTCCTGTTCGTGCTCTCTGGACGGCATTCCTCCCTCTCCTGGTGCGGATTCCTGGGTTAGGCAACTAGTGCAAGTGGTGAAGAACATCTTCCCATGGGTTTGATTATAATGTGTTTTCTCTTAATGGGCGTTGTCTGTGTTCTTTGCCATTTCATTCATTCATTCATTCATTCATTCATTCATTCCAGCAAATAGTACTGAGTGCCTAAGATCTTCTGCATGGTAGACATATGACAGTGAAGAGATAGGCTCTGCTCTCATCCAGTTCACGTTTTACTGGGGCACACACGCTATTAACATGCGAGTAAATGAATGAATAATAAGAAAATGTGGGCAGTGGTGTCCTGGAGCTGGCTCGTACAAGCTCTTGAAAACTGTGCATCTCTTTCTTCAACCCATGTTTAATTACCTCCCATTGGCAGCTTGAAAATCAGCCGTGGTGGAAGTATGTCCGTCACACACATAAAATACTACAGTTCAGAAAGGGCTGGTTGTTAAACTTTTATCAGCACATAACTGGATAGGGGGTGGCTATTTTGTGTGGGTCAGTCAGGGAAAGCCTCACTGACAAGGTAACAAGGGCTGTATGGGTGTCTGGGGGAAGAGCATTCCAGACAGAGGGAACAGCCATTGCAAAGTCCTGAGACGAGTGGTCGGCACGTTTTAGAAACAGCCGGGAGGCCAGTGCGGTGGAAGCAGACTTGGAAGGCGTGGGGAGCAGGAAGGGGTGGTAAGTGATGAGCTGAAGGGAAAGGGGAAACTGGGAGGTGCTAAGTCTAAGAGCAGAGGTAGGCCTTGTAGATCACTGTAAATATTCTGCCTCTTGTTCCTGATTTGAGATGGAATTCCTTGGAGGATTTTGAGCTGAGAAGTTACATGTTTTGCTTTATGTTTGAAAAGGATCACCCTGCAGAAGTCCAGTCGTTAACAAGAGGCCGCTGACACAACCCACGGAGGAGTTGGTGGTTGTGTGGACTGGTGTGGAGGTGGGGCAGTGGTTAGATGCTGAATCCACAGTCCAGGAAGAACCCACAGTATTTGCTGGTGGGTCAGACGTGCTGTGTGAGAGAAAGAAGCCAAGGATGACCCCTTTCTACTAAGGCTTTTCCTTATGTTAACTTTGGAGAAAGTGTTTTAGCTGAGGGAGGTTTGAGGCATGATGGCAGAATCTATCACTACAAGCCCTTTGCTTTATACTTCATTCTTCTACACGTATCTTATTCGGAGGAAACATGTCCTTTTAACTCTGTCTGATTCTGAGCAGTTCAGTTCTGAGGAAGCCAGCCGGGCACCACTGTGGGGCAGAGTGCTAGAGGTCCACAGAAAGTAAATTCTCCCTTATTCTATACATAGTAGCAGAAGTTATACCAGGCACGAGGCAGCTAGGGGCCCCTCTGGGACCTAACGTGGGCTAAGGGAAGTTGAGCCGGAGTACCACTTTCAGGTGATTGCCACACAAGAGAAGACAGTTTCCCTCTCTTTCTATTCCATAAACTCAAATCCTGATGTCTGATGTGCCGACGACGTGGCTTTGACCATGAGCCAGGAGCTGCGGAGCAAAAAGATACAGAAAACCGAGGTTCTGAGCTAACCACCTTCCCCACTGCTTCCCTCAGAACTGCTCTGTGAGAGAGAGAACACAATCTTTTCTAGGTCAGAGTGTCTTGGGGGCCTCTTTGGTACAGCAGCTAAACCTTTACCCTAACTAATACAAGAGCCAATTCCCGGACCAGCCAACCAACCAACCAACCAACAGAAACTCAGACAGCAGAGCATGGCATCGTCCATCCGAGGAAGGGAGCCTAAAGGCTCAGAACGCTTAGACAAGTGCACATGGAGGCAAAGCAAGCCCAGAGGGCTGTCCAGGAGCTGGGGCTCCCGGAGGCTGGCCACAGTTTCAGGTGCACATACTGGGAGCAGGTTTACACCGGTGATCGTGAGTAGAAGGACACTGGGCAAAGCAGAGGAAAGAATGCCGGGGTTCGAAGGCCGGGAGAATGTCCTGGCACATTACCAGGATGTATTTGGAAGTGGGGGCTGGGGCAGAAAGCCCACAGGGCAAGATGCTTCCCTGTGGAGGCAGCAAAAGATGAGAAACCATCCTGGGAGAAGACCCCCCCCCTCCTTGCAGTCACTGAGGAGGTGAGTGGGAATAATTCAGTAGGTTTTTGGAAAATATGTCTTTTATTGGCCACACACTAACCTTGATCTATGCTAAGGGAGGGGGAAAAAGACACCTAACAACCTTCCCCATTAAAGTTAATGGGGAGTCTCCTGTAAAGTCTAAGGGCGGAATATGGCATGATGAATTTGTATGATTATTTCATGATGCTTCCCAAAGATAAATAAGGCTCTTAAGAGACATGTTTATTGGTGAACAATTTATGTCGGTGTACATACCATCGCCTGGGCTGTAATACACAATCGCCGAGGATAAGACAGGAAACGATTACCATGTTTGGCTCCAGCTGGTGCTGCCCCCGTGGGAATGCCGTGAATAACGGCCGCACCGCAATGAAGATAAATCGGCGCGCTGGGCGAACACTTCCAGAGAGCCAGCGTATATCTCCTCGTTCCCTTTAAGGAGCTGGTATCGCCCGGCTGTTGGAGGAAGCGGCAGGGTTTGTCTTGAAGACCTCTTTGGAAGCCAGGTCACCTTGGGCAGGAGGCAGAGAGCCATGCCCCAGTACGACAGGGTCCTGTCTAGGCACCCGTGGGAGCCCAAGTGTCAGCTGAGGGACTGGACTTCTGTCTTCTTCATAGCCCTTTAGGTGTCTGCAGCTGGAAGAGCTCTGCCCACTTCCCGTCTCTCTGGATCTCCAGTGTGTCACTGAGGGGACACTCCCATAGTTCAATTCTTTACCTCCCCAGTATGTGTACCTCTTCCCTGGTTTGCTGCTCCTGCCACTGCTGCATAGCGTGGCAGTCAATAAGCACACGGTCTGTGATGCAGACCTGCACAGGTTTGAATCCTGGCCAGGCCATGCGTTAGCTCTGTGATGTTGTGCCCAGTGTCCCATTTTGTAAAACGAAGGTCGTATTTATAGGAAAGAGGCAGAATAGCACCCTGGTTCAGAGCATGGGCTCTCTAAGTGGACTGCTTGGGTTTGAATCTCATTCCCACCGTTTACCAGTCACGTGAGCTCGGGCAAGCTACTTAATCCTACGTAAAAAATGTGGATAACCCTAGAACCTGCCTCATGTGAGTGTTGTGAGGATTAAGTTAGCTGATCCGTGATACATGGTAACCACTTAATAAATGTTAGCTGTTATTAATGGAAGGGTTTTTGTAAGAATTGCTAGGAAAATACAGATACAAGGCTTAGCTTCATGTCTAGGACATGGAAGCATTGAGTAACTATTTGCTAGTCCTAATTAAAGTTGTTGATTACTTCCCATACTGCCAAATAAATTTGGCATTTTTTTTTTCAGTCTTAATCTTACTGGAATGCATTGGAAATTATGGGTCACTCCCGTAATCTTGACTATTTTATTTCCTGGGTATTCATTGACATCCACGTTCCCTGTTTCTCCTCTTACCTCTCCAGCTATTATTCCTTCTCTATTTCTTTCATGAGCTGTTCCTTTCTTTTTTTCATAAGTTCCACCTTTGCCAAGAACTGTTTACTTCTTGACACTCCCTAAGGTTCATTTTAAATAATCTTGTCTCCGTTCTGCACAGTCTCCCTGATTTACTCTCCTTTTTTGGTTTTATGCTTTTCCGTAGGTTTATAAAGTTCTAGTCCAATCACTGAAACTTAGCTCTTAATATATTCACCTGCTTCCTCACACCTTCCCCGAGAAGCTCCGTAGAAACCTCAACACTCACCATGGGTCACACTGACCACCTTTTCCTGCCACCGCCTCTTTCTCTGCATCATCCTCGAGGGCAGCCAGCGGCGGTGACGACCCTGCCACACCGACCCGCCTCAGTGCCTCTGCCATTCCTTGGAGATGTGCAGAGTGATAGGCATGCATGGGAAGGCGAAGACTGTGGCACTGACAAGACCGGACTTGAAACCTGACACCGACAAACCTCTTTTGAGTCTCGGTTTCCTCATCAATAAAATGGGAACAGCAATGCTTGCCTCCTAGGATCGTTGTTAGGATTAAAATGTCCATGGTAGGGGCTCAGCTTGCTGTAGGATTTCTGCAACAAGTGAGTCATGGAGGTGAGAGGTCCTAGTGTAACCGAGGAGCTTAGAAAAGACGTGTCTTCCCACCTGAATGAGGAGACAGTCCCGATGCCTCCTTGCCGGCTACAGGTCTAAGTTAAGATACTCTCCAGGCCGTCTGAGAAGATCTGGGGCAGGGGGAACTTTTCCTTTGCACCTGGCAGTGGGTCCTGCCTTTAAAGACTTAGCCAATGTTCTGGTCAGGACAGGGCTGTGCTCCTGGCAAACCCTCTCTGCTCTTTGTGCCGGCCACGCAGTGTTTAGTAAATTCCTTCCTGTTGTTGAGCCCAGAAGTGATTGTCTCGGTGGCCAGGGCATGTGTTTTCCTCACAGAAGAACATACGAGTGGGGACTGATTTGCTCATTTGCAGCTGGTTCTCTCCTGTCCCTTCCCCTCCTCCCCCCATCTGCACCCCAGCCCTCAACATTGCTCCGATTCCTGTGGGTCAGCAGGCTGAGCCCGGGGTGTGGATTGACGTCCATCAGAAGCCTGATTGAGGGTTAGGAAAAATCATTTGGGATGTGATGACAATCACAGGCACAGACCCTACAGTTGTGGCTGCTGTTTCTTTTCATAGACTATTCCCAGGGCGCCTCCATCCTCAGCCGTTGCCAGTAGCTGCTCAAAGCAGCGTCCTTCTCCATCGCTCTAGAAGACTCTAAAGAGAAAACACTCAAGTTTTGGGTCACCTATTCTTTTTGTCATCCCTCATTCACTCCATATTTTTTCAGAATTTTTGCGTGCACATGCATAGACACATACTGATATCCATCTATGTATCTCTTTCCATGAGCATGTATGTATATATATGAAGAGATAATATATGTGTGCCTGCACTTACATATATACATATGTGCATACATGCAAAGTGAGATCATATGGATTAAGTGGCCTTTTGTTTTCACATACTATAGTATAAACATCTTTTTCTGATTAGTAAACCTTTATTAAAATGCCACAATCTGGAGACCAAAAGCCAAATTCAGTGCACAGGCCATTTGTTTGATAGTGTCTTTTAAAGGCTTGCATTGGAATGTCTTAGGAAGGGGCATATGTCATTCCATTTCTGACTGGCCCTAGAGGCATTTGAGATTCTCATCCTGAGTTTTATGTTATTTACAATTATTATCACCCTGCTATATCAATCAGTATTTCTTAGCAATGACTGGCATTTGGGGCCAGATGATTCCTTCTTTCCTGGGGCTATTTTGTACATTGCAGGACACTTAGCATCCCTGGTTCCCACTAACTCAGTGTCAAGAGTGTCCCCAGGTCAATGTGACAAACAAAACTAACCTCATGCATGGCCAAACTGGGCCATCTGTCCTTGTCCTGGGCTAATGATGAGGCCATGATAGACTCTCCTGCCTAGATAAACTTAGGTCTGAGGAACAGGAGTCCTCGTTTACAAGACAGTCCCAGGGACGCCTGTGGTCCAGATGTCCGTATTAATAGCACCCCGTTTCACTCTCAGAAGTGTCCTTGTTTGGGTAGCAAACCATTTAGTAACCCCAAGTAAGACCCCATTTAAGGAAACGGTTCGTCTTGTCATAGTTCTGCCCAGGAGAGACCCCCTGTGCTGAAGGTGCTTGCTGGGTCCTCCCAAAGTTAGCTCCTCTGTCTGTTGGTGGCCCATTCGTCTGATGGTGAGGAGCTTCTGCTGGGGGATGCCATGCACAGACCCTGCCTGTAACCGGGGCTGACCGTCAGGGCATTCAGTGACACAGGCAGTTTTTATTAAAACGTGCAGAGAGGATTGGCTTCAGGCCAGAGCTTGGCTGGAGAAACAGGGCATCTCCTGACCCCTTGGATTCAAGAAGATCCAGAGCTTTAAAGACAGGGAGAACCTCTTTTATCCACCCTCTGTGGGGCCCAGACAATAGGATGGGCTGCATGCGGTGTTAACATCGACGTCATCTGCTGCGTATCTACACTGCACATGAGCTCACATACTGTATTGACATCTGTACACAAATAGATATGTACATAGAAAGTGTAAGCATTTTTCACACACACAGACCCCTCCCCTAAGAGCCAATACCATTCCTGCGGAGAATGCATGGCCTGCAGAGGTCTGTCTCTAGGCCCCCGTTTTATAGACCAGGCCAGAGAAAGAAAGGGAAACCGTGTCCCTGTACAGTGTTTGACGGGGGGTCAGGGCCGTCTCCCCTCCCGCCTTGAAAGCTGGCACTTCCCCCAGCAATTCCACAGCGGAGGGTTAGTCTTGCTAGAAAGCCCAGGCCGCCGCTCACAGAGATCACTCAGGCCAGAGACGGAGCCGAACTCGGGGCTCCCAGTCACAGGCCAGCGCCCTCCCCTTGGGTCTATTCTGTCTCTCCTTGGATGTCCTCTTGAGCTACTTAAGCCTCTCCTCCCCGATGCGTATGTAGAAGATGGGGTAGGTTTGGAAGACTCAGCTGCCTCTGAGAGAAGGCTCGCCGAGGCCACGGCAGGTACACGTCCAACAGTCACTTAGAAAGCAAACACAATGGAGTGAGACCCTCCTGTGGGAGCTGGAGAAGTCAGTTCCATTTTACTTGACTTTGGGGACCTGTGATGTAACCTCTCACGAAGGCAAAAATTCCCTCTGAGCCTTGGAAGGAGTTTTGCCTTCACTCTGAGCTTGGACGGAGTTTTCCACAGGAACCATACCCAGGCAGCAGCTGGTGATCCGGGACGTGGAAGCGGGTCCACCCCAGACCTACCTGCGCAGGAGCTGGGCTCTCAGCAGGGAAGGCGGCTTGGATCAACCTGGCCGCAGACCCCACTTCTGCCTAATGCCGTTTCCAGCAGGATCCTTAGCGGTCGGAGCAGGCCCCACACAGGAAATGTGTCCTGGCTTGAAAGTCAAGGTTCTTGCCATTGTTCATGCTTATTTATGGCCTTTTACGGGATTGGTGCTCCTTTAAAGAGACCTGTGAGCCGTTCCTTGTGGGCAGCTCTGTTTATCGGCACACGATTTGCTCTGTGTTGGTTATGTGTGAATCACGGCATTGCTACAATCTGGAAGACCACAGAATTTTACAGGAGGTGGTGTCCTCCCTTCCCTCCGCTTTCTCGGATGTCCCTTCTGACCTCCCTTGTTCATCTACCCTCACCTCAGATGCATGCTTTTCATCAGGAATGGTATCTTACTAGTGGGTTTCAAACATTAAAGCGATTCTGAGCAAACGATCACCTAAACGCTTTGGGGGATCAGTGCATGTTAATATCAGTATGTATCTAAATAATAATATTACCTCTTGGGCTCTTATGTGCTACACTTATGCTAAGCAGTTCTGTGAACTAACTCATTTAATACTTGTAACTACATGGGAATGTATACATTATTATTTTTTACTTTTTTATTTTTTTATTTATTTTATTTATTTTTTTTACAGAGACAGAGAGAGAGTCAGAGTGAGGGATAGACAGGGACAGACAGACAGGAACGGAGAGATGAGAAGCATCAATCATTAGTCTTTTCATTGCGCATTGCGACACCTTAGTTGTTCATTGATTGCCCTCTCATATGTACCTTGACCGCGGGCCTTCAGCAGACCGAGTAACCCCTTGCTGGAGCCAGCGACCTTGGGTCCAAGCTGGTGAATTTTTGCTCAAATCAGAGGAGCCCACGCTCAAGCTGGCGACCTCGGGGTCTCGAACCTGGGTCTTCTGCATCCCAGTCTGATGCTCTATCCACTGCACTACCACCTGGTCAGGCTGTATACATTATTAATTCCCTCATGTCACAGAGGCTACTGCTGAGGCTCAGAGCAGTTAAGTAACTTGCTCAAGAGTGCACAGCCACTGACTGGCGGAGCTAAGATTCAGACCCTGGTCTGTCTGCTGCAGAGCCACGCTCCTAACTGCAGCGTTGTACCAGCTCAGAGAACTCAGGTGAGGAGTTCCCGCTTAGCTGTTCTCTCTGAGGCATGTACACTCCCAGCGCTGCCGCTTACCAGGAATGCGGTGTGGGGTCACCAAGACGGCCCTGCCTCGATGACAGGTGATCTGAATATGAGCAGCGACACACCTGCCCTGCCTATATTAAGTTTATGATAAGGATCGAATGCTACACTGTGCATGACTAAGGTCTCTATAATTGCAGGTTGTGAGGGCTTTTCTAAAAGATGACTGTAATGTACATATATATACCTTCCTCTACATGTCTCTTCACAACACACACATACACCTACACAACATACTATGTACCTATCCATGTGTATCTAATGTTGGCAGGCTGCTCACAGTTGGACAAGGCATTCCTGGGAATTAGACTTTCTGAACCGAAGGCAGCCTAAACGGTCACCTGCACTTTACAAACGAGGACAATAAGGTTTGGTAAGAGATTCCTTTGTACTTTTCCCCAGAAACTAGCAGAATGACACTGAGGCTTAGAGACTAGTGACTGAAAGGTAGGCAGGGACCAAAAGAGTGGGGACATTTAAATACAATATTGGAAAGCTGGGGTCACCTGGTGGGAGGAGCCCAGTCAGACGGGACAAGGAGCAGACTGGAACCCCAGAGACCATCAGGGAGGCTGGGAGGAGCCCGGAGGGAAGGCGCAGGCGGCCAGACAGTGCTGTCCGCGAGGGAGGTATTCAGAGAGCTTCCCACCTGAGCTCACCGGACTCTGTTTTTCTCCATCTGTCCTCATTTTTCTTCCCACTTGCAATGCACAGTGTTGTGTGGGTTCCTACTGGGGGTGGCTGGGTTTTACTGTGTTGGAGGAGGCTGGCCTGAGAATCTGTATGTGACAACTGACCGGGAGGCTGGACTTTGGCATGTGCTGCCTGGCGGGTTGCCCGGAGGACAAGTCAGCTCCCGCGACTAGGAAGGGACCGGGCAGGGGCCCTGCACTGAGTCCACCAGTCTCGGGTGCAAAGGCCACGGAAGATGGCTTGATTCCCAAAGGGATCAGGTGCCAGTGGGCCCTTACAGAAGTAACTCTTCGAGCCAGATTCCATGCTGATCTCATCCGTGATGTCCCCAGACTCCACATCTACCTGGCATTCTTTCCTCAGAGGTCAGGTTGACCCCACACTCATCTTCTCCCCTTTTCCTGCAAATGCCTGGTCCCAGTCCAATCTAGATGAGAGAGTACCAACGAATCATCCAGGTCTGCAGCTGACAAAACAACCCACAGCACACGTCCTATGCCCCGATGGGGACCAGGGGGTCAGCTGTGTCATGTGTCTTTATGGAAGGGAGCATGTTATTATACTAATTACAGTGTACTGGGCTTTTACTGGGAACCAAAAATAGATCTATGTGGCTTCTAGGGACAGGCACCAACATTCCTTTGGCTTTCTTTGCTATGTGATTTTTTTTTTTTTTTTGAGAAATCTTTGCCTTGATTAGAAAAAGAATGGCTGCCGCAGAAAGCGGTGCTGCCTTAGGCATTTTTGGAAGGGCAGCCGCGTTTGACCTGTGCGACCGTCACATTTGCCCCGTTCACGGTGCTGTTCCCGATGGTCCTGTGTGATTTAACAGAAACAAAACAGGCGGCAGCGCTCCGTGTCCTCCACCGAGGCGTTTCGATCTCCAGACTCCTCACATCTCTTAATGAGGTGCTGCACGCCACAACCCAGCCTGGGTGGGCCCGCGAGATCTTTTCCCCCGGGGAGGAAAGCAGGAGCGCGGTTTAGGCTGACTCCGCAGCAGGATGAGAGAAGGAATTAGCATTTATTGAGCTCCCGCTGTGCGTTCCCCTGTGCCAGGGCTTTTGCTGATCGCTGCAAAATCTTGAAAGTAAATAAAGAACTGGAGGCTTGGGATAAAGAAGCCGAAGGATGGAGCTGGCATCTGGGCCCAAGCCTGTTCCTTCCAAGCCCGGCTCTTCCTGTCCTTCTCTCAGGATACAATGAACCCGCAACAGGAAGAACAAGCTTCTTAGAGCCCTTGCTGCCCACATAACTCCTCCCGGGAGGTACAGTGCGGGGCGGGCGTACCGGGAAAGGATGGGGAACACTCTTATTATTTCTGTTCTCGGGTAGGCATGAGGAACTGATGTTCACAGGTTCAGATGCTTTTGGCGGCCTGATGGGACATGTAAATGTGAGTGAAGCGTGGTGAGCAGGGAGCTGGGCTCGGTGGAGGCGAGGGGTCAGGAGGAGAGCTGTAATGGAACCAGGGAACACATGTCCCATTGAAAAGCACCAGTGCTCACATACTTAATAACCCTGTTGGCCAAACCCCATTGGCCATTTTAGGACTGAGATTTTCGGACTGCTGATTCAGATGCCCCTCTAGGTGCCAACGGCATTGCATAATGTTTGATTTCTTCATGAGAAAAAGGAAGTGTATCACCGGCACAAATTAAAAACCTGCACAGACATGTGTACACAGGTGTGCAGATGTAGAGATAGATGTTATAGATACAGATGATGTAGGAACAGATACAAATACAGGGACAGATGGGAGATATAGATACTGGCTGAGTGGAAGGAACGAGTGTGAACATTATTATTTGTACTTTCCTTCCTTCTAAATTTCTTTTGCATATTATAAGAAAATGCAGTATGTGAGCGCTGAGAGCAACCCTAGTGTCTTAAGTTAACCCATGCGTTTCGTAGGTGAAGAAACTGAGGTCCAGAGAGAAAAGGAGTCGCCTCACATTTCCTGTTATTGAAGAGCCGGACTTGGAATCAGCGTTCCTTTCACTACATTCTTATTCGTGTACAAGTGCGTGAGCTAGACAGGAGTCTGTGCATCATGTGGGGAAGTGCTTGCAGCAGCTGTTACACTAAGGTCAGGTTTAGGCAATGTGACTGTGTCCAGCTAGCAGAAAAGGACCAGACAGAATTTTCTGGCAAAGTGTCATGGCTGAGTGTCCCTTTATGAAGAAGTGACGATGCCAGGCCATGGCTCTCACCCCCCCCCCCCCACACTTGGCCTGAGCTGTGTATCTGTTGTGCAGGTCCGGGTGGGCGGTGTCCTGAGGAGGATGCTCTTGGCCTGAGAACGGAGCTGTGAAGTCTTCTCTTTGAATAAGTGGCTCTGGGTAGACAAAGTGAATGACGAGTTTCCTTTAAGCCAGGCGTCCCCAAACTACGGCCCGAGGGCTGCATGCAGCTCCCTGAGGCCATTTATCCGGCCCCCCACCGCACTTCCGGAAGGGCCACCTCTTTCATTGGTGGTCAGTGAGAGGAGCACTGTATGTGGCGGCCCTCCAACGGTCTGAGGGACAGTGAACTGGCCCTCTGTGTAAAAAGTTTGGGGACCCCTGCTTTAAGCCAAATTAAAAACCCCACATGCCCTAGAATGGACTTTCTAGATGAAACATGCTTTCAATTCCTGGAGAAAGAATTAGAAGATCGGAGCCGGAAGGAACTCTGGAGAAGCATACAGAAGCTTCATTACCAATGGGACGAGTGCAGAAGGGGCAGGCGCCATTGCCTGTAGCGTGCGCCAGCCCTGGGAAAACACCTTCTGCAGAGTCCTGCCTCTGTAAACAGTTTGATTGATAACTCTGTGAGAAAACTCATGGGCCCGTGGACGGCACAGTGATTTCTCACTGAAGGTGGAGAATAATGAGTCGAGGAATGGTACTATGTATTTATTGTCCTATCCATGCACATAAAGATTTTTCATGGAATCCAGGTGCTGTCTGTCCTCTTTTGGGTCCAAGACTCACCTCCTCCTGTTCTTTATTGTGAAATGCGGCACCCCTGGGGAAACAGTCGTGTCTGCCAGTATGAGAAAAAGTTAGCAACACTCACCTTCGGAACCTCTTTGTATGGAAACCAAATGGATCTTCTTGCCTCTGCAGTTCCTGAAGGCCATCTGTTTAGTGCTGGCTCTATCATTACTCATGACACTGAGTCACCTTCTGCACCACCTGGGAATAATTGCTCTCAGTGACTCAAGGAGTGTTACTGTGCTTCATTGAAATGACCACTGTATCAGTCAGGGTCAACTGGAGAAACAGAATCGGTGGGATATGTATATTTTAAGAGCTTTATTGCCAGGAACTGACATATGCAACTGTAGAAGCTACTAGCTAAGCAAGTTTGAAATCCATAAGGCCGGCAGCCAGGAAGGGCAGGTTGGAAGCCTTAGGCCTAAGCGAATGCTGTTGTCCGCAGGTAGAATCGTTTCTTCTTCATGAAAGCCTCAGTTCTACTTTTAAGGCCTTTCAGTTGATTGAATAAGACTCATCCAGATTGTCAAGAATGATTTCCTTTACATAAAACCAACTAATTATAGATGTTGATCACATCTACCTGGATTAGTATTTGATTGAATAATGGGGGGGGGGGACTGTAGCTTAGTCAAGATGGCACAAAAAACTCAACATCCCAACTACAGATGCAAGTCTTAACTTGGAATAGGCTGGAAAAGATAAAGGACACCTCATTTTCTGGTCATGTTACATTCCCGGTTGAGAATTTTACGTTAGAGCAACATGTCTCCCAACCACATCTTCTCTTGAGCTCTTTAGGTGGTAATCACTGCGTTTGGAAACTGGGGTTGCTCTCAGTGTTCACTGTACTCCTCCCTCCCCACAAGCGGGCAGCTGAGGCCCATGCATGGAGCCATCAGCACAAGGAACTGCCACCTCTGTCCGGCATGCCTTAACACTGACCTGAGAGAACACGATGTCACCACATTGACTGATGTGAAGAAAGGACGTTGGTCCAATGAGTCAGTTGGCTTTTGTGGCTTAACAGTTCTGAAAACTTTTGGAGGAGGTCGGTGTAGCCGAGCACAGAGGGCTGCCTGACAGGAAGCAGAGCCTGCAGAGGTGGGGTGACTGCCCTGGGGGCCCACAGCAGGGGCTGCACAGAGTGAAGTATCCCTCAGGACGTACCGACTGGAGGTAGCATTTTGGTCAGGACATTGGTGGGGTGAGAGCTGACTAAGGGGCCCATGTACAAGGCCAAGGCCAAGAGTTGATGATGAACTGTTGGGACTCTAGAGCCCTGCCCTCATCCTAAGTCTTACGTGAGAATCGTCTCAAATCAGCGTACCAGCAACATCTGGTAGCCAGAGCTTGGATGATCCCTTAAAAATAATACTATGCCAGCCTGTGGAAGCCGTCTGCTCCTCGGGTGGCCCTAGGACAACCCCATAAGTCCTGGAGCTCCTCAAGGCATCAGATCAACCCTACTCGTGGGCTAGAGGGTCAAAGAGCATTCCAAAAGGGAGGGAGTGGTTGAGGGTCCACATGGATCCCAGCCCATGCTCAAATGCCCCACTCAAATAGTGGTTCTGCTCCTGCCTGGTTCCAAGTGCCCGAGTGTTCTTGGGGGTGCCATCAGGAAGACATTCCAAAACAAGGGGATGGAGGTGGGGTGCTGGGGCGTGGGGGTTGGAGCAGGGGCTTCTCTTCGTTGCCCAGATCCCAATGTGGTACTGAGAGAAGGAAATTGGTCAGGGTCACACAGGAGGTTGGCAAACCTGTGGTGTTAGTGAGGTGTGACCGAGAAGTTTGTTACTAGTAATTAAGGAACCGAAGCTTGTAAATGCTTTATTACCAAGAAGAGCAGCCCAGGTTTGGGTGCTTCCTGTGAGAACCCACTGGTTCCTTGCACTGGTGTGCTTTCTGGAGAGGCAGAGACAAGGAAGGAATCAGAGCCAGCCCAGTGGGAACATAATCTGGCTACCTCGATGAGTTTGTTTTTTTAGAGCCAAGTTAGGAGGGAGTGGCCCGTTGGGCACACTGGGCCAGAATGCCAGTCTGCAAAAAGAACTAAGGTGCCAACCCATCACTGAAATGTAACAAAATGGAAATAGCTGTAGTTCCCAGAATTCCTGCAAGGCAAACAGTACGAGTGGTTTGGGGATGGAGGAGTTGAAGAGGGGAGACTTCTACAGGGTATGCAAAAACGAACACCCCTCCCCCCCAAAAATACCAAGTGTTGGTGAGGCTATAGAGCAGCTGGCACTCTCAAACACTGCCGATGGGAGTGTACCTGTGTGGAGTCTCCTTTTGTCTTCCTCTTTAGAGCACACAGCCTCCCATTGGACAGAACAAGGACCAAGGTAATATGGTTTCCTGCTTGTTGGTCTGCACAGTCTCACTTCTAGAGAAACGTGCTCAAGCCTCCATTTATTTTATTTTATTATTATTATTTTATATTGCTGTTCTGAGCAACCTCTAGTTAAACTCTGGACGGGTGGAGCAGCTGGTCATTCTGGGCACTGTGCTCCTAGAAGGCTTAGGGCTCTGTCCTCTCTTGGTTAAATCCAAAGCTCCATCTTCAGTCCCTGTGTCCCAGTAAATGTCCTCCTGGTCTCAGCGGCAGTCCTTTAGGGAGTGGGGTAAGTGGCAGAAAGAGGACTAGAATATGCCCTAGAGATGCTAACGCTGAGAAAGAGCTGCCCAGCGAGACGAGAATGGGAGACAATGCATGTGGAGACAAGGGTGTGGGCAAAGTCTGGGGTCTGGAATTAGCATGACCTTTCCAGGAACTGGAAAGTAGCTGGAGGTAGCTGGAGGACGAAACAGGAAGCAGGCACGGAGGCCGGAGGGATGGGGAAGAGAGCGTTCATGGATGGGCTGAAATTCTAGGTTAGGGAATTCTGGACCTAACTCTCCTCTCGTTTCTGAGGTCACCTATAGTCCTGTAGTTTCCTCAGCAAGGACTCTCACGTTTCAGGTGTTGTCATGTTTTAAAACAGTGACGGGAGACTCCTCCCTGCCACCTTCCTTCCACACAGACCCGTGCAGATTCTGTTACGCAAATCGGATTATGTATGTTACAGCCCTGCCTAAGACCGTCAGTGCATCTCCAGACTGTAGGATTAAGTGTCATTTCCTGTTCCTGGCATTTGAGGCCATGCGTGGCCTGTTCTCGGTCACTTACTGCCCCATCTACCGTTGTTTCAATCAGCGGAGCTCACAGGGAAGCAAGGTTAGGCTAGACACTGGCCCTACTCCGATGAGCGAGAGGAGACGGCAGTCTAGGTGGCGGGACTGAGACGCAGGAGGGCTGACTGCTGGGACCTCAGTGTGCAGGGCGCCCAGAGAAGAGTGGGTACTTAAGGGTTCAGGGGGAGGGAAGACCCAATAGTGGGATTTTTGTACATTGACTGTGAGAAGAGAGAGTAGAGAGACCTGGTCTTGGAGTTCTGGACTGAGATGGGCTGGAGTCCCAGCCCCAGGAGCGTGTGGCTAAATGTCACTTACCTTGCTGAGTCTAGTTTTCTCCTGTCTCAGCTGAGAGAAAGCCTGGTGCTCTGCCCACTTCACAGAATGACTTTGTAGGATCTAGATGAGATGCGGCGTACCAGGACCATCCTAACCAAGCACGTTAGAAACAGAAAGCATCCTCCAGGGTACGGGCACATCCAGGGCGCCGCCTGGCTCTGCTCCTAGGGAATCTGACCTAAAAAGGTGGAATTCCAGTTCTACATAGACATGAAGTCACACGGCTCTGTCACCCTGTTGCTCAAAATCAGAGAAATGGAGATGTCAGTAATGGGTGCATAGTCTTGGCCCTTGGCAACCAGAACGCAAGCAGACTCCTTGAAGAGGGCAGTGTGGCCCATTGGCAGGGGGTGTTTGGCAGCCTGCTTTGTTTGTGGTCTCCCCAAGAGCCTCTGGACGGAGAGCTGCTACAACATGCAGAGCCCAGTATTGATTGTGCTCACGATTTAGACACTTGGAGACAAAGGCATCGGCCTCTTTGATGTGGAAAGATGTTTTCTGATGCTTCATGACAGGTGTGGCCCTGTTGTAATGATGCTCCCTGCAAGCCTGGGAGCATCATCGTCGGCTGTAAAACAGCTCAGTCATTCCTCACCACTGGCATCCTCGCCCGTCCGCCGGCTCCACGCTAACTTCCTCAACTACCGACGAGATCTGACCCTTTCCCACGTGGACCTCAATACTATGAGCCTTAAGCCACCAGGCTGCCAGGGTCAGAGTCAAGAAAAGAAAAGGACCAACATTTATGAAGTTTCTTTTAGAATACTACCATGGTTATCCTATTACCAACTTTGCGAGATAGGGGTTATTGGTCCCATTTCGCAGATGAATAAGCTGAGGCTGAGGATACCGACACAGGGGACCCGTGTCTGTCTGGTTTCACTGCCTACAGAGGAGACTGGAAGGAGAAGGAGCATGAGGGCAGGGAGCAGGAAGGAGAGCTATCCCGGAGCAGAATAAACTGGAGTCCTGGGCACCGTGCTTCAGGGGCCCCGCAGGCTGTACTGCAGGTAACTCAGGGTGCAGTAGGTAAGGAGGAGGGGTGAAGAGAGGAGTGGCTAGTTCAGCCCGAGCTTGCTTTAAAACAAACACTCGGGAGGGCAGTCACGCGTCTGCACACCTCTGCTCCGCTCTGTGCACGGATGTGTGGGAGCCACGTGGGTGGAGTTCTCTGGTGCCTTCCCTCCTGGGCGTCCCTGGGATGGCAGAGCTGGCGATGGCTCTGGAAAGGCCTTCTGCAGAAGAACTCAGAAAAAGAGCTGACCAGCCCCAACCCCCTACGGCAGGAAGAGGGTCCAGAGCCCCGGGACCCCAGTCCGGGCCACCCGTGCCGACGACCTCTTCCAGCCCTGTCATATACACTTAGCCTCTCTGGGGCACCCCACCCAGCAGCGTGGTCCCACTCTGTCTCGCTCTGGAGATGGTCAGCGAGGCCTAACGCATGAGTTAGGAGGCTTTGCGGGCAGGGGCTGGCGGGGCCCATGCTCTCTGGGGGAGAAAAGGAGCAGCAGAATCCCGAAGGGCTTTGGCCAGTTCTGCAGCGTGGTCAGTCAGCACCACAGGATTCCAGCTCCCTTTGCTGACTCGGATTAAACCAAGATCACAAACGCCAGGTACATAATTCTGGGCTGAAATGCTCCACGTGGACAAGACCTGCCCACAACTATCGGGCACTGCAGACACAGGCCTGACCAACGGGCCAAGGATGCCCGAGGGAGGAAGGGACTCTGGGCATAACGAGTGCTCCTTTGGTATTCAGCAGACATTGACCGAACTCTTACCCTCTGGGGGCACCGGGGCACTGGGGCATAACGCACACTCCGTGCCATCAGGGGGCCACAGGGTGGACTTACAAAGGCGCAGGCGAGGGATTTTGACAATATCCAGATGCCAGAGGACTCGAACACCTAATCCATATGAGGAAGCGAAGGCCTTATGGAGGGGGCAACCTCTGAACTACATCTCGATGGACAAAGGGTAAGTAGACTCGGCATGTCCTGTGAGCTCCAAGCACTGGGATGTGGGGTGTCTGTGGGGGTGATGTCTGTGTGCTTGGGGTAGAGGCTGGGTGGGCGAAGGGGGCGCAACTCAGAACAGACCGTGGGGGCCCTTGGAGCCTGGGAGCCTCGGAGGAGCCAGTGGAGGGAGAAGGGAGGGCTTTGGTCTGTGTTCTGTAAGTGTGGCTCCGACTGCAGCATGGAGGCCGGGCTGAGGGCAGCCTTGTCTCAGTAACGCGGGCAAGAAGCCGTGACGGCCTCGTGAGTCATGGCTTGCACTGGCTTCCTGTTCAGAAATATAGGCCTGCTGGTGACTCTAGGAGGGACTCCTAGGGAGAGGCGGTGTGAGCTGCCGGCCGTGGCATGGTTAGGTTGCATTGTCGCCGTAACAGTCACGGTTCTTAGTGCTAGGTCTCAGGAGCCAACGTGTGCCGGTTGAAGCAGAGGAGGGTCTGACGGAAAGGACACTGGTGTCTAGAGAGGCAGTAGACAGGAGGTGGCTGTGCCGGGAGGCAGGCAATCTGGGGCAGCTCCCAGAATCACTCGGCAGAAGGGTTCCCAAGGGACTTCCGTTCCTGCAGCCACTGAACCCAGGGTGGCATCGCTGCCACCGCTGTGCCACCGACTTGAACCTGCAGCAGAAAGGGAGAGAAAGCAGTCCGCCATGACTGCTTCTTGCTCCTGAGTGGACACAGGGTTGGCGTGGGGGGTGGGCGTCCCGGAGACGGCCAGAGCCCTGGCTGCAGAGGCTGCTGGGAACTCCCGTTTCTGTCATTGTCAGCGTCTGCAATGGGGGGTGGACGGCAGAGTCGTGAAGACTGGTAACGTGGGGGAACTCTCCAAATAAGAAGGGGCTTCAGACCTTGGGCGGCCAAATAAAATGATCGATATTTACAGTGGTAGCCCGAGTTGAGGCTTGAGAAGCTGGGGCAGGGGCCGGCGCCGATGGTAATGATCTTCCGTAACAGGTGCTGAGCCATTGCTCTGCGTGCTAAGTGCTCTGGGTGCAGTATCTCATTTAATCCTCCCGACAAATCCCCCAGCACCTAACTGATATTATGCCCATTTTACTAAGAGGACAGATGAATTGTAGGCACGTCCTTGGCGCACACCTTGGGGGGTGGCCGCGCTGAGAGTCCAGCCTGGGCAGCGGCTCAAACCTCGGGGGGCGGCCACGCTGAGAGTCCAGCCTGGGCAGCGGCTCTCCAGGAGCTGCAGTCACATGTCCACAAATGAGAGCGGTGTGAGGGACTCTAGGTATGTTTTTCTGAGTTAGAACATTGTAACCATCTGTGCTAAGTCTCACCATTCGTGGGGACAAATTATGTCACATTAATTGTTAATAAGAACTCCAGTCTATTGTAAGCCCCACCTCAAGGTATATCTGGGAGTCTCTAAGGTCAGAGTGTCTGGGTTTTTGGTGACCACTGTGTGGTCACCAATCTCTGCCAAATGCAGGCCTGCTGTGGGGACATCGCTCTTCTCTGGGCTCCCGGAGAGCCGGCTCTGTCCTGCAGCCACTCTTCATAACACTGAAGATCTCCCCTAACCCTGCCCAGCCCCTGGACTGACCTACCTGCTGTGACACAGTGCCCTTCCATTGGTCACAACTGCCCGTCAAGCCTGAGGCCCTCTGGGGCCGTGCCCAGAGCTGGCTTTCAGGAGCAGGTCTGTGCAGCTTACTCCGGCCACTGATGCTCGCAGCGCTGCCCTGTAAGGGTCAGCTCCTCTCTGACGCACTCTGTGACAGGGGACCTGCAGCAAGGACCCCGAGAGCCTCAGCTTCCAGCGGGCACAAGTGTAGTTATTCTTACAAGCCACACTTCTTTCCGCCGGGGGCCCACACGGGTCAGCTGGGTACATAGGTCAGGACACCTGCAGGCCCAGGGGTGAGACACAGCTGGTGTGCCGTCCTCCTTCTTCTGTCTCCTTTAAGGGCCCCGCCTTCCTTTTCTGATATCTGGCCTAAATTAATTCTCCTTCCATCCCAACCTCACGTTCATTCATTCATGCATTTGGTCAGTAACACATATGCATTGTGGACTGATACTCTGTAGAATAATGTCTATGTGATCATGACACCTGTCTGCCTTGGTTTCCGGCTCCCTGTAAGCAGAGCTGAGACAAGGACTTGGGCTCAGGCTGTTCGTTTGGAAAATGATCCCAGGAGGCAGGAGTGAGGGGGCAGGAAGCTGAGCAGGGAGGAGGATGCAGGGACACGTGGGTGCATTATTGAGGTCACTGCTGCCACAGTGGGACCCTACTTGTTCTGGGACGTACGGGAACTGTGCAGCACTCCCAGGATGGTCCTCCTGAAGGAAGGGGGCAGGAGGACCATCCTGGGGTTTTTTTTATGCCCCTTGGTGGACAGCTGCCTGGAGGTGGAGGCTGGGGGTTCCTGCCCTGCCCTTTAGAGGGCTGAGCTGGCTTCTGCGGCTTCAGTCAGTCCCCGTGGTGAAGGGAGACACGCCCTGTGCACACACATAAGAGGCTCTGTCCATGCAGGGAGCTCCTCATCACAACTGGACTGAAATTGGGCAAAACAAGGGTCCATGGGGCTACCCTTCCCCATGAGGCTCTTCGGGTTAAGTGAGTTAATTTATGTAAACCGCCTAGAATGGTATCAGTCTCCAGTCAGCCTATGTGTGTGTTTGCTCTTACAATTTATGTGGCTCTGTGGCTATAACCCCACTGGACTTACCTTCAGCTCATAAAACACGTCTTGTTCATGTATCAGAACCCTGATTACTGACGTTGTTCAAGTCCTTCTTCCAGGAGGTTCTTGGCCCCCGTGTAAGTGGAGACATTTGGGAATGGGCAGGTAATATGGCCCCATCTGCCTGCTGACCTCAACCAGGTCTCTGTTCAATCTCTGTCCCACCGTGGAGGCCTGCAACTGTGTGCCCTGGCTGTTCAGGATCCGAACAAGGACTTGAGAGCTAAGGTTTGGGTCCCGGCTGTGAAACAGTCAAACCCAAATTACCCACCTTCGGAATTATATGTCCTGCCTGGAAGAGAAGACAGCTGGAGACCAGATCACTTAGGCTTTTAATAATTGATGGATACGAGAGTGCAGTATGTGCAAAAACGCACCTTCTGGCCCTGCCACCGAGAGCGATTGTTCCGGGCCGAGGAAAGCACTCTCCCATCCCCGGGGGCCCAGCCGTCCTCACTAATCTGATGACCTGATCCTTTCATCAGAAGAGGGTCTGATGGAACGGACACTGGGTGCCTAGAGAGTCAGTAGGAAGGCGGATGACTGAGCTGGGAGGGAAGCAATCTGGAGCAGTACCCAGAACCACACGGCAGACGGTTCTGGAGAAATTCCCGCTCTTGGGCAGGACCGGAGCATGTGTGGCCTGACGATGAATGCACCTTGCCGCTGAGCCTCCTGGAGGCAGGGTCAGCCTCGCCGGGGTCTGTCTGTCCATTTGTCTGTCCACCATGGCTGACCTGCCTCCAGTGCAGAGGCCAGGCCCAAAGAGGAAGGTCTAGTCCTCCTAGCCCTGCCTTGTCCCTGTAACTGAGGGTCCCCTGCCTTGACCATGCTGTCCCCATACCCGTCTCTAAGATGTGACAGTTGATGTGGCTCTTTGAGGACTCTCTTGGCCCCCTTTGCTGGCTCCTTGAGTTCCAGCAGTTTCTGGTGTCACAGGGGACCTCCTTCCCGTCAACTCTGTGGTAACGTCGTCACCGGACTGTAGCCCAGCCCAGCCACCGGGGAGACTGGAACTGCTCACGAAGGGGAACTGGTGAGATCTCACCCAGGCGGAGAGCCAGAATTCATTTACTTTTTTGAAACAATGCATTTCTATGAAAACCTGCTTCTATTGGTCCATAATAAGCTTATCCAGAATCTCTAAAAAACCAAAAGCATAATCTTAAGTAGCAGCAAAATCAGACCTGGCTTAGCTCGTTTGCCAGAAATCTCTGACCTGTGCTATTTATAGCCATTATTGGCCTCACGTGGTGGGAATTTGCATACATGATGCTGTAAAAATATTAATGCTATTGATTATGAGATGTTCCAGAGCCCACTGGGAGTATTATGTGCACCAAATGGCCTTTCTCAAACACTTTCTGCATTCTTAAACGCACCTGGCCCTAAGAGTTTGGAGGGAGGGATGGAGTCCTAGTAGAAGGATTGTCCCAGGGAGGTTACGATCTGGATGAAACGACTCTCTAAAGCTTAGAATGCCGGGCACCAGGGCTAGCTGCAGCCCGCCTGAAGACCACTGGACTCTTTGCTATCATTTCAGTGTTAGGACTTCTCAAGGATGGTCATGCCGACATCCCCCTCCATTAAAAAGAAAAAAAAAAAAGTGCTTCCTGTAATTCACACTCGTGAATGCAACATCCTCTTCAATACCTAAATGCCCATCAGAAAGACCAGATCTTTTGTGCATGATATGTTGGGGTGTTTGTCTTTCCTTGTGCCCTCTCCCCCTTCTTGCCTCTATCCTAGCCCTGAACTTGTCCGCCTCCGTTTGTTTTTGTCTGTAAGAGAGCAGTTCCCCTCAAGGGTGTGGCCGTAAGGCTCCTTGGGTGATTGAAGGGAAGTCTGCTGCCTGAACCGTAACTGAGGGGTCAACTTGTTCTGCTTCTAGCTCCGCCTCTACTGGGAGTATGATTCCGGGGGGAAGAGGGAAGAGGAGCCAATGCATGGAGGGTCTACTAGGTGCTTGGGACACAAACGTGGCGTCTCCCCTAGATTTTCTAGTCCCCTCCTGGAGAGCCCGTGCCGGGGCCACAAGGGGAAACAGGGTTGGAGGTTTAATTTGAAGTCTCGGCTTGTGTTCTTCTAGAAGCAGACCGTGAGATGAGGATCCTACGAGGTGAGGGGAATAGAGGAAAGGAGGTGATGGGATTCAGGGGTGCCCGGAGCTTAGTCAGTCCTGCAGGGAAACAGCAGAGGACAAAGGCCTCAGAGTCACCCACCCGCCCAGGCGGGAGGGAGCTGGGCGTTTACACACCCTCTCCCGAGAATCGGGGGCTCAGGGCTGCCCAGGGCTGGGACCAGTGTAGTAGCGAACATAACTGACGCCCAGGGCATGACACTTTATTGGCGCCCCCCTCCCCTTCTATTATGCTTTTCTTGGTTGTCTTGAAGACCATTTGGTGCCCCTCTGCGAGTGGCGCCCGGGGCATGATAGACCCCCTTGCCCCCCCCCCCTCACTACGCTACTGGCTGGGACGATGGTGCCTGGGCCTGTCTGACCCGCTTCCCGGAGGCAGAGCGGTCTTCCCAGGTTCTGGACCAAGGCCGCAGGCACAGAGGTACAGACACGGGGCTCTGAAGTTTGCTGTCAGGACTGTCGTAATAAGGTCTGAGAAATCCTGGCAGGACACTGACAGCATCTGCTATGGTTCTTTTCACTTGAAATTCCCAGGCCTTTCTGCACTCCTTTATGAAATGTACAGAAGAGGGAAAAGAGAGTAACTTCCCCCTCTTGGGTGGGAGAGCCAGCAGAGCTCAGACGAGCAACAGTGATGCTTGTTGGTGGGGTTGTTTGGGCCTCGTGATTGGTTAAGGAAAGGGTATGAGGTCCACTCCCAACCAATGAGACGCGAGAGAAAGCCTGCATGTGTGTGAGTGGTGAGGGGCGTGGTGGGGAAGGTTGACGCTCTCCTAAGGAGATTCAGAACGAGAGAATCTGAATCTCCTTAGGAGAGCGTCTCCTTAGGAGAGAATCTTCTTCCTGTGGACTTGCCGGGAGTGCCTGGTGCGAGTGTGTCACCCTGCTTCTTCCCTAGGAGAGGCCATGCATCAAGGATGGCTGGGTGGTAAGACAGAAGGTGCCTGGGTCTCTAAGGGCGGTATCGCCTGGCAGCTGGCCTGCATTCACCTTCAGATTACATTGCGTCTGGACTTGCTTATTGTGGAAGCTGTGAGTTGAAGCGCTCTGTTCTTTATATTCAAAACATCCTCAGACATTGGGGGTCATGTTCTTGAGAAAAGAGCACCCACTAAGGTGAGAAACTAGGGAAGGACACGCCATGGGCAAGGGGGAGCTTGGAACTTTTCATAGGTCGGTGTGAAACATACCTTGTACCCTACCGGAACGGCCCCAAGAGTCTGTATTAATTAATTAACTCTCAGTGAGCTTGTATCAGGCACCTGCCCCATGGGCAGACAGGGACAGGGCTTTCCGGGAATAAAAAGAGTCATATAAAGCATCGTCCTTGTCTTCAAGCATCATAAAATTTAGTTGGTGGAGACAGGACGAGAAATAAAACAAAATAAATGGTTTAGAGAAGGGTGCGTTCGGCGTGTGCCGCCGTCAGTGAAAGCTTCGTGGAGAGGGGAAGGCTGAGCTGAGGCTCGGTCCAGGGAAGGACGGAGGTGAGGACAATGAGGACACGTGCTCAGGTGACGCTGCCAGAAAGCAGCAGGGCTGAGGCTCAAGCCCGGGGTGCTTGGCTCCTTCCAACACCTGGGCACGTAACTGCGACACTGGAAAGCATTCATGCCCCTGAGGCAGATAGCTAAGCCCGAAGTGCTGACTTATTACTTTATAATGAAAAATAGAACTAGCCAGCACGATAATCCAGAGTTGGAGAAGCCAAGTTATATTCAGGAAGTTCCCGAGGCAGCCCGGAGCAGATCGGGAGACAGATACCCCTGCCACCCGGAGGGAGGCATGTGTCTGCAAGGGCCGGGCCTCGGCCCCTTGGCTGGCTACCGGCGGGAGAACGGCCAAGTCCCGTGGCTGCTTCTCAGGGCCGGGATGTTTATACAGGCCTTCTCCAGACGTGGTCACACTCGGCTGGCCAGGACTCTAGGTATTAATTATACTCTTATTCAATGCTGGACTAGTAAATGCTTAACAAGTAGTCTCTGGGAAGAAAAAAAAAAAAAAAAAAAAAGGGAAAGGGAAAGCCCTGGTGTGTAGCATTTGCCAAGTTCAGTGGTGTAAATATTCCTACCATGACTGATTCAAAGCTACCAGTGGGGAGAGCTGGGCACAGTGGCCCCCCCCAGACCATGTGGGTAGGCCCCCACACACTGCGGTTATCACATCGAACACTGCCTCCCAGGGACAGTGTCCAGACGCCCTGATGGGAATATGGGGCATTCCCAGACTTCTCGGTAGCACATTTACTAAATTAATCACAGTCATTGTATGTAACCATTCTCAGTTTAACTCTTGGGAAAAGTCCTCATGTCCAGGTTCTTGGAGAAGCCGCTATTTTACCCCCCATGTACCATCTACAACTA
Source organism: Saccopteryx leptura (assembly GCF_036850995.1). NCBI lineage: Eukaryota > Metazoa > Chordata > Mammalia > Chiroptera > Emballonuridae > Saccopteryx > Saccopteryx leptura. The sequence goes on from NC_089512.1 coordinate 12,640,696, forward strand.
CGTGGCTGTCAAGGGACCATTTCAGCGACTGGAAACCCGATGGGCTCAGGGCATCTGAGATGGATTTCCTTTCCATATTGCTTGTCGTCCAGGGTTCTGTGCAAAAAATCTGTAGGGCATCGGTGATAGACTGAGTGACACCATGGGTAGCAATAGATACATCAGTACAGAAGAATCTTCTGGAGCACACCCCCCTCCCCCCCGCTTCACTTTGCTGTCTTGCCCAACATAAAATGACCGGGAAAAAAATTCCTGTTGCCGAGTAACAGCCAAGGAGGCGGGTGGGGGTGGGGGGGAGACCAGTCAATAAAATTCTGAATTAGGGCAACAGCAACCCACAAAAAATCCATCTTGAGGATTTATAGGAAAACTAAAGCATAGTTATAGTCAGTAGCTGGTGGGGAAGTCCCATTAGCTCTGGGTATTGGATTATTTAAGATGAAATATCTGGGATGTGGATGCTTTTTTCTGGGAAGAATAATCTATTCTGAAGCCGTCAAAATCAATAGGCCACTTTGAAGGCTGACTTGAGCCATTATTGGTAATGTTTTAGTTGTGTCTGCGAATCAACAATTCAGCAAAAAATAGAAGCATTTAGCAGTTCCCACGGCGAGCCCTATCCGTCAATCTCCCGGTGAGGCCTCGCCGTCCACTGAAAGCAGCAGCGTCCTCCGAGGGCCGTGGGGGGCCGGAGAGCCGACCCCAGCGCAGACAAGTGAGGGTGGACCTTCTTGGGTGCCCAGCTGTCCCTGTTCACCTAGGACTGAGGCTGTGCGTGGGAGGCTGGGCTTTTAGTGCTAAAACCAGGACAGTCCCGGGCGAACGGGGACAGTGAGTTACCCGTAGACCAGTGGTTCTCGGCTGGGGGCGATACCCTTCGTCCCGGGTAGGCTTTTCAGATAAAATTCAGGATGCCCAATTGCATTTGAATTTCAAATAAACAATGAATGATTTTTTTTTAGTATAAACATGTCCCAAATACTATAATAAAATGACTCCTTGCTTATCTGAAATTCAAATTTAACTAGGCACTCTTACTTTTCTCTTTTCTGCATCTGGCAGTCCTGCTTCCAGAGGGCATTTGGCAATGACGGGAGGCATTTTGGGTTGTCACAACCACAGCTTGTGTGTTTGTGTGTGTGTGTGTGTGTGTGTGTGGCAGGGGTGGAGGGGCACTTCTACCAGCATCTAGTGAGTAGAAGCCAGGGACACTGCCAAACATCCTACAATGTACACGACAGCCCCCCACCCCGGCAGGGACTTCTCTGGCCCTGAATGTGAGTCGTGCAGAGGTGGAGAAAGCCTGCCCTAGCTCTCCTCACAAGCTGGGTACCCATGTCGCCCCACCTTCCTCGGGGGGATAATGCTACAGGACCAACATGGGCTCCTCCGCCTTATGCCCACATGGGAAAATGTAGAATCTGTCCCCAGCCACTACTGCGCTCGGTCGGGTAGAGTCGAGCAGTCACGGGGCGCTTGAGAAGGATCTAGCGGAAGGCAAGGCTCCCCCTTCCACACTCGGGGAGAACGAGGCAGGGTGTGCCATAAAACAATAGTGCAGATGAAAGCGAACCAGTGGGGTCTCCGGGATGCTTCCGTCTCCCCACGACTTGTACGATGACATTTCTTCGCACTCCTGGTGCTTGTTCTTGGCTTTGAAAACACGGCAGCAGAATGTCTTCATTGTTTTTCATCCACCGGTACTGGCCGCGCCTGGAGTTTTCCTGAAGGAAACGAGCAGCAGGAATTTTGTGTAATACTATAATAAGGGGGCTTTATCCTTTCAAAAATACATCCTTTCTCCTTGTTGCCAACTCCCCCGCAGGCCTGTGAAAAAATGTAGCTCAGAAGTTACTGGGGCGTTTTTAATGTTTTTCCTGTCTCACCGTAGCTCCTATCGGGCAACAGAAGGCGGCTCGGCAGCGTCGTACTGAAGCACGCCGGCTCGAATGAATGCGTGAATAAGTGAATCAATGAATCAACGTCGTCTGTTCCGTGCCCATCTCCCTGTTGTGTGAAAGGAATTGGCGGATTTGACTACTCCAGGTGCTCCGTGTAAGAGAAATTCACGTTTATTGGGTAGATTTCAGTTGGAGATGGACCGTGGGGATGGTCATACCGCAACGTGACTGTACTTCATGCAACAGAACTGTACCCTTGAACATGGTTAGAAAGGAAAATATGGTGTTATGTACATTTAGCCGCAACTTAAAAACCAAAGGAATTGGTGGTGTGACATTCAAACAGTAAGAAGTATTCGATGACTGTTTGCTGATCGGTTATTTAACCTAAGGTTGATCTGGGTTGAACTGGTTACATATCCCCCCCCCCCCCATAATAAGCTTGGCAATTGCGTCATCAGCCTGTATCCTTATTTATAAAGTGACATGGACATTGTTTGCATCACCGGGCCTGGATTCTGAACGCCAGCAATCACTGTGAAGATAAGAATGTATTTTCTGTTGGAAGTTACTCTTACCCTTCCGAAAGCTGGGTCCTGTTACATCTTGATTTTCCCCAAATATGTACCTGATACCTGAGGACCTCTTGTCTTTTTCCAGAGTGGGAGGGAAGGTATAGGCCATGCCGTTGGGAATTCTGTTTGGAGCACCGATCATAAAACCACTAAGTGACTGTCAGCTGACAAGCTAGGCTGGTTGACTAACAGGGCAGCCCTGGAGCCAGATAGCCCGGGGTTTGAATCCTAGCTCTGCCCCTGACTCGCTCAGTGACCTTGAGAACCTCACGTAACCCCTCTGAGTCATCGCTGTCTTATCTGTCATGTGAGGATTAAAAAGGGTAATAAACTTGCCTGGCCAAGAGAAAGCACTTAGTGACTGTTAGCTGTCATTAATATTGTCATAGGCCTGTTCCATATAGATGATCCTGAAAGGAAAACTTTTAACTCCTCCTTTCCAACAATCATTCTCTCCATTCCGGTTCAGCCTCCCAGGAAGCAGGCAGGACATGGAGACTTGGGAACATAAACTATTTGCCCCAAGCTCATAATTGGAGGGTGAATATACAATAAAGAATTATGACCAGAGAACTGATTTGGGGCCTAGTTGGTCTCTATTACTGTACTTTCTTGGAATATTCTAGGTTGGGGGATGTTGGGAAGAAATTGTGAGTGTGAATCAAGAGAATTCAAGGTAGTGTCAGACTTGGGTGATAAGGGGACCCCAGAAGTCTTGTGGTTAAAGAGGACCCCACGGAGAACAGCTGGTCACCAGGGACAAGACCCATGTGAAGGTTTGGGTGCAGCTCCAGGACCCAGTCATCTCTCTGCTTGCTGACAGGGTGTGAAGCAGGCTTCAGGGGAGCCCTGGTCTTACATTGGCATAAATGTCAAAAGGAGGGTTTGATGACAAATTAACAGGCATATGAAAGAGTCAGCGTCCAATAAAACATTACTGTTTTTTTGTTTTGTTTTGTTTTGTTTTTTTGTATTTCTCTGAAGCTGGAAACGGGGAGAGACAGTCAGACAGACTCCCGCATGCGCCCGACTGGGATCCACCCGGCACGCCCACCAGGGGCGACGCTCTGCCCACCAGAGGGTGATGCTCTGCCCCTCTGGGGCATTGCTCTGCCGCGACCAGAGCCACTCTAGCGCCTGGGGCAGAGGCCAAGGAGCCATCCCCAGCACCCGGGCCATCTTTGCTCCAATGGAGCCTTGGCTGCGGGAGGGGAAGAGAGAGACAGAGAGGAAGGAGGGGGGGAGTGGGGGGTGGAGAAGCAAATGGGCGCTTCTCCCATGTGCCCTGGCCGGGAATCGAACCTGGGTCCCCCGCACGCCAGGCCGACGCTCTACTGCTGAGCCAACCGGCCAGGGCAAAACATTACTGTTTTTTTTTTTTTTTCTTTCCAACTGGTGTCTGTCAGAATTCATAAATAACTATGGTGGAATGAGTTGGTTCTTTTTTGTAAAATTTCATCTTGCAACTCTCTGTGCGCACATCCATGACGCTAAGCCTATAGCCGGGGCCTTAAGAGCACGGGGGTTCTGCTGGGTCCAGCTTTAAGTCCTGGCTCTGCCACTGGCCTCCTGGGTGGTTGTGGGGCACGTGTGTGTCTCTCTTAGCATCCCTTTTCTCTTTCGTACCAGTGGAACTCCTGACACCCACCTCACAGAATCAACGTGAAGATAAAACATGAAAACCATGCAGAAATCTTTGCATACCCTAAGTGTTCAAATAGTGAGACACAGACATAGAATGAATCTTAGGGTCTCTCTCACCCTTAGGAGATGGACACGGTTCATTCAAAGCCTCTTCCCATAGAGGATAGAGGGCCAAAGTCTTTCTCAAACCCCCTGGAGGCTTTTTATAGTTTTCTAGTCAAGAAGAGGCCAGAAAGATAGATGGGGTGAAGCCAAACGGAACTTGTGTGACAAGGGGGAAGGGTAGGGCCTGTGACAAACCGGAGCGGGAAGGCCCTGCTCCCAACTCCAGACAACAGTTGCCATACAGGAGGAGGTGAATGGTGCCAGGATTTTTAAGAAAAGCCAGAAACGGCCCTGGCCGGTTGGCTCAGCGGTAGAGCGTCAGCCTAGCGTGCGGAGGACCCGGGTTCGATTCCCGGCCAGGGCACACAGGAGAAGCGCCCATTTGCTTCTCCACCCCTCCGCCGCACTTTCCTCTCTGTCTCTCTCTTCCCCTCCCGCAGCCGAGTCTCCATTGGAGCAAAGATGGCCCGGGCGCTGGGGATGGCTCTGTGGCTTCTTCTGCCTCAGGCGCTAGAGTGGCTCTGGTCGCAACATGGCGACCCCCAGGATGGGCAGAGCATCGCCCCCTGGTGGGCAGAGCATCGTCCCATGGTGGGCGTGCCGGGTGGATCCCGGTCGGGCGCATGCGGGAGTCTGTCTGACTGTCTCTCCCTGTTTCCAGCTTCAGAAAAGATGGAAAAAAAAAAAAAAAAAAAAAAGAAAAGAAAAGCCAGAAAGTCAGATGCTTTTTATAAATCCTTCAGATTTTTAAAAGTCTTCAAGTAATTAAAAAAAAAAAAAAAAAAAAAAGAAGCTGGACAGGCCACCTAAAATAGAGGCCAGCCCTGACCTGTGTACACACCACCGGTTTGCTTCATTTGCTCTGAAGTCTGGAGGTCGGCCTGTGAGCTCCAAATGCCAAGGCCTCTGTTATCGGGAGGCACATTTTACAGAGCTCGGTCTTGGGTCTCTTTATGAAAGTTTTACCCGAGTCCGGGATATCTGATTTCAGGCAGGGAAAGTGGGTCTTAAGCTGTAGCGGGAAGGATTCAGGGCAGTAGACAAAGACCCCCCAGACCTCATGGGAAAGGGAGTTAAGACCTTCACCCAGAGAGAGTGATGGAGGAGTGAGAGGTGAAGGGTGAGGGGAACCTGGACTTCAAAGGCAAGCTTCCAAAAGCATGATCTTGGCTGATGTAAACTTCCCCGTTGAGATTTCACCCCTAGCGGCCCAAGCCAGGCACCTCCCCCTTCAGTTAGAGGAGCTGTCCTCATTGGAGGCTTCCCCAGTAGAGCCCACCAGACTCAGAGCCCCGGTGGTCACTTTATTTACAGTCGCTTATGATCACCTGCCCTCTGACATCTTGCCCTAGGGGCAGCCTTTCCCAGGTGCCAAACAGAGACATAAATGGTAACCCTAAGACTTGTCTGTTGGTCTTCCATTTTTATATCTTTTTTTAAAATTTATTTATTAAATTTAATGCAGTGACATTGATAAATCAGGGTACATATGTTGAGATAAAACATCTCTAGATTATTTTGACATTTGATTGTGCTGTATACCCCTCCCCCAAAGTTAAATTGTCTTCTGTCACCTTCTATCTGGTTTTCTTTGTGCCCCTCCCCTCCCCCAACCCCTCTCTCCTTCTTCACCCCATCCCCCCTCCCCCCACCCCCACCCCCCACCCCTGTTGCCTTCACATTCTTGTTCATGTCTCTGAGTCTCATTTTTATGTCCCTTCTATGTATGGATTCATGTAGTTCTTAGTTTTTTTTCTGATTTACTTATTTCACTCCGTATAATGTTATCAAGGTCCATCCATGTTATTGTAAAGGATCCGATGTCATCATTTCTTATGGCTGAGTAGTATTCCATAGTATATATGTACCAAAACTTTTTAATCCACTCGTCCTCTGACGGACACTTGGGCTGTTTCCAGATCTTCACTATTGTGAACAAAAAATGCTGGGAGAATTTGGAACTCTTGGGGTTAAGTTCTTAGATCCGTCATCATGAGAGGTCCTTGTGAGCTGTCCTATTGGGGCCCAAGCAGTGGGTCTTGAAGGACAGCCGGATTCCCATATCTCTAGGTTTTGTGGCCACCTGATAAACTTGGTTTTCAGCAATCTCTGCATCACTGTCTATGGAAATCGGAGGAAGGGGGTTTACTGCTTTCTAGTCAGGACCTTTGTTATGGAGAAGAGCTGCTCAGCTCTGTAGTTCCTGCCTTTGAAAAGACACAAGCCACAGTGAAAATCCTGGTGAGCACCGTCCTGTTGGAACAATAAGTCTGTGCAACTTCTTCCAACCCCCCTTAGTTACCAGAAATGTGCTCTCTCCTGCCCTAATGAGAACCCCAAGGGTTTATACATTTTCCCTGGCCTAGTTGGAACTGACTCTGTGAAGGCAGAAGAGGTTAAAAATGAGTTTTAAGCTGCAAGCAATTAGAGCAACCTTGCAGAAACCCCTGACACCAAGAGGATTTATATTGGCTTTTTGTCTAATAGTCACATGATCACATGTGGGTGAGTATCGCAGCTCTAAGGGACACCTGGTTCACTAGGAGAGCATCTTCTGCTCTGGGACTCACAGAAGACAGTGGGATGCTCAGGACTCAGACCTCACTAGAAAAATATCATCAGGAAATGATAGAGTCCAAGAGTTAGAGCCTCGTGCTCTTATTTTTAAAATGCCCTGAAGGCAAGCTTTGTATAGGGAGAGGTCACACACAGCATGTCAGTCACAGGAGGCCCTGGAGGAGACAGCAGCCCTCCCCCTCCAGCCAGCAGCATATCCTGGGGCAGAGAGAAATGCCGCACCCCCGTGGTCAGCAACAGTAGAGAAGCTCAGGGCGGGTCCCAGGACCAGCTGCTTCAGTATCTCCTGGGAACTTGTTAGAGATGCGACTTTCTGCTTCCCTTCCACCAGAAGTTCCAACTCGAAGACTCTGGGGGTGGGGCCCCGCCATCCACATTTACTATTTTTGTGGGAGATTGTGATACCGAGTTATGTTTGAGGACCACTGTTTTACGTCAAACGACAGAACTAGATCCGGCCTGCAAATGCATTCTTATTGACTGGAATAGCGTTTTTGTGTGTGGGATTTTTTTTTTAACTTGTTTTCATTGTTTCAAAATGAGTATTTTTTTTTTTAATATGAAAACTCACTTTTCTGGCTTTTCTTGAGGAAAAGTAGGAAGATCTAGCCACCGGGGCCTCTCGTACATACTTGGAAATGATTGTCTGGAGCTGAGGAGAGGCTGCGGCTCTTAGAAAGGTCACGAGCCCTCCTGGGAGAAGCGGCCCCTCATTACCTATCTCACTGGCCGCTGCAGTCTTTCCCATTCGGAGGCATTTGCGCCATTGGCCCGTGACCTACTTAATGTCTAGTGTCACCTCGAGCTGAATCTCAGTCACCGTGCATTTGCTGACCACTTAAATGATAGGATGGGCTCTCTGCCATCCTCATAACCTTCTTTTCTCCCTGACTCTTACCGTTCTTCCCCACCCATGCTCAACGCCCTCCACTTCTCGCTGGGATGGGGGACAACAGAAAGACCTGGTTAGCGCAACACCCGGAGCAATAGCCATGGGAGTCGGTGAATACCAGGAAGAAAGAAGTTTATGTGTTCAGCCTAACTAACCTCTGGAGAAAGTGAACTCAGTGTCACATTTGGAAAAGAAGGGACACTGTCCTTGTGTTGAGTCGCGCAGACTTTTCTGTCTATGGCTTTGGAGTCGTGAGAGGTGGGCAAGTTCATTCAGCAGCTGGGATGACCTGGACAGTTGACACTCATTGACTGTCTTCTCTGTGTCGGACACTGGGCGGGGCTCCTAGGACATAAAGCTGACGGGGATCCTTTCTCTTTCTCTTGGAGGGGGCTGGCAGGGTCAGCAGGTAAAGGTCAGCTACATTGTCAACCCCAAACACATAGTCCTAACCATCCCTGTGCTGGTGGCAGACACTCCACCCTTTATGTCATTCCTTCAGCTCCTTGCTGTGTCCCCTTTCCTTGAAGGTAAATACCCTACATGGAGGGGACCCATGAAATTCTTAACTCTACGGTGGACGGGGTCCACCATGATGCTTTCTTCCATTAGGTGAACTGGGTTATCAGGCAAGGGGCAGATTCTGGGGGAAGAAATTTTTAAAAATCGGGGAGTAAGGGGTGGGGTCAATAGAGCAGATGGCTGTGAGATGCTGGCAAAATATATTTGGCTTTTCTAGACAAGCTCTTATTTAAAAGTCAAGGCATTCTCAACTAAAGGAAGACTTCATTTCTGCACATTCAACTCTGAAGGCAGCTGGTGAGACATCCACCCACTGAGGTCTTACTCTCCACAGGGACCCAATGGCACCGACCTCAGTTTATCCTTTGATGTTTAAACAAGGACGGCGTCTGACTTGTGGTGGTGCTGTGGATAAAAGCGGTGACCTGGAATGTTGACATCACTGGTTCAAAACCCTGGGCTTGCCCAGTCAAGGCACATATGGGAGTTGATGCTTCCTGCTCCTCCCCCAACCTTCTTTCTTCTCTCCAGACGAATAAATAAAATCTTAAAAAAAAAAAAAGATGGCTTTGCTCTGTTCCAGCTCACTCTACTCACCAAGATGTCCATGACGCCCCAGGGAGGGGGTCCTTATTGTCACTTCTGAACTCCCCCCACTTGTCTTCTAGGGCCGCTTCCTCCCTGTGCCCTGTGCTGACCTCACTCCTTGCCCCCATGCCAGGCTTCCCTCCTGCTCCACCCTGAACCACACTCTGTGTGAGTAATGGACTCGATCCAATGGAGGCAGCAGAGGGCTCTCCATCACAAACAACACAAGACGGTATCAGCTATTCCTGATCTTAGCTACCCCGTCTTCGCCAGACCAGCCCCACACGTCCTCTTCTTACCCCCGTGTCTCGCCTCTCTCTGCTCACCCGACTCTCTCCCACCTCCAGACATTTCTGCCACCTTCTTTAGAGCAGAGCACTTGAGCTACCATCGAATTTCATTGTCTCCTTACCGACCAATCTCCGGGGCCTCTCCCTCCTTACCGGAAGTGGCCCATCGCAGTATCCCAAACACATATGTAAAAGGGATGCGGGCACCAACCAAAATATCTTGTTTCACCCCGCTACCACCATTTTACATTGGAAGGCTCTGAGGCACCAAGAAATTAAGCATTATGACCAAGACACACGGCTACTGTACCATCTGGGGAGACTTCCAAAGGGGGTACCTGCCCGCCCCCCCACAGAAGCTGGAGTTTGGGGGTTCTTGTCCTGCTTCTCCCTCTCCAGGAGCTGAAGCTCCTCTCTCCCCAGGCAGGACTCCCCCCTTTTAAAGCAAGGTCATGGAGGAAAGGTGGCCAGCGTTCTATTACCTGGCTCTGTGCGGGGAACAGCCATGGGTGTTGGGTAGCACCAAAGGGCTGCGCAGTCAGCAAGTTCCCTCTCTCCAGCGCTCGCCAGCCCAGCCCAGCTTCCCCGGTTTAACACACCGCCCGGCCCATTGTAGCTCACGGCTCAGAATCAATAAAGTCAAGGCAATTTCCTTAACATGCCATCAATAAGAGATTATGGGAGGGGGAGGGTTTTCCTTAGAAGCCTAATGCCTTACTAAAGTTCAAATGAGGCAATATATAGTAAAATAAATTCAATCTCTATTTTCACTCCTTGCAGTTTTAGTGGAGACTAAATGAAATGGAACCGTGTTGATCCTAACCCGTTCAATATATCTTCACTTCCTAAGGACCAAGGTCATTTTTACCTTCATGGAAAGGGAGGCAAAATATAAAATACTCGCCCATACTGAACAGAAATGCATTTGCTGGTTGTTGAGAGCCAGGTAGATGACTGATATATTATGTAATTTGTTTCATGGCATAGCTGAATGTGTTTTATAGATAGTGTTTAACCTTGCCAATTCTGCTCTGAGATAATCCTCCTTCTGAGGACAAAAATCATATATTTAACATAAGAGGAGAGGTTGGGAGAAGAAAAGCTGCATAATGTGTTCTGTACAACAGATACCCAGAAGTTGCTTACCCGGAAAGATGATTAGAGCGAGTTCACGGTGCTTTGCCTTATTAGCCAAACATCATGTTCATGCTAATCAAAAACGCGGTGATAACCACCGAGGTCACATGCGCTGTGCCATTGAACGGCGAACTGTATCTAGCGTCCTGGGCCAGGGTGGCATGTGGGCAAGGGCACAGACCCTAGATTGAGCTTCTGCTCTAGCACGAATGTGTTCTGTGACCTCAGGCGATTGACATAAACCCCTTCGAGCCTCAGTTTCCTTGTTTGTGGAATGGGCATTACACCCCATTCACTGGAGCAGATTATACTGGGTATTTATTCATCATCCATTTCCTTCTTCCTCCTTTTCCACAGCACCTTGACTTTGTTCAGGTTTTCTCAATCTCTAATTCCGTAGACGAAACGTGGTTCATCCTTCGCAATGCTTAGTAATCCCTGGCTGCGGCTGTCGGTCCAGGCAAGGCTGTGTGTTGCCAGTTGGTCCGAACAGATTGAAGGAGAGAGGTACTTTGACTTTCTTCTGGTGGATATGAACAAGGAAGCGCATTGTCCCAAGACAACTGGTTGGCATCTTTCAGCCACATGGGAAACTAGACCTGATGCGGAGGCAGTAATGAGAGTGAGCCTGGGTCCTTCGATAACCTCATTGATGGGGCTGTTTCTGGAGCGAGCCTTCTTTTGGTTTCCAGGTAGAAATTAATACTGTTTATTTAAAAATAAATGTATTCTTATTGTCAAAATTAAAATGTATTGTTAAAAATATTTTTTTCTGGCCCTGGCCGGTTGGCTCAGCGGTAGAGCATCGGCCTAGCGTGCAGGAGTCCCGGGTTCGATTCCCGGCCAGGGTACACAGGAGAAGCACCCATCTGCTTCTCCACCCCTCCCCCTCTCCTTCCTCTCTGTCTCTCTCTTCCCCTCCTGCAGCCAAGGCTCCACTGGAGCAAAGTTGGCCCGGGCTGGCTGGGGATGGCTCCGTGGCCTCTGCCTCAGGCGCTAGAGTGGCTCTGGTTGCAACAGAGCAACGCCCCAGATGGGCAGAGCATCACCCCCTGGTGGTGGGCATGCCGGATGGATCCCGTTCAGGCGCATGCGGGAATCTGTCTGACTGCCTCCCCGTTTCTAACTTCAGAAAAAAACAAACAAACAAAATATATATATATATTTTTCTGTTACAGTCAGTCTGAAGCATTCTAACTGATAAACGACCTTCTAGGAGTGTTGCAAGGATTAAGAGGACGTTTTCTATATAAGGTTGTCCAGCAGCAATGTCTGCGATGGTGGAAATGTTCCATGTCTGCACTGTCCGATCCAGTAGCCACGAGCCCCACGGCTGTTGAGTATTTGAAATGTGGCTAGAGTAACTAAAGAGCTGAAGTTTAAATTATATTGAATTTTAATTCATTAAAATTAGGAATTTAAATAGGCTCCATGTAGCAACTGTACTCTGTGGCACAGACCTATAAAGTCATCTAGCACAGCATCTGGAACCTAGTAAAGGTCAGTGAATGCCAACGTCTCTGCCAGTGTTCCCCTCCACGCCTCTCTGAAAACTCACTCAGACTCCGAGTTCCGGACAGGCAGCAACAAGGGCAGCAGGCATTAATATCGAAGGGAGAGACCGAAGGTGGACAGAGGACTGGGTCTGAGGGGCAGACCTGGACAGGTGTGCTGCAGAAACTGTGGGCACTCTGTCCCTAGCCGAGCTGCCCAGGGAAGCCAAGCCCCTGTGGTGGTGGAGGCCCACAGAAGCTGGTTCTTGCCAGTGTATGCTGTGGGACGGATTAGACGTTGACATACAGATGAGCACTAGCTTAATATACTGCTCACAAAAAATTAGGGAATATTTCTTTTTCTTTTCTTTTTTTTTTTTTTTGTATTTTTCTGAAGCTGGAAATGGGGAGAGACAGTCAGACAGACTCCTGCATGCGCCCGACCGGGATCCACCCGGCACGCCCACCAGGGGCTACGCTCTGCCCACCAGGGAGCGATGCTCTGCCCCTCCGGGATGTCGCTCTGCTGCGACCAGAGCCACTCTAGCGCCTGGGGCAGAGGCCAAGGAGCCATCCCCAGCGCCCGGGCCATCTTTGCTCCAATGGAGCCTTGGCTGCAGGAGGGGAAGAGAGAGACAGAGAGGAAGGAGGGGGGTGTGGAGAAGCAAATGGGCGCTTCTCCTATGTGCCCTGGCTGGGAATCGAATCCGGGTCCCCCGCACGCCAGGCCAACGCTCTACCACTGAGCCAACCGGCCAGGGCCAAATTAGGGAATATTTCAATACTTCATATTCATTTTGAAATACCCCTAATTTTTGTGAGCAGTGTACTTACCAGAACCCTGCCAGACAGTGACACAGCCCAGTGAGTATGATAAAGGTTTCCCAAAGTCCCCGATCTTTCCAAGGTCTGCGGTCTACAAAGCAGTCAAGCCTGAGTGTGGCGTGTTCCTTGCCTTTGACAGCCGTATCTTCTATCCTGGAAGATTATGTCACCTTACAGAATGGCCTTCCGAGGGACTCCTGGGCTGAAGGAGTTGGGCGCCTCCATTGGGCGACTGGGAGCAAGCCTTGTTTCCTATGAATTTTATACATTGAATCCCAACTCCCACCTTTATTTCTATCTCAACCCCCTCCTCCCCTCTACCACCAACTTGGCCACCACCTGGAAGCTATTTCACTGACAAAGGGAACTGTTCAAGTCCTTATAATCCAGGCCAATGAAATATCAATGCCCAGCATGGTAGGTGATGAATCTGTCAATTGTGCCAAGGCTGGAAATATGGCATGCCAAAGACTAGCTCAGTCCTACAGGCTCTGTAGGGGAAATATGCCACTATTGGTTCCTCAGTAGACAGGCATGTCGGATTTAGAATTATCTACATTTTTGGTTATTTATTCTTTTTAAAACTTTCTTTTAATTGAGATGTAACAATATAAAGCACACAAATCTTACGTGTAAAACTTAATGAATATTCACACACACACACACACACACACCATGCAACCCCACCTAGAATGAGGAATTCCAGGCCAACTCTTCTTGCAGAAGCAATCACTCTTCTGATTTCTATCACTATAGACTGGTTTTGCCCATCCAAGAACTCTGCATTAAATACAATCCTAGTTTCTCTCATTCCACCTTATGTCTGTGAGATGCGTCTAGATGGTTGCATGTAGCAGAGTGCATTCTTTCCCTTGCCTGTAGAGTTCCATTGTATTGAAGATACCATAGTTTATTTATCTATTCCACTGTTGCTGGATATTCGAGAGGTTTCCGTAATGGGCCATTATGAATAAAGCTACTACAGGCATTCTTGCACATGTGCTTTGGTGGACATATGGATTCACGTTAGTTGGGTTTACATCTAAGAGGGGAATTGCTGGGTTGAAGACTACGTACCATTAGCTTTAGTAGATACTGTCAAAGTTCTTTCAAGTGAGTATATTCATTTGTATCCCCGCTAGCAGTGGATGAAACTTTCAGTCTCCCCACGTCCTTACTAACACTCAGTAATGTCAGTCCTTTACATTTTAGTCGTTCTTGTGTCTTTGGTGATTCTGGTGGATGTATCTTATCAGATGTTGAAGCACAAAGTCAGAGATGGGCAAATGTGGCCTATAGGACAAATCCAGTGCACTGTTTTTGTATATAAAGTTCTACTGAAACACGGCCACGCTCAGTCATTTACTGCAGTTGATGGCTGCTCTTGCACTGACACAGCCTCGGTGAATAGCTGTACCAGGGACTGGATAAGCCACAAGGCCCAGATAAATGAGAATAGCTAGCCATTTATAGAAGAGGTTTGCCGAGCCCTGCTTAAAGGAAGTGGGTCATAGAAGTATGGTTTTAAAAAGCATGATAAACCTCTTATTGCTGCCTTCTTGGCTTTGTCTGCCAAGCTCAACTGCTCACCTGGTATACTTTGGTGCCCTGTCGCTGGGATGGTTACAGAATTCTGGCAAATTGATGCCCTCAAGTGTCAGGGCATTTGGACAGGGCATGTGGCAGTTGGAGCTAGCTCCCAGTCTGGTCTCTCCGATTACGAGTGGCCTCAATGGTTTGTCTCAGTGTATGGTATAAATACGACGCTCTCCTGTGAGCTCTCTGACTTGTAATAGGTTGGGACTCCCTAAGACAGCACTCCAGACCAGCTGTCTTTGTTTTCTCAAGCCTATTCCCCAACATTCTGGCTCCTAACTGTCTTGCTCATAGAAATCACAGATCCAGGGTTTTTTGTGTGTGTTTTTTTTCTCAAGTTCTCATTTGTCTTACTCTCTCTGTGGCATTGTACACTGTTTGCTGCCCTTTCTTTAAAACACTTGCTGGCCTTGCCTGTGTAATAATTATCATACTGATTAGCATTCATGGGCTTCCTCCCACTGGGCATAAAATTTACATACTGTGTCTTAACTGTTCAGCACAACAGCCAGACATAGTTGAGTATTGTCACCTCAGATTTACATTTGAGGAAACAGTTTGAGCAGGTCTCATCAGTTCCCAGCTAGTAAGTGGGAGATCAGGGATTCGAACCTTGGTGTACAGGACTTGACAGTCAGTGCTCCCCCAAGGGTCCAGGCCGCCTCTGACCCCATGACGCTGGTGCTTCTCCTCTGACCTTAAGGATCTCTCTTTTGTTCTTGACTTTTATTTCTTTTGCGGTCCCCTAATTCTCTTTCACTCAAGGCATAGGCCTTAATTTCTTTTCACCACAAACGCTTTCTCTCACGGTTTGGCTCATGGTTTCAGTTTTCACTTTGAGCCCAAATGCAAATTAATCTTGATTTTTCTGAGAGTGCTCTGGAGACTTTGCCCATGGTATCTCATTAAATCTTCAACAGAACCTTGAAGGTCAGTGCTGCACCCACTTCCCGGAGGAGGAAATGGAAGCTGAGAGGAGTTTGTTGACCTGGGCTGAAGGCCACTCAGTGGGAAGGCGAGGAGACAGGGCAGCAAATACAGCTCTGTTATGACCCCAGGGCCCGTGAGTGTCCAGGGCACGTCCACCACTTGAATGTCAGGTCAGAACAAGAAGTGTCTGCTTATAAATGTTAAGACCTTGAACAGCACAGCATGTCTAAAACCAAACTCATCTCTCACTCTTCCTGTTCCATGCTGGTTCTGCCTTAAAGATTCCCTATGTCCGAGGAAGAGTATTGTTCTCTTGAGCACCTAGGTTGAAGTCTGTAAGTCAACTTGGATTCCGGATTCTCCCTTCTGCCACCCAGACCCACCAGGCTATGACATCTCCTACACTCTCATTGTTCAGGTAGTTCTTTCTCTGCTCCCTGATAGCACGCCCAGCCATCTAGATCACAGCCCTGTTGTCTGAGTCCCCGGCTCTCCTGGGATGACCCCTCCTGCAGGCACTCAGTGCAATGTCGTCGTGCGATGTCACCACCCTGCTCTCATCTGTCTGCCTCTGTGTTAATCTGGCCTTGTGCATGTCCCATCAGGGCAGGTAGACTGTTCAGTAGCATCTGTCATGGTGGCCCTCAAACTCACCTGAGCCTCAGCATCAACTGCAGCCTTTTATTCTGTCAAGTGGATTCCTGCCTGGTACGTCTGACTCAGTGAACCTGAAGTAAGGCCGAGAATTGCGTTTTCCACACGTACCTTTGAGGTTGCAATGCAGGTGTTCTTCTACCTCACTCTGAGAAACACTGGTCTGCTCCAGACCTTTTTCCTCAGATGAGAGAGCTGCAGCTCAGAGGGAGGAAGCTGGGAGGACAGCCCCTGGAGACGAGCGTGCTCCTTCTGACACTCAGCCCTCATTTCTTGCTTCTCTTGCACCTTCCTCTCTGCCTCCTCCGATGCTTTCTTTGTACATATTGAGGGCCCAGTGATTGTAAAATGGATGGATGGATGGATGGATGGATGGACAGATGGACGGATGGACAGATGGCCAGATGGCCAGATGGATGGATGCATGGATGGATGGATAGATGGATGGGTGGATAGGTGGATGAATGGATGGATGGTTGAGTGGATGGATGGATGGACAGATGAACAGATGGATGGACAGATGGACGATGGACAGACGGACGAATGGCTGGCTGGCTGGCTGGATAGATGGATGAATGGATGGATGGATGAGTGGATGGATGGATGGATGGATGGATGGATGAATGGATAGATGGATGAATGGATGGATGGATGAGTGGATGGATGAATGAATTTCAAAGGCCTGTGTCCTAGTATTTCAAAGTTAATCTTTGGTTGAAAATTACGAGATGCCTGCGGAAGCCGCAGGAACTCTCCTTCCAGTAGGGTCTCCTGGGTACAGAGTGGTGAGGCTGAGGGCCAGCTTCCAAAGTACCTGACCAGCGTGCCTCAAAACTGTCAAGGCCACCAAACCCAGGGAAAGTCTCAGAAACTGTGACATCCTAGAGGAGCCTTAAGATAGCAACTAAGTGTAATGAGGTATCCCGGGGGGGGGGGGGGTCCTGGGACAGAAAAATGACATTAGGTAAAAGCTAAGGAATTCTGGACTTTACAAAAAAAAACAAACAGCCTGACCTGTGGTGGCGCAGTGGATAAAGCGTCGACCTGGAAATGCTGAGGTTGTCAGTTCAAAACCCTGGGCTTGCCTGGTCAAGGCACATATGGGAGTTGATGCTTCCAGCTCCTCTCCTCTTCTCTCTCTCTCTCTCTCTCTCTCTCTCTCTCTCTCTCCCCCTCTCTCTCTCCTCTCTATAAATGAATAAAAAAAAAAAGGAAAAAAAAAACCAAACAAAAAAAAACAAAAAACAAAAGCAGTAGAACAGGAATGTAAAGTGCCAGTGTTCTCTTCCCTTCAGTGCCCGGGGAAGGACACGGGTCACATCCTTCACGTCAATGTCTAGCCAGTTATGGCTCATGCCACGTGTGTTTATAAAAATAGATCCTAGCTCAATGTGTGCTCTGTTCTCTCCTGTTTTTTATTTTGGGGGGTGGGTGCCCTGAAGATCTGGCGGTTCTGAAGGTCTGGACAACACGGGTGGGTCACTGAGAGTGGGCGCTTTGGCACTGAGGACGAGCAGAAGGACAGCATAGTAATCGCCGTACAACCCAGTGCCCAGCCCAGCCCTGACATCTGTGGGCTGTGTGACCTTAGTGTGGGCCACTTTCCGTTCTCATAAGCTGAATGAGAGTGACAGAGCCCTCCTTGCAAAGCTACTGTGAACGTTCAGTAGCTGTAAAGCCAGGGGCGTAGCAGATACTCAATACTCTCCCTAAGACTCCCTGCTCAGGCACTAGAGTTTCAGGTTTGCTAAAGAAGATGACTTGGGAACCTCTCAGAACTTCTGCCTCAACTCCTTCTCCCAAGTTGGGCTCTGCGACATCCCTGTGGCACTGGAGGTGTCTGTCCCTTGAGCCTCGGGCGGTCGCGCCTGGCTGGGCAACCCCAGCCATAACTCAGACTTCTGGCTCGTTATAAATAAAACATTCATCTGCCCTGGTCCCAGATGTCATTTTTATTGGTGGCTAAAAATAAAAATAATAGCAATTTCCTAAACAGTAACAGCCTCAACCCAGCCAGCTTGCGTTCTTCCTCTGGGCCTGCTACGCAAAGCCATTCACGCCGCGTCCAGATTGCAAACCTCTGACCCGTCACCAGCTGGTCAGTGTCAGTGAGAGACTGGGGAGGGAACGCAGGCCAGCAGTCCGTGGAGGAGGAAGCTTCCAGCTGCCCAGCGGGCCATCTCAGCGTCTGGGATGCTTCCCCTCCCCGGCTGCCCCTTCAACATTGGTGCAGGGCCCTGGGGGGGGGGGAGGAGGAGAAGCGGAGGGGGGAATCAGGAAGGGGAGAGAGGAAGAGGAAGAGGAGAGAGAAGAGCCTGACAGCTTCTAGGTGACAGAGGGAGTTCTGGTAGATAAGTAAGCAACTCCTCCTACAAGAACCGTCTGTGTGGCTGATTAGATTTAGCATCACCCAGAATCATTCTCTGATACACTCCGCGGCACACAGGGGGAAGATTTACAAGTGCAATTCCCAGAGAAGCCGTGCCGGGGAGTTATGGCATCTCTGCACAGTGCAGTCGGGGAGGCCAGAAACGTCTCAGGGAATTTAAAACACTCCATAGATCTTCTGGACACCTCGATGGATCACTGTGGCCAGTAGCTATGCCAACACAGGCACGGAATGGGAGCAGGCTTGGGGTTGGCCGACCCCACTGGATGGAACAGGACTGGGTGGTCTCCGTCCCCACTCTAAAGGACTTGAGCTCCAGCTGGGATGTTGGGGACCTGCCTTGAGTAAACCCAATCTCAGACCGGGGTGCCTGGATTCCCCATGGCTGGCAGATGTTTTGACATTTTTAAATTACATAAGTAATACAGTATTTAAATGTGTTCTCCTTATAAAAAGAAAATTAAAGCAATACACATAATCAAATTCTGGTCCATGCATTACTTCTAAACTGCCCCACCCAAACCCAGGAAATAACTACTGTTACCATTTGAGTGAGCTTTCCCCAGAACTTCTCAGTGTACATCTGTCCTTTCCATGTATCATATATGAATGCATAAAAAATGTTTTTGTGAATATGTGTGACCTTCCTCCCTCCCTCCCTCCCTCCATCCATCCATCCCTCCCTCCCTTCCTTCCTTCCTTCCTTCCTTCCTTCCTTCCTTCCTTCCTTTTCTGTTGTTTCTTCATCTTTTAAAAAAGTCTTTATTTATTCAGGTATGTACTTGTTTTTTTATTTACATAAATGGTATTTTAGTGTACGCATTATCCTACAATTTGCCATTTTTGTTCATTAGTGGGCGTGTCTGCTTGGGGTCCTCTGGGAAGCTGACCATGGGCGCGGTTAGAAGTATAAGAGGTTCATTGTGGGGTGGGGGTGTGACCATCGTGGAGAGGGGAGGTGACTCCCGTGAAGGCTGACAGGGGAGGGGTCAGCCTGGGCAGGGGGAGCACAGAGGGCTGTGTCTCTGACAGTCTTGACCAGCCCCCTGGGGAGCCCAGAGCTGAGATTGCCCCTTACTGGGCAGAAATCTCGTGGCCTTTGAACCCACCACACTTGGTCATTGGCTGAGGGATGTCCTAACTCACATGCTGTCCTGAGCCCCCAGAACTCTGCAGCTGGAGGCTGTCAGCTCGGGCACTCCTTGTAGCCAAGTGGCAAGTCCTGTCTCGCAGGGAGGTCCGAGTGACACAGCTCCCCGGCTCCTCGTGGGTCTTGGAATCTCTCCACGTGGGGTCCATTTTCATTTTGTTGGAGAGGGCACCCTGGTGTGGGTGGATTACAGCCGACTTAGCCATTCTCCTGCTGATGGAACGCGTTGGTGTTGTGAACGGTGTGGCCACCTTTGAACAGGACTCCACCTCCAGCGGGAGCCAGTGAGGGCTTCCCCGGGTTAAACACGGAGAGCAGGAGCTGCAGGCTCCAAGGATGCTCATCGTTCATTCAGAGAGTCAGGCGAATCACCTGCTCCGGGGGTAGTACTGTACTGCACGGCGCCCTGCCCCTGCGGGAGAGGAGAGGAGAGCCTGTACTTCCCACACCACGGACAGATCTGGGGTTGACGCTGGGTCTTCGTCCCCGAGGTCGCCGACCTCCCCGTGCTGGGCCTCTGACCCTGTTTGTCCAGGCTTCGGCCCTGACCCCTGCGGCTGCCTCCTCAGAAGCTCCTTTTACCTAAGTCTCCGTCCTGGGTCTGCCTGGCTGGCCCCGGGCCATCTGAGGTGACAAATGTAGAATGTACGATGACAGACTCTGGAAATAACCAATGACCTTCAGCCCCACTCACAGTCACTCAAGGCGATGCTGGACAACCTGCCTAACCTCTCTTTGCGCCCCAGTCTCCCTGTCTGTACCGGGAGGACCGACCCCACAGAGCTGTGGAGAGGAAGGAAGTTAGCCCGTGGGAACGGCTAAGGACCCTGCCTGGTCCTCGGTAAAGCCGACTCGATAAAGACGAGCTGTCGTCATTGCGGCCCACCTGGCTTGCACCTTGGCCCCCTGACAATGATCGGGCCCGTCTTCTAGTCACGATGCTCATTTCCCACGCGTCCCGCCCTTTCAAGTGGGCTGCGCCAGCTCTGGACCCGTTCGTCTTGGTTTGGGAAACATGGTCACAGCCCCGTGCCCTCTGGGCTGGGCTGTGCCGGGCCGGGGGTTCCCCCTCTCTCCTGACACCAGCTCTCCTGCTCAGACCCTGTTCCAGCCTCCTAGACTTTGCCCCCTGTTCTGCCCTGCGGTGTGACATAGTAGGATGAACACAGAATTCTCAGGGCCTCCCCCCCACCTTTTTTTTTTCAAATATTGGTTTGTGTGGAGTATATTGATTTCAAAATGTAGTGAAGTCTTGGCAGTTCATAGCCTGACTATAACTTGTAAACCTTAGTTCCTTCATACAGAATATGCGGTTGGTGACGTGAGCTACCTCACCGGCTGTTGTGAGAATGAAAGGAGCTGACAGGAGCCCAGAACTCAGAGCTGTGCTCAGCCAGCGGGCCTAGTATCCTCAGACACGGGCACTCTTCACCTCCGTTCACTTGACTCTCTTGGTTGATGGAGGATTTGGCAAATCCAGGCTCTCTCTAACCAGATTGGATTTGTATTTAGTTGAGTTTGTTGTACAGTCACAGAGCCTGGTATAAAGAGATAGATATTTAGGTGTTTGGTTTTTTTTAATTCTTTATTTTAGAAATACATTTCAAAATAATTATAGGGCTGGTACAAGCAAAGACAAAGGACTATCACCGGCAGCAATAACTCTCCTTCCTACTCAAGTGGACCGACTTCGTCACGATGCCCATGTAGGTAGGAGCTTCCTGCTCTTCATGCGGGGAGTCACCTCACTGCAGAGAAATGTGACAGTGTCCCCATCTAAACAGCAAAACCCAGCTACCACCCACCATTACCTTTTGGGATCTTGGGCCCGGCAATGTCAAACTCAATTTTCAGAAAACAACAGAGTTGGGATTTTTATGTGAAACTTCTGAGTTTTATGGCTTTGCTGACTAATCCGAGTGAGCCTAGCCAACCCGTGTGTGCTTCTGCGTGGGGCGTTTCTGCACAACTTGTCCATAACTAGTCGTGTCCCCTGAGAGCAGATGGAGTCTCTCTCTCTCTCTCTGCAGCAGGTGGTGTAGCTTCATTGGTTGGTGACATTTAAGTGGCAATTATAGGTACTTTCAGAATCTGGGTGGCCTGCTTTCAATATTTCTTCTTTGGGCTCCCTGGTTTTATTTCTCTTGGGGTCCTGTTTGGCTTCTGTTAACTATGGCCTTTCTACACCCCTACCCCCACCTTTTCCACCAGGACGGGTGATCAAATGGGCCACCTGGCACACAACATTGGCTGAGTGGTTGCAAAGTTAGGAACCTGGGGACTCCTTTGTCCCAGCAAATCTATCAGTTTGTATTTTTTTCCCTCCTGGAATGAAATTAAAGCTATTTTTCAGCAACCTGTTTAACCAGATGGAGAGCAAGGCTTCTGTGGGACCACGAATCTCCCTCTGGTCCTCTTCTTTGTCTATAGAGGTTATATTTTCTATTTCTAAGGGCCTTATTTAACGGCTGCCAAAGTTCCTTTCTTTCTGGTTCTGTCTCTTGTTTATGGCTGGGCACATCTTATTGTTTCTCACTGAAAAGTGAAATATGTCCTGTGTGTACTTAGGCCTTCCACAGAACTCTGTGAGTGTATCCAGAGCTGTTGAGGACCCAGGGTCTTCAGCTTGGCAGGGGGCACCGGAGGCTGGAGGGAGCAGGTGCCTCAAGGGGCTGCTTGAGAAGACGTTGGCCATCCTGGTGGAGGCGGGGTCACTTCCCCCAGGGCCTCCACTCTGAACTATCATCTTGACCCACTTGGCCCCCTGGACACATGCAGGGGATGAAGAGCTATTGGAGGGTGATTTCCAAACTGGTGTTTTCTCAGGGGAAGGCATTCGTTAAATGACAGTATCAAAGACGGGTGAGCAGGTACAAGGAAGGGAGGGGGAAGGGCTCTCCCGGGAGATGCTGGCACCCTTCGCCCTCCTCGGCCCTCCGCCCAGGTGGGGGTGGCCCCTGGGAGATCCTCAGACTCCGAGGTTCCAGGAAGGACATGGGAGTCCAGGTCCAGAGCGGTTTCTGTCTATCAGCCTTCACCTTCACACATGTCAGGAACCAGAGTGGACCTTGTACCCTGCTGCTCAGGTCCCCGCAGGTCCTGTCTGTCACATCTGTGTGTCGCTCCTGGTTTTGGTGAATGTTTGCTTCCAAGAGCAACTAACTTCTGCTCTTCTCCAGAGGACCGTCCTCCAGCTGGGGGGGGGGGGGGCATTTGTTTACGAAGGGCTGGCGGGGCCAGAAAGCTCACACCCCCGAGGGCAGCCACACCCGGTGACTGCCCCAGCAGGAACAGGAGAGCCGAGCCACCCTGACTCCCGCAGGGTCACGTAACACACACTGCAGAGCTTCCCTGCGGGGTCAGGCTGAAGCCACCCTGGAGGGACTCCACCTGCAGTAGCCACCTTGCTTGACCTTCTCCCTTTCCCTGGCCTGTTTCCCTCCCTCTCCTGTGCTCTCACCTGGGAGCGTGCCTGAAGTCAGTGACGTGTCCCCGAGTCCCCGTCTCAGGTGGCCCTCTTGTCTCCCCCACAGGCCTCTGCACTTTCCCGGGGAGACCCCCTCCTCTCTTTGGCTCATCTTCAGTCACATCCTCACAAGGGTGACGGTCCCATCCACCAATGGCCTTTTGGGATCCAGGCAACCGTCTGCTTGGGCCTGCAGCCATTTTTCTCTCCTGGTTTATTTCAGGAAAGTACAACTCACCAGCCAACGTCTGACTTCTCAGGGACTTGGTTGCCTTGGAAACACGAAGCCAGAAGACGGAGGAGCCAATCAGGCCCAAGTTAAAGGGAGGGGGTACCTGGGGACCCGGGGGTGTTTCTTTGACGTTGGAGGAGCGGCTTCCTTCGGGCTTCTGCCAGGATGGCGCTCTGGCAGCCCCGTGCCCTTTCATGTGGCCACTGATGCTGATTAGGAATTTGGGGATGTGACTTTCAAGCCTTTGATTAATAGTTTTCTTGATGAATCCAAATTAAGGACTACGTACTAGCCCGTCTCCGCTGCTCCAAAGAGCGGACTAGAAAATGGCTTCCCCTTCAAGCTCTGCTCCTCTTGCCTTTTCTGTGGTTAGTTAGTGTCTCCTGCGCACTCCTGTCCGGGCCGGGCGGTGAGGGGGACGCACACTCCTGTCCGGTGTGGTGAGGGGGACGCACACTCCTGTCCGGTGTGGTGAGGGGGACGCACACTCCTGTCTGGGTGAGGGGGACGCACACTCCTGTCCAGTGTGGTGAGGGGGACGCACACTCCTGTCCGGTGTGGTGAGGGGGACGCACACTCCTGTCCGGTGTGGTGAGGGGGACGCACACTCCTGTCCGGTGTGGTGAGGGGGACGCACACTCCTGTCCGGGTGAGGGGGACGCACACTCCTGTCCGGTGTGGTGAGGGGGACGCACACTCCTGTCCGGGTGAGGGGGACGCACACTCCTGTCCGGGTGAGGGGGACGCACACTCCTGTCTGGGTGAGGGGGACGCACACTCCTGTCCGGTGTGGTGAGGGGGACGCACACTCCTGTCCGGTGTGGTGAGGGGGACGCACACTCCTGTCTGGGTGAGGGGGACGCACACTCCTGTCCGGGCCGGGCGGTGAGGGGACGCACACTCCTGTCCAGGGTGAGGGGGACGCACATTCCTGTCCGGGTGAGGGGGACGCACATTCCTGTCCGGGTGAGGGGACGCACACTCCTGTCCAGGGTGAGGGGGACGCACATTCCTGTCCGGGTGAGGGGGACGCACATTCCTGTCCAGGGTGAGGGGGACGCACACTCCTGTCCGGGTGAGGGGGACGCACACTCCTGTCCGGTGTGGTGAGGGGGACGCACACTCCTGTCCGGTGTGGTGAGGGGGACGCACACTCCTGTCCGGTGTGGTGAGGGGGACGCACACTCCTGTCCGGTGTGGTGAGGGGGACGCACACTCCTGTCCGGGTGAGGGGGACGCACACTCCTGTCTGGGTGAGGGGGACGCACACTCCTGTCCAGGGTGGTGAGGGGGACGCACACTCCTGTCCGGGTGGTGAGGGGGACGCACACTCCTGTCCGGGTGGTGAGGGGGACGCACACTCCTGTCTGGGTGAGGGGGACGCACACTCCTGTCCGGGTGGTGAGGGGGGTGCACACTCCTGTCCGGGTGGTGAGGGGGACGCACACTCCTGTCCGGGTGGTGAGGGGGACGCACACTCCTGTCCGGGTGGTGAGGGGGACGCACACTCCTGTCCGGGTGAGGGGGACGCACACTCCTGTCCGGTGTGGTGAGGGGGACGCACACTCCTGTCCGGTGTGGTGAGGGGGACGCACACTCCTGTCCGGTGTGGTGAGGGGGACGCACACTCCTGTCCGGGTGGTGAGGGGGACGCACACTCCTGTCCGGTGTGGTGAGGGGGACGCATACTCCTGTCTGGGTGAGGGGACGCACACTCCTGTCCGGGTGAGGGGGACGCACACTCCTGTCTGGGTGAGGGGGACGCACACTCCTGTCCGGGCCGGGCGGTGAGGGGGACGCACACTCCTGTCCGGGTGAGGGGGACGCACACTCCTGTCCGGGCCGGGCGGTGAGGGGGACGCACACTCCTGTCCGGGTGAGGGGGACGCACACTCCTGTCCGGGGTGGTGAGGGGGGCGCACACTCCTGTCCGGGCCGGGCGGTGAGGGGGACGCACACTCCTGTCCGGGTGAGGGGGACGCACACTCCTGTCTGGATGAGGGGACGCACACTCCTGTCCGGGTGAGGGGGACGCACACTCCTGTCCGGGCCGGGCGGTGAGGGGGACGCACACTCCTGTCCGGGTGAGGGGGACGCACACTCCTGTCCGGGCCGGGCGGCAAGGGGGACGGCAGAAGGGAAGGGAAGGGAAGGGAAGGAGACAGCACAGTTGGGCACCAAAGGCCTTTCCCGGCCCCCACAGACCGGCCCGGGCCCTCCGGTGTGCTCCCAGACGCCGACTGCACCGTTTCACACACCATTTTGTAATTACCTTTTACTTGTCTAGTTAATGAGGTTGAATGAAAACCTCTAGGTTGGAAGGGTTTGAAGTCACTGAATAACAACATTTAAAAGCAAATCATGGTGCCTTAATCAAGTGGTAAATTTGTACTCGCTGGCTTTACCCACTTGGCAACAGAAGAACAGCCCCAGGGTGAACATCAGAATATAATTTGCAGACGGAAGAAAATAGGTCACTTTTCATATTCACAGGCTGTATTTCTGAAATAAAAGAAGAGGCCAGGGCACAAGGTCTCAGAAGTAATTACGGGAACTATGGGAGGGCATGGTCATAAGGCCAGGACGGGTGGCCTTGTCCTTGAGCAAGTCAAGCCTAAGCGCACAGCCCCAGCCCTCTCCTGCCCCGGCCCTGGTTCCACCTCCACGTTTGTCAGGGGACCAGGGGGAAGGAGACGGGTCCCTCCGCACTGCTGCTGTCATCGTAGGCGTTCCTGGGTGGTCGTCCCAGCACCGCTCAGCTCTTTGACCCGTTCGGGTCTCATGACTTATATCCCCTGTGCTCCTCCACGCCTGTGACGCCTGCTGGATTGTATCAACCTGGGCTAGCTGGCCACCCCGTTTCCCCCTCCCTGAGCGCGGCCTCTGGTCCATCCCGGCCTCCTGACCCCCGATTCCCACCACATTCATTCTCTGCCTCCACACACTGTCCTTGTCGTGCGTCCCCTCTGGCTGGCCCTTATCTCAGAGGGTGTCCTGTCTCCTGTCACCCTCTCTTTGGACAGCCCCCTCCGCCTCCCTGCCCCCAACCCCCCCGCTGCTGTACTGCTCTGCAAGCTTCACCCAAGAACCAGAACCAGAACCAGACTTGGGTTAGAGCGGGAAAAGCAGATTTTATTTGGCAACTATTGCAATAGGAAAAAAAAAAAAAAAGAGCCTCCATGCAGAAATAGATTCAATTCTGAAAACAGTAGAAACCAATGGGGATGTTATCGCTGGGGAGGCAGGTTGGGAGGGCCGGTGGATGGAAACTCACCAGAGGAGAGATGGAGGGGAGGGGGCCTTCTTGCTGAACTGACCCAGCAGGATTCTTGTTCAAGGCAGGCTGGGGTGATCAGGTGAGCAGAGGGATGCTGGGGGCTGAGGAATTTGATCAGATATCGAGGGCGATCAGATATCAAGGGTGGAAGGATTCTCTCTAGCAGGGTTCTGAGCACGTTTTTCCGCTGAAACTGGGCTAGCAAGGATGGAAAGCAAGGAGGAGACCGAGCTCGGCAGAGCGCTAACAGGCACCTGACTCGTGCGGTCAGGGAGAGGGTCTTTGTCAAGCCTGTGTGCTGCCAGGGGGCAATCCCATGGCCTCCCACCTGTGCCCTCGGTGCCCGGCAGCACCTCGGTTCCGTCCCCGGTTCCATCTGCCCTGCCGCTGCAGCCGTCCCAAACCCATGCTCAGGTCTGGGGTACGCTCTCCCAGCTCGGAAGGAAGGGGGTACCTAGCTCAGGTCTGGGGTACGCTCTCCCAGCCTGGAAGGAAGGGGGTACCTAGCTCAGGTCTGGGGTACGCTCTCCCAGCCCGGAAGGAAGGAGGTGCCTAGCACGCGTTCCCCCGCCCCCTGCCCCATTGCTGCAAATCCCACTGCACCCTGTCTCCCCCTCCACCCTCACTTACTGCCTTGGTCCTGTCTCCTGTCGGGGGAATCAGGTCTAAGACTAGACATCACTTCTTCCAGGAAGTCTTCCTTGGATCCTCCTACACCTGCTGGTCAAGACTAGGTGAAGCGCCCCCATGGGTTTCTATACCACCCTGATTTTAACCCCTTCACACCACTCTCTGGTTATTGAGTAGCTGTTTATCCCCCCCCCCCCCTTTGAGGCTGTGAGCAAACTCGAGGACAGAAGCAGTGTTTTCCTTGTTCTCCTAGTACTCGGCGGAGCGCCTGACACATAGTGGGTGCTCGGAGCGCCTGACACATAGTGGGCGCTCAGTGCATGTTGTTGAATGCACGAATCCCTATTCTACACAAAATTAGTCCACTCGCCTGCATTCTGCGCCCTTCCTGCCTCCTTGTGCCACCAAGTGTTCCCTTCTCTGTGTGTGTCTTCAACATGCCTTCTCGTGGTGTTTTGCATTTGACTTGTTATTCTTGTCATCATTAATAATATCTTTATTATAGTGACTATGTATTGGGTAATCACTAT
This sequence comes from Saccopteryx leptura, assembly GCF_036850995.1. Classification (NCBI taxonomy): domain Eukaryota; kingdom Metazoa; phylum Chordata; class Mammalia; order Chiroptera; family Emballonuridae; genus Saccopteryx; species Saccopteryx leptura. The sequence goes on from NC_089512.1 coordinate 12,668,099, forward strand.
GTTCCAGGCACTGTGCTAAATACCTTAAATGCATGCTCGAGTTTAATCCTGATAACAGTCCTAGGAGAGTCTTTTATATTTAGTATAAATTAAGTCTCCTTTATCTACAGCAAAGCCCCGCTGCGGCGCTGTACGCCTCTCCGCCTAACGCCACGACGGCCACGTTCTTCCATTACGCCCACGCCGCATTTCTGAAGTGCCTTCCCCACCGGCTGTCTCCGCGTGCTGACCTCTCTCGCTCTTATCTCGCTGAAATTGAACCCTGTCTGACTGGAAGAGCTCCCACTGACATCACCAGTGACCTCCATGGAGCTAACACAGTGACTGCTTTCAGGCTTGATTGTCCCAGTTTCTCAGAAGCAGATGACACCGATGGCCCCTCCGTCCCTGTGACTCAGGTTTCCGCTGGCGCTGGTAGGTGTGTGCTCCCTGGGGCTCGGTTCCCCTTCTCTTTCTTCCTTGGGGCCCTGTCACCAGCATTCTCTGCCCCAGGCGCTCCCTCTGCCCCAGAATCATACGACCACGGCCTCTGTTTCCACCACTACGGCTCTTCCCTAGGGGCCAACTCCCTGTGCCGTCGGGTCTTTACCAGTCGCTGTCTCCATCCGAACCTGTCCCAACACCTGCTTCTCATCTGGCCTTCCGTGTCTCCAGCAGTGACATGGTCACCTGCCCTGTGGCCCAAGAAAAAGCGTCATCGAAATTTTTGACTCTTTCCTTTCTCTTCCACCTGCCATCTATCCGGTCACCGAATCACGGTGTTCGTCTCTCTGGGCTCCTCTTGTGTCTGCTCCTCTTCCCTCCTGTCTTCATGGAGATGCCCTCGCAATACTGAGCCAGGGGCCCCTGAGACTCAGCCGAGCTCTCCAGCACCTCTGAGTTTTTTTAAACAGTTATTTAAACTGCTTTTTAATAACTGTATATAAGGTGTACAGCTCGATGCTTTGATGTCTACATTGTGAAATCATCACCACAATCAAGCCACTTAACACATTTATTATCTCACATAGCTACATTTGTGTGTGTGTGTGTGTGTGTGTGTGTGTGTGTGTGTGTGTGATATAACACGTAGGATCTATTCTCTTAGCACATTTCATGTGTGTGGTACAGGATTGTCACCTGTGGTCGCCATGTCGTACATCTGATCTCCAGAACTTATTCATCTTGCATAACTGAAACTTTGTACCTCATGACCAACAACTCCCTGTTTCTACCACTCCGGCCCCTGGAATCACTATTCTATTCTCTGGTTCTAGGAGTCTTGACTAGTTTCTGTCTTACACATAATGAGATTGTACAGTACTTGTCTTTCTCTGTCTGGCTTATTTCACTTGGCACAATCCCGGGTCCATCTATGTTGTTACAGGAGACAAGATTTCCTCCTTTTAAAGGCTGAGTGATACTCTGCTGTACGTTTGCACCACATTTCCTTGACACGTTCATCCCTCAATGGATATGGAGGTTGCGTCTCTATCTTGGCTGTGGTCAATAATTCTGTAATGACCTTGGGGTTGATGGTGCAGATATTTCTTCAAGATCCCAATTTTAATTCCTTTGGTTAAATATTCAGAAGGGGAATGGCTGGATTACATGGTAGTTTGATTTCCAATTTTTTTCAAGAACCTCCATAATGGTTTTCATAATGACTGTAACAGTGCACGGCCTCCAACGGCGATCCTAGGACTCTCGTGTCTCCACATTCTCACCAACACTTACCTTGTCTTTTTAACACACCTGTTAGCCGTCCTAATGATACCTCATTATGGCTTTGATTTGCTTTTCCCTAGTGATTAGTGATGGTGAGCACCTTTTCATATACCTGTTAGCCATTTGTATGACCTCTTTGAAAAAAGAAAAAAAAAGTCTATTCAGGTCCTATGCTCATTTTTTAAATCATGTTGTTTGGTGTTTTGTTTGTTTATCTTTGCTATTGAGTTGTATGAGTCCCTTATGCATGACTCACCCCTTACCAGATAGATGGTTTGCAAATGCGTTCTCCCATTCCATAGGTTGCCCTTCCATTGGTCAGTGGTTCTCAGCTCTCAGCCTTTCCCCCGCCCTCTCTCTCCTCCTTCATTCCCACTTTGTGCGTGTTCCCTTCTAGAAGTTACCTTGTCACAAATACTAGAATATGTGTGTAGCCCCTACTGGACCGTGAGTATCCAGAGGCTGTGGATTTTGCCTTTCTATTTTTGTAACACCGGTGCCGGTGCAGGGTTTGGCATGGATAGGATGTAATTTTTTTATAAGTTTAGCTCCGTGCCCATCATTTCAATGCTGATCAACTCTTAGAATCATAGGCAGATGGCCTAATTCTAAAACTCAGTTGTAGGTAACGCCTTTGGCTTTACACCAAAGATACCAGCAAAAGGCATTCTGGTTGCCCCTTTCTCCCGCCTACTTTTGAGAACGGGCGTGAGCACTATGGGAAGTCAGGTGGAAGGTGTCTGGGGAGAAGAAAGGGCTGAACTGACACACCTGGTGGCCATTTCTGTATTTCCCCTCCCAGGCATCTTAAAACCTGCAGGTCTTTGGATCTGGCTGAGGAGTCTCCCCCGGCCATGCGGGAGGCCTCAGCGCTAACATCCGGCACTGATAGGCACCTTTTAATTTGAAAGCTCAGGTTTGGGGCCCCATTTCTTCCTCTTCCTTCAAAGAACTCCTGCTGCTGAGTTCTCTCAGGAAGGAGACTCCCAGCCACAGCATGTCAGTGACTGAGTGCAACCCTCTCACACCTGCAGGACCTGCTGGGAGGCCAAGTGCCCGGGCTGGAAGGAAAGTGATTCTCTGATTCCTCCGTGCTCTCCCGGCCTCCCCAAGGGACAGGATTCCGGAGAGCTAGCTGTTGGGCTCTGGATACAGAGGTGAGCATGAAAACTCCGTCTGTGCGCTGTGCTGGAGGGAACCTACCCAAGGACACTCTGTCGGGCCCGCGGGGGGACCTGTGTCCCTTTGGACAGGTTCCTTCTCCTTTGAGGAATGTTTCCTCATTGGCAACCAAGGCGAAACAAGGTGAGTTGGACCAGATGACTCCGAGGAGCCAAAATTCTGGACTCCGTGGTATGCGGGCAAGCTCTGAGAACCACAAGCTTGTTCAGACAGTTAGCAGAAAGGTAAATTACAGAGTGAGGCTCCTTCTTTCCCCTCACTTGAGAATGTCATGCCTGCAGATGGCCTGCTAACCACCTTGTGCGGGCACCACCACCACGGGAACAGGCCCAGGCTCGCCAGCCAGAGGCTGCAGGGCGAGTGTCCCAGCCCCTCCCCCCCCTGTCACCCTGCTGGCAGCAAGTACAGCCTGCAAAGCAGAACCACCTGCGTGACTTGAACTGTCTGTAGACTGACTCAGGCGGGAGTCCAGCCGAGACCAGACAACCACCCAGCCGACACTGCCTAAGTGAAGGGTCCTCACAATCATGAGCTTGATAAATGGCTGATGTTTTAAGTAAGCTACTAGGTCTGGGGATAACATGGTTGCTTTGCAGCAAATGTGGGCTGGTAGCATTTCTGCTCCCAATCTTCACACTGTTGCTCAGCAGACAAGGAGGCAGGAGAGGTGGACAAAGCACAAAGCAGCAGGAATGGAGCCAGGCTCGGGCTCGTAGGTCAGCCAGTTTGAGGGTTGGGGAAGGCGTGGAGGAGTGGACCGGCGGTCCCAATACATTCAGCGTCAGGTCGACACGGAGCCAACAGGCAGTGGCGGGGGTGCCTGCAAAACCCCGAGCCCACTCTCTTCCCTTTGGGAGCCCGTAAGGCAGCTCTTTTAGTCTTATTCTAGGCAGAAACAGCAAGCAGGTTTTTGTTTTTCAGCCGAAAAGAAACAACATTTGATTAGACAGCTGCCGAGTCTTAATCACAGGGGTGCCCAACTTGTGTAGTTTAGGGGCCATGTGGGAACAATGACAGAGAGAAGAAAAGTGTCTTGGCAGAGGACCTCCTCAGAGTCGCCAGCGCCTTCTAGCTCTGAAGGGCACCACGTGAAAAGTAGTCCTTTGCTCCGGCCCAGCCAAGGGACAGAATGTTAAATGTAAACAGCTGTTTGCTCCGAGACCAGACGGTCTGGTCTGGAAGGCTCCACGACCCGGGTGAGTCATGGACGTTTGATCTGAAAGGGCTCCGAGAGGTTGTCTTGTGACAAATCTCTGTCCCGCACTTGGATGTTTCATTTTATTTTTATAGTTATTGCTTGTACGGCACAAACAATACCTGGATACGTCCTCCTCGTAAAAATAATGCGGCAGCAACATCCCGTGCTCCTGAGACGGCAGCCCGACCCACCCTCGCCAAGGGAGCCGCCGTGGGCGCCGGCCCAGCACCCTCTCAGCAATTTACATCCTATAAAAATGAGCCAATCTTCCCGGACCCCCTGTTATGCTGCTGCATGATGGCATCCAGCTAAACGCAATGTTTTACAATTTGGTTTTCTCTCAGACCAGTGTGTTTTGGAGATCGTCCTGTATTAGTAGATAGAAGTCAAGTTCATGTTTTAGAAAGGCTGTAGAGCGTGCCGTTCTGTGGTTATCCGGGCTCTGCGACCGCCCCGTTATTGATGGGAAGTCTAGGGAGCTTTCTCTTCTCCGGCAATCTGTTCCCTCTGTTCCTCGTTGGGCTGAGAGTCTTATCAATCATTATGAAACTCAGAGCAAGAAACACTTCCGTGCCCGACTTCTTGAGCATATCCGAGTGTTTGTTTAGGGTAGATTCCTAGAAATGGAATTACGAGAGCAGTGGAAATAGGTATTTTTAAGGCTTCATATAATTTGCTTGAAAACCACCTCAACTTGGTGCCTGCTTTAGAGGGAAACTGTTCAACAAACAGCCTCTTGTTTTGTTTTCCAACTGAGCAGTGCTCTAGTCAGGTCTTGCCTCTTCTTCAATTATGTTCTAAAATTTATTTCTGTCCCCAGGAAATCACAACCCATAACATTCACATTTTCATGTTTCTTGGCAATTATGTTTTATATACTAGTCTTGTTTTCATGTATAAAAATCTCTTTGTATGGATTCCTGTCATTTTTTTTGTCATTAATATTATTTCTGTTGCATATATATATATATATATATATATTTTTTTTTTTTATCAGATTTGCCAGTGGTTTACCTGTTTGTTGGTCTTTGCAAAGAACAAGTTTAAGATGTATTGATTATTGTTTCTTTTGTTATCTGGCTTTTGAATTGCTGCTTTCATCATTAGTAAATTCTCCTACTTCTTTGAAATGATTCTATAGAGCTTTTATATAATTTTCTGATTAGTGTGTTAGTTCATTTATTTTCAAGAGTTTTAGTTTTCAAATATATGTGCTTAAAGTTGTAACTTTTTCCGTTGAGGACTAATTCGGATATATGGTATTATGATTTTTATTCACTTTTAAATAATAAAAATTTCCATTTTAACATTTTATTTCATCCAAAAATTATGTTTAACACAATTTTAATATTCGTAAGCAGGTAGATTCTTTCTGAGTATCCTTTCGATGCCGATTTCTAATCTTACGGCATCGTGGTCCGAGAACATAGTCTGTGTGATTACCGCTTTAGGGAAAAAAATGTGTTTTGATATTTTATTTGTGTGTGTATGTGTGTGAGCGGTTTAATATAAACTTTGGAAATTTTATGTGGGTTTGAAAAGAATGCTCTCTCATCAGGTTTGTTATTACGGCATTCAAATTTTCCATGTCTTTCAGGCTTTGCTTCTTTCATTTAGAAAAAAAAGAAAGAACTTACTTTTTCATCATTAAGTGTGGAATTAGCTATAGATTTTCATAGATGCTCTTCATCAAGTTGAGGAAGTTCCCTCTGTTCCTCGTTGGCTGAGAGTCTTAGCAATCATGGGCGCTGGATTCTGTCTCATGTTTTTTTTTGCATTTGTCTTTCTAGGAACTTTTCCATTTCATCTAAGTTGTCTCGTTTGCCGGCATAAGAATGTTCATAGTATTCCCTTATGTTTCCTTTTCATGTGAACAGCACCCCGGGCATGGAAGCCTTTGCCCTCTGCTCCAACAATGCCAACCCCCTTTCGGCAGGAGAGCAGCCGGCCTCTGGCCTGCCCACCCAGGTGGAGCCTCCAGGTAGCAGAGCGGAGGCTGGGGGGCTGCCAGGGGCCTCACGCTAAAATGCCGTGGACTCCGACTGTTTTTATAAGAACTTCCGATTTGTTGTATGCTTTGGTCAGTCTCATGAATCTTTAAATGGCTGTGCCTTAAAATTTCGTCTAGTTCTGTTGTGTCTTTTTGACGAAAGGATTTTTCACACGGATCCTTCAGCTGTTTCAGAAGTTCTCCCTCCCGGTCTCCACCATTTGCATGTATGGCCATAACTTCCACGGATCCACATGCATTCCTGCCATTTTGTTTTCGTTTTACGTTTACCGTACTTTACGTTTGCCGTACTTTACGTTTGCCGTATTTTACGTTTGCCGTATTTTACGTTTACCGTATTCTATGTTTACCGTATTTTACCTTTACTGTATTTGGTGTCCTCTTTCCCCCCAATTCTGCTTTTCAATGAATTGCATTTCCTTTGAACCTTTTTCTTCTTCATGATTTGAAAATTTGTATATTATTTTTCCTTTCCTAGTAGTTTCCCTTAGATTTTAAGTAAATACATTTAAACATATTTTCCTATCTCTATTGAAAGTCGATAAATGTTTTTATCTCCTCTCTCCAAATAAGAAATAACTTTGACATACTTTTATTGCTCTGGGCTCTCTGTCACCCCTCCCTCACCCCACGGCAGTACCCTCCTCCCGTGTTGAAATCATTTGGCACTATAATTTTAATTCGTATGCTTTTTATTAAGCAGTCAATGCCTTTTTAGCTAGCTGTGAGTTTCACCAATTTCTTCGTCTTCATTCTTTCTGCACTGTACCTGAGCCACCCACTCACACGAACACTTTTTTTAGTCTAGATTTTTATCATCCATAATAAATGACTCGTGACCTAAATCTCCATTTTAACTACCCAACCGTCTGCCCATCATCGCCTTTCCTTCTGTCTCATTCCTCGGGTTCTCTCACGGCAGAAAATATCTGACTCTGTGGAAACTTCCAGCTCTCTGCTCTTGCCTTCTGTCACCATCCGTCACTGCTGGTGTCCCTCTTTACCCACTTTACACAGACGACACTGGCGTGTACCCATTCCCTTGTAAGCACCCTGTGCCCCTCTGTCCCTCCATAATTACTCTCGGGAAACAACCTGGTGAAAACCCAGTTTTCTGCTGAACTCTATGTTTGTACCTAAGACGCTGAGTATTGCTGAAGCATACGAATTAAAGAGCTGGTTTGCTGATTAAAAAAAAAGAGTCAAGGATACACACTAACATTTTATTTATATCCATGAGACTGGAGGAAATTGCCAATAGAGTCTGGATAGAGAAGGGGGCCAAAGAGTCTGGATAGAGAAGAGGGCCAAAGTGTAGGTCAAATAAGTTTGTAAATATGATGTATATGTTTGCTCGCTTATAGTTTGCACTGGATGTAGGGGACAGGCTGAAAGCAAGCGGGGTCCTTATAACCTAAGGCTTAGTTTTAAGACTAAGCTTTTCCCATCCTTTTAATACTAAGATCTTCTCAACACTAAGCTTTTCCCCCACCCTTGACTGTTGCATGATGTGGGGGGGTGCACTCTCATAAGGAATCCCATTATGCCTCAGATAAGTGACTTTGTATCAGAGACTTCCTTATTTGTATATTGGCTTAAAGACTTTAATTTCTACACTATAAATTGGGGCAGACCGGGGGCTCTCTCGCTGGGTTCCTGAAATTAGCATTGCAGAGGAGAAGCAGCCAAGATGGCGGAGTGCTGAGGGAGAAGCCAGTTTGTGCAGTTTGTGCAGAGAGGAGGAGATGGGGAACAGAGGTGAATAAGGCTGGTGAGGTAGAAACCTTTGATTCTAGGAATACTCGGATGAGTCAGTGGCTTTGGGAGCCCTGAATGGAAAGGGAAATGTCCCACTGTGTGTATTTCTCTCCTGCCGGGTGTGAGCTAGGATTAAAGGTAATGGCCCACCAGTTCTTGGCTCCATTGTTTCATTACCATCTGTCTGAATCAAACCTGAACCTGCATGGGCCAGGCAGCTGTGATGGTGGCCGTGGCTAGCGGCTTTACACAAAGAAAATGACATTAAATCACTTCAAATTTAGGACCTTAGATTGGCTTTGGGCACTTGAACCTTCCAGACATTCTTTTACTTTTCCCCAACAGAGGGACTTTCCTCCCCTCTCCAACAGCCCTTTTACTGCTCTTCTTTCTTCAAGCCTCCAAGAGCCCCTCACCTCTTAATCTCAGCTAGGACCTTAATTCTAACTTCATCGAGAAAAACAGTTTAATTAGATGTGAATATCCTTTCAGTGCGCCATTTTGCCTGCATTGTGGGCCACGGTTATAATGGAAGACTTGTGTCCTAACTCCTAAATTATATCCGGTATCCGATCCCCTCTCCACTCATAGCTCACCTGCCGCAGTTACCCTCTTTCTCTCCTGCATTGTACCCTCCCCCTTTCAGCTAGGTCATCTCATACATACATATATACGTACCTTAACATCCCCCACCTTAAAGAAAGGAGAGGTCCACCTAGCCTCCACTTCCGCTTCTACCTCAGTCACTCTGGTCACATTTCGTTTCCGTCAATCCACCCTGACAGAGTTTATACTAGGTTGCCGGTGACCTACATGCTGTGGTAACTGAAGGTCAGTCTTCTGCCCCTATCTGACTTTTCAGTGGAATGTGATCCAGTCCGTTACTCCCTTCTTCTTTGAAACATTCCTCCATTGGATTCTGAGATAACACCCTCTGGTCTTCCTTCTACTCCACTGTCCGCCCTTTCTCAGTCCCCTTACCTGGCTGCTGCTTCTGTCCCAGCGCTCTAGATGTTGAAATGCCCAGGGCTCTTTCTTTGGCCCTCTTCTCTACTCAGGCTCTATTGGTGGTCTCCTCCAGTCTCACGGATCTGAATAAAATGTATGTGTCCTTGACTCCTTTCTTTTAATCAGCAGACTAGATCTTTGCTCTGAGTTTTAGACTCATATATTCAACCATCTACTCAACATCTCCACTTGCTTGTCTATTAGACATCTCTAACTTCACATGCCCCAAAATAACTAGTTACCTCCCACTCCCCAATCCTAGCCCCAGATGTCCCCTCTAAGTCATCCCCACAGCACTACATATGCTATCCTCCGTGTCATTTATGATGCCACAAACTTGGTTGATTTCAGTTTTTTGCTTTGTCTCACTCCCATCATGCAATTCATTAGCAGGTCTGGTTTGCTTCACCTCAGATTCACATCTTAGATTTTCCTACTTCCTTTGTGACTACACTGTCTTCATTTTAACTCAATATACCTTCATCTCTCCCTTGACAAGTTTTATAACCTCCTTAGTGATCTTACGATCTCCATTCTTGCCTTCATAACAGTCAGAGCAAAGCGCATACTGTGAAATATTTCAGACTCGCAGCAAAGTACAGAGAATAGAATAATTTCACATACCCATAATCCAACATAAGAAATAAATGTTATTGACATAGTTGAAGTCTCCAAGAGAACATCCCTGATTGTTTCTCCCCTCTAGAGGTTACTATTGTTTTCAATTTGGTTGTTGTTATTCCCACATACACGTGTGTGTGTGTGTGTGTGTGTGTGTGTGTGTGTGTGTGTGTGTATCCCTAAGCTATATGTAGTTTTGCTTTTGGCTTAGTGGTGTCTGTTACTTTCCTGAATAGTAGTGATTCCTTTTCCTCTGACTTCAAGATGTCTAGATCCAAATGTGAGACATTTTCATAAGGCCTGTTGATTGCATAGAGCTTGCTGACTCTCGTTCTGTGAACTGACCCACCCTCTGGCTGCTCTTGATTTTTCCCTTTGTCCCCACTTCTCACTGACATTATTTGCAATTATGTATATATTTATCCTCTTTCTGCTAATGAAGGGGGCCAGGGGCTGAGACGGGCTGAGGACTCCTGTTGGACTCCGGTGGAACTCAGTTGGACCCCTACTCTGAGGGATTCAGTGAAAGGAACGAGAAGGGATTGCTCTGCTCTGGTGTCTGAAGTGTTAAACCAGGGCCTGTGTGCCCAGGAAGTGAACACAGCGAACAGACGCAGACATCTGAGATACTGGGTGAGTCACTGCTGATACACTCCACTCTGATCTTCATATTGATTGTTAAGTGTGCACCTTATCTCTCAATAGTCTGAGATGGTGGCAGTCCTGTTTGAAAGGCAGGATTTCATAATACACACGAATACTTGCAAATCTGAACTTCGTATTCCAACCTGCTTTTCACCCTTAGCACGTCCATGGCTCCAGCTTGCCCTTGGGTCAGTGATGGACAGGAGTAGTGGGAAAATGGTCAAGTCCGTCACCTCAGCGATACGGTGCATCTCTCCTGTCCGCCCTGGGTCGGCCTGGGGCGCCTGCTCGGCCATTCCGGTGCCCACAACCAGCAGTACGAGGGAGTTAGGGCCCCATGGGGTGACCTGTGCCTGGTAGGGACAGAAGCCGGCCTTCTCTCCCTCTCTCCTTGGCTTTTCTCCGCACGCCCCTCCCTCCTATCCCTTGGGACCCTTCCCCACATGTGCGACTGAAGTGCAGCCCTGGTCCCCGGCTCTGCTTTGGGAAGTGAACTAGGCTAAGAGAGGCACCAGTGAGTTTTATTCGGGGCAATCTTTTCAGTGAGTGGGCTTCTCTTTCCTCTTCATTGAAATGAGAGGTCTTAGCTTGTTTTTGCCTTCCAGTTTTAACTGTCTGTAAAAAAAAAAAAAGAGGAAATTGTCAGGAATTTCAGGGAAACTCATCTTGCTCAGTAATTCCTTTATCAGCATTCAAGTGGTTTAACTACAGTTCAGAAAAGGATTCCATGGATTTTAATGCTTCTATTCCCCCTGTGTGTGTGAGACGATTCTGGTTTGTTGTTGTTTTGGGTTTTGTTATCTCTCTAACCCTTCAGACCTATCCAACAGTAGCAAGAAATAAAAAGTTACTGGGGAGCTTAGCAGTGCCAATGGTCAGTGGTCGACTCCCTCACGCCCCTCCTACCTTCCACGGTTACTGCCCCACCAGGGAAGCTCGAAATGGGGTTTGGTCTTTGTAAATGAAGGCAGCATTGCTGAGCCTCATGATCATGAGGGGCAGGGACAGAGGTGGTGTGCTGGTCATCAAACACTGGTTTCGGTCACATGGAGCAATGAAGGAATGAAGACGGTCCAGCAGCTGTCTGCTCAGAAATGTCACCTGGAGGGTCCAGACCTAGGAATATCAGACTGAGCTCATTTTAGGCAAGAGCAGAGTTCCATTCTGTTACAAACTTTAAGGTGGTTTAAGGTTGAGACAAAATATTTTGTAGTAATAAAGCATTTTGAAGCTTACGTATCGGTAGTTCTTGGTGTGAATAGCAGAAGTCGGGAGAAAGATGGGTCACGGCCGGACATTGGACTGTTTGCGCGCAGCTGGTGGGGGGCAGCCTCACAGTGCCAGCTTGTAGGGAGTGTGGGGGTCGGGCTGGTGACTGCCTGCACTAAGGTGTCCTTGCAGTTTTTAAGGGGAAGGGTCGTAAAGATGCCACCCACTGAAGGTTTTCATGAGCTTCTTTGTCCAGATTTCCAAATCCAGCCACTCCCTCAGTCCAGGCCACCTCACCTCTCCAGTAAATGACCTTCCGATCAGTCTTCATGCTCCCCTCCCGCTTTGTGCCCTGCCACCCCCGTCTTCTCCGCGATAGCACCAGTGGATCTTTAGAATGTAAGTCACGTCGAGCCTGTCTGCAGCTGAAGTCCCCCTGTGGAGTCTCAGCTGCATTGGAGTGAACCACAAGGTCCTACCCGATCAGCCCCTGGCTCTTCCAACCCCCTCCTGCCTCGCTCCCAGGCTCCCCTCTCTCTCTTCCTGGATTATTCAAAGAGCTGCCCCCCCCCCTCGCCTTGAAGACTTGGGGTGGGTGATATGCTCTGTTTCAGCCAGGTGTCCATGTGGCTGGAGCTTTCTCACTATTCATGTGCCGACTCAAACGCCTCCTCTTCACAAAGGCCTTCCCTGACCCCCGGAAGCCCTTGCATCATCTCACCTTGTTGAATCCTCTTTACAGCCTCATTACTATCTGAAACAAAAATCTTAATTATTTATTGACTTGTTTGTTTCCTCTCTTGGCCCAGTAGACTGTGTGCTGCAGGGGAGGCGGGGGCCTCTGGGTTGTGTTGACCATTGTGTCCTCAGCAGGAGGACCGGTCCTTGGGACTTCTGGAGAGCTCGATAAATATGGGTTGTATTGGCTGACTTCCAAATGTCCTCAGGGCTTGTCAGTTGTGCGCAGAGTTAGAGCACTCCCTGTGCTAGAGGGATGCGTAGCAGGAACCCAAAGAATGAAAATCTGGGTGATGTAGGAGCTATTGTCTGCAGCCCTGAGGAAGGCCCTTGAGCAGCGAGCAGCCAGGAAAACAGGAGGCCAAGTTCTTAGTTCGTGTCTGAGGCCCCCCACCTGGCAGGACCCTGACGACGGGCAGGGTCCTCCACCTCCCAGTCCCAGACACTTCCGGGGCAGTCCCTGGGAGGTTAGGAAGAGAAGGACAATCAGCCGGACATTGAGTTGCTTCCCAGAAGTCTCATGACCTCTTGGCCGGTCCCACCATCTCCTCTTGGGACTTGGGCGGAGCTGGCCTTGGGGTCACCTGTGAACCAGAATTTGTTGCAGCAGGAGCTGGGTAGCCCAGCTTTTAATTTGGATCAATGAGAGGACTGAGGTGATTGATGTCTAGGAAGTGGCACTTGAAGAGTGGGGCAGACACCCAGGTGTGCTAGTCTTTTCATCTTCACATCAAATGCTACCTGGTGAGTTCCAGGGCACCGGCTGGCTGTGGGCAGGGGGAGCAAAGGGTGGGCAGCTGCCTCTCCCAAGCAGAGACGGGGCCGTGTGCCGAGGACAGATCTGCTTTCTTGTTGGACAGCTGGCTGTAAATAACAGGCTGCAATTTCTGGGGAGGGGCAGGCAGGTGAGCGTCTCTTAGCAGATGAAAGAGCTGGGGCTGATCCTATACATAATGGCAATTTAATTATCATTCATTCATTTATTTATGTGTTAATTCAACCAGGAGCTATAGCCTTGCTCCCCAGAGGGCAGGCCCGGGCCAGCAGCATCCTCTGGGAGTTGGTCAGAAATGCCAGATCTCAGGCGCCCACCACAGGCCTGTTGAACCAGAACCGCTCCATTTTGATAAAGCTGCCAGGAGAGCCTCGGCAGTAGGCAAGCTGAAGGCCTGCTCTGTGGGCTCAGGGTGCCAGCCCTCTCCCGGGGAGGGCTCTGCGGGGAAGCTGAGCGGGTACATCTGGCGGGTACCACCCCCCTCCCACTGGGAGATGCTCAGGGGGGTGTCCAGGTGCTCCTGTTGCAGGTGTTACTTCTAAGAAGACACATTTCCCACCTGGTTTATTCCTTTGCAAAGTTCCTGAGACATCTGCCCACGTCCACAAGACGGGAACACAAATGACAACAGCACACAGCAGTGACAACACAGCAAGGGAGCAAGACATGACTGCCTTTTCCTGACAGGGTTGGAAGCGGAACCACAGGGACCCCAAGCCCCTTCTCCGGGGTCCTCTCCGCACCCCAGGAAACTCCCTGTGTCCTCCCACCAAGGGGAACCTCTCTCTCTGCGAGGATGAACCTGCCAGGAATCACTAACACCTCTGTGTGTTGTTGTTTTTTTTTACAGAGACAGAGAGAGAGAGAGAGAGATAGGGACAGACAGACAGGAACGCAGAGAGATGAGAAGCATCAATCTTCAGTTTTTCGTTGCAGCACTTAGTTGTTCATTGATTGCTTTCTCATATATGCCTTGACCATGGGGCTACAGCAGACCGAGTAACCCCTTGCTCGAGCCAGTGACCTTGGGTCCAAGCTGGTGAGCTTTTGCTCAAACCAGATGAGCCCGCACTCAAGCTGGCGACCGCGGGGTCTCGAACCTGGGTCCTCCGCATCCCAGTCCGACGCTCTATCCACTGCGCCACCACCTGGTCGGGCCACCTCTGTGTGAATTTAAATCAGTGAGCATTTGCATTTCTACACTCCCGATGACGGTCAGAGCTGTGCCAGAGCCTGCGGACGGGAGGGAGGGCACTCACCCCGGTCCAGCGAAGTAGTCATCTTAGTGTGCAGGTCGGCCTGGGAACGGTGCTCTCAGCATAGACACCTGAAAAGCACTTCACAGGTTAAAAAAATATCTCTCCTCATGCCCCTCTTTTGTAGGGAAAGAAACCGAAGTTCAGAGAGGCTGTGACTTGCCCAAAGTTGCACAGCCAGCATGTGTTAAAACTGAAATTTCGGCCCTGGCCGGTTGGCTCAGCGGTAGAGCGTCGGCCTAGCGTGCGGAGGACCCGGGTTCGATTCCCGGCCAGGGCACACAGGAGAAGCGCCCATTTGCTTCTCCACCCCTCCGCCGCGCTTTCCTCTCTGTCTCTCTCTTCCCCTCCCGCAGCCAAGGCTCCATTGGAGCAAAGATGGCCCGGGCGCTGGGGATGGCTCTGTGGCCTCTGCCTCAGGCGCTAGAGTGGCTCTGGTCGCAACATGGCGACGCCCAGGATGGGCAGAGCATCGCCCCCTGGTGGGCAGAGCGTCGCCCCATGGTGGGCGTGCCAGGTGGATCCTGGTCGGGCGCATGCGGGAGTCTGTCTGACTGTCTCTCCCTGTTTCCAGCTTCAGAAAAATGAAAAAAAAAACAAAAAAAAAAAAAACAAAAAAAAAAAAAACAAAAAACAAAAAAAAAAAAACTGAAATTTCAACCTACCTCTGCAACTAGAAAATGTATGCTCTTCATATACTGTTAGGCTGCTTCCCCAGTAGGAGCATTCTTGGTTATCCAAGAAACCTCAAATCCCCCATCTCTTTCCGTTTTCCATAAATTCATGCAAAGAAGTTGATTGAGCACCTTTATGCTTGTAGCTGGGGAGAGAGGGCAGTTAGAAGGATAACATGTTTGTCTGTCTATCTATCTATCTATCTATCTATCTATCTATCTATCTATCTATCTACCTACCAACCAACCAACCAACCAACCTACCTACCCATCCATTCATCCATCTATCTATCCATCCATCCAGTTGCTTCCTTTAATCTCAAGAAACTTACACACCAATACAGGAGAAAGGACATACCGAGAGAACGGTATCATGTCCCTGCCCCTTAAGTAGGAACCAAACTTCAGCACCCAATTTCTTGGCCCCACGAAGTCTGATTTCCTCCTGGGGATGACTGCTCTTTCTAGAGGCCCCTCTCTTGGGGCTCTTTACTGCCGGCCCTGGGATCTGGTGCACTCACAGCAGTCATCCTGTCCATGGCCATGTGGAACTAAGCCATGCTCTCACCGTCCAGAATAAAAAACAAACCCTCCTGCACTTGTGAGCTCAGCTGATGCACTGAAAACTGACCACGGAGCAGCTCTGGCATCGTGGGAACACGGCTGCTACCCATCCCGTCTCTCCACCCGTGCTTTTCCTCCCCTTTTAGGGTGAGTCCCCCTCCATCTCCTCACCATCCCCAAAGTTGTACAACCAAATGTCTCTTAGTGCTCAGGAGGAGAAAGGACTTTCTGTGAGCCATGAGGACTTTAGACTGCGGTTGCCATTTTATCTCTAAGTAAACCCTTTTATTGACACACAACATACATGCGGAGAGTGTGGACATCGGAAGCAGACTGTCCGATGAATTCTCACAAAAGTGAACGCAGCTGTGTAATCAGTGGCCAGACCAAGAAACGAAACAGAAGCGGCATCCCAGCCCCACCCCGCAATCCACGCGTCTAAGACAGTTGATAATTTAAATAGCACATTTTTCTTCCTCTTACAAACACGAGAGGAACGTGGGACGTGCCATGGAGGAGGAACAATATCCTATTGGAAAACGAGGAAAGAGGGCAGTTAGAAGGATAACATGTTTGTCTGTCTATCTATCTATCTATCTACCTACCTACCTACCTGGTCTGGGTCTGGGTCTGGAGCTGGGGCCCCATGAAGGGTCAGGCTGGCGTTGTAGATGTTTCCCAGTGGCTGTTGCAGCATTTTACACCTAGCTACCAAGACTCAGTGTTGCAAATGATAAAAACATCAACAAAACAAACATCAGATTTGTTTAACCAAAAAAATATAAAAAGCAACATAACGCCTTAGGTGTTGCTTGATCTAGGGTTCAAATGATGACTGAGGATAGTTCTTTCCCCCCTCTTGTTACTTTATCTCTGTCCGGGGAGTCATCACCGTGTAATCTGGCTTCCCCAAAGCAGACCCCGCGGCCAGGGTCTGAGTGTAATTTGGGAGATGCAGGAAGTTACCACCAACCACGGTGGCGGTGGCGGTGGCGGTGGCGGGGTGTAGGGAGCGGAGGCCCGGAAGGGAAGACAGCCGGACACGGTGCAGCATCAAGCCTGCTCTCACCTGCTCTCATGGCGGGGGCCTGCAGCTGGGTCCTGCTGTGAGCTCTGGGAAACCCCGCAGTGCTCGGGGCTTCAGTGTCACCCTGCTGGAGGGGCGAGGCGACTACCCCGCCAGCCAGCCTGGTGGAGGGCTGCCCCTCGGGAGTATTGATTCCATGGCACTTCCAGGGCCCCGCCCTCGGGGAGCCCAGCCTCCTAGATCTTTGAGGAAGCCCATAGGCAGAGAGGCAGTTGGGAGTGTCCAGTGTCCCTCAGTGGGTGGGGCACCGTGGATAATGGTGGGGTTCCAACTTCATCAACCTCACCTCCATTCTTAGGGGACTCTGTCTTCATTGACGGTCACGAGTGGCAACAGCATTTGCTGGGGCTGGAAGGGAGAGATCTCCCCACCCCAATACTGGGGTGAAATGCCTGATCCTGGTTTTCATTTCATCCAGATTGGGTCACCTGAATTAATCCTTGATGTCGGGAGAGGTGATGTCCTAGCAGAGAATCCCCGTGATGTTAGTTGTCTCGCAAAGGCAGGAAGAAGGGCAACTTCACAGTGGGAAATCAGGAGCCCCGTGGGGTGAGGGAGCTGTGCGGTGGGCCCCTGTGCCTGGTGTGGAAGCCAGAGAAGAGGTCGGACTGGAGACGTTTCCATAGTGCCTGCCATCTGGGTCTTCCCAAAGCAACCCCTGAGACAAGGACCTGGTGCAGGTGGTTTATTTGGGGGGTGGTCCCAGTAAACAAGGACAGGAGATGGGGAGTGAGACAGGGAGGGAAAGGAGATGATTCAGGGGGTGTCAAGGGGCAGGTCACCCCTGTGGCATGGACACGTGGGACTCAGTCCCGCTGGGACCCCTGGGATCCAGTGTAGAACATAGCTCAGAATGTCTCACCAAGGCCAGAGGAGACCGAAGTTCCTGTACACCAGCTCCCACCCCTCATTGGCTGAGAGACGTCCTGAGGCATTTCAGTCCTCAGTTCCTCCTGCCTGGCCTGCGCGTGGACTCAGTGGACTCAGCATGTGCCTGTGGCCAGAGGGTGCCCTCAGGCCGAGAGGCACAGGGGCCATCAGCAGTGTGGGTATCAGCTGGCTGCAGGACCCCTGCAGGGTGGGCGAGGGGCTGGGCTGGGACACAGCCACCCTCTGCTGCTGGGTCCTTCCTTCCCCCTGTCACTGTGGCAGAGCGCTGCTCCATCTCCTGACACCCTGCCCCTGAGTCAGCCTTTAAGTTCTCCACTTTCTGTTCCCAGGTGGCCGCAGAGCCCGCATCCCCTCTAATCCGACCATCTGCACCTCCACTTTGGCCCTGGGTGTGTGTGTTCTAGATGGAAAATGTAGTCCTTTGATAAACGACCACATTACAAAGAACCAAGGAAGACAGGCTCGGGGGTGGGGGAGCAGAGTGTCCGGTGTTAATCCCAAACTGTCCCCGAGAATGGCAGTGGCAGTTACATGGGCAGGAAGAAAATGATGCCACCGGGCCTCTATTTATTGGATTAATTAAACCAGTGATTCTCAAGCGGCCTGGAGGGTGTTTGGAAGTCCTGGGGAGCTTCTTTCAAACTGGGCACACTCCCCCCTCTGAATTGGACGGGTTCTCCTCTCTGCCTCCCCGGTGAGGAATCCCTGTGTGGACTCGGGGAAGTGACCGATGGGCAGGCCTTCTGAAGCAGGCCACGTGGAAGTGGGGGAGGCGGAGAACTGCTGTTTGGAAATATGACCCGGCATCCCCAGGTGCAGTCAAGGGGGAGGAGTTTGTGGAGCAAAGACCTGGGTTTGAATTCCGAACCAACTAGCCACTGAGCTTCCCTGCACCTCCGCCTCATCGTCTGCAAAATGGGGAAGGGAATGCGAGCTGCCCGGACCGTGTGGGAAGTAACAGGGTTTCCGGCACGCTGTGTCGATCGCACACTTACTCATTATTATCATTGTTTTGCAATCGACCCCCTGAGTGCAGCGCCCCTGCCCAGTGTGATGATGGAGTAGCGGCCTCCTGGACCGCTCTCTGTCACCCATGTTACTGAGGCTCCTGCCGGGCGCCTGGTCAGCATCTGCCTCATGGCTCCAGCCTGCTCCACTGTTGCCAAAGGGGTCCCTGAAGAGGGGGTCGGGGATGGCCCCCTCCTCTCCTGGTCACAGCTCTTGCACAGCTTACGAGAGGAGGGGCACCCTGGAGGCTGGGTCTGAGGTCCCGGAGGGCCACAGACATGTCTGCTTGTGAATCTTGCTTGAGACAGAGTGAGATTTAATAGGCAAGGCTTTGTTAAGGCAGGAAATGGAAGGTGACATCCTCCCTGGTAGAGACGGGGGAAGTGAGAGCCATGACTAGATCGCCTCCTCAGAGACATCACATCGTCCTGCCGCCCCACTCCTGGTCCCTCGGTGAATTTGAAGACACTTCCCCACCCTCTGAGCCCGACAGGGCGCACTGTCACCAAACAACCCCCAGTCTCATCCATTACCTGCCTTTGTCTGCACGACCATTTCTCCCTTTCTTGTATGCCTTTAATTAGTACTGAAATGGTTGCCCTCAAATATTCAACATGATATTTTTTTTAAAGTACAATAAACAAAGACAATAGCATGCACACACACACACACACACACACACACACACACACAACAGCACAGACAAAAGGAGTTCATTTGCATTCCTGAAAAGATGCTGATGGTTGTGTATCCTGCAAGAAGCCTGGGTAAATTGACAATTTACCCTCAACCCAGATGCAGACACAAATGCCGTCAGAGTGAAATGCCACTTGCTGCCATTTGGACGGGAGGAAGTGGGTGGAAATTCCCAGGAATTCCCTGGGCGACTCCTGCAGAGGCATCGCCTGGAGGAGACTGACCCCAAATATAGCAGGTGCAGCTGGCCCCAGGCTGGAGAAGCATTCCTCCGGCTGTTCTTCACCCCCGGCCAGGAGGGGCTCTGCTTGACGCCCTGCGCTCGCTCTCCTGCCTCCTGGATCAGCCTGACATCCTCTGAGCCTCTTTTCCCCCCTGAAAGCTCCATGTGGCAAAATGAAAAGGAAATTGCTGACCCCTCCACCTTCCCCTACTTGCTTCACCCAATGACAGCCAAGGACACATTTGTTAGCTCTTTTTCCATGACGGCTGCATACACACACACATTGTGCACACTGGAAACCCAAGCAGAAAGCGTCTGCAATGACAGCTGCCCAATTAAAGGCCCACCGGTGCAGGGCCTCCGAGAACGCCTGACGCACACGGGCTCTGCCCGGGCGACGGAGCTGCTGTAAACTAACCTCGTCAAGTATGTTCCGCCAGTCACTTCTAGTGCTGAGAGAATGGCACGGCATGACCCAGTGCGCGATCCTTGCCGGAACAAAGTGGGAACTGAACGAGGCAATAATTGTGCCGTATTAGTGGCATAGTACCCTATCTTGCATTTACATATAGATGTCTTTGCAGAACAGTTTGCAAGTGTTCTGCATTTAGGGACGCGCTGCAAGGGGTGTACACTCTTACTGGATCCTTCTGTTCTAGGGTTTGCTTAAAGGGGGAGAGAAAAATTGAACCATTCAATAGAAGGTGTTAGGAAAAAAATGATTTCACACTCCTACACCACATGGCACAGAGGTATAATCGGGGAGAATTAAGCAGTTAAACTAACAATAATAATATATTGGGATTAGGGTTAAAATACAGGATAGTTCCTTTTTTTAAAAAAAAGGCAATGTTGGGGTGAAGGCCTTCCTAAGGAAGAAACAAACTCCAACAAGCCAAATAAGTAGAACATTAAGAAATTTTACTTCATAAAAATGAAGAACTTCCGAACAACAATGCAAAATACAATACACAAAGTTAGAAGGTACCAAAACATATAATAGTTACGGATGGAAGAAATGCTTGCCATATATTTAATACAAAAGGGACTATTGCTAAAACACTTGCACATGTGTGCTCGTCTTATGTTATAATGGACACATGGGCAGGAGACGTGAATGGGCACTTCAGATGAAGATATACAAAAGGCCAAATATGTATGAAAAACACTCTAGACTGCAGTCAGAATCGAATAATGAAGGTGAGGAATCATTTGACACACATGGACCTGGGAAAATTAGAAAGATGGCTCTATCGGGGGAGGCTCCTAGTTGCCAACAAAATTCAGTTCGGAGAGTTTAAGCAGAAAAGCAAGGCCTGGGTCCCCAAGAAGGCTGGGGAGAGAGAATGCAGAGGCCGGGCTGGAATGACAGCAAGGCCCGCTACAGGGGCTAACCCGGCTAAGGTGCCCCGCTGTCCACACTGGAGCTGCATGTTGCATCTCGTGCCAGGGGTGTTTAGCACTGGCCTCCAGCCGCTCTGCCCCTGAAACTCCATAACCAACCTTGTTAAAGGAAGGATTCCAGGCCTCTCCGCACTGCCCACTTCTGAAGGGAAGACTTGAACGCACGTGTCTGATTGGTGGGGCCCGTGTCACATGCCAGCAGCTTAGCCATAAGGAGGCTGAGACAGCCACGTTTGACTTCCACAGTGGGGCGGGATGAAGACTCGTGATGTGTTCAGACACGGGAAGGGCAATCCAGAGCTGGCGAGGGTCTAAGCTTCCACGTTAAGGTACTAGGCAGAGCAGAGCACGGCAAACCCAGAGCAAGCAGAAGGAAAGAGATGATGAAGAGAAGAACCGGTATCAATGAAATTGAGACTAGAAAAACAAAAGAGCAAATCAATGAAACTAAAACTTGGTTCTTTGAAAAGGTCCATAAAACTGATAAACATCTGATCAGACCGACCAAGAAACAAACCCAGAAGGCATAACTTACAAATATCAGTACTAAAAGAGATGATACCGCTATACCCCTATAAGCATTCAAAGGATGCTAAGGAAATACTATGAGTAACTCTATACACATAAACATGAACAACTTAGATGAAATAGACAAATTCTTTGAAGACACAAGCTGCCAATGATCACTCAAGAGAGAAAGATAACCTAAATAAGTACTGTATCTTATAAAGAAACTGAATTAGTAAGTAAAAGCCTTTCAAAAAAGAAAAGAAAAGAAAAGAAAACTTCAGGCCTATATATCTTCACTGGTGAATGCTACCAAACACTTAAGATAGAAATTATATTAACTAGATAGAAATGTTTAGAGAATATATATAGAAGAAAGAACACTTCCCAAGTTATTTTATGAGACCAATATTATCCTGTTAGCAAACAAAGCCTTTACAAGAACAGATTATTATAGACCAATATCCCTCATGACCATGGAAACAAAAAATCCTCAGCTAAATGCTATTAAAATGAATTCAGCAACATAGGAAAAGGATAATACATTATGACTGAGTGGGATTTATCTCAGGAATGCAATTTTGGTTCAACATTTAAAAATCAATCACTGTGATTGGCCATGTCAACAGACGGAAGAAGAATAACCATGTGATAATCTCTATAGATGCAAGAAAAGCATTTAACAAAATTCAATATTGATTCGCAGACTAAAGCACTCCACAAACTACGAATTAACCTCAACCTGTTCAAAGACATTTGCAAAAACCTTCAGCTAATCTATACTTACTAGTAAAGACTGAGTATTTTCTCTCTGAGTTTGGATCGAGGTAAGCAGGTCTGCTGTTACCGCTCTTGGTCACTTCATCATTGTACGGGAGCTCCTAGCTGGGGTAATAGGCATCTATGTTGGAAAGGAGAGATAAGCTGTTTCTAATGGCAGATGACATACTTGTCTACACAGAATATTTAAAATAATCTAAAAAAAACAAACAAACCCAAAAACCCTACTAGAAGTAATAAGTGAGCTTAGCAACATTGTAGGATACGAGGTTAATATAAAAAAAAATCAATCACATGTCTGTATGCTAGCAGTGAATAACTGAAAATTGAAATTTTAAAAAGTATCATTTTAATAGCACCAAAAATATGGAATACTGAGGTAAGGGTACAAAATATGTTCAGAAGAGTTGTGTTGAAAACTACAAGACACTGTTAAGAGAAATAAAAGACGGCCTAAATAAATGAGATCTATCGTGTTCATGCACTGAGTGACTCAGTGTGGCTTAGATGTCAGTGACCTCCAAGTTGATCCACAGCTTCATTGCAATGCCAATCAAAATCCTAACAGAGGCCCTGGCCGGTTGGCTCAGCGGTAGAGCGTCGGCCTGGCGTGCGGGGGACCCGGGTTCGATTCCCGGCCAGGGCACATAGGAGAGGCGCCCATTTGCTTCTCCACCCCCCTCCCCTCCTTCCTCTCTGTCTCTCTCTTCCCCTCCCACAGCCGGGGCTCCATTGGAGCAAAGATGGCCCAGGCGCTGGGGATGGCTCCTTGGCCTCTGCCCCAGGCGCTAGAGTGGCTCTGGTTGCAGCAGAGCGATGCCCCAGAGGGGCAGAGCATTGCCCCCTGGTGGGCAGAGCGTCGCCCCTAGTGGGTGTGCCAGGTGGATCCCGGTGGGCGCATGCGGGAGTCTGTCTGACTGTCTCTCCCCGTTTCCAGCTTCAAAAAATAAATAAATAAAATAAATAAATTAAAATCCTAACAGGCTTTCTGAAAGACATGGACAAACTGATTCTAAAATGTATATAGAAAGGCAAAGGAACTAAAAAAGCTAAAATAATTTTGAAAATAAGACAAGTTTGGGAAACTCACACTACTGGATTTCAAGACTTATTATAAAGCTACAGTGATTAAGAGAGTGTGGTATGTGTGAAAGGGTAGACACAAAGATCAATGAAACAGAACAGGAAGCCCAGACGTAGACCCACACGTATATGCTTGATTGATCTTCAACAAAATTGCAAGAGCAATTTACTGGAATAAGGGTAGTGTTTTCAACAATTGGACATTTATATGCAAACCAGCAAACAAAAGACCTTGAGTCAGTTATAAATAGACAAAAGAATTGAACAGATGCTTTACCAGAGAAGATAAACAGATAGCAAATAAGAACATGAAAGGATGCTCACTATCATTCGTCATTAGGATATTGCATATTAAAATTACAAAATAGCCTTTATACACCAATCAGAAGGTCTAAAAATAAGAAGAAGGAGAATAAAGCCCTGGCCGGTTGGCTCAGTGGTAGAGCATCGGCCTGGCATGCAGGAGTCCCGGGTTCGATTCCTGGCCAGGGCACACAGGAGAAGTACCCATCTGCTTCTCCACCCCTCCCCCTCTCCTTCCTCTCTGTCTCTCTCTTCCCCTCCTGCAGCCAAGGCTCCATTGGAGCAAAGTTGGCCCAGGTGCTGAGGATGGCTCTATGGCCTCTGCCTCAGGTGCTAGAATGGCTCTGGTTGCAACAGAGCGACGCCCCAGATGGGTAGAGCATCGCCCCCTGGTGGGCATGCCAGGTGGATCCCGGTCGGGCGCATGCAGGAGTCTGTCTGACTGCCTCCCCATTTCCAACTTCAGAAAAATACAAAAAAAAAAAAAAAAAAAGGGAGGGGGGAAGAGGAGGAGGAAGAGAAAGAAGAGGAGGAAGAGAAGAAGTAATAGCATTAGTGCCAAGTGCTGATGAGGATGTGAAGTAACTGAAACTCCCATACATTTCTTGTGGAAATGCAAAACAATATAGCCACTTGGGAGAACAGTTTGGCTGTTTGTTATAAAGTGAAATACACTTAACCATATGACTCAGCCGGGCAATATCACTCATAGGTGCTTACCCAAGTGAAATGAAAGCTAGGTTGACCCAGAAACCTACACATGGGTGTTGATTCGTAAGCATCGACAACTAGAAAGAACACCCATGTTCTTCAATGGGCGAACAGAGAAACTGTGGTACTTCCAACTGAGCAATGAAAATAAAGGCACTACTGATACAGTAGTAACGGATGAATCTTATTTGAGGGCTGCTGGGAGTTGGTATGTAATAACCTTTTCCCGCAGAGGGCTAACTCCTAGGTGCCCTTTCTACATTGATGTCTAGAATTTTCCTCCTTGAGGAAATTATGTTGCCAGACATAGAGACTGACTGGCTTTGTTACACATTGGATATTTCCTCTTTTCTCTTCCCTGCTTGATCCTCCACTTCTTGGATTATGTCTCAGATAAAGCAGTTTTGCTTGAATCTGTCGTGGGGTACGATTGGGGGCAAACTGAACTAAGGCAGTTGGGTCTTCCTGGAAGAAAGATGGTGGCGACAGCAGCCTTACCTGACCTCCCGATGGGTGAGCATTAACCGTGGGACCAGAGAAAAGGAAAGGGAAGCTGTCCCTAAGCACACAGGGGACCCTGGAGGGTGGACAAGTAGGGGGTGGGCAAGATGTGCTGGAGGTGTGGGCTTGTGTCACTGGCATGGGAATTATTGCTGTTGTTCGATGTCCCCTCCCCCACTGTGCTTGAGCTGCCAGGCAGCGGGGACAGAAACACAGGCTGTGTTAGCGTTCCTCGCTGTCCCCTGCTTTAAATTAGACTGAGACAGCTGAACCGGTGGGACTACCGAAGGCACACTTTTCCCAAGTGCCATCAGTCACTGCTCAGACGTTCAAATTTCACAAATGGAATCTGTTACCCGTGGACTACTGCCGCTTAAGTGGGATATGAATAATTTGTGCCTCTACTACCGAAAAAGAGTTTTGAGAAATCACTGCTTATGTTGCGCATGTGAGAACATCCTGGGTCAATTCATCTTCTAAAGTTAACTGGTCAAAGCAGCTGCTCTTCCGCAACATCAAAGATGAAGCTTTCCTAATCCACAGTGGGCTGGCTCCAAAGACAAGACACACGTTTCAAGCCTAGCTGGGCTGCCTGGTTCAGATCTTTTTTTTTTTCCCTTCCATCAACAGCAACCATTGATGGATTGGTTAGAGCCAACTGGACTCATTATGGTGAACCATCCTGTCTGGAAGGTGAATCAAGGTCAAGAAAGTGCTTGAAGACACTTCTGAGATGCTGCAGGTGCCTCTCAGAGTGGAAGGCATAGTGGAGGTCAGCTAGTTCACACCAGATCAGATGTCACTGAGCCACTTGCCATGCTGGTCCTGTGCTACATTGGGCTGGCTTTTCTGGGGCACAGCCTACAGGATGGTCAATTAATGCCATTGATTGGGTTGATAGTATAAACTGTTGATAGACAGGTGCCTTTGTCGATGGGGGTGGGTGGCAAGCAATAAAACTTGTCTCAGCAGTTCAGTTTATCCATAAGCTATAGAAATTGCTTGTCTTCTTCTGAACCATGACTTTTAAGAGAACTCTGTATGACTATAGAGGACAATTTTTGTGATATGCTGACCCTAGGACTCAGCCAGGTGTTTGTACATCTGATAATACGCCAGGTGGTTTGGAATAGATCCTAACAGTTAGCATGACTTGGTCAAGAGACTTTGATGAGAAATCCATATAGATTTCTGCCAAATAAGTGCAAGGGAAGAATTTCTTGATATAAATCTCTCTTGATATAAATCAATACGTGCTTATCCATCTCTTCAGTTTGACAAGGAGTGTCAGCTCTTGTTAGCAATCATCCCAAGCAAATATTAGAATTATAAACCTTACTGGTGTGTATGACCTCTGTGTTGCATAAACCAAAACTTGCAGGAAGACTCAGACCTCTACAAAAGGCCATTCTGTAAGGTTTCTTGACACATTATTTTTTTTAACTTATAAACCGTATAATGCACACTTGTTTTAGAATTAAACTCTTCTTTCCATTTGTTTTAACAATGCTTAAATTTGGCACCATTAATTTTAGAATGACGCCTGAGATTCTGAAAAGCATTTATCACCATTTATGTAATGGTGAGGAAAAAAATATTTACATATTTTGTATTTATGTTTATATATATATTGATATATTTCTTTTTAGATATTAAAGTATTAAGAATAGAAAAAAAGAAAAGAAAGGTCATTCAGCAGCTGGGTCTGCTGAGACCGAGGGAAACAGATGGTTGCTCGATCCTAGTGACTCTCCTTTAAAAAATAACCTTCTGTTTCCCCATAAGTCCAAGTTCCTTTGCTTATAAAAATCTGGATACGATTTTATTCCTTGACCCTACCCAGCCTGGATGCGGGACAGGGTGAGGGGGCAGGTACCCAGTTGTAAAATTCAGATGGGCGTTGGGTGAGACAGAGACCTCAGGACCCCAGGCTGAGCCCACGTGGAGATGAGTCCACAGACCCCTGCTGTCAGCGGCTGACCTCATACAATGGATACAAGTGAAAGACTGAGGCAGGGAGCTCTTTGGTGGCCAGAGGACTCCTCACAGCAGATACCAGGCTATGGCTCAGCAGCAGGAATTCCAGCCCCACCTGCTGGGGCCGGGCTGCTGAAATGCTCTTTGTGATAAAGTCTGTTCATGGCTGGCCAGGGATATGCCTGGCATCTGGAATGATGTGCCTTCTCACATGAAGCCCAGGGATGGCCCAGATGCTCACAGGGCTGCATATAAAGCAAGGACAGCAGAGCGTGCTGCCCTCAGAACATTTCCCTGCCCCTCTCTTTTTTTTTTTTTTTTTTGTATTTTTCTGAAGTTGGAAACGGGGAGGCAGTCAGACTCCCGCATGTGCCCGAACCGGATCCACCTGGCACACCCACCGGGGGCGATGCTCTGCCCATCCGGGGTGTCACTCTGTCGCGACCAGAGCCACTCTAGCGCCTGGGGCAGAGGCCAAGGAGCCATCCCCAGCGCCCGGGCCATCTTTTGCTCCAATGGAGCCTTGACTGCGGGAGGGGAAGAGAGAGATAGAGAGGAAGGAGAGGGGGAGGGGTGGAGAAGAAGATGGGCACCTCTCCTGTGTGCCCTGGCTGGGAATCAAACCCGGGACTTCCGCACGCCAGGCCGACGCTCTACCACTGAGCCAACCAGCCAGGGCCCGGCCTCTGGTTTTCCTTTGGACTTCCAACACTCTGCTGCCTCAGGACCTGCCCACTTGCTGTCCCCTCTGCCTGGACTGCTTTTCCTCCAGACATTCCCTTGGCCTTCTCCCTCATTTCATTCCAGTTTTTGCCCAGATAAACTCAAGAAAGGTCTTTCCAGACCATTCTTACTAAAATAGCCCCTTTTTCTTTCTCTAGCCTCTTATCCTGCTTTTCTTCATAACATTTATCATTCCTTGATATTTTATCATCTATTTATTGTCCATTGTTGGTCTCCCCCTATAATGAAAGTATTATAGAAGTAGAACTACCTTTGCCATCGTATCTTCAATGTGTGGACCAGACTTGGTACAATGAGGTGCTCAAGAAATATTTGTTGAATGAATGAATGAACTGTTCCAGTGCCCATCACACGGAGTAAGTGGCAGTGATGTTTCCCGCCAGCCTCATGTGGCATGATCAGTACAGCTAATTAAGTGGGGTTGCCCGAGGTTGCCAGCGGTCCCTAAGAGAGGACTGCCGGCCTCCAGGACACTTGAATTGCTGAGTGTTGTGGAGAGACGCTTCCAGCTCGCAGCGAATCTCCCCACCGCATGGTTCTCTCCCCAGCAGGTTGTCCCTACCTCCTGTGGACAATGGCAGGCCCGAGTGACATAAGCACACCCAGACATCCCACCGGATCTGGAGACTGGCAAGCTTCTGGGCAAGCCACAACCTTGGGAACAGCCTGGAAACGGCATCCACAGGAGACAAAATTCTCTCGTTTGTGTTCTCAGTGAGATTGGAAGGGACTCTGCACGGAGGCACAGGGAGGAATCTGAGATCGGGACAGATTGCTTTCTGATGAAAAACATGAGTCCTTCAACTTAGAAATCTCTCCCGGACAGCACGGGTACATAGTAGGTAAGGCAGAAAGGCGACTCGCTGATTTTAAAGAGTGGTGTGATAAATTATCTGATTCTTCAGCAACTTAAAAAAGATTTCCTCTACGTGTAAAACGATTGAGATCATGAGCAAAAAGATAAGCGTCATGAAAAATTGATTGAGAAGTATAATAAAAGCCATTTCTCTGAGCTGAGAAGACTAGGATCTTTCAATTGAATGGGCTTACTAAGTATCAGAGAGACTAATACAAAGATTACACACTTAGAAATATCCAGGAAAATTTTCTAAAACTTTAAGAATAAGGAAACAAAAAAAAAATCTTACAAGTAACCAAGTAGATAAAACAATCAAGTTGACAATGTACTTCTTTTCTGCAACTCCTAACGATCAGAAGGAAACACAGTGATGTTACAGGTGGCAACGGAACAATTCTAGGACCGGGCAAAGGAAGAGGATGACCCAGACAGACAGGGTCCAGAAAGGATGCGACTCACCTGTCTTTCTCAATTCTGTTTTCTCAGAAAGTAGTCCAGTGGTCTTAGAAAGAAATCACAACAGAGGACTCAAGAATAAGGAAATGCAATAGGAAAAGAAATGTAGTGAGCACTAGTAGAGTTTAAAGTTAAATTATTGTCTAAGTGATTGATT
Source organism: Saccopteryx leptura (assembly GCF_036850995.1). Classification (NCBI taxonomy): domain Eukaryota; kingdom Metazoa; phylum Chordata; class Mammalia; order Chiroptera; family Emballonuridae; genus Saccopteryx; species Saccopteryx leptura. Next base: position 12,696,832 of record NC_089512.1, read on the forward strand.
AAATATTTAGATACAATATTAAATACAAATAAGTACATAGTTCATGTTATAGGGAGACTTAATGCAAGTATAAAAATCATGATGAAAAGAAAAAGATTGATAATTGAACAATATTATTAACTTGGATTCAAAAGCTAAGGTTATATAGCAAAAGCAAAACCCCAGAAACAAAAACCTTGGGCAGATGGAGGGAAAGCTAGAGGAGACAGGTGGGAAGGAAATGGAGGTGTGGTGGGTCTCCCACTCTCCGTGGAGATGGTCAGCAGGTCCATCCTTGATGCTGATAAAGGAATCTAGGACCACCTGTTCTTTGAAAATGTAAAGATAATCGTTAACCCAGTAAAAATAAAAATTACAACTTTTACATCACCTGGGTAAAAAGAGCAAATAAACAAAACATGTGGCCAAAGATAAGAAAAGAAGCAAAGAGCCATTTAAAAATAAACACCTCAAACAGATTGTATAAATGAAGATGAAAGCCTAGCTATGTCAGTCTTCACAACAGATGTGATAACGAATAAAAACAAAGATTCCCAGACCGGATCCAAATGTACATAATTTATAAGAGACCTATGTAAAACAATGACAGAGAAATTAAAATAATTTAGGAAGTCAATAAATGCATACAAAAAAATTGGCCCCCAGAACACAGGTGTCTCAGATTCCAGGATCAGAAACTGTAAGATGTGAGGAAATGCCATCAGTCATGTTTTCTACCCTGGTTGGAAGCATTCTGCAGTGAGAGAGAGAGAGAGAGAGAGAGAGAGCGCGAAAATGAGAGAGAAAGAGAGAGAAGAGAGGGGGAGGATGGTGTGCTGTTTATGACCATGAAGCCTGCCCTTCCCTGCTTTGGCTATTGGGCTACCCTAATGTCTTCCCAAAGAATCTCTCTTTTTATGTAAGTTGGTTCCAATAAGGTAACTTGCAGCCAAAAGAATGCTGATGATATATATAGCTCTTAATTCTAAAAGGTTACAGTCATGCCTCCTGTCTCTGCCAGAAGGCACCCCGACCTGAAACATCAGGGGCTCCAGGGAAAGGTAGAGGCGGGTGGCAGGGAGATGAGGCCAGACCAGCAGGGGACAAGGAGTCACATTTCCACTGCTCCTGCGGCACCTCACCTGCAGCTCCAAGGGCCCCAGCATCAGGAGCGAGGCCATTCAGTGTCACGTGCACGTGCAGGTGGCTCTTCTCATCCTAAAGAGAGGCCGGCACATGAGAAAGCAGCGATTTGGGACCAGTACTAAGCCAGACTTCTGAAGCCAGCTCTGCCACCTGCTAGTCATGTCTCCTGGGGGTGAGGTGCTTGGCCTCCCTGAATGTCACGTGCCCCCTGTGAAGTGGGAATAAGCATTTCCCCAACCAGAACCGTCAGGTGACTCCTATTCCGTGTGTCACCTTGAGCTTTGTTTGTGAACACCCCTCAGGTCTCTCCATGATTTGTTACAGCCTTTCCTTCCCTTTCTCTGTGGTATTGTTGGGTTATTAGACGTGGGCCCCCTCGGCATTCCCTGAGAAATTTGTCTTGTGGACACTCTTTGGCTCTTCCCAATTCTGGATGCCTAAACCCAGAGTCCAAGATCTCCCAACCTTGAAACCCCAAACTCAGCCAAGCAGAGTCCCCTGTGAGAGGGTTTCAGGCAGGAACAAGATCATCTTAATTTTCGAACGTGGGGCTTTGATGAACAATACATATAAAACACCTACTGCAAGGCAGATGTCCAAGGACCATCCCTTTCCTCCGCCTTGTCTCTCGGGGAAGGATCTGCACGAAATCCAAGTGAACTAAGTTGCCTCTCGCAGTCAGTCTCCAGCTCCACGTTACACGGCCAGGTGTGGTCTGCCCACTGCTCTTCTCAAACATCATGCTTGATGGGCGAGGTTGCGCGTGCCATTCGGGCTCTGCTAGAAGGAGGACTATTTTTAGTGGAAAAGAATTTAATCTCATTATCGCCAGCAGTCCCGTATAGGGCTGATGGCCCTGCCACAGGGTGCAGACCCTATCAACAAGATAAGGTGTGTTTTTCTGAGATGCAGGATTGCCACTGCAAAATTATTTTTAGGAAGCTACTTTAAAATAGCTCTGAGCATTGTGGAGGCAGCGCCTTCCTGAGCACCGCACTGAAGGCTCAGGACTCAAGATTTATGGAGTAGATTTTTTTGCCTCTAATTCCAGATTTTGTAATGACACAAAACATGTTGATAATAAATAGCAGCTGCAAGAAGCTTGAGAAGATGATCCAAATTCAATTCGCTCTTCGCCGTTTATCCAGGAAGAATCTTAAGAATCGTGTTCCTAGAGACGGGAGGAAACAATTACCACTTCTTTCCCCTCCCAGATACGTACGAGGCGACCGTTCTGTCGCATTCCTACTCACAAGCGGTTTCCTTTCGCTTCCTTGTTAACTAAGTGTCCTAATTTGGTTCGGGCAGCGAGTCGTGTATGCCCATCTTGGCAATCCCATCCTTTTTTGTTGGTGATTAGTCTAGGAGCGGGCATGAGAGCCAGGGCAGGCGAAGCAGATGGACGGGGACGTTTCCAGGGCCTTCCCGGGGGGAAATGTGAAAAGGCAGCCGCTCAGGAAGCCAGCTCTCTCCACCAGCTCCTCACTCCTCTCTTTGCAGCAGGGTGTGAGGATCTGACCCTTAAAGCTGCGCCATCTCTCTTGGCCACCAGAAGGCCACGCCTGGGGAAATGAGGCCAGCATGTGGAAGAGACAGAGTGGGCGCAGGGGGTGCTTTGGGACATTATAAAACGCTGGGGCAAACCGGAAAGTACCTCTGGATTTCTTTCTTTTTTTTTAATTATTTATTTATTTATTCATTTTAGAGGAGAGAGAGAGAGGAAGAAGGAGAGAGAGAAAGAAGTAGGGGAGGAGCAGGAAGCATCAACTCCCATATGTGCCTTGACTGGGCAAGCCCAGGGTTTTGAACCGGCAACCTCAGCGTTTCCAGGTCGATGCTTTATCCACTGCGCCACCACAGGTCAGGCTGGATTTCTTGATAATTAAAGAATGAAAGCCATAGTGGCTCAGACCATAGTAGGCTGGGCTTTTGCTGTTTGTGGCTCAAACCATCCTAAGGGATGCACATTCACTGTTTTATTCCACCAATATCTGTTTTTCTCATCTTCCTTAGTAGATAGCATCCCCTCCCCTCCATTTTCATCTGCGCACGTGACCACTTGGATTAATGCTCCATTTTTCAGCCTCCCTTAAAACGAAGTGTGCCCATGTGACCAGTGAGATGGTGACAGGTATGTTAGGTGGCAGCTGCTGGGAACCGTAAGGACATCACATACATTTTGTACCTTTTACTTCATTCTTTCTTTAAAACCTCAGATACCTGAAAGGAAGACGTGATGGCTGGAGAACTTCCACCACCGTCTTGGACTGTGAAGTTGAAGGTCTCATCCTAGGCAGAGTGGCAAAGCGAGAGAACCTGAGTCCTTGAGTCCTTGGGAGGGAAGAATATGAGAGACAGATCAGCTGTGATGATGTTGAAGCCGTTACTGTTTTGGTTGTCTGTGTTAAGGTAGCTGAGTTTGATTGTCAGTCGAGGAACCGAATGAACAGCCGCTGTGGGGAAGACCCGTAAGCACTGTAGCTGTCAGACTGGGGAGGGGGGCTACAGCAGCCCTCTAGCTTCTAGACAAAAGAGAAGGAATTGACAGTAAGTCACAGCTACTCCACTCTGCTGTTGTCGTGTAAAAGCAGCCTTAGATAATACGTAGACCAGTGGGTGTGGCTGTGTGTCAATAAAACTTTATTTATAAAAACAGGTGGTGGGCGAAATCGGGCCTATGGACCAGGTGGTTGTTGATGCCAACCGCTGTGTTAGGTGCGCATTTATCATCTGCAGTGTGCTTGACAAGCGTCCGGATGTCAAAACACTGTCTCTCATCATTCTAGTGAGAACCCTGAAAGTCTCAAGGATGAGGTCACCGACGCTTGGAGATTGTACGCAGCATGGGTGTGGCTCACAGCCAATAATTGTGCAGGGCTGTGGACATCAGCCTGCACCTCTAAAACCCGTGCTCACTTGTGTTAGTCATTCTTATATGATTTTCTGCGAATGGAACTTCTCTTCCAACAACTGTGTGTGTGTGTTCCCCGTGAAACTGTCAGCAAGTGTACCTGACCACAGTTCAGACGCTCCCCAAGGGCCAGGAGAGAAGCACACGCCAGCAAAGCCCGTGGAGCGAGGTGCGAACACAAACATTGTCTCATTTCGCACATTTCCTGCAGACAGACCAGCCAACTTGAAACTGTGGGTGGGAAAGGAAGAGAGAGACAATGGAAGGAAAAAAGAGAGCCAGGAGGCGCTGAGGAATTCCACAGCAGAATAGCCTAATTATAGTGTCTCCTCTTCTGGGCCTGAGAACCCAGTGCGCAGGAAGTTAGAAATACCAGGCCTACCAGCAGGGACCTACCATGTGCTGACCCATGTATTAAGGCCTTTATTTCTCTGATCGTATTAATCCCCATGAAGTTGATATCAGGAACCCTTTCTTAGTGGCACCAGAAGCTCAGAGAGTTGAGTAGGTGGCACCAGGCCAGCCAGCCAGGGAAGGGCAAAGCTGGGATTTAAAACGACATCTCATGGCTCCATGGCCTCTGCCTCAGGCGCTAGAGTGGCTCTGGTTGCAACAGAACAACGCCCCAGATGGTCAAAGCATTGCCCCCTGGTGGGCATGCCGCGCATGTGGGGAGTCTGTCTGACTGCCTCCCCGTTTCCAGCTTCAGAAAAAAAAAAAAGAAAGGACATCTCTGTCCGAAGCCCAAGCCCTCTCCTTGGCCCCATGGCTTTTGAGAGTCACTCTAGAGGCGGAGGAGCAAAGGGGCTTCCCTGGGAATGGTTCATCCCACCGGTTAGTCCTCAGCACTCAGAGTCTGAGCGTCTCCAAGTCCAACCGCTCCTTTCCTTCTGGGCAGAGCAGCTGAGTGTTCAGGAAGGGGGCGGGCACTGGCCTCGAAGCGGGGGTGCCGCATGGACCCCAGCTCTTCCACAAAGTACCATGTGAAGGAGCTTCAACTCTTGGACCTCAAGCCTCCTTCTGCAAAAATGAGAATAATAAAGACCTCCCTCAGCAGGTCGTTGTGGGGGTGAAACAAGAACATGCACACCAACGCTCCACCTGGTATTTACTCCCATGTGGGAGGTAATAGTTGCTGGTTGAAACTTAAAATATATTGAATGCCAGTGAACGTGGGGGAGGCAGTGTGGCGAAGTGGCTACAGGACCGAACAGATGTCCTGGGCTGCCGGCTCCTCACATCTGCCTGGGGAAAGCCACTCCGGCCACCAAGCCACCACGCCTTTGTTGTCCTCTTTGTAAAATGGGAGAAATACTAGGAACTCCATCCTAGGGCTCTACAGAGGACCGGAGAAAACAGGTCAAAAACTGTTCCCAACAAATTGCACACGGCCCATAAATGTAATTATTATTGAGTTGTGAGTATGGTTATTATATAAGGGTTTATCTATTGAATTGATCACGGAGAAGAGGACAGAAGAGGAAAGAGGGGAAGGGAAAGGAAGGCCTGAAGAGAAGGGATGTGGCTCATGGTCCAGGGGAGGGACCTGTGTGGCTTCTCTGTGTGTGTCCTGACAGCGTCCCTGTCCCGACATAGCATTCAGTTGTGTGGGCTGTTCAGAGCCAATGGTGGATTGGGTGGAATCAGAGATTTGAGGAGACAGGGAGTCCAGAGGATCTCTTAAGAGAACTAATAGCAAATTAATTTACTCTTTTTTAAAATGTATTTGTTTATTCAATCAGCAACGACGACTCGTGACTATTTTATTAGACACCAGGCACTGGGACGGGCTTCCAGGTTATGAGGTAAACAGAACAGACATGATCTCTGTCCTCCCAAAGCTTCCAGCCCAGCCGGAGGACCAAACGTCAGAGGACTGAACCACACGAGCACATAACAGCAGAGCATGGTGTGGGCTTGCTCAGGAAGCAGCGGGGTTCTGAGAGAAAAACCGAAGGACCTCCTGATTGGATGGTCCGGAAAGGTGTCTGCGAAGTGTCGGGTAGCACTGAACCTGAGCCCGAGTGGGTGAGAAGGAAACGGCCGTTGCAAAGGCAGGGACGAGGGAGGAAGTCCCAGCAGGGGGAGCACAGGGTGCCAAGACCCCAGGGCGAGAAAAGGTCGGTTCCTCGGGGGGACTGGGGCTGGAGTGTGCAGAGAAGGGCTATGAGGCAGAGCTGGTGGCGTTGCCAATGCCGCCAGGGTTGGGGTTCTATGCTGAAACCGCTGGAAGGTGTCGAGCCCGGGATTGATGGTCTGGCTTGTGCTCTGGCGAAGTCACTCCGGCCGTTCCGGGATGGCAGGGGATGGATAAGTGGAAGGCCACGAAGGCTGTATTTCAATAAGCTGTGCACGAGAGGACATAAGGGTGGACTGAATGTAGGAGAGGGGAGGAAAAAGAAACGTGAGGACAGTGACCAAAGTCTGGCTTGAGCCACTGGTATGAGAGGAATGGGATCCAAGTTCCATTCTACAAAAAAAAAAAATCAGTTTGAAATTTCTGTGATATATCCAAGAGTGTGATATCAATGAATCATTACTAGATTTGGAAATATACATTTCCATTTCCAAATCTGGGCTGGAAATAGACATTTGTAAGTTGTTGATATTTGCATAATATTTAAAACCATGGGCTGGCTTGATGTCCCAGCCTCCACCTGGCGCTCCACGCTGAGGCTCTCTGTCCTGTGCTGACTGACCCCGAACCTTGATTCCGCTGCCCGGCTGCCCCCCGGCGTGCCAGCGCGCTGCCCCTGCAGTGGCCTGCCCCGGCAGGCTGGGCCTCGGAGCACGCCCAACCCCCTCTCCTCCGCGACAATCCAGCCCGCGCAGGGCGGTCCAGCAAAGCTGGCTCCGGAGCCCTGAGCTCTGAGGCCGTTCTTCCCTGGAAGGAGAGGCCAGGGAGGGGACAGGCGAGACTGGCTGAGCGCCCAGTGCAGCACGTGGAGCTCAGGAGCGATGTCTGCTCGTCCCCCCTGGCTCTAGATGCTTCTATCTCTGGTTCTCATCTCTTCCCAGCTCTGGAAGAGCCCTCATCACCATCGCTGAGCCCCACCCCCCTCCCCCCCAGTTTAGCATTGTGTGTTCAGCGACCTCTAAGCAACACTCAGCTTGATCTCTCTAACTTCATCTAAACGGTCACCTAAAATGTTCACTCCCTTTTTATTTTTTGCTAGATGTTAATACAACAGAGTTGTCAGAACGAGGCTCTCCTCTCAGAGGCGCAGCTGGTGTTTCTCCACATCTTATCTGCCCGGGAGACAGAGGTGGGTAAGGCAGGCTGCGAGCGAGCTGGTGGGACTGTGCAGCTGGAAACAGCGCTTGGCTTGGGCCCAGACAGATCACGTTCAGGGCCAGCATCTACCTGGTGTTAGCTGTGTGAATGAGGGCATGTCACTCAACCTCTCTGCGTCTCAGTTTCTGCAACTGTAGATAATGATATTTCCAGGATTGTTATTAGATTATGGGGAATGTGGGGAGAGTGCTTTGTACACTGTAAATAGAATTACAAACGTAATATGTTATTTCCTGTGCACAACACCCCGTAATTTGTGTAATTAGCATCTCTAACACTTCTGCTTGGCCCAGTTGCATTAGGTGATAAACACGCCGAGGGCTGGATCCGTAAGCCCAGGCGGCTGCTAGGAGCCATGAGTGGGCCCAGGGTGGTGGCAGCTTCTTGCCTTCAAAGATGCCTCATGTCTTTGTGCTTTTGCTCATTCACGGAGAAGCAGCCACCTGTTCTTTTCCTTTGTCTGGTTTCACCTGCTAATAATGTCCATCAGGGCATATTCTGTGCAATGGGCACATACGAGGGTTGTCAAGATGTCCAAGGGCAGAGAGAAGATGCAGGGAGATGAGGAGGGAAAGAAAAGCCACCGTTTATAAAAGTGCAAGTGCTCACATCTTTACCCAATGAAATAAATAAGAAAAACAGCCCCCGTTAAGTGGCCACAACCCCAGGGCTTTGAGGTCTGTTCTCGATCGCTACCCGGGCAGGGTTTTCACACCGACGCTGCATCAGCTACATCCACCATGCACCGTGCAGCCCGTGAGTCTGTGTGCCCTCTGGCCTGCAAGGGCTGCCAGGGCCTCCTCCGTGGGCTCTGTTTCTCTGGCTTTTCTCAGCCATTCCCTGTTCACCTCTGTCCCGGGCTGTGTGGAGGCCAGACTCATAGGAAACCACAGCCAAGTCACCTGGTGGGCTGAGTCACTGGCTCTAGGAGTATCTCTTTCTGAAAAGTAACAAAGGCAAGGTGAGTGTATAAGTTCATGCTGCATTTTGCAATAGATTCCAGCAAAGCGCCTCCGTGTCAGATGACTTACCTTGGGCAACTGCGGTAGAAACAAGTCATTTTATCTCCTAGCAACAGATTTCCCCCCCTCTTTGCCTCCCTGAGTGTTTGCAGGGAACCAGCGTGTTCCCTGGTTCCCTAGATCTTGGGTATAGAAGCAAAGACAGCGTGATGCTCAACAAGCTGTTGGTCATCAGGGCGAGGAACCTGTAAACGCAGAGAATCGAAGGTGACAAGTTCACTGGCACGTGGCAGCACAGGGACACTGAACTCAGCCTGGAGACTGTCCCGGACACAGGGCCAGGTGTGAGCAAGCCAGGTCAGGTGGACAGGGGAGACAGCCTGGCAGGATCAGAGGATTCTCTACTCCCGTCTCCCATGGTCAGCCAAGACGCTGTCGTGAACAGCAGCTTTCATCCACCATGGGGGCCCGCTGAGGTTGGCCGAGTGCTCTCAGTCACATAGGAGTGCTCTGCGGGAGGGGTAGGCGGACAAGGTTCGGTTGGAAGAAAGGTGGAGGAGGGCCGTCCTTCCACCAGGGCCCCCACACCAACTAGGGGAGGCGAACAGCAGCGCCCTTCCGTGCCGGTGGCCTTTGGACTGGACTGCGGTAATGAATCTCCTTCGTGGGGACCGTCTTTGGTGGGGAGCACACCCACGGACACAGTGAGGAACAGTAGGTGCAAAAGGGACAACCTGGTTGTGGCCAGTGCTTCTGGCACCCTGTGGCACATCCCCTCACCCCACGTATGTCTGGCTGCAGCTCTAATGCAAAGTTCCACGTGGACTCACTTGATGATCAATGTCCACCATTAACATGAGGTGGGTATCCCTATTTTTCTGCCCCCAAACCGTCTCTGAAGTGGGGAGCCCATTCAGCCCTCACACCCTGGAAGGGGAAGGGGGACACACCTGGAGCCACTGTCAACCAGTGGGGAATGAGAGCCAGTAGACAAATGCCAGCTCCTCGTCCTTTGGATAGAATATTCTAGAAGGCATTCTGAATGCTTTCCAGAGGTCCCAACAGAACTGAGCCCTTGTCACCTACAGCAGCGACCTTGATAACACGCACTTACCCCGGCTTCTCCTGCTTCCCTCTGTTCCTCACCCACCCTCCCCTCACGCCTGCTTCCTGGGACCTCCTCCCAAATGAATCACGTCCTTGTCTCAAGCTCTGCTTCAGGGGCGGCCAACCCAAGGCAGGAGCAGCATGGACATCGGAGGGTTTGACACGGAAGCATTTGAAGTCCGGTATCCACTTTCTTAAGACCATATTGTACTTTTGGGAATCGCCCTTTATACCTAAACAGAGAGCTCCAAAACTGGCTTTGAAACCCCGTGGACCCGCAGGAAACGGCTGCGGTTAAGTCTGGCTGCGCAGAGGGCTTAGTGATACAGAAAGCTCGGAGGACCTAGTGCCAGTGTGTGTGGAGGGGTCACTTTGTTTAGTGTGTAGGAAGGAATTCTATAACTCAAGGGAGAGCTGCTGGCCGTTACCCTTTGCCTGGTCACAATGATTACAATTTGAAAAACCCCACAGTTCTGGGAAGATTCATGGCTGAGAAGAGATTGGGGCGGTGAGGTTGTTTGTACGTGAACCTAAAAACTCCTACAAATATTTTTACATTCATAAAAGCACATTCAATTAAGAGAATAACAATGGAATTTTTATACCTCAGAAGTTGAAAATAAAAGTTAATAGATGATGTTTTATGTTTTTAATCTCAAGATAATGTGCGAAGGGAATGATAGGGTAATGCAGGAAGGAGGAAGATTCTTTTGGGAAGAGGCATTCTTAAGATCCCCTTATCCTCTGAGTAACCTTTGACCTTTATATACCTTACGAAATTCTTCCAGTTGTGGGAGATAAATACATCGCAGACCAAGGGAGACTCATTTATTTGGTAAGGTGTGGTAACTCCCACCCAAATATTTCAGAACACTCCTGCTTTCTTTTAATGTTAACTCTGCTCATTAAAGGGCCAGCTAACGTATTTCTCATGGGAACTTGGGTTAGATTTCTACAGTATTCAAATATTTTGCAATTCACTTTGGCACCGTAGCTCTGTAAGGCATGTGATACTGTCCAGTTTTATAGATGGGAGAACCGAGGCTCTATTCAGGTAGCAGTACGATCTGACTTCATTTTAAAACTTTGAAAGGGCCCTGGCCGGTTGGCTCAGCGGTAGAGCGTCGGCCTAGCGTGCGGAGGACCCGGGTTCGATTCCCGGCCAGGGCACACAGGAGAAGCGCCCATTTGCTTCTCCACCCCTCCGCCGCACTTTCCTCTCTGTCTCTCTCTTCCCCTCCCGCAGCCAAGGCTCCATTGGAGCAAAGATGGCCCGGGCGTTGGGGATGGCTCTGTGGCCTCTGCCCCAGGCGCTAGAGTGGCTCTGGTCGCAATATGGCGACGCCCAGGATGGGCAGAGCATCGCCCCCTGGTGGGCAGAGCGTCGCCCCATGGTGGGCGTGCCGGGTGGATCCCGGTCGGGCGCATGCGGGAGTCTGTCTGACTGTCTCTCCCCGTTTCCAGCTTCAGAAAAAAAAAAAAAAAAAAAAAAAATGAAAAAAAAAAAAAAAAAAAACTTTGAAAGGCTTCATATGAATATCGGGGGAAAATACTTGTCAGATCAATGAACTGTCTTTTGGTTAAAAAAAAAACATGATTATTCAAATGTATAGGGTAAATGCTGTAGAAAAAAATGGACTTTAACCAATTTTGTGTTTGGAACGTGGAATTTATTCTCAGGGAGAAAGCAATTCTTCTCTTTAACAAAATGCTTCCATGGCCCCTTTGGTTATAAATAAGCTCCCTGGCTGTTGTCAAAACAGAGAGAGAAATTACTCTGTTTAGATCACTTACTGTTAAGAGATTTTAAAAAATTTTTCCCTAATGAGTTCAAGTCAAGAGTTGGAATACCCATGGTGAGCTGTGCCCAAGGCAGGGATGGTCAGTTTTCAATTACTTTTTGTCTTGTGCCGTAATTTCCCGTTGTTATTCTCAACACCTTCCGTGAATCCTGTTACCCACAAAGTACTGGATTCATGGCGTCTTGGGGGGATTAAAAGCAGATACATCGGAGTCTAGGCAAAGCAATGCCCTGAGAACACACCAGCAAGCAGAAGCAGGAATCCAGAGGTACTCAAAACTTTTTATAAAAACCGCCCACTTTTGCAGTGCTGGTCAACCTAGTCCCTACCGCCCACTAGTGGGTGTTCCAGCTTTCATGGCAGGCCAATCACAGTGCCGTTTGGTTGCTCTGCTACCGCCCACCATGAAAGTTGAAACGCCCACTAGTGGGTGGTAGGGACTAGGTTGACCAGCACTGCAAAAGTGGGTGGTTTTATAAAAAGTTTGACTACCCCTGATAGACAGTCAACAATCACTAAGGAAAAGCTGCAGTTTGTAGTCTATGATTTTCCTACTGTAGAAATATTCAGGAAGGGGCTTCATTTTTTTGTTGTTGCAGAGTGAGTCTAGACGAGATGTGTTTTCCTTTGTTTCCTTTTTCCTCAATATTATAAGGAACAGAGACGTAGTTAACTCGTGGGGATGACAAAGGGAACTTGAAGCAGTTGACTCGATTAATACCTTTCAAAAGGAAGAGAAATGAGAATTTTCTCCCCGAACTCGCTGTTCTTTTGCATTACTGGAGTATCTGCTTATTTGGGGGAATTTTTATATTCAAGTTTATTAGCTTTGTGGAGTTGAAATTTGATTTTGTTTCTTTTCCTGTTCATCACTTTTGTTCACTAAATGGCCAAATGGGATGACTTTTAATAAATAACCTAGCCTAATTTATTAGTGAATGTGTTCTAGATTTCTTAGACCCCCCCTCAGACAATTGATGAAAATGACTTGGAAGTGTGTGGAGGGGTCTGTGTGAAATTCCTAGAGCTGTTTGTTCAGTGTTCCATTAAAACCTTGACCGTTGGAATCCCTATTCAAAGATGGTGAGTGTCCTGTGGCTGCACCAGCCCCACGGAGCATGGGTTCCAGGAGGGGGAACAATGCCAGTTTTTAAAATCCGGGAGGGGGGGGATTTCCATTCTTGGAAAAATGGACCAGGTGTCCTCGCTGTTGTTCCTCCTGCCGCGCATACAGCTAAAAACCTGGACAGAGCATTTCATATAAAAGAAATGTAAGAAGATTCTGAAAGGTGGAGAAAATAATAAGGCACTGGTTAGGGACCTCAGGACCCCATGTATGACAAAGCAGTGAGGTCCCTGGGTTTTCTTTCTGCCTCATCGATCTCCAGAATGCCAGTGGTTGGACACAAAAAGAGGCCCCAGGAAAAGCTAGTTGTCTTTAGCCAAAAAAGCAGTCTTGCAAGACAGAAGACTGCTTTCCTGCAGCCAGACATCACGGGAAACACGCTGGCCCCACGCCACCCCGTCCAGCAAAGGCCACGTGGAGAGTTTCGATTTCTTCCCTCACCAAGTAGTGACAAGGCACTTGAACCACCTGAAGGAGTGGCATTACAGAAAGTAGGAAGCTGGGACTTTCACCTTGTGATCAAGACACCCCTCCTAACACAGACGCACACACACACAGACGCACACACACTGTGTCAGTGGGGACCAGGTGGGAAGCCTAGACTCCCACCTGCACCTGGTGATAATGAGGCAGCCCTGGCCCTCCTCACTGGGGGGGTGTCAGAGGAAGCCCAGTGCAGAGCCCGGACTTCTGCCGCCACTCAGTAGTAATGAGGTCCGCAGTGGGAAATGGCAATACTGAAGGGCTGTTCCCCCGCTCCACCAGGATGACAACAGCAGAGGCCTGGTGGGAGGATTGAGCTCCCACTCCTGCGTAGGAGTAAGAAAGAGCTTCCTCCCTCCTCCCGGCTTTCACTCCCACTGGGAGTAAAGAAGGGATAGCTCCCTTCCTCCATGAGGGAGGACAGTGTGAGGACAGGCCTTCTGAAACACAAGATTTAAATGACATCCAGAGTCTTATATAGCCCCGAGTGCCCAGGTTTCAATGTGTTAGTCAAAAAGTCAATGTCATACCAAGAACAGGATCTCAACTTGAATGACACAAGAAAACAACAGACAGATCAAATACCAATAGCAAATGACACCGATGTTAGAATTATCTGGCAAAGGTTTTAAAACAATCAGCATAAACATGCTTGAATGAGAAAATTATGAACAGAAAATAGAAAAAAAAGAACCAAATGACAGTTTTAGAACTGAATTATACAATAACCAAAATTAAAATTCAGTGGATGAGATCAACAGAAGAATAGAGAAAAGCAAGAGCCCAATCAATGAACTTAAAGATAAAACAATAGAAATTAGCCAATCTTGAACACAGAGAGAAAATAGACTGATAAATTAAAGAACAACAACAAAAAACACATCATCATCTCCATAGATGCAGGAAAAGAAATTAGACAAAATTCATCACACCTACATGATAAAAATAAAAATAAAAAACCCCCCACAAACTAAGTAGAGAGCAAACTTCTTCAACCTGATGCAGGACATCTCTGAAAAGCCCAGAACTAACATACTTAATGGTGAAAGACTGAATGCTTTCTCCCTAAAATCTAAAACAAGACAAGAAAATTTGTTCTTACCACTGTTCTATTCAGCAAACTAAAAGACATAGCACGTTCAATCGGAAGGTTCAACATAATAAAGATGCAAATTTTCCCCAAAATGATATATGGTCTAACTACCAAAATTCCAGCAAGGCTTTTTTCTAGCCATAGACAAAATTATTCTAAACTTTATATGAAAAGGCAAATGAACTAAAACATTTTGGGGGGGGGGGAAGAAAGAAAAAGAATAAAGTGGGATAAATCACTCTATTCAATTTCAAATAATCAAGAATGTGTGATATTGGTAAAGGGATCAACACAAAGATCAATGGAACAAAACAGAGAATCAGATATAGCCCCACAGAAGTATAAGCAACTAACTCACTTGGGGCAAAAGCAATTCAATGGTGGAAAATTAGTCTTTCCAACAAACGGCTGTAACAATTGGGCACCCATAGACAAAACAAACAAACAAAAAGAACTTAAACTTCACACTTTATGAAAATATTACCTCAAAATTAATTATAATTTAAGTGTAAATAAAACAAAATTATTAACTCTTTAGAAAATAACATAGGGAAAAATCCTTAGGGCTCAGGTCATGCTGAAGAATTCTTACACACCTGGCACCAACAGCATAATCCATAAAAGATTAAAATCAATAAATTAGACGTTTTCCAAATGAAAAACCTTACTCTGTAAAATATTTCACTGTGAGGATGAAAAGACAAGCTACAGACTGGGTAAAACATCCTTATAACCACATATCTGCCAAGGGACTCAAAAGAATTCTCACAAATGAACAATGAAAAATAAAATCCTATTAGAAAAAGAGCAAAGAGACACCAAGGCATTTCATCAAAGACTGTGCGGCAAACAAGCACATGGAAAAATGTTTAACATAACTAATCATTGTGGAAATACATATCATGAACATGATGAATTATAACTACACGGATGTTTAAAACAACTAAAATTTAAAATAGTGACAATATCCCATGCTAGCAAAGATGTGGAGAAACTAGTACTGTACTCATACACTGCTGATGGGAATGTAAAACGGTGCTGTACCTCTAAATAGTTGGGCAGTGTCTTTAAAAACTAACCATACATTTACCAGAAATGGCACTCGCAGAGACAGGAAAACTATGTCCTCACAAAACCTCTCCACAGTGGCTCATCTGATAGCTATTTATTTGTAAAAACTCAAAGCCAGAAACAACCAAAATGCCCCTTAACAGGTAAGTGGTTAACTTCAGTACTTAACTTCACCACAATAAAAAGGGATGAAATATTAACATGTAACAACCTGGATAAATCTCAGGAGCATTATGCTGAATGAAAAGAAAAGAAGCCAATCTCAGTACTCACTCATTACATATTGTATGACTCAATTCACATATTACTCCCTAAGGGACAAAATTATGGCGATAGGAAACAGATTAGTGTTTTCCGGGGAATAGGGATGGTGGAAAGGAGGGGAGATGGTGACTGTAAAGGGGTAGCAGGAAGGAGATCTTTGTGGTGTCAGGATAGTTCTTCATATGTGCCATGGGCATCCACACCTGTGACAAGAGGACGGAGGTCTCTACGTGCCCATTGTACCGATGTCAGTTTCCTGGTTTGGATACTATAGTAGAATAATGTGAGATGGGACCCTTGGGGGAAGATGAGTGAGTGTACACAGCACCCCTCTGTGCTATCTGGAAAGACCATCTGAACTTAACTAGATCAAGATTGGAAAAGAAAACACAGGAAGGGACCGGTGTCACCGCCTGTGTGCTTGGTGCTTGTGGCATGTCTCCTCCACTGAGGAATGGAGCCTGGTGCCTTGAGAAAGTGTCAGGCACTCAAGATTAAATGCTTTGTTTGTGTTCCTAAGCCTCCGAACAGCTTTGAAGTGTCTGGTCTCCAGGGGGTTCTGAAGGCCAGCACACTGCTGCCCTGTCCTGCCAGCGCCCACAGGCACAGCCGGCTGCCCTCCTGGTTAGGGAATTCCTCATGGAGGGGAACAACGATTTCCAGTTGAACAGGAACCCGGAGGAGTGAAGGAGCGGCCGACGCTGACCGGGAACGGTTTCTCCAAGTGGAAATAGGTACCGCTTTCCGGCCTCTGGCCACATGCCACCTCCTCGTCTCTGGAATTCGCTCGTGGATGAACCGTGTTCAGACAAGAACTGTGCAGTGTTTCTCCCTGGGCCCCTGCAATCCATACTTTGGGGTGTCACACCCTCTCCACTTGGAGTGCTGCAGCCTCAGGTGAATAATCAGTGGGCTGAGCCGTGTCAGCTAAAGGACACACTGTACTTGAAGGGGGAATGAATGGAGATTTGTTTACCTGGATCTCTTGAGGTCTAAGTTATTCGGCTCAGCCCAGTCCCCGGGCTGGCGGGCCCTGTGCTAGGCGTTGGGGGTGCAGCAATGAATAAAGAAAGCACTTGTCCCTGTCTTCATGGCGTTTGGTGGGAGAGAGGAAAAAAAACAAAACAGACATTAAACAAATAAACACAGAGAAATATGTCGTAGCCTGTACCTTCCAGGACTTCCTGCCAAGAGACTGGTAGCAGAAAAATAAACCAGGAAAAATTCTGTGATAGGGAAAAGCTCCCCCGAGGTGTCCCGTGAGCTGAGAGGGATGGGACGGGGGCCGAAGGGTAGAAACGGGGCTTCTATAGGTGAAACACCAGGGGCCAGGAGTCGCTGAAAGCTTTTTGAAACTGGAAGCGGGCTGGTTTGGCTAGAAAATGGGTGCCTGTGGGCTGGGGTGAGATGGGTCCATCGCAAACAGTGAAGAGTGAGGGCACATGTTTCTAACAACGGACCAGTCTGGGAGCGAGCATCTGCTGAGACCCCCCTGGGCCGAGCTGCTCCTGGCGGGGAGCAGATTCATGTTCGGGCCCTGCCCTGAAGGAATATCCAAGCCACAAATGAAGAGAAAAGAGGACTTCAAGGGGATCTGTTGTTTCCAATCTGTGAAAGGGTGAGCGGGCGTTGGCAGACTGCAAATATCGCGGAAAGGTCTGACCAGCATCTGCAGCTGTTCCACATTACTGGGGTCCAAAGGTCTGGCCTTCAATGTCTTTTTTCTCTCTCTCTCTCTCCCAGTATCCTTGCTTTAAAATACAAAAACAACCAACTTAAAAACAGTCTTGTTTACTTTATCCAAGATGAAAGAGCTTGAACCGGCTTGGATAGTCTAAATGGATTTTTAAGTGCTCCGTGGACAAGTACCCCTAATTGCTACATGCCAGACTGGGCTTCCGTGCCTCTGCGAAGCTTGTGCTGTCTGGGTTTGCTTATGTACATTCTGTCAGAGGTTAAAAGCTAAGTCTGTGATTAGAAGATTTTCATTTCTGAAGCTGAGGACTGAAACAGGTTTTCTAGGGCCCTGTAGCCCAATGGGCAGCGGCCCTGAATTTTCTCCCTTGGGGAGGCTAGTCCAAGGTCTACCGGCATCTCCAATCCAATGGGCCGTCCACAAGAAAGTCGTGTAGCAGCGAAGCGCCCAACAAGTATACACAGATCGTGTGGCCCACACGCTTTGGAAACAGAACCACCGCGGAGAAAGTAGGTTGGGGCAAACTCGAGTCTCAGGCTTCTCCTTCGCTTTCCTTTCTCCAGTCGGGGAAGCAGGTGGGGATGGGGGAGAAAGAGCCCGGGATGTGGAGACTCGTGGTCTGAGTGTCAGTCCTGCTGTGGCCGCTGAGGGACTGTGTGACTCTGGGTGGGACGCTTCACCTCTTTGAGACTAAGGTTTCTCATCTATAAAGTGAGGACAGTAACACCCACCTCAGGGGTTGATGACTGCATTTTAAACGATCAGGGTGAGAACGCAGGCCGGCGGCCCCAAAGCCATCAGACTCAGCGGAACTCATGCGGAAGGCTCTCCCGAAGAGAAACAGGTCCCAGAGGACAGGCTCTGCTGGAGGCTGAGGTCGCACACCAGATGGGGCAGCCCTTCCTCTGGCTGCCTAGGCAGCGCGACGTCCCTGTGCCGCGTTCACTGATGGTTCTCTGGAGAGCAGAACCAAGGTGGACTCCAGAAACCTACAGGGGAAACAAAAGGAGATAAAAGCCTAGCTATTAAGCAAGTATTGCTTTGTCAGGAAGGAGCTAGGGGCTCTGTGTTTGGGGCAGGCACTGCTTCCTGCCCTCAGGAGAGACTCACCATCCAGCCAGGAGGCCGATGCAAATCTAATCTCGCGGTGGGGCGTGGTGACAGAAGCCAGGCCAGCCAAGCGCTCATTCTAACACGGGGAGCAGAGAGGAGGCTGGCTGAGGATGCAGTCCGAGCCAGGCCTTGAAGGCTGAACAGAACTCAGAGGAGACCATCAGAGGAGGGGTGGGGGTATTGGCCTTAAGCTGAGGCAGCTGAATTTCCAGACATCCAGAGGTGTAAAAACAGATGTTGTGTCTGGGACAGCAAGTTCAGTGTGAATGAGCTGTTGAGTATCGCAGGTGCGACCCGAAACAAAGTGGGAATTGAACGGCCTGTGTTTGGTGCACAGGTGCTTGCTGCATGCTTTTTCATCATCAGGGCAACTCAAGTTGACAGGATGCACACGGCTAAGGATCTTTGGGAAAAAAAAAAACTGTTTGCATTTATTTACCATGTGGTATGGGAAGCTCTTTCAATCCCTGCGCTCAGATCAGGAGAAATGAGGAGCGCTGTCTTCTATTATGAGTGTAATTTCTGCCCCAGGGAAAGGAATGATTCCCCTGTGAGATGTCAGTGCTCTCTCCTGTACAGCTATGGCATCTCTCACCATGGTCGTCTCTTTTCTTAACTCTGCATTTTAAAGAACTTTCCAAACGTCTCTTCCCTTGGATATGGCTGTGGGCAGTGTTGGCGCCCAGCACTGGGATGGGGACAGGGATGAGGGCCTGTGAGAGGAGCAGGTTATGAGGGGAAAGCATAACAGAAATTGCTGGGAACTTTTTTTTAAAAGTAGGAAAATTGGGATTTTACTCCAACCCCAACTCCAACCCCAAAGGGCATGTTGCAGCCTCACTACACTATTTCTCAAGTTTGTCCTCCACATTATTGATCTTATATTCGATAGCTTCTGATTATGTTTTACTGTCTCATTCTTCTATCTATCCCCTGGCAGGCTTCTTGAATCTTTGTCTCAGAGCCTTAGCCTGGCGGTCAGTTAATAATGCCAACACATAAACCAGTCGTTCTCAAACTTGACTGTGCGTCGTATTTGTCTGCATTGACCTGGGGAGATTAAAACACACCGATGCCCAGTCCCCAATCCAGACTTTCTGGGAGTGGGGCCTAGAACACTGCTACATTTTCAGAGGGGATTTGAAAGTGTTGCCAGCACTGCAAAGAGATAGTGGACATGATGTGTGACCACTCCTTTCTGCCCCAGCCGCCATTCACATCCACAGCATGTCATGAGGGGACCACACCTCCCACATTGCATTGATATCACCCGTGTCCACTTGCCCGTCCAGGGTTCTCGAGGAGTCTCCATCTCTCCAAGCAGCACATACAGAAGTGGGGACTTCAGCCACGGGGTAGTCCAGTTCCCTGTGCCTGTTGGTTTTCTGATCCAGATCTCCTAATGTGATAGATGCAAATGTTTTTGTTGGCTTTGTTTATCACACAAATGCTTGCCTCTTCCTGTTGATGTATTTGGTTGCTCTTGAGCAATGATGCGTGCATGGCGTGGATATCAAATCCATGCCAACATCTAAAGCAATCTTGACAAGGTCGTCGCATGTATGTTCAACGTGGACCGCCATTTTGTGCAGATGCACAGCTGAAGGTTCAGAGAAGGAAGATGGCTTAGTTGATAATGATTCTGTCTAGTTTCCGTAACTCCTGAGGCCTCTAAGAATGCGCTCTTATGCACACTTTTTACTTTTCATCTACATAATATCATACTCTTCTTTTTTCTATTGTATTTTACTCATTCAGTTCAGAAAATATTTACTGGTCACTAAATCGCTGAAAGCACCTTGGAGGAACTTTCATGGTATTAACAATGTATCTGTTTCCCCAGGGCTCCTGGGTTTCTTGAGGGACACACACACACAGAAGTGGAGAACAAGTTACACGCACTCACACACACACACGGTGTATGGTCAGGGGAAGGTGCAAGTAAAATGATCTCCTGCAAATGAAGATAGCTCAGGATCACTCACATGTGATTTCAGAAAAATACAAGAATTGTGTGACCAAGAGAATTAGGTAAAAAGAGTCATGAGGATGCTGCCTTTTTTTTTTCTTTTTCTTTTTTTTTTTTTTTTTTGCATTTTGAAGCCCATGATATGTCTTCATTAGGTTGAACCAATATTCAAATATGTTCAACATAAAAATGCCAATTCATAGAGTTCAGCCGACGGAAGAAAGGCTCAATAGGACGGCACAGGGTATTGAGGGATTGCTCCGGTTTCTGTAGCTCTGAGAATCACGTCTTGGCAAGATCTCTAACAGAAAGGAACCTTGCTTATCTGGGGCAGAATTCAACTCCTTTAATGGGTTGGCGTCTTTAAAACAAGATTTAAAATCGAGAATAGAAGGACTTAAGAGAATAAAAATCATTGTGTTGATACTTTTTTGCTAAGAGAGAATCATTTTATACTCACTATTTTAGGTATTTGTAACATATACTAGAATTTGGCTAATTATAAATGAAAGTCTTGAACTCAAATTTAAAATGTGTACTAGCCCTGGCCGATTGGCTCAGCAGTAGAGCCTCAGCCCAGCATGTAGAAGTCCCAGGTTCGATTCCCAGCCAGGGCACACAGGTGAAGCACCCATCTGCTTCTCCACCCTTCCTTCCTCTTCTTTCTCTCTATCTCTTCCCCTCCCACAGCCAAGGCTCCATTGGAGCAAAGTTGGCCCGGGCGCTGAAGACGGCTCCATGGCCTCTGCCTCAGGCGCTAGAATGGCTCCGGTCGCAAATGGAGCAATGGCCCCAGATGGGCAGAGCATCACCCCCTGGTGGACACATGCAGGAGTCTGTCTCTCTGCCTCCCTGCTTCTCACTTCAGAAAAAAAAATAATAATAATGATAGTAAATAAAATTTAAAAAGAAGGAAATGCACAGAATAAAGGCAGGATTTTTGAAACCAAAGATGAATGAATGAAGAAGGAAGCTGAAGGCTTAGAACTTATCATTATGTACGGTCTCAGCAAACTCAGACGTTGAAGGAGCAATGAAATAAGCAGTGAAAAATGCTCTCAGGTTTTCTTTACCAGGAGAGGTCAAGGGGACCAAGCTTATAAAATGTCTTGTGGGTACAGAATGGCCATTATTTAATTTTGTATATCAATGAAATAGATAAGTTTAAGGATGATAATAAATGTGAGTAAATACCTGTTAGCAGAATGATGAAGGCAAACAGAATTGTAAATGAATGGTAGTAAAGGGAGTTAGGATACAAAAATCAAAAACAAACTCAACAACCTTGGTCATGCCACATACTAGGAAAAAAATATACAAATCAGGACCAACAATTAAAATAAATAGAAAACATTTAAAAAGACACCTGAAAATAAAATTATTACTTAAGCCAATAATTATAAATGGGCTAAATTCTCTCTATAAAAAATGAATTTTCAGGTTACAACCAAAAAAAATATATATTTTATTCATATGCAATTTATAAAAGACACCTCAGAAAGTAAATAATGAAGAAATGTTGAATTCAATACTCAAAGATAATATACACATTTGAAAAAAACAAACAAGAAAGGTGATATTTCAATATAAAGATCAGTTTGAGGCCTGAACCATTCAATGAAAGGAAAGAATGAGATATTTTATCACAGAAGATACATATTCCTTGAGGAAGATGAAAGAGCCGTAGACCTCTGGGCAATGGAAAACATAACGGCAGAATGCACAGGACAGAAGTGCCTAGAAATTTAAGGAAGAAGTTGACAGAATCACAATAATAGATTTTATTACATTGTTTTCCTTATTTCAGTATATCTAGCAATAAAAATAAGCACTGTGGAAAGTAGTTAAATATATCAACCAACAAGTTAATTTAATAGATCTATATGAATTTTTTTTTCTACCCTATATAAAGCATGCTTAAAAATCAACATTTACTGAACCGCGAAGAAAACAAATAAGTTCTCTTCCATAAGAGATGTCACAGGTCTCATTTTCAGACCACACTCTGCACAGACGGCAGCCAATTCTGTTCCCTCCCGCACTCCGAAGGTGGATGAATTGTGTCTTGGTGTAGTGATGATGAGAGGGCCGAGAGGAGAGAGAGGGAACTGGTGGTGTTGGGTACCAACGACGTGCTATTCCCTTCCCCCATATGTTCTCATCCAGTTCTCAGCACAGCCCTGTGTAGGGGAATCGCTACCCATTTTGCAGGTGATAGACAGATACTCTTCCCTGTCCACTGTCTGGGCTCTCAGATCCCTCTCCCATCCAGCAAGCCAAGTCCCTGCCTTCCACTGGAAAGAGGACCTGTACCCTCTGCCCGCACGCTCAAGGCTCTTTCCCATCTCCGGGTGGCTCTCTTGTTTGTACCTCTGTGGTAAAATGGGGACTGTCACACTGACCCACTTCCCCAGCAGGGCTGTGGGAGGTAACGACTAATTACTAAGGCTAATAAAATATTTACAGAGCCTACAGCACCCTGTGGAAGTGCAGGGGCGTACTTACTGAAACAATAACCGTGCTAGACAAACACCACACAGAGCCGAGTGCCACTCTCGAGAAGAGTCAACACCCGGCCAGGGCAATTTCAAGCTCTATTAGACACTTGCAGCAAATATCACTGTTATACGACAGGAGAGACAGTCTGCCACACAGGAAATCTTGACCGAAGGCCACTGCCCAGCTGTGCAGACAATGTAGTGTGATTAAAATGAGCAGTGACCTTTCACGCGAGCGCCGGTACCTCTGGGCTTTGCAGCACTCAGGAAGGTGGAAGGGGGTGGGTTCCGTGCAAGCTTGGGCTTCAGCTCCAGGGCCTGGCATGCCTTCTAAAGAGACGCGGCCTTTCCAGCAATCTGAAGCCGAGCCTGCTCTGGGCTGGCCGGGCCGGAGGAGGGGAGGGATGTCTCCGTGAAAAGTGTAGGGGCCTTTGGGATCTTTGCAAGAGACCGTAGAAAGAGCAAGTAGTGCGACCCATGTAAGTAACAAAAAGGCCATTGTTTTCAGAAGGGTCCAGACAGGAAGACAGCACCCACGCCAGGAATTTGGAGCAGGGGACAGGACGTGGTAGAAAAGCTGAGAGGGCACCCGGGAGACAGCGAGGCCACCCAGAGATCGGCCGTGGGGGGTGGGGGGGGGGGGAGCCGCTACCACCCCTGTGTCTGGAGGCACAGAGGTGGGGGTGGTGTTACCAGAGCCCAGATGTGAGCTGGGTCCACGAAAATGATGCAGCCACTGCCAGAGACAAGACTGAAACCAGAGACAGGAGGGAAGAAATACTGGCCTCACCCCTCTCCCTGTCCCTCCGTCTGCTATATGCGTCTTCATTAGCCGAATCCAAGCAGAAGCCGGTAGACAAGGGAGCCTAGGACACGTGGTCAGCCCCTGCAGCACAGGGCAGAGCAGGGAAGGGCTCGGAGGACCAAAGGTCAGACCGCAGTGGAGAGTAGGGCCGTGGGAGGTGAGGCTCAGCTAGCTTGGCTAAGTCAGATAGGATGCCAGACTCTCGCAGAAGAACAATGGAAACACGGGTTTTGAAACCAGGTGTGACTAATTCCATCCCACATGCTGTATAAATGGCAGCTCAGGAGCAGAGCTCTGACCTCCTAACTAACTCTCAATTAGCTCATCATGAGTCGTGGGCCCCAGGCCTGCCACGTCCGTTCTCCGTGCGAACGAGCCTTGGGGTCAAGGGACATGGTTGTGGTCACTTAACACACATTGTGAAAATCCCAGTACTGGTAGCTTCTGGGAGAGTGAGAGCCCTCTCTCTGCCTCTGAATCTTGAGTTTCAGCCTCTCACTGCTTCAAAGGCCGGGTGCCAGGGGCAATCCAATTCCAGCTGGTTAACCAAATTGTCATACCACGTAAGCCCGGGACTCTGCTCGCGGAAAGTCACCTTCACTCCCACCACAATTCACTGGGCCTGACAGCGGGGTCAGCGAGCAGGGCGACGTGGTAGGAACCCCAGAGTGTGTGAGTCAGTGCAGTGGCTCCAGGAAGCAATCTAGCAAAGCTCCAGACAAGGCCACCTTGAGCGCTCCTCCCCAAGAATGTCTTAGGAATCAAGGAAGGAGAGTTAAGTTCACGGGGTGTTAATTTAATGGCTCACTTGGGCTTTGGCTAATTTTGTTCTTGTGACAGCGTGATCGTTTTTAGAAACTCCAAACTGGGAAGTGAAAAGTAATTCATTTCCATCCACTGAATTGCTGGGCACTGGGTGTTCCTTTGGGTGGGCAGGTAGACTGGGTTTCACAAACTTGCCGTCAGGGAGCTAATATATAAATACTGCCGGGTGTATTATAATTTGCTGGTGGCAGAACCTGGGACCAGGGTCCAGGAGCCCAGGCCGGAGGGTTGCGTCAGCGACCGTGGGAGAGCTACTTGGTTAATAGTGACATCCCCCACCCCCGGTCCTGTTCAGAGGCTCCTTTTTTTTTTTTTTTTTTTTTCAAATAGCTCACCAAGAATATTAATCCCTACCTGCCAGGACCAGGACCCAGTTTTTGTTTCTAGAGCTCCAAGAGTTTTCAGATCTGATCCTTGTCTGGGAGCAGCTCACATGACTCAGCTATTCTACCTGAGGACACAGTGAGGGCGCGCCTTTTCTGCTGCCTGCACAGCGCCCGGTGCAGTGAGGACGCAGACAATGGGAACTTCTTCCGTGGTGGCGTTGCTGATCAGCGACTGTGTGGGAAGCTTCCGGCAGGCTGACCCGAATGGACCGTGGCAGGGTTCTCCGCACCACCCCGGTGTCCTGTTCGGTGTGGCTATGACCTGCGCTGGCGGGAGACAGGAGGAGGAGGGGAGCGCTGTTCCTCTTCCGAAGGCCACAGCTCCTGAGCAGATCACCATAGGCTCCCTTTGCCATCCCCAGGACAGGGGTAGGGAAGGGCTTCCACTGTGACTTATTCCGGATTCTTCACTGGACCCCGTTGGCTTCCTCACCCTGTGCACACCTTCAGAACTCATCCTTTCTTGCACTCTCCCCAAGTACTCCATGTGAGGGTGCCCTCTTTGTCTTCTCTGGACTCTAGTAATTGAGGAAACTACATTTCATGGTATAAAACCGGTTTGAAAACAGTCTCAGGGACTGTTGTAGGTAGGCCCTTTGTCCTGTTGTGGTCTGGGCAAACCTGTGTCTGCTATTTTATCCTTTTTAGCTCGTCACCAGGCAGGTTACAGAAGAGGAAGTTGGGGGAAATGGGACCAAGGGGGGTGATCAGACATTTGACTTACGGCCTATGCTTCCAAATGTTCTGGAACAGGACCAAACGAGAATGTTCTGTCTCACTGTAGCCACAAGCATACTCATGTCCTGGTGTTGAGCTCACGAGTCCCATACACCGCTCACCTGCCAGAGATTCCTAGAAAGGTACTGTACCCAGACCATTTGCTATAATTTCTGGGAAACTGAGCATTAAAGCCTAGCACCTAGAAAAAGTTTGGGCATGCCATGGACACTCCCTATTCATAGACTAATGAGTTCTGGAATATATCTACATCCCACCACGTGGCATACGGGGTAGAGCCTCAGAAACCACGGCCCTGGCCGGTTGGCTCAGCAGTAGAGTGTCAGCCTGGCATGCGGGGGACCCGGGTTCGATTCCCGGCCAGGGCACATAGGAGAAGCGCCCATTTGCTTCTCCACCCCCACCCCCTCCTTCCTCTCTGTCTCTCTCTTCCCCTCCCGCAGCCAAGGCTCCATTGGAGCAAAGATGGCCCCGGGCGCTGGGGGATGGCTCCTTGGCCTCTGCCCCAGGCGCTAGAGTGGCTCTGGTCGCGGCAGAGCGACGCCCCAGAGGGGCAGAGCATCGCCCCCTGGTGGGCAGAGCGTCGCCCCTGGTGGGCATGCCGGGTGGATCCCGGTCGGGCGCTGCTTGAGTGCAGAATGTGTCCCCATGTGTCTCCATGCCTGTGTGTCCAGGCATTATCTGGAAATGCAATTAATTGCCTGATCTTTCTAGATACTGGTAGAAGCAAAGAATTGTGTCTGATTGTAAGTTGTCTTTCTAATGCATTCTTAAGGTTGGTGATTCAGATGAAGCCCCCGATTGTAGCTTCTGAGTGGACTAACAGAAAAAAGGAGGAGGGGACTCTGAACCTCCGTCCCTAACTACTCCCTCTGGGCCGGAGAGCCCTCCTCAGTGGCTGCTCACAGGCTGGGCTGGAGAGCCCTCCTTCCTCAGTGGCTGCTCACAGGCTGGGCCGGAGAGCCCTCCTCAGTGGCTGCTCACAGGCTGACCCATGCTGAAATTTGAGCCTTTCCCCTGCAGCCTGGTGTGTAATGCTAATCAAATATGAGGAAACTGTGGAGCTAACAGATTGGTTTTAGGTGAAAGATTTCGTTAAACTGACCTGGTAATGGTGAACTAGCAGGTTTCTGGAACCAACCTTCTATCCGAGAAGCTGTTTTGTTTGTGTGGCTTCGTACACTAGACTAGAAACCAGGCTCGCGAGCCCCATGTGGCTCTTTGGCCCCTTGAGTGTGGCTCTCCCACAAAATACCACATGCGGGCGCTATCTCGATAAGGAATGTACCTACCTATATAGTTTAAGTTGAAAAAATTTGGTTCTCAAAAGAAATTTCAATCATTGTACTGTTGATATTTGGCTCTGCTGACTAACGAGGTTGTCGACCACTGGGCTAGACTAGTGGCCCTGCAGGTGGGGAAAGACAAAAGTCCTGAACCCTCGAGCAGAACAAAAAGGAGATGTGGTCACTCTGGTCAGTGACCTTTAGATAGTCAGATAAACACGTGCAGATCTTACAGATTTATCATTATGATCACAATCCTGCAGGATAAACAAGATGTCACTATGGGGTGACATCTGAAACTCTCTCCCTGACTCCCCACCCCGTCCAACTGAAGCAGTCATTTCTCCAGGGCACTCCGGAACAGGTCGACCTACGTATTTCAGCGAAACCAACTGGTCAACCAGGAACTTTAGGAAAGCTGAATTCCACACTCAGACATTTTCCTGCTGGTTAGAATTAGCATAAGGAAATCCAGTCCGGTTGACTTGATTGGTACTAGGGTCCTTTTGTGACCATGATTGGATGGATGTACATAATGTTCTAGACCAGGGGTCGGGAACCGTTTTGGCTGAGAGAACCATGAATGCGACATATTTTAAAATGTAATTCTGTGAGAGCCATACAACGACCCATGTACGTTAAGCATTATCCAATAAAAATTTGGTGTTGTCCCAGAGGACAGCTGTGATTGGCTCCAGCCACCCGCAACCATGAACATGAGTGGTAGGAAATGAATGGATTGTAATACATGAGAATGTTTTCTATTTTTAACGTTATTATTTTTATTAAAGATTTGTCTGTAAACCAGCTGCAGCCATCAAAAGAGCCATATCTGGCTTGCGAGCCATAGGTTCCCGACCCCTATTCTAGACCTTTCAGAAGGATGGTGTATTAATTGGGGTTCTTCAGAGGGAACAGAACCAAGCCTAGAATATATATGGGGGTGTGGTGGAGGGGAGTGGGCAGAAAAGAGAGAAAGATCAATTGTAAGGAATTGTCTCAAGTGATTGTGGGGACAAGCAATCCAAAATAGTATGTAAGGCAGACTGGAAACTCAGGCAAGAGGTGAGATTGCCTTCTTGAGTTTCAAAGCTGTAAACAGGCAAAATGTGTATGTTTGTGCAGTCTTGAGGGGAATTCCTTCTTCCAGGAACACCATACTGTGCTTGTAAGGCATTCAACTAATTGGATGAAGCCCACCTACTTAATGGAGAGTAATCTGCTTTACTCAAAGTCTCCTGACTTTAATGTTAGTCACATCTATTAAAAAAAAACAAAAAAAAAAAAACAACAAACCATCACAGCAATATCTAGACCAAGTGTTTGACCAAACAACTGGACACCATCACCCAGCTAAGTTGACGTATAGCATTAACCATCACAGATGATGACACCGATGATGCAGATCACCTCAAACAGATACACATTCCAACAGGTGTCGTCGCCTTTGCGGAAAAAGCCATTCTGAAGACAGATGGCTGCGGAAGATACACATGAGAGAAAGAGAGGAGAAACATTATATATTTTAGCATGATTTGAGTCTTCGCGTCCATCCCATTTTATTTCTTTAATCAAAGTAAGAGCTCACTGGTGCCATTAATTGGATGAATTTTCCCTTGACAGGGCCCCTTGAAGCATTAGAGTGCCCTCCTTCATTTTGTCCTTGGTCCTCTGCTGTCCTCTCTGTCCCCACCCCCACCCCCGGGAGAAGCGGAACGCCAGGTGGGCTGTAGGGTAAAAGGTCAAGAACATCGGTATCCTCTCTTGTTTCTCACTCATCAGTGGAGCACAGGGGCCCACTTTCTGAGCATATATATGTCATGATGCTAAATACGTAAATTACACATTTTCTTTCCTGGGTTATTTTTAACATTTCTAATTAGAGCCAACATATGCAAAATCATTTAGGTTGGCCAGCAGTATTCATCAAGGTGCCAAATAAAACTAACACTACCGTTCCTGATATTTAAGTAAAACAAAGACGTGCTAAATAATGACCTGTCACATAGGCTGACCTGTAGTATCCATGTGCATGAATTCCTGGTGCTTCAATCAGTGCTTTCTTATAAAATGTAACTTATGTTAATATTTTACAGATTCATATTTACTTTACAATAAAATGAAGGCCTTCATTTAAAAATGTGACCAAAAGCAGATAAGGTATTTACACATGAATTCTCCATAGATTGAGTTTTTGTTTTATAAGGTAATGCGCAACCTATAACATTAAAATTTAAAGTATTCAATTATGTTATTGGTGAATGCCACCGTTTTTTAAATGACAAGCTTCCCTGCATTTTCTAACATTGTATAATTATGTGTAAACTGATAACCCGAGTTCAAACTAAAAATTTAAACTCCTACTTATCACTAACCTATAAAGTCCTGAGATGTATTTGTGAAACAGTAATATCAACCTTCTGAAACCAGAAATTTTGTTGGTTTTAAATAGAATGTATATTAAACACTAACAAATACAGAAAAATACACAAATCCTGTGTTTAATTCAAGGAATGAGGTTTTTCTTTTCATATTTAATTTTAAGTGATTTCTGAGTTGCAGATTATTCTAGTATAGACTAACTTTACATTTTGCTTATTGAAAAAATTCAGGATGATGCTTCTCATAAATTGCTGTATTATTTGTCTCTTGTGTGTCTTGAATTTTAGTGTCCGGGAATTAAAAAAAACACCAGCCACAGAAGTGTGAGCGCCCGTCTCTTACGGGGGGTCAGTGGCAATGAGGGTGATCAGCTCCTCACAGTGTGCCCAGGACCTGAATGATAAATCATTAAACTGAGGGCAAACTGAGACAACTGGTCGCTCAAGGCCCTGCCCACCTCCACGCCCCTGACCCTTTGACTTAGCACGCAAATGAATTCTGTCATTGGACATAGTGAGCAAGGGTGTTGGGGACAAAGGGAGGGCCCCTGACAGAGATGTCCAAAGTGGGATCTCGGTGCACATGTGAACTTCTCTTCCCTCACGGCCGTTGGCATGGCTTTTATGCAGCGTGTCCTTTCTCCCTGTTCGGGTTTGAAATCGTTTCCTGCCCTTGAGCCAGCGCCTCCCTTTGCGCTGACCTTGGGGAGGAGCCTGGCCTTGCGGCCCCGGGTCTCCATGGCTACGCCTGAGTTCGTACATCACCTGCTCTTCTGATTGGACACGTCATGGGGGGGGGGGTCCTATGAGAATGGGTATTTCCTGGAACAAGACAGATATGGATGGGACAACTTTTGTGGGTGAAATGGGTGGGAATAAAGAAGTACTTATATTTTACCCAAACATATTTGAATAAAGAGAAGAAAAAAAGGGAAATCATACCCCACAGCATGCGCCTAGACAGAAAGAAAGAAAAATACAGCTGAGAGGGCCGGGGCTAGACTGAGAACTTCGGACCTTAAAGCAGTTTGCCTGAGCTGAGCGTCCTGCTGGTCAAATTCCTGTCCGGGGCACTCCCTCTAAAACCCTCGTTAGCCGTGTGCTTTGGAAGCAGGTACTGTGGGCATGAACTCCGCCCCCCACCACTTTCTGGCTGTTCGAACGGGGGCAAAATGTTTAGGAACTGTGAACCTCACATCCCTATAGAGAAAGTGGCAAAACTAATTGGGGAGAAAAAAAAAAGATACTCATCTTGAAAAGTTGGCCTGAGGATAAAATTAGATAATATATGTGACGGTTTAAGCCAAGTGATGGCCTATAATATATGCTAAATAAATACAAGACTACCCTCTCTCCTGACCTTAGTTAATTTAATTTCATAAGTCTGAAAACAAGGCATTCATTCATAATTTATTCATGTAATGAATACTTACGGTGCTGAACGGGGCCCTGAGTCTAACCCGATCATAACCCACGTGAGGAGCAAGCCCAATGGGTTCTTGCCCTCAGGGAGTCTAGTAGGAGACAATAGACATTAACAGAGCTACACACAATGACATTTTTGTTTACATGAGTGTTCAGAAGAGAAAGAATATGGCCCCCTGAGAGAGCATAACAGGCAGCATGCGTTTGTATGGGAAGGGGTCAGGAAAGCCTCTTGGAAGAGGATATATATATTTAAGTTGAAACTGAAGGAATTGTTAGAGATAGCTCAGCAAAATCAGAAAGAAGGGTTGAGGGAGAAGGAAGAGAAGAATGTTAGAGTTGATCAGGACGTGGGAAGACCCTGAGATGGGACGAGCTTAGTGTGCTCACGGAACTGAAGAGATGGAGCCATGGCTGGCTGGCTGGCTGGAGGGAGCTGGGCAGTGGGACCCAGCAAGAGAGGGGAAGAGTGGCCACCGAGCGGGAGAGGGACGTGGGTGGCCTCAAAGGAAGTAGGAAAAGCAGGTCAGATCATCCATGGCTTTGTGTGCCACGTGTCACAGAGATGACCAGCTCCCACCCAAAATCATGCTGTCCTGTCAGAATGTCACGGCGTTTCCACCCCCCCCCCCTTCCATTTAGATGTGGCCATATGACTACCTCTTGTCACCATATCAAAATGATATATGGCACTATGGCACTTCTAGGCCAAGACTTTTAAGAATCGGTCGAGCTTCTCCTCCCATTCCCTT
Source organism: Saccopteryx leptura (assembly GCF_036850995.1). Lineage (NCBI taxonomy): Eukaryota > Metazoa > Chordata > Mammalia > Chiroptera > Emballonuridae > Saccopteryx > Saccopteryx leptura. The sequence continues at coordinate 12,727,945 of NC_089512.1, forward strand.
TCCCGTTCTTCCAGCTAGAAGCAAATGTCTAGGAGGCCCTCCAAGATGGTCGTGTTACAAACTAGAAGGAACTTGGGCCCCTAGATTTTGAGGATAGCTGCCCGCTGAGTCGGATCTCTCACCTGGGACGGCTATGCTACTGAGAAGTAACCTGCTGTGTTTCAACTGCTCGATGGTTTTCTGTTCCATTCATTCCAGCAGCGAACACTAACTTAGACACCGTGCTAGGGCCTTTTGATATTATTCTCAAATTTTTATTTTAAGTTCCACTTTGCTCTAAGTGGGAAGTCACAGAAGGGTTTTAAGCAAGTAAATGTCATGACCTGGTTTTCGCTATAAAATGATTATTCAGGTTAAATAAATAGTTGGGAGGCCTAGAGTTGCCTAGTAAACAAGGCAGAAGGTGGTGATGGCTACAAGGAGTGGGAGCAGTCCAGAGAGGAGTTGCGGTGTGTGTGCCCGGGTGTGTGTGTGTGTGTGTGTGTGTGTCACCAGGACTCCATGGCAGTGGGCGAGAGAGAGGTGCTAAATACGGCCCTCCTGCTCTGACTGGAACATCTGGGGGCCGTGATGGTGAACTCTGGGAAGGGTCCGGGCTGGGGCAGGGGAAGTGAGGGTCAGAATGAGCAGTGCAGAGGCCTGGCGCTTCTGTGGCACACCGTGTCTTCTTCCTGTTTGTCTGCGAGGAGCCGATCTTTGGGGATCCTGCAGTCACAGTACCGGATGGAGTCTGTGGTCTGGTTAGCAGGGGGCACACTTTCTGCACTAACTGGCAAGCTCATCGTGCCATTCATCCACTTGTTCATCCATTCATTCGTTCATTCAACCAGACAGCAGGCTGCAGACTGGGAGGTCGGCACTCAGTCTTGCTCTTGAGGAACTCACCTTCGCCGTACTCTCCAGCTTTGATTGCTTAATAAACCTATCATAATGGAATCAGTAGCCAGCTGTAACAATTAAAAAATGACAATCAATGAAAATGCGGTTTCTGCCTGACCAGGCGGTGGTGCAGTGGATAGAGCGTCGGACTGGGATGGCAAGGACCCAGATTCGAGACCCCGAGGTTGCCAGCTTGAGCGCGGGCTCATCTGGTTTGAGCAAAGCTCTCCAGCTTGGACCCAAGGTCGCTGGCTCGAGCAAGGGGTTACTCGGTCTGCTGAAGGCCCGCGGTCAAGGCACATATGAGAAAGCAATCAATGAACAACTAAGGTGTCGCAACGAAAAACTGATGATTGATGCTTCTCATCTCTCCGTTCCTGTCTGTCCCTGTCTATCCCTTTCTCTGACTCTCTCTCTGTCTTTGTAAAAAAAAAAAAAAAAAGTGGTTTCTGATATGGAGAAGGTCGTGAGGGGCCAGGGAGGAAGGGAGCTGGGAGCTGGCCTGGAAGCAGAAAGGGCAAGAAAGGCTTGTTCCCCTTGAACATTTACAGCGCTTCCTCGCACACAACTTTCTCAGATGCTTTAAATGTTGGCGGGAGAAATCAAGGCCCAGAGCTTACGGTGTCACAGCTAGAAGAGTCAGTTGACCCAAGATCCCTTTGTCCGTCACTGCACCACCGGATGCCTCCCTGGATTGGGGAAAGCTTCCTTTATCAGTGAGCTCAGAGGAAATGGTTGAATGTGGGGATGAAGGAGAGGCTGCAGCTCCGGAGGGGCAGAGGGGCGTCTCTCCACCCGGGCGGGTGCTCAGGGCTGCCTGGCCAATCACACGAGTTGAAGTCTAGTGGCTGGAACAGGTGGGATGGGGTTCCTAGTATGGAGCCAGAGGGTGACTGTAGTCTGTGTCCTGTGGAGCGGGGCGGGGGGAGGGGGGTATCCTCTCTCCAAGTCGGAGATGTGGGTGTTGGGCTGGGAGCAAGGACATGCTGACAAGGTCAGAAGGTAGGCAGGCAACAGAGCAGTGGCGTGTGGGAGACACGGCTGGCTCACAGACCTCACAGCCTGAGGGCTGTATTGCTAGGGGACCTGTGTAAATCCAGTCAGAAAAGTCATCTTCTTAGAGCCAGGAGAGCTTAGAAAGATAAGCCTGGTGTGAGCACGCGCGCCTGTGCGTGTGTGAGTGTGCGCATGTGAATGGGTGTGTGCCCCTGAGCATCTGTGCATGCCTGTGCACACACACAGATACATGGGCAGGGCGTGTTCCATGCTGCTGTGGGGTGGGGTCCAGGCTGGGTACAGCGAGGATGGAAAGGCATACGTTCCTGCCCACCTGGTTCTCTCCGTATCACGAGTCTTCCAGTTTTGTTCGCAACATTCCTTGCACCCAGTTCTTTCTCACAATGTTCTTACCTATACTTAAAAAGGTTTCCTGAAGACGGGGTGCTTCCAGCTCTCCCCGAGATAGAAAGGGCCCCTTAAACCTTTGCTAGAAAGTAGCAATGGCAAAAACAGATGCTGTGCTAATAATGTCCAACGCTTGGATTCTCCCTGAGAAAGGCTATCTGTTCAGTGCAAACACGTGTTCAGATTTCCACCTCTGTAGGCCTGCGCGGTATATGCTGATAAACCAGGAGTGCTCGGTTAGATATTCAGTGCTTTGATTTTCAGATCGGAAAAAGTGGTTTCCATCTCAGCCCATGATGAAAACGGTTCCTTAAGGGTTATGGTCAACCTAACAACAACGAGCCTACAATGTGCCACATGCTTTAAAAATATTCTTTCCCTCCTCTAACAACCCCAAGAGGTAGGTGCTGTCACCACCCCCATTTTGCAGGTGAGACCACTGAGGCTCCCTGAGCCCAGATCACTTGCCCAAGGTCGTAGAACTAACGAGGCCGCGGTCCTGGCCGGATTGAGCCAGGCTGTTGGGCTCCAGAGGCCCTGCTCTTACCCCTGCGTCGCTTCCGTGGGCGGGAAGAGCCTCTGCTCTGCCTGTCGCTCTGAATGGTCACCCGGCTGCCTCCTGCACTAAAAGGGGCCCTGGAAGGCAGGAGCTGTTTCTTGTTTCTCCTCATTCCTCCAGCGGGGTGCCCGAGGCTGGCCCGTGGGAGGAGCCCACCATGGCTTGCTACATCTCTGCGGTTGGAAGTGGGAAGCCTCGCCAGGGTGATCTGGTTCATTCCTTCGCCTCCACCGTCACTCCCGGGGGTTCCGCACACGGCCGTCTTCCCCGCTCCTCCTCACCGCCATGACAGCTTTCCCTCCATCGTCGAATCCCTTTTACACAGGCTCTCCTGGCAGACTGAGTCCTGTGCACAACCGCGGGCATCTGTCACTTCTGGGCAGAGCCCACAGGAAACGTGCCCACAGCGCTGAGCTGTAAACAGCTCCGACTCTCAGCCACACTTGATCTGGGCTGGGCAGCAGAGCAGGCCGGGGTGGCTTGTTAGCTCCACAACAATACTCCCTCTGGTTTCAGTGGCAGTTTATCAAGCGAGCCTCTGCCAATTTCCCTGTGTTCCTTTCAGTGCAGGGGCACAGTAGGTAAAATCTATTCGTGAGGCAGACGGTGGATTAAATTTATAGATTTGGGCATGAGCTTTCCTGAAAGGGGATGAAATAGCCCATGCTGTTTGGGTTTCCTCCAGAACAGCCTAATCAGAATGAAAAAAAAAAACTAGTCCAGCCTTTTCCACTTCACCAGTAGGCTTGGATGAAAGGAAAGTTTAATTGTCAGTTCCTAACCACATTTTCAAAATGGCGGACCTTGACCCAGCAGAACAACTGACTAATGGAAGGAAGAGGTGAGAAACATTTTTTGAGATTCTACTCTGTGTCAGATTTTTACATATGTTCCTCTAACAGTCACAATAATTTTTACAAAGTGTTTATTTTGAGGTGTACTTAGGGAGGAGACTGAGAATCAGAGGTTCTGTGACTTGCCCAAGGTCACATGGCTAATGGGTCACAGAACTTGAATATAAACCAAGGTCTGGTTGACCCCAAAGTTTACAATGTTCCCACCAGACGTGGCTACCTTAGACATTTACTGAACTACCCGCAAGCAATGATATTCTACATTCCTGTAACAGATATCTCTAACCTTTAAAAACACTTCAAGCATACAAAGAAAATTCTTCTATTTTAAACACTTAATATCTGTTCTGAGATTTCTATGGTAAGTACAGGAGTGGCATATTGTGTTTTTGAAAAGCTATCCTGACCTAACCTAAAAGAGGTAAACCATACCAAGTAAAGATGAAAAAGGCAAATGTTAAAACCATTCCATTCTGTGTCTCAGAGTTTTTCTTTCTGACCAAAGCTAGCAAGCCACCTAGACATACAAGGAGACAAAGTTAACTATTAACTTGGGGGTGAAAAGTCAATAGTAAGCACATTCTTTGTACTACCCTGCCCACACTCCAGCAAATATTAACACATATAGGCAAGGACAGTTTTTTTTATAACTGTACGAGTATGTTGTACACACTTGAAAAACACCAGCAATGAAAGCACTGTCCAATCCTGGCCCCTTTGGCTGCAGAGGGCCAGCAAAGTGGCCTGCCTCAGGGCCCCTGGCCACTTAGATCCGGGAGCCCAGAGGAGCACAGTCTTTGACATTCCCACCCTTGTGTGGTGGTTAGAGAGTTGCGTCCTGGTTGAACAGAGTCACAGTACAGGACATGAATGCTTCCATTTACAAAACTGTGATGAGCTCATCCTCCATCATCCTCAGATTCAACACCATATCTGAAACAAGAGTCAGACTCTCACAGCCCCACTCCGACCTCTCCGTGTTCATGGGCAGAGGACTGTTGACGCCATTACTTTCCAGGCTAGACTTTGCAGATTGGTTTTCCAGAAGCAGCATGGCATTGTAGAAAAAAAGCGTGGCGTTGGCATCAGACTGAGCTGAGTCCACAACGCAGCTTTGCCAGTGGGCAGCTGAGTAATAGGGCAAGCTGCCTCCCGTACTGGACCTCGGCTCTCCCAATGATGACATGGAAATAATGATATGTAATAATCCCTATAGGTAGTTGGGTTGATTACTGTTTCCCCCAAATTCATTTTCACTCGGAACCTCAGAATGTGACCTTATTGGGAAATAGGGTCTTTGAAGAAGCAATTAGCTAAAATCAAGATAAGACCATACTGGATTAAGGTGGACTCTAAATCCAATGACTGATAATCCTTTGAAGTAGTGGAGAGAAGAGAGAGGTAGAGAGAAAACCACGTGAAGACAGGGACAGAGGCTGGAGAATGCGGAGAGAATCCTTTGGTTCCCGTGTTCACCGTGTACCCTTTTCCGAGAAGAACGTAATGCAGACGTTAAAAACCTTTCTGCATCAGGGTCTGGACCTCATGGCAGAGGAAAGGTAACCCCCCCACACACAATTATTTCTTTTAGAAAAGAAAGCAAGCATGAAGGATGGGAATTAAGATGGGACTCACCTGGTCCTTCCCTGGTATTTGGCAATGAGCTGGCTACATGGTCTCATATAAGTGACAAAAATAAGAACCTTCGCCTCTAAATAGAAAAATGGTTGATGGGAAGGTATACCAGATGCCCCTGGTGGCTCATCCGCCAGCCTGCCTCTTTAGTTGCAATTCTAGAGAGTAGTTCTGGGCAAGCTCAGATGCACGTGAGCTGACAGCATCTTGTATTTCTCTGGCAACCCTATTTCATGGAAGTGAACTGAGACCCCCCCCCCCAACACCACCCCCACCCCCACAGCCAGTCCTCAGGCTCAGCCCTGTGAGAGAGTCGTCTTAGAAGTGGAGGGACCCTCCATCCCCAGGCAAGCCTTCAGGTGACCGTAGTCATGGCTGACACTTTGACTACAACTTCTCAAGAGAAGTCAGAACCACTCAGTTAAACCACTCCCAAACCCCTGGTCCACAGACACCGTGAGAGATAATAAATGATTGTTCTAGGCCCCTCAGTCTGAGTGACTTGTTGAGCAGCATTTGCTAACTTAATGGAGCACGTCTTGGTCCGTCTGGGCTACGATAACACAGTGTCATGGACCGAGTGGCTGATGGACAACAGAAATCCACTTCCTCACAGTTCTGGAGGCTGGGAAGTCCCAGATCAAAGCAGCAGCGCATTTCCTGTCTGGTGAGGGCCCACCGCCCGGTTCATAGATGGCTGTCTCTTCACCGTGTTCTCACCTGGCGGAGAGGACAGGGGAGCTCTCTGGGGTCTGCTTTCCAGGGACACTAGTGCCATTCACAAGGGCACTGCTCACAGGACCTCATCACCTCCTAATGCCGTCACTGAGGATTAGGAGTTTTGGGAGGGACACACACTTGCAGCCTATAGCAGAGCCCCTCCGCAGTGCCAGCGACGGTGCCCACAAAGGGGACTACGGGAGAGGGTCTGGCCCCGCGTTGCTCAGAGTCAGGTGGGAAGACAGTGTGGACAGGATTTGTTTACACTATAATGTGGTAAAGGAACAACCGTCTGCAGGGAAGTATGACTCCTCTATGCGGGTTATCAGGGAGGTTCCCAAAAGAGGCAAGGTTTGGCCCTGGCAGGTTGGCTCAGTGGTAGAGCATCGGCCTGGCGTGCGGGGGACCCGGGTTCGATTCCCAGCCAGGGCACATAGGAGAAGCACCCATTTGCTTCTCCACCTCCCCCCTTCCTTCCTCTCTGTCTCTCTCTTCCCCTCCCGCAGCCAAGGCTCCATCGGAGCAAAGATGGCCCGGGCGCTGGGGATGGCTCCTTGGCCTCTGCCCCAGGCGCTAGAGTGGCTCTGATCGGGGCAGAGCGACACCCCGGAGGGGCAGAGCATCGCCCCCTGGTGGGCAGAGCGTCGCCCCCTGGTGGGCGTGCTGGGTGGATCCCGGTCGGGCGCATGCGGGAGTCTGTCTGACTGTCTCTCCCCATTTCCAGCTTCAGAAAAATACAAAAAAAAAAAAAAAAGAGGCGAGGTTTGAGGTGAACCTTTCAGAAAACCCTAGTTCCCAGGCCGGTGGGAGAACAGGGAGCCAGATGGGCAGGCCCTCTAGGCAGACAGAATAGGAATGATAAGAGTGTAGTTCGCACGGAGGCCCTGGACATGGGGCTGAAACAGGAGGCTCCGTGAAATGACGCAGGGCCTAATGAGCTGTTCCCCAGTGGCGAGTGGACTCGTCGGCTAGGAGGCTGTTGTCATGGACCAGCAGAGCTGGTGAGGATCTGGGCTTGGGCCAGTAGCCGTGGGATGGAGGGGAGACAGGACAGAACTGACAGGGCTCATTGGCCTGGTGCCTGGCAACAGCAGCTGCTCTACCAAGTGTTTGTTGAGTGAGTGATGGATGGATGTGTGTGGGCTGAGCCAAGAAGGGCTGTCTGTATGTTGATTTGAGTGACTGGCTGGTTATTCCCTGAAATAGGAATTAGACATGGATTTATGTGTCTTGCATATGAACTGGAAACCAAGAAGTTCACATAACTGAAATCCCTGGGGTTGGAAACCCATCTTCCCTCCAGAAGGCGTAACCTGCATGTCTGGCGGTAGGCCTCGTCGTTTTCCATGGGGACCCGGCTGGGACAGCAGGCGGGAGATCTGCAGGGCAGCAGCCCCCCCCCGAGAGAGTGACTCATGCCTTTGCGCTCCCGGTGCTGGGCGGGAAGCCTCCGGATGCAATTACTGAGCTCGGGTCCTAGGTGGGAGGAAGGGACTGGGGGGAGGGGGGCACGACACGGGTGGAAGCCGAAGTTCTCATCACCGTCACTGAAACCTTCATTCCTGCTGGAGTGGGTTTGGTTATGAGCTGTAAATTTTCTTTTAAAAGGGATAGAGAGAGAGAGAGAGAGAAAGAGAGAGATTTTGGGCAGAGCAAGGCTCCACACAGAGGCTAACAGGATCTTTGCTTTACAAGTCTGGTGATTGATTCCGTGCAGAGCTGAAAGCAAATATGATGAAAGACAGGACAGAGATTTCGTGGAGCGATCCTGCAAACAGAGAAAAGCAACGGTTATGAGACCTCTCCCAGGAGCTGTCTGTCTATGATCTCATTTAATCCAAGGCTAGGGGCGATCTCCAGCTCACAGGGTCATCCACGGTGGAAATGACAGAGCCGACGCTCAAGCCCAGGCCTCCGACTCTGGAGCCTAGATGTTGTCAGTTTGCTGCTTCCCCAAGGATGGGCCCTGGAAGGATTTAGAATCCCTTTCCTTCCTCTTCGGTCTGCAGCCCAGGCCCTCCCCAGTCCAGGAGGGCGAGCACTTCTAGCCCGTGTGGTTGGTCAGGTTGGGACACAGTGGAGCCCCCCGATGGCCGGAGGAGGCAGGGCGGGAGCATTTGCCTGCATGAGTCCCTTGTCTTTTCCCTTAGCCAGGCCACAGCCTCCCGGGGCCAGAGCCTTTGCCCTCCCCGCCCTGGAGGTATCCTGAATTCACTCACAAAGCCTCTTTCATGTGTCGGGCACCGTTGCCACAGAGGTCAGTGATTACAATGACCAGCATTTATTGAGCAGCTACTATTTGCCAGACTGTGACGAACAGGATGCCCGCCTCATTGCACTTAACTCTCTGAGGCTGTTTCCCTTTGATCTCCCTGTTTTATAAACCACAATAAGGGTCAAAGAGGTGGAATAAGGTGTCCCCAGAGCCTGAACTTGAAACCACTCCAGCCTGACCCCAGCACCCCAGCTCTGTAGCACTGAGCTTGGCTGCCCCCAGAGGGAAAAAAGAAATGGGTCATTCTTTCCTGGGAAGGATGTTTCCTCCCCCAATTCCATTCTTGGCTCTCCCAGAAGGGAGCTGACCCAAGGCCCACAAGCAGTGGTGCCAAGTTTTTGCTGGGAGAGGGCGGGGACTTAGCTCCCTTATCAGGGCAGGGCGGGGCCGCCTCCCTGGGGCCCTGCTGCACTGCCCCAGGCTGTTTCCTCCCTCTCTGAGCTGTGTGGTCAGGGTTGACCTCTGCTGGCTGGGAAGATTCTGCAGGGTGGAAGTGTGCGTGTGTGTGTGTGTGTGTGTGTGTGTGTGTGTGTGTGTGTGAGAGAGAGAGAGAGAGAGAGAGAGAGAGAGAGAGAGAGAGAGAGATGCCTGCCACCTGCCCTTTATGCTAGAGCCCCCTCTTCTGAGCCTTTATATCCTGGTAGTCCTGTGACCCATTCCCATTCTTTTTTCTTCAAGAGCATCCTCTGAGCTGTGCCAAGAGGTGATGTATGGCCAGTAGGCATGGCCACCATCACAGCCGCCTGGCCCATGCAGGTTCGCATTAGATTCGGACAGATGGTAATGAAACAACGAGGCCAAAAACTGGTGGGCCATCATCTTTAATGCAAGCTTGCACCCGGCAGGCAAGTAAAAACACACACTGGGCTCCAAAACCCATTCATTCGGTGCTCACAAAGCTACTGACTCATCCGAGTTTCCTAGAATCAAAGGTCTCTAGCTCACCAGCCTTATTCACCTCTATTCCCATCTCCTTTTCTCTGCACAAACTCTGCACTAACTGGCTTCTCCTTTAACATTCTGCCATCTTGGCTGCCTCTCCTCTCCTCCATGTGGCCTTTCTCTGCTCTCCTTTCTCTGCTCTCTAATGCTAATCTCAGGAACCAAGAGAGAGCAAGCTCCTGGTCTGCCCCACTTTATAGTGTAGAAATCAAAACCTTTAATCCAATATACAAATAAGGAAGTCTCTGATACAAAGTCACTTATTTGAGACATAATGGGATTCCTCATGAGAGTGCACCACCCCACATCATGCAGTCAGTCAAGGGTGTGGGGAAAAACTTAGTCTTAAAACTAAGCCTTATTAGGCTATAACGACCCTGCCTGCTTACAGCCTGTCCCCACACCCAATACAAACTATAAGAAAACATAGATCATATTTAAAAACTTACTTGACCAACAGGTGACAACTCTCAAGAGCCCAGATATGGTGACTAGCTTTCCCAAGGCCACAGAGCATGATCCACCTGGGACTGTGGCGGCTCCCTGTCCTGTTTGTCTGTAAACCAAGAGCGCTGTGTCTCTCCCTTCCATAGGACACTGCCCACCTCAAGCCCTTGCTCCCCAGACCCAGGCGTACCCCCCTGTCAGCCTCCTTGCTATCCTGCCCACCTTCAAGCTGCTCCAGGTTAAGGATGCCCAGCGAGGGTTTCTGCTGGAAGCAAATGGGTTCTCCGGCCCTTGAGCCTGCCTCCCCTGACCGTCCGGGCATTGAGACCCCTCCCTGCCCCTGGACCTGGGCTTGGGGGGCATTGCCATCTTAGCCAGGTAAATGGCTGTGCCTCGGGAGAGGCTGGGAGTCAGGTTGAGTGCCTCTCGAGGGACATGGCCTGGCTCCAGCACAGGGGGGGTCAAAGTCCGGGTCTTACTCCTTCTGCACAAGCCTGCGCCTCGCTGTGAGGCATTAGAGCCCGGGTCCTTGGCAGATTGAAATAACCCCCCTGTTGTCACTGCAGCAAGCAGCCCCCTGGCTCTGTGTCACATTCCTCGCTTCTCTCGGAGGCTAGGCTTTCCCGGGATCTCGCTGAGTCAGAGAGTTCCCCAGGGAGCCCAGGGGGACGCTCGCCAGGAAAAGCCACCACTTGGGCCCTTCCTAGTGGGCCCTGGGGTCCCCCGCTCCTCCTTTCTGCTTCCCAGATGCATGGAGGGTGTTGGTCAAATAAGTTTGTAAATATCTATGATATGTATGTTTGCTTGCTTATAGTTTGCATTGGGTGTGGGGGACAGGCTGTAAGCAGGCCGGATTCTTATAGCCTAAGTTTTAAGACTAAGCCTTTCCCACCCTTTTTGATGTGGGGTGGTGCACTCTCATGAAGAATCCCATTATGCCTCAGATGCCTCAGATAAGTGACTTTGTATCAGAGACTTCCTTGTTTGTATATTGGATTAAAGGTTTTGATTTCTACACTATAAAGTGGAGCAGACCAGGAGCTTGCTCTCTCGGTTCCTGAGATTAGCATTAGAGAGGAGAACAGAGAAAAGCCATGTGGAGGAGGCCAGGAGAAGCAGCCAAGATGATGGAGTGTTGAGTGAGAAGCCAGTTTGTGCAGAGTTTGTACAGGGAGAAGGGAGGAGATGGGGAACAGAGGTGAGTAAGTCTGATGAGCTAGAAACCTTTGATTCTAGGAAACTCGGATAAGTCAGTAGCTTTGTGAGCACTGAATGAGTGGGTTTTGGAGCCCAGTGTGTGTTTTTACTTGCCCCCCGGGTGCAAGCTAGGATTAAAGGTGATGGCCCACCAGTTCTTGGCTCCGTTGTTTCATTACCGTCTGTCCGAATCTAATGAGAACCTGCATGAGCCAGGCTGCTGTGATGGTGGCCGTGGATACTGGCTTTACAGAGGGGCAGCTGTGGGGCCTGCCACGGCCAGAGGGGAAGAGCCCTCACCCTTCGGTGACCTTGGATTTGGCTCAGCCCACATGTCGGAGCCTGGAGGGTCTCCTGTGGGCCAGGCCCTGTCATGCGGGCGGGGACCTGGGTGGCCTGGGGCAAACCCTGCTCTGGCAGGTGACGACATGCAGGCCCGGCCCGGGTCCGTGTCCCCACTGGCCCGAGTGTCCCCTCTCGCCTCACAGCCCCCTGCAGGAGGACTGTGGGTCTTCCTGGACTATCTCCTTCCTCCTTCCCACGACACTCACTTCCCTTCCCATGTGGAGCCCGACACCATGGGCCTGTTTTCACTTGGGTTCTCGCCATGGAACTTTCAGGAACGTTGCCCTGTCTGTGCGTCCTGGAGAAGAACTGGAGAAGAAGATTAGGTCTCTTGGTGTTGGTTGGATTCTCTGGGGTTTGAGGGCCGAGCCGGGGAGGGGGCCCTGGGGAGGGGCTCAGTGCACAGAGGCGCACTCCCGGGCTGCCGGGCACCCCTCCGTCCCAGAGCACGTCGCGGCTTCTGCCAGGTGCACAAGGGAGCTGTCCCTGGAGGGAGGCATCAGGTCGGTGTGCACAGCTCGCGGGTCACAACAGGAAGTACATCATGCTGTCGGGCTCAAATGCTGCGGAAATTTTCTTCACAGAAAAGGGAGGGAGAAGGTTACATCCTGCCAGCCATTGGTACCAACTAGACGTGGAAATAATTAGCTAATTTGTTCTCTTTCAAGTTTTGCATTTGTTTGTTTTCCATATATTCGAATGTAATCCTGTTCAGTATAATGGCGTGACCTGGGTCTGTACGTGTGTCCACAAACCTCGGTCTTTATTTCATTCTGCAAACAGCGGGCAGCGGCGTGTCCGACTGTCCCTGGCGATTGCGTGGCCTCACTCCAGAGTCTCATCACACCCCTCACCACTGCGGGAATACAACCCTGTGATTGGCGTGGGGGCCGTCTTGGGCCCCCTTCCCCCCCTCGCCCCCCAATGCCCTTTTCACAGCCAAACACAGTAAATTTGCATTCTTTCTTTCCTGGTACGGTTTTATTTAGCATTCCTCAAATGGGCTAAGAAAAAAAAACAAAAACTTGTTAATGTATTTAGTTGCTTACTTATTTTTATTTATTAAATTTATTTCTGTCGAAGTCTGGGCTCTCCCCAGCACAGAGCCCGAAGCGAGGACTTAGGCGCCAGCAGTTGTTTGACAGGCAATTCCAGGAAGCAGGAGTGAGGAAGTGGGTGGACGGTGACAAGGGACAGACAAGCCAATAGAGCAGCGGTTCTCAACCTGTGGGTCGTGACCCCAGCGGGGTCGCCTAAAGCCATCGGAAAATACATAATGCATATCAGGTATTTACATTCTGAATCATAACTGTAGCAAAATGACAGTTATGAAGTAGCCACCAAAATTATTTTTTGGTTTGGGGTCACCGCAACATGAGGAACTGTATTGCGGGATCACGGCATTAGAAAGGTTGAGAACCACTGCAGTAGAGGGTGGATTACTGAAGCAAAAGAAGAGCGGGTAAAGGCCCTGGCCGGTTGGCGCAGCAGTAGAGCGTCGGCCTGGCATGCAGAAGTCCCGGGTTTGATTCCCGGCCAGGGCACACAGGAGAGGCGCCCATTTGCTTCTCCACCCCTCCCCCTCTCTTTCCTCTCTGTCTCTCTCTTCCCTTCCCGAAGCCAAGGCTCCATTGGAGCAAAGACGGCCTGGGCGCTGGGGATGGCTCTGTGGCCTTTGCCTCAGGCGCTAGACTGGCTCTGGATGCAACAGAGTGACGCCCCAGAGGGGCAGAGCATCGCCTCCTGGTGGGCATGCTGGGTGGATCCCGGTCGGGCGCATGCGGGAGTCTGTCTGACTGCCTCCCCATTTCCAGCTTCTGACAAATGAAAAAAAAAAAAAAAAAAAAAAGAGCGGGTAAAGCCCACGGGCACGTGGATCACCGTGTTTCTCTCGGGAACTGAGTTGTGTGCACCTCAAACATGACCCCTGGGCCCCCAGGAGGCTGGGGCACTTCTATACCAGTTCCTATCCTCATCTGATCCAGGGTTACTCCCGAGGGGGTCAACCCCCCAACCCTCAGGGCTGCGCCGGCGTGGACTGAGTAAGGGAAAGCCCCACAGCAGAAAACCCAAGGGCAGCTCAGCACGTGGGGACGCTGCTCCGAGGACTAGGGCGTTCAGGGACAAGCTGGAGTTGGAGGGTGCAGACGCACCTGCACCAGCCCTTCCCACTCAAAAGAGAAAGAACGGAAGAAAACAGGTCTGCAGTGGGGTACACGCAGCTACGGGAGGAGAAATAAAAGCCGTGAAGACAATGGGCAATGAGAGAGAAAGGGGAACAAAGTTTCCTGCGGGTCTTCCTAGTAGCCGATGCAAGGAGGAAAACCTGTCAGCGACACAATTTCAGAGTCCCTGAAACAAAATCAAGCAAATCTCAGGCAAAGTTAACCTTCGCCCGCCCGTGGTCCCTAGAGCAAAGGCAGTACACGCCCAGGTGACACTGACATCCAGCGGCTGCTCCTCTCTCTGTAAAGTCTGATGACTAAAGAGTCAGCCCTCAAAACCCCGAAGAACATGGTATCATCAAACCCCTTGTGTGGACAGACTCTTTCAATTAAGTAACAGGAGCCCAGTTCAAATGAGCATTAGCAGGTAGGGCCCTTTGTTGACTTGTGTGCTTGAAAGTCGGAGTGTCTGACTTCGGGCAAAGCTGGACCTAGGGGTTCGCGTGTGTTCACAAGGGACTCGGTCAACGTCCACCCGTACCTTGGTCCCACTTTCCAATAAGTATGGCTTATTTTCCCGATGCTCACTTCCTCGGCAGGGAACCCCACTCTTCCAGCAGCCCCGGATGACATCTCATAAAGGATTCTGATTGGTCCTGCTTGGGGCACGGGGCTGCCCCTTGAACGTTTAATCGCTGCATGAGGACTGTGACAGGCTGGGCCTGGACCATGTGTCCCCCTCTGCAGCCAGAAGACAGGCAGGTTTCTGGGAGACACAAACCCCTCCTTCAGAGTGATGCGGGACAGCAGGAAGAAAGCTGAGCCAGCCCACCAGCAGGTGCCCACCGTGCCCCCTGTAACCATTCAGAGTCCAGGTTGACTTCAGTGCTCCAGGGGGAAGGATGACGTAATATGGCTCTCACCAGGCATCATGATGGGGGGTGATTTTTTTTTTTTTTTTTTTTTGCATTTTTCTGAAGCTGGAAACAGGGAGAGACAGTCAGACAGACTCCCGCATGCGCCCGACCGGGATCCACCCAGCACGCCCACCAGGGGGCGACGCTCTGCCCACCAGGGGGCGATGCTCTGCCCATCCTGGGCGTCGCCATGTTGCGACCAGAGCCACTCTAGCGCCTGGGGCAGAGGCCAAGGAGCCATCCCCAGCGCCTGGGCCATCTTTGCTCCAGTGGAGCCTTGGCTGCGGGAGGGGATGAGAGAGACAGAGAGGAAGGTGTGGTGGAGGGGTGGAGAAGCAAATGGGCGCTTCTCCTATGTGCCCTGGCCGGGAATCGAACCCGGGTCCTCCGCACGCTAGGCCAACGCTCTACCGCTGAGCCAACTGGCCAGGGCGATGGGGGATGATTTAAAAAAATATATATATCCAAGTGATATAAAAACAAACCTGAATGAAAAGGAGGAAATTCCAGTCTGGTGAGAAGAGGGCCGCGGCAGAGCTGCTGGGGTCCCGCCCATAGAACCGCACGTGTGGACAGCACTCACAGTGATTCTGAGGCCCTTCTCTCCGCCACAGGCTTGTGCTTGACTGGCTCCTGGGAGAGGCCAGGCGTGTAGGCAGCTGCTGTCCTCTGGAGCACCCATCAACAAAGGACAGCTGGGCGCTGGAGGATTAACGCCCTTCCTGGGGTCACCTCCCACCTAGACGACCTGCGTGGAAACCCCCGTTTCAGCGTCGGCTCCCCCAGAGCCGCCCAGCTTCTCTTGTTTATTCCTCTCGTTTCCAGGAACATTCATTTTTCTCCCGCCTCCCCCTGCCCGCTCCCCCCCCCCCCCGCCCCCTGTTTTCCAAGTCCAACAAATCCACTGTCCAAATTGGTAGATTTGTGTTGTTTGCTTAGAGATGAATGAGGTCCCTCAGAAGAAGGAGGAAGCTGAGGGGATCCTGCTTAGGTTTGGGAGCTCTGGGCCAGGGGTCCCCAAACTTTTTACACAGGGGTCCAGTTCACTGTCCCTCAGACCGTTGGAGGGCCACCACATACAGTGCTCCTCTCACTGACCACCAATGAAAGAGGTGCCCCTTTCAGAAGTGCGGCAGGGGGCCGGATAAATGGCCTCAGGGGGCTGCATGCGGCCCGGGGGCCCGCTGTAGTTTGGGGACGCCTGCAATCTGGGCCATAGCAGATTCCTGAAAGACAGAAAGATGGCCGGCCGTGAGCAAACACACCTCCCGTTGCCACTCCGGGTCTGAGTTTTCTGCTCGGTGTCCAATCAACAGCAGCGAGAATTACTGCTCCCTGTTTTAAGCTGCTGGTGGTGGTTTCAGATACAGCGCAGACAAAGAGCGAATGGAAGCCAGCCCTCAGCGAGGGTTTGCAGCCTGGATTCCGAGCGGAGAGCCAAAGCGGTGCTCTGTTCCTGGACGCACAGGGAACGGCAGGTGTGGGAGATCTTCCAATGGAGTCCAGACAGGTTCTGTTATGAGAATGAAGATAACTCCCTGGCCTGAAATATATGGATTTATTTCCAGGCGTACCTCCATCTGGTTGAAGTAGGACCATCATTTAAATGTAAATGCAGGTTTTCGATGTGCTCCCAGGGAATGAAAAAACACTGCAGCCCACCGTACCCAAGGCCCTGGGGGAAGGTGCTCAGGGAGGCTGGAGTGAGCTAAAAAGGGAGAAGGTGTGCAGGGGGCCGGCAGTGGAGCAGATTAATAAAATGCAAAGCAGGGAAATAGTAGATTCACCGAAGATTGGGAAACGGGATGATGGAATAGAGGCTAGGAGGCCGTAGGAGCGTGGGCGAAGTGGTCCACGGCCGACCGGACCCGCTGCTCAGCAGCATTAGCCCGCGATGAAACTGTTCTCTGTGCTGTTCGCAGGTGGCTATCCGGGGCTGGGACTGTGTTCCCGAGGAACTGGATTTTTAATTTAAATTAGAGTGTAAGTAGCCATATGTGCTCAGAGCAGTGGTTCTCAACCTTTTTAATGCTGTGACCCCGCAATACAGTTCCTCATGTTGCGGTGACCCCAAACCAAAAAATAACTTTGGTGGCTACTTCGTAACTATAATTTTGCTACAGTTATGATTTGGAATGTAAATACCTGATATGCATTATGTATTTTCCGATGGCTTTAGGCGACCCCGCCGGGGTCGCGACCCACCCACAGGTTGAGAACCGCTGGCTTAAAGGACATATTCTACAGCAAAGGTCTAGAACAGGGGTCCCCAAACTACGGCCCGCGGGCTGCATGCGGCCCCCTGAGGCCGTTTATCCGGCCCCCGCCGCACTTCCAGAAGGAGCACTTCTTTCATTGGTGGTCAGTGAGAGGAGCATAGTTCCCATTGAAATACTGGTCAGTTTGTTGATTGAAATTTACTTGTTCTTTATTTTAAATATTGTATTTGTTCCCGTTTTGTTTTTTTACTTTAAAATAAGATATGCGCAGTGTGCATAGGGATTTGTTCATAGTTTTTTTTTTATAGTCCGGCCTTCCAACAGTCTGAGGGACAGTGAACTGGCCCCCTGTGTAAAAAGTTTGGGGACCCCTGGTCTAGAAGCTTGTGGGTTGAGGAGGTCCTGGAATAGGCCTGGGGGGGTCTTCATGAAGTTGGAGGGGGCTAGATCCAAGTTACTTTTCTAAGCAACACACACACACACACACACACACACACACTCACTCACACTCACACACTCTTATTCTGATAACCCTGCCCCCACAGGAGGAAAAGCTCTGCCCAGTTCTTAGTGAGCCGCCATTATCTAAGACAGTGTGTCCCTCAGGGTGTCAGGGCAGTAAAAAGGGTTGAGAACTCCTGGCTTAGTGGGCCATAAAAATGGAGACTTTCCTACCCTTATTTGGCCCACATGATCTGGAACAGAGTATTCTTATTTTGAGTTGATCTTGATCAGGAGGATCGTTAATGATCGACTTCAGTTTTCCATAAGACCATATGTGTTCACTCTGGACTTGTGGGAAGCCCACCGTGTGCTCGGCTCTGTGCTGTCACGGAAGGGGTGGGGAGGCAGGGAGGTGGGCCATCTGGCCCTGGCCACACATTCGTGAAGCCCCTCGAGGGGACACTTACGGTTCAATCTTACTTGTAAATGGCGAAGTTCTCTTGGGAACGGCACAGTTCTATTTCATTTTATTTATGTGAGCATAATTTGGTACATATAAACACTGAAACTATACCAAAATATTTGCAAATATCAACTGAGTGTTTCTCCCTACTCTGGCCGGGTGCAGCTGATCTTGGCTGGGCTCACTCATGCAAACCGGTCAGCTGATGGGTCTGCTAGAGCTGACCGCTCTTCTCGGCTGGGCTCCCTGCTGTGTCTGGGACCTATGCTGGGAGAACTGGGCCGACTCTGCCTCATGTTGTCTCTCACCCTCCAGCGGGCTAACCTGGGCTTGTTCACATGGCAAAACCCAGGGGCTCCAGAGAGTAAGCTGAAAGACGCAAGGTCTCTTGAGGCCTAGGCTTGAAACTCACCTGCATTACCTCTGCTATAGCGTCTCAGCCCCAGAAAGTCATGCGGCCAGTTTCAATTAAAGGGGTGAAAGAGTAATCACACCTTTTGATCGGAGGGACAGCAAAGTCCCACTGCATAAAGGCGTGCATACAAAGAAGGGAATTAATTGTGGATATTTTTTTGCAAATAATCTATGCCCAGAATGGAGACCATTCTGATTGGAGTACAAAGCAATCTAGAAGAGTGGTAATACTTGAGGCTTTAAAGAGAAATTTTCATTTAGAAGAAAGAGAAATGCCCTTGTGCAGAAATGTATAATTTAATTGGGAAGAAAAGCAAATATATGTGGAAAACAAAACAAAAAACAAACAAAAAACGTTGCCATGGACCCTACCCTCATCAAGATAGCACACATGGAGGGGTTTCTTGATGGGGGAGAGGGTTTAAGTCAGCGGTTCTCAACCTGTGGGTCGTGACCCCAGTGGGGTCGCCTAAAGCCATCGGAAAATACATAATGCATATCAGGTATTTACATTCTGAATCATAACTGTAGCAAAATTACAGTTATGAAATAGCCACCAAAATTATTTTTTGGTTTGGGGTCACCACAACATGAGGAACTGTATTGCGGGGTCACAGCATTAGAAAGGTTGAGAACCTCTGGTTTAAGTTCATCCAGACCTGCATTTCTTCTTGTCTCCCTTGTGAGCATTGATATAAATTTAGATTTTTGCAAGACAGCTGACAATGGTTTAGATTTTCCTAGACAACTTTGGGATAGAAAGAAATTGATATATATATTTGGGGATTAAAGTGACCTAAGATCCTCCAGACTTAACTTTCGTTGATTCCCTCTGTTTTTAAAGACTTTGTGGTGGCTCTTGTTGTATTATCACGTCTCTATGGCCTTAGTTGTTTTCTTTTTTTTTTTTTTTTAATTTTTATCTCGTCGGTGCTCCTTGTTGTACATCAGTAAGATGTACATAAATGAATTAGAGCAAGATTAAGAAAGCTGAGTGGAGACGGGAGAGCAGAGTAGCTGCAGAGTTGGAAAGAAGGGTTTGTGCTTAATTCTATGAGAACTAAGAAGCTCTGTGTGCTCTGTATTAAATGACCAACAGTCAGGGTCTGGACACGTGGTCCATCGCAGCCCGGTAACCCCCAGGTTTCTTACCCGTGGAATGGCAGTCCCTGGCTTGGTTGGCTCATAGGTCACAGTCTTTAACTTCTTGCAGAGAAAACATCTCTCAAGTGTGGAGTTATCCTTTGAATGAAGTGTCTGAAAGAACAGGAGGGAGCAGACCTGCCTGATCCTTGTTTTGTTACGTTTTGTTTGTGAGAGAGAGGGTGAGGGCGGAGAAGAAGAAAGAGAAAGGAGAATCCTCAATTTGTAGTTGCAGCACCTTAGTTGTTCACTGATTGCTTCTCATATGTGCCCTGACTGGGGGGGGGGGGCTCTAGCTGAGCCAGTGAGCTCTTCCTCAAGCCAGTGACGACCTTGGGCTCAAGCCAGCAACCTGGGGCTCAAGCCAGCGATCATGGGATCGTGTCTATGATCCCACACTCAAGCCAGCGACCCTGCGCTCAAGCTGGTGAGCCTACACTCAAACAAGATGAGCCTGTGCTCAAGCTGAGGTTTTGAACTTGGGACACCAGCATTCCAGGTCGATGCTCTATCCACTGCGCCACCACCAGTCAGGCCTGATCTCTGGGTTTTGAATGACATCAACTCTACCCAGGTTACTAGGGAAAGAGCAGAATCATTTCCTCAGCCGGTTTTGAGGGAATTTGTTTACACATATCCAGAAAATATAGTTTGATAACTCGGGATTTATCTCACCCTCCACTGTCAAATTAGAATCTCTCCTAGAATGAGAAATACAGTCAAGAATTGTGATGTGAGTTACCGTGTATAACTGCAGAGGAAAGAATCATTCATTTCATTTCTCATTGGCCACTGGGGAGCAGGTGCTCTGTGCCCAGAGAGAGGAGGGGAGAGGACAGAGGAACCGCTTCTCGGTCCCTCCCACATTGTACTTGGGGTCTGAGCTTACACCAGGTGAAGGAGAACCTCTAGCTCTGATAGAGGCCCTACAAGCATTTTGTCTTTTTCTTAGCTCGAATCTTGCTTTTCTAAGTGAGATCCACGGACTAGCCATAGCAGCATCAGCTGGGAGCTTGTTAGATATGTAGAACATGCCCCCCCCCACACTTACGGAATCAAAATTCACCTTTTATCAATTTGCTCTGGCCCTGGTTGGTTGGCTCAGTGGTAGAGCGTCAGCCCGGCATGTGGATATCCCAGGATCAATTCCTGGTCAGGGCACCCAGAGAAGCAACCATCTGCTTTTCTACCTTCCCCTTCTTTCCCCCCGCCCCCTGTAGCCATGGCTCAATTGGTTCAAGCGGGTTGACCTTGAGTTCTGAGGATGGCTCCATGGCCTCCGCCTCAGGTTCTAGAAAATGGCTCCAGTTACAATAGAGCAACAGCTGCAAATGGGCAGAGCATCGCCCCCTAGTGGGCTTGTTGGGTGAATCCCGATTAGAGCGCATGCAGGAGTCTTTCTGTCTCCCCTCCTCCCACTAAAATAAAAAAAATAGTAATAAAAAATAAAATAAAGATCGTCTGGTTATGGCCTTACACATTAAAGTTTGAAAAGCCATGATCTAGAGAGATCTTTTTGTTTGATTATTAGAGTCAGAGCCTACTATAGAGAGGGTTTGGCATTGACTTGGCCATGAGTCCCAGTACTGCCCATCACTAGCTCCAGAACCTTGAACACGGTTCTTTGGCTCAGACACTGTGCCAGGCAGTGGGATGCCTTAGCAAGCAAAAAGCAGTCCTCCTCCTAGAGCAGCTTATCATCAGGAGGTAAACGGGTCCTAGGTAGTCATCACGATGAGTTTCATGATAACAGAAAATGTCAGGCATTATAGGGACATAGATAAGAGTATGTACACCAGTCTTAAGAGCAGAGATAGCTTTCCCAGAAGTGACATTTAAGTTGAAGCCTGGTTGGTGAGCTGTCGTTTCTCAGTTAAGGAGTGTGGAAGGGGGTGGCATGGGGAAGTGGTCACATTCGGCAAAGTGATTGGAACAGAAGCCACATGGATAGAGTGTGTGCTCTATAAATATTTGTGAACATAAAACAGGACGCCCGCCCCCAGCTGTTGGCGTGAGCACGGTCGTCTGATTCCCTGCTGGTTGTCCGAATATCATTCTCTGCCCTCCAACCTGCGTCCTCTTCTCTGGGTAATGCATTCCTCTCGGGTGCTGAAGAGATAGTGCCACCCACAGTTTATCTGCTCTGAAACACGTAGGTACTTTGTGGTTATGAGGTGGTAACTTTGCCATCATTTTTATTGGAAATGGCGACAAGAAGTCAGTGATTAGCTCTCATTGCTGCCCTGGGATTTCCTTCCTGATCGATGGTGTGGCCACTTTTCCTGTCACTCTCAAATGTTGGTCGGCCTTTTGCTGCGAGATTTATTGGAATAGGAGGGATGAGGAAGGGCATGTCCGAGGCTATCTGGATTTATCAACCTGGTTTTCCTGCAGAAAATGGGTCAGCTTTCTTGATCAATGAGAGGCTGTTCTCCCCACAGCCCCTGCTGTGCACAAGTGGCCCCTAAATGTTGTCCAGGCAGGCACACTGAGCCACAAGGGCATGCCAAATGGAATATTGGCCAGTTGGTGACATTGAACTTCCACTTTGGAAAAACATGGACTAGAGAAAAATTGAACCCCCTGCTCTGCAAATTTGTTTAAAATCACACAGCATTGGGCTGGTTTGTCTTCATAATAGCTATCTATGTAGGAAAGGCTAGCTAACAAAACAAAGAGAGTAAACGAAAATGCAGGTGGCATGTTCAGATGTCTTAGGGAATCATTTTCCAAGCCCTGTGGCAAAAGCCATACATAGTCAACAGTGAATAAGAATATTTCTTTATTGCCCTGGCCGGTTGGCTCAGCGGTAGAGCGTCGGCCTAGCGTGCGGAGGACCCGGGTTCGATTCCCGGCCAGGGCACATAGGAGAAGCGCCCATTTGCTTCTCCACCCCTCCGCCGCGCTTTCCTCTCTGTCTCTCTCTTCCCCTCCCACAGCCAAGGCTCCATTGGAGCAAAGATGGCCCGGGCGCTGGGCATGGCTCTGTGGCCTCTGCCTCAGGCGCTAGAGTGGCTCTGGTCGCAATATGGCGACGCCCAGGATGGGCAGAGCATCGCCCCCTGGGGGGCAGAGCACCGCCCCTGGTGGGCATGCTGGGTGGATCCCGGTCAGGCGCATGCGGGAGTCTGTCTGACTGTCTCTCCCTGTTTCCAGCTTCAGAAAAATGAAAAAAAAATAAAAAAATAAAAAAAAAGAATATTTCTTTATTAAAGCAGTTGGTGTTTAACTTTGTTTTCTTAGGGAAATTTTGAGTCTTAGATGTAGCAGAAGAAAGGGGAATCTTTTCAGATGACAGTGTGCCATGGACCCTGCAAGCTCAGATGTCCTCTTACCTAACCTGTCCCTTCTTCCACAGCCAATGTTGACCCCTCAAGCACCTCTGCAGAGACCCAGGCTGCCTGGAAGGCCAGCTTCCAAGCCACCAGTTTGACAAGTGAGACCTCTACTTGGAGCTGTTTGGTAAGCAGTTAAGAGGGACTATGCATGCTTTAGAGCAGTGGTAGTCAACCTGGTCCCTACTGCCCACTAGTGGGCGCTCCAGCTTTCATGGTGGGCGGTATCGGAGCAACCAAAGTATAAATAAAAAGATAGCTTTAACTATAGTAAGTTGTTTTGTAAAGATTTATTCTGCCAAACTTAGCGAAAATCCGACAGAAAGTGCTTGGTAAGTAATTATTATTATATGCTTTCACTTGCTGTAACTCTGCTTTACAAATTTTATAGAGTAAAGTTACTTCCCTACTTTATAAATCACCATTACTGTGGAACCAGTAGGCGGTTAGAAAATTTTACTACTGACAGGGATACAAAAGTGGGCGGTAGGGATAAAAATGTTGACTGCCCCTGCTTTAGAGAAACAAGATTGTCTGTGGACAAGACATTCTCTAACCATGGCTTCTCTTTCACCAAAGACTTGTTCTTATTCAAACGTCCTTTGCAATTAGCCCAAACAATCATTTGGAGCTCTTTAAAGAAAACACCTATGGAGGAGGGGTGGGCTACAAAGGATCGCATGTTCTTGGAAAAGCAATAGAGTGAAGGACAGAGATCACCTGGGGCTGTGTCCATGTCAGGAAAGAAGGCAGGAAGGGAATGGGGGATATGGAGTTAAAGGTTTGAAATGCTTATTCTCAGGAGCCAATGGGAATACATTTTCAAACGCACTTGGCCAAACAGGAATGTGGAGCAGTGTCACCAGGAATGTCAGCTGCCAACATGCCTGTGCCGTATGCCTCCTGGAGGTTGTTCCAAACTACACGCTCCCAGGGCCAGAGACCGCAGTCCTGCAAGGAGGTCAGATCGTGCACAGCCGTGCTTGGGTCAGCCACCTCAGCTGGAATACTTGGCAGCATAGAGTAGGGCCCCCCCGGTCTAGTTGCTCTGATCCTGGCTTAAAGATCAGAAGACCCCTGTGAGGGACAGTATGACTAGAATTCCCAGGCGTCTGTCTGTGGCCAAAGTCTGCAGACCCTCCAAAGACTGCTGACGCTTTCATCCTCATGTCCCCACGTGTCCGCCCTTATTTACTACGGATACACCTGAAAGGCCGTTGGATCAAGCTTGGGGCTTCGCATGGGTTAACTCATCTCTACGCATTAGTGCGCACCCTCCTCAAGAGCGGGGCATGTGCCTTATTCCTTCTGTCCCCCCGGGAAACGTTGTGTTGGATGTTGGGCACGTGCGTGGGGAGGCACGGGAGGGAGCGTGAGAAGCACAACAGGGGTGTGGACGGGTCATCTTTATGATTCTGGTCTTTAAGCGATGGTCAGCCTTGTGGGCCACCTTCAGGGCCGGCTTGCCCGGCTGCTGTCAGCCAGGCCAGCAACTCCCCTGTGCCTCAATGTTTGTGCTCGCTCTGATGCTTTAAACACCCCCCACCACGTCACCCCCGTTTCTTTCTGTTTATCTGGAAACTATCTATTTTTGCTAAGGTATTCAAAAGCAAGTCTTAGCTCTTTCATATATATGTGAATATGTGTGTGATATATTAATTTATCTACAGACAGGGAAGGACTTTTGTTTTTAACGTATCTATAAGATATTATCACCAAGATTATCTAATATCTGTCATTGTTTAAAATTCAGGCATCCCCAAACTACAGCCCGCGCGGGGCCGCATGAGGCCCCCTGAGGCCATTTATCCGCCCCCTCCCCCCCGCACTTCCGGAAGGGGCACCTCTTTCATTGGTGGTCAGTGAGAGGAGCACTGTATGTGGCGGCCCTCCGACGGTCTGAGGGACAGTGAACTGGCCCTCTGTGTAAAAAGTTTGGGGACCCCTGGTAAATTTCCTAGATTATTTAAAAAACTTTTTTTTTATAGTTGGCTTGATAAAAATCTGTATCCAGACTAGGTCCATATTTTGTGTGTGTGTTTTTAAAGATTTTATTTATTGATTTTAGAAAGAAGTGTGTGTGTGTGTGTGTGTGTGTGTGTGTGTGTGAGAGAGAGAGAGAGAGAGAGAGAGAGAGAGAGAGAGAAGAGAGAAGGGGAGGGGAAGAACGGGAATCATCAACTCATAGTAGTTACTTCCCATATTGCCTTGACTGGGCAAGCCTGGGGTTTTGAACCAGTGACCTTAGCATTCCAGGTCGACACTCTATCCACTGTACCATCACATGTCAGGCAATATGTACATTATGTTTTTAAAATGTATCCCTTAAGGTTTTTTTTTTTTCAATCTATAATACAGTGTGTCCGTAAAGTCATGGTGCACTTTTGACCAGTCATAGGAAAGCAACAAAAGACGATAGAAATGTGAAATCTGCACCAAATAAGAGGAAAACCCTCCCAGTTTCTATAGGATGATGTGGCAGCATGTGCGCATGCACAGATGATGACGTAATAGCGTGTATACAGCGGAACAGCCCACGGCCATGCCAGTCGAGATGTGGACAGTACAGAGGAAAGTTCAGTGTGTTCTGTGGCTCGCTAAATTCGAATCCATGACCAAAGTGCAACGTGAATATCGGCACGTTTATAACGAAGTGCCACCACATAGGAATAACATTACTCAGGGGATAAGCAGTTGAAGGAAACCGGCAGTTTGGTGGAGAAACCCCGTTCTGGTAGGCCATCAGTCAGTGACGAGTCTGTAGAGGCTATACGGGATAGCTACCTAAGGAGCCCTAAAAAATCTGTGCATGAGCCCACATCGAACTGCACTGAATAGGTATGAAACTGGGAGAATTTTCCTTTTATTTGGTGCAGATTTCACATTTCTATCATCTTTGGTTGCTTTCCTGTGACTGGTCAAAAGTGCACCATGACTTTACGGACACACTGTATTTTTCCTCTCGTATGTTTTCAATATCATTTCTAAATTGAAGGAATCAAGTCCTTTGTCCTAGAGAGTTTCCCACTTTGTAAACTTGGCTTCTCTATTCCTCGTTATGTTGTTCAGCATGCTCCTTTAGCTCCTAAACTCCCTGTACACTGGTAGTTATATATACAGATGCTTGATTCAATCCAGGCTTAATTCTTCCTGGCAAGAGTCCTTCTTGGGGAGCGTTGTTGTATACTTTGTGATTGCATCATATGAGCAGACACATACCGCCCCCAGCAACTTCTTAGCTCACATCTTATTAAATGCGTGCTATTGTTTTCCTTAAACTTCATATACTTGTTTTGAATGACAATCTGGCCCCATTTGTGGGCTTTTACCATTGACTTTAGGTTTTAGTCCAGAACCATCACGAACCACTGGGTACTCCACGCGGCCAGCCCAATGCTCTTGAAATCAGCAGGCGTAACGCAGGTGACCAGTCCTGGAGTTTCACTTACCATCTGTATTTATCATTACACCATGCTGTTGATTTTTAACCTCTCAAGCAAAGATGAAGTCCTTCTTGGAAGGAAGGAGTGTGTGTGGCTTTGAGCCAGGTGTTTGCGTTAGACACTCTTCCTCAGAGCTGCAGGGAGTCAGGCATGTTCTCATAAATAGAGTAACTGCATTCACAGATGTAAGTTATTGACACCGATAAGCAATTTGTAAGCTTGCATGAATCAGTTAATAAAAATTCCTGTTACATCTAAACAAGTTTGCATACATTGATGAGCAACACTTCCCAGCTGCAATGGTATTTTAATCATTGTCCTGGAACTCACAACTAGAGTTTTGGAAACTAGACCCAAAAATGTCCGCCATCCTGCCAAGACTTTTATTGGGTCTCCAGAAACTTGGGCAGCGGCTTGAGGACTGTGATATCTCGAAGTGTCAATGCTTCTGCGACAGCAAAGAGCAAGGTGACTGTGCAATTAGCCCAAGCTCTGCTCGCCTTCCTTCTTCCTACCCAGGAACCGGGAAGTCATCGTCATTTGTTAGGTTAGGTTAGCCCAACTACTCACGCTAAATGGATGCAGTTCTCACAACCAGGAGCTTAAAATCTACAGGTAGCTTCGAAATCTATTGTGCGGACCTGTCTCATGTGGTCCATTCACAGAGGAGGGGGCATCCCTCTTCTGGGTGCACTGTTGAGATTTATGGAGGTTTTCTTGGGCATCTGGAGCCGCCAGGGAGTGGGGCTTGAGGCCCTGGAAGGGAGTAGTTGTCAATCATCCCCAAGTTAGAGCATCTCTGCAGCAGCAGTGGGTGCTGTTGATGATGCTCCTACAGTCCTACCCGACATGGACACACCCTGGCCGTGGCCTTGGTGGGTCGTGCACCTGTGGCTGTACCAGGAGGCTGAATCCAGAGGAAGCTTCTGTAGGAAGGCCACATGGTCACAATCAGCCAATTAATCCCTCAGCGGGTTTCCAGGGCCCTTGTCCGGGTCCCGGGCAAGCTATCTTTGTGCCTCAGTTTCCCCACTCTTACAGGAATAACAGCAGCATCCTTTGAAGGGAAAGAAAGTGATTGGAAACACAGAGTGAGAGTGTTTACCAACAGGTTACTCACAAAGCCCTGAACCTCAGGGCTCCGCCCAGCACAGGGGAAAGTTTCATTTACTTCTCCGTGATCAGAAAACACTCCTCCCCAGTGGCTCCACCAGCTCCCCACCTTCCAGACTGAGTCGAACTGCACTGGAAGGAAATTGCTAGGGAAGCCGGCCTCGTGCTGGGGGCCACATGTCTGAGAGAGAGCAAGGCTGCCCTGTGCCCCGGCTAACGGGCCTGCTCGGGGGGGAATCTTTCTCCCTTTCAACCAGTCCAGGCCTCACTCCTTCCTAGCGGCCGGGCGGCCTGCTCTTCCAAGGACGCAGGAATGTGCTGTTTTGACAAGCACACACATTCTTTTTCAGAAAGCCACAGAGGCAAACGCCTTTGTTGCAGACGGACCAACTCCCTTCCAGCCCAGGAGGTGAAAACCCTTTCATGAGCCACATAATGGGAGCAGCAGCTGCCCCGGCCGGGGCAGACCCCAGAAAGTACATAACTTCCATTATGTGGCTCCCACATACGGAATGTGCTTCCCCTCCCGAATCCAAATGCTGGCACGGCTGACGGTCCAGCACAGGGGCTGGCAGGGAGCAGGGGCTTGGCAGGAGTCGTGAGGCATTTTTCTGCGGGCTTTGGTTTCCTGGCCAGTTGAACCCAGTCCAATTGTTGTCCCAAGGTTCTGCCAGATAAAACAAGGAGAGAGCTTTCCTGCATGCCTGGTGACTAAGAAATGGGGAAGGCGTGAGCTGAATGGGGGGGGGGGGGGGTGAGCCACCGAGGTCCCAGCCAAGGCCATGGCTCAGGAGACCCGTCCCCAAGCAAGGGGTCTGACTCTGCCCCCCGGAATGTGCAGTGGCCTCCAGAGACCTTGCCCTTCATGCATATGCTTGGCACTCGGACCGTTCCCACCCTGCCATGGCACCCTGATCTTAGCACCGTTTGTGACTGGAAGTCAGACTCCCTGGAACAGGGGGGTAGCGTTGCCAGTGAACCAATCTCATGTGTGACAGTCGGGATTCTGAGCCGAGTCAGCCCTATCTGGAAGGCTGCTTCCTCGCGGTGGCATCAAGAATGGCTGAAGCCCTGGCCGGTTGACTCAGTGGTAGAGCGTCGGCCTGGCGTGCAGGAGTCCCGGGTTCGATTCCCGGCCAGGGCACATAGGAGAAGCGCCCATCTGTTTCTTCACCCCTCTCCCTCTCCTTCCTCTCTGTCTCTCTCTTCCCCTCCCGCAGCCAAGGCTCCATTGGAGCAAAGATGGCCCGGGCGCTGGGGATGGCTCCTTGGCCTCTGCCTCAGGTGCTAGAGTGGCTCTGGTCACAACAGAGTGACGCCCCGGAGGGGCAGAGCATCGCCCCCTGGTGGGCAGAGCGTCGCCCCTGGTGGGCATGCCGGGTGGATCCCGGTCGGGCGCATGCGGGAGTCTGTCTGACTGTCGCTCCCCGTTTCCAGCTTCAGAAAAATACAAAAAAAAAAAAAAAAGAAAGAATGGCTGATCAGACTGACAGCTGGCAGAGGAGAGGGGGCTGGAGGGCTGGCTGGAAGAGGCGAAGGGATTAAGCAGGGCCGATTGGTCGCTGCCGAATAGCCACAGAGATGTAGATTACAGCCCAGGGAATACAGTCAATAACATTGTGATAACTGGGCATGGGGTCAGGCGGGGACTGGAGGCAACGGGCGGACCACTCTGTACAGTACATTATTGTCTAAGCACTTTACTGTACACCTGAAGCTAATACGGGATAATATTGAATGTCAACTGTAATTGAAAACTAGATTAAAAAAAGAAAAGGGACAGATTAACAACAACAGAAAAGAATGGTGTAAGACACTGCCCGCTGCCCACGGACCTCCCCGGACGGCCCGTTCACCGTGCACGCGCTTGCTATGGTCAGAACCGTTAGTGGGGAGTCACATCACACCGTCTCTAGAAAGTTATATAATATTTAGAGTGCACATGACGCCCTAGTGACGCCCACATGACGGGCGTTAAACTCACAATGACGCCCTAGTGAAAATGCATAAAAACGTAGGCAAATTACAAAATCTATGTAGGTTTGCCACCCTGGAGGTCTAGGGGCTACTCCCCATCCCTCCTTCCTAAGGGATGGCTGCATCTGCTTGAGAGAGGACACTCAGGACAAGGGTCTGCTCTGGCAGTTCCTCCCATTGTCCCCCTTCGGTGTTATGTCACTCCCTTCAACAGTCCCCCACGGGCGTCCTTCCCCATTCGTTGACAGACCCACACGGGATTGACCATTTTCTAGTGTCTGAATTGAGGCGCTAAATTTAGAAGCTGTTCAATGTCCAGTATTTAAAGTATGGAGACTTTCTGTCTTGGTTACAATTCAGCAGTTCTATTTCTGCTGCTCTGTTATTTTGGTACCTTCGTGTGAATGCGCGGACTTGTGAGATGTCGAAAATTCAGGAGGCGCTCCTTTCTCCTGCGATGAAAGGGCCCCGTGGCGATGCTCCTCGCATGTCATGGAAGGCCTCCTCCAAAGTGCTCGCGTTCAGCCCTGCAGGGGTGGGGCGGCGTGAGAGGGTGAGACCTCGCTCACGACGGGCAGGACGAAGGACATCAATCAGCCAGGCTGCCGGTGGCCAGAAAGATTCTGATTCCTTAAGGCGCTTTCCCCTGTGGTCACTTTGGGTCTCCCACCATCAAATGCTGCCCTGGCTCTACCAGTTTTCCTCTGACCACAGGATGTGGTTTTGCCAGTGCTGGAGGCTGCATTCCTTCATTTTCATTAGGCCTATAGGTCTGAGCCATCGTCTTGTTGGCTCCCAGTTCTCGCAGACCTGACTGGAAGTGTATTTGAGACCCGGGGCTGAAGAGCCACGAAAAGAGGAAGGTCCAAGTTTCTAAGCTGCTTCTACATCTAGATAAATGTATAAAAAGTATAATTAAAGAAGAAAAAAAAATCTATACACTAGGGAGCTTGATTTTTTTCATTGTCACTTTTTTTTTTTTTTTTTTTTAATGAAGGGAGGGTTGAGAAGGGAGAACTGTGAGGATGGGGACAAGGGTGAGTGACGCTAGGCCAGGCCAGAACCTTTGGTATTAACGGTCTGGCAGGAGCGGAACCGGAAGTCACCCGCGCTGGCCCGAGAGCGGCACCAGCCTCCGGTGCCCTGGTGTGCCGCGCTGGCAGCTCTGCAAGTTTCACTTCAGAGTCCAGGTGACCTCGAGAAGTGGCCAAGTTCAAGGTGGAGCGTCTTAGTCTGGGTACAAGTCCCAGGGCCAGGAGTAGAGGCCACAATGGCAGAGAGGGACAAGGACCAGAGGCCTGGACACTGGAGTGGAAATAAGAAGGATCCCGACCACACATATTCTAAGCAGTTGCTGGAAGCTCCCCTGTATCAGTCACCAGTTGCCAGAGGGCGGATAGTAAGATGTCGGGACAAGTCAGTTGGGTTAGAGCAGCATTTTTTAACCGTGTGCGCCGCAAGAATTTTTGAAAGAATTTTTTTACCTCTTTTCCCTTAGATTGTCAAAAATAAATATATATTAAAAAAAATGACAACAGCCAACACAACAATAGCCATCCGGTGTGAATGAATCAAAATTATACTTTCTTTTTGACAGATCAGCAAAATAGATATATATATATATATATTTATTTTTGGTGTGCCACAGAATTTTAGTAGTTAAAATTACCAGGAGATGAAAAGGTTGAACCTCGCTGGGTTAACAGGGAAGGGAGAAAGCACCCACGTTCCCTTAGCTCAAACTGTGCGCCAAAGAGGGTTTCCGGTAATGCTTTTGTAGGATGAGAACGCTCGGACTAACACTGTTCGCCCTTCGAGGCTTTTAGGAGGGTATCCCGGCTTCCGCAGCCCTGCAGTGGCTACTTGACCCAGACCGCCCTCTCAGCCGGATCCAGACAGTGGCTGGGATTCAGGAGTTCACCCGCTGAGACTCACCCTGCACCCAGGGTTCCCCGTGGGAGCCAGAGGGCTAGTCTCCTAACCAGGGTCTGTCTTGCTTTTCTTCTGCCTTGTTTCCCAACCTCCTTCCTTGATATTCCTTCCTTGATAAGTAGTTATTCATTACTCTGTGCCTTGTGCCACGCTAGACAGAGGGTGTCCAGACGTAAACAAGACAGCATTGGTCCCTGTCCTCATAAGCCTTATAGTCAGGTGGGGATTGCAGACAGTCAGGAGGCAAACAAATGAAAATAATTACAAACTATTCACCAATAGGGTCGTGGGTTTGAAGACAATGGATAGAATGTTATGAGAAAGGGAAAGTGGGGATACCTCTCTCAGGGCCCCCCTGGAGACGGGGTGTCTAAGCTGAGCCCTGAATGAGGAGCAGGAAGAGCCTCATGAGGAGGGGAGGGGGCGTACAGGCAGAAGGTGGAGTGATGTGTGGGCACCACGTCAGGGAGAGCTGGTGGCTTCACAGAACCACAGCAAGGTCACCGGGGCTGGAGAGCAGGGAAGGGGGAAAGAATGGCAAGAAAGGGGCGGGGAAGGGCATGATCGTTTGAAATCATCAGTAAAGAATCCAGAAGGACTTGGAAGGTTTTAAACAGGGAGAATGATGCAACAGAAGCTGTATCTTGAAAAGCTCACCCCGCGGCAGGGCAGGAAGACGTGTAAGGACCACTGCGTGAGTCAGGACAAGAGATGATGGTGGGAAGGATGTTGAGAGCCCTGGATCTCAGGGGCCTTTCGGAAGTTAAACTGACAGGATTTGGTAATGAGCCAGATATGACTCCAGGGCCTTTAGCCAAATGTTCAGGGTTTCTCGAGGAGCCCATGGAGCTGACTCAGGCATTGATGCCCAGCTCCTAAATTTATCCAGACCACTTTCCACCTTGGCATGCCTGCTGCTTCTAATTCTCATCTTCACTGAGGCCTTGAAGCCTCCCTCTTTCCTTCTAGTGCCCTGGATCCCGGTGTGTGTCTGGGTCTGCTGTTCCCGGACACCCGCTCCTGAATGTTGCTCTAGCTCAGGGGTAGTCAACCTTTTTATACCTACCACCCACTTTTGTATCTCTGTCAGTCGTAACATTTTCTAACCGCCCACCAGTTCCACAGTAATGGTGATTTATAAAGTAGGGAAGTAACTTTACTTTATAAAATTTATAAAGCAGAGTTACAGCAAGCGAAAGCGTATAATAATAATTACTTACCAAGTACTTTCTGTTGGATTTTCGCTAAGTTTGGCAAAATAAATCTTTATAAAACAACTTACTATAGTTATATCTATCTTTTTATTTATACTTTGGTTGCTCCACTACTGCCCACCATGAAAGCTGGAGCGCCCCCTAGTGGGCAGGAGGGACCAGGTTGACCACCACTGGTCTAGCTATTTCCCCTTAGGACTCACCACTGTGGGCAAGGTATGTCCCCACTCTACCCCAATATCACTGGGGAAGAAAATGTTTGTTGCATCCACTAAAACATTTGTTCTTACCTAATTCGAGTGTGCTGATCTCAAATATGACATTAGTTTTTCTCTGTAAGCTACAGTTCTTTTGTAATTCAAGATTTTAGGTTTTCATCTTTATTGTAAAATTTTCAACATTTAGTTTAACAAAATGAAGTAGAATGTCTTCTTCGGCATCATCTTGGTGAAAAGATAATAATTTATAAAATGCAGTAAATACACTAATACACTAAAAGATATGATTGTATCAAAATTTGTCTATAATTTTGAAATAAAACATGTTAAAACATTTATTTTATCATAAAATATGCGCAAAACTTATTTAAATTCTATTCAGGCAAAAATTTGCGTTTGTAGTTCTTGCATTTGTATACTTGTTGAGGACAATCTCGTTTGATGCTCCAGCAGTAGTCTGCTCATCACTAACAGCTCCAAGATTTTCAGGAAACTTATCAAGGTGACTGACTGTTCAGGAAGTGAATCTTAACGCTCATGTTACATCCAATGTTGCAGAAAGCCAACAGCATCCTTTGAACCAGTAATTCATAGTTTTCTGCTTTTTTGTTGCCAAGAAAGTTCTTTGTAACTGCCACAAAAGACTGCTTTGCTGCTTTCTCCCCCTTATTCATCTTCCTGGCAAATTCTTCATCATGTATGAGGGTTCGAATTTGAGGTCCATCGAATACACCTGCTTTTATCTTCTCGAAAGACAAGGCAGGAAAAGCAGAAATAATATGTTGAAAGCATTCACTTCCTCTATTGAAAGCATGAACAAACTGCTTCATTAAGCCAAGTTTGATGTGAAGTGGGGGAAAATGATCCTGTCTCGATTGACTACAGGTTCATTCACAATAGTATTTTGCATCCCTACTTCCAGAGCGTCACGTTTCAGCCACTCCTTCTGTGTCCAGTGTTTCTCCCAAGCTCGGCTGTCCCACAAACAGAGAAAGCAAGGATACTTCGTGAAACTACTCTGTTGTCCTAGCAGGAAATTTACCATTTTAAGATCCATACAAATGATCCAGCTATGCTCCTCATACTTCAGAAAGTTGAGGACAATTTTTATGTCATTCTTACTAAGTCATTCAATTCGGGTTGGCTAAACTGCTGAGGGGTTAATGACTGCTTGGCATCAGAAGAAGACCCTTCAGATTCTACAACCATTTCCTCATGCATCTTATCAAAATACACTTGATCACCATGTTCACTTTCTTCGTCCTTAGAAGAAATAAAAACATTGAAAACTGGAACCAGGAGTGTCTAGAGTGTGGGATAGGTCGTATTGCTGAAGGAATATTGGGATATGCGATCATATGCCATTTTTTCTTGCCGATGCCCTTTGTATGGATCAGACAGAAATAACAGTCACTGCTGTGGTCCTTAGATTCACGCCAAACCATGGGAATACCAAAAGACATTCCTTTGCGTTCTTTTTTTGTCCAGTCACTAAGCATTTCCTCACAATTATGACACACAATATGGGGAGCCCAATTCTTGTCTTGATTGCCAAGGGGAACTTGAAAATAGGCAATATATGCATGTGTCACAAATGATGAAATATTTCGCCTTTGATGTTGAAGTGCATAACAGCTACATATATAACAGAAGGTGTCAGGACTATTTACGCCTACTTGAAGAAGCCATGATTCAATCTTAAAACAAAATAAGAGGGTGTTTTTATCAGATAATTATTTTTTACATTTAAAAACAACTACAATTATGTAAAAATGATGTTTGTCAAACATTAATTGCCTTGTGGTTATGTTCGATCCAAGAGTCATTGCCCTTTAACTCCAATTTAAAAACCAATACATGCCATTAACTGTAACAAAAGGAAATTTAAAATTGCATAAAAACTAGAGCATGCACCAAAAAACAGATTTCAGATTTGAAATCAGCGATGCAGAAATATATAGAAGCAGTTCTAACACCTCATGCAACAGAAAATGGAAAAAAAAAATTTGTTCCCCAGTGTTGGAGGCCTAACTGCCTGGGTCCACCCTTCACTAACCTTCCAAGCCTGGGTGGCCCTGACATGCTCTCCCGCTTTTCCAGAATGTCCCTTGTATTGGGACATAGTCCTCCTAGACCTTGCTGGGACCTGCTCCTGTCTGGATTCACCCCTGGGATCCAAGGGCCTCCCGTTTCTAAGCCCCTTCCCAGCCTGAGACCTCTTGCTCTGGCTTGTGGCCTGGATTAGGGACTCCCTTTCCTGTTCTTCTTCACAGGCAACACTAATCCAAGCCAAAGCCGGTCTGCCAGGTCCCTGGAGCCGGCTGGATGCTGCTTTTCTGGGTGGCAGACTGAGCTGATGACAAAGAGCTCACCATCTGAATGTATTATCTGGCCTAGTCTCGGCCAGAACAAAGTGTGTCCTATGTGGTTAAGATCCTTGTCACACCCACCGCACTTAGAACCATGGGAGTGTTATACAATGACTGTGCCAAGGTACATACGCCTCTACAGGCTGGTGACTCTGTGTGTGTGTGTGTGTGTGTGTGTGTGTGTGTGCATATTTAATCACGTGTTTTCACAGAAGACTACAATGACACCGTTCTGTGTTTATTAGGATTAGATTATTACATTCATCTGTCACCGTCTATGTTTGAGTTCATGGATCCAGATTCAGAGATGGGAAGAGTCCCTCGTTATCGGGCCGAGCCATAAACTGACCGCAGCGTGATCTGCCCCTGGGCTGGCTCCGCTCCCATCTCACGTTCACCTCCTTGCACAGCAGTTTTCAGGTGGCCTGCCTTTAAAAATAAATAAATAAATAAATAAGGAAAGGTCACTTCAAGAAAATGTGCCCGACTCCTCTAGTTTCCCACCTCCCACGGCGAACTCTTTCCTTGGCTCATCTGCCTTCCCGAGGGTTCACACTCCTTCCTTTTTGTATTGGCTATCCACAGTCACAAGAACGTTGCATAGCATACGTCTTTGAACTCTAGAGTAGCAAGCATCTATTTAGTTCGTGGGTCTGTGTCCTGGCAATTGAATTGGCTAAGCAGTTCTGGTCTCAGACCTTACTCGCCTACCTAGTGATTGGCTGACTACTGGCCCATCTTGGCTGGGGTGACTCTGATGGCTCACCTCTGTCCCATCCTCCTGTAGGGGTATCGTCATTGTGGAGTATCGTCATTGTGGTGGTCACAGAAGGCAAAAGCCATGGAGTATCATCATTGTGGTGGTCACAGAAGACAAGCCATAAAGCAAATAGTCACGTGTAAGCATTCTTTCAAGCATCTGTTTGTGTCACATCTACAGAATCCCGTTGGATAAAGCAAGTCACACTGCTGGATGCAGAGTGTGAGAGGTCCTTACAGGTCATGGTAAAGCGCATGCCTCCAGGAAGGGGCGAGAAATTGGGGCCATTGATCACTCTATCACTCCTACCTTCTTCTTTCTTCTTCCTCTTCCTCGTCATCCTCCTCCTCCTTTCTTGGGTGAAGGAGCAGGGCGTATCTGATCAGGAGTTGGGCTTGATTTCATATGGGAGAATCACTAACGATGTTTTCCTTTATATTTTTTAAATTATATTTTACTACCACAAATAAAGACACAGAAAACTTCCATCACCCTCTAAAATTTTCTTAGGTCACTGAAATTTTGAGAGCTCAGTGCCTGGATGATATACATCTCAAACAAAACTGGTGGCTTTCAGTGGAAAAAAGTTAGAATCTTAGTAATACTGTACCTCCGATCGGGCTGTTGTCTGTAGCCCGCACACGAGACTTAGCTCAGTAAAATAAAATGACCTCGTCAAAAGAGTAAGCCATCAGATGGAATGCTTTGTGAAGACGATGGCCATCGGAATTTAAAAAAAAAAAAAAAATCTTCAAGGCAGAGGAATCTCAGCCTAAAGAGATCATCACTATACAGAACAACTGAAGGCCTGAGGGGTTTGAGCATGTTTTCAAAGGGAAGGCAAGAGAAAGAGAGAGAGTAAGACAGAGAGACACAGAGAGAGAGAGAGAGAGAGAGAGAGAGAGAGAGAGAGCGCAGAAACATGATACAAGTCTCCTGCTCAGTCCAGAGTTCTTTCTGCTGTTCCAAGCTTCTCTGGCCATTGGGCCACTCACCTGCCCTGTAATGTTCATCTTAGCCCTTTTCATTTTTCTAACGTCTGGCCCAATGAGGATGGACTGGCATCTCGACGGTCAGTTTTCTTCATTCTGATGACATTGGTTTTCTCCAAGGAACCCTCCTGGCTGCTGATTAATTTGAGGTGCCTCCCCTCGGTTTGCAGAGGGAGTAAGGTTTTTAGTTCCTGGAAAATTTAATACACAATTTGATCTTCGCTACTCGACTGAACTTCTCCTGTGTTTGCCTTCCCTTATCTCACTGCCTCCCAGCTGCCAGGTAATTTGATCTGGATTTGTCTTATCACTGCAAGGCCAGCCAGCAGGTGATGAATGAGGGGCTAGGAGGCAGCTGTCTCTCCTTTGAGGCCACTGGCATTTTGGGGAAGGGACTGTGTATGTAGCAGTTGCTGGAAATGGAGGTAAAACTGCTTGTCACCCTTCTGAGTCCAAGGCCTGTTCTGTCTTTTGTCTCTGCTCCCGCACCTGACTCAGAGGTGACTCTTTGTGGGGGGTCTTGGCATTCAGGGGACTTTGCAGTGGCCTGGCCTTTGCAGGTCTCTTCCCAGGGGACAGAATTTTCCTGGCATGACCTTGACTGCTCTTGAAACAATCGCTTACACTTATGAATTATGCTCCCCCTCCACCTCAGTGCAGATCAGGGAGCAGGTGATTCTGCAGCCTTCCGAATGAGAAGCCCTTGGGTCCCGTGGAGCTTTAAGATGTGAGATGAAAGGGCCACAGAGAAACTGTTGAGTCATAGCATCTGACCCACTTAAGCCTGTTAATACTCTTTTCAAGAATCTGATGATATGTCCCCTTTCAGGGAAGTTACCTGTGGGTTGTGTCTCTTCTGCATGGCTGTGGGGGGAAAGCCCCTCCCCCATTTCTGCTGGAATCAAAACATAAACCGGGAAAATGGCGTCCAGACTAATGGATATCCAGACCCAGTTGGGCAAAACCCTGTGATGACGAAGCCACTAGGCTGCCTCTGTAAGACACTGTTGCCACCATGGCCTAAAATGAAAATGTAGCCAGCCCGTCTACCTGACACCTCAGCATCCTGTGCCTTGGGGGTATGATGTCACCAAACAAGTCAACCATCATTTAGGGAAGTCATTTCAAGGTTTCCCACGTCCCTTCCTCAGCTCACTTTCCCTCAGCCGCTGTCACCAGGATGTCAGCACCCAAATTAGTGCACAGCCCCGACCCAAGCATGCATCAACTGAATTGTCAGCCCCACGAATGACCCACCCTGGGGACCTGCTGCTTAAGCCCTGCCCCAGCTGTCACCTTCCTGGGGCCTTCCACTTTCCCCAGGCATTGCGGAGCCGCTGGAAACAGCTTCTCCCTGAGGAAGGAAAAGCTGTCTGCAAGGTCAGGTAAGCCCGGTGCCCGAGAAAGCTCTCCCCGCCCCCACGCCACGGATAGCGTGCGGCGTCTTATTCTCACTCCGAGCTAAGGACCTCTAAATCCAGACACAATAGTAATCCTGGGATGGCAGGAGCTTGTTCGGCCCGGAAACCGTGTCCCCTGCAGTGCCACAGCCAGCACCAGTGAAGGACACGGAGTTAAATCGAAAAGGAATTTGAATGACAAAGTGACATGATGCCCATCTCCCTAATGATGGGACAAGTTGGTCTTCCGTCACTGGCAAGGCAAAAACTGCCAGGCCCAGATCTGTATTTAAAAGCTATTTCGTATGGTTTTAAGTCACCAGCTCAGCTCAGTATCTAAAACAAAGAGAATGAATTATGGAACAGGACGAAGGGAGCTTGTTAATTTCCCCACTGATGCGCTGTGCAATGAAGGCTTTATTCTAAGAATGGTATATCCTCGGGGCTTTCTCTGCAGAGCCACTGACACCTCCAAATGTCCTCACTGTTCCCTTTGCCCCCTACATTACCGCTCTTTCGATATACATGTACAAAATATGTGTTGTTTCATGGTACGTTTGCGTCTATAAGCCTGGGGGAGTTGGAGCCTGCGATCCTCTTTGGGGACTCCTTGACAATAAAGAGTGCTTGTGCAGTATCACTGTTGAACATGCACACAAGCGCACGCGCACACACACACGCACACACACACACACACACACACACACACACACACTAGATTGTGTACAGCCTGTCTGTATATATTACAGAGACATCCAGGCAGGCTGTTAGCGACTGTCCACACTGGTGAGCAGAGCCCGTCTCCACTTGGAACCCAATGAAATAATCATGATCATTTTGCCTTCCTGTCTCACCTTTCATCAGGGAGGATGAAAGGACTTCACAAACTCTGAGCTCCTCTTTGATCCCAGCTCCTATCTGGTGAACCCATCTCCATTGTGTATTCTGCCTTCACCCCCGCAGATGGGCCTCCCATTGACGGTAATCGGACTTCCATACGCAGAGCACCCAGAGGCCGCCTGGCCCGGAGAGCCTGCTGTCGATGGCAGGGAACAGGGGACGGAGAAGGGCTGCTTCCAGAGGGGCCGTGGTTGCTTTCTGCTTTTGCAACAGGGCACAGAGATTGTGAACTCAGAGAAAGAAGGAAGGAATTCTTAAACTGCAACTTTAATTTGGAAAGAGGGGTGCTTAATGGAGGTGGAGAAACATTCTAGGCAGCAATAAAACAAGTCTCCAGAATGTAGGTGTTGCCTAAGGCTCTGCTCTTAGCTGTATTCTCATCCACACCCCAGATTTCAGCTATTAGCTTTATGGGAAGGACTCTGAAATATATATCCCAGGCTCAAACTGTCCCTTGGGTCTAGCCAGGCATCTCCAGCTGTCTCCCGGGCACTTCCCTCCACATTTTTTTACCAGAACATCAAACTCAACTTCTACCAAGTGTAATGTATGATGCCTCCTCCTCTTTCACTCTCAAATAACTCCCTTCCCTGACTTGCCTGCATGCAGTCACTGACAGCCAGTGGTGGGACTCAGCCGGTTCGCACCGGTTCGGCAGAGCCGATCCCTAATTTTTTGTTGAGTTCGGCAAACCGGTTGTTAAAATGGCGCTTGTCATCAGGGTTCTCTCTAAGGTGGGCACCTGGGCAGCCACCCTATATGGAAATCAACAAATTGACATTCCTTACTCTTTTTTTTTTTTTTCTTTTTTTTTTTTTCTTTTTCATTTTTCTGAAGCTGGAAACAGGGAGAGACAGTCAGACAGACTCCCGCATGCGCCCGACCGGGATCCACCCGGCACGCCCACCAGGGGCGACGCTCTGCCCATCCTGGGTGTCGCCATGTTGCGACCAGAGCCACTCTAGCGCCTGAGGCAGAGGCCACAGAGCCATCCCCAGCGCCCGGGCCATCTTTGCTCCAATGGAGCCTTGGCTGCGGGAGGGGAAGAGAGAGACAGAGAGGAAAGCGCGGCGGAGGGGTGGAGAAGCAAATGGGCGCTTCTCCTATGTGCCCTGGCCGGGAATCGAACCCGGGTCCTCCGCACGCTAAGCCGACGCTCTACCGCTGAGCCAACCGGCCAGGGCCCTTACTCTTTTTTAACGTTCATCTGTACAACAGCGTATTCTAAGCGCCCATAGTCATGTTCATTCTGTCCAAAGGTGAAAAAAATAGCAAGTGAGGATGCCAGTCAAGAAGCAATATGGAAATATCTTCAATAACAGTTTTATTGTTTTTTTCAAGTATTACTTTAATATTTTTTCATTAATATTTTAAGATTCTTTCTTATAATCTAGTTTTCTATACCCCTTTTATCATTCTTATATAAGTAATAGATGCATGAAATAATAAACTACCTTTCAGTATATCGTTATATCATTTTTTTTTATACTTAAAACGGTCATTAGGGCAGAGAACCGGTTGCTAAGTTATGAATCCCACCACTGGTTACAGCCGTGAGTAAGTGCGGCGAGATCAGGGCTCTCCTGGAGCTTGCGTGTTAGGGAGGCGATGGAGAGGAGGAGAATGCAACAAACGGGTAATAAATTAAGGGGAGAAATGCGTTAGGTGGTGCTAGGGATTGGTGTGGACCTTCTTGGGCAGAGGAATCCGCACTGGCTTCTCTGGGGACATGATCAGGCAGAAGAGCGTTCCAGGCACAAGGAAGAGCCGACACCAAGGCCCTGCGGCAGCCTCTTCCGTGCAACAGAGGAGATTCTGGGCTGCTGGACCATGAAAGAGGGCGGTGGGAGGAGAAGAGGTGGGACAGCAGCGAGTGAAGGAGGTAGAAACCGGACGAGGCACCATCTGTTCTTTTCAGATCGGGTGTGGAGTTTGGAGTTTAATACAAGTGTTGTGAAAAGCCAAGGGCCGGTTTCCTGCAGGGGGTATGCAAGCTGACAGCCATTTCTGGCGTGAGACTCTAAGGGGCTGCGCTCCTCCCTGTATCACGTGCCTCTGTCTTTCACACGGGCAGGGTCTAGCGGGGGTTTGGGGAGAGGTGTGGGGATCCTCCAGCTTCTCTCCTCAGGGTCCGGAACACAGAGGACTGGAAAAGAAGGCATCTCTCTTGCGATTGCTGGGAAAGCAGCAGATAGTCTGAAGGCCGTGCATGTGGCTTAGGCTGGGGACCAAAGTGGAGCCTTCTCAAATTCTGAGAATTGAAGTCCAGGACCCACCTGCTCAGATGTGCCAGTTGGGGGAGGGGGTGAGAATGGGGAGGTCAGATGGACGCTGGTTGGTACCCTCACCCCTCAGCTGCTGTGAATGTTGGCTGCTCAGGGTTCAGCAGCTGCTCCCTTCTTCAGAGACTTGCCCTCGAGAGGTCACCCCCTCCCCAATCAGGGCGCAGTCAGCTCACCACTGACTGGCATGGGGTGCGAGGTGCCAGGTCCTTACCTGTGGGAGAGAGAATTCTGTGGTGCGTGCCTTCTCCAGAGTCCCTGTGCCGTCAGGCCGAGCAGTCTCCCGCTGAGACTGCACCCTGCTGTCCTCTGCTCCATCCAGCCTCCCTCCTTCCCCATCCTCAGGCAGATGTCTGTGCTCCGGGAGTCGGTGGAGGCTCTTTCCGCAGCCCCTGGCGGTCCGGCTTCTCCCTCAGCTCCTGGCACCGCTGTTGAGATGAACCCAAGCAAGCCCCACGCTGCTCCTCTTTCCAGACCGTCCGTCCACCCAGCTCCACGCCCTCCACCTCGCAGCCGTGGGCCACTCTGTCTCTATTGCTGTGCAGTGAGACACTGGGTCTTACCTTCCACACTCCCAAATGCAGGCCACACGTGTCGCAGCTTTCTCAGTGGTCCCACAGATGCCTCCTGGCTGGATCTGAGACAAAAGTAGCTCTCTCTCTTCCATCTCCCCTGGGTGGGGTGGGAAGTCTCACGTCATGGCAACGACTTTCTCCAATAATATAAATACACACGCACGCATGCACGCACATCTTCAAAGTTCTCTCTCTCTCTCCTACCTTTGTATATTGTGTATACAAAATAAAGCAGTGATGCCTGACCTGTGGTGGCGCAGTGGATAAAGCGTCGACCTGGAATGCTGAGGTTGTCAGTTCAAAAAGTTCAAAACCCTGGGCTTGCCTGCTCAAGGCACATATGGGAGTTGATGCTTCCTGCTCCTCCCTCCTTCTCTCTCTCTCTCTCTCTCCTCTCTAAAATAAACAAATGTAAACAAAATATAGCAGTGGTAGGAGAGAGAAGACTCGGGAGTCATGAAGACAGTTGTCCTTAATTTTCTTTGTAATATGTACAGGAGAAAATTTTATACTATTGTGTCTCATTGTCTCGGTGGAAACTTCAGTACTAATACCTCATCACAGGGGCAAGGACCTGGATTAAGCACCATACATTGGCTAACATGTTATTTACACAGCTTTGTAAAGTTTATGAAGCATCTCACGTAACCTGTCTCGTCTGGTGCTCCCAATACCCCTGTGGTAGACGTTATTATTCCACCTTTGCTTTCTGGGGGGAACTCATTGAGATTCTTTGGCTCTGTGACTTCCCTTGTTACTCAGCTCACAAATAAGACAACCAGGGTGGAGACCCCTGCCCGGGTCTTCTTACTCCCTTCTGCCTGCTCTTCCTTGAGGTCTCTGCCCAGGAAACAGACCCGGATGTTGGTGACCATGACACCGAGCGGCATCCAGTGAGTGGCACACGAGGGGTGGAGGTAAGGGGTCTGGAAATACCTTGCAGACTGGAAAACGAAGGACCAGCGGAACGTGTTGCTGGTTTTTGTGGTTGTTATTTTAGCTCCAGGTCATCTGGGTTGACTGGTTAGAATGCCAGAGTTCACGGTCACCTGTCATGGTCATCCCCATGCTGGACTTTGTCAGGACAACCCTGAACCCAGTCTACACCTGTCTTCACCTTGTTTTCTCCGGTTGCTGTGGGTATCTTGGGGGTCAGTTATCCCCTCCGTGCCCCAACTGAAGTTTACTTTTCCTGCCTCTCAGTACTATCGGCCTCTGCTGGCTCTCTCGCCTAATTACTTGCCTTCACAAAGGTGAGAAGGTTGAGGCAACCCCTCAGATCCCATCCAGGGAACCAGTTATCATCCATCCAGTGGCTTTTCCTGACCCAGCCAAGTCCCATCCGAGTTATGTGGTCCCCAAGAGTGTCTGACATGGTGTCCAAGGAGACAGAAACACGAGACTGGGCTTCTGGGCGAAGGTGAGTGTGGGCAAGATCTTGCATCTTCAGATCTTACATCAGGTGATTATCTGGAGGGAGGACCACCCCAGCTTTAGTAGGAACAGCTTTGTACTTGCTGAAGACACTGTGAATGATCTAGGAAAGGTATCAAAAAGGCAGAGGAACTCAAGTTAAAGATACATTGTCTAAGAACAATATATGATGTGTTCTATGTATGCTAATCACTTCCACACATTATTTCTTTATCCTAACAATAAGCTTGGAGGTCTATGAGGTGGGTATAATTATCTTCATTTTACAAATCAGAAAATCAGGGTATAAAAGGGTTAAAATAACTAGCCCAAGGTCACACTTAAGTGGCAGACCTAGGATTCAAAACCAGATCTTTCTGAGTTGAAAGTTCCTGCTGTTAATCATTAATCTGTATGTGATCTGACCTTTTGGGAGATACTGGAGGAGAGAACTGCAGATGTATCAATATGGGGAAAACTATGTTAAAGAAAGAACGAAGCACATTTGTCCCAAAACTCTACAAGTGAATATGGCATAAAAACGTGTGTGACTCCTTTAACTCCCCAGAATGTCCCAAGCACTTTGCCGCGGATCGTTGTGTAAATAATGACTCTACACTAGAAGTTTTTGCAAGCTAAAGCATCTTTTAAAGAACGCTGGGTGTGTTACAGGAAAATGAGTTTTCCAAAAATACATAGTCTTTTAAAATTTCATTCTGAGGGGCGGTCATGAGGTCTGCCCCCTGGCCAAGCCTACCACATTAAAGCACATGTAAACATAGCTCAGATGATTAATATGAATTAGTCTTTCCGTAACCCTTTATATTGTCAGCCTGCTTTGCCCTGCTGCTGTTGGTTTCAATAAGCTAAGTGACTCAGCCAGCCAAAACACCAGGAAGAAAGATTTCACCAGGCTTT
This sequence comes from Saccopteryx leptura, assembly GCF_036850995.1. Classification (NCBI taxonomy): domain Eukaryota; kingdom Metazoa; phylum Chordata; class Mammalia; order Chiroptera; family Emballonuridae; genus Saccopteryx; species Saccopteryx leptura. Next base: position 12,771,808 of record NC_089512.1, read on the forward strand.
GATTGAATTAAATAGTTCATTATTCTTTGGCCAATGCTAAAGTTTTCATATGAAATCGAAACAGGAGAAAAGGCCCAGGTTAAGAAAGTCTCATGACAAAAAAAAAAACAACTCAGGCCCTGGCCGGTTGGCTCAGTGGTAGAGCGTCGGCCTGGCGTGCAGGAGTCCCGGGTTCGATTCCCGGCCAGGGCATACAGGAGAAGCGCCCATCTGCTTCTCCACCCCTCCCCCTCTCCTTCCTCTCTGTCTCTCTCTTCCCCTCCCGCAGCGAGGCTCCACTGGAGCAAAGATGGCCCGGGCACTGAGGATGGCTCTGTGGCCCCTGCCTCAGGTGCTAGAATGGCTCTGGATGCAACAGAGCGACGCCCCAGAGGGGCAGAGCATCGCTCCCTGGTGGGCATGCCGGGTGGATCCCGGTCGGGCGCATGCGGGAGTCTGTCTGACTGCCTCCCCATTTCCAGCTTCGGAAAAATGCAAAAAAACCCCCAAAAAAACAACAACTCTGTAATAATTATTTTCACTATAGTCAACCAAGGAAACACTTCCGACTACCCTTTCCAGCTAGGTAGCATCTTTGCAAGAGAAGAACTGGTGAGCCTCTCTTCTTCCCCTCTCTGCAGACTGCAGGCGCCGTCTCTCTCCACTGGGTCGCTAGGCCGGCATGGCAGGGAGCTTGGTCCCCAAATACACGGTAACCTGAAGATCAGGGTCTTCAGTTTGGGTTCTCCCAATAGCAGACCCTCAGATGAGAATTTGAGGGTAAATGGTCTATTTGGGAGTGGATCCCAAGAAACACTAGTAGGGGTTGGAGAGTCAAAATAGGGAAGAGAGATCAACCAATTAAAGGTCCATTTTCAGACAAGTTACCACTTTGGGAGACTGGAGGTTAATCGTGCTTGGGAGTCAATAAAGAACAAGCGTCTCTTAAGTTTGCAGCCTGAGGGGTGAGGAGCTGGGGTAGTTACACACCATCTCCCACTACTTATTGGTTAAAAGTTGCTGGATAAGGATCTCAAATTCCCCCGTAGTAGGAATGGCCAGGGGGCAGTAGATCAGTAGATATCAATATCCCTCATTCCAATATCCCTCGTGCAGGGAGCTGGCTCCAAGGGCCAGAGAGAGCCCTCAAGCTAAGTGCAGCAGGGGCCACCAGTGGGAAGATGGGACAACACGCCTGGAAATGGTAAATGCTAATGCAGGTCACAACTTGAAGAGGAGCAGTGAGAGAGAAGAGGAGAGAAGGACAGATGCAGGGCTGACTAATCCACTGGGCACAGTTTCTGAGACCCATGATACTTCTAGGGGCCCTGAAAATATTTTAATTTATTTTTTAAACTCAGAAGAAAGAATGAACATAATAAGGATAAATACATAATAGTAAATTCACCCTGGATTATACTTGTCTTTATAGTAGCACAATCATAAAATAGAATTTTTAATATTTTTTAATGGAGGAAGGGGCCCATGAAGACACACAGAAGTCATACTGTGTCCCTGAGCAAAGGAAGTATTGCCATTATTTTTCCTGATTGTTGACATAGTCTACCATTTCAGATGACTCACACTGGTCCGAACCACCCTACTCCTCTTGTCTCATTTCTTTCATCTTTTTTTTTTCTTTCTCTTCCACTTCCGGGTTCCTGTATTCTTCTTGCCGTATCTGTATTCTATTCTGTATCTGTAGTTGACATCTGTTATTTTTGTCTACCCAGAATCCATTCCCAAATCTGCTTTTGGAGAGCCAGTTGGCCCTACCTGCTCCTGGTAGGCACTTAACATAAATCAGATACTTGCTCCTTGGAGTTTGACTTCTGAACAGAGTAATGTGAAAACAACATTATTTCTTGCTCCTCAGGTCCCTGGAGTGCCCTAACTCCTGTCCTCTTTGAAACTTGGTCCTTCACCTCTTCCTTCATTTGGTAATGTATAGGGTATATACATAATGTATATGAGAGGCATATATATATCTATATATTTATGCATATATCCATATATATATATATAGGTGAGGCATACCATGTTCATAGACTAGAAGACTCAATACCATGAAAGCTGTCAATTCTTGTTGAAATGATATCCCAAACAAAATATAAATAGGTCTCTCCATTGTGAAAATTAGTAAGTTCTTTCTAGAATTTCTGTGGAAGTGCAAAGAGCAAAGAATAACGAAAACAGTCTTGAAGAAGAAATATGGAGTAAAACTATTTCCTCTCCCAAATGATGAGAATTATTATAAATCTCTAATTCAGGGGTCCCCAAACTATGGCCTGTGGGCCGGATGCGGCCCCCTGCGGCCATTTATCTGGCCCCGCCTCACTTCCAGAAAGGGCACCCCTTTCATTGGTGGTCAGTGAGAGGAGCATCCTGTGCTCCTGGAGTACTGTATGTGGTGGTGCCACAAAGCACATCGCTCACATACAGTACTACTTCTGGTGACGCGGGATGCACGCATCACGGCTCTGGAAGCACATCATATCACTTGTTACAGCTAGCAGTGACAAATATGGAACCGGACATTGACCATCTCATTAGCCAAAAGCAGGCCCATAGTTCCCATTGAAATACTGGTCAGTTTGTTGATTTAAATTTACTTGTTCTTTATTTTAAATATTGTATTTGTTCCTGTTTTGTTTTTTTTTACTTTAAAATAAGATATGTGCAGTGTGCATAGGGATTTGTTCATAGTTTTTTTTTATAGTCCGGCCCTCCAACGGTCTGAGGGACAGTGAACTGGCCCCCTGTGTAAGAAGTTTGGGGATCCCTGCTCTAATTACTGAGGTACAGATAACTAAAGTAAAAATCTAGAGATAAACACCAGTAATACAGAACAGAGAGACAAGAACCTGTATATGTATGATACTTGACTTATAACAGAGGTATCACTGCAGAGGATCAGGAAGATGACTTTAATACATGATGCTGGAACAAGAAGATATGGATATGAAAATTTTAACTGGATCTGTACTTCATACTTTACACAGAAATCAGTTCTAGGTGGATTTAAACCTAAATTTGAAAGACAAAATAAGCACTTTTTTAGAAGGTAATATAGAAAAATATCTTCATTATCTTAGAGGAAAGAAATAACAGAGAACATATAGTAATGAGTGAAATAGAATTTGCCTCTACTTTACCTATTAAGTATGTTATTTATTTATTTATTTTTTTATTTTATTTTTTTTTTTGCATTTTTCTGAAGCTGGAAACAGGGAGAGACAGTCAGACAGACTCCCGCATGCGCCCGACCGGGATCCACCCGGCACGCCCACCAGGGGCGATGCTCTGCCCACCAGGGGGCGATGCTCTGCCCATCCTGGGCGTCGCCATGTTGCGACCAGAGCCACTCTAGCGCCTGAGGCAGAGGCCACAGAGCCATCCCCAGCGCCCGGGCCATCTTTGCTCCAATGGAGCCTTGGCTGCGGGAGGGGAAGAGAGAGACAGAGAGGAAGGCGCGGCGGAGGGGTGGAGAAGCAAATGGGCGCTTCTCCTATGTGCCCTGGCCGGGAATCGAACCCGGGTCCTCCGCACGCTAGGCCGATGCTCTACCGCTGAGCCAACCGGCCAGGGCTTTATTTTATTTTATTTTATTTTTGTATTTTTCTGAAGCTGGAAACGGGGAGAGACAGACAGACTCCCGCATGCGCCCAACCGGGATCCACCCGGCACGCCCACCAGGGGGCGATACTCTGCCCCTCCGGGGCGTCACTATGCACGACCAGAGCCACTCCAGCGCCTGGGGCAGAGGCCAAGGAGCCATCCCCAGCGCCCGGGCCATCTTTGCTCCAATGGAGCCTCGGCTGCAGGAGGGGAAGAGAGAGACAGAGAGGAAGGAGGGGGGGTGGAGAAGCAAATGGGCGCTTCTCCTATGTGCCTGGCCGGGAATCGAACCCGGGTCCCCCGCACGCCAGGCCGATGCTCTACCGCTGAGCCAACCAGCCAGGGCCCTATTAAGTATGTTAAATGTTCATATCACACACATGCAAAACAGGGAGGAGGAAAGCTGAAGGGGTGATAATTAAGTTTATGGCATTCTTTATAGTGACAAATGTATGGGTATATACCTATCTTTAAACTCAAGTTTTAAAACTCAAAATTACAGGCCCTGGCCAGTTGGCTCAGTGGTAGAGCATCGGCCTGGTGTGCAGAAGTCCCAGGTTCGATTCCCGGCCAGAGCACACAGGAGAAGCGCCCATTTGCTTCTCCACCCCTCCCCCTCTCCTTCCTCTCTGTCTCTCTCTTCCCCTCCCACAGAGAGGCTCCATTGAAGCAAAGATGGCCCGGGCACTGGGGATGGCTCCTTGGCCTCTGCCCCTGGCGCTAGAGTGGCTCTGGTCGCGGCAGAGCGACGCCCCGGAGGGGCAGAGCATCGCCCCCTGGTGGGCAGAGCGTCGCCCCCTGGTGGGCGTGCCGGTTGGATCCCGGTCGGGCGCATGCGGGAGTCTGTTTGACTGTCTCTCCCCATTTCCAGCTTCAGAAAAAGAAAAAAATTAAAATTAAAATTAAAATTAAAAAAAAAAACAACTCAAAATTACATCCTGGAAAAGCCCTTGTTTCCTTGGCTACTGACCCAACCTTCTTTTGTGAACTTTGCACATTTCTTGGGTTAAACCAAGCATTTTAAAAAAAAGCATTTAAAAACACTGATCATAAAAGGTTACTAAACTGGACTCAAAATTAAGAACTTCTGTTCATAAAAATCACCTTTAAGAGCATGAAATTACATTTAAGAACATGAACATGCAAGCCACTGACTGGAGGATAATATTATACAACATTGGGCAAAAGTAGATTTACAGTTGTTCATGTGAATGATAATACAGTAATTAATAAATAGATTTACAGTTGTTCATGTGAATGATAATACAGTAATTAATAAATAGATTTACAGTTGTTCATGTGAATGATAATACAGTAATTAATAAATAGTAGATTTACAGTTCATGTGAATGATAATACAGTAATTAATAAATAGTAGATTTACAGTTGTTCATGTGAATGATAATACAGTAATTGATAATTCAAGAATAAATTCTGTGTTTTGCGCACTCACAATTATAAACCTTCTTCTGCTCCTCCCTGTATTTGGAACACATATAACTGATAGAGCACTTGTATCTGGAAGCTAAAATACTACAAGCCAACAAAGAAAAGGCATACAACCCAATGAACAGGTTGTATAGTAAAGGGGTCCCCAAACTTTTTACACAGGGGGCCAGTTCACTGTCCCTCAGACTGTTGGGGGGCCGCCACATACAGTGCTCCTCTCACTGACCACCAATGAAAGAGGTGCCCCTTCCGGAAGTGCGGCGGGGGCGGATAAATGGCCTCAGGGGGCCTCATGCGGCCCTCGGGGCCGTCGTTTGGGGATGCCTGCATAGTAAAGGGGATGTCCAGATGGTCAAAAATATATGAGAAACCGATGACGATCATTGCACTGAAGGCCACACAAACTGCAACTACAGTGAGATATCAGTGGATGTTTCTGATGAGGGAGACCAAGGTCTCTGACGTGAAGAGGAAAATTGCTTTTTATTGTATACCATTTTGCATTGAGTTTATTTTACATTATCCTTGTATGTCCTTAAATTAAAAGGAGAAAACAAAAACTGCATTTAAATTAGGAAAAACAACCAAGCAAAGAACAGAAACAACAAGACGGTCTCTATCTCCTCGCTGTGGAACAATGACAGGCACTAGCTTACAATGTGGAGCCGTCCAACAGGCATTTCAGGCTCCCGGACCACTTTTTCTTTTCCGGTAGGAGACTGGTTTAGTAGGAAAATCTGGTTTTCTTCAGCTCACAGAGGGTCATATTGAGCTAGGTTAGCCTAGGTGATACTTTATTGGCTTTGAAATATATCTATGTCTTAACCAAAGTATTCACGGAGGAGCTAGTTTTCTTTTATATTGACGATCCATTCATTCACCTAACGTTGACTCTGCTGACCATGTGCCAGGCATTGTTCTAGATAATGGGAATAGAGCAGTGCACCAAATAGACAGATTCTATGCTCTCTTGAATCTAACATCCTAGAAGGAGAAACAGAAAGTAAACAAGCATATATTGATAGAATGATGCTAGAAATGATATATCCTATGCTAAAAACTCAGGTGGAGTTAGACTTGAGAATGGTGCTATGTCAGATAGGGTGGCCCTATGTGTCCTCTCCAGGGGAGTGATTTTTCATCAGACAGTGGAATACACAGAGAGCGAGCCACCCATCTGTTACACAGAGCGAGCAGCAAGTACGAAAAGCCTGAGGTGGTCTGTGTATTGATGGGCTCTCCCTGGGTTATTACTGTTTCATGGGACTGGGTGTTATTTTGCCACGCTGTTTCCTTTAAAGAGGTAAAGGTACATACATGTGTGGTTGATGAGTGTTGTTTGTCTGGGCGCTCTCCTTTCTCTAGACCAGTGGGCGGCAAAGTCATTCATCAACAGAGCCAAATATCAACAGTACAACAATTGAAATTTCTTTAGAGAGACATTTTTTTTAAATTGAAACTATATAGGTAGGTACATTCCTTATTGAGGTAGCGCCCACACGTGGTATTTTGTGGAAGAGCCACACTCCAGGGGCCAAAGAGCCGCATGTGGCTCATGAGCCGCAGTTTGCCAACCAGGGCTCTAGACAATCTAGGTGTGGAGCAGATGTGGTCAGCAACCTGCCATGAAAAAGCAGATTGTCTCCCCTGGTGCTACGGCCATGCACTCATATCCATACGAAGTGTCCTTTTCTGGTATAAAACTAGTGTGTGGGAATTTGGGGGTTAATTCTGTAATATCTCCGAAGTAAAGAGAGCATCCCTAACTGCTATCACAAACTGGGGGTCTTGGGCTGTCTCCCACCTGCCCCTAGGTGTCTAGAGGGCATAGGCTGAGTTTCTGGGCCCCACCCAGGACCCTTGGTTTGCTCCTATTCCCGCCATCTTCCTTTGGGTTCTGACCTACACTCTTGTTTCTTCCATAGAAAAGCCCTGTTTTCTTTCAAAATGAACTCCGGCTCATTGAAGCCCACTGCTCCAACATTTAGCAGCCGAACATCGCGTTCCCCTTTCCTTGAGGGAAGGGAGGACTTGCCCTTCAGACTGCCAGCCAGTGCTGGAACATCTGTCCTCCGCTCTGCAAGGCAGGAAGTGCCTTCCACTTCCAGAAAAGACTGTCTCACTAAAGGGACCGAGGAAAGAGAAGCAGTTGTCAGCATGCAGAACCAGGTTGCACGATCAATTCCTGCTACTGTTTTCTTCCGCCAGCAATCTGTGTATCCCAGTGTCTGGAGGACAGACTTCCTTTCTTCAGGGAGACGCACCGCCCACCACTGTGGGAGGGGCTCTCTGCCTTCCCTGGGTGTGTGCACATTAGCCCGGCCGCTTGGTGGATTGCTCACCTCCTTTGTGCTTTGTCTTCCAGAACGGGATTTCCTCATCATTCTGTCTCTTGTTCACCTCTGGGCCATCCCTGTGTGTGTTGTTCGGAGTCAACATCATCACACAGGTGTTAACTGAAGCTGTGGGAAAGTCTCTGCCTCCCTGGCTCCCAACCCACCCCTCTCCTGTAGCTGTCTCCATCTTCTTCCAACACATGGGCTTCCCTGCTTCAATCCCTGGGGAGTCCATCATTCTAAGAAGAGGCTCCCCATCCCTTCTCCCACCAAGTGAGCCTATCTATTTGCACATAGGGGGACAGTTTCCCCATCATCTTCCTTAGGAAATGTAACCAGAACCGCTTTGATGTGCCCTTCTCTAGTTCTTTCCACATTTTGTTGAAAGTCCAGGCTCTTCGTATTGACCATTTTGTTCCTGCCATGCTGTCCTCGGCTAGGCACTCGATTGGTCCCCTGCTTGTAGTTCCTGGCACCTCAATGTGGCAACACAATTTAGTCAGGGTTCTGTTGTGCTGAGTGGCGGTGGTGGCCGATTGGTACTCTTCCTGTAACTGGGCTCTCGGGTCACCTTGACCCAGCGGATCCACCACCTTGCTTATCCTCATGCAGAATGCAGAGATGGTTGGTAACCAAGGTTCCCAAACAAATCTAATGGTGTCTTTCCTGGTGGCATTAAGCATGCAGTGACAGCACTACATGGAGTCTCTGTTGCTTCTTCTGCTCAGGAAAAGTCTTCCTACCCGTGTACCACGAGAGAGGAGAGTGGGAAGGCAGTGGAAATGGTGACCGTCCCTTCTGAGGGCAGGAGAATACCTGAGGTCCCGTGGTGCTCCTGGTCCACTAAGACCAGAGCGGTGGACCTCCCGGCAGAGTGCTCATCTGAAGAACCCTTAGGAAGCCGGTGAAAAGGCAGACTTCAGGCATCCATTAACAGAGCAGAAAACTGAGACACGGATTAAGTTACTTGCCCAAAATCTTACAGTGAGAATATTAAATGGTCTCTATTTAATCTTTTTAAACCATTATAGTCTGAATTTGGTATCTTTATTTTCTGAAGTTCACAGGCATCTGAATCTAATGTGGTTGATTCTCCTGACTTTGGCTCATGGAGTCATGCTCCAGCAGGTGTTTTATATATAATTTGGAGTTGTGAGCGTGTGGTGGGTGGGCTGTGTATGTGGCGTCCTGCGTGGAACAGGTTGGGGTGGGAGGGAAGTCTCCTAAAGCTTTTAGTTTTGCTTCTTGCCAGACACCCTGGAGGGCTCACCTCCCTAGGATCGCTTTTTAGTCATTTCTAGGTTTGGAGTCTCCTGGGAAAAATTTGAACCTGGAATCCCTATGAGGTAACCCCAGAATGCAAATCCCCCGAAGGAAATCATTTCCATTCAGAGAGGAGTTGAGAGTCAAGCTTGTTGGTCATTTTCCTTTGATGATGAATAGAGTTTCTCTAGTTCACTGTTGCTATTAGATTCTCCAGAGAAACAGAACCAACAGAATAGATAGATAGATAGATAGATAGATAGATAGATAGATAGACAGATAGATGGATTCTAAGGAGGCTTGACAAGTCTAAAATCTGCAGGGTAGTCCAACAGGCTGGAGGGTCAGGAGAGAGTTTCAATTTGAGTCCAAAGGTGGCCTGCTAGAAGAATTCCTTCTTGCTCGGGGAGGCCCATCTTTGTTCTTAAGTTAAGGCCTTCAACTGATTGGACGAGGCCCATCCACGCTATGGAGGAAAGTTTGCTTTACTCAACATCCGCTGATTTAAATGTTAATCTCATCCTAAAACAACACCTTCACAGAAACACCCAGAATAATACGTGACCAAATATCTCGTTACTGTGGCCCAGCCCAGTTGACGTGAAATTAACCTTCAAATTGTTTCAGTGAGTGTGAGAGACTGGAGGGTCCCCGGCTTCCTGTCAGCGTCTCAGTTCTAACTCTCTGCCTCGCAGAGGCCCAAACACTTCATTCTAACCCCACATGGGATTAGTCTATTTTTAGGTCCGGGTTTCTGAGTTCCATTCTAGGATGACCTAATTCTCAAAACTTGAATTTTCATTTGGAAGCCGATTATTGCTCTCATTAAATTACCCTTCGCACCTGATGTTCTTGAGAAAACCAGCTCCGTAATGATGTGTAGGGATTGTGGTCGTGTAACTCCCTCGGCCCACGGGTCTCAGACTGAGCGATTTCGTAATGGATTTTAGCACCTGTAATTCACAGTCTTCACTTGATTTATTAGAGGAAATTCAAGTTAAAATGTTGTCAGCTCAGAGAGCAATTTTGATCCGAGCCTGGTTGATTTAGGCATAATGGCAGGCCTGGCCTCATAAAACTATGGTTTTATAGATGAATCTAGAACCTGCTGCAGAGTGTGCATATACCATAGCCATTGTGAAGGAACCAACGGGTACGTCTTGTAGTTGTATTAATAGTAACGATGACGATAATGCCACCATTCATGTCACACTCACTATGCATTCTAGGTCTTGTGCTTACTATTTTATGTATGTTATTTCCTTTGAAACCCAGGGGCTCCAAAGAGCCGGCACCTGCCAGAAGCAGGTTCTGTGGTTGCCATTTTGCAGGTAGAAAACAACCAAAGTGTGGAGATCTTGCCTTAATCGCTAGGTGTGTATTGCAACGGTGACTACAGAATCCTCTGCAGTTAGTATATCAACAACCAGGCTACAGGAAGTAACCTACCCTGGATCAACCAGTACAAGCCATCAGAAAAGGTCCCAAACCCAAAACTGATACATGCATAAGAAGGAAGAAGAAGAAAAATAACCCAGAGATTTCCCCCATTTTCTCTCTGCTGACGGCTTCCTTATTGGCTTACGGAGGAGGAAGGAGGAGTTAACCTGCAACTGACCGTGGCTGATTATGTGTGTATAGTTTTTCTCATGTCGTGCTGGTCATTTGCCTATTTGGATTTAGATCTAATCTCTTCCCTTCTCCTGTTGTGTTTTGTGTGGCATCAGCCCCCTGAAAATTCCATTTCCAGGCTCCCTGGTCCACTGGCTTCCTGTTTGTTTCAGCCAATGGGAAGAAGCAACGGGCCACGGAGAGCAGGAGTGACTGTCTCTCTTCAGGGCTCCAGCTTCCACTGGGCAGCTCCCCCACGCTTCCCCCTCCAAGCCTCAGTTCCACCTGGGCCGCCCTGACTCCTGGGTTCTGATGACACCGTCTCTGCCCCTTTGTCCCTCTAGCCCTGAAGGTGATGACATCTTTCTTTTTTTTTTTTCATTTTTCCGAAGCTGGAAACGGGGAGGCAGTCAGACAGACTCCCGCATGCGCCCGACCGGGATCCACCCGGTACGTCCACCAGGGGGCGATGCTCTGCCCCTCTGGGGCGTCGCTCTGTTGCATCCAGAGCCATTCTAGCGCCTGAGGCAGAGGCCACAGAGCCATCCTCAGCGCCCGGGCCATCTTTGCTCCAATGGAGCCTTGGCTGCGGGAGGGGAAGAGAGAGACAGAGAGGAAGGAGAAGGGGAGGGGCGGAGAAGCAGATGGGCGCTTCTCCTGTGTGCCCTGGCCGGGAATCAAACCCGGGACTCCTGCACGCCAGGTCAATGCTCTACCGCTGAACCAACCGGCCAGGGCGATGACATCTTTCTAATCTTTTGCATCATTTGCATCTCTGTTCCATTTTCAGCTCTTCTAAAACCACTGTAACTAGGACCCCTTTTAAAATTCCCTTGGCTGATCTACTTGGCACGGGTGCTGTTTTCTGAACTGCGAGGGTCATGGTTACATTTTCCGTTTAATGAACCGTACACGCTTTGCTCAACCGTTAGCGTGGATTCAATTCTTATAAATTAAACCCTTTTTTGAATCCCGGGTGTCTTACTTCGGGTTCCCAGAATTGGGGATTCTTGGGCAGGTAACTTGTGGAGGAGAAAACCCTCAGGAAGAAAGGAGTGATGGAAGCATGATGGGACAGGGGCCAGCTAGCGAGAAGGTGGTCTCTGCTGGAGTCCACTCTAGCCAGATCCCACCTGCAGACGAGGGCGTTGGGATTTTGTAACTGTCACTCAGCCAATGGCTACAAGCTGCCCAAGGCGGGAGCCTGAAGCACCCTATCTCCCTGACGTGGCGCCCTGGTGCAGCAACACTGTAGCCAAGAGGAAGTTAAAATGCTTTCACTGTTCAGGGAGAACATCAGAACAGCTGTCAATGGCTGTGAGACGTGGAACTCTCTCCAGAGAGTTGGGAGACCGTTCACAACAAAGCGTTCTGTCTGGGGCGACTCAAGTGCAGCCTTGCCTGAAGGTGGAGGGAGCTTTACGCTGCGTGGTCCCTCCTGGAAGAGGTAAGATGTGAAATGTTTTAATAAGCTGTGTTACTTATTGCATAGTCAAAAGCCAAGCGCTCAGGGTCACACCTGAGATTTTTGCTTGCATCTGTCCCTCCCCATTCCTTGTATACCAACCTTAGGTCTACATGGTCTCGTTCTGGGATTGCTATGTCAGTGTCTTCGTCGGTCTCACATCTCCGGTCTCTCCCCTCGCCATTGAGCCTCAGTGTAGCATCCAGCCTGATCGTGAGATGCTGACACCATCACGTCTTTGCTAAAATCCTCCAGCTGGTCATCTAAACCCTCCATCTGGCCTTTCACACTGTCTGTGGCCCAGCCCAGCCTGCTGTCACCACTCTGTTTCCACCACTGTTCAAGCCCAGCCCCTCCTCTGCTTCCGTGGTTCCCGATCACATTCATTGGTGTCTTCGTACCGTTGGCCCAGGTTATACCCAGCAGCAGGCCAGGGCGTCCCATGAGCGGGAGCCAGGCTAATAAAGCCTCACATCCATTGCTGCCCCCAGCTCAGACTTTCCATTTATTGAGAGGGGATGGTGGGGTTGCACTGAAATACAAGACAATATAGAAAGAGGGAAGATGGCAGCCCATAAGGCAAATATCCTAGGCGACTGCTGAGGTCATGGAAGGGTGCGGGCTTTAGGATGCGAGCACAGATTCCTGCGAGACTGGAGGCAGAGCAGAGCTGAGTCCCAAGTGTTTCAACTTGTAGAATCAAGCCAGCCATGGAGAGGTAGGTAGCAAGGTGAGTTCACCTCCAGCGCCTAGAAGCAGTCATCTCACGGTCCTGTCCAAGGGGGCCAGTTCTGCCCGCTGCTCCCACAGGATTCAGTGGTGGGTGCTGACAGGAAGCTGCAGACTCTCTGTCCAAGTTAAAGCAGCGTTCGCCATCTGGGCAGATAAAGCCTGGCAGGTGTGTGCTGTTTCCAGGAGCAAGGCCGAGTCCTGTCAACACTTCCAGTTAGCAACGCCAGCCCAGAGCTCCAGGCCTTCGCAGCTGGGAAGACACCCACCTCTAACAGGTTTTCTCACTATCTAAAACTACTAGTTTCCATTTCTGTAAACGAGGGGGCATCATGACTTTGTCCATAGCGAGGATATCTAGGTGGAAATCTGTATGTGCTGCATGCCTTGTGCAATATTTAGCGCGTAGTAGATAGACGCTTACTTAGTCTCAGTCTTCTTCCGTCTGTCACATTTTCTCCCACAGGAAGCACTGCTTCCTTCCCCTGGGAGTGAACTCCAAGAGTCCGTATTAGTTATGTCTCCCCAGGACCTCCAGGGCTACCCCAGTACCAACTATGTTTTCTCAGCACTCACCCAACATGCCTGGTCTTATCACAGCACCAGTTGAATTCATTGGCTCACCATCGCTTTGTGTGTGCCTTCTCCTTACCCTGCACGCCATGCCCTTCGTCGATGGTGCAGATGCACCCCCTGGCCCAGTGTGACTCCTTCAAAGGCTAGAACCTACTCTTGAGCTGAGCTAGACCAGCCCATCTTGATGTCTTGAGTTGGGACAATGGTTAATAATGCCACCTCTCCCCCCACCACCACCACCACTGGCCTCACAATGAAAGGAAATAACTTCCACCCCCCACCCTCTGAATTTGTGCAGATTTGGAATTTCAGACTACGCTGTGTGAAGACAGATTTCAAAATCTTTTCTCTTTTATCTTAAGGCCAACCCTCAACGTCCAGTTGAAAAGCTCAGAGGACATGGTTTCTTTTCATGATGGAAGCGGGTCTTGGGGGACGTGGTTTCTTTTCATGATGGAAGGGGGTCTTGGGAGATGTTTTGCCAAAGGGGAGAAGAGCGATGCATCTCCAGGGTTAAAGTCTCCAGTGCAGCCAGCGATCCTCCGCTCCGATATTGCTCTAGCTTCCCCTGCCTTTGAACGGTTGATGATATTGGGTGGGGGAGACGGAAAGATAATACAGCCACCTTTTTTAAAATCAGCCTTGCTTTGGTGGTGAGAACGGAAGGCTATGAAGATCAGAGCCAGTCCATATTCCGAGCCTTCAATGGGCCACGTCCTTTGAACATGAAAGCCCCAACGGAGGCCCCCTCCAAAGCATGGAATTGCTTAAGTGATGGTCATCCTACGCCCAGGTCCGGCTGTGAATAAAGTCAAAGATTTCAAGGCTCAAATATTTATGAGCATGAGCCATTTAAGTATGCCATTCATCGCCAAAAATATGCTGAAGACAGGAAGTGGGAGGAGACGGAGCGTCTTTGCCATCCAGGTTTCTCTGTCTGGAAACCTCAGCCTCCCTGCCTTGTTGTCCACGGTAGGGCCATCTGGCAATGTCACTCCAGTACAAGAGGGCCCCAGCCCTTATATCAGGCATCCCCAAACTAAGGTGGGCCACATGCGGCCCCCTGAGGCCATTTATCTGGCCCCCGCCGCACTTCTTTCATTGGTGGTCAGTGAGAGGAGCATAGTTCCCATTGAAATACTGGTCAGTTGGTTGATTTAAATTTACTTGTTCTTTATTTTAAATATTGTATTCTCATTTTGTTTGTTGTACTTTAAAATAAGATATGTGCAGTGTGCATAGGGATTTGTTCATAGTTTTGTGTGTTGTTTTTTTTATAGTCCGGCCCTCCAACGGTCTGAGGGACAGTGAACTGGCCCCCTGTGTAAAAAGTTTAGGGACCCCTGCCTTAGATCCTTTTGCCACTATTTCTCAATTTTTTTAAAAAAAGTGTGTTTGGAAACAAATGTTTTAGAAACTTTTATGCATCAACTCATCAACCTTTTGTCTTCATTTCTTTCCCTTTGGATGAAAGAGCTTTTGGGTACAGTTCACAGAAAAATGGGATTCCTCTGCTGTCTCGTGTCCTGCAAGTCTTCTGGTCTCCGTGATTGGAGCTACTTACAATGTGGACCTCCACACTCTGAGACGAATCCTTCATAGATCCTAAGATAATGAATGGGCTTCTAGGCCAGGCGTCGGTTCTGCCCACACAGGGCCTGTGCTGTTCTTGTACTCTATTCTTTATATTGGGGAAAACTCTTTTATGGCGGGGTTTTGGGGTTGGGGAGGTAGGAGTAGAACCAGAATGATGTTTTACACTCCACTTCTAGCAGTTTCATTTTGACATTGTTTCTCTCACCTGCCTTAGTCCCTACAGGAACCTTCTCATTTTTTAAAAAAAAAAATATTTTATTTATTGATTTTTAGAGAGAGGGGATAGAGATAAAGAGAGAGAGAGAGAGAGAAGGGGGAGGAGCAGGAAGCATCATATGTGCCTTGACCAGGCAAGCCCAGGGTTTTGAACCGGCAACCTCAGTGTTCCAGGTCGACACTTTATCCCACTGCGCCACCACAGGTCAGGCCCTTCTCATCCTGTGACACCTTTCTGACACCCTCATCTTCCCATGTTTCTCCCATTCATCCTCTTGCCAAGACAGCCTGCTATTTATTTACCCTGGACCTGGATACTCTGTCCTTCTACCTCCAGTCCTGGCTACATATTGCATCTTCTGGGAACTTTCTGGGTCACTGCTCAGATATATTTTCAGTGATTAAGATGTCTCAACAGTCTTCCCTGCCAGACCCTGGAATCTGGTGGGA
Organism: Saccopteryx leptura; assembly: GCF_036850995.1. Taxonomy (NCBI): domain Eukaryota; kingdom Metazoa; phylum Chordata; class Mammalia; order Chiroptera; family Emballonuridae; genus Saccopteryx; species Saccopteryx leptura. Next base: position 12,787,096 of record NC_089512.1, read on the forward strand.
TAAGAGGCTATGACTGATCCTCAACAAATCAGCCATAGCTTGGTGTTCTGGATCAAGAACTGCAAATACAGGACTGAAACTTTGGCTACTTTTTGATGAAGTTATAGTCCTGGGTGTAGAGGAAATATAATAGTGATGGAGGACCTGGGTTTGAGTCTTAGCTCCACCCTGAAATGAGAGTTGATGAAGGAGAATCCCTAAAGACTTTCCACTTTTCCATCGAGGCAGTGCCTTGATTACAGCATGCTTTTGACCAAGGCCATTCTGCTTTCAAGGAGGCATGAGCTCCTTGTGAGACTTACCAGTTTGGGTGAACAAAGGCAGACATCCTGTACTTGGCCTTGGTCACTTAACTGTCATCTTTCCCAATGGCATTTTATTTTGTTCCTTTGTTTAGAGTCTCAGCAAATCAATTCAGCAAACACCTAGTATATGTTGCACAAAGGAAGGATGACTTTGAGAATGAGTAGTCTTCCTTCTCATAGAGGTGAACCCCCCCCCCCCATCCGGGACCACTCCAAAGCAGCCGGAGCTCCTGGCTGCCCCTACGCCAGCTCCGCCCAGACCTAGGGCTGAGTATTTTGTGAGGACTTCCTCTCCTTACAGGAGAAGAAAACAAAAACATAAAGTTGTGGGGACATCATAAAAACCAAGGTCCTTAAAAGAGTAACTGTTAGCTGACCCAATTAAGGGAGGCTCTCCACCATGTCCTGAGACTTCTCCTTGTAATATGACTGGGCCAAATAACAACACCTTATACGTCTGTAGGGATTCAAATCCCACATGTTATTTTTTTATCTACCTTATTGAGGCCTATAATAATTCTGTGAGACAAGCAAGGCACACACATATATGTATATGCACACACTTATATGTATTAATATATGTATACACACACATATATATACAGTATTCCTATTCCTACATATATACATATATATATTCCTACTCCCATTTTTCAGATGAGAAAACTGAGACTCAGAAGGACGGCATGACTTGACTAAGTCACGCCCCCGATCTCTGATCCCATGCTCTCCCTCTTCCATACAGTATCCTTTTTATGAGGACGTGTGCCTGCCCGCTAAGCCATAGGCTGAGTCTTGCTTTTCAGTGATAACTAAAGAACCTCTTCGGACAGTTTTGCAGAGCATGTTCAGGCAGGTGTGGAGGGGACAATAAGCACGATCTTACAGCTCAGTGTGTAGAGGAGCAGGCAAGAGATGGTAATTATATATGGTCAGGGAGCCAGGAGCCCTAGCTCCAGTCCTCCTGGTGGTATGACGGATGACTTCATAGCTCCAAAAATATCTCCAGTCAGTTCCTCCTAAGCCCCAGTTGTCCAAAGCTCCCAGAAGCACTTATGAGGTGGGGAGGAGGGTGACAACAGCGGCGCTTACCGCTGCTTTGCTCTAAACCCAATCGCAGAACGAGATTGGTTGCCTAGGAGCTCCTCCAGCGCGTGCAGGGGCGATACTGAGGTCTTCCTTCCCTCCGCTTGACCTGTTCATAGGAGAGTCATTCCTGGGGTAAACCGGGTGTTGCAATTATGTGGCAAAAAAGAGTGGACCCGCCAGGTATCTAGTGACTAAGCCAGCTCCACCTGCATGTCTGCTGACCTCCTCATGTGTAAACAGCCAGAGTCCTGTGTACGGGAGCCAAGTCCACAGAAGCTCACAGACCATCCGTGCACTGCTTCTCCCGGGAGGACCCTGAGGAGGGCTCCCACGTGAGCGAGGCAGGGGGCGCCGTTGAGAGCTGGCAGGAAAGGACGGTCCCACGTGAGCGAGGCAGGGTGTGCCGTTGAGAGCTGGAAGGAAAGGACGGTCCTTTCCCACATGGCAGTCTGCCGAGGGGTACAGACTCGTCTTAGCGTGTCAGACGGAGGGCCCCCTCAGAACAAGCCGCAGCCTCCTGGGTGCAGCGGGAGGCAAGCAGAGGCCAGAGAGGGGAGCAGACCCAGCCTGCGGGTGGCTGGTCGTCCCTTCCCAAGGCAAACCCACCAGGGCTGCACAGTCTCGGCACCTGCTGTGGGTCTGAGTCAGCGGGACCATTCCAAAGATGCCTGCCCCCCTTGTGTGCGGGGCTGGGGACACAGGCAGGAGGAGATGGCGTGCAGGAACAAACAGCACAGACTGCATGGAACAGACGGCTCTCAGCCGGTCCCCACGGCCTCTGCTCTGAGAGAGAGAGAAGGCGGAGAGCACCTGGGAGCGCCATCCAGCCTGACTCCTCAGTGACTAGCATCCCTGGGGGGAACAGGACGGTGCCAGGCTTACTGATAGAGGCAGCGTGCTGGGAGGCCAGTCAGACATGTGTGCATGCACATGTGTGTGTTCCCATGTGTACATGTGTGTGCAGGCGTGTGGTGCATGTGCATTCACATGTGTGTGTGCATTCACGTGTGCATGTGTGCGTGCATGCAGGTGTCTGTGTGCACGTGTGTGCGTACATGTGTCTCTGTGTGCATTCATATGTGTGTCTGTGCATGCGCACATGTGTGCACATGTGTGTATACCTTCACAAAGGCAGACGGACTAAGTTCCAGTATGCAGGGCCAACCTGCCTCTAAGGGACAGAAATGATAGGACACTCCTCAGCCGTGGGTGCTCCAGGCACTCAGATTTTTGCTTCTGCCCCCTTGGCAGGGTCCGAATGTGTGCAGGGCAACTTTCAGAGGTTGTTTTGACTTTTCAAAACATTTTAATTTTTCTTAGAAACCTACTATGCCTGACCCATGGTGGATAAAGTGTCAACCTGAAACACTAAAGTCGCCGGTTCAAAACTCCAGGCTTGCCCGGTCAAGGCACATATGGGAGTTGATGCTTCCTGCTCCTCCTCCACCTCTCTCTCTCTCTCTCTCTCTCTCTCTCTCTGTCTCTCCCCCTACTGCCTCTCTAAAATGAATTTTTTTAATTTTATTTTTTTCAAAAAGAAGGAAACCCAGTACAGCGGCTAGCAGTCTCTGCTGACGGTGTCCGTAGAGAGGAGGGGGCTGTGGGGGTCAGACGGGCCCTGCGGCCTGCCCAGTGTCAGCCGAGAGCCCTCCAACACCGGGCTGTTTCAGGAGGCTGCGCCAACAGCGTCTTCTGTTTGTCTGGCTTTCCTGAATAGGCTCATGTTTCAATTAGTTCTCATTCGTCTTTCTTTGAAGCATGTTGTTGCTTTTCTACAGTTATTACCCCCAGGTTGGTTTTTGGCTTTGGGAAAACCAGGACATTGAAAAATAAACTATAAAATCTGCAAACTCCCTTACCTCCCACGTAAAACAAAACAAAACAAAACTCCCAAACTTATACATATGATATAAGCCCGGGTCTTTAGTTTTAATTATATCAGATAGACTACGGACTTTGGAGCCGGACAGACTTGCAGTCAGGTCCTTGTTTGCTGTTTACTTCCAGGTTACTTTGGGCAAGTTCCTTAACCTCTCTGCATCTCAGCTTTCTCATCTGTAAAGCACACATCACTGCACCAGCCTTACTCGGTTTCCGAGGATTAGATCAGTCGGTCCTCATGTACAGCAAACTGCACACGGTAGTTATTCAACAAATGCTACTACTTCCTTCCCCAGCTGTCCTCTTGTCCTCTGTGTCCCTGTCAGCAGCTGTCATTCCCAGACATGGTTCACATGGCTACTATCCATCTTCATAAAAAGCCTGACATGGGGGTGTTCTTTTAGGGAAACATGAAGGGAAGAGGGCATTGGGAGCTATGAGCATCTGTTAATCCAAGCATTTTAACAGATTTCCTTTGAACAGAGGATAGCCCTATCATATACCACGGGCATCGGAGTTCCCATTCTCCGTGGAGAAGCAGGATCATATTTAGGCAAAGCGATGAGACTTTGGAATCAGGCAGGACTGGGACCACGTGCTAAGCTCAGCCATTTACTAGCTGTGTAACACTGCACAGATCGTACAGTTATCAAAACCTCATTGTGAAATGGGAGAGAAGGTTGTACCTCGCAGGGTTGATTGTTATAGTTATTAAATGAAAAAATACTTATCAAGCACTGTTTTAGTTATCCGCTACTATACAACGTATCTTCCCAAAAGCCAGTGACTTGAAACAACAATTTATTATTTCTCACAATTCTGTGATCTAGACTGGGCTCAGCTGGTGGTTCTTCTGCTCCATGTGGTATCTGTTGGGCTGAAATATGTGAGATGGCTTCTTTGCTCATGCCTCACACCTCACTTAGGATGGCGGGGGGGCCTTCCAAGCAGCTCTCTCTCTCTCTCTCTCTCTCTCTCTCTCTCCCTCCCTCCCTCCCTCCCTTCCTCCCTCCCTCCCTCCCTCTCTCTCCCTCTCTGTGACCTCTCCATTTGATAGCTTGGGCTATTTTACAGCACAGTCATCTCAGAGTAGTTGAACTTATTACTTGGCATGTGGATCCCAAGAGAGAGAAAAAGCAGAAGCTTCCTGCCCTCCTAGAGGTTAAGCTTAGAATAGACACAGTGTCATTCCCATCACATCATTTTGGTCAAAGCAACCCAAAGGGCTACCAAATTGAAAGGCAGGAGAAATGAGCTCCGTCTCTTCAGGTACAGAACACCACATGCCGATAGAATGGGAGGGAACTGGCGGCACCGTATCTGGAGACCACCTGCCATGAGCACTCGGTCTAGTGCCTGGAACAGGAGGAGTCAGTTTTCGCCATGCTTGGTTGAGATCACATTGAGACCTCTGCACCCATCGGAGAATGAAACACAGACTCAGCGCCTGAAGTTTCCGGGGATCTTGGGTCCTTCGGGTTGGATGAACAAGAAATCAATCTAAGCAGGCATCTGCAACCCAAACCCCAGCAATTCGTGCTTCTCCTCATTCATTACATCGAAGCCTTGGCCCTGTGTGAGTGGCTCTCTTAGGGTTCTGTGAGCAGTTCAGAGGTCCCCTTTGCCATGGAGATGAACGCAAGGTAATGTAAAGCAGCAGATGGCACGGGTGGGTTCTGGCAAGGCAGAGCAGGGTGTGGAAGCTCTGTGCCAGGAGGCTTACTGCTGGAGACGGGTCAGAGTAAGTACGAAGACATTTGTTTGGGTGAGAGATTTCTACCACAATAAGGAATGATTCCGCGCGTCTGTCATTCTGTCAGCCGTGAGGCAGTGATGGATACGGAAGGGGATCTTGCCGCAGCAGGCGGAGCTGGAGGGAACCCGGGTGTTTCCTTTACTCGGACTTCAGAACAAACGGTGCAGGCAGAGAGGCCTTCCTCAATGCCAGGTCAGGTCCACTCTGCTAAGAGGATCATTTTTCTCCCCTCTCCTCCCCCCTCCCCCTAAGGTTGGCCAGGTTCTATCATTCTCCTCTTAAATCGGAATGGAATGAAGGAAGAGGAAAGGAAATGAGTGCTTGGTGTGTATGCATAAAGCCCAAGGATGATGACTATTAAAAAATCATGTTGATTTTGGAGAAATTGTTTGAGAAAACAGACATATCTGCTGGGTGAAATGAACAGGATTTCTTCCCACAGCTTACACGGTATATTTAATTGCGGGAGGAAATAGAGCATCACGATGATATAAAATCCTGCTTTTTCAGGCGGAAAAGGTGAGAGCGTGTTTCTGTGCTCTGCGCCCTGTGTTTGGACGCTGAACAGATTTAAACGTATTTGGTAGCACGACCTGTGGGCAGGGTGCATTGAGAAGCAGGCGACCTCTTCCTAGACCCTTTCCTCTCCTTTGAATCACCAGCAGTGCTGCTCCCGAGCTGGCCTTTCTGTCCCCCTGTCCCTCAGTGCCTGGCGCTCTCGTGATGCAAGGCCTCTTCTCCCATCTCAGAAATCTATACTAGAAGAGTAGAAAAGAAAAAAATTTTTGATCAGCTGAATTTCTTTTAGGGAGGAGATCGTCTTTGCGTAGGAACCATCTTGCTAAGTTGATGGTGGGGGCGGGGGGGGGGAGCATGGAAGGGGACACGCGGAAACAAAAGAGGTGACCCAGGCTGAGAAGTAAGCCCCAGCATCACAGAGAGGATGAGGTTCGGAGCCCTCGGCTGGCGGCTGGCACTGAGATGGCAGAAGTGGCCACTTTTTCAGTAGTGTGAACCGTCGCTGCAGCAGCCCCCGGAATCTCCCGGTCCTTGTCATTTTTTTCCTGCCCCACCCCGCCAAGCCAAAAGAAATACCTAAGAAGGAAGCCCAAACAGCTCAATATGTTCTAGCAACTTAGTAGCCACTTGAAATAATAATACAAATTATTTTATTGTTACATAAGCCATCAGATGGGTATACCTCTCAAACCCTGGAATGGGAGGAGACCCTGCCGCCCTCGTTTCCTGTTCCGTGCTGACTTTGGCTGGGCCCTGGGTTTTTATCTCAGCGACTCCAAATCTGGGAGAGTCACCCAGACACACGGCATTGGAAGGAAGGCAGCGCAATCTACCGTTGAAATAGTGTCTGCGGAGCCCAACAGACACTGAGGGTCACTCTGTGGTAAAAATGTATAACATAAAATGTACTGTTACGACCATTTCTAAGTGTATAGCTCAGCAGCGTTACGGACATTCACAGTGTGGTGTGCCACCAACCCACAGAAATTTTTCATCTTGCAAAACTAAAACTGGAGCCCTTAAACAACTCCCTTATCATTCTATACCTGTCCCCACAAATGGGACCGTTACAGGATAGATACCCCCTATGAGTGGAGTCACACAGTATTTGTCTTCTTGTGACCGCCTTATTCCACTTAATCTAACGTCCTCGAGGTTCATCCACCTTGGGCCACGCCTCGGAATTTCCTTTCACGGCCGAATGACATTCCGTGGGCCGTGTACAGCACCTTCTGTTTATCCATTCATCCCCCGAGGAACACGGGTTGCTTCCACTTCTTGGCTATTGTGAATAGTGCTGCTATGAGTGTGGATGTGGACCCTCCTCTGGTTCTTTTCCATTGGGTTTATCACTTTATACCACCTTACATGATTTACTTCTATCTTTACCATTTTCTGTCTGTTTCCCCTCACGAGAATGGACGCCCCATAAGGGTAGGCACTCTTGTCTGTTCCCTGGTGCATCCCTAGAAGAACAGGCTCTGGCACATAACAGATACTCATTAAATAGTGCTGTTAAAATAAATGGTAACAAGCAGCTACCATGTACCAGGCCCTGTGCTAGGCTTCGGAAGCATCAGAGAATAAGACATGGAATATATATTTTCGTGGGAAGTTAAATAAAATTAATTGATAGGTTTGAATTTGGTAGAACAAGCTTACTTACAAGAATGCTGTTAGTTCTGTCACTCGTGTTTTTCTTCATGTGGTTCCTCTTGCTTGAGGATCACGTATGTATGAGGACACGTATGTAACCCCTTAAGACACATGGGTAACATCTGTTACATATGTGTCCTAATGACTAGAATTGGTTTTTTTTCTGTCTCCTCATTTACATTCTATTTGATGTGACAATATTTGAATAATTTAAATTGTGATAGGATAGTGGTTCTATTTTTATGTTATCTCTGCTTGAACGTTTATTTCTGTCCACCAATCTGGTTTAATTGAAGGGTGTATTTCAGGATTCTCCCAAACACTCTTTAAGATTAGCATTCACACAAGGAAGGCTTTAAACGTGTGTCTCACCATACCTCTGCAGAGTTACATGGACTATCTTTAAAAAGGAATTATCTGATTTCTACAGTCCAGGTGATAGCTACTTTTTTAATCAATAGTTTTACGTGCATGAGATCCCAATGTTCTTTGAAATAACTAAGCCCCCTCCTGGGTTGGCATCCTGGGAACTGATCTGTGGAGCGCTCAGAAATTCTGTCCTGTTCTCTGGGCGTCTGTGGTCCGTGTGGTTGATTCTCCGTTCCGCTTCTGCCTAACCTGATATTAAAATGACTCCCTTTATCCCCTCCTCTCAGTAAACAGAAGTATTTCTTCAGTTTTTTTTTTTTTGTTTTTTTGTTTTTTTGTATTTTTCTGAAGCTGGAAACAGGGAGAGACAGTCAGACAGACTCCCACATGCGCCCGACCGGGATCCACCCGGCACGCCCACCAGGGGCGAAGCTCTGCCCACCAGGGGGCCATGCTCTGCCTCTCTGGGGCATCGCTCTGCCACGACCAGAGCCACTCTAGCACCTGGGGCAGAGGCCAAGGAGCCATCCCCAGCGCCCGGGCCATCTTTGCTCCAATGGAGCCTTGGCTGCGGGAGGGGAAGAGAGAGACAGAGAGGAAGGACGGGGGTGGAGAAGCAAATGGGCGCTTCTCCTATGTGCCCTGGCCGGGAATCGAACCCGGGTCCCCCGCACGCCAGGCCGACGCTCTACCGCTGAGCCAACTGGCCAGGGCCTCTTCAGTTATTTTTTATGTGAAAGAAAAAGTAATACATGATTATTCCAGAAAAACATTGTTCCAACTGCTACTGTTCAAACCTTGGTGAGTATGGCTCCAGACCTGCGCTGTCCACATTGGTATCCACCATTCATTCCACTGAGCACTGAAGTGTGATCACCCGGATTGAGAGGTGTTATAAGGGGGAATGGACATCAGGCTTTAAAGACTAACACACACAAAACAATATATGTACAGTTTCTTAATAATTTATATAGTGATGATATGATAAAATTGGACTATTGTGACTCAACTGGGTTAAATGAAACATACCAGTTATATTGCTTTCTTTTCTAATTTTTCAAACGTGGCTACTAGAAAATATAAAATTACCTATGAGCCTTGCATTTGATTTCTGCTTGTCAGTGCTGCTTAGATGATGATTCTCTGCACATCAACGCATGCTATGAGAGCAAGATCATAATACTTTCTATTTCACGTCCCGTATTATTTACATATTAATATACTGTTGGCATGGTTCCGTGACTGTAGATAGAGTTCTTCAAAATTGTAATAGGCACAGTGATCTATTATGAAAACAGACCACAATTTCTTCAACTAATATCCTATTAATAAACAGTGGTCTGTTTTCATTTTTCACTATTACAGAAGGCATGGTCATAAATGTCCACGTCTTTGCCTGTGTGACTGTTTTATTAGACTAAATTTCCCACAGTGGGACTGCTAAGTCAAAAACACACACATATTTTTAGGCCTTTTGTTACAAACTCAAAACGATTGAGCCATTCTCGAAATATGTGGCACTAATTTAAACTCTATCAGCAGGTACACCCGGGTTTATTTCCTTACAACCTTCCTCTATGGATCGTGACAGTTGAAAGAAAAATCTCATTGTCTTCATTTGACTACTTCCACTATAGTAAAACGGACGTCTTTCACATGTTTGTTAGCTCCATGCAACCCATCTTCTGTAAACTAACTGTTCGTGTCCGTAGCCTATGTGTCTTTTGGAAAATTCATTCTTTGTTACTGATTTACAGTGATTTTTTTTTACAGATTAATTTTATTAATCTTTGGTCATATGTGTTTCATATGTTTTTTTCCTTAGTTCATTTGCCTTTTAATCTTTTATGTGACTTTCTGATGTTCAGAGGTTGTAGTCCTTACCTACTTCCCTTTTAAGATGACTGCCCTTGAGCTTGTGTTAAGAAATTGCTTTCATACTTTAAAATTATGTCTCCGTTCAAGTATATCTTCTAGTATATTCTCGGTGAAAAAAATTTTTTTTTACATGTATCCCCTTACGCCATATGGAATCTATTTTTGTGTAGGAATCGTGAGGCTTATCTTTTCAAAATGTTTAGCTACTCGTCCCAACTCCACTTATTAACAAGCTGTTCTTTCCTTGCTAGCTTCAGAGAGAGCCAACCATGTAGAAGGGTTGAGCACATGCTAAGTCCGTGGACGTCTGTAGCAGTAGGACGCAAGAGGCATGTGCTTGGGTCTAGGATACAGGCAGGCGGTGTCATAATAAATAGATTTGACTGTGTACATTGTGCACCTGCCTGACTACCAATAAGTGGTTAATGCTGGAGAGTAGGCTCGTGATGGAGGGTCTGGATAAAGCACAGAAATACTTTCATACCCTTAAGTGCTGTGTAAACGTTCGTGCTTGCATGTGTCCAGTTAATGTCTATACCTATCTCCATCTTGGTGGAAGACGTTACCTTTGCTGACATGAAACTGAGGGTTGGGGTGAATTTATTCCTAGGCGAGCCCCTCTGCTGATGGGCCCACAAATGACAGAGTGACGGAGGGAGCCGTTCATGCTGGGCAACCCACACAGGCTCCAGGACTAGGCTCTATTTCTCCCTGAAAGATCCTAGGAAGAAATAAAAGCTGTGGTCCAGATCTCCTGAGATCCGGCCCCCAGATTTATGCAGAGACCTCTGGCCTGGCTCTGGCCACTCTCTCCCCAGGGCCTTGACCCGGGTTCCCGATGGTTTCTGCTGTATCCAGACACCGCCCGAGGCTGTGGTCCATGAGTCTCTGGTGAGCGAACTGGAAAGCCTTGAAGCTTTGGAGTCACTTACGCTGAATTTCAAACCCCGGCCCCGTCGCTTACTTGATGACCTAACCTCCCTGAGACTCTGTTTCTCATCTGTCACTTGAGATGACCAATCCCTACCTATCGAGATTATTAATATTACAAATAAGAAAGATGATGGCACATAATAGATGCTGTGTAAGTGTATTCTGCGTAAATGAGGCTAGGGTGTGAAAGCGATAAAGTCCCTAATGAGTGTAATTTTGAAAGAGACAAATAAACCACCAGTTCTTCCATTCTCCCTCCCCACCCCACCCCGACCCCCCCCCTCCACCTCCATGCTTCTAGAACGCCAAACTTCTAAATGGCTGGACACGTCAATTACAGTCTGGCTCTGTTTATGCTGCCTGGTTGTCAGTGACTCACTTGTAGCCATTGAGGGGTGGGGAGTGGGGGTGATGAGCATTCATCTCTGGGTCACCAGGTCAAGTGGATACTAATCAGGGGAAATGTTTGGCTATTAAATGCTCCGTTGAGCCCTTTAAATATCATCTGATGCGCCATAAATTTGGATTCGCTGTAGAAAATCAATCTTCGCCATATGCAAATTAAAGATGAAATGAGATTGTCCTCATGAGCCATTGCTGTCCCTCAGCACACCAGTCACTGCAGCTTTATTTAACTGGCCTGCATTTCTCTGCCCTTTGGCTTCATTTGTGACTGGAAGCCCATCATCCCTCAGAGAGTTTATGACGGGAGAGCCCTGATCCCGAAGGCGGCCTTCGGAGGGATGCTGGCTGCTGGCGGCTCTGGGCTTCGTGTCCTCATCGCCCCTCTAGCCTTAGCTGCTGCTGGTATGAACTTGGCCACGCTGACCTTGGCCCTGAGGCCATCTCCTGAAAATTGATGTTGATCTTGACAATGAAGCAATGGCGGTTGTGTGTGCCTATGCATGTAACTCTGTATTCTAGACATACATTCAGGAAGTCAAATTTTCTTTTTTTTTTTTAATTTTTAATTAATTTTAATTTATTGTGTTAACATGAATTTAAGTGTCCCACTCAATATAACTCCCTAAACCCCACCCCTTTGTACCCCATTACCCCTTCCCCCCTCCTTTTGGGATTTGCTGTCCTGTTTGCATCTATGTGTTATGTATATATAATATAATTTCACTTTACCTTCTCTGATTCCATCTCCTCATCCCTCTTCCCTCTGACAGCTGTCCCTCTGGTCCCCATGACCCCGCCTCTGTCTCCATTCCATTCCTCAGTTCACTTTGTTCATTAGATTCCATATATAAGTGAGATCATATGATATTTGTCTTTCTCTGCCTGGCTTATTTCACTTAGCATAATAATCTCCAAGTCCATCCATACCATCTCAAAAGGTAAGATTCAGGAAGTTAAATTTTCCACTAAAAAAATAAAACTTTTCAGCCCTGGCCAGTTGGCTCAGCAGTAGAGCGTTAGCCCAGTGTGTGGAAGTCCTGGGTTTGATTCCTGGCCAGGGCACACAGGAGAAGCACCCATCTGCTTCTCTGCCCTTCCCCCTCTCCTTTCTCTCTCTCTCTCTCTCTCTCTCTCTCTCTCTCTCTCTCTCTCTTCCTCTCCTACAGTCAAGGCTCCACTGGAGCAAAGTTGACCTGGGCACTGAGGATGGCTCCATGGCCTCTGCCTCAGGCGCTAGAATGGCTTTGGCCTCAACAGAGCGTCGCCCCAGATGGGCAGAACATTGCCCCCTGGTGGGCATGCCGGGTGGATCCCAGTTGGGCGCATGTGAGAGTCTGTCTCTTTGCCTCCCTGCTTCTCACTTCAGAAAAATACCAATAAAATAAAACATTTCCTGAATCCAGGGAGCAGTGAAGCCATGCTCAGTGCTTGATGGACTCCTTTAGTTTAGCATGGCAGAAAATAGGCAAGTTTCTTACCACTCCCCAAACCGCCCTTCTCCAGCCCACAGCAGTCACTGCAGCATCTGACCACAGGTAGGGGGCGGAGCAAAAGCACAGCAACTTTCCAAGAGAGTCAACTGCTGGCTTGAAGCCCCAGCAGCCGCTGGCTACTTGGGAACTTATGAATGTCCTGCCTTTGTGTACGGGTAGCTTGCCACAGGATGTGGCTAATTAGCCTGCCTGGGAACCCACTGGTATGGGGTGGAATAAACTCTGTACACAATAGTTTGTTAAAAACTTGCAATAAATTAATTTTACTTGACCCTCTCAACAGATCTGTAAGATTAGTATTCTTATTACCCCATTTCACAATATGGAAAATGAAATGCAGAAAGATTAACAGCTGAAAAACCTTAAAAAGGTCCATGCTTTCTGAGCTGTAATGCCATTTCTAGAAATTTACCTTGGAAAAAAACTAAGAAATCCAGCATGAGAGAGGTTAACAGGTAAGGAAGTTACTTACAGTGAAATATTGGAAACAGCTTACATGTCCCCAAATAAGGATAAATTATAATGATTCAATGTAAGGGTATACTTAGTCTCTAAAAATCTGGTTCTTGATTATAATTTAAGGAAATAAGTTTACTGTATAATTTTAAATTTTAATAAGAAGTATTGCTTCCTCTTTATGTGGTATTATTCCCATTTTGCTGTATCTCTGGGTGTACGCATGGAAAACCAGATGCAAGGAATATCCTAAAATAACAGGAACGGTTACATGTGCTCCGTGAGATGACTGCTGACTTTTCCTCTCTTGTTACTTTTCTCTGTTTTCATAATTCTCTGTAATATGCAAGTATCCTAATTGAAAAGTGATGAACAATAAATGAACACAAGACTAATATACAAAATTATCTTTTAATATCAGCGTGCTCACAGTGAGGTGGTGAAAACCAGAAAATGAAAGCATATGAGCTCCTTGGCGTGCTTTTGAAGGTCGGTGTAAACATATGCCAAACACCATGATTTCATCAAAACCGTTTTGCCCATTTCTAACGAATTAATCTCTAACAAGATAAACAAGATTCCACAAGGGTCTGTGAAGTCACTGGATGTCTGGTTCATTCCTGCAATTTTCTATCGTTATCTTACTTATCTTTCACAAAGCAACAGTCGCTGTTTCGGGGAAAATGGTCTTGTGCAACTTGGCAAATGGCTGGATAAAACATTTCCTTGGGTAATGGTGTGTCTGGCGCTTCCAACATCTGAAAACTCCCCGGTAATTGTAAGGTTTCAGGTGGAGAAGGTCAGGTAATGCCTCCGGAGATGGTTCCCATCAGGGGAACTACGGGGGGAGGGGGGAAGGGAAGGGGATGTAGAACAGGAAACAGCCAGGGAAAATGGCAGGCAGCCACCGTGGAATTCTAAAGAGATATTTAGAATTTCCAAACAAGAGGCATAGTTCCCACTTCTATCAGGACGGAGGCAAGCAAATTGATTCTGCAAGGGAAAAGTCTGGCCTCCGTGAGGAGACTTCTAATGATGCCCCAGTTCTATTTCCTAACTTTTTGTTGTTGTTAAAATTGCAGATAAAGCTGTCACTGTAGCATTTTTTGACTTGGGGACATTTCAATATCAATATATGGTTGTGTTTGTTTGTTTTTTTCAAAATTATCAAACTCATTTCTGTTTTACATATAATTCTTTAATTTGTCTAGAATATAGTCTCTTTCTCTCTCTCTTTTTTTTTTTTTTTTTTTTTTTTACATAAAATCTTTTAACCCACTGAGAGTGATTTTTGGTGGTTTTTCATTCCTACCACCATTTATCAGTACTTGTGACCCACTCAGAAATGTGCTAAGTCCTTTTGCACACAGAATACATGACTTTATTTTAAATCTCAGAACACTGTGCAGATATGGAAACTGAGCCTCGGAGAGACTGGGCAGGGACACAGCTAGTAGCCTAGATGTCACGACTCCCGATTAATTCATTCTCTTGAACACGCTACTATGACGTCGCCGGCATCACAGTCCCTTCCTGAAATTTTTTTTTTTTTTTTTTTTTTGTATTTTTCTGAAGCTGGAAACGGGGAGAGACAGTCAGACAGACTCCCGCATGCGCCCGACCGGGATCCACCCGGCATGCCCACCAGGGGCGATGCTCTGCCCCTCCGGGGCATCTCTCTGCCGCGACCAGAGCTACTCTAGCGCCTGGGGCAGAGGCCAAGGAGCCATCCCCAGCGGCCGGGCCATCTTTGCTCCAATGGAGCCTTGGCTGCGGGAGGGGAAGAGAGAGACAGAGAGGAAGGGGGAGGTGGAGAAGCAAATGGGCGCTTCTCCTATGTGCCCTGGCCGGGAATCGAACCCAGGTCCCCCGCACGCCAGGCTGACGCTCTACCGCTGAGCCAACCAGCCAGGGCCCCTTCCTGAAATTTTTGATTGACTCTGTATGGCTTTTGCATTTTATCATTTAAGCAGCTGATAGGACACGTCTACCTGAAAAGTCTATAGCATTAAAATTAATCTTGATTCTTCCTACCCATCCTTTCTTCCAAAAGATTTTAAGAATAATGTTTGGGTCTTAATTATCCGTGCAATACATATTCATTACAGAATGCTTAGGAAGTGCACACAGGCAAGAATGAGAAAAATTAAAACCACCTGTGAATTTACCACCCAGAGAAAAGATGATCCTGTTTATTTCTGATCTGTCTCCCTTCACTAGACCATAATCTCCATGAAGTGGGAGGGGGAAGGTTTTGCCTCTTCTGATCACTCTGGCCTCCTGGGATCTATGTAACGGGCGCCAGTCTGCTGCCCGGACCACAAGTTCGGGACTAAGGTCCTTACTCCCCGGTCTGCCTGAAGTGCTGGCTCACAGATTAGCCTTCCTCTAGGAGTAGCCTCCAGCCAAGGGCAGGGCCTCTTCCACAGAGGTCTCCTACACCAGTGACTGGTAAGTTTGGGGTTCTGGTTCTCCTGCCCCAACTTGGAAGAACTCCAGAGGGCTATTCCCGTTCCAGAGCTCCCTGTGGAAATGGCTGAGACCTGTGACGCGACTCATCCCAGTCGCCTCCCTCGGCCCAGTTTTGGCTCCTTAACCCCCCTCTGGATGCTGTTTCTGCGCGTGCTTCCCAGTAACCCTCCTGCCCCCTAACTGCTGCCACCCTGCCTGTTTCCAGGGGACGTGATCTCAGATAATGTGGAGCAGTGCTCGACACGTGGTTGGCCCAATAACATTTGTTGGATGAGTGTCTGCAAAACCCCCCAGGGGCTCCTCCTTCACTCCTGGTGCCCCTCACTCTTTAGCAAGGAAGCAGAAACTCCAGTGGGCCCCCCCGTGAAGCCACTCATGTGCAGCCACCCGCGCACGATTGCAGCTCCTTCCCATTGCTGCCTCCTCACTCCTGGTGATGCCAGGGGCCCCATCCTCTGCTCACTGACAGCCCGACAGTGCTCAGAGACAAGACTCCAACTTGGCCGCCGGTTCTGAGTGTCTCTGGACCCAGTCACCACCGGTTGCCAGTGACTTACTGTCACTGCTTACTGAAAGGAGGGAAGCTACGGTGATCCCAACCCTGCTGGCCTGCATTCCTGAGTCCCTGCCCAGATTATGGGGGTCCCAGCGGGGCGGGAAGGGTACTCTCACTCCAGTGTCTCAGATACGGGTACCCCGTGATGGAAGTGGCCTGGCCTTTCAACTTTCAGATCTTGGGTTCATTCACATGGGCCACTTCCTGAGAGCATGATCCAACCAGGATGACTGTGTTGGGACAAAGAGGACAGACCTGGAAGCCAAGACATGCCCTGACTCTTAGTTAAATTGTCGCTTACTCTCCTTATGACACCTTCCAGCGGTTCTATCTGAGTCCAGGATACCTAGAAACAGAGGCTGAA
The DNA here is from genome assembly GCF_036850995.1 of Saccopteryx leptura. NCBI lineage: Eukaryota > Metazoa > Chordata > Mammalia > Chiroptera > Emballonuridae > Saccopteryx > Saccopteryx leptura. Next base: position 12,803,228 of record NC_089512.1, read on the forward strand.
ATGGGAGATTCCCAAGCAGCACAGGGCAGGGGAAGAAGGAGCTGAACAAGGATGTGGTCTCTGCTGAGTTGGCTCCAGCCTGATCCCACAGGGAGCTCCGGGGCAGGAATTGCACCAGAGTCCCCCCCGCCCTTGGGGTAAAGAGATCCAATCTTTTATACCTCGTGCCAGATGGCTATGCCAGGGGAGAGATGGGGAGCATAACCTTCTCCACAGGCAGGTGATGGTCAGCTGAGGGTGAGTAGCTGTGAGAAGATAAGGCACAGACTACAAAAAGGTATTTGTAATGCACATGCCTTACATGTACAAAGAGCTTCTTCCTGCCATTGGGAAAGAGATCATTAACACAATAGAAAAATGGGCAAACACTATGAGCAGACAGTTCGTAGAAGAAAAAAATCAAATGGTCAGAAAGCCTGGGATAAGGTATTTAGCTTCCCTAGTCATCAGAGAAATACACAACTGCAACAAGAAGTACTCTTCCACACCTATTGGTTCCACATTTTAAAGGTTATAATACCAACAAGTACTTGCAAGATTATGGAATACCAAAAATTCTTTTACACCACTAATGAAAGTATAAATTGGCACCGCCCTTAGACAAGCTTATTGACAATAATAGCCTATGAAAACAAAGGTCCACTTACCCTGCCATCCAATTCCACTTCTAAGTAGAGGGCTGCTTCCCCAATAAGAGCGTCCACAGACGCACCCGGAAGGGCTGCTGAAGCGCATCGCTGGGACCCACCCTTGGCGTTTCGGATTCAGGAGGTCTGGAGCCAAGCCTGAGGATCTGCGTTGCTAACCAGCTCCCAGGGCTGCCGAGGCTGCTGGTTCAGAGACCGCGCTGAGAATTACGGCCCTCGCAAACCCTTAAACCTATACAAAAAACTATAGGTACAATAATGTTCACCATAGTATTATCTGTTGCCGAAAAAAATATAACCTAAATAGCCACCAGTCAGGAAAACATTAACATACTGTGATGTATTTCCATGCTGGAAAAGTAGAATTCTGCAGTTTAAATGAAGGAACTAGATCTCCATGTAAATTTAGAGCCACAAGCCTTCCTAACTGGTTTTAGAATCATTTTGGCAAATGTCATCATCTTTGTTGCAATCCTTTATTCATTCATAATTTCATGAATTTGTGATTTCTCTCTTTTGCCTTTGTGATCAGAATACATTCTGTTCTATTACTGCTGTTCTTTTCTCGGAGAAGCCGCTGGGAGAGGTATTTATCAGTTCTACTGCATTTCTGCTTACTAATTACTGACTTCCTGCACTTTATCATCATTAATGCATTCTCTCCAATTGATGTGCTTTATACAAGTTATTGAATGGAATCGGAAACTCATTTATCTCCATTCTGTCTGTTTATTAATGAGAGGACTTCAGGCAACTGATTTACCTCTTGGTGAAGTTTCGGGACCCAGACTACATATGCTGCTATGTTATATAATTATAGTTTTGATTTTTCTTTAACCCAAATGTTATTTAGGATAGCGTTTTCTTCTATTCCCAAGTGCTTAGAAGTTTTTGTTATTACTTTCAACGTATATAATACTGTGAACAAAGAGTGTGGAATATTGTGTGTGTGTAGGTGTGACTTCTACAGACAATAAAAAAGAATCTGTATTCTGTTTTGAGAACACACAGTTCCTGGGATACTTATTAAATAAACTTTATTGATTTTATTATTCAAAACTTCTTTATCATAATTAAGGGTTTGCCTAGTTTTTCAAACAATGGGAGACATTTATTAAAGTCTCTCACTACAGAGCAGATAGATACATACACACGCTATTTTGACTGCACCTGGCATGATTACATTTATTAAATTATCCTATGGGTCCTTCTCAGTATTTTCTTCATCTACTTGTATTTTTTCTGAAGTCAGTGTTGTGAAGCCTGATTTCTTTTCATTTACACTTGGATGACATATGTGCCCATTCTTTTCATTTTAACCTTGTTCTTGCACTTTTTTACGCGCATTTCTTGGGTTTTTACACGCATATACCTGGGTTTTGTTTGTGGGATCCATCTGAGAGTCTGTGTAATGAGTGAGAGTGTAACTAGTGACACTTCCTGAAGGGGTCTCACTTCCTGTTGTATCTCATTTCTGTTTTCTGCTCTGTAGGATCTGCCGGACTATGGATGCCCGTGAGGGTCACTGTATTGGATTCAACTGTATCTCCCTAAAATTCATATGTTGAAACCCTAACCCCCAATGTCACTGCATTTGGAGACAGAGCCTTTAAGGAGGTAACTGAGATTAATTAATATCGTGCGGGTGTGGCTCTAAACCAACAGGACCAGTGCCCAGACAAGAAGAGGCAGAGACACCGGAGATCTCTCATGCCTGCACAGAGGAAGGGTCATGTGGCTGCACAGGGAGAAGGTGGCCATTTTGAAAGCCAAGGACAGAGGCTTCAGGAAACATCAATCCTGCCAGCACCTCGATCTTGGACTTCCAGCCTCCAGAACTGTAAGAAAATTAATTTCTGTTGTTTAAGCCCCCAGGTCTGTGGCATTGTTAAATCAACCCCAGCCAACTAATGCAGTCTCACTAACATTAATAATCCCAGTTCGCTGGTGCTTGACCAACATGTGCACGAAATACCTTAGTTTCCCCTCCAAGTGCCTCCTCTCCACTCTCTCTTCTGAGTCACCAGATACTGGTTGTGCAGTTTATAGATTTTAATCATTTTGTGAATAATCAATTCAGGACACAGATATATGAAATCAAATATAACAATAACATAGTATATAATACACATATATTTTCTACTGTACTATACAATGTGAAAATTATATATTATTCTTTATTACTTCTCTGTTACATATATTAAATAAAACAACAATCGGAGTGGCTAACAGTGGCAATTAGGAGCAATTAATAGTAGAACTAATTTTATTTATAGAGAACAATATAATATTTTTCTTTTTTTTTTTTTTTTTTCTTTTCATTTTTCTGAAGCTGGAAACAGGGAGAGACAGTCAGACAGACTCCCGCATGCGCCCGACCGGGATCCACCCGGCACGCCCACAATAGGGCGACGCTCTGCCCACCAGGGGGCGATGCTCTGCCCATCCTGGGCGTCGCCATGTTGCGACCAGAGCCACTCTAGCGCCTGAGGCAGAGGCCACAGAGCCATCCCCAGCGCCCGGGCCATCTTTGCTCCAATGGAGCCTTGGCTGCGGGAGGGGAAGAGAGAGAGACAGAGAGGAAAGCGCGGCGGAGGGGTGGAGAAGCAAATGGGCGCTTCTCCTGTGTGCCCTGGCTGGAATCGAACCCGGGTCCTCCGCACGCTAGGCCGACGCTCTACCGCTGAGCCAACCGGCCAGGGCACAATATAATATTTTTATGATGTTTCTTTCTGTGCTCTGATAGGACAATTTTCTTGAACTCTTTTTTTTAATCTTATTTTTATTAATTTTAATGCAGTGACATTGATAAATCAGGGTACATATGTTCCGAGAAAACATCTCCAGATTATTTGACCTTTGATTATGCTACATACCCCTCACTCAAAGTCAAATTGTCCTCCGTCACCTTCTATCTGGTTTTCTTTGTGCCCCTCCCCTCCCCCCACTCCCTCCCTCTCCTTCCTCGCCCCTTCCCCACCCCTCCACCCCACTCCCTGTTACCATCACATTCTTGTCCATGTCTCTGAGTCTCATTTTTATGTCCCATCTATGCATTCGTTCATATAGTTCTTAGTTTTTTTCTGATTTACTTATTTCACTCCGTATAATGTTATCAAGGTCCATCCATGTTATTGTAAATGATCTTATGTCATCATTTCTTATGCCTGAGTAGTATTCCACAGTATGTATGTACCAAAGCTTTTTAATCCACTCGTCCTCTGACAGACACTTGGGCTGTTTCCAGATCTTCGCTATTGTGAACAATGCTGCTATAAACATGGGGGTGCATTTCTCCTTCTGGAACTGTCTTGAACTCTTTTTTATTAAAGCCTTTTAAATTGATATTTAAATTTTGTAGGCTATGTTATTAAGTATTTTTTTATAATTTTATTTTTATTTTTCTGAAGTTGGAAATGGGGAGGCAGTCAGACAGACTCCTGCATGTGCCCGACCGGGATCTACCCGGCATGCCCACCAGGGGGTGATGCTCTGCCCATCTGGGCCATTGCTCTGTTGCAACCAGAGCCATTCTAGCACCTGAGGCAGAGGCCATAGAGCCATCCTCAGCGCCCGGGCCAACTTTGCTCCAATGGAGTCTTGGCTGCGGGAGGGGAAGAAAGAGACAGAGAGGAAGGAGAGGGGGAGGGGTGGAGAAGCAGATGGGCGCTTCTCCTGTGTGCCCTGGCTGGGAATCGAACCCGGGACTCCTGCACGCCAGGCCAACACTCTACCACTGAGCCAACCGGCCAGGGCTAAGTATTCTTAAAATACACAAATGCAAGACTTTAAAAAAGGAGAACATAATACAATAAGACCAGTCAAACAGATTTGTCCTATTTTTAATAAAAGATTACAATGGCATGTTTCTTTTTGTCCCATGATACAATAGGATATCTTTATGCTTTCTGTTTCTTTTCCCAACAATATTTCTCTGAACTGCCTGCAATCGTTCAGGCATCTCTTTTTCCCTTTTATGTAGCGGTAAACTGAATACGGTCAAATGTAAACCTTACTTTGACTTGCAGAAAAGTTCTGCGCTTATCAAATGCACATTACATTGATCCCTGGGATCAGTCCAGGGCGATGACATCATGCTAAATGTACTCTCAAGTCTCCACATAAGTGTTTGTGTTTGACATGGAATACTTAGGGTTTTACTTGCTAGCAACAGCAGGATTTTAGACTTAATAGCAACTAACTCCCAGCTCTGGAAAACATGTCTGTGTTACAAAATGGATGAGCAGTTTTGAAGAGCAGCTGTAAGTTGCTGCCATTGTTTTTTTGTGCTAAGATACATCACTGACTCTGTAGAAAGTAGGATTGTTGATAAGATCTGACAGAAACCACAGGACGCTATAAGGGGCCGATATGTCTGTTATAAAAATGTCCTCTTTGCTTCGCTCACAGGATGTTTTCATTACACCCTTTGAATCAGGAAATGAAACTTCACTCCATTTCATGGGGCAGTCAGGGAACGACAACATAATGCTGCACGTTTGCTGGTGTATTGTGCCCGGGTTAACTCAGTGGGTGCTTTTTTCAAGTAAGCATTATTGCATTGTTTGGAGACAAAGAAGTGTTTGATTGATGTGTCTGTCACATCCCAGAAATGAGAGATTAAGTCACTCTCTGTGTTTTCACATCTCTTTCTCCACCAAGCTGTAAAATATTGTTGAAATTAAACACCTAAATAGAAAAAAACAACTAGTACTATCTTTTTGCAAAGCCCAGACATTAATACACAGACAAATTAAAGGCAAACTGTAAACACCCATAATTACAATGCACATAAATTGCATAAAGTCCCATGCAACATATTGATATTTTCCATTTCTGTGACCAGCAAGTCCTGGCTACTAACAGCAGCAGCCAGAAGAAAAAATACCGACAGCAAATGCAGAAAGATGTATCCAGCAAACCACAGCAGTTGATGCAAAAGGCACATCTTGTCACTTACTTCAAAGGCACTACGGCTGTTATTTCTATTACCCTGACTTCTGGGTGGAGACAACCTCATGTCAGGGAGTATCTACATATTTCTATTTTATCTAAAGAAATTATCAAGAATGAATATTGAATTTTTTCAAATGATTTTTCTGAATCCTTGAGATGAGCGTAAGTTTCTCTCTTTTGATCTGTCACTGGAGTAAATTATAGTGATGATTTCACAATATCGAACCACCCCCTGGCTTTGCCAAAAATACAGCTCACGGAGCCTGGTTCATAGTGTTGCTATTATACTACTCAGTTCTAGTTGCTAATTTCTTTTCACAGTTTTTACATCAGTATTCAGAAATGAGCTTGGAGGTCTTCCCTGTGTTCTCTCTGATCTGCGTGCTGGTGATATTTTTGGCTTCCTGGGGAGGCTTGTCTAGATTGACAGTGTTGGAGACTAAGTGTCAGATTTCTCCGTTCCTTGAACATTGAAATCACTTACCTGAGACACCATCCGGGGCCTGGTGATGAGGGGGCATTGCATTCTTGGGGGCCTGGTGATGAGGGGGCGTTGCATTCTCAGTTCCTCCTCTGATGATTGGTCTCCTTAGACTTCTTATCTCTTCTAGAGTAAATTTTAAGGTCTATATTTGCTAAACAATTAAGGATTTCATCCATGATTCAGTCTAATTTGCCCCTTGGGCTGCCAGTCATTTCCTGAAACTTCTTTTAATGTCTTCTGTAGTTCTTGCTAATTCTCCTTTCTAATTTTTATTATTTGTGTGTGTGTGTGTGTGTGTGTGTGTGTGTGTGTGTGTGTGAGAGAGAGAGAGAGAGAGAGAGAAAGAGGGGGTACAGACAGGAAGGGAGAGAAATGAGAAGCACCAATTCTTTGTTGCGGCACCTTAGTTGTTTACTGATTTCTTCTTATACATGCCTTGACCAGGGGGCTCCAGCAGAGCGAGTGACCACTTGCTCAAGCTAGCGACCTTGGGCTCAAGTCAGTGACCTTTGGGCTCAAGCCAGCAACAGTGGGGTCACATCTATGATCCCACACTCAACCAGCAACCTCGGGGTTTTGAACCTGGGTCCTCAGGATCCCAGGCAGATGTTCTATCCACTGTGCCACCACTTGGTCAGGCATCTAATTTTTAATTTTATTTATTTTTCCTCTAAGAGTCAAAGAAACAGCAATCAGGTTTGAATTAATTAATTTCTTTTTCTGCTTTGTAATTTATTAACTTCTGCTTTCCGTTTATATTACCCTGGATATTTTTTTCCTAATTTCCTGAATGCTCTTTTAAAAAAATAGTTTCTAATATATATATATATATATATATATATATATATATATAGCTTTATTTCCCTATGAAGCCAGCTTTGGCCAACTTCCATTAATTTTGAACTGCTATTATTTTATTATTGCTAATCTCCAGAGTTTATGATTTCAGCTTCTATTTTTCTCAGTGACCCAAAATTGTGTAAGAGGAAAATTAAGGAGCTTTTTTTCTCCTGTGCATCCATTAGTAAACAATTTAATTACACTAGTAAATATGTTGCTGATTGATTTATAATAAATATCATTCATTATAAATATGCTGAATATAGTAGTCAGAATCCTGGTACAAAACGGATGGTACCTGGAAAAGAATTTAACTAAACAGAACTGAATGAGGAAACTACCTACAGAGGCATGGGCTGGGCTGAGAGGACCGACGAACATGGTGCCGGACCCAGGAGCCAGCGACAGGGGAAATCCACCTCTGAGCCTGGAGAGAGGAGGGCAGGAAAAGCTCACTGCAGCCAGTGGGGGAACCCAGCCATGGCCAGGACCACAGGGGGCAGGGAGGAACGCAGGGAATAATGGCGCCAACCCTGCTTTCTCTCCAGCTTTCCGGATCTGCCCCCACCTTCTGGCTGAACACAGACGGAAGGCAGAGGACCCGGGAGACACCATCCACAAAGGTCAGCCACACACAAGGACACAGAACGGCAGAAAAAATATCTGGGAGCAAAAACTGGGAATAATCAGCATCCCAAGTAAATCTCGTTCTACTCATTTTTTTGTTTGTTTTTGTTTTTGTTTAGAAAATTAAATTTAACAGGATGACATTGATCAATAAGAGTACATAGGTTTCAGGTAAACATTTCTATAGCATTTGAACTGTTGTTTATATTGTATACCCATCACCCAAAGTCAAATCATTTTCCATCACCGTATGTTTGTCCCTCTTTACTCCCTGCACCACCTCTCCCCACAACCCCCTCCCCCTGGTACCCACTTCACTCTTATCTGTGTCCCTGAATCTCAGTTTTATACCCCACCTATGTATAAAATCACTAAGAACTGTAGTTCTTAGCTTTTTCTGATTTACTTATTTCCCGCAGTATAATGTTCTCAAGGTCCATCCATGTTGTCATACATGGCAGCGTCACCATTTCTTATGGCTGAGTAGTATTCCATTGTCTTTTATTTCAACATCAGAAATAGATGCAAACTGCATTAACACTCTGTGGTCTCCTGATAGGGTACATTTTATTGTCATCTGATTTCAAAGCATTCTTGCATTCCTAGAACCCTTGATGTGTCTTGTCAGCATCCTTTTGAGTTGTTGTAACCTTTTTATTTAGAATTTTCACATTTGTACTCATAAATGAGATTGGTCTGTGATTTTCAATCTTTTTTTTCTTTTTTTTTTTTTTTTTTCTTTTGGCATGGTGATTGTCATAGTTTCATGTCGGGATTATGCTTGTTTCATGAAATTGATCAGTGAACCTGTTCACATTTTTAAGTCCTGGGATAATTTATTCAGCAAAAGAATGATGTATTCCTTAAAAGTTCAAAAACAAATTCACTCATGTTCCTACCAGGAAATGGTGACTCTTCTTTCAGGTAATTCTTGGGTAACTTTGTCTAGTTTTTCATAATTCCTGACCTGTACAGGTTTTCTATTCCTTGAGTCAATTTTGGTCACAATTTCCTAAAAAATGGCTACTTTCTTGGCGATTCCCTTTCTCCTAGTTGGCCCCTCCCCCCCAACCCTGGGAGTTAAATTAATAAAGGGCTTTTGTATCTCCCTGGGGCACCCACAGAGTTACTGTGCCTGCAGCCTGGAAGGGACCCCCCAAGGTAGGTTAAAATTCTTACCTTATAGACAGGATTGTTCAGGCTAATCCACAGCTTTTGACAAGGGCCACACCCCAGACCTGACCACAGGAGGCGGTGCTGGAGGTGACCTTCCAGAGTGATGGCCTACCCTGGGAACTGACCTGGGAACTGTGGCCGTGACTCAGACCCCTGTTCAGCATGCGACAGGAAGTGTGTGCCCCTGGAGAAAGAAAGGGAATGGGGAGCGGCCAGGGAGTGGCCCTGCCCTAAGGATGATGTCCCTTCCTTCCCCGTGCTTTCCTGCTGGCCCCAGCTCTGCCACTTCGGATGTGTCTTTGTGACTAACCTCACTGGGCTTCCATTGCCTGATCAATGAAGTGAGAGTCTCTGAGGCCTTTGCAGATTTATGATTCTATGATATTAACAGACCCAGGAGTCAGCCTAGCACACACAGGTTCACCTTGAGCTCTCTCTCTTTAATAAGGAATGATACTCCTGCCTAAGTGTCTTAAGATCTGCTTCTGGAGGGACCAAAAGCCCTTCTGGTCCCCATATATCTCTCCTCCAGCCCACATTGGACTGAAAGGTCTCACATCCTGGGCTTAAGGCATCAATAGTCAGGACAGGAACCTTGTCCTGGAGAAACGACCTTTTGACACCTTGAGATGCACTAATGCATCCAGTTGGCAAGGTCAGTGCCGCTGGGGAAGGCAGCCTGCAGTGACAGCCACAGAGGATGAGGAGGGGTACAATAGGCAAACAGGGGACAGGGAATGTGGTGGTTTGGGGGCCCCGGGAGATGGAGGTAGAATGCAACACAAATTAGCCTGCAGGAGTTTGCAGAATGCTGAGCATGGAAGACTCCGGCAAGCGTGAATAGCATGATCTTTGGAGGCCAACCGAGCTGGGTTTCTGTCCCAGTTCTGCCACTTAGTACTGAGTGACGAATCCTCTGTGAGCGTCTTTCGTCATCTACAAAATGGGAATAGCAATGCCGATCTTTAGGGCTGATTGGAGAGTTAGGTGAGAGAATGTTTAGAAGTACTGAAGCACCGTGATTGGGATGCGTGAGGATTCAATCAATACCTCTATTATTGTAATGCATCTCAGTTTTGCCACCATCCTTCTTGAGAAGTCATTTTTACTTAACTTTGATTGGTTGCAAATATTTTTGCACTCCTGCCAAGCCCTGTGTTGGTCACTCCGGGTTTATAAGCAAGAATGTGGCATATTCCCTGCCCTCTAACGGTTTCCAGTCCGGGGGAGTTGACAGATTTGCACACACCATGGGCATGTCAGCAGGGCCCTTAGTCAGCTGTACTCCCTGTCATTGGAGATCTGTGGAGCTAGACTCATGGCCCCCGCCATGTGAGGCCAGACTCCTGGCTCCTCCCCGGCTCCACCACCCCTGGCCCGGCTCAGCCCCTTCCGTTCTTTGGACAATTACAGGAGACCCCAGTAGGTCTCCTGCTGCTAATCCTTATCCCTCCAAACCTTTCTCCACACCGAAGTCAGAAAGACCTTTCTAAAACACAAATCTAACTTGTCAATCCTCTGCTTAGAGCCTTCAATAATGATTTTACCAATTCCCTTGAAATCTATAAATGGAGTTCTTGCTTTGAATAAGAGATTGATTGAACATTTAATCAAGCAAGATGTCCTTGAACTAGGAACATGTGCATTATTCCAGCACTCAGACCTCTGGGTAAGGTAAGGCCCTATGGAGACTAAAAATACAACTTAACTGAGACATTTCACTTTACTGGACTGAGCATTAACTTTACTGAAAGTCAGGGAATCTCTTGTTGGTCTTGTTGGGGAATTTAAATCTTTGTAAAATGTGAGTTTGCTAAGCTTCTCAGCAGCTGGTTATTAATGATATTATAGCAAAAACACAGTCAAACTAAAGAAACTATAGTTGGACCTTTTCATTTGGAATTCTTCCGACCTTGAGATTTCCCAAACCACCATGGACACCCTGCCATTGAGGATTCAGGGGGTGGTACTATCGTTTGGAAATGGTATTAACTGATCCCACCTAACCATAAGGTTAACCCAATAATTAGCCATGGAAAGACCAGCGGAAGTTCTTGCTACAAAACATGAGGATGGCAGTGTGGCTTCTATTACTCACTCCTTAGAAACACGGTGGGAACCTTTGTTCTCATCTCAGTAGTTTAAAGTGTCTGACACCGCTGGTCCAACTGAACATTACAGGTAGCACTGATCACAAGCTTTTGTCTAAAGATGAGACCATACTTTTATTTTGACTCCCACCGATGCAGTGCTGAGGTCCTTGGACACGGCAACGTATCCGAAGGAGGAACAGCTAATGTGGAAATCAGAAGGCAGGTCCCAGACTTGGACATACTCATGGTGATCGTTTTTGCACAGTTCATTGTGTAGCATCTGAAATTGGTTCATAATGTCAACTGAATGTTGCTCCTCATACAAAGGAATTTGAATCACCCTTGAGTAGCAGGACCAGTCCATTTCTGCCTGAGAAGCAATATTGTTTCTCCAAAGACGCTCATTATACAAACTTAGCCCTCATATAAATGGCCCTTCTGGGAAATGTCCACATGAAAGCCTGGGAAATATCCTAGGCCTGATGGCCAGTTGTCAATCTCAATATGGCAAACATTTACAAGGAAGACCTCAGACATCAGCACACAGGACACTGGCTTCTAACATTCTCCATGATCAGGAACTCATAACCACCATTTCAAACAAATGATGTCTTGACTGGAGTAGGTTCTTTTTCAAAATACCTCCAAGTTCTTTAAGAACAAGACTCAGAAGACCAAGATTCTAAATCTCCCCATCATGGGCCACCTGCCTGTACCGTTAGCAGGTTTCTAGCGGAGAGATAAGAAAGAGGCCGGGAGAAGGAAAACGCAGGCTTTCTCTCGCGTTGGCCTCAGAACTGCACTGGAAGAGCCCAGCCTTGGTAGCTGGGCTGGACTACAAGAGGGTGACGATCCTTGTGTCTCTGGCCAAGGACTACACTAAAAGTAGTCTGTGATGGTTTTACGTCTTAACCTGACGGGGCCACAGTGCCCAAATATTTGGTCAAACATTATTCTGGATATTTCTGGACGAGTGCTTCTGGATGAGATTAACAGGTTAGTCTGTAGACTAAGTAAAGCAGGTTCCCTTCCATAATGTGGGTGGGCCTCATCCGAACAGTTGAAGTCATGCGTGGAACAAAAGACCAACCCCGTTAGCAAGCAGGGATTCTGCCAGTAGACTGCCTCAGGCTTGAGCTGAAAGACCCTCTGCCCCCGGCCTCTTGCCTGAAGGCCTTTGGACTTGAGCCTCAACATGAGCTTTTCTCTGGCCTGCTGGCCCACCTTGCAGATTTAGGGTTTGCCAGCCTCTACAATTGCTGCATGAGATAATTCCTTAAAATCAATCTCTCTAGATAGAGACAGACGGACACAGATAGACACATCTTGTTGGTTCTGTTCCTTTGGAGAACCTTACTAATGATAGTACAGTATACACTCCAAGAGGGTCCCTTGAACTTTCAGGCTCACGGCCGCTGGGAAGAAGAAAGGAAAAGGAAATCCAAGAAACAAAAGACCCACAAGGGCTGTGTCTCTCGCACAGACAGAGCCGATAGCGGGTCTACCTGAGCTCACACGAGGAGGCTGCCCCCAGGTGGAGGGAGCCTTCCCAAGCAGGCATTCAACAATCAAGTGGGTCCACCCCAGAGTGCTGTGGCTGGTTCTATATCAGATGCACTTCCCCTGGATGCCCAGAGTCACCAAGATGTCCTGGGCTGGATATTTTCCATTGGACCCTTTAGATCCAGTCCCATGCTGTCTACACCAGCCCCGAGTGCTGGTCCCTGTGAGCTGCATTGGCAGGTTCTCGACCCTCCAGGCCGCCAGGTGGGTTCAGTCTCTCTGGCAGGGTCATGGCTCCGGCCAGGCAGCCTCTCCATGGAACCTCTGTCTCTGGATGCTGAGAACTCTCCCTCTCCTTGTTCTTTTAAGGGTAGTAAGTGTCCCTCCTATTCTAACTCCAAGTGACCCTCCCTAACCACATTTTGTGGTCTCCTGGGGCAGTCCACACCTTTGTAAAATAACCTCTTTTTGAAACTCTCCTCAAATGGCCCAATCTAGGTGTTTCATCTCTTTTCTGATGAGACCCTGACTGGCACCCCCCATTAGGGTTGCCAGGTCTAACAAAACTGCATTTCAAATAAATAATCCAAAACATTCGCACAAGCAGTGATAATATTTATCACTTATCTAAAATTTAAATTCCACTGGGCAACATTAACATTTCAAGCGGCTACTCTGGCTTCACCATCAACTATGAAAAGATCTTGGGCATCTTGACAAACTTTGGCTGATCCTCGAAGTAAACAAAGTCAATGACAGACTCAAATATTAATAGTCATCATGCAGAATAGGGTCCTAATTTGCAGGACTGTTCTCTGAATTGTATACATTTGTGTGTGTATATGTGTGTGAATTGGGGATGGGCAGAGGAATGTGAGGAAAAGTGGGAGCAAGAGAAAATAATGAGAACTGAGCTTGGAAGGAGAGGACAGGCTGGTTTGTGAAGAATTTAAACCGGAGGAGGACCACCTGGGATGTCCCCCTTTCTATGACTTTCTCAAACTCTTGTGCATACGATGCATTCTGACCCTCCTCTGCATTATCCAGACTTTCTTACCTGCCATCTATGGTTGATTCTGATGAATTCATCTCTCAATATTTGCTTTGTCTTTTTTTTTTTTTTTTAAGTCTCCTAAGATTTATATCAAAGAATAAAATTGGACCTTGGGAATCCTGCTAATCCTACTTAACTTTAAGCCACATTGATACATTATTTCATGTATAATTTGGAGAACAGATTCTTGACAATAAGATGAAATAAAAACTCAAATGTAATTCCCTTTCTTTTTGATTTTTATTGCAAAGACAGAACGAATAAGATATTGAATCTAAGGAGTTGTAGTAGCCCAAATTGAGTGTGCTGGGGGGAAAAAAATTGTAAAGTTGTGGCTTGAGCCCTCCTAATGGGAAAAAGGGGGTGGGGGGGAAATGTTATGCAATCTCCAAATAAGTTATTATTTTTCACAGCCTCAAGCTATTATAATTTCACTAGATCCCTTAAAAGCAATTATTGTTCTGGGAGATATTCCAAGGCTTGCTCCAGGATTTCACAAAGAAAAAAATTGCCACAAGTCTAAAAAGTGTTGGATGATATATTATTGCAACTGCCTTTTTCGTCTTTGACCAGGCAAGGCACCTGCGTGGGCGTGAGAAAAACAGGAAAGCGGAGGTCACGTGGCCATGAGCATAAACAGCTCTTTGTGCCTTTGAGTTGGGATTACAAGGAAAATAACTTAATTCTTCTGTCTTCCGGGGCTCTAAAACAGAGACTTCATCAGTAGTGTGAAGAAGCAGAGGTTTTAGGCGCCGACTTCTGATGTCAGCCCCTAATAAGCCAAGTCCTAGAAACGATAGAAACTGTGAAAAGAACAGGTTGCCTATCTACGTAAACACACTCAGAAATAAAAAGAGGAGCTCTCGGGGGACCAAAAAGCAACGAGAAACTCGTGATCATCAGAAAGCGAGGAGGAGCACGTGGAGCCGGAAGGCAGCGCGCAGGAGGAGTGTCCAGACGGGGTGGCTTCGGGGAGGGGATGCCGCAGTGAGGACCAGCGCCGTGGAGTCCGGGAGCCATACGATGGGGAAGGCGACCAGTAACATGAGTGGTCGGGGCGCTGCAAAAGAGCAACCACACGGTGTCCCCAAGGCATTCCTCTCCACCGGCCAGGCTTACGGGACCACTCAGCAAATCGAATATAGTTGCTCAGAGCAGACTATTAGACCACCATTCCGTCAGCAGATATGGCCACAGCACCGTCAGCTCACCTCATGTGTGTGATTATGTGGCCCATACCACAAAGCAACCCAGAAATTTCCCCGGCGGGCCCTTCAGCCTGCGCACGGACACTGGTTTGTCTAAGAAGTCCAGCTCCTCCAAATTCCTCCTTTGTGCCTCCTGGCTTTAGAAACTCAAAAACCATGTTATCCAGACCTACCTTAAAAGGCACCATCTATCGGCAGTCCACCGGAAGCCTTACTCCAGGCTCATGGAGAAGCATGACTCAGCGCTCTCCGGGCAATGGTTGAACCAGCTACACATCTGCCTCATGTGTAAACATGTTTGCTCAATCCACTAACCAGCTGTGTGAACTTGAGTAAGTCACTTAGTCACTGTTTCGGTTTCCTCTTCCTAACCCATAGGGTTGATATGAGGATCAGATAGGATAGTGTGCTTTTCACAGATTGGAATACAGACGCTGTTCAATAAATGTTCGGTTTCGTTTTTTCCAGCATTAGATGTAGTCGAGGGTGTTCCTGGGCTTCAGTCTTCCTCCCTTCTGCCCTTTCCCTTCCTTTCATCACAGCCCTTGGCTGGCTATGCCCCTCTCCCCTCTTCTGTCCTTTCCCCAGGTCCCCCAGAGGAGAATTGACCTGAGAGCCTCATTACAGGTGCGTTTCTCTCTGGAGATGCCTTCTTCTTGGGTTGTGATAATGTCATTGTACCTTATGTCATCTCACCCTTTGGTTCCTGTAGCCACAGGACTGTACCTCTTTTGTAGGCATCTTAGAATGCTTTCTAAGTCTAGAATCCATTCTCTTACCATCCCCAGTATTTCACTGATGAATCCCAGGGTTAAAGGGTTACTTTATACAAAGTAACTTTTATGTCTTCCCATTGCCAGCTAGTTTTTGGTTGTTGGTTAGTCATCCCTGAGTAATTTTTCTTCACTCACGGCTCTCCCCGCCTCGCCGGGAGTTGCAGTTGTCGGCAGGGCCTGGCAGGAAGGCTGTTTGCAGCAAGGTGGGCACGCATGCGCATGCGTCGGGGCGGAACTCTGGAGGCTGCCTCTCCAGCCCAACCCAGCCCTAAACCTCAAACAAAACAGCGTCCCTCCCACCTTCTGGCCTCATGGAAATATTTTCTGCCTCCCTTTTCCACTTGGCTCCTTGAGTTTGTGAATCCCTTCATCTACAGTGTGCTTCTGTTTATTGTTCTTTTGAACACAGCACCCTTCTACTCACATTCCGGATGAGTCATCCATCAGGACTGAGTGAGTGTGCTTTAGGAAACCATTGCTCCCTTTCATGTTAAAAATTTTGGTTACTTTGATTGTATTCCTCCCTCCTTCTGTCAAGACTCATCTGGTTCCCTTTTTAAAAAATTTTTGGCCCTGGCCGGTTGGCTCAGCAGTAGAGCGTCGGCCTGGCGTGCGGGGGACCCGGGTTCGATTCCCGGCCAGGGCACACAGGAGAAGCGCCCATCTGCTTCTCCACCCCCCCCCTCCTTCCTCTCTGTCTCTCTCTTCCCCTCCCGCAGCCAAGGCTCCATTGGAGCAAAGATGGCCCCGGGTGCTGGGGATGTCTCCTTGGCCTCTGCCCCAGGCACTAGAGTGGCTCTGGTCGTGGCAGAGCGACGCCCCAGAGGGGCAGAGCGTCGCCCCCTGGTGGGCAGAGCGTAGCCCCTGGTGGGCATGCCGGGTGGATCCCGGTCGGGCGCATGCGGGAGTCTGACTGTCTCTCCCCATTTCCAGCTTCGGAAAAATCAAAAAAAAGAAAAAAAAATTATTTATTAATTTGAGAGAGAGAGAGAGAGAGAGAAACATTGACTTATTGTTCCACTTTATTTATGCATTCATTGGTTGATTCTTGTATGTGCCCAGACCAGGAATTGAACCTGCACTCCCCAGCCGCAGACAGGAGGCTACATGTGGCATCTGCTCACTACTGCATCCGCACACACCAGGTGAGTCTGACCATAGGTGTAGCCTACAGTTTTATATGGCTGTTGTAGCATTACCATAAACTTACTGACATAAAACAACACAAAGGTATAATCTTATCTTTTATAGCTCAGAGGTCTCACTGGGTTAAACTCAAGGTTCTTTCTGGAGGCTCCAGGAAAGAATCCATTTTCTTGCCTTTTTCAGTGTCTAGAGGCCACTTGCATTCCTTGGCTTCTAGCCCCTTCCTCTATCAGCAAAACCAATAGCTTAGCATATTGAAACCTCTCTCTCCCTCTCTCAAGCTCTTACCTGCTTTAATAAGGACCCTTGTGATTGTATTAGGCACGTCCAGATACTCCAAGAGCCTCAATGGCTCAGTCGGTCAGCACATGGTATTTATAGTACAGCTAACCCAGGATGCTTCTCCATCTCAAAATCCTCACCTTAATCACCGCTACAAAATCCCTTAGCTGTGTGAGGTAATATAGTCAAAGATTTCAGAAGAAGTGGATATATTTGGGGACCATTGTTTTGACTACCACAGCTATTCAAAGGCTCACATTACAACCATGAACCAGGAACTGTCAGCATTTACCCAGCATGGTCCAAGTGGAATACTGGATACAAGAAGGAGTTTCAGACAGAAAGGGGTTTCAATTAGGCCTATCTGGATAGACAACCTTCCTCCTACCTGGGAAGATTTAAAGAACAGACCCCAAACCTTGCCTCTACAGAATTTCAGAGATGGAGATGGGGAAATCCAAGCGCTTGGTTTTGATAATGAGTTCTCAAGGTATCAGGATGATCTCCCAGTCCCCCTGAAATTGGAGCATGGGGCTTGGAAAGCCTGAGGACATGGCCACCAATGGCCTATGAATTCCTGGGGGAAGCTCTTGTGGCTGAGCCTGGGAACCTTCATAATTCTCCATGAACCAGCCTCGGAGAGGCCTGATGCAGAGCCAGGCATCAGGGGTACAGCCTGTATCCACGCACTGGGGTCTCACGCTCTGTTCCCAGGCATCACGGGTACAGCCTGTATCCATGCACTGGGGTCTCACGCTCTGTTCCCAGGCATCACGGGTACAGCCTGTATCCACGCACTGGGGTCTCACGCTCTGTTCCCAGGCATCACGGGTACAGCCAGTATCCACGCACTGGGGTCTCACGCTCTGTTCCCAGGCATCACGGGTACAGCCCGTATCCATGCACTGGGGTCTCACGCTCTGTTCCCAGGCATCACGGGTACAGCCCGTATCCACGCACTGGGGTCTCACGCTCTGTTCCCAGGCATCACGGGTACAGCCTGTATCCATGCACTGGGGTCTCACGCTCTGTTCCCAGGCATCACGGGTACAGCCTGTATCCATGCACTGGGGTCTCACGCTCTGTTCCCAGGCATCACGGGTACAGCCTGTATCCATGCACTGGGGTCTCACGCTCTGTCCTCAGGCATCACAGGTACAGCCTGTATCCATGCACTGGGGTCTCACACTCTGTTCTCAGGCATCACGGGTACAGCCTGTATCCATGCACTGGGGTCTCACGCTCTGTTCTCAGGCATCATGGGTACAGCCTGTATCCATGCACTGGGGTCTCACGCTCTGTTCTCAGGCATCACGGGTACAGCCTGTATCCATGCACTGGGGTCTCACGCTCTGTTCTCAGGCATCACGGGTACAGCCCGTATCCACGCACTGGGGTCTCATGCTCTGTTCTCAGGCATCACGGGTACAGCCTGTATCCATGCACTGGGGTCTCATGCTCTGTTCTAAGGTGTTACGGGGTACAGCCTGTATCCATGCACTGGGGTCTCACGCTCTGTTCTCAGGCATCAAGGGTACAGCCCGTATCCATGCACTGGGGTCTCACACTCTGTTCTCAGGCATCAAGGGTACAGCCTGTATCCATGCACTGGGGTCTCACGCTCTGTTCTCAGGCATCAAGGGTACAGCCTGTATCCATGCACTGGGGTCTCGGGCTCTGTTCTCAGGCATCACGGGGACAGCCTGTATCCATGCACTGGGGTGTGGGCGGAGGAGCCAGGGCCTCCTGGAGCCTTTGACACAGAGGGTTAAGGAGAGAGAGTTGGCAGGAGGAATTGTTTCTTCCCAGCTCTCAGCCAGGCAGTGGTGTGAACCCAACATATTTACAGCTTAAAGGGTGGGGAAGAGTGAGAGGCTGGGGAGGGAGGCTGGCCAGCTCTCAGGAGGGAGTGCTGCTAAAAACCTCCTCTGTCTTCTGCTTCTGTAATTCTAATTCTCCTGCAATCTGTCTCCTCCGGAGCTGCGGTGTGTTCCCAGAGCCCCCCTCACACCAGGTCCTTTGTCCTCCCTCACTGTTCAGTCGAATAGTGGCCTCTCTCCTTACCTCCAACTCTGGTGCCTGGTGACACAGCCAGAGGCAGGGCGTTCCACACTGCTCCTACAACAGGTGACCCCAGAGCTCCCCACCTCCGGGCCTGAGGCCCTGCTCCCACCCAGTGTGTGCCCACTGGAAAACAGGCATGTCCACGTGCATTAGTGCCTGGACCCAGGTCTCCTCCCAAACCCCCCTCCACAAGTGGCAGGTGGGCGCCGCCTCCCAGCGCGCCCAGAATAAGGCTGGCCTGGCTTGGGAATATTGATTGACCACTTACGCTTTCTGTGGTTCAATTTTCTTACCTATAAAATGGAAACGATCCAATCTTTCTTGCAGGATTGTTGAAACGTTTAAATAACATAA
The DNA here is from genome assembly GCF_036850995.1 of Saccopteryx leptura. NCBI lineage: Eukaryota > Metazoa > Chordata > Mammalia > Chiroptera > Emballonuridae > Saccopteryx > Saccopteryx leptura. The sequence continues at coordinate 12,822,438 of NC_089512.1, forward strand.
AGTAGTCAAAATCCCTTGGTAAGTTATTTTTATCTCTTGAGACTATGTTTATTTTGTCCAACCCTGCACTTACGAAGTAGTAGAGAAACAAACAACAAAAATATTAAGTGTATAATCTAGGCTCTGGGAAGTCAACCTTTGCCTCAATGAGCTGTTCTAGGCCCTAGGGATGCTGGGATAACCTAAGGACCACATTCTCTCTCTTTTATAGCTGCCCCCCCCCCATCCTGCAAAGGATTCAAAAACTCTCTCTTCCTGGTTGGTGATTCCTGTCTCCTCCTAGCAGAAATCGGATTTAATTTTCTGAGTCAGGAATTAGAGCGTTAGGGACTTGTGTGCAACTGGTCCCGTGGCAAAGTGGTGGAGAGACTCAGTCAGAATCTCCAAGCACATGAAGGGAGGTTACCCAGAAGGTCAGAAGGGTTGCTCACATTAGCACCTCAAGGTCTTCTTGAGTGACTGCGTGGTGGGGGACACAGGTTCCCCACTGCCTCTGGCCCCGTGCACGGAACTGGGACCTACAGGTGAAAATGGGAGGGTGGCAGGGTTTGTTGGGGCCCCTGAATGGATTTTCTGGCATCTGATCTGGAGCTGTCTTGTAATGGAGTGCTTCCTTTGGAAAATAGAGGCTGGCCCTCCACGTTGTTGGGACTGTTCACTCAACAATACGTTCAACATCAAGCCTCTCCTGCACCCCCCACAACTTTTTCTAGAGGACAGATGCTGAGACCCACCTTGACTAAATGTTGATTGTTGTTTTAAGCCACTAAGATTTTTTTCCTGGCCCTGGCCGGTTGGCTCAGCGGTAGAGCGTCGGCCTGGTGTGCGGGGGACCCGGGTTTGATTCCGGCCAGGGCACATAGGAGAAGAGCCCATTTGCTTCTCCACCCCCCTCTTCCTCTCTGTCTCTCTCTTCCCCTCCCACAGCCAAGGCTCCATTGGAGCAAAGATGGCCCGGGCACTGGGGGTGGCTCCTTGGCCTCTGCCCCAGGCGCTAGAGTGGCTCTGGTCGCGGCAGAGTGACGCCCTGGAGGGGCAGAGCATCGCCCCCTGGTGGGCAAGAGCTTCGCCCCTGGTGGGTGTGCCGGGTGGATCCCCGTCGGGCGCATGCGGGAGTCTGTCTGTCTCTCCCCATTTCCAGCTTCAGAAAAATACAAAAAAAAAAAAAAAAGATTTTTTTCCTTTTTTTAAAATTTTTTTCAATTACAGTTGACATCCCATATTACTTGATATTAGTTTCAGGTATACCAGCATTTAGACATCTACATAAATTACAAAGAGATAAGCCACCAAGTTTTGAGGTTGTTGGATACAATTTCCAAACCATACTTTCAGCAGCCTTTACCCACATCCAAGTTAACAGCATAATCTCTGAGCATGCTCAGGACGTGAGGAATTTTAAGCATGGTTATACCCATTTCTGAGCTCAACACTGTCCTCCAAGGTTTTGAACTCACCTGGAATCACACCTGTTGGGGTTTTTTTTGGAATTGAGACCTTCACGTCCTCCGATCTCTTCCTTCTCACACCTGCTTCCTTCTCTGTGCAGCCTCGACCCGAGTCTCGTGCTCAGTGCGCTCTCTGCACAACATCCTCCATGGGCCTCCATCCGCCTGAGCTGCTGGCCCCTGTCATGGATCCAACCAACCAGCCATGCTCTCCGCTCCTACACGTGACTGTGCTGATTGGAGTCATGGAAAATATACCACACTTTCCAATGTCAAGGCCATTTGGTAGTTTCATACTGCTTCTTCTTTTTCTTTTTTTTTTTTTTTTTTTTTTTTTTTTTTTTTCTTTTTTTTTTTTTTTCTGAAGCTGGAAACAGGGAGAGACAGTCAGACAGACTCCCCGCATGCGCCCGACCGGGATCCACCCGGCACGCCCACCATGGGGCGGCGCTCTGCCCACCAGGGGGCGATGCTCTGCCCATCCTGGGCATCGCCATATTGCGACCAGAGCCACTCTAGCGCCTGGGGCAGAGGCCAAGGAGCCATCCCCAGTGCCCGGGCCATCTTTGCTCCAATGGAGCCTTGGCTGCGGGAGGGGAAGAGAGAGACAGAGAGGAAAGTGCAGCGGAGGGGTGGAGAAGCAAATGGGCGCTTCTCCTGTGGGCCCTGGCCGGGAATCGAACCCGGGTCCTCCGCACGCTAGGCCGACGCTCTACCGCTGAGCCAACCGGCCAGGGCTTCTTTTTCTTTTTAATCTCCATTGGTGGTATTCCTTTCTCAGCAGAAAAGGAAAAAAAAGCTTTTAAAAAAAATAACAGGCCCTGGCTGGTTGGCTCAGTGGTAGAGCATCGGCCTGGCGTGCAGGAGTTCCAGGTTCGATTCCTGGCCAGGGCACACAGGAGAAGCTCCCATCTGCTTCTCCACCCCTCTCCCTCTCCTTCCTCTCTGTCTCTCTCTTCCCCTCCCGCAGCCGAGGCTCCATTGGAGCAAAGTTGGCCCGGGCGCTGAGGATGGCTCTGTGGCCTCTGCCTCAGGCGCTAGAATGGCTCTGGTTGCAACAGAGCAACCCCCCAGATGGGCAGAGCATCGCCCCCTGGTGGGCATGCCAGGTGGATCCTGGTCGGGCACATGCGCGAGTCTGTCTGACTGCCTTCCTGTTTCCAGCTTTGGAAAAATACAAAATAAATAAAAAAAAATAACAATTTACAGGTATCTGACTTTAACTTCCTCAATTTCCTTTATTCATACCTAGAAACTGTCCTGATTGGTAACAACCTGAAGACCACAAAGAAGAGATCACCCCTCCGCTGCCCGAGCATGAGCCCTACAGTTAGGCTCTTGTAAAGTATAGCTTGCATTGTTCTTTGCACTCATCGCAAAAGAAATCTATAGATCCACTTCTCAAAAAAAAAAAAGAAAAAGAAAAAGAAAATCAGAATATACAGCAAGGAACCCTGATGATTTAGAAATAGCAGGGAAGCCATGCTAACTTCAACCAAAAAAGTAAATTTTTTACAAATGTGGAAATTGTAATTATTAACCATAATAAATGACTTGTCACGCTTCAGCAGTCACGGTGACACCGGAGTCACATCCGGAGGATGAATTCTTTATGGGCACCCTGTCTTTTCAGGTCAGCCCCCATGTGACTGTGCCAGGTAAGGTTGAGGGATGGTGACCACGATCTCAGGGCCCTCTGCTGCTTGTACCCTGCTGCCAGGCACGTCATGGGCACACACTACTGATGGGGGTGACCCGCAGCCTACAGGGTGGGGCAAAAGTAAGTTTACAGTTATTCATAAGGAAAATAATACAATAATTAATAAATAATTATACAAGGATCTACTCTGTGTACTCACAACTATAAGTTCTTAACAGCCTGGCACCAAGGAACCCCGTACCTCACCACAGGGTGAGAAAAGGTTGTCATAGCCAACACCAGCCGAGGTCAAAGCCAGGCACTGTGGACTGGAAGTGAGAAGGGAGAAACCAACGGTGGTCACAGAATTCTAAGATGACCCCCAAGTCCCCACCACCTAGTGCATACTCTCTGCGTGAACAAGATGGGATAGGACTCCTGTGATTAGGTTATGTTATATATTAGAGACAAGGACTGACCTCATCACCTGAGCCCTGTAAACCTGGGTCTAGAGAGATCAGGGACAGAGGAAGTGAGATGCGAAGTAGAAAAGGGAATCAACGTAAGGGAAGGGAGGGCCCCCACGGTGGACTTGAAGATGGAGGGGCCACGTGGCAGGTAGAAGCAACTGGCTTCCAGTAGCTGAGAGCAAACCTCAGTCAACAGTTAGTAAGAAGATGGGGCGCTCTTTATTCTGCAAGGAACTGGATTCTGTCAACAACATGAATGAACTTAGATTCCCACCCCCCCAAAAAAAATTCTCCAAATAAGAACAAACACCTCAAATGTGAGACTCGGAGCAGAGGATCTAGTCACGGCACACCAGGATTCTGACCTGCAGAACTGTGGGCAAACATACAGATGTTGTTTTAGCCACTGAGATTGTAGTAACTTGTCATGCGGCCATAGAAGACTAATACACCAACTCGCAAAGCCATTCTGGACCCATCTGTCCTTGCTCTTGCCAGTGGTCTTCAATGACCACCAAGGAGCAGACGTTGCCACTAGGGGAAGAACAGGGTAGGAGGGAAAGCCTGGGACAGGATTGGGAAAGTGAAACGAGGGGATGGGGAGGCAGAGCAAGGCTGCACGGCCAACTCGAACTCCCGGGGAAGCAGAGGGACTACTCAGAACACAGAGTAGTCACGGGAACTCCTGGCTGCAGCTTGGTGGGGTGAGCCAGGAAACAGGGGCCTCTTTTTTCAAGAACAGAAACTATGCTTGCAGTCATCGTTTCAGGGAGGAGGCGTGAACGCAGAGCTGCTATGAGAAGACATTGACAGTGGCGTGAACCAAGGAGCCGAAATCTTTGAGATGAGTCTCACAGAGAGCTGATAGTGAACACGAGGGAGAGAAAGAGAACGAAGAGAAGGAGGAAGAGATGGTGGGGGAAGGGCTAAGAGGAAAACAATAAAGGAGAAGTCCAAGACAGAAAAGCCTGTACCACCGACTTTATGCAATTTTTGTTAATTTGTGTTTTTTGAGAAGCAAGTCAAAATAACACAAATACGTTCTTTTTTTTTTTCTAACTCAATTGTTAAAGTACAAATGTTTATCAGTGCAGAATAAATGAAAACCTCCTGTAACACCAAAAATATTATCTTTGTGCTCTAAATGAATTAACCTTGTAGCGCAGAGGTGAGGTTATTCCCTAAGAGTCTTGATAAATCTAACATGTTGGATTCCCCCCTTGTTGGAATAAAAGATCCCAAAGCCATGAAAGAAGTAGACCTTAAAAAGTTTGCCCCACAGAATCTCCAAAGGTGTGGGTCTTTCCCAAGTATTAATAAGATACCACCTGAGGGGTATCCCTAGAAGCAGAGCCTAAACGGGAATTCAGAGGCACACGATTTATTGAAGGAAGGTCTCGTGAGGGGTCCCCACTGGAGACGATCCTCAGGCTGATCCGACAGGCGTTCTGGAGGATGAATTGTAGCATGCAGTTGGTACCACTTTAAAGCCAGGAGCTGACCTTTGTACCCTGTATCAGTTTGTCATCGGCTGCCTCTGGAGAGTGAGATGGATAACCCCAAGTTCAGCCAGAGGTAACCCTCTGAAGAATGGAAAAAAACGATGAGCTGTTAGCAGCCAGCACTCACAGCAATGGGGGGCCCCATCTGGTAAAGCAGTGGTCCCCAACCCCCGGGCCGCGGACCGGTACGGGTCCGTGGGCCATTTGGTACCGGTCCACAGAGAAAGAATAAATAACTTACATTATTTCTGTTTTATTTATATTTAAGTCTGAATGATGTTTTATTTTTAAAAAATGACCAGATTCCCTCTGTTACATCCGTCTAAGACTCACTCTCGACACTTGTCTCGGTCACGTGATACATTAGACATGCTAATTTGATCTGTAATGCCTCCTTCCCTGGAAGTTTTCCTGCCCCCAGGTAAATCAGAGGGTAGAAACAGGAGACACCCAACTCCATATGCCAGAAGCATCCAGGTGTCCAACCCTGCCAGGTGGGCGTGTGTCATACCCTGTGACGCCTGTTTTAGTCCTAGTCTTTGATTGTCCCTCTTGTCAGGGGTCATGGTCGCCACAATCATAGGTCCAGACTTTTTTGCCTGTTGACTCCCAGCCCTCTCTACCACCTCAGTCCTGGCACAGGGCTTCTTGGCTACCAGCCCGCCCCTGGGCAGCACTCTGTCTGGGGGAGGTTTATCTCTGCTGGGATCTGGTCTGAGAGACTGCAGACGTCTTTAGGCTTAGGAAAGACGTAGAATATTGGAGCTCAAGGGCCCTTCAGAGACTCACACATTCCACCTGCTGATCGCAAGGTCCATGGTAGGGAGGGGTCTTGCCACATGACTGGTCCAGTCTCTTATCAAAGTCCTAGAGTTTTACAAACACTGATGAGCTCAGACATCCACTTCTAGTCCACATATCTGTAGTTAGAATTTAAGGGCACATGGGCAGTGTAAAGCCAGAAGGCAGAGCCAGGGCCACCATCACAGCAGCCTGGCCCATGCAGGTTCACATTGGATTCGGACAGTCGGTAAAGAAACAACGGAGCCAAGAACTGATGGGCTGTCATCTTTAATTCTAGCTTGCACCCGGCGGGCAAGTAAAAATACACACTGGGCTCCAAAACCCACTCACATTCAGTGCTCACAAAGCTACTGACTTATCCGAGTTTCCTAGAATCAAAGGTTTCTAGCTCACCAGACTTATTCACCTCTGTTCCCCATCTCCTTCCTTCTCCAGCGTCAAACTGCACAAACTGGCCTCTCACTCGGCACTCCGCCATCTTGGCTGCTTCCCCTGGCCTCATGGCCTCTTTCTGCTCTCCTCTCTGCTCTCTCCTCTAATGATAATCTCAGGAACCAAGAGAGCAAGCTCCCGTTCTGCCCCTATTTTATACTGTAGCTTCACAACCTTTAATCTGATATACAAAATAGGGAAGTCTTTAATACAAAGTCACTTCTCTGAGGCATGATTGGATTGTACCGCCCCACATCAAAAAGGGTGGGAAAGGCTTAATCCCAAAACCAAGCCCCAGGCTACAAGGATCCCCAACACACGTTAATATTACCTGGGCGATGGCCTCGGCCTCACATGGGCAGCGCCATCTTTAACAAAGTGAGCATAATATATTTTATCTGCCCAACAGGCAGCCTCTTCCAGGCACAGACTGGGTAGAGTAGGCAACGAACACATCTTCATCTGACCCAAAGGCAGCCTATCCATAGACTGGCCAGGAGCCAATCAGAAATTCTTCCTCAAAAATGTGAACGGAGATAGAGATTATGCTGAACAAAGATGGCTACCCTGTCCGCTAAGGAAAGACCATGGTGTGAGGAGAGACCACTGGAGGTCATACGGAATTCCAGCAATATTTACAAGTCAGGTGCATTCCTGCTTTAAGAGGTGTTCATACAAGGACATTCGTAATTATGAAGGCACACGCGAAATACTTATGCAAGTTCCTGTTTGCTTCTACTTGTCTAGACAAGAGACAACACAGTCCGTGGGCCCCAGATTAGCATTTTGGTAAGGTATTTGAAATTCTGCTCCTTCCAAATGACAATGAACCCATTTCTCAATTTCAAAAAATAAAAAATAAAAAAAAATCTAGCCTGCCTGTGAATTGAGTGAGGAATGGTGGAATTTGTCTAAGGAGCTGGGCGGTTTAATGCATTTTGCCATGGAGATTACAGCTCGCGCAGCGTGGGGACAGGGGCTGGCTGGAAGGAGGACAAGTGCTCATTGCACATTCTGTTCAGGCAACTGCCCATTATCCAGGGGGTGGATGATCCAGTTTGGGGATTTTTCATGCCTCTGGCTTCTCCTCCCTTCTACTGTCTGCCCTTTGGCCACATTACAGATCAAATTAGCATGTCTTTGAGAGGATAGAAGGGGAAGGGACAGGTAGAATTCAAATTGGTCAATCTTGCAGCTTCTCCGCTGTTCTAATACATGAGATCAAAACCAAAGGCTAACGTGAGGTTCGGGATTATCAGTGGATTATATTCAATCTATAGCAGACCTCCCCTCCATTACCAGAGAAATTGGACTCTGATGAGGACTCATTGCATTTCACATGGGCGTCAGGGCTCAGCACAGAGAGGCTTGTCCGGAATCCCAAACACATTCCTGTTAGAAGTTCAGAGCTGGAAGGGACCTCCGAGATGATCCTGCCTTGGAAAATTGAGGCTCAGCGAGCTGAAGTAAAGCGCCCAAGGTCACAGCGCCAGACGCCTGCCAGGGGCAGGTGGACAACTTGACAGGGAAACTGAAACTGGTTAGCTTCGAAATGACATAGCCCTGTGGGGTTCAGCCCGTGAAGTGTTGATTAAACATGCCTTCTTTTGATCCCCTGTGGCTTCTTGTTGGGGCTCCCCAGCAACTGCAAACTGACATTGTGGCCGTCCATTATGGTAGAGATGCCCCAACCCCCGACCCTAATGTGGTTAACACAGCTGGCTCCACCTCTGAGGCCACACAGAGTCATGCAGGGTGGCGCCGGGGGCAACCCCGGGCTTTCCTTCTGCCCAGCTGAAGGAGAGCAGAGTTGAAAGGTCAAGGACAGGAAGCATTATGTTCATTGTATATACACACACACACACACACCCCACCATCATCATCATCGTCGTCACCGTCAGGGAGCAGGAAAGAGAAAAAGGTTTTTCATGAGGTTTGAGGAGAGCGGAGAGAGAAGAGAAAGGCCATTTGCTTCTTTCCTGAAGGTTTCTGAAGATGGGTCTTACCCAGGTACCTAGCTGGAGCCAGCCCGGGGTAGGAGAGCTCTGCAGGGGACAGGAGGGAGGGAAGGGGCCTTTCCCCAGCCATGGAGCGGTGCAGAGGACACTCCGATGGTCCCCTGGCCCCAGTGGGGAGAGCGGGAATGCTCCTCAGCATTGCCGGGTGACTAAGGTAACTCAGAGAGAGAGACACCCACAAGGGGCACCGTTTCTATGTTGAGAAGCGCAGAGCGGCAGGGCTGACTTAGTTCTAAGGGAGCTTTTTGGAGACCAGACCCCCCACTGGCCACAGTACAGATTCCATGAGCAGTGCACCTCCACTGGGCTGTCCAGATCCTGCCCACCTGCCCAGAGAAGCAGACCACCACCCTCCACGCAGCCTTCCAAAGCAGGGAGAGCAAGGTGGCGGCTCCCTCCCCACCACGACCAGTCACCGCGGACCCCACCCACTCTCTGCTCCTAAGGGCCTAGGAGTTCAGTCAGAACCAGGAGGAGCCTGACCCGTGGTGGCGCAGTGGATAAAGCGTCGACCTGGAAATGCTGAGGTCGCCGGTTCGAAACCCTGGGCTTGCCTGGTCAAGGCACATATGGGAGTTGATGCTTCCAGCTCCTCCCCCGTCTCTCTCTCTCTCTCCCTCTCTCTTCTCTCTAAAAATGAATAAGCTAAAAAAAAAAAAAAAAAAAAAAAAAGAACCAGGAGGAGAGGCAGGAATCCCATAGTGTCATCTTGGGCTGGACTGTGACCACACTGCAAATTGCAGATCCTGACTGACCCTAGAAATGACTGGAATCCCGACAGCGCACTGGGAGGCTTCCTACTGCCCAGTGGGCTTATTCCGCCGAGGAAAAGCAGAGAAAGCCCCCGAGAGGCTGCACTTGGCCTCTGCACTTGGACGGCTGTTTTCACTGTGAAATTCCATACTCGGAACATTCTCCACTGAGAGGGCAGCTGTCCTCTGTCTCCTGGAAGCAAGGTCAGAGGATTTGGCCTCAAAACAGAAGCTGAAGAGATGCTTAGAACCACCCACGGAGGCCTCGATTAAGGACAAACTGGTGAGCGGGACCCTCTGAAGTCCCCACCCTGTGGTAAGCACCTCCACCATCCTCTTCAAGGAGAAAACTCTCATCCTCGCAGCAAGGTGATCGACACAGAATCTGCAAGACGCCAAAGCTCCTCCTCCTTCCACGGAGCTGCCTCCTAGCAGAGTTGATCAGAGAAGCTGAGAGCCACCCCCCCCCACGCCTCCCCCCCCCCCATACACACATCTGCCTCCCTCAGGTAGGTGCCTCCTAGCAGAGTTGATCAGAGAAGTTGAGAGCCACCCCCCCACACGCCTCTCCCCCCCCTCCACACGCGCGCACACACACACACACACACACGCACACACATCTGCCTCCCTCAGGTAGGTGCTTTCCGAGCAGCACAGTCCGGAGCTGAGCTCACAAACGCAGCCCTGTCTAGGGATCCCCAGAGGGCACACAGAGGTGGCCTTTGGAGGGGTCAGTGACAACTGTGTAATGGGGGAAGCGCCTTGTCCAATTGGAAGCACACCCTCCCTTTGAACTCTGCCCAGTCTCCCTGAGGGCCTGGGTCGTGTTTTTCTCTTGGCAAGTCACAGCGGCGGGGTCTGGTTGGGAGGGCAGCTTGCTGAGTGAGGCCGTGTTGACACAGCAGTCACTGGACACGTTCCGGGAACGGGAACGCAGGCCCCAGCATGTGAGACGAGTTTTCTCTGAACTGTGCGGTTTCCAACGTGTCAGAAAAACAAACTTGGAGAAGTCTGTTTGGCTTGTGTGCATGTGTAGACCCCCCCCCCCCCTTTCCGGAGTTGAAAGAAAATGCATTTGGATTTGGCCAGCCTCTGTTGCTTTAAAAGTAAAAAAAGAAAAAAAAAAAGAAGCAGTTCTCTTAGCATCTGGTTCCCTGAAACCTGAGGCCTGGACAATGGGAGCTCTTTCCAGCAGCAGCCCCTGTGGCCATGTGACCCTGTCTTTGTGCCCGGTGGGGGCCAGGGGAGCTAGCTGCCTCTGCTGTGGGCACGGGGGCCATCGCGGTGTCCCTGAGCTGCTGGCCCCCTCCTCGGGCGCGCCTGCCTCCAGGCCCTTGGCTACCCCTCTTCCACCCAAACATCCGAGTTCCTGTTCCCAAAATAGCCGTGTGGGAGGAAACCGCCAAGAGGGGCCTCTGCAGTGGGTGGATTCTCAGCCCAGGCAGGGCTGCAGGGAGCGGGCAGGGCCAGGGTGGAAGGAGCAGGGGGCGGTGACTGCTGTCCCCGCTGCCGTTCGCGAGCTACCCCATCACAGCAGCAGCTCAACAGCTTCGGGGACGCCGGGAGGGCCGTCAACACCCACTCCTGAAGTTCCTCCCATCCGAACTTCTGTTTTTCCCATCAGAGCAAGGCAGGCGGCGGTCCAGGTCTGACTCCCTTCATTGCTTTTCCAGCCTTCAGGAAAGGCCCCTGCGGGTGTCCGACCTTCCCGTGAACTGGCCGGCGGCCCCTCCTTTCTCACCAGGGACTGTGGCTACCTGGCCACAGACCAAATGGAAGCGCTCCAGCTGGGAACGCCTGCCCGCCTCCTCCCACCTTCCCAGGCAGTGATGCCAAAGAAGCCCCCTTTGTTGCAAAACAGAGTGGTCCCCCCTCCTTCCAACCAGGGAGCCAGGAGACCTTGAGTTAGAGTCCTGGGTGGAGTTCACCCTCGGCGCCCTGGGCGACGGAACTGCAGATGGCTCCTTCCTCCCAAATCCATTCATGTTAATGTAACTTCTCTAAACCAGTGGTTCTCAGCCCCAGGTGCACCTCGGGGTCACCTGGGCACCCTTACTCCCTCATCCGTGGCATCTGCTACTTTCCCTGCTGTTTCCAACAAGATTTCCGAATGCTCGTCCATCGATGGGTTCCTGAACCGGGTCTGGGTCTCTCAAGAGAGCCGCAGAATGCTTGTCGACAGAGTGCTATTTGAGTACACGGCAGACGCCAGCTCTGCAATGAGGTCCTCCTCCCTTACTCCTTAAAGGACAATTTTTTAGGGTGGCCCTGGGTCTGGAGCTTTGCTTTCTTTCTTTTTCTTTTTTTTTTTTTTCCAAGTAATCATTCTGACAAATGCATTGAGCTGTCAACGATTTTGGAGGTTTCAAAGTTCCAGGCGTCCCTGGAGTCGAAGCGCCTTTGTTGCCCGTTTCCCAAGACGGAGCCTGTTGGTGGCCTCTTTGGCAGATGAATAATGGCAGAACGACTTTGGAATCCGGTTACCAGTTAACGGGAGGGGCCCTGTGCTTGCGGGAAGGTGAGTCCCGAGTGTCCGGCTCACGGAGCTGGAGAGGCAAAGGCGGGGACGGTGACCCTCCTTCATTGAGGACAGCTGCTGTGGACCAGTTGGAAATCGAAGTGCTGAGGGACTGGAAGGAGCTTGTTGGATGAGAGATGCCTCAGATGCCTGGGCCCCAGCTACACACCTGGGCACTCAGAAAGGCCCCAGACAGCATAACTCTGAATCTAGAAGAGAAAGTTCTAGCTGGACACGAGCACTGCCACAGGGGACTGCGGGTGACCGCTGCTGCTGGGACGGCCAGAGGCGACACCCTCTGCACTCTCAGAGTGGGTTTGTCATATCCAAGCTCAGTGGAGAATGATAGTATCTATGCAGCTCAGAGACTCGACAATGTATCAATATTTATACAACACTGGACTCATCTGGGAGACTCGTGAGGTGTACGGGAAAACACCTGAACTTCAGGACCCTGAATGACTGACTGTGTGTAAATCCCAGCTCCATCACTTTCTAGCTGAGTGACACTGGGGACATGACCTGACCTGCTCAGCTTCTGTTTCCTCATCTATGCATCAGCCGGTGCCACCAGCCGCGCGTTCACAGTGTGCCTTCACATCCCTGGTCTCTCGGCAGCCTTGCGAGGCTGGAATTGTGTTGCTCACTTTATCGCTCAAGTCGCTGAGCCCCGAGAGGAGGCTCCCGCTCGGCCCCACACACCCGACGAATGTGTCCCCGTTGAGCAGATCCGGACTGGGTCCCCGGTCCGCACTTTTCCCACCACCCCACGCTGCCTCTTACCTAATCTCCGACTGGACACGTGAGAACACAGGGGCTGAGAAATACTGCGTTCTACAACAGCCACGATTCAAATTTACGGACAAAGAAAGTGGACTCGTCGGTGCCTGGGGCTGGGGTGGGGATGGAGATTAACCGTAAATTGGCACAAGAGATCTTCCTGGGAGATGGAAATGTCGTAAAACTGATTTATGGTGACAGCTGTACAACTCTGTAAATTCACTATGATGCATTGAATCGTACACTTGAATTTTATGATATATATAAAATATACCTCACCAAAGCTGTTAACAAAAAGCCAAGGTTATAAAGTACTTATTTCCTTAGAAAGCTCTGTTTTACCAACCATACCATATTTGGAAACAATCAGGATGAGCACATTTGTTGCCTGACCTGTGGTGGCACAGTGGATAAAGCGTCGACCTGGAAATGCCGAGATCACCGGTTCAAAACCCTGGGTTTGCCTGGTCAAGGCACATACGGAAGTTGAAGCCTCTTGCTCCGCACCTCCCCATTGTCTCTCTTCTCTCTATATAATGAATAAATTTTTAAAAAAGGATTAGCACATTTACCTTAAATGTGTTCCTTGTAATTATCGATTTGGAAAAAAGAGGAGTAGCCCCCTTTCCTTCAATAGTAACCGTCAGCGACATGGTTAACATCTGCTTCCTTTTGTTCTCCTCACTGTGGGGCCGCTGGTCGGCAGCCACGAGATTGGGCCATATTAGAAGAAATACGTGTAACGGTGGTACATTACATACAAGCTCTCACGAACACAGCAAGGTTAGAGACCCGGAAACCCCTATACACCTTTCCATCACAGGGTGAGTCATTAGCAGGGTTTAGGGCTGTTGTAACAATTAGCATACCATAAGAAGGCACCTACAACCCTTCTCAGCACTCAATAAAGCAAGGCAATTAGTACCTTTTATTTCCACCTGGGGGTCTTGAGTTCACTGGACCTGGCTGGGCGGCAGAAACCCTCCTCCTCAGAAGGCCCTGCCCCTCCGCCTGGTCCCCAGTCTGGCTGGACCAATCCTGGGCTTTCAGAAGACTGCATTGCCGTTCACCTTGTTGTTAGTAACAGTAAGAGTTACATCACTAACTCTTGCCTACGGAAGACAAGGAGGGGAAAATTCAGCAAGGCTGTGTTTTAAGAAAGGGCGGTGCCTGCAGGCAGGCACAGGAATGTAGAGTTTATGCCTAATGTTTTGTACCAGCTGATTCTACTCCATTTGATGAGAAGTGGGAATATGAGAGAGTAGCTCTTCGTTGCTGTTGTTTAAGGAAAGGGTAGGTGCAGCCTGGTGACATTGGTACATTTTTCCAGAGCGGTGTGGCCACACATTGGGTAGAAACAGCCAGTTTATATGTTGTATGTGGATGGGACTTATCAAGGGTTCTCCTCACCCCCACATTGTGTCCAGAACCAACTGCGGCACCTCGGAGGTGCCTGGGTCCTCTGTACCACCGGGGTCGGAACTAGGTTCCTGCAGAAGCAGGGGAGGAGGTTTGAGTGCAGGTACCTCGTCTGGAGATGACCTCAGAAGGCACCGGTAGAGGAGTGGGGGACCCAGGGAGAAATGACGACAGACTCAGTGGGCACGTTAATAAGCGGGTTACCACTGGGGCAACCGAGGCTGCGAGAAGGGGCGCTCTAGGAGATGATATTGATTCTCAGACCTCCGGGAGCACCAGAATCTCCCGGAAGGCATCCTCAGAGTTTCTGATGTAGTAGTCTGATGTGGGTGGAGTCTGAGAATTTGCATTTCTATCAGTTCCCAGGTGACACCTATACTGCTGGTCCTGGCACCACACTACAAAAATAACAGCTAAGAACGTGCTTCAGAGTCGTCAGACCGAGAGGTGGTAGGGAAAACAGCTGTGTTAGGCTCGCTGGCTTGCACTTTGCATGATTAGTACATGAGCACGTGGCAGAGGCACGTGTGTGTGTGTGTGTGCGTGTGCGTGTGCGTGTGTGCGTGTGTGTGTGTGTGTGTGTGTAGCCTATGTAAGGCTACAGGTGCTTCCCCTGGGCCCAGATCGCTCTCCTGCCACCGTGATGGGCAGTTTTCCTCTTAGCTCACCTGCTGCCATGAGAAGAGGTATTCCCTGCTTGTTTGCGCATCTGCCATGGAGGGAATCTAATAAATGAGACTGACCCTACACTTTGCAACCCCGCGGTTCCTCTAGCAGGGGGTAGTCAACCTTTTTATACCTACCGCCCACTTTTGTATCTCTGTTAGTAGTAAAATTTTCTAACCGCCCACTGATTCCACAGTAATGGTGATTTATAAAGTAGGGAAGTAACTTTACTTTATAAAATTTATAAAGCAGAATTATAGCAAGTTAAAGCATATACTAATAATTACTTACCAAGTACTTTATGTTGGATTTTCACTAAGTTTGGCAGAATAAATCTTTATAAAACAACTTACTATAGTTAAATCTATCTTTCTATTTATACCTTGGTTGCTCCGCTACCGCCCATCATGAAAGCTGGAACGCCCCCTAGTGGGCGGTAGAGACCGGGTTGACTACCACTGCCTACCGTCTGCCTGAATCTGGTGTGAACCTGCCAGGCCTCGGCCGCCGGCCTTACAGGTGGTTAACTCCCTGGTGCCCTGTGTACCGGCCTCGGGAGAGCGAGCCCTCGGGCTGGCAGGAACAGGAGCCTGGGGCTGAGTGGAGCCGAGTGCCGAGGGACCCGGAGGTCCTGCCACACCACCTACAGGAGCAGTGTCTCTGAGATGAAATCACACCTGACACAGCGGCTCTCGCACTCACCGCTGTGTGGCCCCAAACAAACCTCTCACCCTCTCTGGGCCTCTACCAGGAAGATTTCTAAGGCTCCCTCTGTCTTGAACATTCCCAATTCTCTGACAACTAGATCTGAGTCACCACGCTCCACCACAGCCTGTAAAATATTCGGCCTGACCGGAGCTCCAGGACAGCACCAATGTCCACGCTGTAGCCCTGCCCGGACCTCCCCAGGACTGAACCTTTGCCCGGGTGAGTGCTGCCCGCAGGGTGCTGGGCAGTGCCCTCCAAAGCCCTCAGGCTCCACAGGGTGGCGTCCTGGGTGAGGCCCTGAGGGCCCTGGTCCTAGGCGCCGGCCTCACTGCCTGCCATCGCGTCCTTGGTGGGCGTACCACCGGTAGTGAGGCACTGCGTCTTAATCAAGGCTGGTAAGACTGTCCATGCTCTTCTAATGGGCTATGCAGTTAAAACAATCAGCTGGGTCATCTCATTTGGGCTAGAATGATGTATTACCGCAGACTGGACTGTTGCCCCACCCCCTGCCCTTTCCCGGGGCAGCTGGGCAGTCACCACTGACTGGTGGTTGAACTTTCTGGGCACACGGGCGTCAAGGCCTGAGATTCCCCAGGGGACTAAAAAGGGCAGTCCGGGCTGTCAGAGTCAGGGGAGCTCAGGGCTCCTGCAGTTGGTGTAGAGAGGAGACGCATGGGACTCAGGTTCAGATAGACTCAAAGGACAGGCATTGATGGCTTTTGTCTTCCAAGCAGCCAGATCCTCCTTTGTCAGGAAAGCTCCCCAGTGTTCCATGGAAATCCCACACTTCCCCATTTTTAATAGTTTAAGATGATGAGATCCCCTTGGTCCCAGGTAAGTCTAATCAGTATATTTCATAGCACTGGACCAGTAAGGATCAGTCCAGTGGTGACCGGTCAGAACACCAGTCCACTAAGGCAGTGGTCCCCAACCTTTTTTGGGCCACAGACCGGTTTAATGTCAGAAAATATTTTCACGGACCAGCCTTTAGGGTGGGATGGATAACTGTATCACGTGACCAAGACAAGCGTCAAGAGTGAGTCTTAGACAGATGTAACAGAGGGAATCTGGTCATTTTTAAAAAATAAAACATCGTTCAGACTTAAATATAACTAAAACAGAAATAATGTAAGTTATTTATTCTTTCTCTGCAGCCGGTACCAAATGGCCCACGGACCGGCGCCGGTCCGCGGCCCAGGGGTTGGGGACCACTGCACTAAGGGATCTCCAAGTGGCAGAAAATCCCAGAACCAAGATTCTGGGTCTGCTCGCAATGCCCTGAGCGATATGCGACAAGCACTAAAACATGGTGGTACAAAGAATTGTTCGTTCCTGGCTGTTCTTGCCCTCACAGCTGTGTAACCTCAACAAACCTCTCGCCCTCTCTGGGCTCCCAGCTGGAAGATTTCGAAGACCCAACCTGTCTCGAAAATTCACTGATTCTCTGTCCAGACAAGCTCTGCAGTTCTGACGACTAGATCCACGCTACCATGCCCATCCACAGCCTGTGAGACGTCCGCTTGGTACAGCCCCCGGCTCTGGGAGGGCCACACCATCACCATGCTGGACTCCTGAAAACTCAGAGGTGCTCTGGAAAATCTCATGGCAATATCTTCCACCATCAAGAGACCCTTTCTGTCCCTGGTCGGTTGGCTCAGTGGTAGAGCGTCGGCCTGGTGTGCGGAGGACCCGGGTTCGATTCCCGGCCAGGGCATATAGGAGAAGCGCCCATTTGCTTCTCCACCCCCCCTCCTTCCTCTCTGTGTCTCTCTTCCCCTCCCGCAGCCAAGGCTCCATTGGAGCAAAGATTGCCCTGGCGCTGGGGATGGCTCCTTGGCCTCTGCCCCAGGCGCTAGAGTGGCTCTGGTCGCGGCAGAGCGACGCCCCGGAGGGGCAGAGCATCGCCCCTGGTGGGCAGAGCGTCGCCCCTGGTGGGCGTGCCAGGTGGATCCTGGTCGGGCGCATGCGGGAGTCTGTCTGACTGTCTCTCCCCGTTTCCAGCTTCAGAAAAATACAAAAAAAAAAAAAAAAGAGACCCCTTCCACCCCAGGGTATGGAAACTCATGCTCTTATAAATAAATACCTGTTACTATTTGGACTTGGCTTCAAATCCCAGGGTTGAGAGCCAGGACAGTAGCAAGACCTGAGCAAATATATTTCAATGAGTCACTGTAAGGTCCAGACCTTCACTGACCATCACTGCAAGAAAAGGTCAGGGGACTGGAGACCTTCGCCCATCTTCCTGCGTGGACCACCCCGCATGCTCCCCAAGCAGCAAACCCTCCCCCACTTCAAGGCACAGCCAGGTACTTCCTGTGTCGGAGCTGCTCTTCCTCTTCCTCAGGAATCCGGAGAGGGAGGGGAGTCTGCAGTGAGAGGTGCAGCTCCTCGTGGTCACCTGTGACCCAGCCTGCCCTCTTTGTGTTTCCTTGGTCGGGAGCAAGGCCCGGCTCCCTCCCGACGTGGCCGCACGCGTGTGCGCTCCGGCCAGCACGTGGATGCGTGCGCTTCCTCTTCCGGCTACTGAGCGCGCTGTACCGGGCTCAGCCAGGAGGAGTAAGTTGGGTCCGCGCTTCTCATAAAAGCGCCTACTGGCCCTGACCAGTTGGCTCAGTGGTAGAGTGTCGGCCTGACGTGCAGGAGTCCTAGGTTCGATTCCCGGCCAGGGCACACAGAAGCGCCCATCTGCTTCTCCACTCCTCCCCCTCTCCTTCCTCTCTGTCTCTCTCTTCCCCTCCTGCAGCCAAGGCTCCATTGGAGCAAAGATGGCCCGGGTGCTGAGGATGGCTCTATGGCCTCTGCCTCAGGCACTAGAATGGCTCTGGTTGCAACAGAGCAATGCCCCAGAGGGCAGAGCATCGCCCCTGGTGGGCATGCCGGGTGGATCCCGGTCGGGTGCATGTGGGAGTCTGTCTGACTGCCTCCCCGTTTCCAACTTTAGAAAAATACAAAGAAAAAAAAAAAGTGCCTACTGCTCATGGCGGCTGGGATTGAGAGATCCTTTGTTCCCCCGGCCCCGTGGGAGAGGCTGGAAGTCCCTTGCCTGATGCCAGGCTCACTGCCAAGCTCTCTTGGGCCTCCTGAGTTTTGTGGTGGCTGATCTCAGAGCCGGGTCACCCCGCCCGTTCTCTCTTCTTTCACTCGGGGGTGGCGCATGCTCCCTAGACCGCACATCCCTCCTCAAAATAGGCCACAACCTAATCACAGGGAACACTGATAGACACCGGGTTCGATCCTACTTTTTATTCAAGTTATAATTGCTTTCAAATCCTAATTAAGGAATAACTAATGTATGGACACTTAAGGACCCTCAAAACCACCTGTTCCCTGCTTTGTAACTCCTTCGGTCTCTTTTCTCTAGGTCTTGAGAAGATCTGATACATTTACGTTAAATTAATGTAGCCTATTTTTCAACAAAACGCCCCCCCTTTTGTTTTTGGTTGCCCACTAACCCAACCTCATTTTTCTGTGTGTAGGGTCTTCTCCATCAACCACGGCTCCCATCCTAGGAGCCAAATAGAGCCTGCAGGCAGGACGTAACCAGGTGGACCAGGCTTGGTCAATCACAGCCTCCCTCCCCAGACTTCCTATTGGAAATTAGTGACCCAAAGTAGCAGGGACAGAGGAGAATTCCTCCTGGCAGTGACGGGGGCCGTGTGGCCACAGCACCCAGAATCCAGCGGTCAGCTACCAGTGTCGGGCACCCCACCAGTCTACTCGTGTGGCACAACATTGCTGTGGTTCTGTCCATGCAGCCTCCCTTTGTCCACATCTAACCCCCAAGCCTCATCATTTAGTCACTCCGGGGATGCTGTGAAATGCCCAATATCTTTATAATGAATTCCTTTTTCCAGTGGCATCGTCCAGGGTCAATGTCACATACAAATGAGAACCCTAGGAGCAAGCCTGCTACAGCTGCTCTCTCTTCCTGCCTCTGTCAACTGAAGGCCCCCTCTGTCCTCACTGGCATAGCCCTTGGTGACCGGGCCCATCTCTCCTAAGGCAGTCTGGCAGCCCACGCATCTCCTCTGAGGTCTTACGATTCCCTGAGCGATCTCCCATCACACTGAATTAGGAGCGTTTACCTGCCTGGGTTTTCATTGTTGCCATAGGCATCACCCAAGCAGGTCACGGATAGGAGAGGCGATGCTTCTTGCTCCATGCCAACCCTCAAACTCAACCAGCTCTGACGTCAAGACTTTCTCTGCGGGACTGACCCAGGGGCAGCTGGACATTTGTCTCAAGGTTTGTGGCATCACCCACACTCGGGGCAACCCAGAGAGAAGCAGAGCGGCTTGGTTTGCAGACCTGGAACTCTGCCTGGAGGCCTTGCATCCTGAGACAGGTGCAGCGTACAACTCACTGTCTTAGAGCCAAAAGGGCCCCCCAGAGACCCTGTCGTTTTCTGTGGGGGCAAAGTGAGGCCTTCGAGAAAATGGTTTACTCTGAGTCGCATGTCAAATTAGCAGTTGCTAGTGCTAGATCCCAGGCAACCTGCAGCCCAAGCAGGCCAGGGTTTGTAACACCCTATCAGCCTTTCCTCCACTGGAAGCTTCTCTTTTTCTCCATTTACTTAAGCCGGTCTGTCAGTTAAGTTCTTTTCTTCAGGGGCCAATCACGTCTATTCTCATATAATGACCTTTTCCTTCTGTACTCTGTAGACATTGCTCCACTGTCTTTTTTGTATCCCAGATGGCAAGTGAGATGTTTGATATCTATTTGAAGTAGACTCCTTTATAGGGATCTACTTTCTATCTTTGGAAAATTTTCTCTGTCTTTATTTATTTATTATTTTTTTAATTTTCTGAAGCTGGAAACGGGGAGACAGTCAGACAGACTCCCGCATGCACCCGACCAGGATCCACCCGGCACGCCCACCAGGGGCGACACTCTGCCCACCAGGGGGCAATGCTCTGCCCATCCGGGGCGTCGCTCTCTCGCAACCAGAGCCACTCTAGCGCCTGGGGCAAAGGCCAAGGAGCCATCCCCAGCGCCTGGACCATCTTTTTGCTCCAATGGAGCCTCAGCTGCGGGAGGGGAAGAGAGAGACAGAGAGGAAGGAGGGGGGGTGGAGAAGCAGATGGGCGGTTCTCCTGTGTGCCCTGGCCAGGAATCGAACCCGGGACTTCCGCACGCCAGGCCGACGCTCTACCACTGAGCCAACCGGCCAGGGCTGTCTTGATGTATTTAAATTTCATCATCATGTGTTTATGTGTGTGTGTGAGAGAGAGAGAGAGAGAAAGAGAATGAGAGAGAGAGAGAGAATATTTTGTTTGGCATTCCATGCACCCACCAATCGGAGGGATCGATTATTTCATTCAATCAGAAAAATCCTCAGTGATGAAATTTTCAAATATTTATTTTCTCTCCTCCATTTACTCATTTCCCTCTTTGTGGGAGTCTGAGAAAAAAAATATAGACACTTCTAATTCTACCTTACATATTGTGTTCTCTCCTTCTTCCCATCTCGTTATCCCTTTCTGATCATCTCTGTCAGATGAGTGACCCGAACGTCCCTCCCAATAATTCATTCTGCAGCGCAATCCACCACGTCCTCCATCCCATCCACTGAGTGCTCTGTTTTAACAACTATATTTTTCATACCTATTATCTCTAATTAGTTGTCTTCATAAATGTTTATTCTTACTTCCTGATCTCCCTGAGGATGTTTATTATGCGGATTCTAAATTCTTGCTCTATTTGTTCCATTAGTTCTGCTCCTCCTGCACAAGTTGTTCCATTTGTTGAGTTTCTGAATAGCGCGCGCACTCCTCAGATGTCTTCTGCTTCATCCTTGAGAGTGCTCACCCCGCCCCCCGCCCCGTGGGACTGTCAGCTGACATAGCCAGTACTGCCCACGTGGCTGGGGATGGAGCGCCCCACTGTGCTTCTCTGGGGGCACCTCTCAGGGTAGCTCTTAGGACGCATCCTCTAGGCCAGCTTGCCTCTTCAGGTTGGGCTGGGAGAGGAAGACCATCAACCACCTGCACACGGTGCCCTTCACTGCCCTGATGGCTCTCTGGAACTCCCCTCCAGCAGGACTGTTCCCGGCCCTGCGGAAGACCAACCCAATGACAATCATCCGCCCGAGGCAATGAGGGTCAGAAGAGGAAAGCGGAAAAGCCACCCAAGTCCCCAGCCCGGCCACCGTGACCCCTCACTGTCCCAGAGTTTCCTCCCAGTTTCTGTGTTGGTCCCTGAGATCCAGCAACCTTCCTTTTGCACTTGTGGGGCCTTTCTAGGTTTAGAAATGAAGACACAGCTGCCCAGGCTGGTTGCCACCTTGTTCAGGTCCCTCCTTCCGTTTCTGACTCTCCATTCCCTGCCCAGTGGGCCCTTCTCAGGGATCCAGGCCTCCGACTGCCAGCCACTGCCTAACCCAGGGCCTTTCAGAACAAGAGCCAGAATTTCTTCAGGGCTTCTGATAGGCATGAATGAAGCCAGACCACCAGAAGGCTAATCTTGTCCCCACCCATTGACCTCCAAAGAATTGCTCTGGGAAGCTCCCAGCTCCCCAAAGTGGGCATAAACCCTCTGGAATCTTGTACCTGGTGATAAGAAACATGTAATTGTCTCCTTCTTCCTTTCACCCCTTGTGAAGTTCTGAGCCGGGACTGAGGTAGGTTCGCAGCACCCACATGGTCAGACCCATGGCCTGCCTAGTAGAGTCCTTTCCTTCTTGACCCTATCTTATTAGTAGGTCTTATTGACCTTTTTGCTTGTCTATTTTATTTATACTCTAATTGTAAAAAATAATATAATAAAATAAACTAGGCCCACTTTTAGAGATCCACAAATTAGGAAAGAAAAAGAAGAAGCAAAAGGAAGTGATTGTTGATACTTCCCCAGACCGGAAGTCTAAGCTTATTCTAAGCTATATTTTACCATCTTATTGTATGTATTCCTGTTGTATGTCAACTCAACCCCACTGCGGAATGAAGCTGAATATATAGAAACATACACGAAATAAGAAAGCATGAAGCCTGTGGATCACAATGTTGTGAACAATCCCCTACCACACAGGGCATTCTACCTGTGACCACGGGTTCCATTCAGCCTCAGTGAAAGTCAAGGTCCACCACCAATTGGCAGCGGATCACAAAGCTTACATAAGAAGAATGATGACACCCACCGCGGCCTGGTCTGGTGCTGGAGCAGGTCCGTTAACAGAAGGGAAGAAGCCCCCGTTCACACACCTGTCCCTACCGCAATCTACTTTCTTATTCGATGAGGATGCCACCAAACCTTCGTGAGCAAGGTGCATGCTGGCTAGGAGATGAATTCGCAGAGTCTCTTACACTGTTGTGAGCCATCCACCTAACAGCAATGGCTTCCCAAAGGACAGGGAGTCAGTGAGGACGGAAACCGGCCCATGGAGAGGTCCATGACCACACGAGCATTGAGGGGGAGCTGCTCTCAAAGCCCCGTGGAAATTCCCACACCAGCTGAGCCCTGTGATCTTCCCAAGCGTGTGCAGACACATTAAGATTCCTGGCTGGCTCGCCACCGGCCCCCGAAGGCTCACTTTCGCCTGCACGTAGTCATGGAAGACCCCAACGGGCTGCCTAGCAGCCTGCTCCCTCCACGCCTCTCATCAAGGCTCTGGGAAAATGCAGGTCGGTGGAAGGCTGTGTGGAAACGGGTAAGAAGCAAATGCCTTTTGGGCACTGGAGAAATCACTCTCTGGGGAGTGTCACAGGGCCAGGCAAGCCGCTCCACGCTGGCTGTGCAGACTCCCCAGGAACTTTTTCAAATGAGGTGCCTTCCTCCCCAAGGCTCAGGACAGTGACGGCACCATGGAGAGGCCGCCAGGGTGGCCTGTGTGTTTTCAGCTTAGACTCCCCGTCCTCATTTCATGCTGGTGGGGGCGGGGGGGGGGGGTCTGCCCCTTCCGTCTGTCTGAGCCTCTCTTCGCCCGTCTGTGAAATAGGGCTTGAACCCCTGCATGGAAGGTTTGCGGACAAGCGGAGAGATGCTGAAAGATTCTACGCTTCTCAAAAAGTGGTCCATAAATATAAATCATCCTTGTTGCTTTAAATGAGTGATAGGGGAGGTTATGAATAAAATCCCATGGAAAAAATGCACATCAAATTCTGAACTAATTCGGTGCCCAGGGAGAGCTCCCTGCTGTGGGAATGACTACATAAATGGGAGAATCCTTTTGCAAGATAATCACGCTCCCTTCACTGCTCTGTTATGTGAGTTTATAATGTGGCTGCTGCTTCTCCTTAAAGACAGGCCAATGGGCGGCACACTGTGTGAGGAGGCAGACCCACAGTTCCCGCAGAAACACCACGTGCTGTGGGTCTGGGTGTTAAGGGGTTGTGCTCAGAACCTAATATCAAATGATCTCAGCTTAAACCCCAGTTCCATCTCTTTCTAGCTGAGCCTCAGCTTTCATATCGGTAAAATGAGAATATCTACCACACAGTGTTGTTATGAGGATTAAGAAAATAATGCAGGCCCTGGCCGGTTGGCTCAGCGGTAGAGCGTCGGCCTGGCGTGTGGGGGACCTGGGTTCGATTCCTGGCCAGGGCACATAGGAGAAGCGCCCATTTGCTTCTCCACCCCCCCCCCCTTCCTCTCTGTCTCTCTCTTCCCCTCCCGCAGCCAAGGCTCCATTGGAGCAAAGATGGCCCGGGTGCTGGGGATGGCTCCTTGGCCTCTGCCCCAGGCGCCAGAGTGGCTCTGGTCGCAGCAGAGCGACGCCCTGGAGGGGCAGAGCATCGCCCCCTGGTGGGCAGAGCGTCACCCCTGGTGGGCGTGCCGGGTGGATCCCGGTCGGGCGCATGCGGGAGTCTGTCTGACTGTCTCTCCCCGTTTCCAGCTTCAGAAAAATACAAAAAAAAAAAAGAAAAAGAAAAAGAAATAATGCAAGAAAAGCAGTTCAGACGTCGAGCATATAGTAAAGTTCCCCAGATGATACCAGTGTTATTGTGAGAGTGTGAAAGCTCCATCACCTCTCCCTCTTTCTCTCTATTGCGCGTGCGCGCGCACACACACACACACACACACACACACACCAAGGCTAAGACTAGGGAGAGACACGCAGAAGTGTAAAATTGAAGGAAGCATTCACTCACAGGCCTGTACAAATGTGAGAGTGAATACCTTAAATTCTGCAACCCAGTCACCTCACCTGCCTTACCCTTGTCTTCACACACACATGTGCATTCACTCACACACATGCTCATCACACACATGCACATGGAATGAGAGAACTGCGGACTCAGGAAATCCCGGGAACCTGGATCTTGCAGCTCCTGCACGGCCACCCTGAGGATCCCAGCTAGCTCCTCCTCCCACCTCCTCCACGCCCCCCCTCCCGGGTCTGGGTGGGGAGACTCAGAAGAGGGCAGCAACTCCAGGTAATCTGGCCACGTTCCTGCAGTCACGCCTGTAACTTGCAGAGGGGAGGGGTGGCAACTTCTAGTGCACCTAGGAAGCTTAGCCCACCTGAATTCTCCCACTGCCCATGAACAACGCCGACCTCGCTTTGGAGACTGACCCCATTTTACATTGAGTAGGACCAGTGCTCAAGGACGACCTGCTGGTCACTTACACCAGGACCATTTTGATTGGTCAGTGTCCGTGTCTCACTGGCGGTTATTTTAATATTAACCTGTGTCAAAAAGTTTCCAGAGCTCTCAGAGGAATGACTTAGCCACAATAAGGTCACGAAGTCAAATTCAGTCCTGGCCAGGTAGCTCAGTTGGTTAGAGCATCATCTTGATACGCCAAGGCAGTGGGTTCAATCCCCAATCAGGGCACATACAGTAATCAACCAATGAATGCATAAATAAGCGAAACAACAATAGATGTTTCTCTCTCTCTCTCTCTCTCTCTCTCTCTCTCCCTTCCTCCTTCTCTAAAATCAGTACAGTGTTTTCAAAATTAAAATCAAACTCAACAGGTGAAAGTGTCTCAGCATCTTGACTGCTCCTTAGATCCTCTATTCTTGGCTCTCAAAACCACAACCCACTCCACTGCTCACACCACGTCCCACCCTAGCGAATCTCTCTGCCCAGCTGACAGCCCTTTTGAAAAGCTAACATCCAGGGGCACTGAGGTGCCACCCACTTCCAGGTCAGCTCTGACCAGGGCCAGGGGAGCTGAGCTGACCTCATCTCGTCGCCAGCTCCGGAGCGAGCTCCGGTCAAGGCAGGGGAGTGTCGGACACTCCAGCTGGTGGCATCAGGAGGTAGTGCGCTGCTCAGAGGTCCGCCGACGGCTGCCTGCCCCCGCCTGAGGCCTTGGCTGCCCAGTCCCTGCCAGGTCTCTGCCTTTGTCTCCTGAGAACACGTCACTACCAGGCTAGGACCGAGCCCAGCTGTGAGCACCCTGTACCCCTGGCCCCTTCTCCCCACCAGGCACGCGCACACACAACGCTGGCTCTGGGCAACTTCCTTGCCTGGAGACTGGACCTTCGATTCAAACTCTGTCTGGGTTCGCTCCAAACTGAACATCTTGCTTCAGCTTCTGCCAAAAGCTGACTCTTGAGACAAAGACCTAAGCAAAGGTGGCTTGTGGGGGAGGTGATCCGAGAAAACAACGTGGGGAGGAGGAAGGAAAGGAGGCAAGAGGGAAACACAGCCCGAGATGGGCGGACTAATGAGCGAGTCACAGCTGTGGCCAGGACCCTCTGGGAGATGGCAGAGAACACACACAGCTCAAAGCTGACCCACCACGGGACAGAGAGAGAGAGCCATGCAGCCACCGGCCCCCAACTGCCTGCGCTGAAGGCTGGTCTGGGGAGTTAACCCTCCCACACGTCCGCCCTTTCCGTGAGCTGGCAGGTAGCTCCCGCCGCCCAGCAAGTCCTGCAGCCCAGGGGGGACTGGGCGCGCGGGACAAGG
The DNA here is from genome assembly GCF_036850995.1 of Saccopteryx leptura. Classification (NCBI taxonomy): domain Eukaryota; kingdom Metazoa; phylum Chordata; class Mammalia; order Chiroptera; family Emballonuridae; genus Saccopteryx; species Saccopteryx leptura. The sequence continues at coordinate 12,848,450 of NC_089512.1, forward strand.
CGCTGGGCTGTTCAGAAACGGTCTGGACCCGGGGGAGGCATGGATGTCGTGGCTTCAGACCCTGCAGCGCCTGCGGCCCTCAACAAACTTCCTGGGCCGGTGAGGTGTTTCTCCAGACCTCTCAGGGCATTTTCTACCCAGAGCCTTGATCGTTCTGTTTCCCTGCCCACCCTCCCCTCCACCACCCTGGCCTTGACCTCCTCGCTGAGAAAGTGAGAGACTAGGAAAGGAGAAAGTGTGAGCACCGGGCACGGGCGTGGTCTGCATCCCTTCCCCGCTTCACTCACCGCGTCTCCACTGGACCAGGCTGCGCCTCTGTCCTTGGCTGGGTTCCCCAGTCAGACCCCGGGGATGAGCAATAGTGTGAGCTGGTGATTTGTTAGGGAAATGCTCCCAGGGGAGGTTCAGGAGCTGAAGCAGCCACCCCTGGCAGGAGAGAAAGCCCAGGAAAGGTCCGATCTGCAGGGGCGGCCTCAGCCTGCTCCCCCCGGGGACCCCCTAGAGTGTACATTGCACCCCAGAGCTGTCTTGGGCTCTCATCTTCCTGTACTGTCCAATTATTGCTAAGGCCACCCAAGAAAGAGACAAATTTCCAGAACCTTCTGGTTTTCCACCAATGTAGGCAGAGGGGGCACCAGCCCAGCTGCAGTACCCACCGCTGGAAATGGAAGTGCCCCTCAGCCTGGGAAGGGGGCTTGAGGGCGTCTGCACGGGGCACCAGCTTTCTCTGCCACAGCGTCCAGACACGCTTGCGTCTGAGCGAGTTCCGCTGCTCGGAAAAGTCTTGACACCAGCAGACTAGAGGATCCCTTGAGAGTCTTTTGTTTGGTCTTGTTTACCTCCCAGCTCTGAAAGTCTGTGATTCTTCAACACAGACTGGGGACAGGGTGCTAAATTATCCCATTAGGATCGGGAATAGTTCCTAAATCACCCCCTAAGAATGCCCGAAGCAAAGGCCCAAACACAGCTGGTGGCAGCAATTCTCAGGACAGAAAAAGCTAGTCACAAAAATATAAGAATGACTGCATCTGCACCCATCAGGGATGACACACACCACGGACGGCCTTGCAGCTGCCCGCCCCCGCCCCTCCCCCTCACTGCCTCTCTCGGGGTTTCGGCTAAGAATGGAAACTGAGAAGGTGCTCCTTCCCCCTGCCGCAAACTTTTCCTCATCGATGGTATATAATTGTATTTCATTTTCATTCAGCAAGTCTTCAGGGTAAATCTGAAGATATGCAAAATGAGAAGTGAAGATGTCATTGTGAGATGTTAACGGTGCCTTGGAAAAGACAGGTCTCATCCTCTCCGCTCTGGAGTACCATTTTGATGTTGGGTCAATGTTCTTGATTCTTCAAATGATAAATTAGAAAAAAAAATGTATAAGGGAGTCCTGTAAACTAACTAAATATTTAAGATAAAATGTAAACTATGCCGTAAGTTCACCGTCCCGTACATATTGATTCTTATGGAACTGTCATATCCCAGCGCGCAATTACGTTTACTTTTTTTTTTTTTTTTAAAAAGACAGACTTTGGAGTCCACATTGGAAATATCCATTTTGCATTCTTAGAAAACATTTTCTCAATCGAAATGATATCAGAGGAGTTTGTTCATTTTGACTGTGCATAGAAAGGTAAACTTTTTCTTTCTTGGTTGCCAACAGCAGGAAATACATTATCTAATGGGATGTCAAAACCAACTCAATTCTTGCTCCTGCTCCTAAATATTTTGTGTAGGCCAGGGGTCCCCAAACTTTTTACACAGGGGGCCAGTTCACTGTCCCTCAGACCGTTGGAGGGCCGGACTATAAAAAAAACTATGAACAAATCCTTATGCACACTGCACATATCTTAAAGTAAAAAAACAAAACGGGAACAAATACAATATTTAAAATAAAGAACAAGTAAATTTAAATCAACAAACTGACCAGTATTTCAATGGGAACTATGGGCCTGCTTTTGGCTAATGAGATGGTCAATGTTCTCCTCTCACTGACCACCAATGAAAGAGGTGCCCCTTCCGGAAGTGTGGAGGGGGCTGGATAAATGGCCTCAGGGGGCCGCAGTTTGGGGACCCCTGGTGTAGGCAATAGCTACAACTTGTGAAGCGTGAGATGCTGGGGATACTGACTCCACTCACCCACTCCGCAAGTAATTCCCGAGTGTCTTCTATGAGCCAGCACTGTCCTGAGTGCTGGGCACACCACGGTGAACGGACCTCCAAGATGCCTTCAAACGCTCAAGTATCAGGCCCATCGATTTCTGAGGTTGGCATACCTATTGGAAAGATGTTTCCATTTTTAATACTCTGTCGGCTGCTCTAATAAATAATGTTCTCCCTGGTTCCCAAAAGGAGAATTAATTTGGGGAAACAAATCAGTTGTTGCTTCACTCATTGTTATGGTAATAGAGAAATGGGGTTTTTAATTAAGGCTGAGGGAGGATAGCATAGCAGGAGGCCAATAAACGCCCACACGGTTGGATGCAGAAGGGACCAGCTGCTGGGCTTACAGTTCTCTCCAGGAGAACAGCTTCTGCAGGTGAAGGCATTTGGTCCGGGAGGCTCAGCTCCATGCGTTTCTTATAGCCCTGTTCTGAAAAATGAACACGCTGGAGCTTGGAGAGGGGAAGCAGCAGGGCCCAGGTCACACAAATGTGAGATGGTGTCAGGACTCAAGTTCAGGCAGTTCGAATCCGGAGGCTGTGACCCTCCGACCTGAATTCATTTTTTTTTTTATTCCTTTTACAGAGGAGAGGGAGAGACAGAGAGAGAAGAGACAGAGAGAGAGAAGGGGGGAGGAGCTGGAAGCATCAACTCCCATATGTGCCTTAACCAGGCAAGCCCAGGGTTTTGAACTGGCGACCTCAGCATTTCCAGGTCGACGCTTTATCCACTGCGCCACCACAGGTCGCACCACTTTTTTTTTATTATTATTATAATTTTATTTTTTTAATGGGGTAACATCAATAAATCAGGATACATATATTCAAAGATAACATGTCCAGGTTATCTTGTCGTTCAATTATGTTGCATACCCATCACCCAAAGTCAGATTGTCCTCTGTCACCTTCTATCTAGTTTTCTTTGTGCCCCTCCCCCTCCCCCTTTCCCTTTCCCTCTCCCCCCTCCCCCCTCCCCCCGTAACCACCACACTCTTATCAGTGTCTCTTAGTCTCACTTTTATGTCCCACCTACGTATGGAATAATGCAGTTCCTGGTTTTTTCTGATTTACTTATTTCACTTCATATAATGTTATCAAGATCCCACCATTTTGCTGTAAATGATCCAATGTCATCATTTCTTATGGCTGAGTAGTCTGAATTCACTTTTAATGCATAAAACAGGGGTCTGGACGTGGACGTGTCCAGTGTGCTTATCACCCGTCTTTATTTTTTTGAAATCACTGCTATACCTGAAATTACTCAAGGAATTCGTGGTAATGGGGAGAAGAAGAAGAAAAGGAAGAAGGTAGAGAAGACAAGAAATCAGGGGGGAAGGTAAAGGAAAAAAAACAAAAGAAGGACCAAGGAAAACCCCCTGTGTTCCTGCTGCCCACAGACCAGGCACACCCACGTGAAGGGGGGGTGGGGGGGTTATGCAATAGACCCGGCAAGCTTGGGGCCGAAAGGTCAGCCTTACAAACTCAGTGACCTCTCTAGGTAATCTAATCATAAATTCCTAACCGGGCAGGTCATGTCCCAGGCCTATCCCTTCGTTAGCAAAGGTCGATCTTGACCTCAAGTGAGCACTGTCCCTTGTTCTTAGGCATCTGAGATAACATACCTTTGAAATGTCAGGGTAAGTTTCTTTTCCAGACCCCTCAGAGTCAGGGCCGCTGGAACCGGAGCACGGGACCAGGAACCTCCTCATGGTTATCTCGTGGCCCGCAGACCCACCCCGGGTACTCTGAGGGTTGTTAACTCTCCTGTACCCATCGACGTAGAGAAAGCGTGTGTCTCTCCATTTCGCTTTGTATCTGATCCCAGAGATTGCACTGTTTTACTTCCTCCAACCTCCTTCAGCTCCCACTAATAAATTTCATGTGACTTTCTTACCTTTTTCTCCTTCGATTCTAAATGTATAAAATCAGCTTGGCCTGTGGTGGGGCAGTGGATAGAGCGTCGACCTGGAACACTGAGGTAACTGGTTCGAAATCCCGGGCTTGCCCTGTCAAGGCACGTACCACAAATAATCAATCAATAAACAACTAAAGTGAAACGACTATGAATTGATACTTCTTACTTACCCCCCTCACCTCTCTTCTCTCTGTAAAATCAATAAATTAAATCTTTTAAAATAGATAAAGAAATAGATAGATAACAAATGTATAAAATCAGTTGCAAAACTGCCACTTTCCTCAAATCAGATAAATTCTTATAAACCTTTTTTCAAGTTTGTATGTTTTCTCATCAACACTCAACAGGGGCCATATATCCCCTGAGGTCACAAAAATTGATTGTCACAAGGAGAAAAACTTACTTTTTTTGTACCTAAAGTATAGCTAGCCATCTATATTATACCTAAACAGATAAATATACAGTATATCCGTAGTGTTAAAATTTCACTGGGACACAAAATTGGGGGGGGGGAGAACAGTTTTAAAATAAACTCCAGGGGTAGTGGGGTAACAATTTCTTAAAACTTGAGAAATGCTGTCATAGATGTCGATTTAACGTATTGTTAGCTATCTGCACAAATTTTTCCAGCACACCATGTTTTCTTTTACAAAAAAAAAAAAAAAAAAAATGGCAGGGAGACTTATGTGCACATGTCCCTTTCTATGTCACAGAGCATTATTCCTAATACCATTTTATACCAGTCCTAAAGTATTTTGCATACAGTATCTCATGTGACTTTTACAATCACAGTGCAAAGATAGATATTTTTATAATTACATCCATTTGATAGTTGGAGTCATTGAGGTTCAGTAAGGTACAGAAACTTGGCTCAACGTCTCGCAGGCAGTATAAATAAATAGCAGAGCCAAGATCTGAATCCATTTCTTAAAGTCATCAGGTCTATCTTGCTATACTTTTGTAGAACACTTAATTCCTTTTAAAATGTTTTTAGCTTTCTAATAAAAGTTATACATTTTCTTCTGATATCACTTAGGCTTCTTCCCAATGTGTATGTTGTTTTTCCATCAGACAAACACAAGCTCATCCCCACATCTGCACACTTGTTATCGGGTTCCAATGAGACATTTGAGGGACAAGCCTTTGTTCAGCCTGAAGAGTCTAGCTTCCCTTTTCCTGGGATCTTATAGCTTCTTAGATGAGATTGACTACCAGACCCTAAAAAGGCCTTTGACTGATTTCTGGCCCCGCCCACCCAGGTGAACTTCTTTACCTGCACCTTGTTCTAGACCTCATACCCAGTCCCCACTCTTGGGGTCCTGTTCACGGAATGAGCATAGTGGGAACGGAAGGGCTGACTCTTGGTTTAAATCAACAGCAGGCCACCAGCAAGCAGCAAATAAGCCCTGAGAAGAAATGACAATAAGAAACATTGGTTTAGCTTTTGCCATGGATTCTATTTTCTGTTTTGGTTTTTTGAAAAGGAGAAGATGGAAATTTTCTGTCCAGCCATACAGTAGAAAGAGTGCATGCGCATGCAGGCAGACACTTGGGTACCAGCACTGAGGCTCCACCCACAGCTGTCCTGGCCTCCTGGAACCCTGCAGCCTGCAGTGTCCGAAAGAGCTCCACGTGTAATCTGACCCTTCTTTGATAAATCACTCTAAATACAGGGCAGTCTTCCTCCACTGTGGCTATGCCTGGAGGTGGTCTGGTGTCTTCTCAGCATCTCTCCCCACTGCCTTCGCTACAGGCCACTCTTTGAGTCGTCTTAGCCCAATTTGGGCTCTGCTCTTCCAGCAAGAGCAGCACCAGAAAACATTCTGCTGTCTGGTAAAACTTGTTCATCTGGCAACTTGGCTATACGGGTTGCTATGGCAACCTGAGCAGATGATTAGGGAGAAAGCTATGTTTCCTGTTGGAGTGTGGGGTGTGTGTGTATGTGTGTTTGTGTGTACACATGGGTGTGTGTAGCATGGAGGAAAAAAATAAGATTACTTCTAAGAAAGGTCTAGGCACGACACTGAAGACCCTGAGGCCATGTCCCTTGTTCCCTGGGACCCCGACACCATTGCAATTGCAATTTCAAGACAGCATGAAGCCAATCCTTTTCAAACTGTCTAGATTAGATCTGTGCCTGTGGAAATCTTTTCCTCAAAGTCTGTTCCCACCAAATTTTATTGGGGTATAGTTTTCTTCATAAACTCTCAAGCCAGTGGACCTGCAGGTATCCACAGATAGATGGACACCATGCCTGTCAACTTGGAAATGTGGTTAATGGCAGGTGACAGGTACACTGTGAGTGCTTATGAGAACTGGATGCACCTTTAAATGTTAATTTACTTAATGTTTTTGAAATGAAGTCTAGAATTTCTACAAGGTATATCATCAGACCTGAATTATAGCTTTTGAATCTCACATAGGGCACTCAGAGTCTGTAAGAATTTCGATTTCCTCGGTACCTATTTATGTAGCTCAAGAGTTTTATGTACTCTGAGCAGTATTTAGTTAATAAATTTTTGGGTTTTTTTTTTTTTTTGTATTTTTCTGAAGTTGGAAACGGGGAGGCAGTCAGACAGACTCCCGCTTGCGCCTGACCGGGACCACCAGGCACACCCACCAGGGGGCGATGCTCTGCCCATCTGGGGCATCGCTCTGTTGCAACCAGAGCCATTCTAGCGCCTGAGGCAGAGGCCACAGAGCCATCCCCAGCGCCTGGGCCAACTTTGCTCCAATGGAGCCTTGGCTGCGTGAGGGGAAGAGAGAGACAGAGAGGAAGGAGAGGGGGAGGGGTGGAGAAGCAGATGGGAGCTTCTCCTGTGTGCCCTGGCCGGGAATCGAACCCGGGACTCCTGCACACCAGGCTGATGCTCTACCACTGAGCCAACCGACCAGGGCTAGTTAATAAAATTTTTTAAACTTTCACATGTAAAACATCTGAATCACACAGAACTGAAAAAACCATGGAAGTATTACTATTTAGAGACAAAATGAAGCTATACACAGATCCCTCTCCTCTCAGATAATAAGAGATTTGCTGGGTGCACATTATGCACCTAGCTCTGCTCAAAGCATTTTATATGTTCTTACTCATTGACTCTTAACAACAACACAAAGCAGATACTATTATTATCATCGCTATCCTACAGAAAAGGAAATGCAGACCCGGAGAGGGGTCACAGACAGTAATGGTGAGACTGGGAGGCACCCCCAGTGACCTGGCTCCACCACCCTGTCTGATAACCACCCCCTGGGGTCCTCCCCAGACCAGGGATCTGCCCTATTGGGGAGGGGGCGGGCGGGCGGTGGAGAGCCCTGCTCAGAGCTGACCCCAGCTCTTCCCTCTGCTGCTCCATCCCCCGCTCCCTGGCTTCCCCCTCCCCGCCCCTCCTGCAGATCTTCCTTTGGGGTAGGACAGTGGAGTCTTTCATCATCTGCAAACCTTCAGAAACTATTGTTTAGGGTATGAAGTTTGGGCTTCTGGTGTTCAAGCGGCCTAGGATTTTGAAAGTCTTATCTCTCAAAGTTGCTGCCTCTGCCATGAGCTTCAAAAGTCTGTCGCAAAACCCAGAGCTGAGCACGGGCTCCATTCTATCTCCACGTCTCAGTCTGCTCCCAAAGAGATAAGCCTCGGCCTCCCGGGTTAATTTTAGCGGAGGAAGGACTATAGATTAAAATGAATTAGTAAGAATAAAGATACTTCAATTAAAATTTCAATATATTATTCCTCTCCATGTTGTATCTGGGAGTAAAAAAGTTATTAATTGCGTGTGTAGGAAATACATGAATAAGTAAACAGAATGTGTTAATATTTTAATACCATTCTGATCTGTTACAATGGCATACGTTATGCAAAGTAAAGCCAATAGATCTATCAGCGCTCTGAATCAGAATGCTGTCTCTCAACATCCATTCCTTTTAGAATAAAACCAGCCTACATCTTAGCCACACAAGTACAGACTACATTTCCCAGACTTCCTTGAGCCAGGTGTGGCCCTTTGATCAAAGTCTGGTTCAGAACGCTTCTGATTACAGCTAGTGCTCGACTTACAACCACGATTGGTTCCGACAGACTGGTCGCGTAACACAATTTGGTCCTAAGTTGAGTAGGCTATATGTACAGTACTGTGAAATGATGTTATAAAAATCTTTGTCATATTTGATCATAATTTTCTTTCAGTATTGTTATATATCATAATTTTCTTTGTTCATTTTATGCCATTTGTATCATCTCTACACCATTTTGTTTCTTATTTTTACATTTGTCAGGTTTAAGTAAAACACTGCATTACCAGTACAACTGGTTTAATATTTACAAAGACCATTTCCTCTTGGTAGACATCTTAGGAGGGGTTTGATGAAAAATATCCAAGACACAAAACACAAATTGCTGTACCGAGTCTGGGATAACAGTTGAAATGGTGCCCGCGGAGATGGTAGTGCTGCCGGAAGCTGGTCCGCACTGTCATACACCCAGCTGGGCAACGCTTGCACTGCCAGTCGCGGAGCAGTCGTGGCTAGCGATTGTGGTCGTAAAGTCGAATGGTCGTAAGTTGCATAGGTCGTAAGTCGATCAATATTTGTATTGGCACTGTGAGCCTGAACAGGTCACGGAGTCTCAGTCACAGAACATAAACACCAGAAAGAACCATGGAGATAAGCCACCAAAAGGCAGGAGAAGGACAAAGGACCAGAATTGTGAAGTGAGGGTCCCAGGCTCCCCATGAGCCATCAAAGGGGCTGGATCTTGAGCCCGGTCATCTGCTGGTCACAGAAAGCCCCTGACACTATCCCACAGTACCCTCCCCTTCCCTTCCCTAACTTCCAGCTTTTTCTTCTGCAATGTGACGATAATAAGAGCACATATGGAATGGATAGACTGAATGTTGACCCCCAGCAATTCAATCCACCCCTCCTACACTGAATACTGGAAATGTGATTTGAAAAACTGACCCTTAGCTCCAGAGGTAGCCCCCGATTAGTCTCAGCCAATTATAACACTTCATTTCCCCTGCAAGTGATTGACGCAGCAGCCCAGGCCTAAGCTAATCAGCACTTGGTACAGTTATTGGATAAGGCATGGGCATATGATCTAGGTTGGCCCAATCAGAATTAAGGAAAAATATTTGCTTCCTGGAAAGGAAAAAGTACTCTCTCCTCCTCTTCACTCTCACCCTCCTTTTCCCTCTCCTCTTCTCTTGCCTTCCCTCCTGCTGCTTCTCTCCAAACGTAAAGGAGTTCTCCTGGAAGAACGCAGCTTGAGATCAGTAACCATCCTACAACCTAAATTATTCTTGTCCTGAGCTGTGAGCTTAAACGAGGCAACAGAAGCACTTACCACATTGACTAGCCTGTAAAAAGTGTTCAAATAACAACAACTAGTGACACGAGGGCAGTGTGCGGAGCTATCCTGACTCACAGGGAAATCACCACGCGGTCCCATCCTGTTCCATCGCGGTCAAGGTGAAAAGGCGGCTTTACAGCCCGTTCCATGCAAACAGTTCAAATCCCTCACCCTGTTTAGAGGGGCATCAGGGGTCCTGGAGGATTGTCTTCCAGCTGCATACGAGTGGACATCCACGTTGGGAGAAGTGGGTCCAGCTCCCTTCCACCCTATTCCTCATCTAAAGATAGGAGGGCTTTCTCCTCCCCTCACTCTGCGCATTCATAACCCCCCACCCCGGACCCGCGTCCCCTCTCCAGCGGGCCTTTCCCTCCCCAGAGCACCGGCCCAGGGCACATAAAGATAGATTCTCCATCCTTATAAGAAACAAATGCATTCACCCATTTGACGCATCTAATCAAAGCATCTGGCTCATTACAAGGATTTGTGATAGACTCACTGCAAACTCAGCGCCAGTCCTCCACCACAGGTATCTTTGCTCCTCCCCCATGTAACTTTGCAGCTCCTCCCATCAAGAGGCGGAGACCACTCCCCCACCCATTAAATCCAGACCAGCTTGTGATTTGCTTTGACCAATAAGATGTGGAGAAAGGGCTGGAGTGTCAGAGCTGAGTGAGGCCTTCTGGTGGCCTTGCAGGCTTTTCTCTCGCCCTCAGACTTCCGCCTAGCTACCACGAAAACAGACCCAGACCCACCTGCTGGAGGGTGCGAGATCACGTGGAGGAAAGACACGGCAACCCAGGGACTGCAAATGCACGCGTGAGCCCAGCTAACGTCAACAGAACGCGGGCAGGATGAGCAGGACTACCCAGCCAATCCACAGACCCGGGAAAAATGTTTATTATTCTATGCCACCGAAATTTTCCTGGTTGTTTTTTTATGAAATATACTTGTGGCAATTGCATACTGATGTTTATTTGTTTTTTGGCTTTTGGGGTTATTGGAAGTGGGGTATTTTCAAAAATACTATTATTCTTTTAAACAGGCCGTTGCCTGAAGAGGAAAGAGTGATTCTGCACAGTGGGTGGAACCGGAAAGAAGACAGCACCTCCTGTCTTTGCACCTGGAGCCTTCCCACAGTTCAGCATTCTTCCCATTTTTACCAACATTCACACATCCAAAGCAATGTTGAAGAACAATGCACCGCATCGCATATTTATAAGTTCACATGTAAAAGTTTATATCGTAAGTTTAGTGATTGCAAGGCATATAGTTTCCTGCAAATGTTGACATTTAAACATGAAACTATTAGCCTTTCAAAATATTACAGGGAATCGGGAGCTTATAATAATTTCACGCTCACCACTCGTTTTAAGATCTATGAATAAGTTCTTCCACACTGTCGAGAAATTTTACTTCTTCCATTTTACTGCTTGAATTTGTATTTCTTTTCCACTTCCTTCAAAAACCTTCAACATAGTTTAACACATTTTTAAAATTTAAAAACATTTTATTGATCACCCCACTATATATTTAAAATACAGTGAAAATATTTTTTAGTACATTAAAAATGTATTTTATTCTTATGACCTTCAGGCTCTCTGTGTTTTAAATTTTTTCTTCTGAATTATCACATAATCAATGAAAATGGCAAAAAAAAAAACCAATTTCAATAACTTTTTAAACAAAAAAGTTAAATATAATTGGAAATGCATCTCCTAATGAGATGAAATATGGTCTAATTTTTCATATGCATTTAATGAAATAGAAAGGTATGTTCTGCTGAAAATTAATCAGGCCAGAAGCTTCACTAATGTTATTCTTGTTAATAGGAGGTAGAAAAGATTAAATATGTTACATGGTAAAATAAAATGAGCATTAGCTTATCACTGGATTATTTCGTGAGATGATTTCACAAAGAGGAATTTCAATGATCTTACTGAATAGCATAGCCTACATCCAAAACAAGTCACCTAAAATTTTTATCTGTGGGTGTTAGCTGACGTACCTGGGGGATTGTGAACGCCTTGGCAAGCCTTTCAGCTATATTTAAATGAGTCTGTGTCCCTAAGCTACACTCTTGGGGCTGGGCCATGGTGCCCTTCCTTTCAGCTGAAGACCTGACCTGGGATTAATGCCGAGTGTAGTTGGAAAGCATTGCTTACATTTAAATATGTTTTTCAAGCTGAGTCCTTTCTTCTTTAGCACTCAATGCTTCTGACTGATGCTCGCTTTGCTTCACTGTCATTGGACTCTCCTTCAAGGAGGAAAATTATCTCAGCTCCCACCGTTCAGACTGCCATATGTCTATATGCAAAACATCCGAACGTGTCAAAATGCTGTTTCTTAGACCATCTTTCCCCTTAACATAAAATGTATAGGATGAGGAAACATGAGAGAACACAGGGTAACGGAATACGGATGAAGCAATAAAGGCCTCTTCCCGTATTTTTCTCCATTCTCCCTGGGGTGTTCACCAGGGGTTTCTCGTGGCAACGTGCCATAGTTTGGGGAGGCGGGTGAGGGAGGGGTATGCTTTTTTGTTTTTTTTTTAAAAGATAATATTTAAATTTTGTAAATTCAGATGTATTCTCATGCAGATCAGACCAGGAAAATGTGTGTACGGAAATGAAAGATCTAGAAAATGATTTCCTCACAACAGCCCAGGCTCAGTGCCCCTTGGAATGTCTTCACGGGCCCCTAGGGGCCACTGCCCTCGTGCACTAGGTGCTGCTCTCTCTCTCCAAAGGCTCTTGCAGCCACTGTCTCAGCTGAGCCCGCCACACCGCACTGAAGGGAAGAAAGAAGGCTCACAGATCTAGTTCATAGAGGTGGAGACAGAAGCCAAGGAACATTCGGTGACTGTCCGAGAGCCATGTACGCAGTCAGGCACAGTACCGGAGTCCCAGATCTAGGGCTTGGACCTCTCAGCCCTTGGATGAGACCCTTTGTGGATGCGTGTGTGGCTGAGTGTCCTCTGTTGCCAGCCACTGGGCCATGCTGGGGGTATGCTGCCTCCAGTGTGTGTGTCCATCAGTCTCCAAAGTTGAAATAATATTGATAAGCTCTTGTAAAGAATATATTTATATTAATTGATAGATAGATAGATAGGCTTAATAGACAAGGATGGAGAGAGAATAAGTAATTCTTATTAAGACTATATATTTTCAGCATAAAAAAAAGACAAATATAAAATTGAAAGACTCAATAAGACACCATATGATCCTAAAATTCAATGGGAAGTAACAGTATGAGCTTATGATTTATTTAGCTTTCTAAAAAATGTCTACTTCCTACCTCTTTCCATTGGAAGGACCTAGTATCAACAACAACTCGTGAGTACCCCTTAACCAGTTTACAGGAAGTACAGAAGACAGATAAACATGCTAAATATCACAGTGAACATGCCGCCAGCCAAAACCAGAACCCAGAAGTGCTCCAGGCCAGGGTGCCGATCACTTCAACACATAAATGGCCTCAGAAATGGGGAGGGGTCTGTTTGAGACAAACAGTCAACCAAGTACAATGTGTAACCCTTGTTGGAATCCTGTTTTATACAAAATAACTCTTAAAAGCACATATTTGAGACAATCCAGAAACTTAAACACAGATGGGGTAGAAAAGATACTCAAGAACTATTTTATTAGGTGTTATAGTGTTATTACAGTTATGAAAAAATATCTCCCACTATTAAAGATAGATATGAAGAGATTTACAGACAAAATGATGTGATGACTGGACTCTACTTTGAAATAACGTCATGGTGTGGGTAGAAAGCAGGTAAGGGGAGAATAGGAGAAACAGCAATCAAGCGAATGTCATCTAAAAGTGCTCAGAAAGGGCCCTGGCCGGTTGGCTCAGTGGTAGAGCGTCGGCCTGGCGTGCAGAAGTCCCGGGTTCGATTCCCGGCTAGGGCACACAGGAGAAGCACCCATCTGCTTCTCCACCCCTTCCCCTCTCCTTCCTCTCTGTCTCTCTCTTCCTCTCCCGCAGCCGAGGCTCCATTGGAGCAAAGATGGCCCGGGCGCTGGGGATGGCTCCTTGGCCTCTGCCCCAGGCGCTAGAGTGGCTCTGGTCGCAACAGAGTGACGCCCCGGAGGGGCAGAGCATCGCCCCCTGGTGGGCGTGCCGGGTGGATCCCGGTCGGGCGCATGCGGGAGTCTGTCTGACTGTCTCTCCCCGTTTCCAGCTTCAGAAAAATTAAAAAAAAAAAAGTGCTCAGAAAGGAGTGCTCTCCTAAAGACACCTGACCAAACCAGTACTGGACACTGTGGGTGCTCTGACCAGACGCCCACCGCCCCTTCTCTGGGAAACCGCCCTTGACCAACTGGACAGCAGCCATATTGCCCAGGAGGTTATGCATGACGCCTCCCTCCAGGCCATCAGCCAATGACTCGCTCACACAGGGTACAGAACACAGGTGCTCTTACTCAAAGGGGAAACGCCTCTGTTCCAGAGCTGCCCACAGGATCAGGCTGAAGTGGACTCTAGCCCCGACTGCATCCTGTTTAGCTCTGCCCGCTGCCCCACACTACTTCCGTCCCAACCCCTCTCCTGAGAGCTCGCCCCAATAAATCATGTGCAAGAACACCCCCCAACTCCCGTTCTGCTTGTGACAGCCTGATCCTGGAGACCAGCACAGGATTGTCCTCCATGGGAAAATAGAGCATGAAGCCAAGAGCCAATCAAGTCCAACTGGAAGAATTGCAGCAGTGGTCCCCAACCTTTTCTGGGCCACGGACTGGTTTAATATCAGAAAATATTTTCACGGACCGGTCTTTAGAGTGGGACAGATAAATGTATCAGGTGACCGAGACAAGTATCAAGAGTGAGTCTTAGATGGATGTAACAGAGGGAATCTGGTCATTTTTAAAAAAATAAAACATCGTTCAGACTTAAATATAAATCAAACGAAAATAATGTAAGTTATTTATTCTTTCTCTGCGGACCGGTACCAAATGGCCCACGGACTGGTACCAGTCCACGGCCCGGGGGTTGGGGACCACTGCTTTAGAGCACTCCTATGCCAATGACCCTTTAATTTCAGAGGGCTGGACAGGTGCAGGAAGGAAGTCTAGCAGACTAGCTGGGCAGCACTGGGGCAGGACCTCGCCTGGGGCTCCAGAGACCTCCTCCCAGACCGTCTCGGGAGGCAGCCTTAGCCCTTGCCTCTGGGACTCACCTGCCCCTGCTCTCTGGCTAGAATGGGCATTCATGTTTTCATGGGCTCCGAACAGCATCCCTTTTCTCCTGGGCAATGTTTCTCCAGCCCTTTCTAACGAAGGCTGTCAACAATAGTACCTGCCCCTCCACACGGTGATCGGTCCAGAGACAGGTATGTTACTAAGTGTTGGGCAAATGAGTTTGTAAAACTTGTGTTATTTGAGTCTGCTCACTTTTATTGTTAAAAATGGTGCTGCCAGGTGAAACTGCTAATTACCTTCCTGCTTGGGAATGGCTGTTGTTATGCTAATGTGTGCTGGAGGAGGAGTTTCACACCAAAAAGTTTTAAGGAGAAGGAAATTAAGATGTCAGGGTGCTGAAGGAGAAGCCAGTTTGTGCAGAGAGGAGAAGGAAGATGGTGTGCAGATGGAGAACCAGAGGTGCCTGAGACTGGTGGGCGCCTTTGATTCTAGGAAAACTCAGATGTGTCAGTAGCTCTGTGAGCTCTGAATGAGTGGAGGGGAAGTGTTTTCCCTCTGGGTGTGTTTACTTGCCGGCTGGGTGCGAGGCTAGAATAAAGGAATGGCCCACCATTTTTTGGCTCCGCTGTTTCTTTACCATCTGCCCGAATCTAATGGGAACGTGCCTGGCTGTGATGGCCGTGACTACTGGCCCTACAATAAGCCAAGACAATTGGGGCTAGAATGTCAACTTAAAAAAAAAAAAGAATCAAAGTACTTCATATCCTAACTAGGTAATACATTTATATAGTTCAAAAATATTAAAAAAAAAAAGTCTAAAACGGTGTAGGTCTAGACTAAAAGGTACTATTTACCCCCTTCCCCCATTTTCCTTCCATAACCAGGTTCTTCTGTGAGTATCTTTTTATAGTTTCTTGGTGCATTTTCAAACAAAATACAGATGTATGAACTCACCCTCCTGTTGTTACACAAAAGATGGCACAAAGTACACATCTTCTGTCCTCTAACATTATATCTTGGTGGAGACCTGTCCGTATCAGTATGTACAGTACTTCCTCACCAGTATTGGTTTAACCGCACAGCCACAGAGTACCCTGTCGAATATGTGGACCATACTTCGTTAATCAGTACCTTTCCATGGGCATTTAGGTTATCTCCTATCTTAGCTATTTCAAGGAACACTGTGATGACTAACTTTGTACATGTATTGTCTTCCATGTCTGAGAATAAATGTATGACAGGTTCCTAGAAGTAGGATTACTTGGGTTGTTGCAGGAAAGCGACCCAACGGAGGATAGACACTCAGATAACTTTATAAGAGGAAAAGAGAATTCATTAAAAAGCCAGCGAAGCATGCAGGGCTTGTGGCTGCAAAGACACATGCTCCCCGAAATTAGATTTCTTACATTTTATATACCCTTTACAGAATGCAGGTTCTTTACATACGTGGGTCTCATGATCCCTTTGTCTAGACATACACACGTCAATCACACGAGTTCAGGATGGGAGGAGGTTTAGGTGATGTCAGAGGATAAGCTTTGGAAATCACCCATTAAGGTCTTAAAAACTGAAAGAGGCCCTGGCCGGTTGGCTCAGCGGTAGAGCGTCGGCCTGGCGTGCGGGGGACCCGGGTTCGATTCCCGGCCAGGGCACATAGGAGAGGCGCCCATTTGCTTCTCCACCCCCCCCCCTCCTTCCTCTCTGTCTCTCTCTTCCCCTCCCGCAGCCAAGGCTCCATTGGAGCGGGGATGGCCCGGGCGCTGGGGATGGCTCCTTGGCCTCTGCCCCAGGCGCTAGAGTGGCTCTGGTCGTGGCAGAGCGACGCCCCGGAGGGGCAGAGCATCACCCCCTGGTGGGCAGAGCGTTGCCCCTGGTGGGCGTGCCGGGTGGATCCCGGTTGGGCACATGCGGAGTCTGTCTGACTGTCTCTCCCTGTTTCCAGCTTCAGAAAGAGAAAAAAAAAAAAAAAAACTGAAAGAAAGGGTGAGAGGAAGGGGCTATTCAGATTTCCCTTCCCCCCTGCATTGTACGTCGCTTCTCTTCCTCCTCAGTGAACGGGAGAAGGGGAGGTCTGAAGTCTCCTTGCTCTTCTCTTTCAAACTTTCTAGTAAGAAAACCTCTCCATTAGCAAAATAATAGCCCTTCCCCAGCAGGAAGGCAAACTGTAACTTTACTGACCAATGTTAGCTGGTGTTACCTAGCCCTTATTGTGAATCACACACAAGTATTTACAAAATCTCTGAACGCTGTCCTAAAACATAAAATGTCCTTGAAAATTCTTGGTTCAAGGGTGAGGGGGGCTTCCTTCTTCAGTGTGGGGGCTGAAAAAATAAAATATCTTTCCTCCCACCTTCTCAGTTCTAGCTGGGCTCACAATCAAATTAACAGAGACAGATTAATAGGAGAAAACCAAGTTTTAATACATGCACATGGAGAATTCACATAAGCATGAAAATTCCAAAGACAGCGAGGTCAAGTTGGGTATTTAAGTCATTTTGGACAAGAGAAAAGGGGGGGAATCGAAGCTTAGATTTCAAAAGTGAGACTGGGTCATTTACAGCTAATTGGGGAAGAGCAGTATATGGCTAGGAGCCATGGCCACCATCATAGCTGCCTGGCCCATGCAGGTTTGCATTTGATTCGGACAGACGGTAATGAAACAACGGAGCCAAGAACCGGTGGGCCACTAGCTTTAATCCTAGCTTGCACCCAGTGGGCAAGAAATACACACAGTGGAAAAACACTTCCCTTTCCATTCAGGGCTCCCAAATACACTGACTTATCCAATTTTTCCTAGAATCAAAGGTTTCTGTAAGGTTGGTGGATAATGGGGGAAGGTCCCGTGGGCAGCTCAGGCCTGGAAACTTTAGCTAGGACCACCCACAACCAAGCGCGCCAAAAAATACTTCCCAGGAGCCCTTTGGAAAAGTGACACCTCCATCAGCCAGTGAGATTTCACCACATCATATTAACTCGACCACCCTAGGAACCCTTTAAATATCTCTCACGCGGGTCACCCCTTGCGATTTGCCTAGCCTCTGTCCCCGGGGCTAGGGCGGGATGCATGCTGTACTCAATAAAGCCTTTTATTATTCCACACTTCATGGCTCCAACCCCTTCCTTCTTTCTCGGTGGGAAAAAATACCTTACAGTTTCTACCTCACCAGAGGTATTCACCTCTGTTCCCCATCTCCCTTTCTCTGCACAAACTGCACAAAATGGCTTCTCCTTCAGCACCCCGCCACCTTGGCTGCCTCACCTCCGCGTGGCCTTCCTCTGCTCTCCCTGCAATGCTAATTTCAGGAACTGCAGAGAGAGCAAGCCCCCGTCTGCCCCATTTTATAGTGTAGAAATCAAAACCTTTAATCCAATATATAAACAAGGAAGTCTCTGATACAAAGTCACTTATCTGAGGCATCATGGGATTCCTCATGAGAGTGCACCACCTCAGATCATGCAACCATTAAGGGTGTGGGAAAAAGTTTAATTTTGAAAAGATCTTAGTATTAAAAGGGTGGGAAAAGCTTAGTCTTAAAACTAAGCCTTAGGTTCTAACGACCCTGCCTGCTTACAGCCTGTCCCCCACACCCAATGCAAACTATAAGCGAGCAAACATATATATCATATTTACAAACTTATTTGACCAACAAGCGGACATAAATGGCAGATAAATTCTTGTGTTAATGGGACATGGAGTGGTCTAGCTACCAGGCCCTTGCTTTGTATTTCCCATACTTAATTCAAACTAGGCTAAGGTGAGTACATTATGATATCATTCCTATAGGAGGTTTTCTCTATCTGAATGTCCTGGGCAGGAAGTAGGGCAGGACAAAAGATCTTGCAGGGTCTTTTGTTTCTAAGAATCATTTTAAAATCAGTATTTCAAAAGGCAGCGGTTAGGATGGCAAAACTTAGGTCCCCTTCACTTGTCTTGAACTATATGGGTTAATTTCCCTCTAAGCGGTTGTACCACTTTTTAACTCTCCCTTGCAATATACGAAAATGCCTTTTTGCCCATCACCATTATCAACAGAGAGTGTTAACAAAATTTTATATTATCATTGTAAAGCCAGTAGCCACGGCCACCATCACAGCCGCCTGGCCCATGCAGGTTTGCATTTGATTCGGACAGACGGTAATGAAACAACGGAGCCAAGAACTGGTGGGCCATTAGCTTTAATTCTAGCTTGCACCCGGGCAAGAAATACACACAGTGGGAAAACACTTCCCTTTCCATTCAGGGCTCCCAAAGCCACTGACTTATCCGAGTTTCCCAGAATCAAAGGTTTCTACCTTACCAGCCTTATTCACCTCTGTTCCCCATCTCCTTCTCTCTGCACAAACTGGCTTCTCCTTCAGCACTCCACCATCTTGGCTCCCTCTCCTTTCCTCCACGTGGCCTTTCTCTGCTCTTCTCCAGCATGGGCTCCTCTGCCCCATTTTATTATAACATAGAAATCAAAACCTTTAATCCAATATACAAACAAGAAAGTCTCTGATACAAAGTCACTTATCTGAGGCATAAATGGGATTCCTCATAAGAGTGCACCACCCCATATCATGCAACAGTCAAGGGTGTAGGGAAAAGCTTAGTCTTAAAACTAAGCCTTAGGCTCTAACAACTCTGCCTGCTTACAGCCTGTCCCCCACACCCAATGCAAACTATAAGCAAGCAAACATATATATCATATTTACAAACTTATTTGACCAACTATCATCAACCTCAAAAATTCAAAAATGATATCTGGGGGGGGGGGGGTTCTAACTTTCAGCATTTTTAAATCTTTGGGTTGGAAGATACCAGATGCTTGGAAAACTGGAAGGGAGGGTGGGTCCAGGCTGTCAGCAGACCTCAGCCAGGTGGAGAAGGCCAGTGAGACAGACAGTCAACTTCAGGCAGAAAGAACTGAGAGACAGAAAAGGGATGGAGGGTCCTGGGCTCCAGACACCTTCCCCCCACCCTCCCACCCCCACACACTCAACTGGACTCCATTAGCCAGTGAATCCCCTCTTTGGATTTGAGCTAATTCAAGGTGGGTTCTGCTGACCCACATCCAGACTTCAGGTTGCCAGGCTGGTCTACCAGCTGCCTTGTAAGAAGCTGCTGTGGGTACAGCACAGCCACTGTGGAATACTGTCTGACGGTTTCTAATACGGGGAACATACACCCACCGCATGGACCAGCAATTCCACTCCTAGGTCTGTGCCCTGGGGAAATGACTGCGTATGTCCCCAGAAAGACACAGCTGCTTTGATCATAGTAAACAAACCCTGGAAATTACCCAAATGCCCATTAACAAGAACATGAAAAGGGAGAAGAAAAGAACTGAGGTGTTTCTTCTGATGAAATACCACTCGGCAAAAAAAACGAATAAACTGCTGGTTCACGTGACAATACAGAAGCATCTCACAGACATAATCTTGGGCGGAAGCCAGACATAAAAAAGTATTTTCTCACGTTTCCATTTTGCCTGCTATGAAGGCAAAAACAGGCCAAGCTAAACCTATAGGGCTGTGAGAATACCTGCTGGGGTCATTTCCTGGCAGGAGGCATGAAGGTGCTTCCTGGGGGGATGAGCTATTCTATATCTTGGCTGGTCTGGTAGTTACATTGGGTATTTGCAACTGTCAAAATTTATCAAGGTTTACATTTTTAAATTATCCCTTTAAAAAACAACAGTAAAAGAACATTATCAACAAAATAAACCACTGTAGGGAACAGGAGCAAAGAGTTTGGGGGATCATTTCCACCAGCTATAGGTAACCCCGAGTCCGTCCGGGTTGAGGGGAGAGCCCCCGTGGGAGGAGGGGAGGTCGTCGTTCTTAGCAGTCTGCACTTCGCTGTGGTCTCACAGGTCCCCGTGCACATATCCCTGGGAAGCAGCTTCTCTCACACGACTGGCTGCTCAGCTCTTTTCCCTCAGCTTCCATACAGCTGAGGGCCTGCAGGTGGGGCTGGTGTCCAGGTAGCCCGGGGCTCCGTCTGACATACACACGTCCCCACCCTCCTCCTCCTGGCTGCCCCTCTGAGCCCATGTCAAGGGGATGATGAGGGCTGCCTTGCAGGGTCATTCTGGTAATTCCGGAGGTCAGGGTACGAGGTCAGACATCATCCGCTCTGTACACGTGAGGGCTGTTTTATTATTTATTAACAGGAGCTTCACCGACTGAGTGTGAGGCTTGGGCTTGCAGGGGGGAGAGGCTGAGGAGAGAGCAAGGAGTTTTGTGCTCACCAAGCCCAGTCCTTGAACATTACACTCCAGGATTAAGTAAGAGCTCTGCAGGAGAATTTATTACTATTGGCTTCCAACAATTAGAGGATGATTTGGAATGGGAGATTTGTGTCTGAAGTCTCATTCGCGCCTCCCTGCAAATGCCTTTAATCCGTCTCCAACCTTCTAAGAGAGCCGTGGGGAGGGCACCAGGAGAGCTGGCTGGGAGGGAAGGCTGGGTGGAGGGGGACTTGGACCAGGATGACGGGACTGAGGGGCCGGCAGGGTCAAAGGGAGAAGAGAGGAGGTGTTGAGCGCTCCCTGAGGGTGGTGAGGAAGCAGCAGAGAACAGGGTGGCCCCTGTGCAGTTCGGGTGAGGACCATGGTCGCCGCAGCGCCGCCGGGGACTGCATTGTGCTGGGTGACAGCTGCAAGCCCCTTGTGGCCAGTGAGCACGTGAAATGCGACTAATGCAACAGAAAAACTCTACTTTAAATAATACTTAATTTTAAGTAAAGTGAAAACTGAAAACCTGAAGAAAGATAAAACTACTGTTCACTGAGCACAACTTTATTCGACATTATTACATATTTTGCATTATGAAAATTGCTGGCCCTGGCCGGTTGGCTCAGCGGTAGAGCGTCGGCCTGGCGTGCGGGAGACCCGGGTTCGATTCCCGGCCAGGGCACACAGGAGAAGCGCCCATTTGCTTCTCCACCCCTCCCCCTCTCCTTCCTCTCTGTCTCTCTCTTCCCCTCCCGCAGCCAAGGCTCCATTGGAGCAAAAATGGCCCGGGTGCTGGGGATGGCTCCTTGGCCTCTGCCCCAGGCGCTGGAGTGGCTCTGGTCGCGGCAGAGTGACACCCCGGAGGGGCAGAGCATCGCCCCCTGGTGGGCAGAGCTTCGGCCCTGGTGGGCGTGCCGGGTGGATCCCGGTCAGGCGCATGCGGGAGTCTGTCTGACTGTCTCTCCCCATTTCCAGCTTCAGAAAAATACAAAAAAAAAAAAAAAAAATTTGCTAAAAATATATTTTCACCTGGTTATGTTTAATGTGGCTCATAGAAAATTCAAAATTACATAACAGGTTTTGTATGTGTTTCCATTCAACGGTGATGTCATAAGAGGTCAATGCACCTGCTTGATTCAGTTCTGGCCCCTCCCAGCAGGCAAAGCTGGGTTGAGCAACCTGGTGGTCACTTACGTGAATCACACTGACCCTAATCACGTAAGCTCGGCTGTTAGAGATTGCTCATCTAATAAAGTTCTCTGGTCAGAAGTTTGGAAAAATCAACCAATAGATACAGGGACCATGGCACCCAGCTCCTTTCTGGGACACTGCTGCCCACACACAGGCCCCCGCTGAGAGGGATGTGAGTGAACCACACCTGTCATGACTGCTCGGCTCTTAATTACTGTAACTCCACCAGTTCTGGCTTCCCAAAGTCTCAGCCCCCTCTTTACCCAGCCGGGGCTTCCAGGTGGGACCTGCCCACTTGAAGGTTAGCATAAGTAGCTAATTAGTATTAATAAAGGGAGGAGCGAAGGGAATAAGACATTAAACATAATAAACTAGAGAGCTGAGTCGAACAATAAACCTGGTTCCCTAAAAAGTTGAAGCATTCATAGGCTCCCCAGGAGACTGCTGCATTCTCTGCCTTCAGGACCTAATCCCCAAAGCAGGCAGGAAAGATCTGTTATGGGCCATTAGCCAGGATTCCCACGGGAGGAATAAAAACAGCAAGAGAGATTCCTCTGCTTGGTGCATGCCTAGTAGAAGCCAAAATGGCACAGGCACAAGTTCTTCTACTTTGAGGCATGTGCAGTAGAAGCCAAGATGGCGACCGTGAAGGGGAGGAGCTTAGCTTGAGGAAAGAGTCAGATTGGATAAGGGACACGGAACCCTGGAATTTCCAGGGAATGGATTGGTTAGGGGGAGGTCCCAGCACAAGCCCAGAAAAGATTGGGAAATTTATTGGTTAGTTTGAAAGAGCTCCTTGTTCTTCCCAAGCCTGAGATAATTTAGTTCAGGGGTTGGGAAGCTTTTTGGCTGAGAGAGCCATGAACGCCACATATTTTAAAATGTAATTCCGTGAGAGCCATACAACGACCCGTGTACATTACACATTATCCAATAAAAAATTTGGTGTTGTCCTGGAGGACAGCTGTGATTGACTCCAGCCACCCGCAACCATGAACATGAGCAGTAGGAAATGAATGGATTGTAATACATGAGAATGTTTTATATTTTTAACGTTATTATCTTTTTTATTAAAGATTTGTCTGCAGCCATCAAAAGAGCCACATCTGGCTCGCGAGCCATAGGTTCCCGACCCCTGATTTAGTTAGAACCTAACAAAGGCAAGCTCTCTCTGGCCCCCTTCCCACCACGCAGCCCTTCCAGTAACACACATTTGTTCACCCACTGGTTTGCACTTTCTCTCTCCATAGCAGCCATGTGGGCCTGGCAGCCATGTAGACTCCAAGCACAGACTCAAAGCACAAACCCGGGTACAGTAACACAGTGCTCGCCAGAGTGCAGCCTGAAACAGAGGCTAAGCAGGCTGACGGGGACAGAGACTGACCTGGACTGAACCAATGGCACAGAATTTCTGGACCTGGTCTTTCTTCTGGGCTTGATGAAGACAAGACTGGACTCCTTCTACAGTGGGACAGACAGAAGATGGGACCTCGAAACCAGGGGGCAATCTTTTATTTCTATTCTAATGAATCTTACGACTACAACCCATCCTCCCATACATGGGTCCCTGAAATGCTTTTCTTGTGACTCCGTGGAAGGACCCCATTTCAACCAGCAACATCCTGAGGTCCATTTCAGAGCTAGTCATTGATGGCTGTGTAAATATCAGGTCAGACAACAATCCTGGGATAGCAGTGTGTATGTGTGGCTCTGCCTCCTCACTGGGGGGGCAGACAGGGGGTCTCTCATAATATGTGAATAACTGCCTCTGTCATGTAAAATGCTGGTGGGATGTCTAATCACAATGTCTTATGCCTGAAACTAGTATAATATTGTATGTCAACTGTAATAGAAAAATAAATTTTAAATAATCAAATTTTAAAAGATAAATAGGAAAGAAATATAAAAATAAATATTAAAAAGGTTATCAGTCTAAGTAAAAAAGTTCTTATAAGTTCATTCTTAAAACATTATCATGCCAATAGAAAACAAATGAAAAAAGAAATGTAGAATTAAATTACAAAAGAATAAATATCAATGATCGTTGTAAGCATCTGAAAAAAAAAACAAAAAACATTCAAGGCCCCCTTACCAAAAAAATAGAAAATAAAACAAAGGCAGGTGTCATTTTTCAATTATATAGTTGATCGATATTTTAAATGATAAAGTAGACAAATTTTCATGGAGAGAAGCTCACTTATTTAAAAAAAAAAAAAAAAAAGGAAGAAGAAGAGGGTGTTGGTTTTGCAATAGTAAGCCCCCCCCCCCAGAAGAGTTTAACCAGAAGCTGGCTACCAACCCTTAGGGAGGGGGCAGTGAAGAGTCTAGGCTCCAGGGACAGGTTGGGGCTACCTGCCAAACTCCCCACTGCTTCTGTGAGCTTCCGGTTCTGTCTCAGGGCTTAATTCCCACACAGCTGACAGAACAGTAGAGACTTTGCAGAACTGGTTCCCCAGGACCTGACTTTCTGCATTTCTGCATTTTTATGATAACACTTCAGGTGCCTATAGGTAGAAACTAGAGCAAAGAGACTGTCCCGAAAACTCTAGTAATGGACAGATGCACTGACTTTGAATTGAGGACAAGCCCACTTGTCCAAAGTAACATAATGCAATCTACACCCCCCAAAATGTTTGTAAGTTTGCTATGTTCTGTTGGGCCAGCCCTTTTGAGAGTGATAAGTTTGCAAATGCAGCCTGGCCCAAGCTGGCCTGGTATGAGGCACTCCCTGCATTCTTCCAGGAAGGTAGCCTCACTAAGTAGCAGCCCTTGCTGTGCACCAGGCACCCGTAACCAGCAGGTTCATTGTAGAAAGTGTTGAGTCTTAATTATTGATGTTTCACCCCCCCACACACCTCTCTGCCCCGACTTGGTCAGTATACACTGATATCTATCACATACACAAAGAGGCATGTATGGCAGGGTGGACATATTCAAAATGGATGCAACCTTCTCATTGACTGCCCTCTGGGCCATCACTGAACCATGGCGGCTGGCACGACTCACTATTATGCTCATCCCCAATAATGCCAACCTTCTCTCTTCCACCTCTAGGTCGACTTGACTCTGACTGCATCTAAAAACATGACCAGCTTAGATGTCCTAGAAATTAGCTGCTACCTTTTCTACTATGTATGTTAGCACCAGTCCCTGTAGGATTCCCCCCAAGAGGCAGGGCATACGTTTATCTTTGAGCTCCACAACAAGCCAAACCCTTAAGAGTGCTGCAGACCTCAGCTGGGTAGGAGAACGCTCTGGGGCAGGTCTGCAGGGGCACAGGGCCCTTGACCAGCTCCCTTTGTCCCTCAGCCCCCAGGCTCATTTGTGCTCTAAAAGTGTCAACCAACAGTCGCAGGAGCCCCGTCCAACAGAGCCAGCCTAGAGTGCTACCCAACCAACATCTTACTGCCATCAAGACCTGGCTGAGACCTCTAAGAGGCCCCCAACACTGAAACCTATTATGATGTCACAGATCTCAATCAAAAAGATTACACAATAAAATACACATCAGAAGATTTAATAAAGTTGAGTTTGTCCATGTAACTTCTTTGATTTTTGTTGTTGTTGAGGTATAATGGTCATATAACATATATTAGTTTCAAGTATAAACACAATGATTCAATTTTTGTATGTATTACAAAATGATAACCACTATACATCTAGTTAACACCTAAATGTCCCCAAAGTTACAAAAATTATTTTTCATATGCTGACTGTTAACATCTCTCCTAGCAATTTTCAAATATGCAATACAGAATTATTATATTCACCATGCTATACATTATATTCCCAGAACTTATTTATTTTATAACTAGAAGTTTGTACCTGTTGACGCCCTTCACCTATGTACCCACCCATCACCACTGCCTCTGCCAACCAATAATCTGTTCTCTGTATCTAAGAGCTTGAGTTTGGGGGGTTTTCTTTGTTTTTTGTTTTTAGATTTCACATATAAGTGAGCTTGTATAGTATTTGTCTTTCTTTGACGCATTTCACTTAGCATAATGTCAAGGTCCAGCCACATTGTCTTGAATGGAAAAATTTCAGATAAAAATGGTTAAATAATATTCCATTGTATGTGTAAAGCCAGTATTTGTGGCCACCATCAAAGCCACCTGGCCAATGCAGGTTAAGATTTGATTTGGATGGATTGTAAAGAAACAATTGAGCCAAAAACTGGTTAATCCTAGCTTGCACCTGCCAAGCAAGTAAATAAACACAGCGGGAAACACTTCCCTTTCCATTCAGGGCTCCCAATGCTACTGACTCATCCAAGTTTCCTAGAATCAAAGGCTCCCACCTCTTTGCCTCCATTTTGGCTGCCTCCCTTCCTCCACCTGGCCTTTCTCTCTCCCCTGGAACAACATGGTCTCTCCAAAATGGCCTCCTAACTCTTTCTTTTAAAACTTTTCCGAGGGACAACCCCTTCCTCCACACCGTATTAGCATAACCAAGCCCCTTCCCAAGCAAGAAAGGCAACTAGCTATGTCACGTGAGAGCATCACCACGTGAGAGCAGTGGCCATCTTTAACAGAGTGAGCAAAATATAATTTATCGCCCAACAACATGTGCATAATATACATGTGTATATATACATATATAATATATACATATAATACACATATCAAGTGCTCTTGGATTTATTTAGGATTTTTTTCATCAGTGTAAGTTAGATTGAACCGTGATTCTCTTTTCGGTGCACATTTATGAGGATTGGTAACACAACAATATTATGTTTGCTTTATGAAAAGATTTGGAAGTTTTTCTCCATTTCCCATGCCTTGAAACAGTTTGGATGACACTACAATGATTTATTCTTAAAAGATTTGGAAGAATTCCTCTTGTAAACCATCTGGGCCTGGTGATTTTTAGAGGTCAACTCTTAAGATGACTTCCTCCATTTTTTGGTCCATTAAGATTTTTTATCTTTTCCCAAGTTAATTTTGCTGATGTATATTTTTCTAGAACATTATCCATTTTATTTAAGTGTTCAGGTATATTTACATTAAGTTGAGCAAAGCAATCTCTTGTCATTCTTTTAATTTTCTCTGTATCTCTTTTATTTTCCCTTGAACATTTCTTTGTTTTATATTTTTGCATTTTCTTTTATTCTGGATTAAGATAGCTAATGTATCCTCTCCCTCTTCAGTTTTGTCAAAGAATCACAACTTGGGTATATTTAATTAGTTTACTATTTTTTGTTTTGTCTTGTATTACTTATTTTTGCTGGGCCCACTGAAGGGAAAAACAATGTGATCCATTTAGCCTCTCCTGGCCTCAGTTTCCCCCAAATAAAATGAAAGAACAAGGATGGTCCTGGATTTGGTCTGGGCTCCAACCTGCCGCCCTCATCCAGCTATGGCCCTAGGCCTGTCTCTGAGCCTCACGCCCTCCAGCTGTGGCCCTAGGCCAGCCCAGCCTGTCTCTGAGCCTCACGCCCTCCAGCTGTGGCCCTAGGCCAGCCCAGCCTGTCTCTGAGCCTCACACCCTCCAGCTGTGGCCCTAGGCCTGTCTCTGAGCCTCACGCCCTCCAGCTGTGGCCCTAGGCCAGCCCAGCCTGTCTCTGAGCCTCACACCCTCCAGCTGTGGCCCTAGGCCAGCCCAGCCTGTCTCTGAGCCTCACGCCCTCCAGCTGTGGCCCTAGGCCTGTCTCTGAGCCTCACGCCCTCCAGCTGTGGCCCTAGGCCAGCCCAGCCTGTCTCTGAGCCTCACATCCTCCGGCTGTGGCCCTAGGCCAGCCTGGCCTTTCTCTGAGCCTCACGCCCTGGCTGGGTTCTGAGCAGCAAGTAGAAGATGTTGTAAACCAAAGGGCCCATGGAGATGACAGGCAAAGAGCCCGGTGGAAGGGAATAGTTACTCTTCCAGAATCTAGGCTTGTTTGAGTCCGACTCTCTCCAGCCACCATGACAATCGGGGCAGCACAACTAAGTGGTCCAGGAGTGTGGCTCTGGAGCCCGACACTGTGTTGAATGCCGGCTCCGCTAGTCGCCATCGGTGGGATCTCAGGTGTCTCATCCCCCATGTTCCCCTCTGGCCTCACCTGTACAGTGGGTCAGTAACAGAACCATCTGAGGGCCATGGAGAGGATTCGCTGAAAGTAGATAAAGAGGATAAAGCCTGCAAACTGTTCCTGGGAAGAATCCCCACCTTCAGAAGATGCCACAGTGTGACTCCAGGTGGGCATGAGGGGGACATGGGCACAGCGACCAGGGAGGAGTGCAGGGTGCTGGGAATAAGCTGTCTCGTGCTCTGGGTGCTAGTTTCACAGGTGCGTTCAGAGTGTGAGAACTCATCGAGCTGTGGGGGGAAGATGTGCACTTCACCGTGTCACACTTCCAGATAGGTGGCATTCTTTGTCAGTAATGCCTGGGAATTCGCAAACTAAGTTCCTGGGAAAATCCAGACTTCCAAAAGCTGTGGAATTGCTAGGGTTCAAGCCAGATCTCCAAGGGAGACCAGGTAATGTTGCCCAGGCAATGTCCGCTTTATAGGCAGAATAAACAGGAATAAACAGAAGGAGTGATATAACGTGATAAGGGGAGCCGGCTGGCAGTAGGACCACCCAAGAGGGGGAGGGGTCTAGGGGCCCAGGAAGGTGGTGGCACCTCTAAGGATGAGTGGCAGAGATGGTGCTATGGGTTCCCCTCCCCCACCCTCAGGAATCCTTTATGACTGCTCCATGGCTCTGTGATGCAGGCTTGGAACCTTCTAGAACACTGCACATATCTCAGGGCCCTGTTGTCTGAGGCAGCAGTGAACTTCAGGCCTCGTGTGATGAACATACATCTTTTTTCTGAGAACAGTGAGTGAGCCATGGGACATTGATTCCTGTGTGCAGTTGGGTTCCTCCCTCTGTCAACCCTCCTGCGTGACAGCCAACTGCTTCCAGTCTTTAAAATAAAGGAGACGCCAACCAGGTAGGTGGGTCAAGGCCCAGCCCTCAGCTGAGGTTTTCTCTTGTTTCTCCTGTTCCTCTTTCCGCTTTTCCAAATCAGATGTGTTGGCTCAGAGAGACACACCTGAGACAGGGAACATCTGGACAAAAAGAGTATCATCCCAAACACAGGGATTAGGGTCATGGACTGAATTATTAACGGGGTTCTGGAGACTTGCAGAAGAACATTTGTGTATCAGTTCTTCCCATCACGGGTGTCTCAAGATGAGCCCCTCCCTGGGTGAGGAGCTGTCTCAGCGCCTCTGGTGGGATGACAGAGCCCCGCCTGCCCTCAGGGAGCAGACGCGGATTGATACACACCCAGGAAGTGCAGGTGTGAGACTTCCGGCTGCCCTCAGCTGAGAGCTACTATCTAAAATACCAGCTGAAGATATGGTAAAAAACAAAACAAAACAAAACAAAACCTTGAGCTTTTCAATGATAGGGAAACAGAAACTATTTTTATCTACTGTAAAAGTGAATAACATGGAAAGAACCCAGCACCCAGCTCTCTGTTAATGCAATATACAATGTACAATACACAATATTATCCGTACATAGTGTTTGCAACATGCCTAGGGAAAGGAAAGTGAGACTTGGGTCCCAGGCCCTCCCTCAAGTCAGCAACACAGAGGAGCAAAGGGGAACATGAAAGGGTTTGGAGAACTCGGCCTGAGGTGGCACAGGATCTAATTTTTCGTCAGGAAAGGGTTGATTCATTTCTTTCCCTTCTTTCCCATTTCTTCTCCGACTCGGATTGGGGTCGGTGACACGTCTATGAGATACGGCTCCTCGCCCCAACAAATTCAATACCAGAAATGCCGCTGGTTGCAGTAAGCAAAAATTTCTTAAATGGGACACATGCAAGAGTAAGAAGAATAAGTGACAGCATTCACAAGCTAGAACAAAAAAGCAAAAAACAATTAAAGCTAGCCCATATGCAATACATTAATATTGATGCAGCAATTAATAAACTAAAAAAAAAAGTGGTAGTAGCCTTGCTTTATAAATAAACAGAGTTATTTTAATATGCCAACACAGTTTGTGGAAACTGTTGGCAAAGCAGATGTGGAGGGTGACGCATGGTTGGTGGAAATCCAGGTGCTCCGGGCCTTGCCCTGGGCACACTGCCACCCTCCTGCCCTGCCCAGGCCCTGCTCCTTGACAGCAGGACTCCTGGAGGGGGTGAAGTGTGCCACTGAAGGTCGTGGGAAACTCAGTCACCTGCCAAGCCAGAGGAGTCTTTATACAAATCCCGACCCCGGACCAGGGTTCGCTAGAGCGACTTTCCAAAAACACCAAGTGGGGCCCAAGCACTCACAGGAGTGCTTTCTTCCCTGGGAAAACAGACTGGAGCTGACTCTAAGAAAATAGCTACATTTGAAATTTGAGTTACAATGGGAATCAAAGAAATGGGAGCAATAGCTTGTTACCTCCCAATTTATAAAATGATGTTAGAGCGGTAGAGAGTCGGCCTGGCATGCGGGGGACCCGGGTTCGATTCCCGGCAGGGCACACAGGAGAAGCGCCCATTTGGTTCTCCACCCCCCCCCCCTCTTCCTCTCTGTCTCTCTCTTCCCCTCCTGCAGCTGAGGCTCCATTGGAGCAAAGATGGCCCGGGCGCTGGGGATGGCTCCTTGGCCTCTGCCCCAGGCGCTAGAGTGGCTCTGGTCGCGGCAGAGCGACGCCCCGGAGGGGCAGAGCGTCGCCCCTGGTGGGTGTGCCGGGTGGATCCCGGTCGGGCGCATGCGGGAGTCTGTCTGACTGTCTCTCCCGGTTTCTAGCTTCAGAAAAATACAAAAAAAAAAAAAAAGAATTTCACAGACAAAACTGATCCAGGACACAGGAACATGGCCTAGGGCCGTGATAACCACTAGCAAGAGAGGCCATGAGCCCCAGGCAGGGCGCGGGACAACCAGGCACAAACCTCCCGCATGCTGGAAGCCTGGGAGGACTTGGATAGAACATTCTAGATTTCCTCTAGTAAAATGTATTCTTCACAAGGCACTTGTAGAAAACCCTATTTCAGGTCTCTGGAATATTTTGTTTATACGGTTTGAGACAAAAGGGAGGCAGAAAGCCCTCTGAGTTTGCCAAGAAACCTTTCTGACTAGAAGATTCTATCTGGATCTTCCTCAAGAAGGGAGCGGTGGGGTGGGGAGGCGGGGAGGCAGGGAGGCGGGGTAAGGTGGTGGGGAGAAGCACCAAATACCCAACTCCTCCTGCTCCGCTCCTAAGAGTCACACTGTGTCCACAAAAAGCCAAGGACTCCAAAACTTCCCTCTCCGAGGATTTAAGTAGCTGAAGAGAGAAAAATAGAGGTGGATGGAGTGAGGAGGGCAATCAGGGAAATGGGAGAAGAAATGGACCACCCAGAACCCAGCCAGGAAGAAGCTGCTAAACAAAGACACGGCCAAAACTCTGAAATCTCCAATGAAACGCAACATGATTCACATGTAAACGGGAGGGATATTCTATCTCTGAAATAGTGAAGTCGGAGCAAAATTCTAACACTGAAAATCCTGGCTGGGGAAGTCCACGTCTCCCATTGTGTCGCCCCAGTACAGCGTGCCAAAACATTTAGACAAACCTGAGCAAGAGGGGGAGCTGCTGTATAATGTACCCCCAAAGACCCAAATTAGGGCAAATTCTAAACTGAAGACGGGGCCATCTCTTTGTGACTTCTTCTGGAAACATTTTGTTTTTTATTTTGGATGACGATGTATTTAATATCTAATAGAAGTCCTAAAATAAATGTATTATAAAAATGCTTTTTTAAAAAAAAGACCCAGGAATTCTGGGAGGGGGAGGGGAGGTCAGAAGAGAAAAGGCCCAGAATCATCATCATTCATTCCCTGAAAGTCAAGGACCAAAACTTGTTCCTGAGCTCAAGAAAAGGCTGAGACCACGTCCGGTCTAACAAGCATGATGTGCAAAGGTGATCATGGGGGTGTAGGAAGAGAATGTTGGATCTTCCATTTATGTTCATCCGTGTGCCCACAAAGCATAAATGAAGATTTTAAATTATTTAATATACAGATTGGCACTGAGTCCCTCCCTCCCTCCCTCACTATGTCAAAGAGTCCCATGTTACTGGGACTCTGACTTGATTCCTTTCTGCAGAGAGGTTGCCAATGAAGTCCCCCCATCATTCGCACAGTCCTGCAGTGTGGTCAATTAAGTGGACAGAGAGAGTATGTTATCCAGTTTTAAATACTTGTAAACTTGGCAAGTGACTTAAAATCATTCCTGCAAAGAAAGTTATGAAAGGTAATTCTAGCTATGGAAATACAAGTGAATAAGAAAATGGCCTTCTCACATACTGTTCGATTAGACAGCCACAAGCTATGTGTACAGGCTGGTGAGCACTTGAAATGCTTTTTAGCGTAACTCAGGTACTGAGATTTTATTTTATTTTATTTGGATTTGGATTTCAAGCTGATACTCGGTTCCATTCCTGGAAACCTCCTAAGTATATTTGGAATGACTTGACTATGTGAGTCTATTCTGGCAACTCTAAAGTTTATGAAATCTAAATACAGATCAAGAATTTCCAATAATTTTTAGCGACGGAATCAAGTACGCTGTAAATGTAAAGTACACACTGGGCTTCAAAGACTTGGAATGAAAGAAGACTATAAAGCATCTCATTAATAACTTTACATTAGGTGCTGAAATGGTAATATTTTTAAATATGTGGCAGTTAAAATATACATTGCTAAAATTAATCTCACCTTTTAAAAATGTTTTCAATATGGCTACAAGCGAACTTGAAATTGCGTGAGTGAGTCTCCTGAAATTTCTACCAACCAGCACTGGTGGGGACGAGCTGTTCTCTCACACCAGCTTATCCATCTTGAGCGGCCCTCGAGGGTCTTGGGAAATGTGTGATGTTGTCTACCTCCCTTGAAGGTTCTTCGTTTCATAGCAAGTTCAACTAGACAAAGGGAAGACATATACAACACGGGCACAAAACCGCTGGGATCATTTTGTCTCAATACCATCCTCTCTGTTGGCCAAGCTCTTCCAACTTGAAAAGAAAATGCCGTTCCTCCCTCGCCACCCCTCCCCGCCCTCCCCCGTGGAGCGTGGAGCGGTTACGAAGCTAACTGTGAGGAGCGCCGTGTGAAACGCTCTGACATCTGCACAAGGGCCCATCGAGTAACAGCCAGGTGAGCACTGCCCACGTGTTCTCTCCTCCGATCTTCACCGAAACGCTCATCGGACAGATGACAGCCCACTTCACAGAGGAGGAAACCCGCGCAGAGGGACTAAGGCACTCGCCCCAGTCACGTGGCTGGTACGTGGCGGTGGAGCAGGCGTCTAGACGTCTACTCTGAACTGCTGGAGAATCGTGAACACCGGTGGCGTGGACAAGGGACCTCACTACCTGGCCAGAAAGTCTTCAAATGAGAAACAGGCTGCAGGTCTCTCTCTCTGTCTCTCTGATCTATCTGTAGGCTGCCCCCAGCCCCCACCCCCACCCCCGCGGTCCTCGAAGAGCAGCCTTTCTCTGTGAGAGCAACAGATATGGCTGGCGGGGGGGGGGGGGGGGGGGGGGGGGGGGGGGGGACAATGGGAAGCGAGAGAAAAACTTCCTGAAATGTACTCATTGTCTTTCCCAAGCTTTCCGGTAGGGGGCGCGGCCTGGAGAAATGAGACCGCCTTCTCGAGCTGGCTCTGCACATTCACGTATACACCCAGGTGGCAGCAGTGTGGCCAACGAATGCCTGCTTGTCCAAAGCCACGGCTGCCTCTCTGGCTGTGAGTCCCCTTCCTTCTTAGTGCCCACAGCCCGCTCCCAGCCATCAGAGGTTATGCACAGGGCTGGCTCCAAGCTGTGGATTCCAGGCCCAGACTTCTCTTTGAAAGGTGGTGGTTTGACTTGGAATGAGATGGGTTTGCACCTGCCAAGTTCAACACGGAGTGGAGACAAACACAGCCCTATCCCCCAAAGACCCCGCCTAAGGCGAGGCACAGACAGGGCAGTTCATCTGGCGAACAGGGCGAGGGGGACCCGGCTCCAGGGCAGCCGGATGGAGTGGGAACAGGGTGGTTGGAGGGCCTGCGGGGCTCCCCTCGTGGGGAGACAGTGGGTCCACTTCCCACTGTTGCCCACCTCCTCTTTCCAGCTAGATCCTTTCCATTCTGCCTTCAGATCACCCCAGAAGGTTTGATGGATGTCTTTGGTTGTTTTAACGGGTCCTCCTCCGGGAGGACTTGCAGCGTTTCCAGGAGCTGGCGCAGCCTCAGAGAGAAGCAAGCTCTCCCACACCCACGTTTCCTCCCCCGGCACACGGCCGGCCCCAGGGCTGCAGCTCCGCCAAGTCTTCCTCGGGCCCCCTTGGCCTCCGCCCCTCCTCTGCCACCATTTCCCGCGGGCAGAAAAACCACCACGTTTCAGAAATTCAGCCCAAACCAGCGACATCCCAGGCATGAAGAAGAATGCCCTGCTAGGATGTCCAGCACTTGAGTCTGTGACCTGGAGAGACGGAGGATAGAACAGATACATACAGTGTTTCTGGATGGTTCTTCCTCACAAGTATAAGCAATGTTTCTGGCCTCCTTGAAGAGCTGCTTAAAATTAGTCTCCACACTAGAGTTGTAGGGGCTGTTTTCCAACAGGGATGAATAAAAGGCCCCAGGGTATCACCCACCTGGATAGCAGGAATCTTCATAACAGAAAGGGTAACTCTGATCTACTATTAGATCAGACTGAAGCTAAGCTGAGATGCTAAGTGACTTTATAGTTACAGTTGAACTTTGTTAATTGTTATAAAATTACTAGTTATATTAGTTCTGACACTTCTAATAGCAACTTAATGGTTGTTTATTAAACTTTTTCCAATTATAGCTGCTTAGCATATCAAAAGGCTGGGAAAATGCCCCCCACATAACCTTGGGAAGAGCAGTCAGGCACAAATATAATGGCTGAACTTCGCTGGGCTTAACAAAGATCTCAAGATGACAGCAAATTCAAATGAAGGTGAAAGCCATCCTTTAAAGATACAAACTTTTGCCTGACTGGGCGGTGGCGCAGTGGATAGAGCATCAGACTGGGATGCAGAAGACCCAGGTTCGAGACCCCTGAGGTTGCCAGCTTGAATGAGGGCTCATCTGGTTTGAGCAAAAGCTCACCAGCTTGAGCCCAAGGTTGCTGGCTCCAGCAAGGGGTTACTCGGTCTGCTGAAGGCCCGCGGTCAAGGCACATATGAGAAAGCAATCAATGAACGACTAAGGTGTTGCAATGCACAATGAAAAACTAATGATTGATGCTTCTCATCTCTCTGTTCCTGTCTGTCTGTCTCTGTCTATCCCTCTCTCTGACACTCTCTCTGTCCCTGTAAAAAAAAAAAAAAAAGATACAAACTTTTGAAAAAAAGGGCTAAAATGTTAGACACACAGAGGAGCCCATTGTCCAGTTTTCAACAATCTTCTTCTAAGTAATTTAAAATACCGTACCATATGTTTTGCACTTAGACTTAGCATTATATAATTCCTGTTGTGACAAGGACACTCTCAGATGTACATTTTAGTTACAAGATTATGAACAGAACCCTGTGTCCTGTACCCTCTGGGCAAATGAAGTGATTTGAATCCCTCCTATTCACCAAGCTTGATTTTCGCCCATGCTGTCTTTAGAATGGAACACGGTTGAACAGAAATAGGATTCTGCTGTGCTACCAGTAATATATTCATTAAGATTTTACTGTGTCAGGAAACTTGCATACAGATTCATTTCATCCTTAGAACATATTACGGATTTTATTATCCCCATTTTACAGATAAAGCGCTGTGGTTCAGAAAGGCTGATGGATCATGCCAACGTCATAGAGCTAAACGTGGCGCAAAGCCAAGTATTAACCAATGGGCAGCCAACTCCAGATCGCATGGCTTAATTACTATGCCTCATTTCCCTCATTGGATAGTCAACTAATTTGTCAACCATTGATTTATAGTGTTAACTCTCTGGTTTAGTTTTCGGAGTTGGAGTGAGCAGATATTGTTGGGACACCCCCTGGTGCCCATCCGATTCCTTTTACTGTTTCTGTGTTCCCCTCCCCCAGTTTCATCGAACCTTTACCTTTGGATTAGTTTCCTATTGCTTCTGTAACAAATTTCTACAAACTTAGTGGTTTAAAACAATATATCTGGAAACCAGAAATACAGAAGGTCACATGGGGGCTAACTTCAAGCTGACACAGGGCCATATTCTTTCTGGAGGCTCTAGGGCAGCGGTTCTCAACCTGGGGGTTGCGACCCCGTCGGGGGTTGAACAACCAAAACACATGGGCCAGTATTTTCCGATGGCTTTAGGCAACCCCTGTGTTTTGGTCGTTCAACTCCCGACGGGGTCGCGACACCCAGGTTGAGAACTGCTGCTCTAGGGGGAAATCCATTTCTTGCCTTTTTCAGTTTCTAGAGGCTGCCTGCACTCTTTGGCTTGTGGCTCCATCTGCAAAGCCAGCAATCCCATCATTCCGAGCTCTTTTTCTGTCATCACATCTCTGACTCACCTGCCTCCCTCTTTCGCTGATAAGAATCCCTGTGATTACATTGGGTCCACCTGGATAAACCAGAATAATCTCTCTATATCAATATCCTAACTTTAATTATATCTACACAGTCCCTCTTGCCATCTAAGATAAAGTATTCACAAATTCTAGGGATTTGGGTGTGGACATATTTGGGACCATTATTCTGCCAACAACAGTTTCTAATGGCTGCAACTGTTTCTCTCTCCCAAGGACTTCCCTCGGGCTACTGGAGTCACTTTGCCTGCTAGGAGAGGGAGCCGGAAGTGCCTGATAGTATTAGCAACTCCCTTGGCATGTTCCTAAATGAGGGGTTTTCTGAGATAGAAGACTTCTGATTTTAGAACCAGGATAGTCCTAGACCAGCCAGGATGGCTGGTTGCCCGACCCTAGAACAGACCTAGCCAGGGGCTGACAGTGCTGGGTTATGAAAACCCAACTTCCTTGCCTCAAGTGTAGACCACTGTAAGGGGTAATTTGCACTCCAGAGTTCTCCCCTACAGGATTAGGCTGAAGCTGCTGACTTTGCATGAAATGACATCCTTGCCTGGCTTCTCTCCCTTCCCGGTTCTACTTCCCCACTCCCTCAGTGAATTCTGCTGAGAGCAATTCCTTAACCACCTGCACAGCAATCTTCATTTCACGATCCACTTCTGGGGTGACCAGCTCAAAAAGGGGAGCAGAGTAGCTTTGTTTACATTCATTCAAGAAACATTATTGAGTCCTTATACTGTGGCGATGTGGTAGACTGCAAGCTGGCAAAGCCCTCGCAGTTTAGGGCTTAAGCTAAAGACTAAGTTCTCCCTCGCAACTCCATATTGGCTATGAAGCTGAGTATTTGTACTCGTCCTCACTTGCCTGCTTAAATTGCTTGAGGCAATTTACGTGCCTTCCTCTCACCCTTTGTTGGTTCTGATGTTGGTTGATTTCAGTTATCCATGGTGGGGGGATTCCTGTTTATGCCTTAAATGGATTCCCGGCATTAAGAGAATGCCTGTTTATACCTCAGATGTGTGACTTTGTATTGGAGACTTCCTTATTTGCATATGGCTCTGCACTATATAATAAAGGAGACCAGGGGCTTTGCTTTGCTCTTGCAAGCTATCGGCTGTGCAGAGACTTCCCAATCCCATCCTTTTTCTCTCTGAGTTTATTTCTTCATTCTGCACCATTCTCACTCAGGACCTTGACAATTACTAGCCGCGTTGGTCCACGACATGGCAAGATGAAAAAATCAAACAGAAGCCAATCCCAGGCCCCAGGAAGCTCACACAAAAAAAGTAGAGACAGCTGAGTAGAGCCAATAACATGGTGTGATGAGCACCGAGACATCCCAAGAACAACGTGGAAAAGCAAAGGAAGAGTCCAGACTACAAGGGAAGAGGCACAGGCAGGGCTAATCCTTAAAGAAGTTCGGACACAATCCTGAAAGTCACACAGAGCCGTTAAAAGGAACACACATTTCAACCAATTTTTGTAGGTCAACAGTCAAATCTCTGGAAGTAGAACAGGAAAAACAGAGGTGGCAAATAGGAGTGAAACAAAGATTAGAGAAGCCTACAAGGAGGTCCAACATCTGAATAATAGGAGGTACAGAAGGAGAACAGAAAACAGGAAGAAATTTTCAAAGAAATTTCCAAAATTAAAAATGGCCAACAAAGGGAAAAGATTACCAACAGCCTAAAAAAAAAAAAAAAGTGAAAATAAAGTCACTACAAAATGCATCACTGTAAATTTTCAGAACCTCAAGGGTAAAATGATTCCAAAACTTCCCCAGAGAATATGGACAGGTACATATAAAGACCACATTGAAATCTGGTGGACCTGGAGGTCTATGCCTTCAAGTTTCGGAGGAGTAATTATTCTATCCCTGGAATTCAATGCCCATGCCCACACAAACTACTAATTATGTATGAGTAGAAAATATTCCCGTGAATGCAGGAAACCTCAAGACTTATATCCCCTGCCTGGTCTTAGAAAGCTACTGCAGATGTGTTCCAGAAAAATAAGGAAGAAAGTGAAAAAGAAAACAGAAAACATGGACCCCAAGAAAGAGAGAACCCAAAAGAAGAAAGGTAGCTATGAAGCAGGTTTAAAGAGTGATAACCTCAGAATTTTTAATGTACTTTTAAGTATCTAGAAAATCATGCTATTACACGGATAGATCTAACAAAGCATTTGAGAAAAAATACAAGAATAAGTACACAAGTTGTCAAATAGAAATGGAACAATTATTAACTCCAGGAAAAAAATTAAGAAGGAAAATATAATTAGAATACTCTCCTGTACTTTGCAATAAAAAGTATTTGTACAGAACTAACCATGTAAACTTTGACTATTAAATAAAACAGAATTTTTATAATAAATGTATATAGATTGAACGGGAAGGGCTGTCGTTGGTGCGATAGGTTGAAATGTCCATATTTCGTATGTTGAAGTCCTAATCCTCAGTATCTCAGAATGTGATTGTCCTTGGAGATAGAGATTTTAAAGAGATAATTAAGGGTAAATGAGGTCAATAGGGTGGGCCTTAATCCAAGATGCTGGTGCCCTCACAAGAAATTAAGATACAGACATGCATGGGGGGGGGGGGACTATATATAAAGACACCAGACAAAGACGGCTATCTGCACGTCAAGGAGAGAGGCCTCAGAAGAAACCAACCCTGCCAACACCGTGATCACAGACTGCTAGACTCCAGAACAGCAGGGAAACACATTTCTAGTGTTTCAGCTCCTCAGCCTGTGGCACTTTGTAATGGCACTCCCAGTGGACTAAGACGGTTGGGAAAGACGGAAGTCAAATCTTCATCAATTATAATAGGAAGTCAATATGCACAATTTTCCAAATTGATAAATCAAGAAGAATAAAATGAAGCATATTTTTTAAAAATATAAACACAATTATATTTTTTAAATGCTAAAGTTTAAAGCATTATTAAACAATTATATATTTTTTAATGCTAAAGTTTAAAGTATTATTGCTGTGGAAGGGGACCCACAACCCACAACCTGGAATCCTTAAAGCCAGATGGATTTCAAAATTCAGATTGTTTCTGGTTTTTAAAAGACAGTGTTCATGCTCATACTCTATCATACTTCCTCCCACCAGGGGGAGGGGCAGCACACAGTAATTAACACGGTATTTTTGCAATGAGACTACGTTCAGGTCAGGTTTTGCCACCAGAATGAGATTTGGTACTAAAAGTACCCCCCCGCCCAAAATCAGTTTTCAAAGCTTTTTGATTGAAAAAATATATAGACCAGTAATTGTAGACTTGAATTTGATTTTTTAAAAAACTATATATAGTACTTTGATAAAAATCAAAATCATTTTTTCAAAGATCACTGTGGTAGGGGGATGGGGTGGGGGGCTCTGAAGAGTGGGAGCACACCGGGAGAAGACCGGAGTAAGACGGATGAAAGGATACCGCGATAAAGAAGGTTCCAGATTTAAGGATCTGAAGTCAGGCAGCGTGATGGGTAGACAGAGGAAGAGACGGATTTGAAAAAGATTGTCAAGAAATCAAATGGGATAGGTAAGGGAGAAGGCATAATTGAGGACAAAGCTCGGGTCCAGTGATTTGCGAAATTGAGTGGGTGGAGGAGCTGTTCATTGAAGGGAAGAATCTGGAAAGGAAGAACATTTGGGGAGGGCAAGGAGACAGTCAAGGCTAGGGCCTGTGACGTGTTCATTAGATATTCAGGAGGCTTTTGAAAACGTTTGGGCTAATATAAATTTTATATACCCAATGACAGGGTGCCCAGGAGGAGGGGCCAGGAAGGCAAAGTAGGGATAGGTTGTAAGCGCAGCACCCAGCCAGCTCTCCTGCCTGCTCTGCTCTCTTCTCAATGAAGCCTTGCCCTAGGGAAGAGAATGGCCACGCCCTGAATTCAGTCCACCAGGTTCCCAGCCCCCAAGCCTAGGAGGCAGCCGACAAGTAGCTGTAGATGTCCCTGGGTCCCCCCTCATAAGGAAAGGAAATAGCTTCCCAGAAAAGCCAATTCTTGGTTCACTGAACGGCTAAAATGATAATTGACAACTCCCTTTGATAAGAGAAGCTGAAAATAATTCACTTGCTACTATCTCCACATATCAAAATTGGGGAAATTGTCAGAAAGAAACTTCTCCTCAAAAAAAAAGTGCCAGTTTGAAATTGTTTCAGGGTTGAGTAATTTCAAAATCTAATCTCATATGCTCTTTCGGACATACCAGAGACTAAGGAAGGAAGGAAAATATCGTCATTCTCTTCAAGACACTGACATAGTGCTGACACTGGGACTTGTCAATAATTTAAAAAAAAACAGTTTAAAATTCATAAATCTATGTAGAAAGTCTAAGGGTACTTTTAAAAGTAATTCAAGTGGGATTGATTCCAGGAAGGTAAATGCAGTTCAAAATTAGGAAGTATATTACTCTATTTCTTCATATTAATGGATAAAGGGGGGGGGGAGAAATCATGTCATGATCATGAGATATCCCAGAAGCATAAGATTCTGAGTTTTTAGACATTCAATAAATTAATAACATGTGCATGCACACACCAGTAACGCGTTCCTGCTTGATGGTGAAACATACACAGAATAAGCGTGCCAAACAATAAAATAACTAAAAAGGAAGATAAATGGCATTAATATTCTAAATGAGAAGGCGAGTTTCCAATGGTTTGTGTATAAAACTATCATAAATAACAAGCATATTCCATAAAGTAATCATCTACAAATTAAATGTAGAAAATCAGTAGGTTTCTTATACACCAGAAGTAACATGCTAATCCCCTTAGAAATGCAATACAAAAATAGATCCCACTCACAATATAAGATACATATAAATAAATTCAACAAACATGGACATGACCTACAAGATGAAAACTATAAAATGGTACTACAGGACCTAAAAGAACATCATAGGATTATATGAAGAGGGATGCCACGGTTCTTGGATAAAAAGGTTAAAAATGCAAATCTGTAAGTGGAAACCCTATCCATCAAAATTCCTAGGTAAATTTTCTGGACACTCTGAGAGAGTAATTCTAAAGTTCATCTGGGTCAACAAATGTGTTAGAATATCCAGAATATTCCAAAAAGGAGAGTCCTAGGAGAATCACTTGATCATCTTGAATGTGCTATAAATCTGTAGTTATTAAAATGATGAATATATAGACTGACCGATGACACAAAAGAGTGTTGTGTATTTCAAGGGTGAAATTTGCAGTGAGGCATCGAGGAAGATAAATGTATATAACTGCCTTTCTTCTTACAGAAAAGCCATTTTTCCCTAGGTCTGCTTCTTCATAAATCACTTTCACTTGAATCCTCAACTCAGACTCTGCTGCCGGAGAACCCAATCTAACCTGTGTTACTTTATTTGATTCTCAAACACAAACGTAGGAGGTATGTTTTATTCTATTTTACAAATAAAGAAAATTGAAGTTTAATAAGTTAAGAAATGTGCCCAATTAGTAAACCTAGGAATAAAGCAGGGCGAGGAGGTTCCAAGGCTCATCCCCTCAGCAACTTGAAGCCTGTCCCCAGCCCAGTCTCCCATTGGCTTCACAACGTAGAGCCCAGGTACGCTCCGGCCAAAGCCCAGGGGGTCACATTTGTGATGCCGGCAGGTCACGGACAGACGGGTCTTTGCTACACTAATGCCTCAAGATTCACAAGCTAATTTCAGATTTTTAAAAAATACTCAAAACATGCACAAGTTCTGCTAAAACTATAACATCATTTTCAAAAAGCACCAATTTTGAAATTCTATCTCTGATCACATGTTCTGCACCAGGGAATGTTAGGTCCATCGTTCAACTGAAAATAACTCTAACTGCCCTCTCTGCCTACCCACTCGTCCAATGGGTCCCCGTTAAGCAAATGAGACAGGTGCAGAGTTCTCGTCTCTACCAGCAGCCCCGTGGATTAATCACCTCCTATGAAGTCTTTAGAGATTATTCTACCGGGCCCTCTCCTACATACACACCCCTACCAGTGCACCTGTCACGCTGTTTCTAAGGGTCTGTGTCTACTTATGGGCTCTCTGAAAATAACTCATATTCATATTCCTAAAACCTCTGAATGTCCCTGGCACTTGGTAGGTATTTAATGTTTGTTGAATGAATGAGTGAATGAATAATGAATGGTGATTGACAAGTGGATAGGGCATTACTCTTCAGACTGCAACAGAACAAAAGCCAAATACCAGAGAGCGTCCTCATGGGCTGACTGTGGGTATGGCCACTTGCCTAAGTAACTTTCTCATTCATAGCGAAGGCTGGAATCATTCATTACATACCTCTATTATCACAACACACTGTTACACTGAGGGTTTTTTTATGTCTATTTTTTACATATCAAACTTCAGCGCCTTCTCAGAAGGAACTAAGTTCTAATATACACATGAAGCTCCAGCAGCTGGAACAAAATTGGGAGAGAATTATGGAGCCTTTTGGAGAAATTCTACATTATAACTGTAATGTGTATTACTGTCATTTAATCTTGAGAGGTCTAAAATTGTCCTAAGCCATTATTATTCTTTTGGGATCATAGACCTTCCTTTTCTAATAATAACTCAAGATATTTCTGGACTTAATTTATAGTTGTATTCTGTTCATATTTTAATGGCATAAAACTCCCAGAAATTCATTAACCAGAATGTTTATTATGGCAAAAGAACTCAGGTTAAAAAAAATAAATCCAGGTAAAGTTTACCTCTAGACTTTTCTCTATAACTGCAGAAGCAAGTGAACAACCTAGGATACTTTCAAAAGATCCTTGTTTAAACTATTTTAAATCCCTTGTACCATATCCCGTAGAGCTAACCTAAAGCCCCAAACTACCAGAGTCTTGTCACTCTGTCTGTGGTAGGGGTTAAGATAAGTCTTTGCCCAAATCAATGTAAATGTGACTTGAGGTGTCTAAAACTATACTTCGTGTGTATAAATGCATACAGACAACACACACATACACATTTTCTGTTGTTTTAGTAATATCAATTTGCTCTATCAGCTAGTACTTAATTCTTTCATCTTCTTTTATAGATATTTTTCCACTTACTGATCATTTCAAATCCCCCCTAAGTCAATGACAGTTTCTTCATAAACCTGTAACTACAAAATCTGACCCTGAAGAATATACCAAACCATTCACTAGAGCCACTAATACACAGTGAGAGGCAAAATCATCAGACTTTTACTTAATGAAGATCCTTTTTATCAATGCTTCGGAAACATGCAGAATATTTACTCACGCTGTCCATCAACACCAAGTGTCCTCTTCTACCTCCGTGCTCCAGAGCATCAGTGTCATCATAAATGACATCTTAATTTTCTTGTCTAAGTACTGGATTTTACTTTTCTTTTCTACTTGTACTCCTGTTCACTGCACACACTAATTCTGGGTCTATCTTTGCTCTTTGGGATATAAAAAGAGTAGGATGTGGTCCTTGCTCTGCAAAAAAATAGTCACAAAGAGGAGACAGACAAAAGCAAATAAAAAGATATAAGCCGCTCTATGAAAAGAACAATAAATAGCATTATTGAGTGTTTATCACATGCTAGTTGTGAAGCTAAACCTATCTTCTGCAGCCCTTTGCCATAGTCCTATAACATAGACCAGGGATTGGGAACCTATGGCTCACAAGCCAGATGTGGCTTTTTGATGGCTGCATCTGGCTCGCAGACAAATCTTTAATAAAAATAATAATAATGTTAAAAATATAAATCATTCTCATGTATTAAAATTCATTCATTTCCTACCGCTCATGTTCATGGTTGTGGATGGCTAGAGCCAATCACAGCTGTCCTCCGGAACAACACCAAATTTTTATTGGATAATGTGTAACGTACACGGGTCATTGTATGGCTCTCATGGAATTACATTTTAAAATATGTGGCATTCATGGCTCCCTCAGCCAAAAAGTTCCTGACCCCTGAATGTAGACCCTGTGATGATTCCCATTTTACAGATGAAGGGACTGAGGCTTGGAGACACTAAGTCATATACTCAAGAGTACTAGAACTAGGTCGAGGGAAGAGCCTGTTGCATACAACAAGGAAAGAAGAGGCAGCACAGCCTATAGTGCAGGAAAGATTTCAAGGAGCAGGAAATCTCAGGGTTGAGCCTTAAAGAATTAGTAGGAGGCTTCTGAGTCAATAAAATAGACAATGTTGCAGGAGGTCAAATTTCTAAAAGGATTTCAAGAGTTCCAAACGGGAACTCCCTTTTGGTGTTTGTTTCTCTGTTGAGCCAAAAACAAAGCCACAAGACCACTAAAAAGTTCAATAATATGAAGTAGCCTGTGCGTGGAAGACCCTCTGCTAACGTACCTCCACCTAGCTTGAACTTCCCTCTCTTCCTAAAATGTTACAATTAGTGATTCAATTTTTTGGATGAAGGTATTTTGCGCTCTGGCAGTTCCCTATTTAATGCACAGGTAAGATACGTGTTAATTATTATCCATAAACACGCTAGCCTGAACTAGTGAGTCAGCTCAATGGTAGCCCTGGAGTTTGATTGTCATTACTGTCTGGATAAACCTGAGCAATGTC
This sequence comes from Saccopteryx leptura, assembly GCF_036850995.1. Lineage (NCBI taxonomy): Eukaryota > Metazoa > Chordata > Mammalia > Chiroptera > Emballonuridae > Saccopteryx > Saccopteryx leptura. Next base: position 12,893,435 of record NC_089512.1, read on the forward strand.
CTGACCTGCAAAACAGGGATGATAATAGTATCTACCTGATAGAATTGTTGCAAGGAGAAGAAATCATACAAACTGAACGCTTAGGATGGTAAACTCTCAATAAATGTTAGCTAATCTTACAACTAACAAGACCCCGAGGAAAGGGGGATGAGAGGGGAAATGTCTGAATGGGGGGAAGGCCAGGGAGGGCAAGTTTGGGGAGCACCACCACTATCTCTCCGGAGCTAAAGGACAGGCACAAAGACTGAGGGGACAAGAAAGCAGAGATCGAAGGGTCCCATCCCCAGAATGGTACTGGGTAAGTCTTACGTGGTTATGTACTGGATTCCCCATGAACCTTGACTGTCTTGTTCATCATTGTATACCCAGGACTTGGGTGCTCAGTAAGCACTTGCTGAATGAATGAAGGATTACTTTTTGTATTTAAAGGTACTACCTTTTGTATTCGACGCACACACATAATTTGCACAGAACAAAAGCAAGAGAAACACATTCTAAAATGTTCCTTGTAGTTTTACTGGGTTCACAAGGTTGCAGATGACTCTTTTTTGTCCCTTCTACTGTTACTCTGTGTGTTTTCAAATACTCTGCACCAGTCTTTAGTTTTGTAATTTGGAGGGAAAGGTTCAGACCATTCTTGGTTTCCTGCACTATCCAATGTTAGATTGTTCTCATTTTTTTCCCTATTAAGGAGGGGAATTTTATTTTTTTTATTATTATTATTTTTTTTTACAGAGACAGAGAGTCAGAGAGAGGGATAGATAGGGACAGACAGACAGGAACACAGAGAGATGAGAAGCATCAATCATCAGTTTTTCATTGTGACACCTTAGTTGTTCATTGATTGCTTTCTCATATGTGCCTTCAGCAGACCGAGTAACCCCTTGCTCGAGTCAGCGACCTTGGGTCCAAGCTGGTGAGTTTTGCTCAAACCAGATGAGCCCACGCTCAAGCTGGTGACCTTGGGGTCTCGAACCTGGGTCCTCCGCATCCCAGTCCGATGCTCTATCCACTGCACCACTGCCTGGTCTGGCAAGGGGGGGAATTTTATGAACCAGAGCATCGCCAACTTTAATGTACTTATGAATCACGTGGGAATCCGGTAACAAGTCAGGTTCAAAGTCAGCAGGTCTGGGGCAGCGCCTGGGACTTTGTTGTAGACTGCAAGTGGCAAAAAACCTTTGTAGATTCGAGGCTCAGCAAAAGGCTAAGTTCTCCCCCAACCATCTCCATATTGGCTATGATGCTGAGTATTTGCACCCACTTCACTCCCTTGCTTAAGATGCCAGAAGCAATTTACATGCCCTTCCTCTCTGTTTGTTCAGATGTTGGTTGATTTTGCTTATGCATGGTGGGGGGATTCCTGTTTATGCCTTGGGAGAGTTCCTGTTTTTGCCTCAGATGTGTAACTTTGTATCAAGGACTTCCTTGATTTGCAAATAATAAAGCAAACTGGGGCAATGGGGCACTGGGATATTGCCATCAGCATTGAAGAGGCCTCCCGATCCCATTTTTTTTTCTTAATGAGTCTGTTTTCTTAATTCCACACCGTTCTCACTCAAGACCCAGAATTACGAGCTGCGCTGGTCCGCGGCCGGACCCTGCCTCTCTAACAAGCTCCCCACTGATGCTGATAGTGTTGGTCGGCGGACCACACTGTGAAAAGCCAGTGACGGTCTCATGTGAAATACACTCAGCCCCAACATGCAAAGGAAACAGAAGCAGCGAGAGGGGAGATGTGCCAGTGGGCACCCGGCATCCTCTCCTGGAGCCAACATGACTTCTCTCTTAGGTGGCGCGCTCTCCAGGGTTCCGTTTGCTCACTTGGTTCATTCGGAGGCTGTATTGTTCCAAAGAAGAGAGTGCAGTCTATTAAAGCCCCTGGGGATACTCATATTTTTCTCAACAAAAGGACGGGCTGTGGCAGGCCTGGCTCATTTTGTCTGCTCTGTCTTCCATTAAACACCTTCACTGCGGCTGCCAGTCGAGTTCTCTTTAGATTAATGTCTTCCAAATTAATTTTGTGTTCAATAGACCTCCTTAAATATGTTTGTTCAGCAGACCAAATTAGAGCCTTCGATTTAAGTAAGGGCGGGAGCGTGGCCACGCACCACCCGTCCCCGTTCACACGCTGTTGGCCCCGCTTCTTCATTAGTCACTGTCACCGGTGCTGTGCACTGGTCCTTCCTAAGCTCCTCCGTGTAATCAAATGTTGCTCCTGTTGAAATATAATCCTCCCAGAGCAGAGAACGGGCATCTTCTAAATTGGCTGGAGAGGATTACAAAGCACTGAATAAGAAAATAAGTGAAGGTAGAAGCAATCCTTAATTTCCGATATTCTGACAGCAGCAAATCTTTACCTTTTTTTTTTTAAACACTCAGTTTCTCATAGAGATTTTAATAGGCCCCCTTCCCACCCACCTTGTACCATTCTGTTGACATGTCGATTTCAACCCTGCTAGCTCCTATTATGACAGACTTTGGAGTTGGTCCCAGCTCCTCGTTTTACAGGTAAGGAACCTGAAGCTCAGGGGGGCTGGACAAAACCCCCAGGTCCCACCCAGACAACAGGGCTTCCTCCCTCTGTGACCTCCAGCTGTCTGCTTAATTTAATTGCATAGACTTGGGAGTGAACAAATTAGGTTTGTTGTTTCACCATCGGGGTTATTCCTGGTGAGCAGCTTCAAAAACCAATGATGTTTTAATAACCATAAAAACAATGGCCTTTGATTTTATAACTGTTTTCAACTGAGAGAAGAGAGGGGACAGAGAGACGGACTCTTGTGTGCACACCGACTGGGATCCACCCGGCAACCCACGTCTCAGGCTGACGCTTGAATCAACTGAGCCATTGGCTGTGGGAGGGGAAGAGAGAGAGAAGGGGGAGGGGAGAGAAGCAGATGGTCCCTTCTTATGTGTACCCTGACCGGGGATCAAACGCAGGACGTGCACACACTGGGCCAACACTCTGTCCACTGAGCAAACCAGCCAGGGCCTGTGATTTTTCATTATAAAAGATTTCAGACATACCCCAAACCAGGGAGAGGGGTGTGATGCATTGCCACCTACCTGTCATCCGGTTTTGATGATTATCAACATTTGGCCGTTCTTGTTTCATCTACTCCATTTCTTCACTTATTTATTTTTATTTAAACAGTCATTTCTCATACTTTGGGTTATTTTTTTTTCCAGGCTTTACCACTATGCCTCCAAATGATGTGCATTTGCTCTTCTTTCTAGATTTGTCAGTTTTTAGATGTCACTTATTGACTTCCTGTTAAGGCAAATCAAGACAGAGCTCTGTTCCCCAGCCCAGCATCCTGTCCTGTCTGGTGCAGTTTCTCCAGAGAATAAATGCTAGATTTCCTGCAGAAATGGGATGAAAATCTACTACCTAACTGTCTCTTACAATAGACTTTCAAATAACTACTCCCGCCAGTGCCCGATCTCACCCAGCATTTTAAGGCCCCGGGCTCCCCTTATTTGAACCTTTGCTGTATTCCACACGACAAAAGCAAACACACAGAGCATGAGTGCCCACACATACTTCTCCCGACACACACGCACACACCCACACACACACATACATGCACGCACACACCCACTCTCACACATACTCACACATACAGTCACAAACACCTTGCAACCACTCAGTTTTAATCTTCATCCTCTCGGCTAAAAAAATGAACCTTTTTCTCTCCTTTCTCTGACTTGGTATTTTGGGATTCAGGGTTCTAGTGTTTCATGGTTTCCTATTTCTTGTTCTGCCTATTGATTCTGAATGCTTTTCAGAGAAGAAAAAGATCAGACAGAAAAACAATTTTAGGCCATCATCTTCCAGAATATTCTACTGACCAAGATTTTTTAAATGGCTCCATTGGTTAGCAGCTGTGGCATTTTGAGATAGAGAGACCTATCTTTTTTTTTTATTTCTTTTCTCAAGTTTCCTAATTATCTGCTCTCCTTGGGGTGGAGGGGTTGAACGAGCATGACAGCCGGGACATAGAGGAGTCCTGTCACATGGAGGGATGGATAATGGTCAGCACCCAGGGTAGTGCCCTGACTTCCCCAGGAGGCGGGAGCAGAGCAGGCCCCAGGGATAACTTGGCACCCTGCTTGGTACCACCACAGAAATTCACCTGCATTTCTGACTCAGCTTATTGCCCAAACACTGTCCAAGGGCTGGGGGGGGGGGCAGGCAGAAGGCTCACTTCCAAACCTCCACAGTGCCCAGCCCTGTAATGGAACCTTACACTACCTTAAGAAAACCAAGGGGCCAAATCTCCTGGTCAACCTCACAGAGTTGAAATTTTGCATTCTACTTTAGTGTTTCATTATGTTTTACTAACAAATCAAAAGTTCTCTGGATACTTATAAAAATTATCATTTGGTCCAGTAATCTCACTTCTAGGAATCTATCCCAAGGGTACACTGGTGAAAACAACAACATATATCAGCATATGACTGTTTGCTGCAGTGTTATGTACAATAGCAGAAAGTGAGATAAAAACTAAATGCCCATCAGTAGAAAAATAATTTTAAAAATGAGGTATATCATCCACACAGTGAAGTATACACATCTGTCAAAAGAGGTATCGTATCGGCCCTGGCCGGTTGGCTCAGCGGTAGAGCGTCGGCCTGGCGTGCGGGGGACCCGGGTTCAATTCCCAGCCAGGGCACATAGGAGAAGCGCCCATTTGCTTCTCCACCCCCCACTCCTTCCTCTTGTCTCTCTCTTCCTCTCCCGCAGCCAAGGCTCCATTGGAGCAAAGATGGCCCGGGCGCTAGGGATGGCTCCTTGGCCTCTGCCCCAGGCGCTAGAGTGGCTCTGGTCGCGGCAGAGCGACGCCCCAGAGGGGCAGAGCATCGCCCCCTGGTGGGCAGAGCGTCGCCCCTGGTGGGCGTGCCGGGTGGATCCCGGTCGGGCGCATGCGGGAGTCTGACTGTCTCTCCCCGTTTCCAGCTTCAGAAAAAAATACAAAAAAAAAAAAAAGAAAGAGGTATAGTATCCACCAACAATGACTTTAAATGCAAACAGATTAAATGCATCAATCAAAAGACGTACAGCGACTATATAGATAACAAAACAAGACCCTTACACATGCAGTCTACAAGGGACTCACTTCAGATCAAAAGACACACACAGACTGAAAGTAAAGGGATGGAAAAAGATATTTTATGAAAATGGAAACAAAACAAAAAAAGCTGGAAAGCAATAGTTACGAAAAAACAGACTTTAAAACAAAAGCTATCACAAGAGATAAAGAAGGACCCAGAACTCCACTTCTGGATATTTATCCAAAGAAACCCAAAACACTGAATCAAAAAGACATATACATTTATATGTTCATTGCAGTATTATTTACGATAGTCAAGTTATGGAAGCAACCTAAGTGTCCATCAGTAGATGAGTAGATAAAGAAGTGGCGCAGATATTCAGTGGAATATGACTCAGCCCTAAAAAAGAAAAAAATCTTGCCATCTGCAACAACATGGATGGACCCGGAGGGTATTGTGCTGAGTGAAAGAAGTCACACAGAGAAACACAAATGCCAGATGATTTCACTTATAAATGGATTTTAAAAAAAAAAAAACAAAATAAACAAGGATAACAGAAAAAGACTTTTAGATACAGAGAACATTTTGACGAATGTCAGATAGGAGAGAAGTTAAGGGTATGGGTGAAAAGATGAAGGGATTTAGAACTAGAAATTGGTAGTTACAGAATAGTCATGGGGTTGCAAAGTACAGCACAGGGAATACAGTCAATAATGTTGTAATAGCCTGACCTGTGGTGGCGCAGTGGATAACTCATTGACCAGGAAATGCTGAAGTCGCTGGTTCGAAACCCTGGGCTTGCCTGGTCAAGGCACATATGGGAGTTGATGCTTCCAGCTCCTCCCCCCTTCTCTCTCTCTGTCTCTCTCTCTCTCTCCCTCTCTCTCTCCTCTCTAAAAATGAATAAAGAAAAAAGAGAAAAAAAAAGAAAAAAAAACTTGTAAAAAAAAATAATAATAATGTTGTAATAACTATATATGGTGTCAGATGGGTACTAGATTTATTGGGTGATCACTTTGTAAGTTATATACATGTTTAATCATGGGGTTTTATACCTGAAACTAGTTTAATATTTTACCTCAACTGTGATTTTAAAATAAAAATTTTTGAAAAGAGAGGGGGTGTAAAGAGGTGGAGTATAAGGAAATAGTTGGCAGGATAAATAGATAAGTAAAAATTTCAATATGAAGTTTTTATAGTCCCTAAAAAGTGGTGAATACAAAGATATGCAAATACACTTTTAAGATGGAAGGATGAACAATGCAACTTTTAAAATGGTTACCTATAGACCGAGGGAAATAGAAGGCATGAAAATCCAGGCTTCTCTGAATATGCCTCTTTTTGAGAATTAGACTCAAAATAATTTGCATAATTACAAGATAAAGTTAAATTTTTTCAATGTAATCCTTAAATTCAAAAGCAAAATTAAACAAATAAACATAGATGAATAGAATTTTTGTTGAATTTGTTGGGGTGACATTGGTCAACAAGACCAAACAGGCTTCAGGCGGACAATTCTAGAACACATCATCTGCATCCTGCATTGTCTGTTCAGCTCCCGGGTCCAGTCTCCCTCCATCACCATCTCTGTCCGTCCTATCCTCCTCCACCCCCCCACCCCCTTGCCCTCCTGCAATCCCCACACTGCTGTCTGTGTCTATCATTCTTTTTTCTGTGCTTAATCCCCTCGCCTCTTTCACCCAGCCCCCAGCCCCCCTTCCCTCTGACAGCTGTCAGTCTGTTCTCTGTCTCTGAGTCTGTTTCTATTGAAGATTATTCTGCTAAGTGAAATAAGCCAGTGAGAGAAAGACACATACCATATGGTTTCACCTATATGTGGAATCTAGTGAACAAAATAAACTAACAAACAAAATAGATGTAGATCTTTTGGTAGCATTCGATAAAGAAATATTCTAAGTGAACTTAAATTATCCGTAGATCCCGAGTAGGATATACCTTAAAGACAGAAATAACTGTCAAATTTTTAAATTGTTTTCAGTAAAATATTGTTGACGGGAGTATTAGTATTATTATCCAACAGACTGTAATTTTTTTTTAAAGAGTGTACTTATGAGGGTGTCATTGAGAACCAGGTGGTTCACTTTAAAGGAAAGACAACACAGATGTCAGGTAAGTGAGGATTACTCTGTAATCTTGAATTTGAATTGATGGTATCAATGTAAATTAAGTAGATATTTTATTATTTTAAAAATATTTTTAGTTTTTAGTTTTGAAACAATTATACATTCACAGGATGTTGCAAAAATAGGTCTTATGAACCCTTCACCCAGTTTCCACTAATGGTTACTTGCTATGTAACTATAGCACAGTATCAAAACCAGGAAACAGGCATTGGTACAATGTGTATATATAGTTCTATGTCATTTTATCACATGCATGAATTTTCGCAGCCACCACTACAATCAAGGTACAGGATTATTCTATCACCACAAAGATCTCCTTCATGCTAGCCCTTCATAATCATACCCACGTGGTCCCACTCATCAACTCCCTGACAACCGCTAATCTGTTTTCCGTATCTATAATTTTGTCATTTTGAGAATGTGCTATAAATGGAATTATACAGTATATAATTGGCTTTTTTTCATTCATCATAATGCCCTTGAGATCCATCCAAGCTGTGAGTGTCAATAATTTGTTCCTTTTTTATTGATGGGGAGTATTCCATGGTATGGATGTACCCCAGTTTGTTTAGCCATTCATCCATTGAAAAATAATTTGGTTGTTTCCTATTTTGGACTATCCAAATAAAGCCACTATGAACATTCATGTACTGGTTTTTCTATAGACATAAGTTTCATTTCTCTGGGGTGAAGGACCAGGAATATGATTGCTGGGTGGTGCTCTAAGTGTATGTTTCATTTTTAAGAAATAGCCAAACTGTTTTCCAGGGTGGTTGAACCATTTTACCTTCCCACCAGCAATTTATGAGAACTAGTTTCTCTGCAGCTTTGCCAGTGTTTGATATAGCCATTTAAAAAAAAAATTGACTGTTGAAATAGCTGTATAGTGATATCTCATCATTGTCTTACTTTGAGACTCCCTGATGGCCAGTGGTGTTGAACATTCTTTTTTGTGCTTATTTGCCAAATGTATATACTTTTCAATGATAAATCTCTTCATGCTTTTGTCCATTTTCTAAGCAAGTTCTTTGTGATTTTAATCTATTGAGTCTTCAAGAGTTTTTTTTATCCTAGATACATGTCCCTTGTCATATATGTTACTTGCAAATATTTTATCCAAGTACATAGCTTACCTTTTCATCCTAACAGTCTTTCACAGAGCAAAAGTTAGATTTTGATGTAGGCCAATTTCTTTCTCCCTTTTTCTTTTTTAAGGATCATATATTAGGTGTTATGTGTAAGAACTCTTCACCAAGCTATAGGTCCCAAATACTTTCTCCTGTGTTTTCTTCTAAAAATTGTATAGTTTTATGTTTTACATTTAAATCCAGGGTTCATTTTAAGTTTATTTTTATATAAGGTGTGAGATTTAGACTGAGATTTGGGTTTTGTTTTCTTTTTTTTTCACCTAAGGATATCTAATTGCTCCAGCACCATTTGTTAAAAAGATGAACCTTTATCCATTGAACCACTTTTGCATCTTTGTTAAAAATCAGTGTGTTTATTTCTGGGTTTTCTACACTGTTCCATTGATCTGTGTGCTATTATACCTTTGTCAATACCCTTGCCTCAATTAGTGTAGCCATATAGTAAGTTTTCAAGTTGGTGGGCTGATCCCTCTCACTTCTTTTTTTCCAGAGACAGAGAGAGTCAGAGAGACGGATAGATACAGATAGGAACAGAGAGAGATGAGAAGCATCAATCATCAGTTTTTCGTTGCGACACCTTAGTTGTTCATTGATTGCTTTCTCATATGTGCCTTGACCATGAGCCTTCAGCAAACCAAGTAACCCCTTACTCGAGCCAGCAGCTTTGGGTCCAAGCTGGTGAGCTTTTTTTTTTCTTTGCTCAAACCAGATGAGCCCGCACTCAAGCTGGTGACCCCAGGGTCTCGAACCTGGGTCCTCCGCATCCCAGTCCGATGTTCTATCCACTGCACCACTGCCTGGTCAGGCCCTCTCACTTCTTTTTTAAAATTATTTTAGCTATTCTTGTTCCTTTGAATTTCTGTATAAATTTTAGACTAAGTTTATTTCTAAAAAAAAAAAAAATCTTGCTGGGATTTTAATAGAAGTCCTGACGACCTATAGATCAATTTGGTTAGAAACAGCATCTCTGCTATGTTGCATCCTTCAATCCATGAACATGGTGTGGCTCTCCATTTATTTAGATCTTTGACTACTTTCATTAGCATTTTGTAGTTTTCAGCACACAAGTCTTGTACAAGTTGTTAGATTTATACATAAATATTTCTTTTTTTAAAGTAACCACAAAGGGCATGTTTATTGTTTCAGTTTCCATGCAGTCATTGCTAGTGTGTGAAAATATAATTCAGGTTTGCATGTTTATCTTCTATCCTGCGATCTTACTCAGCTCATGAATTTTTTTTTTTTAATATATATAGGAATGTTTTACATAGGCCATCATGTCCTTTGCAAATAGAGAGTTTTTATTCTTTTCCAATATCTATGCCTTTTATTTCCTTTTCTTACCATATTGCACTGGTTAGGAATTCAAGTACTATGTTGAATAAGAATGGTGAGAGCACCAGGAGAGGGTGAAAGTCCAGCCTCCCTATTCAGCCTTTGCTAGGGGTAAGAAGAGACCTGTTCAGTTTATCTTGAGAGTAATTATTATTAAAGCGTTTTCTATCCCTCCAGATTATACTTTTTACTGTCCTTTGATGAAAGGGAGCAGGTTTTTCTTGGACCTATTTTTGTCTGTGCCCATAGACATTTCTAAGTTGCCAGCTTTTTATACAGTTGAACTGTGTTGCAGCCAGCCTGGGATATAAAAAAGGAAAAAAGAAAACCCAGGGAACTCACAGCTGGGTTGTTCCTCAAGCCATGAGGTCTCTAGAGTAGAGAGAAATACATCTACTCTATCTTTATATTTTTCATTAAAATTTTTAATTGATTTGGGGGGGGGGGACATTAATCTGTTCCTGTATGTACCCTGACCGGGGATTGAACCAGCAACCTCTGCACTCAGGCCAACACTCTAACCAACAGAGCTACCAGGCCAGGGCAGGTAGATCCACTCCATCTTGTCTGGAATTGGAAGTACAAGACATTCACTTTTAAAGTAGATACAAATTATTTCCTATTTTTTCTTTGAAAAATTCAAAGGGTTTTCTGAACATGATCTTCAATTGGTATTTCACTTGGTAGTCTTAGCTGAAGACTCACAATTGCTTGATGCATCAGATAGGATTCTGCTCCTACAGAGAGAGGGGTCTGGTATCCCTTCAGAGACTTCCGGAGTTCAACAGCACTCTTAGATTGCCCCTGACACAAAGGAAACACTTATACTAGAAAGGCAGGTGAAGAACAAGTGTGGGGAGCATGTTTCCTTTTAGATCTTCTGAACTCCCTTAATCCAACTCACAGCCACTGAATCGCTGTATTTGGGATTTTACCCAGGAGACCTCAAACCCAGAAAGATGGTCTATGAGCTTCCAGTGGAAACCCTAGTCCCCATTCTACACCTTTCCCTTAAGATAATTTTATTCTCTATTCTGTGTTCCTACCTCAGATGTCTCTTGGTGGCAACAAAATTGATTTACAAAGGTGGAAAGAGAAACAGGAAAATCAGAGTCAATCTCCCTGGGGTTGGGCCTTGACTCCCTTACCTGGTCGATGTCTCCTTTACTCTGAAGACTGGCCACAACTGACTCCCCTACAGGAAGTGGAAGGATGGAGGGCAAAGCTCAACTGCACAATGGAAATCAAAAACAAAACCACAGCTGCACATCTCAAGCTTCCTCAGAAAAAGGAGATGGTTGTCTGCCATCTGAAGTACACTGTTGCCTCAGGTAACAGGCACTGTTCTAGAGTGTTCCAGGCCTGCATCACAGAGTGATGAAATAGTAACAGAGTGTTCTCGAGGGTGGGGGAGGGGAGCCTTAGAGGCCCCACCACCCTCCTGGACCTCTAGGTCCCTCCCTACTTTACTGGGCCTTTACTTTTCTCTCGTCTTGCCGTATCTGTACCTTAGTGGGATTTTGCATTTATTCAACCCATAACTCAGGCAAACTGGGTTCCTATAACCCAGGAAGCCCATTACCCCTTGAACATCTAGCTTGGACCCCACCAATTCCACAGCCTTTGAAAGTCTGGGTTGTCCCAGGAATTTGCGAATTCCCAGGCATTACTGACAAAGAATGCCACCTATCTGGAGGTGTGACACGGTGAAGTGACACATCTTCCCCCCACAGCTCGATGAGTTCTCACACTCTGAACACACTTGTGAAACTAGCACCCAGAGCATGAGACAGCTTATTCCCAGCACCCTGCACTCCTCCCTGGTCGCTGTGCCCATGTCCCCCTCATGCCCACCTGGAGTCACACTGTGGCATCTTCTGAAGGTGGGGATTCTTCCCAGGAACAGTTTGCAGGCTTTATCCTCTTTATCTACTTTCAGCGAATCCTCTCCATGGCCCTCAGATGGTTCTGTTACTGACCCGCTGTACAGGTGAGGCCAGAGGGGAACATGGGGGATGAGACACCTGAGATCCCACCGATGGCGACTAGCGGAGCCGGCATTCAACACAGTGTCGGGCTCCAGAGCCACACTCCTGGACCACTTAGCTGTGCTGCCCCGAATGTCATGGTGGCTGAAGAGAGTCAGACTCAAGCAAGCCTAGATTCTGGAAGAGTCACCATTCCCTTCCACCGGGCTCTTTGCCTGTCGTCTCCACGGGCCCTTTGGTTTACACCTTCTACTTGCTGCTCAGAACCCGGTGAGGGTGTGAGGCTCAGAGACAGGCTGGGCTGGCCTAGGGCCACAGCTGGAGGGTGTGAGGCTCAGAGACAGGCTGGGCTGGCCTAGGGCCACAGCTGGAGGGCGTGAGGCTCAGAGACAGGCCTAGGGCCACAGCTGGAGGGCAAGAGGCTCAGAGACAGGCCTAGGGCCACAGCCGGAGGGCGTGAGGCTCAGAGACAGGCCTAGGGCCACAGCTGGAGGGCAAGAGGCTCAGAGACAGGCCGGGCTGGCCTAGGGCCACAGCTGGAGGGCATGAGGCTCAGAGACAGGTCGGGCTGGCCTAGGGCCACAGCTGGAGGGCGTGAGGCTCAGAGACAGGCCGGGCTGGCCTAGGGCCACAGCTGGAGGGTGTGAGGCTCAGAGACAGGCCTAGGGCCACAGCTGGAGGGTGTGAGGCTCAGAGACAGGCCGGGCTGGCCTAGGGCCACAGCTGGAGGGTGTGAGGCTCAGAGACAGGCCTAGGGCCACAGCTGGAGGGTGTGAGGCTCAGAGACAGGCCGGGCTGGCCTAGGGCCACAGCTGGAGGGCATGAGGCTCAGAAACAGGCTGGGCTGACCTAGGGCAACAGCTGGAGGGGGAGGCAGATTAGAGCCCAGACCAAATCCAGGACCATCCTTGTTCTTTCATTTTATTTGGGAAAAACTGAGGCCAGGAGAGGCTAAATGGATCACACTGCCTCTCCCTCCAGTGGGTTTTGCTCATGGCTGGGGCTAAATTCATCTTCAGTTAGAGCTCATGTCTAAACTGAATGATCAGAGGTCACTTGACCCTTCTGTCTCCTTGGTGAACCTGGAGACCTCAGCTGCACTTGTGCTGGTGACAGGTGGTGACCAGGGACCCAGGGACTCAGACAGGTGCCATAGGAGGAACAGACAACAATAGGGAGATGTGCAGTACAGGGTGAGCAGGGCAGAGGAGGCCTCTGTGCATTTGGGGCCCAGCGGAGGATGACCCATGGGCCTGTGACCTTCAGGGACAGCCCACACCAGCCTTGACAGACAGCTCAAAGGCATCAAGGCGTTAGTGGGACTGCATTCCATCTGGTACTCAAGGTTCTCTTCCAAGCTTATGTGGTAGCTGGTGGCTGAATTGAGCTCCTTGTGGCTGTAGGATTGAGTGCTCCATTTTCTTGCTGTTAGCCAGGGACTAGAAGTCACCTCCAGGTCCTCGCCCTGTAGCCTCTCTGTATAGCTCCTCCCACCGTATGGCAATGTTCTCTATTTTAAGGCCAGCAGAAGATATTTCTTTCATGCTTTAAATTTGTTCTTTGAATTTGTTCTTTCAGTGTCAGCCACTTTCAAAGATTCAATTGATTAAATAATCTCCCTTCTGATCTACTCAAAGTCAACTGACTAGGGAACTTAATTACACCTGCAAAATCCTTCCTCTCGTAATCACGTAAGTGGATCCTACCATATTCACAAGTCTCACTCACGCTCAAACAGAGGGAGGTATACTGAGCATGTGCACCAGGGAACCTGGGAGCTCCCTTAGAATTCTGCTCTGCCACAGAGAGATGCTGTTGTCTCTTCCAGAGGCCACTTTAATGAAGCTACTAAAGAAATATGAACATTTATGTGATGGTGGAAATTGAGTACAAAAAAGCAATGATTATATATTGATATTTCTGGATGATTCTTATACCAAATGGCAGAGAGAGTTCAAGTGGAAACCCACGGACTACACTGAATACCTGTTGAGACTGGACACAATTCTTTTCACTGTGAAGATATATTTTAACTCAGAAAAAAAGATAAGGATAACCAGGAATTGACTGTAAATATTCAGTGGTGAGTAGGGGCTAAAACCTTTGACTACTAAACTCTAAGGTTATAGGCATGAGGGGTTGAGTTTAGTTTCTCTGGGAAACCATGTGATCGGAGTCCTCAGCAGTTTGTGGAACTGTTGCCTCTGCCCTCCCAGGCCCCACCACACATTTCCCTAAGGGTAAGTGACATCAGTGCTCCCTGGCGTCCCTCCAGCCACTCGGCATCCTTCTCCTCGTCTCCTTTGCGCGCCCCCTCCCCTCTTCCCTCAGACTGATGCTCAGGGCTCTACCCTGCACCTTCTTCTTTCTTCGGGTGACTTGTTCTCCTGGAATATTCCAACCAAATCCTTGGCTTCTAAGACCATCCCAGTGCTGAGACTTCTGAGTCTTTATCCCCCCACCCAGTTCTCTTTTCCTGCAGAGCAAACCCATATCTCCAACCATTTCCAAGACAGCATCAACTGTGCGTCTCCCTGCCATTCAAACTTTACATGTGCAGATTTAACTTTCCTCCCCCCGAAAATCTGTTTCCTCTGAATGTTTCATCTCGGTAAATGGTGTCATCATTCACCAAGATGCTTCAAGCTAACCTGGAATGATCCTTTGACCCATTCTTCCTCCTCATCCCCTATATCTAATCAACCATCACCACCTATCAATTCCACTTCCCAAATAAGCCTTCTGTCCATCCACTTCTGTCCATTTCCATCGCAGCTCCCACAGTCTAAGCCATCATCTTCTCCTGCCTGCATCACGGAAATGATTTCCTAACTAATGTCTCCGCTCTGTTGTTCCTTCCTTCCAACCCACCCTCCTCTTCTCAGCCAAAGGGAGGCTACGAATATGCAAATCTCATCATATCACTCCTCTACAAAAAACCTCGCTAGCTTTTGATTGCTGCTTAGGGTAAAGTACATGCCACGGCTTCAAAATTCTCCATCGCCCGACCCCAGCCTCACTCTCCAGTTCCGGTCTTGTCAATCCCCATCCCATCCTCTGTAATGCAGGCTGACTGAACTTCACTTCATTCTTCCCAAACCCTACCCACTCTTCCCTTGTTTTTGTTTGTTTGTTTGTTTGTTTTTTGTATTTTTTTTTCTGAAGTTGGAAACGGGTAGGCAGTCAGACAGACTCCCACATGCGCCCAACTGGGATCCACCCGGCACGCCCACCAGGGGGCGATGCTCTGCCCATCTGGGCCATTGCTCTGTTGCAACCAGAGCCATTCTAGTGCCTGAGGCGGAGGCCATGGAGCCATCCTCAACGCCCGAGCCCACTTTGCTCCAATGGAGCCCTGGCTGCGGGAGGGGAAGAGAGAGACAGAGAGGAAGGAGAGGGGGAGGGGTAGAGAAGCAGATGGGCGCTTCTCCTGTGTGCCCTGGCCGAGAATCAAACCCAGGACTCCTACACGCCAGGCCGACGCTCTACCACTGAGCCAACCGGCCAGAGCCTCTTCCCTTGTTTTACTCCGACTCAATCATCAAGTCTTAGCTCACATATTCTATACTCCAGAACTTTCTTGACCCCCTAGACAAGAGACCTCCTAGGGACCCCACCAAATGTATCCCAGCAGCCTGCACGATCCCACCATAGTATTTATCACACACTATTATAGGTGCCGAAAGCCCCTTGAACACAGACACGGTGGCAGCTCTTCATGTGTTCCCCTCCATGTCCTCAGTGCAGCCACGGAAGCAGTGGCTAACCTGTGCCTTTTCAGAAGTGATAAGTGACCAAGTGCCCCAGAGACAGTGCCTTGCTAGATTTAGTATGAGAGATGTCGCCAGAACTGAATTCCCTCAGGAAGAGAGACACAGTCCCTGGGACTCAGGCAAACAGAAAGCTTTTTTTTCCTGAATGAAATATGATTTTAATTTGCACAATATGCACATTTATAATAATAATAGCTGCATGAGACATGCAATAATAAGTCTCTAATGCTAACCTGGGGCAAAATATCTAATACAAATTAAATTGGCACTGTTCCTAGGAATTTTAGTATATTGCATTGTGGATTTTTAGCCAAAATTGTGCAGAAAATAGCTGATTAATATTCTAATTAAAATCAGAATAGGAAATTGTTGGTTTTCCCCAGGAATGAATAAATAAGTGCCTTCCCAATAATAGTAGGCTTCCAACAGACATTTGGATGAACTAGGCTCTGTCTTCTGTGGGATCCGTATGGCAGACCTACCTGGAAGGTTGGGAGGAAGGCCTTGAAGAGCCGTCTGCAGAATCTACCCCATAATGTCCTCCTAACTATGGAGGCAGTTTGGCCTTTGGCGGGATTCTAGGTGCATGTGATCATTTTCTTCTCTGTTCTATCCCAATGTGGAGAAACAATATGGTTTTACTTTTGGCCACAGATGGTTGAAACAGATACAGATAGTTGTACCAAACTGGGTCAGTCCAAAGGGTCCGTGAACACGGGGAGCTGAGCTGGAAGGCCTGTGGCCTTGGGGTCTGAGGGAACTCCTTGGGGGCAGCCATGATGGCTCAGGTGTACCCCAGGGAATGAGCAGAGATGCAAGTCTGCACAGCCCAGCATGCACGGCAGTTCCCAGGGCAGAAACAGAAAACTGGGAGGACCCAAATGGCAGAGAGAAATCAGAGCGCGTGACCTCTCCCAGAGCGCTGGAGAGAAATCCTCCTCTCCTCAAGCCAGCTGGAGCAGTTCCCTGTGCCTTGATACCCAAGACCCGGCAGATCAGGGAAGCAGGGCCACAGGCCCCATGACTGCTGCCTGGGTTCTTGACTTCACTCCGGGTTAGGAAGGGTGCCGGTGCCTCGGACAAGGACCGAGACGGTGTCCTGGGGGAAATCACGGGGAAGGTGAGGCTGAGCAGAGCAGGAAGAGGAAAGGGAAAGAATCAGCACCCTAAAGGGAAAGAATCAGTACCCTAAAGAGAAAGAATCAGTACCCTAAAGGGAAAGAATCAGTACCCTAAAGGGAAAGAATCAGTACCCTAAAGGGAAAGAATCGGTACCCTAAAGGGAAAGAATCGGTACCCTAAAGGGAAAGAATCGGTACCCTAAAGGGAAAGAATCAGTACCCTAAAGGGAAAGAATCGGTACCTAAAGGGAAAGAATCAGTACCCTAAAGGGAAAGAATCGGTACCCTAAAGGGAAAGAATCAGTACCCTAAAGGGAAAGAATCAGTACCCTAAAGGGAAAGAATCGGTACCCTAAAGGGAAAGAATCAGTACCCTAAAGGGAAAGAATCGGTACCTAAAGGGAAAGAATCAGTACCCTAAAGGGAAAGAATCGGTACCCTAAAGGGAAAGAATCAGTACCCTAAAGGGAAAGAATCGGTACCCTAAAGGGAAAGAATCAGTACCCTAAAGGGAAAGAATCGGTACCCTAAAGGGAAAGAATCGGTACCCTAAAGGGAAAGAATCAGTACCCTAAAGGGAAAGAATCGGTACCCTAAAGGGAAAGAATCGGTACCCTAAAGGGAAAGAATCAGTACCCTAAAGGGAAAGAATCGGTACCCTAAAGGGAAAGAATCGGTACTCTAAAGGGAAAGAATCGGTACCTAAAGGGAAAGAATCAGTACCCTAAAGGGAAAGAATCGGTACCCTAAAGGGAAAGAATCGGTACCCTAAAGGGAAAGAATCAGTACCCTAAAGGGAAAGAATCGGTACCCTAAAGGGAAAGAATCGGTACCCTAAAGGGAAAGAATCAGTACCCTAAAGGGAAAGAATCGGTACCCTAAAGGGAAAGAATCAGTACCCTAAAGGGAAAGAATCGGTACCTAAAGGGAAAGAATCGGTACCCTAAAGGGAAAGAATCAGTACCCTAAAGGGAAAGAATCGGTACCCTAAAGGGAAAGAATCAGTACCCTAAAGGGAAAGAATCGGTACCTAAAGGGAAAGAATCGGTACCCTAAAGGAACCCCAGTCCTTAGAACAGGAGAAAGATCGATCCGGGTGCACTTGGACTGGGGGGAAGAAAGTCAACCAGACAGTTTAGTGTGAATGGTGGAGTGGCGAAGCCATGGAACAGTGACGCAGGTCACAGTGACTGAGGGGACTTAGCTGTGAACCGTGTCTGACCTGCCCAGGCTCACGTGTTCAACAGCTACACTACGCACCTACTACGAGCCAGGCACTCTTATCACGTGCTAGCCAGCCGTACCTCAACGTTTTTACTGTGGCCTTCCTGCTAGCTCAAAAACACAGAAGGCCTCATTTTCAGCAAAGTGGCCGAGACTGGGACTTACTGGACACAGCCTTCGTCCCCTTGAGCTTTGTCCGGTCATGTCTCCTTCTCCCCTCTAGTGTCGCCAGCTCCTGCTTCCTCTGGGGCTCCCCTCTGAGCCTTCGCACAGATTTCTTGGTTTTGAGTCCCCCGAAAGCAGATCCTGAGAAGAATGTGAGTGCCAGTCGTTTCACTGGGGAGGTGACCTGGATTTTGTCACCTCCCCAGCAGCAGAGTGGAGAAGTGAGACAGGGAAGGAAGGCACCAATGGCGGCCTTGGTGACAATGTCATTCTCAGTGACCATTACAACAAACCTACTCACATTAAGGAAACTATATATATATATATGGTTTTGTAGAAAAGGTGAAACCTAAAGAGAAGCTGAGAAGTAGAGAGGGAGTCAGAGAGGAAGTGGTGCAGTCCTCCATTCATTCAACCCCAAGTTGTCCAAACGCGAAATAGTCAACACAGCTTAGAACGGTGGAGCAGGTCCTGGTTCTGCACCGCGCCCCTGGACCACAGACCTCACCGTTACTCACAGAGAACCCTAGATCAACACCGTCAAACTTGAATGGTGAAGTGGCCAGGCAGAGGGTATAAATGAATGAAGTGGGGGAAATGGGTGCTGTGGTGACCTAGGGAGGGTCCCCACCTGATAGGACAGCCACCACTCTGTTGATTGTATCGTGCAGGGGTGCCATTCACTGTAGCCAGATGTTCTTCTAGAGCAGTGGTTCTCAACCTTTCTAATGCCGTGACCCCACAATACAGTTCCTCATGTTGCAGTGACCCCAAACCAAAAAATAATTTTGGTGGCTACTTCATAACTGTAATTTTGCTACAGTTATGATTCGGAATGTAAATACCTGATATGCATTATGTATTTTCCGATGGCTTTAGGCGACCTCACTGTGGTCGCGACCCACAGGTTGAGAACCGCTGTTCTAGAGAAGCCTAGATTTTTCCATGAAATGTCCTAGCTCTTCAGTGCAGCAAACTCACCTGAGTGGCTTTCAAACACTGTGCACTAGACCTGGCCCCCAATTCTCAGTGTCTACCATGGGTGTTAGACCCATGAAGAAATCGACCTTTCTCTTCTCAACGCTCACAGCCAGCTGGTCTGTATAATTCTGTCTCTGCGCCCTGGTTTCCTCACCTATAAAATGAGAAAACGGCCTTTTATTTGAAGGAATTTCAAGTACTAAGTTTATAGAGATGAAGCACATAGTACAGGGGTTGACATAGTCACCTCACAATACGAGGTGGCCGCTCCCTTCCCTTGCGCCTGAGACGTCAGCCTGTGGGCGCTGGGGGGAGAATTCTCCACAGCCTTCCACCTGTTTCTCCCCACCCCCCGCTAGGACACGATGCCCACTGCTGAAGCGTGCGGTGGGGGGCCCTCCACCAGGCCTTTTACAAATCAGGAAACTTGGTTTTGCGTGCTTCCCGGTCTGAGGACAGTAAGACTAAACAAAGAAATAATAAGAATGAATGAATAAGTAAGAAAAAGAAAAGAAAATATATCCTTACAAGTAGCATTTAAACAGAAAGCATAATAGTCATGACTCTGAAGGCAGGGAGCCCAGTTCAGACCACGATGTGCAAGGTCACACTATACCATGAGCACTCAGATCCACCCTACAAGTCCTGCTGGGTGGCCCAGGGCAGAGGCAGCTGGCCACTGAGCACACCCTCATGTCTTCTCTCAAAAGGTCAGAGGGTCACTGCCTTCAAAAGGCCTGAGCAGCGCTGCATTTAACTGTTGACAACGTAACAGCAGGAAGTGAGGCCAGGGCATGGGGTGAGGGCATAGGCCCCTGGAACTGGGGGCGTCCTCGGAGCACCAGGCTCCCTTCCTGTCTTCCTCCTGACCAGTGAGATGTCCGACAGCAGCGGGATGTCTGAGCTCAGACTCCCGCCTGGCTTATTGGTCGGGTTTCCTGTGCTTCGTCCTCATTCCTGTTCGGGGCTGATTTTCATACCCGAATCCTCACAGGCAGAAAGTATATTCAAAGCTGCATTTTCTAAAGTCAGTGAGAAAGCTGGAGCCAAGTCGTGACAAAGGCAAACAATTTGTGTCATTTCCATCCATGCCAGGTGAAAACATTCTCTAATTTAAAATTAAATAAACGAGCCTAACCTGTGGTGGCAAAGTGGATAGGGTCCCCAAACTTTTTACATAGGGGACCAGTTCACTGTCCCTCAGACCGTTGGAGGGCCACCACATACAGTGCTCCTCTCACTGACCACCAATGAAAGAGGTACCCCTTCTAGAAGTGCGGCGGGGGCCAGATAAATAGCCTCAGGGGGCCACATGCGGCCCGCAGGCCTTAGTTTGGGGGACGCCTAGGTTGACCTGGAACACTGAGGTGTTCAGTTTGAAACCCCAGGCTTGCCCGGTCAGAGCACATATGAGAAGCAAATAATGAACAACTAAAGTGAAGCAACTACTATCTCATTCCCACTCTTTCTCTCCCCCTCTCTCTAAAATCAGTAAATCTAAAAAAAAAAAAAAGTTAACTTAAAGACATAAAGAATTGGTGATTCCTATCTGCTCACCAGCCCCTAGCACTGGGACTTCCCAAAGTAAGCAAGCACTCAATACATACTAGTTATTAAATAAAACCAGCTCTTGGCCAGAGAAAATAATGACCTACAAAGTAAAGCCAACAGTAGAATGAAAACTGATACTCCCCCAAAGCACAAATCTATATCTGCATTCTATTTCTTACTAAGTCTTTCTCCATTGGTGCATTCATTCATCCATTCGTTCATTCGTTCAATAAGTGTTTACTGAGTATCTACTATGCTTCAAGGACACGACAAAATCCTGAGGATAAAAAGATGATCTTCAATTAACACCTAAGGTCATATCTCCTCTGAAAATGGCGTGCCCCTCCAGAACTCTAACAGCAGTGAGGTTACCCACTGGGGACACCCGTCTATAAGGGCCATCTGTCTACATCAGGAGATATGCCAGAAACCGTTTGCTCTCAAATTGCCTCTGTGCTGCATAAATATCACAGGGTTTGGCCAAACTGAAAAAAAAAAAAAAAAAAAAGCTTAAAAGAGGGAGGGAGCACTTGTTTATGAATTTATCATTCCTTTGGGTTATGAGTTTTATTTCATGTTTGAGCTGATGACTTTTGAACCACCGGTTTCACTTGAAATATGCCAATACTGTCCTAGATCAGTCTTTTATCAAGAGAGTTGATCAAAGAAGTACATGTGACAAAAACTGGGAACTTTCTGGTGGCCTGTAAACATCATTTAACCACAGTTTGTGTGAAGAGAGTTACACAGCCAGGAAGAATGCAGATTAGAAGAATAAATCACGCTTGCTGACTCATCTAGATCATTTAACATTATATTTATTTTGAGTACTCTGTGCCATTCACTGTACTAAATGTTTTGCCTACATTATCTACAATCCTCACAACAATTCTGTTATCTTCTCCCCCCTCTTTTTAAATTGATTTTTGGAAGAGAGAGAGAGAAAAACAGTGATTTATTGTTCCACTCATTTATGCATTCATTGGTTAATTCTTGTATGTGCCCTGACCAAGGATCCAACCCATAACCTTGGCATAGGGACAATGCTCTAACCAGCTGAGGCTAACTGGCCAGGGCCCTATCATTCCCATTTTATAGCTAAAGAAACTGAGGTCTAGTCCATGGAATTCAGTAGGTGGAAGCAACAGATGCAGATTTTGAAGGCTGTTGCATTAAACCAGAGCAAACAAAAGCAAAATCCAGACAACCATATGTAACTCTAGAAATTACTCACTTTTCCACCACCAAGAGCTCGTTTAATTATTTACGTACATCATGTGGCCTTATGTTTGCAAAGATCTTTCCTCCCAGAGAAATTACATTTATTAGATGGCGATGTTTCCATTTCCCCTGTGTCTTATTAAGCAAAGATATATGCAACTACCAAGCAGGGTTTCTGATCATACATTTGTTCATTCAACACACACTTACTAACCCCTTACCGTGTGCGGGCACTGGGGAACATGGGCAAGATCCCCGCCCTACCGTCCTTACACATATGCAGATAGATGCTCATCAAACGATCATAAACATATAAACACAAATTGGAAAGGAGAATAAGGGAGAGAGTGTGAGGTGAGACCTGCAGGAGGTGGGGGTTCAGGGAAGGCATCGCCGCCTCAGGGCCACCAGAGCTGGGACCAGATTCTCAAGAGGTGTGACCGCCCTAAAGGCAGCAATTCCCTCTGAAAGGGACAAAAACGCTGAACTTAAACAGGAGGCGATAATGTCTGCTCTGTGCCACATCCAGGGCGGGGACACCTCTCTGCAGTATTTCGTGTCTTCCTCTGCCCAGCCAGCCCTTCCAGGTGGGTGACACACCCCTCAACGCCTGCACACTAAGAACCTAGGCTCCCAAAGTTGCAGGAGCCTGGTTGCAGCTCCCGGTCAGTACGAGGTAAATCAGAGAGTCACACCTGGATCCCAAGCCCTAAGGAGCCAGAAGACAGGGGTGTTTGTGGGGACCCCACATTAGCATTGGAAGGAGAGCCAGAAAGAGTCACCTATACCTGCTCTGAGGGATGAATGGATACACCCAGGTGACACTGACATGCTGAAAGCCCCGGAGGGGGCATGTCAAGAAACTATATAACCACACAGGCACCTCCATCCCTTGGCCCATCTCGTCTCCTTCCCAGGCCCTGCATGCAGACAGGTCCCCCAGGAAAGAGGTCCAGCTGATGACACGATGCTGTCCTTTTGTACAGATTTCTATAAATGAAATCTGTGATTTGACAGAATTTGACCTCTCATGCTGAGTCCTTTGCAGATGCCATCACCATTCCTGGCAAGACTCCCAACCTCCCGTAAAAAAGGAATGTGTGACCTATTTTAAAATTCCTCCAGGGAAAGAGTTGGTATGTTGCCTTGGCAACCAATGTGGACCCTTTTAGGAGCTCTGCTTGGTTCTTCCTTCAGTCTAACCTACTTCCATCTTGATGTAACTCAAAGCCCATTCATCCTGCTGGCCTCCCAGGGGTGGAGGAGCGGACAAGAATGACTCCCCAGGACCACACCCTCCCCCCTAACCTTTCCTCCATGTGAGTTTGAGGGGACAGAGAAAGGGAAGAAGAAGAGAAGAGAAAGGAGTGTGAAAAGGAGAGTATATACAGGAGGACCTTCTCACCCAGAAATGGCGGCACGGCTTTAAAGGACTGGGCAGACTCGAGTCTTATGAATTATATTCTGGTTCCATCTGGAGCAGCTTTGTGGAGGCTGTCTTTCTGACTTCCCCTCCACTGACCTGTGTGAGCCAACAGCTTTAGGAAGTCTGCCTCTGTTCCCTCCCTGAACACCTATAACCCAGTCTGGCCATCTGGTCTCCCACTGAGGTTTGCAACATCTTTAGCTTTACCAACACGTGTGTCTTATCACCCTTTCTCAATAGGTACCGAAGTCCCTGGAGCTGAGACCCCCTGTGTGATGCTTCTCTCCAGCCACCACCTCCTCGCACTGTAAGACACATCTCTGCTAACTTCAGTGAGAATTCCGGGACTTCTTACTCCTTCTCCAGGTTGCTGAGCGCATACCCGCCTCCCCTTTACCCACTCTCCTTATAGAGAAGAAATGTTTGGTATCAATAAGCATCAAGACCTTGTGCCCTGGCCCTGTCTAGAAGGCAGGATGCAGATCTTTGGTGGAGGGAGCGAGGGTTTGGCACAGTTGCTTTTCAGGACTATTCTGACTGCAAATGACAAAAGCCCAAGTCAAACCAGCTTCAGCAAAAACAAAGGAGGAGAGAGGAAATTTATGGACAAATTTATTTAACAGAAAAGGTTGGATCCTGTGGCTCCAACCATGTTACCTCCATTGCTGAACTTGACTCTCTCTACGTTAGCTTTATTCTCAATAAGTAGGTCTTCCTAGCTTGGTGACAAAGCTAACCGCCAGCAGAACCACGTGTCTACCCTACCAGGGTTGCAAGTGCAGAGAGAGAGAGAGAGAAAAGGAAGGAAGGAAAGGAGGGAGGGGGGGAGGGAGGGGGGGAAGAGAGGGGAGGAAGGAGGAAGGAAGGAAAAAAAGAAAAAGCCACCTTTTCCAAAGTTTCAACCAAGTCCCAGGACTGAGTCCCGAGGGCCACATTCCCCCTGGCCAGGCCTGAGCGGAGTATCTGCCCCCTGGAACTGTGTGGAGTCATCCTACAAACCTTGGGGCCTCGAATAAGGGAAAGGTAGCATCCCGAGGCAAAATCTAAAGGATGCCAGCAGAAGGAGGAGACCGGGCTGGGCTGACAAGCACAGCAGATGTCCACCACCACCCCCTGCATTCTCTTTCTCTTCCTTTTCCTGTTAAGAACAGCTAGACATGGAGTTGGAAGTGTCTCCCCTTTAAGAAACATCTTCAGCTCTGAAGGATTGGACAGGGCCAGAAAGGAACTGGGTTGAGGGGGGAAAAAAAAAAAAGAGTCTTCTAAAATTGGCGCTGACCCTACATTGACAGAGCGCGGAGTGAATGGGGGTCTTATGTATTCATTTTCTCATTGAAATCCCCAGCTCTGTTCCACCTTGAGGCCTTTCTCCCGGGCTGTTCGTTGCCAGCTGGACTTTGCAGACATCAGAACGTTTTCCTTAATTATATGTCTGCATTTTAAAAAAAAATAATAAATGGTGGTGCTTATCACTCTGCCTGCACATGGGGACCTGGATGAGCCGCCTGACGCAAAGCAGTTTCTAAGCAACTTGTGGAGCTGGCGCCTAATGCAACAGCCACAAGATTTGGAGAAAAAAAAATAATAAAATAAAGCCCGTGGAAACTCAATGTGGAAGCAATTGTGATTGGTTCATAAAGGCTGCAGAGGGTCCTTTGGGAGGTTAATTCCATCTCGGGCTGATGGAAAGGGGCTTGTTTCTGGAGAGCTGGGGCCTCTTTGGTGTGGGATGCTTGATAAGTGGGCTTCTGGAGGGTTCCAATAAGCACTCTGTCCCGGGAAACCTGGCGCTGATCACGTGCGATAATGGCAGTGCTGACAGTGGGCGCTCAGAAAGGCTCCGCGTGGCCAGCAACTCCAGGCAAGAAGGTGAGGAGAGGCGGAGAGGCAGAGAGGCGGGGCCAGGTGTCCTTGTGCCCCGCTGCTGCCCGGAGCCCAGTGTGGCATCACTGCCCGAGAGAGAGGGGGCAGGGACCCCGTCTGAGAGGACTAAGGACCCACATCTGTGGGGCTGACCTTCCAGTATACGGAGAAAGTGGACAATTGCCATCCAGCTGGCGTTGTGAAAAGGCATACGGGCTTTTCCATCATTGGCACTAACATTTCAGCTGCCCACATCACTCACCATCTGTGAGACTCTGGGAGAGCCATCTAGCCTCTCTTGGCCTAGGTTATCTATTCTTTTCTTTTTTTTTTTAGTAAGAAGAAGGGAGGCAGAGACAGACTTCTGCATGCACCCGACAGGGATCCACCCGGCATGCCCACCAGAGGGTGATGCTCTGCTGCAGCGGGAGCCATTTTAGCGCCTGAGGCGGAGGCCATGGAGCCATCCTCAGTGCCCGGGCCAACTTGCTCCAATCGAGCCTTGGCTGCAGAAGAGAAGGAGAAGACAGAGAGAGAGAGAGAGAGAAAAGCGAGAGGGGGAAGGGTGGAGAAGCAGATGGACGTCTCTCCTATGTGCCCTGGCTGGGAATTGAACCCAAGACTTCCACACGCTGAGCCAACGCTCTACCACTGAGCCAGCTGGCCAGAGTCAACCTAAGTTTTCTTGATTTTATAATGGGAATAGTAATGGGATTTTCACAAGGATTAAACGAGGTAATGACAACAAAGCAATTACCAATTTGTTCCCTTTCCCTCAAAATCTTCCCTTACCCGCTCCTGATGATTTTTGTCCCATTGTTTAAATTCACACATCTCTTCTACAGGTAGCACCTGAAGATCCGCACTACGCCAGGGGCCCGGGGCTGTGCATATGGAAGCCACATGGGCTTTCCCGGTCACGGAGGTGCCCAGAGCAGCAGGAGCCTCGGGGAGACCAGGCAAGGGTGGGCGGACAGTCTTAGGTTGGTGAGGCAAGTGCTAGGCAGGCCACTGCCGCAGGGGGCGCTGTGGGCTGGGCACTGTGTCAATGGGAGCCATGGGTGTCTCGGGTCAGAAAACTGCGGGGCCAGGGAGCAATTGTGAGCCATGAGGCTGGACGGTGGGCTCACCCAGGACCTGTGAGCCATGCTAAGGAGATCGTGTTTTCTGTTAAGCACAGAAAAGTGAGCAGATCAGATTTTCATTTTAGAAAGGGCACTCTGACTGCTGGGAGGACATGATTGGAGGACTGAGGTGCGTCAGACTGGAGACGAGGCTACAGCAGAAGCGGCTGGAGCACATGCCCTCACCCTGGCCGCTTCGGGTGCCCACTGGACCATCTCTCGATGCCATCTCTTGGCCCGAAGGCCTTCCCTTGCCGCTGTTTTGCCCCTACCTTGCAACCCACACAGCAGGCCAGAAGCAATGAAGGACCGGACTTCGTGAATACACAGGCTGGCTTCCTCACCCACCAGGTGGGATAGCTCCGAGCCCTGTGTCTACTGGCTCCAGAGCCTCACTGGTGGGAGCAAGAGCCAGTTGCCCACAGCAGTAGCTGGACGGCCAGTGCTGTCTACACTGGCTTCTTCCCCTGCGTTGACCCCCAGGGCTCCCTTCACTTCCCAAATGAACTGTGCGTACAGCCTTGTCGCAGAGCTGGCTGCTGGAGGAGCCAGAACAGAGGCTACTAAGAGCAGAAGGTTCCTAGCAGTGGCTCTGACGTTGGAGAGAAGCAGAAAGGCGCTGGAGTTCATAGGCGAATGGGCTTGGAGCATTAAGTTTGCTTGTTACCCCCCCCCACCCCCACCCTGTTGCATTCCATTTGGCTGTAGTAATAGGAAGGAGCACGTGGGAATGGAGAGATTCGATCTCAGACACCATTCATGTCGTCATTTAGCTCTACATGGATTCCCCCAGCCCTGCGATGGTGGGGAGGATGTTCGGAGCACAAAGCCCTGCCTCAAGCATCCTCTGGCATTCTCTTCCACCTAGCATAGCAAAGGAACGCTTAGCGCCTCTGGTACCAGTACCCAAGACCCTGCCGCGGAACCATGTGTAAGGGAAAGAACCAAGTTGCGGAAGAAATTCAGTGTCGGGGGAAAAAACATTCTCCAGTCTCCAACATTTGGCATTCATTCACTTGTTCACTGGAAATGCAGTAAATATTTATGAAATGCTTCTCGTGTGCCAGACCTCACGGTAGGCCCGGTGGCTACGACCTTGAACAAAGCTAGTTTTCCTCTGCTCTCCACATGTCCGGGTGGATTGGCGAAGGTCACTTCCCTGGCTGAGTTCTCTGAGCTATACACTTGGTTTAGAGGAGGAAAGGCAGACTCCCTCCACTTTTCAACAGGAACCTCATCTCTTCCTATGTTAGAAAATCATCAGCTCATCAAAGGTCAAAATATTGATCATCATACCCTGTTGGGGAGGGTGTAGAGAAACAGGCACTTACTGACAGAAACACAAATTGTAAAATCTCTGTGAAGGAAATTTGGAACCCTTCTGCACCAATACAAATGCATGCTGCTCTTCCAATTCCAGTCACTTTTCTTTAAGGTAAACGCACACTTTTTTTTTTTTTTTTAAGCTGGAAACGGGGAGAGACAGTCAGACAGACTCCCGTATGCGCCCGACCGAGATCCACCCGGCACGCCCACCAGGAGCAATGCTCTGCCCACCAGGGGGCGATGCTCTGCCCATCCGGGGCATCGCTCTGCCGTGACCAGAGCCACTCTAGCGCCTGGGGCAGAAGCGAAGGAACCATCCCCAGCGCCCGGGCCATCTTTGCTCCAATGGAGCCTTGGCTGCGGGAGGGGAAGAGAGAGACAGAGAGGAAGGAGGGGGGGTGGAGAAGCAAATGGGCGCTTCTCCTATGTGCCCTAGCCGGGAATCGAACCCGGGTCCCCCACATGCCAGGCCGACGCTCTACCGCTGAGCCAACCGGCCAGGGCAACACACTTTTGTAAGTAACAACATGTGTCTGAGGACAAGGTCACTGTAGCATTGCTACAAAGATTGGAAGCCAGCTAAATGCGAATCAACTTGAAGGTGGTTATATTAACTATAGTATGCCCATCAGTGTCATAGTATAAAGCTGAGAAAGAAAAGAAAACTATTTATGTTGTAAAAGGAAATTTCTCCAAAAGTTAGTGTAGTAATTTTTAAGGTATACAACAATATGTAACATGTGATATATCCATACAATGGAAGATTGTTCAGCCATATAAAAGGAAATCTTGTCGTGTGCTACAATGTGGTGGAACCCTGAGGCTATTGTGCTAAGCGAAATAGGACAGTCACAGAGGGACAACTACTGCATGATGGCTCCCTATTACGGGAGGCCTCTGGAGTAGTCAAACTCACAGAAACAGGTGGCCGGGGCTGTGGTGAAGGGAAGTGGGAGCTGCTGTTCAGTGGGCAGAGGGTTCCAGTTATGTGAGACAGAAAAGTTCTAGAAACCTTGTGCCAACAGTTAGCCGTACTGTACTGTGTACTTAGAAATGTGTGAAGAGACTGTATCTCATGCTATATCTTTTGACCACAGTAAAAAATGATCATGATAATAATACTATTTACCTCCTACCTTCCTACTGTTGGGTGCTGGGGATATTTAATGGTAAAAATGGTTTGAAAGCAGGTCACGTGCTGGACAAAGAGAAGGGGTTATCTCTTTGACTATTACGGTACCCCACCTTATTTTATTTTCCTATTTCAGAATGCAAGATTCGTGCTGGACAAAGAGAAGGGGTTATCTCTTTGACTATTACGGTACCCCACCTTATTTTATTTTCCTATTTCAGAATGCAAGATTATCCTTTAATTAAGTCTGAATTGGAAGAAGAGGCTACGTGTTACACCCGCCCCTCCCGTAGCCCTGTGGTGCCACACACCAGACAGGGCAGCCCCACAGAGGAGCCCAGGGCAGCGGGAGTCCTTACCCGCAGACAGAGGGGCTGGAGGGGCCGAGCTGGGAAGCACTGGCTGGTGGAGCTTTCACCAGCTCCTATGTGACATCCAGGCAGAGCTGTGCTCTCCAGCCAGGAAATCAAAGATATTTTCACACCCTAAACAGAGATGTTTCAAAGTCCTGGGGAATCAGAGACCGGGGCATAAAAGTAAAAACTCCATTACCTCCCGGCTTAAAAGAAAACCAACAACAATTCATTTCCAAAAAGCTAGCACAGTGCTCAGTACATAGTACTCACCTAGGTGCCCAGAGAATAT
The DNA here is from genome assembly GCF_036850995.1 of Saccopteryx leptura. Classification (NCBI taxonomy): domain Eukaryota; kingdom Metazoa; phylum Chordata; class Mammalia; order Chiroptera; family Emballonuridae; genus Saccopteryx; species Saccopteryx leptura. The sequence continues at coordinate 12,922,660 of NC_089512.1, forward strand.
TGCTTGGATGGAGAGATGGGAAAATGGGAAGGAGAATGAATGAATGTACACAGAAATGCTCCCACACTGGGCTTCTATCTTTAAGAGGAGAAGGTGATCAGACACAGCTACTTCAGCGAGTACCAAGACAGGCTTTGCTCATGAACAGCTTTTCAGGACCCCGTGTTAGCCCCTAGGCCACTGTTAGTGTAAAGGGTGGCCTCCCACAAAATTAACCCCTCCTGGAGGGCGATTGAGAACAGGCACCTGCTCTGGGCTGGCTCAGCCCAGGCCCAGAGCCAGACCCCACGGCGTAGACTCCCGGGCTTCCTCTCTCCGCTGTCAGCTCCCTTTGTGCAGTGCGTGAGATGAACAACCGATCTAAGTGGCTTTGATTAGTCGGACGATGAAGCAGAAGCTACAAACTTGGGAGGAGACAGAAGGTGGCTCAGTGGTTTGCCAGTCTCCCTTCCCCAGCCCCAGTTTGGGCTGGTGAGTCGGAGCATGACAGCCAGTGTCCCCAGCTAAGCGCATACAGAGGTGTTCTGGGAGCGGGCCAGCCTGAGCTCACAGAACCAGACGAAAGAAATCTGGTGAAGTCCTCACCCAGATCAAGATGAACCACATTTCCATTGCCCACAGAGACATCTCTCCTGCCTCTTTCCAGTCAATACTCCCACCCCAGCTCTCCTGGCAACCATTATTATGACCTTTCTTATTATAGATCATGTTTTAAAAATCTGTTCTTTCATTAAAATGGAACCAAAAAGTATGTTCTCTTTTGTGTCTGGCTTCTTGAACTCCGCCTATGTGTTTGAAATTAATCTGTTCTGAGTAGCAGTAGTTCGTTCCTTTTGGCTTGAGGAAGACATTCAAACGGCCAAACCACATATGAAATGTTCCAAGTCATTAGTCATCAAGGAAATGCAAATTCAAACCACAATAAGATACCTCTACAGACTCCCTGGGATAGCTAAGAGTGAAGACCGACAATACCAAGAGTTGGTGAGGGCATGCAGAAACTGGAACTCTTGGACATCACCACTCGTGGGAGTGCACCCTGGTAAATCGCATTGAAAAACTGCTTGGCTTTCTAATAAACTTAAACATTCACCTCTTCTATGACCTGGCTATTCCACCTCTAGGTATTTACTCAAGAGAAATGAAAGCATAAATCCACAAAAAGAGCTGCAGAAGAATGTTCATAGTAGCTTTATTTATATAAGTCCCAAGTGGAAAAAGCTGAAATGTCCATCAATTAGAGAACAGATAAATAAGTTGTGGTATGTCCATACAATGGACATGTCACTCTTAGCTCTCTGGGGCCAGTTAATGGGAGGAATAATGTTTATTTCATACACAGAATTATTGGAGGAATAATGTGGAAAGTGGCTTACAAATATAGGATTTATTTTTATTTTGTGGCTGAATACATAAGAGAAAAACAAAGAAAAAAATAGATGGAAAAAAACGATACAAATCAATGTGCTTTTCAGCTTTGCGCATCTGATCAACGTGCTTTTGGCTGCCAACTCCTAAACTGATTTAAGTTTCTCATCTCCCTGGACCTAGCTGCCATTTCTCTGACCTACTACAAGCAAAAAATATTCCGAAAATAAAATTATTTTTGCCAAGATAAAAACAAGGTACCCAGAAGTGTTTGTTTAGAACCTTAACTTTCAGGAAATAGCCAAATTTCCTGCACTATTTAATCTATTCAACTCAGAAATCTTAAAGTACCAACTTTTGAATTCTTCCCATAATCTTTATTCTGTTTTATTATTAAATGACTCTAGTCTGCCTGACCAGGTGATGGCACAGTGGATAGAGCATCGAACTGGGATGCAGAGGACCCAGGTTCAAAACCCCGAGTTTGCCAACTTGAGCGCGGGCTCATCTGGTTTACGCACAGCTCACCAGCTTGGACCCAAGGTTGCTGGCTTGAGCAAGGGATCACTCAGTCTGCTGTAGCCCCCTGGTCAAGGCACATATGAGAAAGCAATCAATGAACAACTAAGGTGCCGCAATGAAGAATTGATGCTTCTCATCTCTCTCCCTTCCTGTCTGTCTGTCACTATCGGTCCCTCTTTCTGTCTCTGTCTCTGTTACACACACACACACACACACACACACACACACACACACGACTCTATTCTGCTTTAATCAGCAAACCACCTTAAAGTTCTTTGAAAAGAAGCAGGAAAACAATCCCTCACACACTCAAACATGGACATGCACATATGTTGTCTTCTACAACTCTGTATGTATGGAGGTCTTCACGTTTTCTACATCTGTGTACAGTAAGCTTAATATGAAGCAATGAGTCACTTGATAGCAAACATGCAGGAACTGTTAGTGGTAAAACAGCACCGGAATGTTACCGGACTTTGGTTTAGCAACCTCAGTACTTGAGTTTGACAAAGAAAGAATTCAGAGCCAAGAAACTCAAATTAGAAGAGAAAGGTCATTTAGAAAGTCACACATTTGAATCCGTGTTAACACAATAAATTAAAATTAATTTTAAAAATTAAAAAAAAAAAAAAAGAAAGTCACAGAGGTAGAAAAGGTGAGCCAGCTGGGCTGTGTGGGCTCAGGAAATGTGTTTCAGAGGCAGAAGAAGAGCCCCTGGAACATAGGAGAAAGAAAGGCAGAGAGGACTCGCCTGGGGAAGGACAAGAGGAAAGCACTGGCCCGCTCCAAAGAGAGAGAGCACGCCTGGGGAAGGAAGGGGGTGGGGAAGCTGCTAGTGTGCTCAAGAGAGAGCCATGCTGAGGCCTTTGTCTTGAGGGTTTTTATCTGGCGGTCTCAGGGGAAGATCTCAGTAGAATATTCATCTGTTTTCCAGGTGTGTCCCCTCAAGGTTGGGGTCACTACTGATTAGTCAGTGCCAGGGCAGAGGGTTCTTAGTCAGAGCAGCTGGTTCTAGTGTCGGCCGTGGCATTGCCTTGCTTGGCCTTGCTGCTTTTCCAGGCCTGGAGCTGTAACACGACTGAAGCCTAGATGTTATATTTAGTTTGACCAAAACTCTGTCTCTGTGAGCAACAGACCCGAGGCTTTGCTTCTGAGATTATTTAATGTGGGTCAGAACCTCATTGTCCTGGGGGCTTAATGCTTGAGGGAGTGGTCATGAAAGGGCTGTCTGGGAGTCCCGTGAGCCCCCTGTTCCTTCTCTAAGGGGGTCTAGCTACCGCATGACTAGTGACGTGCCAGGGAAGGAAAGGTCAAAGGAGGGTCCGAGCCGCATGACCAGCGATGTGGTAGGGGAGGAAAGGTCACCCTCAGGATGAGGTCCCACCCTCCAATTACCCATTGGTAGGTGATCGCCACTTTTTGCCCTGGGGTCCTTCCATACCTGGCTTCTTGTTCCTACTCTGCTCCTGTCTTACTGCCAGTTAGAGAACATAGACATCCAAATAAAGTTCCCAACATGGAGAACTCCTGTCCTTATTCTGACGATGCTGCTCTGGGTCAACACATTTTTGGATGTTTGGAAGTTATATTGTATAAAGAATTGTGAAAATAACAGAGCCGGGAGAAGAAAAGCCTGCTCTTAAATGTTTGAAGAGCCATTGTGCAAAAAGCGGAATACACTTATTACCCTATTTTATACGTGAGGAAACTGAGGTTAAGTGACTTGGCCAAAGTCACATGTCAACAAGGGGTGAGGGCTGGGTTTGAACTCCGGCAGCCTGTCCCCGACCTACTTTCTCGTCAGCCCTTGTTAGAAGGGGGCAGACTAATGGTGAAGAACAGTAATGCACCCAAGTGCCCTGGCAGAAGAGTGCTGGGCACCGTGGCTGTTACAGGACAGAGCACTCAGTCTGGCCCTGGGGTTAAGAGTGGAGGTGGGGGCTGGTATGTGTCAGGATAGACTTCATGGAAGAGCTTCCACAAACAAGGAAGGGACTTTAGTAGTGGAGTCAACTCTTCACAGACTGATGGGTTTCTGTTTTCTCACCATTTCCCAAGGACGATTCAGAAAAAGCCTGGTGGGACTTGTAACTCCCATCCCCCAGTCATTATCCACATGTGTGTCTGGTCCTCCAGGGGCATTTACCTCTGTCCTGTGGTGGGGTCTTGAGAAAGCCTTGGAAAACGGGACCACGGCAGGGACGCACGTGGGCTGCCCGCGCCTTCCCCCTCCGCCTTCAGGACTCTGGGAATCCAGCATCAGATCTGTCCTGAGCAGTCAGGTGGTAGGTAGTCCAGAGAGCACGCATGTGCCTGTGTGTATGCGCGTGTGCATGGTGTGTGTGTGGGAGGACGAGGCAGGTGGGGAGGGGGCGGAGGCCCGAGACCATTCCCCCCTCCCCACTTCAGAGCCTCCAGCCTTGTACAGAAAGATGAAGCTAGCTGCCCAGTCCTTTGATCGGGACCCCATGCTGTGCCTTGTTCGGGGAACTTTTCAATTCTCTTTCATTTTATCGAGCGCCTTCCCTCCCCAACTCCCATCCTGGAATCAGGTCTCGGGATTATTGGGTCCTTCCCCTCATTGATTTGTTTTTTCTGACCTTTGTAGTAGATACAGAAATACACCGATGGAACAAGAAAGGAAGGAAGGAGCAGAGAGGGAGGGAGCCCGGGCCACCTCTGGAAGGGAGGGTGCACGGCGAAGGTCTGGGGTCTGGCCACAGTTTACAGAAAAGAGGCGAGTGGGGTGGCAGCCGCACGGTGCCCAAGAAGGGGGAGCCCCTGGAGGCTGGCCACGGAGGGCCACGCGAGGGCCACCGCCCCGTGTTCTCCCACAAGCACCAGAGCCTGACGCTGGACCTCAGCATCTCGATGCATTTGCTCTCTGTTGAAAGGGTCCCTGTATCAGCTCACTTCTCATTCTTTCAGTGAATAGAGGCTCTGCACTAGGAGCCAAGAGGGCACACGCCCTTTCCTTTCCCTCTCTCTGCGAGCCCCTGTGTGTGTATTAAACCCATTGTCCTCAGGTCACTCCCACCCCGTGCACATTTCATCATCAACACTATGAAGGAGAAAATGAATGTTTATGGTGTAGCCACCACCCAACCCTGTGAAAGTTGGGGTTTGTTTTGTTTTTTTTTTGTATTAGAGGGCACTGAGTGAGACTTTCCCTATTGCTCCGGTAACAAAAGCTAGAAGCCATGAAAGAGCCACCAACTGGAAGGCAGTGAGGGTTGTGGGACGTGTGAGTGCTGTTCCCACCTCAAAGCCGAGTGATAAGGCTCCAAGAGTCCATGGTAAAGATCTGGGGTCCCTGCAAGATTGGGAGTCTGCCCCTCAAACCCCAGGGATGTGCTCTGTCCACATGAGAGGGACACACCTGGACGGGAAGACATGGCCCCAGAGGAGAGCCTGGAGCAGCCTGAACCTCAGCTCTCCGGTGAGGCTGATGACATGGGGCCTCCAGAAGTCAAACAGACATCTCACGAAGTGGCTGGACTTGACCTGTCTTTTCCATACTCTGCTCAACTGGCTGCCCAGCCCGCAGCAGAAGGCCGTGGGGTAGACTCCATAGTGGACGCTGGGTGGGGGTAGAAGAGGTCAGTCTCCATCAGGGAGTCACCATAGGGCCCTTCAAGGACCTGGACATGTACCCTGCCAGAAAGTCTAGCCTTTGGACTCGTGGCACTGAGGTATCAACAATAGGCAGCATTGGCCCAAGAAACACCAAGACCCAACAAAAGGAACACAACAGAAGGCCACAGTTATGTACAGAGGTGCTGACTTCTCTTCCTTCTACCAGGGACAACATCCTGGAGGAATCAGGCTCGGAAGACCGAGTAGGCGCTCTCAGACTGAGTGTGAGAGCTAGCAGGCCCTGTGCACCCTCCTCCTCACATCCCTCCCCCTCTATCTTGGGGTGTACCCACCCCCGACTACCAACTGCCAGGGCCTGCGTCTCTGCCTCCAGGTTTCTCTGCCCGCCGCTAAGTGCTAGGGAGTCCCCACCACCACCACCACCACCCCGTCCCTGCCCAGAAGCATCCCACATCCACTGACAGGTGAGCATTCTCCTTTTGGGATGAAAACCCTGAGTCACTCATCCCACACTGTATCAGTTATCTGTTGCTGCATAACAAATTAGCCCCCAAACATGGCAACTTGAGACAACAGTAAATATTTATTATCTCACAATTTCTGTTGGTCAGGAATTCAGAAGCAGCTTAACTGAGTGGTTCTGGCTCCAGGTTCCTCAAGATGCCAACTGGGGCCACAATCAGTCGAAGGCTTGACTGGGGCGGAATGACCTGCTTCCTACATGGCACACTGATGCTTCCTGAGTGTCCTCGTGATCTGTGGCTGGCTGCCCCCAGCAGTCCAAGAAAAAGAGGACCAACCTGGGCACAGCAAAGTCTTTCATGACCTAGCCTCAATAATGAGACACTGCATTAATTATCTACAGTCATATAACAAGTTACCCCAAGACTTAGCAGCTTAAAAGACTGTATTAACTCACAGCCCCTTTGGGTCAGGAGTCTGGGAACAGCTTAGCTGAGTACCGCTTGATGCCTCTGACTCAGAATCTCTCCCAAGCTCACAAATAGGGCTGGGGGTATCCCAGGGCTCCACTGGTAGAGTATCCACTTCCAGGCCCACTCACATGGCTATCGACAGATCTCAGAGACAATGGGCTGTTGGCCAGGGACACAAGCAAGGTAAAGCCAGAGTCTTTTTTGTGACCTCATCTCAGAAGTTGACATCCATTACTGTTGTATTCTACTGCTTAGAACTGAGTCACTTACTATTGATCATACGTGACCCCCTCTAGGGGAGGGGATTACACACGGCATGAATACCAGGAGGCGGAGACCACTGGGGCCAGCTCAGAGGCGGCCAACCATGGATGGCAGCACTTCTGCCATTTCTAGTGGACACTGGCCACACACAGTTCAGTATGAGAGGGTGTTACACCAGGGCGTGAATTCCCGGAAGCCAGGAGAAGGGGGTGGGGGGACTTGAAGGCTGGCTCCTACAAAAGCTTCCCAGAGTCCCGCAGTGGGATTAGGCACCTACTGATCACACACCCTCTAGTATCTCTCTAGCGACCCCGGTTCACTTCCTCACTCCCCTACTGGTCTTTCCTGGCGTCATCTCCCAAATAAACCACTTGCTCACGAACCCTTCCTTATCTTGGGGTCTACTTCTGGGAGGACCCAGGCTAAGACAAAAAGTGAAACTTTAGACTTATATAAAAGTGTGTGTGTGTGTGTGTGTGTGTGTGTGTGTGTGTGTGTGTGTGTTATGTGTGTTAGGAACTGATGTGGAATCCATTTCTTACTGTGGGACGCAGCAGAAATTTTGAAAGCCGTTGTGATAAGCACTACTGGACTTCAGAACACAAGTCATTTCGTTTGACCCTGAGAAAATCTAGAAAGACTGGGCCTTAGAGGAGACTCAAAAAGGGGGTAGAGGGAAGGTCAAGAAATATGGAAAGTACATTGGACATTCAGAAACAAGGCGTGTAAAACCGGAGCTATCAATTTCTTCTGCCTGAACTCCAGCCCAGCGTCATGCCTAAGAAATAGTTCATACTTCTATGAGGGAGACTTGCTCTGTAACCAAATTGTAGAGATGAAATGCAAAAAAAAAAAAAAAAAAAAAAAAAAAATCACACACACAAAAAAACTTCATAGCATGGGGTGGGGGGGGGGCGGGTGGTTCCCGAGAGTAAGCTAAGTCACTTGAAACAACTGTACATTTTCATACATTTTTCAAAACTCACTTTGAAACTGATTTTAAACAGACAGGTACCAAATGACTCTTGACCTCTATGTACCCTCCAAAAATGCCCAGGAGAAATCAAGGCCTCCCAGTGCATTCAGTCATGGGGTCTATGGAGAGCTGGCTAGAGCAGCTTAAATCCAAATTAATTACCCAGACGGCTCTAGTTCAGAAGTTGGGCCACAGACACGCTCATCAGCATGCGCCAGCGCACCCTTCCCACGGTGGGGAGAGGAGGAAGCGGGATAATGAGGACGGGAGATTAAAGGGAGACGGTGGAGGAGGATCTTAATTGTATCTTAATTGAGTCACATACTTTCTCCTAGCCCTCGAGTCAAAAAGAGAGTGGCCTCTCTGCCGGGACCTTCCTGTGCCCCTGCCGTGTCTGGTGTCCAAGGTCAATGGACTGTGGCATTCGATCAGAAAACGCGTGTATCAGTTAACTGTTGCTGCAGTGATGCTATTTAACCAACCACCCCGTATCTTAGAAATAATCATGCATTTTTTCATTCATGTGCCTGTGGGTCAGCTGGAGGTTGGCCGGATCAGGATGGGCTTGGCCGGGCAGCTCGGCTTCAAGCTTTCGGTGTGTCTCACCTTGTTTCCCATTGAGGTTTGGTTCATTTCTACCCTACACTCAGGGCCCACACCCAAGGGGGCTGCTGATACCCAGAAGGTCCTCTCTGAACACAATAGAAGAATCAGAAACGTCCAAGGCCTGTTAAGACCTGGGTAGAACTGACCTTTTATCACTGCCCAGATATCGCTGGCTGAAAGAAGTCACCTGGCCCAGCTCAAAGTCAAGGGGACTCCCACCTGCACCCGGGCCACAGCAAGGGCCAAGACTAAGGCCGGAAAAGGAGGCAGGGCCAACAATTCCATCTACCAATGCCTGGCTCTTGCCTCCCAACTCAGATTAAAGCCATGCTGACGATGGAGACTCTAGTTCCAATCATTTGCTGCACAAATTAGAAAGTATGAAGGTGTCAGTGACGCGCACACGCACCTGGCCACCGCAGAGCCCGGAGGACAGAGCGGAGCGCGCTGTCCGCTCCGCTTGCGTCGCGGGACTAGTCCGCGGAGACCGCTGCACCCAGGGCGCTGCCGGGTCGGACGGTTATTACTCTTGTCCAAAGAGGCGTGGCGTTTCTTCCTCTGGAATGTGAGGGCCATTTGTGGGTAATGTGGTCGTCTCCAGGACAAGAAGAAGAAGGCCTTTCTCCAAAGACAGATGTGCTACTCTACAATCACGAGTGTTTCGTAACCATCTCATATTTTTTACATTAGCTTTAGCTGGTTGGCTGGCAAGCCTACTTCTGGGAAGAAAAAATTCTCATTTCTTTTCTGAAAGTGAAGTTAAACACACACGCACACATTCAAAACACAAAAAGCAAAATTTTGACTTGGATTGATTAAAAAAAACAGAAAACTACCCCAGAGCGCTCCAACCAGCTTAAAGTCCGTTGTGATGAAAGGGCTCCTCTGGGCCCCGTGAGCCATTCTCAGGTGTGCCGAGGGTCCCAGCAAACAGGTCTGCTGGTTGGCCCTGCGCCAGGGTGCTTGCCCAGCGAGCCAGTGGGACCTGAACTCCAGCCTCTGCTCTGCTTGCCCAGCCAAGCACCCAGGTTGGGGGCTGTGTTATTCTCAAGAAAGAGATGCCTTTGATCATCCATCTGCCACAAGGGACATCTTTCGGTAACTCCCAGACAGACAACTCACCACCAAAGGGGGATTTTCCTCCTCGGAAGTCAGATGTCTAGCCTTATGCATCCATGTCCTTTGCCATGTGACTCTGCAGTGCCCCCTACCGGGAGAGGCAGGACATACATCTCCAATGATTCACAATGGGCATGGTCCACTGGAGCACAGGCCACCATGCTGGGTACTTCGGGGAAACAAGAAAGCTGAGAGCTGAGTCATCTGCTCCAGTGTCCACATCATGCTTTCAGCATGGAGAGCTGGGCCACACTCCCGGTGCAGCTGCTCTGAGGACAGGGTATGTTTTGTCTGTAGGAGTCTGCACTGAGTCAGCAGTTTTTTGTTTTGTTTTGTTTTTTCATTTTTTTTTATTTTTTACAGAGACAGAGAGAGAGTCAGAGAGAGGGATAGATAGGGACAGACAGACAGGAACACAGAGAGATGAGAAGCATCAATCATCAGTTTTTCATGGCAACACCTTAGTTGTTCATTGATTGCTTTCTCATATGTGCCTTGACCGTGGGCCTTCAGCAGACCGAGTAACCCCTTGCTCGAGCCAGCGACCTTGGGTTCAAGCTGGTGAGCTTTGCTCAAACCAGATGAGCCCGCGCTCAAGCTGGCAACCTCGGGGTCTCGAACCTGGGTCCTTCTGCATCCCAGTCTGACACTCTATCCACTGCGCCACCGCCTGGTCAGGCTTGATGCGTGCTGTACACCGAGTCCAGCTGCCACCTCACCACTTTTTTTTTTTTTTTTTTTTAAACCTTGATGGCAGCTGTGTCCAGATGCGGTTGATCTGGCTTTCACAAATACAGATGCGTTTTCCACCACGTGTAGCAATAAACCTAAGAACTCGAGTTTTATTGGCTGGTGGGGAGAGATGTTGGAAAGGGGAAAGAAAGGGAATTCCCCTACTATTTGGGCTCCAACTGCCCCCACAAAAAAATACGCAAGTCAAATGCTTCATTCCCAAAGGTCGGCTGGGAAATGAGCGCTTGGGCAAGAGGTGTCACACCTGGGCAGAGACAAGACAGGACAGCCACTCTCTGAGGGGCCTGCTCTCCCGGTATGACTTTGCCATACTCCAGGGCCATGGGGACAGACGTCTGGGTCACCCCACTTAAGTATATTTACAGCAGTACCCAGAAGGAATGTCTTTGCTAAGAACTTTTTGAATAACAAAAAGATTTTATTAAGAACAAGAGCGCCGCCTGACCAGGCAGTGGCGCAGTGGGTAGAGCGTCAGACTGGGACATGGAGGACCCAGGTTCGAGACCCCGAGGTCGCCAGCTTGAGGGCAAGCTCACCAGCTTGAGCCCCAGGTCGCTGGCTCGAGCAAGGGCTCACTCGGTCTGCTGTAGCCTCCCAGTCAAGGCACATATGAGAAGTCAATCAATGAACAAATAAGGAACCGCAATGAAGAACTGATGTTTCTCATCTCTCTCCCTTCCTGTCTGTCTGTCCCTATCTGTTTCTCTCTCTCTCTCTCTCTCTCTCTCTCTCCCACAAGAAAAAAAAAAAGAACAAGAGCGCCAACACCATATAACGAACCCAAGGTTTACTAAAATGGCGCACGTTGAGTACCCGTCATTGGCGCTTTCACATGAATCCCATAAATCCCTCCACAACCCTTGAAGGCAAGTGTCATGGCTGGCTTGACACATTTAGGAATGAAGAATTGATGTTTCTCATCTCTCATTTAGGAATGAAGGTCAGAGAGGTGGCATGATTAACCCACTGTCATCCAGCAACTCAGTGATAGGGTCTGAATTCAAATCCAATGCTGGTCTGACTCTAAAACTCAGATTCTGTCCATTGTAACTGATTGGCACTAGGCAACCTTAATATTTCATATGAAGTGTTTATAAAATTTCAGTCTATAAACACAGGTATAACAAGTATAATTGTCTTTAGTTTAACTTAATTTCTCTCTCGAGCTCTTTCCACCAGGGTGACGGCCACCCAAACTCGGGCATCGCTGGCCCCTGCCTTTGCCAGGGTTGCATGGCAGGCCCCTGGGATGCTCCACACCACGTGCCCTTGGGCACCTGCGTTCGCCCAGCTGAGGGAGCAGGTCCCACCTCGGCCCGTGTATGCTGCCAGTGTCCACGTCAAGCACACGCCACCATGCCTCTCCGCTCACCTGCTGCTGTGGGGAGGCCCAGCCTCGCTCTCCTCGGAGAAGACAATCCTGAGGCTTGTTCTTCAGGGGGGTTCCCGAGAAACAGAGCCCCGGGTGCCTGTAGCTGTAACGTGCTTGTTCATTCCCCTTTATTGGAGTCTCCTTTCCCCTGATTCACTCCTCCCACCCCCTCACTTCCGTTTCCTGGGATCTCCTCCCAAATGAAACAGTTGCCCAGGAATCCTTGTCTCAGAAGGGAAACTCAACCTAACACGGTTTAAGCCAGTGATGGGCTATCTTTTGAGCTTGGTGTGTCAAAATTTGCCAAAAAAACCGTTGAGGTGGGCAGGGCACTCTCAGCTCCTGTGGCACCTCTCTCCTGGCAGGGCAGGTGCCCTGGAGAAGCAGGTTCTTGACCAACCAGGCTGTCCTGCCATTGCAGGTGAGAGAGGTTGCAGGGCGTGTGGCTCTCCTGACGGGTAGAGCCGCCTGGGAACCATCGTGTTCCCATTCTTGTTGGCATCTTCATGCCGTGGGGATGGGTCTGAGGCTGACTTTCTGGCCTTTTCAGAGAAGAAATTGCATGACTGCAGTGAATGGTGGTGCTGATGGTACGGAATGTGGTGACCCTGGGCAGCCTGCAGGGGTCTTCAAACTTTTTATAAAAACCGCCCACTTTTGCAGTGCTGGTCAACCTGGTCCCTACTGCCCACTAGTGGGCGGTCCAGCTTTCATGGTGAGCCAATCACTGCGCTGTTTGGTTGCACAGTAGGGACCAGGTTGACCAGCACTGCAAGAGTGGGCGGTTTTTAAAAAAAGTTTGACGACCCCGATGCACATTGCCTCCCTTCCCAGAGGGCCAGCTGTGACACCGTAACAGGAATCACCCACATGCAGAGACTAGAAGCCCTTTTTCTAGAACTAGAAATTTCATTTAATGCTCAAAGCTATCCTGAGATTCAGGCGCTGTTAAAGCCATTTCCCAGATGAGAAAAGTAAAGCCCCGTACATCTGAATGATTCAGCCCAGGTCTCCAGCCAGGAAGAGCAGAACTGGAAACAAATGTTCTTCTAGCACCACATCCATGTCATGGCTCTTTCTGAGTACAGAGATGAGTCTGGAAGCAGTGGCTTTCCGCCGTGTGGCAGCCTCTGCTGGTGCTCCGGCCAGATCCCCTTGCCCTTGCTGGTTCTGTGCACACCTGCCCAAATTCCAGCTGCTGGCACCTGCATCTCCTCGCCCAGACCTGCCTAGTCTGGCCACTGGCCCCCAGTGAGGCAGACCAGAAGGGCCCGGGAATTTAACACCTCCCCGTCCGGAGAACAACCAGTGCGTCCCCAGGGGCTGATAGAAGTTGGTGTATAAATACTCCAGCTCATCCCCACTCTCCTACAGGTGTCCCCTGGGGTCACCTCCCAGATAATCTACCCACGGGGACCCCTGGTCTCAGGGTCTCCATCTGGGGAGCCCAAATCAAGACAGGCTGCCTTCTGATCACAAGTAGGGCTCTAAAAAATGTCAGCTGCCTCCCTTCCCCTGGGTGTTGCTGCAGGGTTATGAGACCAGATTCTCAAAGGCAGAGAAGAGAAAGGCACCTGTGCAACGTGCTGCATCCCATACAAAAGGGCCATTTCCTCATTTTCGAAAATGAGGACAACCTACCATGCCCCGTGCCCGAGCCTGGCCTCTGCCCACAGGCTGCGGGCTCTGAGGTGGGTCACACAGTGGAAGAAGAACACAAACAAACAAGTAGAAATGAGAAAGATCTCAATATCTTTTTTTTAGAGTTTAGTTGTTTTGTTTTGTTTTAATTGATTTAGAGAGAGAGCAAGGGAGAGAAAGAGAGATAAACATCAGCCCATCGTTCCACCTCTCCCTGCATTCACTGCTTGACGCTTGTATGTGCCCTGCCTGGGGATCAAACCCACAGCCTGGCACATCTGGACGATGCTCCAACCATCCAAGCCACCCAGCCAGGGCGGAGAGCTCAGCATACTGATATGAAACCACGGCGAGACACACTCCCAGAACAGGGCGTTTGGGACGCTGCCGTGTGTAGGGTTGAAAGGGACTTATACACATATGATGCAAAGAATATCTCAGGAAAGATTCTTTTAAAATATGAAAATGTAGGAGCTCCTGAGGAGGGAGCCTGCGGACCAGGGACTGTTTCTTCACCATAGCCCTACATTGCTTTTAAAAGAGGGGACAAAAAGGGGAAGAAAAGGAAACACACTGCCTCACCAGGTGGTGGCGCAGTGGATAGAGTGTCGGACTGGGATGTGGAGGACCCAGGTTCAAGACCCCCGAGGTTGCCAGCTTGAGCGCGGGGTCATCTGGTTTGAGCAAAGCTCACCAGCTTGGACTCAAGGTCGCTGGCTCGAGCAAGGGGTTACTCGGTCTGCTGAAGGCCCACGGTCAGGGCACATATGAGAAAGCAATCAATGAACAACTAAGGTGTCACAACGAAAAACTGATGATTGATGCTCTCATCTCTCTGCGTTCCTGTCTGTCTGTCCCTATCTATCCCTCTCTCTGACTCTCTCTCTGTCCCTGTTAAAAAAAAGAAAAAAGAAAGAAAGAAAAGGAAACACACTATTAAATGAACAAAGAGACTTACAAAATATCTACGTGCATTCTATTTACCCAGGGAACTTGTTGAAAATGACTGCTGCAGTGGGTCAGGAGACTCTAGAATCTGTATTTCTAATCAGTCCCCTGGTGAGTCTCATGTCAGCAGACTGCACCCTGAGAAATCCTACAATAAGATGCTAGCCCATCGCTGGGTACAGCACAGGCTGCTGAGAGCTCAGGAGGGTCTGGATTGGGGACGGGCAGTTCTAGGGCCCTCTGTGTGCCATGGAGGCTGCCTTTAAGAAGGTAGCACCTACTCTCACTGGGACACGATGCCGCATAGTAAAGCTCCACGCCATCTCCCTTCCCTGACCACCGCTCAGGTCCTTGGCTGTCACCATCACTGGATGGTGCACTGGGCAGTGGCTTCCCTCATTTGCTTTCTCCTTTCTTTTTGTAGAGGATGCTCCCCTGACCCCAATGGTAAACAAAAGTAGAAACACCTTAATTTAAAAAGACAGAGGAGGCCTGACCAGGCGGTGGTGCAGTAGATAGAGCATCTGACTGGAACGTGGAGGACCCAGGTTCAAAGCCCTGAGGTCGCCAGCTTGAGCACGGGCTCACCTGGTTTGAGCAAAGCTCACCAGCTTGGATCCAAGGTCCCTGGCTTGAGCAAGGGGTTACTTGGTCTGCTGTAGCCCCCCAGTCAAGGCACATATGAGAAAGCAATCAATGAATAACTAAGATGCTGCAACTAATAATTGATGCTTCTCATCTCTCTCCCTTCCTGCCTGTGTGTCCCTCTCTGTCCCTCTCTCTGTCTCTTTCTCAGTCTCTTTCTGTCTCTGTCACACACACAAAAAAAAGACAGAGGAGGACGAAAATCAGAGACTGAATAAAATCTAAACTTGAGCTCCTTGCTCCTTAGACCTTTGTATCAATCTATTTAAAAAAAACAAAAAAACAAAACAAAACAAAAACCAAAGGCAAACAACAACAGGAATGGCAAACAATCTCCAAACTGATTTACTTAACTGGACATCTGGTCCTAAAAGCAAGTTACCCGGCACCCAAACCCAAGGCAGCAACGGTGAACTTGCAGTGTGTAAGGTATTTTCCCCGCCGAGGAAGAAAGAAGGACTTAGCCACCAAGTGTAGAACAGAGCGCATCCCGGACGAGGTTCTCTGGTCTGCGAGATGGGCCAGAGAGGCCATGCCCCCCCTTCCTGCCCAGGGTAATTTATAGGGCCAGTAGGGTGGTTGGGTTGATATGACGTGGCAAAATTTCATTGGCTGACAGACAGTCGTGGTTTTTGTTTGTTTGTTTGTTTGTTTGTTTGTTTGTTTTACAGAGACACAGAGAGAGTCAGAGAGAGGGATAGATAGGGATAGACAGACAAGAAGGCAGGAATGGAGAGAGATGAGAAGGATCAGTCATCAGTTTTTTGTTGCGACACCTTAGTTGTTCATTGATTGCTTTCTCATATGTGCCTTGACTGCGGGCCTTCAGCAGACCGAGTAACCCCTTGCTTGAGCCAGCGACCTTGGGTTCAAGCTGGTGAGCTTTTGCTCAAACCAGATGAGCCCGCGCTCAAGCTGGCGACTTTGGGGGTCTCGAACCTGGGTCCTCCATATCCCAGTTCGATGCTCTATTCACTGCCTGGTCAGACTACAGTCGTTCTTTTTCAAAGGGCTCTGGCTGTTTCTTTTTGGCGCGCATGGGTGTGGGTGGTTCCAGCCAAAGTTCCCGGGCCTGGTTCCTCACGTGACCTTCCCCCATTGCCAACCGACCTCACATTCCGACCTTTTATGTGAGATAGGGGCACCGCTATTCATCTGGCTACTTCCTGCTGGTTAGGGTCACCGTGGGGAGGGGAGGTCGGAAGGTGGTGGCTCTGAGGGGAGTCTTGTATATGGGTGTAGGAGCATCTGTTTGACCGTGACTCAAGAAACCTTGTGGATGCGGCCCTGTAAGAATCTAAGAAAAAGAGGAGCCAATATGAGTAATATGCTGATAATTAGAAGAGGACCTAGGATAGGGGCAGCTCAGGTGAGGATGGGTGGCTGCCACCAGGAGTTAAGCGGCTCGTACAAGGAGAGGTCCTTGTGCAGTTTGTCTTGCAGATGGTGGAGGATCCCGATGCTTTCTTCCACTGGGCCAGTCTCATTGATATAGTAACAGCATTGCTCCCTGCTTTAGCTCACTCTGGAGGCAGGTTCCCGGTGGGAAGGACAGGAGCAACAGGAGGATCTGCAGAGCCCAACCTTCTGGTGAGCCGGAGACGGGTGGGGCCCAGTGGTTCCGACTGCCAGCAGTCCTGCGTGGGTGCAAGCTTGAGGCGAGAGACATTGTACCAAGGTGTCTGCCCTAGGAGCTTGGCTGCAGTAGGAATAGTCAGTATTACCGTATGGGGTCCCGTCCACCTGGGCTGTAGGGAGCCAGGCTGGAGCTCCCTCAGAAGAACCCTGTCTCCTGGCTGGAAAGGGGGACTGCTAGGTGTGCTTCATCTGGACCCCCTATGGGAGGAAGAGTCTGGTCCGTATGTTCCCTGAGAAGATGGTGGAGTAAAGACAGAAAGGGGAGGTAGGTGGCAAGAGGAGGGGGGTTTGGCTAAGAGCAAAATAGGGAATTCAGTGTCCAAAGAAGCCTATTAGATCGAGGAAAGAAAGAATCTGAAGGAGTGCGAAAAAGGGGATTCCGTCCAAACTGCATGTCAGGGGTGGCGTGCGAAGGAGAAAAAAAAAGGGTCCCATCCACTCCCATAACCGAGACCTGTGAGGGAACTAGAGGCCCAGAGTGTGATGGCAAAACAGAGAAGGTAGCCCCCATGTCCACAAGAAATGACATGGATTTACCCGCTACCTGCAGTATTACCCTGGGCTCGGCGAGGGTGAGGGGGGTCTCTGAGTCCGGGCCACATCAGTCGTCCATGAGGCCAAGGAGTATGGGCAATGGGCCCACCTGGCTGGCTCAGCCTCCCATTCGGGCAGCTCGCCCTCCACGTAGAGGCGCTGAGGAAGAGCCTGTTGCCCAGAGGGGGCATTCGCTCCGCCAGTGACCAGGCTGCTTGCAGTCAGGGCAGGGCTTAGTAGGCAGCCTTGGGCAGGGGCACTGCCGGGCCCAGTGACCCTCTTTGTGTCCGGACTTGGGTCGGGCGCCTCCTATGCCGTGCCTCTGTTGATCTGCCGGCCTCAGGGCTGCCACAAGAGCCTGGGTTTGGAGCATCACCTTTTTCTGCAGGCGGTTCTGATGAGTAGCCTTGGCCTTTTTCTACTAGCTGCGACCATTAAAAACTTTAAATGCCATGTTCATCAGGTCTCGGATAGGGTTTTGGGGGTTGAGAATAAGGAGGGGGAGGGTTCCTGGGGAGCCCAGCACTCAGAACCAGCCAGAAATGCTGGAGTGAGAGGCAGGACAAGGCCAGGCCTTCCTGCAAGAAGACCGGGGCTGGGGTCAGGAGTCCTGCAAACTCGCATGAAGGCCAATGGCTGGTGGAGGAGGGCCTGATGGGGAAGGGGCTTAAGAACACAGCAGAGAAGGGAGGGGCTCCTGGCTAGCAGGGAAGGGGCTTCCTAGAAGGAAGAGGTCCGCAGAGGGACCAGAGAGGAGTCCCGAGAGAGGGGCGCCCTCCGGGGTCAGGCAGGAGGGGGAGGGAGTTGGGAGTTGGTGAAGGAGGAAAGATCAGGAGTGGAGGGTTTAGCTGAGATTTCTCTGACCAACAAGGGCCTGCACCTTGTAGCAGGCGGCACAGAGATTAGGACAGGAGCACAAATGCCAGAAGCCCTGAATGTAAGGGATCTCCAACCATTTCCCAGTTCCTTGGCAATAGTTAAATTAGTGAGGGTGTTAAAATCAAAAGTCCTTTCAGGAGGCCACCTGGTTTGATTATCCAATGGGTTCTGTGGCCCAGCCAAATTAGAGAAGAAGATCAGTTTCTTATTCTTTAGGGAAGGAGAGATTCCGGATAAGGCATTCCAGGAGTGTTTTTGAGTCAGGTTTAGATTCCTGTGCCTCTATGGCCACCCTCAGCCCTCGGAGTGATCAGAGATGAGAATTGGCGTCCCTCAACTCAAGCTCTGGTCACCAGACGGTTAGGTAGAGTGGGAGTGACCAGGACGTCTCCACGGGCACACATGTACTTGAAACAGATATGAGGTCTCTGACGCAGCTGCGATTACGGACAGGGAGTCTCGGTGGAAAGAACTGAGGGGAGGCTGGAGGCAGGGAACTCACCGCACTGTGTGCCGAAGTGGGTGGGAGGTCGGAGGTACTGGTTCTTCCTCGGAAGGGAAGGGGAGAGGAGCAGCCCCAGCGGGCTTCAAGCTCCTCCCAGGTTTCGGTACCAAATGTAAGGTATTTTCCCAGCCGAGGAAGAAAGAAGGACTTAGCCACCAAGTGTGGAACAGCAAAAGCTTTATTTAGTAGAGGGTGTCCTGGACGAGGTTCTCTGGTCCGCCAGATGGGCCAGAGAAGTTGCGCGGATTCTTCCTCTGGGGGGTAATTTATAGGGTCGGTAGGGTGGTCGGGTTGATATGACGTGGCGAAATTTCATTGGCTGACAGACAGTCGTTCTTTTTCAAAGGGCTTCGGGCTGTTTCTTTTTGGCGCTCATTGGTGTGGGCGGTTCCAGCCAAAGTTCCTGGGTCTGGTTCCTCACGTGATCTTCCCCCATTGCCAACTGACCTCACACAATGAATCTCAGGAACTCACAAAATTGTAACGACCCCTAGGAAATGAAGAAGTCTCCTTTAAAGGGTGGTCATGATGTAAAGCTGCTACTATTTGGTCCTTGAGGTTGGTTTCCCTGGATGGCCACACTGGCCCCAGTTGCCTGGGCCAGCATAGTTCTCAGGCGCTGTTAAGTGATTCCCACACTGGGGCAGATGCCAGCTGTGGGACACAGTAGCAAAGGCAGCAGAAGCCTGCCTCGCCCCATCTTCCTGCACTCTTCCCCTAGCGGAACAGAGAAGGAGGATGGCTAACCAAAGAAAAGGTGCATGCTGGGAGCTGGAGCTGGGGACCCCACTGGACCCCAGGCCCACAGCAAAAAGGAGAGCAAAAGCCAACTTCTCCTCAACCTGGTAATGAGCCAGCCTCATTATAAGATTAGCTGCTGGGATGAACAACTCTCTTAATAATGCACACATCGCTATGACAACCACCCACTTTGGTACCTA
Source organism: Saccopteryx leptura (assembly GCF_036850995.1). Classification (NCBI taxonomy): domain Eukaryota; kingdom Metazoa; phylum Chordata; class Mammalia; order Chiroptera; family Emballonuridae; genus Saccopteryx; species Saccopteryx leptura. The sequence continues at coordinate 12,941,903 of NC_089512.1, forward strand.
AAGATAATTTCATTGTGTGGCCATGTTTCCTGGTTTGAAAAGAAATGCTGTTTACTGTGAGTCCGATCCTTCTGCACCTCCTGGCTTTATGTAGAGTGTGTGCCCGTACATGTATGCAAGCACGCCCGTGTGCCCGGCAGGGGCAAGCAGGAGCCCAGCCCCCCCCCCCCCCCCCCGGGGCGGTCTTGGGTGCAGAGATACCGTCCAGGGCTCAAGGTTGCTAAAATTTCCATCAGGCCCAGGCACCCGAGCGTGTTGACATAATTATTCAGGCAGACAGGCTTGGCCAAGATTAATACTGTACTATGATTAATTATCGTGGGAGCCTCAACAAGCCAGTGCGCGCTGGGGAGGGCCGCGGAGGGACGTGACAGCCCCCGCTCGCCAGCTTGCCGGCAGGACGGCTGGGGAGGGTGTCGAGAGGGGAGCCGCTTGGGCCTGACTGTAATGAGAAATGAGAAAAGTGCTGAAAAATTGATGGCGCCTGCAGATTGCGCAGGCTGGCACTCAGCAGGGGGCCCCCTGCAGCCGGCGCGCCTGGTGCGGTATGCTAATGCAGGCGCCTGGGCCAGGGGAAAGGGAGGAAGAAAAGCCGGCACAAAGGAGAGAAATGCAAATGACAGGCACAGAGATCAGTGCCGAGAATCCCGGATTAACTGCACGGAGCTGGTGCTCTCCTGGATTTAACCCTTGCTGGACTGTGGCGGGGCTGCTGGGAAGGGTGAGGGGGTGGCTGCTGGGAGCTCTGGTCTGGATCTGGGTCCATGCTGAAGTGGGGATGCAGGAAATTGGAGTTGGGAAGAACCAAGAAACTGAAGGAAGGAGGCAGTTTTCCCCGGGGTGGTGACTTCTTCCGAGGTCCTAGGGAACGGTGGGGAGTGTTGAGGAAGCGACATCTGGGGTAGGAGATGCAGTGGCCCAGCTCAGCACTTCCTGGGACAGATGGCCTGACAGGCAGCCAGACCTTCTGTAAGAACCGCCGGTGGAAGAGGAAGCCAGGAGGAGAAAGCAGCAAGGATGTCCAGCACTCTGACCCGGGCAGTGGATGGATGGATACTGACCACCTCATGTACGTGACAGTGTAAATGTCAGACGTGTGCCCTTTCCTGTATCTGTGACACTCCAGTGAAAATGAAATGAAGAAGAAAAGGAGGCCAGAGCAGTGGAGCAGAGGCCTGTTCAAAGCTTTGCAGACTGATCTTCTCTGGGAGAGAACCAGGGAGGAAGCAGTTCCTGACTTGTGGAGATCCCAAAACACACTTCAGGGTCTTAGTGCTGTGGGGGGGCCACCCTGCTTTGAGGCATGCACTTTCTCTTAGAATGTCACTGTGTTTCGCACCCATGGAGATGAAAATATTTGCTATGCGCAGACACACCCGTCCCCAACCGTCCTTCTAAGGAAGGATGTTTGAATGAGAAGTCATCAAGAACTCCACCAGGAGGCCCTACCACAGGTACATAATGTCAGGTCCTTGCCCAGCAGGTGAAGAAGAATGGCCCAGCATTCTAGATGACAGAATTCCATGTAAAGATGGCCGACCTGGAGAGATGCTGGTGCCACAGGGTTATACGGACACGGGGAAACATACAAATGTATGCAGCGGGAGAGAACAGAATCAAAGACTCCATGTGTGTAATAAGGTCTAAGTCATTCACATATCTACCTATTCACTTTTTAAGTCTGAATAACTGTCTAACCAGCTATGAATGGTGTTTCCCTCCATCCAGGGGATAAGAATATTTGAACTTCCTCAGGAATATTTGAATTATTTTTTTTACAATATTCAAGAATTGGGGGGGGGATGAATAAATCGAGGTTCATTTTGAAAGAAAAACATGGCAGAATAAATGGGAGTCCGGGGAGCCATGAGGTCGGCCTTTCTGGTGGCTTCACTCCCCAGGACAGGATTCTGGGTGCGGAGTCCTCTCCCAAGTCCGCCCATTGGCGAAGGGCACGGCTGACCTCCCTGCTGTGAGCACGGGGCGGGTCGGCTTCCCGGTCGGCTTCCCCGCGGAGTGTTCCACCCGGTCCCCACTCTCACTGCATTCACACACAGAGGCGCAGGACTGCGCATCCAGAGACTAGAGACCGGCTTTGTGGGGGCGGGCTGGGTGGGGAGGGGGTATCTATCCATCTATCGACAGCCTGGTCTGTGCCCACGTCATGCAAGACACCGTGAGCAGGACTGCTGCCCACTTCCCCCTCGTCATTGCCCTGAAAGGAAAACTTTTGGTGACCAGTTGTGTCTTGCCTACAGAGACTCTCGTGGGAGAGTGTGGGAAGGACTCTTCACCCTGGGGTGTGGCCACACCATCTGTGTCCCCCGCCTCCCCCGGCCCAGCACTGGGTCGGGAACAGCAGCGGAAAGCCCATGTCTGTGTTGAGAAAGAGATGAATGCTGCAGCCCCCAAGGAGGAAGAGAAGTTGTAGATAGATATATGCACCCGCACCGGGGAAGGGGGCCGCTTTGGGGGGTCGGTTGTAGTTTTTTCCCTGGGACAAGCAAGGCAGATTGTTTATGCTCGAGTTCCTCGGAACGAGAAATTGCAATCTTTGCTCCAGGAGATGAGAGGATTACAAAACATTTCAAATGTCCTCTTTTTCTCCTTTTTCTGCAAAGCTCCAATGAGCTCCAAACCCAGGGGTATTCACTGTAACACACAGATTAACCAAATAGGACTGGAGAGTCATTTGGGATCTTCTTCCTTCACACCCCCCCACCCCCCCCAACGTGAGGACAGGGCTTTGGGGGGCGGAGGGAAGAGGCCGCCTGTGCTGAGGCAGACACAGCTTTTGCTGGGCACAGCAATTATTCTGAAAACATCTGGAGCATAAAATTTTAAAATGCCAGAATCACAGTGGGTCAAGTTGGCGCCTAGGAACTTCTCCGTGCAGTGCCCCCGGGGGGGGGGGGGAGCTTTCCAAGGGGGCCCAATCTGCTCTCTGTCTCTGCCTGACCTGAAGGAGAGGCTGGGGGTGTCAACCCATTTAGTATAGGACTCTCTCTGTCCTGATTCCCAAAGAGGAAGAAATTCAGAAACCAGAGTGGATCACTTATGCATCAACCCCATAGAAGGGCAGCCTGACTCTCTTTCTGTTTGTATGCTGAAAATATGTTCACTGACTATTAAAAAAAACTGACCTGTGACACTTTCAATAATTCCTTACCCTGAAGATTAACACGAATTAAGCAAGTCTCTGCTTTTTAGGAGTAATAGTTTATACCTCATTGATGGTTTTAAAAAAACAAAACAAAACTTCTTTTCAGAAGAATTCCAGGGGAGGGTGAGGGGGGATGAAAAACTTAGAAAATCTACCAGTTTGCAGCTCTGAAGGAAATAAATGATTCAGGCACGGATGGTCGGTGTGAGTTAAAGCCATTAGAGAAGAACGCCATTTTTAGACGTGTGGAGGCGAGAAAAATCACCACCCATCTGTCTGTCCTTCCTTAGGAATCACTAGGATGTGAGCACCCCCCACCCCCAAAGGGAGTAGCCATGGAGAAGCCCTAGCGTCAGCAGAGAGGGTGGAAACAGAGACAGGAGGCTAGGGGGTGGGGGTGAGGCGTGGAGAGATCATACACCTTTCTTCAGAATGTGGACAGAGGGAGACAATGATAGCAAACGATGGAAAACAAGAAAGAAAAAAATATATATTTTTTAGCTCCAGGAAAAATAAGAACAAACCCTATTCGAGGAGGAAGTCATAATCACAGCACACTGGTTAGCTCTGCCGTGAGCAATGTCTGCGTAGTCACGACAGTGCAATTGTTGTGTAATAGTTTTCCACTTTTAAAATTGAGCTGGGGCCCTGGCCGGTTGGCTCAGCGGTAGAGCGTCGGCCTGGCGTGCGGGGGACCTGGGTTCGATTCCCGGCCAGGGCACACAGGAGAGGCGCCCATTTGCTTCTCCACCCCCCCCCTTCCTCTCTGTCTCTCTCTTCCCCTCCCGCAGCCGAGGCTCCATTGGAGCAAAGATGGCCCGGGCGCTGGGGATGGCTCCTTGGCCTCTGCCCCAGGCGCTAGAGTGGCTCTGGTCGCGGCAGAGCGATGCCCCGGAGGGGCAGAGCATCGCCCCCTGGTGGGCAGAGCATCGCCTCTGGTGGGCGTGCCGGGTGGATCCCGGTCGGGCACATGCGGGAGTCTGTCTGTCTCTCCCCGTTTCCAGCTTCAGAAAAATACAAAAAAAAAAAAAAAAAAAAAAAAAGAGCTGGGTCAAACAAGAAGACTTCAGGATAGAAGAACACACTCTAAATTGTCCTCCGCCATGACCGCGCAGATGTGTAAGTACAGATCGTAGAGAGGAAAGGGCCCAGGGACCTGAAAGGATGTTCAGCTCTTCATCTTACAAAATAAGGAGGCAGAAGACACTCTTCTTGACCCAACCAGAAATAAAGTGTAAGCAAATCTTCAAAACTGACAAATGTAACCCATACAGATAATAAAGGGATATTGTTATACTGGGGAGAGATGGCGAGGTGGGGAAAGAGAACTGAGTCTTCATCTGTCGCCTCAGGAGGTCAATAATTAATGTCCAGAATTGATCGGGCTATCGATTGCAGCAAACATACCAAAAAATGAGGAGGAAGTAACATCCTGAAGAAGTAGCCAAAGTTTGTGATAATAAGGGCTGCCTCTGAAAAGTGGGACAGGGGGCGGGGGGAGGGGGAGGATGAGGCAGGAAACAGTTATTTCTCTTTATAAACCTTTTTATAATTCGATTTTTTAATCAAAACCATGTGTTACCTCAGTCAAAAGACCTATATTAAAAATACAGTTAAAAGAGATGCACCAAACCATTAATTTTGGGGTTATTATCATCCTATTGATATGGATTATCTTGGTTGAAAAAAAAATTGATATAAAGTTAACAACTGCAACTCAACAATTAATATGGAAATTATAGACCACTTGTACATAGTAGATCTTCCCATTCTTGGGTAGATATGTCTCTTTATTTATTGTTTTCTTTTATGTCTCCCAATAAAATTTTTGTTGTCTGTTTATATAAAGACGACAATTGTATATCAACAGTTGTATATAAACTTACAGTTGTAAGTGAAACACATAGTTTATTCTTGTATTATTTCTCACGCGAACAACTGTAAACTGACTGTTGCCCCACCTTGTGTTGCTGCTCTATGTTTCTGTTGGGTTTATCCCTAAATTCTTTGTGTTTGTATTCCTGTTTTGAGTGGGATTTCAACGTAAGATTTACAAGTGATTATTGCTCACATAGAGAAAAATCATTGATTCTGCTATTTTTAAATATGACCCTCAGACTGTAATCTTATTGCAAATAGGTTTTCAGCGGAATCTCTTGTTTATTTGTGTGTGCGTGTGTGTGTTTTAGCTGATAATAATATTATCTGGGAGTAATGATTAGCCCAGACTTAATTCCGCTGATCCCTTTGTTCTATTTAAGCTGCTTGTTAAGTTGTTATGTAACAGCAGCAAGGGTAAGCCTCCTGCTTCCTCCCTGGGGTTAATGGGAGCACAGTCAGTGATCGCACAAGCAGGCTGGGACCCAGCTGCCACCAGAAGGTAACCATGCACGGTGGGGAGAGGCGGGGCTTCGGGTGGGACTGCCTGGTCCTAGGTCAGATCTGGATCCACGACTTAGCAGCATGGCCTGACCAATGACTTAACTTCTCTACACCTCAGTTTTCTTGTCTGTAAAATGGGATCACAGTGCCTACTTCACAGGGCAGCTGTGCCCATCAGATGACATTATAAGGGCAGAGCACCTATGCAATGTGTGGGCAGGTCTAATTCACACTCTTTTCAAGAATCTGGCTTCTATACAATACTCGTTCCATGATGTTGGCCTTTTATTCGCCCCACGAGGCTATTTTGGACCTGACTCTGTCAAAAGTTTTCATGGGGCCCTGGCCGGTTGGCTCAGCGGTAGAGCGTCGGCCTGGCGTGTGGGGGACCCGGGTTCGATTCCCGGCCAGGGCACATAGGAGAGGCGCCCATTTGGTTCTCCACCCCCCCCCTCCTTCCTCTCTGTCTTTCTCTTCCCCTCCCGCAGCGAGGCTCCATTGGAGCAAAGATGGCCCAGGCGCTGGGGATGGCTCCTTGGCCTCTGCCCCAGGCGCTAGAGTGGCTCTGGTCCCGGCAGAGCGACGCCCCCTGGTGGGCAGAGCGTTGCCCCTGGTGGGCGTGCCGGGTGGATCCTGGTCGGGTGCATGCGGGAGTCTGTCTGACTGTCTCTCTCCGTTTCCAGCTTCAGAAAAATACAAAAATAAAAAATAAAAATAATTAAAAATAAATTAAAAAAAGTTTTTGTGGTTTCCACTCGTTCAGCAGAGCCCTGCTGATATCCTGGGGATCGGGTGGAACTTTGAGGTGCTGAATCCATTCTAGACGAGGAATCGTAAGTGTCACCCTAGTTCCCTGTGGATCGCGTCTCTTCTTTGTAGCCCGTGGAGGAAGAAGCATGGGCCTGTGAGTCCAACAGGTCTGGGTGAGAGCACAGCTCTAGGGCTCACGGTGGGGTCTCGGGCAAGGACCTACCGCTCCTCGTCTGGAAGTGGGGTACGCATGTCTCCTCACAGCTGTTGTGACTATTGCAGGGCTGGGCAAAAGCACACAGCTAGGCTGGCACCGCTACCACACCCCCTTTATTTCTCTCCCATTCCCCACCCAGCGCCTCTTTGTCCAAAATCAGAGGCAGGGAGTGGCCCGGAAGCTGGGAGAACACCAGACTCCCCATGATTAAGCCTGGCTCCACGTCAGACGGACGTACCCTGGGCTTCCCAGGTTCAGCTCGGTGGGATCATAGGTGGTTCCAGTCCAGGTACAGCAGCTGAGCCACCTGGGGAGATGCTGTCACCTCTGACAAAGCAGTGAGAATCCTCTCCCTCCACTGTCAACAGCTCTGAAATCCTCGGCTGAGGGACTTGGTGTGTGACACAGAGATAGAGCTTTTTTTACTTGCAGAGATCAATTCTTGCTGAGCCAGAGCCTGCCTGTTCAAAGCCTTTAGACCTCCCAGAAAGGTGCCGACAGCTCTATGCAAAATATTTGTATTAACATTTGGACAAGAAAAAGGAATGCATCACCATGCCATCCCATCTGCAAACGGCAAAGAGACATTGAAATCACCTTGAGTCACCCCAAGCAAATGCTACCAAAATACAGACAAAAGCCTTTATTGCCCATCTTGTTGATAGAATACCAATTATCAGCACCCATGGACCATTCCCTTGGCACACACGTGAGCCTGTGCTTCATCCTGCTTGCCAAACCATCTTCTCCAAGGACGCAGAGAGAAGCACAGAGATTTGCATCAACAGTGATGCTCCAGCCTCAAATCTGCACTTCTCTGAAAGCCATGCTTGGCATCTGGAGCTATTAGACCCCTGTCAAGTGTAGAGGATCCTTTAGTTTGTTCTTCCTCCTGCCTTCCCCATCACTCTGAGTGGTCCCAACCAGTCACTCAAGCTAGAGACCTGGTAACACCCTCAGAACCCTCTCTGTCACTTCTCTATCAACCTATCACCAACTCCTAATGACTTTCTCAGTCTCCCCCAAATATGTCCATTTCTCTTCCCCTCCATCTTCAATGCCTCCTGAATTACTGCAATAGTCTCCTGCTTGGTCTCGACGTCCCATCTTTCCACCTCTAACCCATTTCCACAAAGGAGCTGAAGTGATGGTGGGTTTCTATGCCACCACAAAGGGCTTGCCCTCTGGCTAAAGTCCAGATCCTCAGCGCGATATACAAGGCCCCAGATGATCTGCTACCGCCACCGTTCCCTGCCTTCCTGGTGTCCCAGTGCCCACTCCCACCAAGACTGAACATGGTGCACTTCTACGGCATTCATCTGCTCCCTGACTGTTCCCACTGCCTCAACCAACCCCTTCTGGTTCAGTCCCCTTCATCCTCTGCCTCAGCTCAAATGTCATGTCCCGGGACCACCTTTCCTGGCTTTACCCACTCTGAACGCTAGAGTCACTGTGGCGACACCCACCTTCCTCTGGACCGCTGTCCAGGAGTGTGGGGTGATGTACTTCCTGATAGTTGAAGCCAGATAGAGACTTGTACTCAGATGTTTCCTGCAGAAAACATCCCAAAAGACACAATCTCTCTACCAAGTGAAGGGATTGCCTGTAATTACCCTTATGAGAATAGCATGCCCCCCACCCCGAGGCGAGAGAAGTCTAACGAAACCTGGGCACCTTGGGGGGCAGTAGTTAAGGACGTGGACTCCGTTGTGTTCAAATCCCAGCTTTGACATTCCCTAGCTCTGCCACTGGGCATATTACTTAACCTTTTGAAATTTCAACTGTTTTTCATCTGTACAATCGGGAGGATAAGTCTTACCTCATAGGATGGCTGTGAAGGTGAAATGAGACAATGCATAGAAAAAAACTTTGCACAGTGCTAGTGCATAGTAACAGTGGTTGCTACCATCTAGTAATGGTAGCAGAATGGTAGTTAGTGATGGTGGTTGGGAGCAGTACTGTTCCAGATACATAAAGCACCCCGTAAGACCTCCGAAGTTATCTGCGCATTGCTCTGCCCTGCAGGTGCTAATGGAATTCAGATAAGTGCCCGTGACTCAGCGTTGGAGCTCATTGCGCCTAACAGTTGAAACTTCGGCTCTCGGCAAACAGATATAATCTCCAGTGAAATATTGGAGAGCTTTAATTAAGGCAATTGGGCTGATTAATGATTCCCTCTGGGCGAGTGCTGAGGCACCCAGAAGGGAGCAAGGACTTCATGAAACATGCAGAGAGCAATCCATCTACCAGTTTACAAGTGACACCAGGTCTTCCCAGGCTTTTGGCTCTCAGAGCTGTACCTCCATCCAGAGTTCTTGCGGCTACTTTTACAACCATAAACACTATTGACCTTAAACAGATAGCCAGATATTTTTCCAGCAAAGTGAGTTTATTCAGGAACAACAAAGAATTGCAATTAGAGAGGTAAGGTCTGCAGGGGTCTCCAAACTTTTTACACAGGGGGCCAGTTCACTGTCCCTCAGACCATTGGAGGGCTGCCAAATACAGTGGTCCCCTCACTGACCACCAATGAAAAAGGTGCCCCTTCCAGAAGTGCAGTGGGGGCTGGGTAAATGGCCTCAGGGGGCCGCATTGCGGGCCTGCGGGCTGTAGTTTGGGGACGCCTGGTCTAATGGGAGATCATGCACAAGTCCAGACTTGGGAGGTGCTATTGTAACTGAAGAACCCATTGGAGGAAACTGAGAAGTTGGAAGTGTAGTGACATTTTATTGGCTGAGTTATGATAGTCTCCCATTGGCTGAGCTGTTGCTAAGCAAGGAAGAATCTTTTGTTCCATCTGCTGAGGTACCATATTCTTGGTGATTTCTTTTTTTCTATTTCACTAATTTTTGCCTCGATTATCCTGAATCTGCTATTGAACACATCCACTGACTTTTAAATTTTTATTAATTTTCATTGTTATGCTTTTCCTTTCCAGAAGGACAAGTTGGCTCTTCTTTAATTCTTTCTAGTCCTTCTACTTTCTTGCTCCTTGTTCATAGTTTCAATTTCTCTTTTATTCCTTCAAAAAGAGAAGGAATGTTCATTTTATGTTCTCTATTTGATCATTTTAATCTCTGAGGCTTTCCTGAGTTTCTTGCTAATATGTTGTTGTGATAGTGTGATATATAAGAAATATATTTGTCTCAACAGAAACTTTACAGCCCAGAAGGGATTGTCACAAAATATTCAAAGTGATGAAAAGCAAGGACCTACAATCAAGACTCCTCTGCCCAGCAAAGTTATCACATAGAATTGAAGAATAAAAATCTTCCCAGACAAGAAAAGCTAAAGAAGTTCATCACCACCAAACCAATATTACAAGAAATGTTAAAGAGACTCCTTTAAAGAAAAAAAGAAGATAAAAAATATGAATTATAAAATGGCTATATCTGCATATCTATCAACAATTACTTTAAAAGCAAATGGATTAAATGCTTTAATCAAAAGACATAGGTTGGTTGAATGGATAAAAAAACAAGACCCTTACATATGTTGTCTATAAGAGACCCACTTCAGCTCAAAAGACACACATAGACTGAAAGCAAAAGGATGGAAAAGATATTTCATGAAAATGGAAATTAAAAAGTTGGGTTAGCAATACTTATACCAGACAAAATAGACTTTAAAGCAAAGGCATAACAAGAGACCAAGAAGGACCCAGCAATTCCACTTCTGGGTATTTATACAAAGAAACCCAAAACATTAATTCGAAAAGACATATATATCCTTATGTCCATTGCAGCATTATTTACAATAGCCAAGATATGGAAGCAACCTAAGTGTCCATCCGTAGATGAAAAGATAAAGAAGAAGTGGTGCATGGATGCAATGGAATATGACTCAGCCATAAAAATTAATGAGATCTTGCCATCTGCAATGACATGAATGGACCTAGAGAGTATTGTGCTGAGGGAAATAAGTCAGACAAAGACAAATGCCAGATAATTTCACTTATATGTGGAATCTAAAAAACAAAAACAAAATAAATGAACAAACAAAACAGAAACAAATTAATAGATACAGAGAACATTCTGATGGTCGCCAGATTTGGGGGGGGATAGAAGATGGGTAAAAAAGGTAAAGGGATTAAGAAGCACAAACTGGTAGTTATAGAATAGTCATGGGGATGTAAAGTATAACACAGGGAATAGTTAATAATATTGTAATAACCATGTACGGTGTCAGGTGGGTGCTAGATTTATTGGGGATCACTTCAAAAGTTATATAAATGTCTAATCACTATGTTGTGTATCTGAAACTGATATTATAGTACATGTCAACTACAATTAAAAAATTAAAAAAATATTTAAAGAAAAAAAAATATATATTTGTTCCTCATCCCTTCCTGGGTCAGAGTTCCTAAAACCTTTGGAATTCCCTAAGTGGTAAGAGTGATAAAGGTGTCTTTGTCATTCATAACCAGTCTCTCTCAGCCACACCTGAGTTCATGAAATGACTTGCAGAAAGCCCCTGAGGATGGGGCTGGCTGCCAGCAGAATCGACCATGTGACTAGAGGTTAGAATTTTCAGACCTATGCCTCCCCCATCTCCCAGATCTCCTCCACCTCCAGGGAAGAGAGAGGGGCTGGAGATTGAACTAATCCCCAACGGCTGGTGATTTCATCAGCCATGACTGTTATGAAGCCTCCTTAAAAACCCTGCCAGAAGGGGTAGGAGAGCTGCTGGGTTGGTGAACATCTGGAGGGGCTGGGAGAGTGGAAGCTCCCTGCCCTTCCCCCACACCTTACCCTGCACGTCTCCGCCACGTACACCACTGATCTTGTAAGTAAAGTGTTTTTCCTGCATTCTGTGAGCCATCCACCAAATTACTGACCCCAAGGAGGGAGGCGTGGGAACCTCCAATTTCAAGTCGGTTGGTCAGAAGTCCAGGTGACAACCTGGACATGTGATTGGTGTCTGAAGTGGGGACAGTCCGGTGGGTCTTCGGTTCCTCTCAATCTTGCCCTATGCAGAACCTCAGGAAGTGGTCGGCCTTTTCTCTGACACCTTGACATGATCCAGACATTCCAAGGCGTGATGACAAATACTGCCTGACGTGGGGGCAGCGTGGTATGTAGATCCTCTAACCTGATCTGACACTGTCTCTAGATCTGTCAGAGTGGAATTAAACTGGAAGACACCCAGCTGCTGCTGGAGAATTGCTTGGATGGGAAGAAACCGAACACACTTGGTGACCAGCAGTTCAGTGCTGAATCCACTAAGGGTCCAGAGAAACAGAAGAAGAGTTTCCAGTACAGTTGTTTCTATTGACTTTCTCAAGGTGCCTTGCTTCCTTGTAAGTACCATTATTATTATTATTATTATTATTATTATTATTATTATTATTATATTGTAAGGCCATAATCATTGGAATTCCTTCAAGGGAATTCATTGAGGCTAGAGCGGGTCTCCACTTAAGTCTCCCAGGTGCTGGGGGGCTCGACAACCTGGGCACATGGCAAACTACAAGTTCTCAGCTTGTAAATAATGGCATCTGGCACCAACCCCAGCCAAGGGCCAGTCCATGTCCACAGATTCACAGACGATGCTTTGCCCCTTTTACTCACAACTCTAGCCCTACACAGATGGAAGTACATGGCCACCAGTGACCCACTGCTGGTCTGTTCTAAACTCACAAGCAAGGTTATGCTGGACAGATAAATGTCTTTTATTATTATTATTCTTTTGCAAGGAGAATTTTTCTTGGTTTGTAGTTTTATTAAGAATATAGCCTGACCAGGCAGTGGTATAGTGGACAGATCATCGGCCCGGGACCCTGAGGAAACAGGTTCAAAACCCCGAGGTCACTGGCTTGAGCATGGGCTCACCAGTTTGAGCACAGGGTTGCCAGCTTGAGCATGGGATCACAGACGTGATCCCATGGTTGCTGGCTTGAACCCAAAGGTGGCTGGCTTGAAGCTCGAGGTCTCTGTGGCTTGAGCAAGGAGTCACGGGCTGAGCTGGAGCCCCCTGGTCAAGGCACATGTGAGAGAGCAATCAATGAACAATAAGTTGCTGCAACAAAGAATTGATGCTTCTCCTCTCTCTCCCTTCCTGTCTGTCGGCCCCTGTCTGTCTGTCTGTCTCTCTCCCTAAAAAAATAAAAATAAAATAAGAAAGAACGCAGATCCTAGGTAGGGAGTGGAAAGAGGGCCCCACTCAACTCCCCGCAGGCCTGGGGTCCCGTCTCCCCCTCCTCTGTGGCTGCAGAGGTGACGTCCGCACTCACTCACACCTGCCATCGCTCCCTTCCCCCTCGTCCCTGCTCTCTGAAGACTCCCTTCCTTTTTTTGTAAGGTCATCCATCCACTTGAAGCTATGTTTCTTGGGCTTTATCTAGCATTTTTTGTAATGTTTAATAGAAGGGTCTTAGAACTTCTGATCTTCCATTTTGCCAGAAACAGAAATTTCATCTTTTTCTAAACTCACAGGGCTTAGTAAAGATGATAAAGTGTCATAGCCGCCGTGCAGCAAGCAAACAACCAAGACTGTCTGCCTGTTAAAAGGAAGAAGAGGTTGGATATTACCCACGTTAAGGTGACTTGGGGATAACAGCTCTCCCAGGCCTTCACCAGTAAACACTTAGAGGAAAAAGGCATCATCAGGAAAATATTCCATAAAATACATTCCAGGGAGAATTTTCTTCTTAGAACAGTGACAGCAACTTGCATCCAATGGTCAGGGGCTGGTTTCTCTGCTCTCCATTTGAGATGAATAAAAACACTCATTGAAGATCAATGTAATCAAAATGGTTACAAAAGCTTAAAGTTGTGTAAAAGGCATTGTTTTCAAAGTACTCCTATTGTGCTTATTTGGTTTCCCCTCTGACAGATGATCCAAAGGGACCCCTGGGTGTATGAGGGCATGTCCCCCGGGGTCAGGAGCCCCCACACCAACAACAATTCAATGAAGGCTTTTTGAAGAAGGCTTTTGACAAGCCACCCAGACTCCAACAACCTCTGCTTTTTTTCCCCCTGGATGTAGTTTCATCACATATGCTGAGATACATAGGGAGACAGGAGCCCTGTCACAGTCACTGGTGTTTGCCAAACTCAGAGTTCCCAGGGTCCTGGCCACTTGTACAGATTCAACCCAAGTCCATCAGCACTCATGTCTATTCCCGTTAACATATGAACATGTTATTAACATGTGTTGGGAGACACAGTCCGGCAGGGAACACTATGGAACTCCCCAGTCCCCCATGAGCCCACAAGTGAAGGAAATCTCAGACAAGCCCTGCACCGCCCCAGGACACTCAGGTGCAGGGACAACAGCCTTATAGAATGAAACTCTAGCCCTACGCAGATGGAAGTACGTGGCCACCAGTGACCCCACTGCTGGTCTTTCTGAGCAAACATAGAAGAGCAGGGTTTGGGTCCCACTGGCATTTCCAGGAGGGGCAAGAATGACCCGTCGCCATGCTGTTCACCCCTCACGGTTTGAGATCTTGACTCTTTCGCTGCTCTGATTCCTGACACCCTTCATTCCCAGAAATCACTGCAGGGCAACTCGGCACAAAAAGAAAAAAAAAAAAAAGGATTGAAATTTAAGAATACAGTTAAAATTTATAAGAAATAAAGTCAGCATTTTGTTTATGGGGGGAATAGTCATATTTTCCCATAAAACCAAAGAAAACTAATTCTCACAGTGGTGAGGCATAAAGTTACTTTAGAAGAAAATAAACAACAATGGAGCTGGAAGTCCTTCCTCCAGCAACGTTCAGTATTAGGGTTCTCCAGAGCAACAGCACCAACAGGGGTGTGTGTGTGTGTGTGTGTGTGTGTGTGTGTGTGTGTGTGTGTGTAGGGAGAGAGAGAAAGGGGGTATCAATTTTCTTTAAGGAATTTGCTCATGTGACTATAGAGGCTTGGCAAGTCCGAGTATAAAATCTGCATCCTGGAGACCCAGGGAAGAGTTGCAGTTTGAGTCCAAATGTGGTTTGCTGGCAGAAGTCTGCCTTCTCCTGGGAGTTCCGTCCTCTTCTGTTTCAGCCGGCCCCACTACGGCCATTTCTCTGCCCACCACATCGTTCCTGCAGGACCAGAGTGCGTTCCCATCTCCGACAGCGCCAAGGGGCCCGGGTAGAAGAAGACAACCTTACTGATACCGAGCAGATGTCTGGGACCAGAGTGCTGGGGAGGTCTTACAAGGGGGGACACTGGGGAGTGAGGGAGGTCCAGGGGAACAGTAGGACATATGGGCTTATTGGGACATAGGCTCCAACCACAGACTTGGCACTGATGACTATGTTCTACATACGTGGGCTCATGCTTTCCCTACGGCTCCATGACCATAGAGCCCAAAACAGCATAGATTCATTGATAGCTAACTAAACCTCCAGAGATGTGAGATCAGCCAACACCAGTACAGCCACCTAGACGACTAACACAGATGTGAGAGCAATAAACACCCAGTGTCATACACCTCTGCAGTTACACAGCATCTCTGTGGCAATAGATAACTGATACACCACTTCCCAAGTCAAGGAACGGGCTGACAAGCTGACAAATCCTAACGTTAGTGGGGAAAGGCAAGTGATGCAACCCAGTAAGGAGGCAGAGTCCACATGTTACACCGGGGAACGCATGCCCATCTGAAGTGGACAGCTGGTACTCAGTCCCAACCAGTCACGGCACCTGCAAATATTGATTCAGTGCCACTGAATTCATTTTTCAAGAGAGGGAGAGATTCAGGTTTTTATATGTCAATGCATTTTATTTTCTGCGAAAATCTGGGCATTACTAACAAATGCCAATTAAAACTATGCCGAGATACAGCGTCTCACTACCCAAAAGACTACAGCGAAAATCCAGAAGTTCAGCAATCTGCTCTGTTGGTGCCACTGAGGGAAAACAGGTACTGCTCTGTTTGGCTAGAAGGGAAGCGAAGTGGCGGACCCCCCGTGGAGGAGCATTCGGAGACAGTTAGTAAAATTACACATTGATTTATTTTTTGATCCGAGAATCGGAATTCTTGGAATTTATCCCAAATATATAATGGCAAAACTACAAAAGAGATAAATGCACAAGGCCACTAATTGCAGCATTAATTAAAATAATTAATAGCTAAGACAGAAAATAGCCAAAATGCCACAATCTGGGACTGGCTGAATGAATTATGTACGTCCATATGATAAAGCACCATATAACTGTCATAAGGAATGAGGACTATCTCCAACTTCTACTGTGGAGACATTTCTAAGATACATTGCTAATGGGCTAAAATAAATAAATAAATAAATAAAACAAGGTGCCAAAAAATGTGTATCATATTTTACTACTTCTGAAAAAAAAAAAAAAAGGATGAGATACATAGATGTGAACACATACAGGTTTAATTATATTTTTCAATGGAAGAATAAACCACAAAATAATTTACAGAAGGCAACCAATGGGTGCACAACTAAGTGGAACAACAAATGAATGCTTCTCTCTCTCTCTCTCTTTCCCTTTCCTCTCTCTGTCTCTAAAATCAATCAATAAAAAAATTTTAGCCTGACCCAGCAGTGGCGTAGTGAATAGAGCACTGGCTTGAGACGCTGAGGACCCCGGTTCGAAACCCTGAGATCACTGGCTTGAACGCAGGCTCACCAGCTTGAGCGTAGGGTCACCAGCTTGAGCGTGAGATCATGACCCCATGGTCGTTGGCTTGAGCAAGGAATCACTGGTGCCCCCCAGTCAAAGCACATATGAGAAAGAAATCAATGAACAACTAAAGTGCCGCAACTATGAGTTGATGCTTCTCATCTCTCTCCCTTCCTGTCTATCTGTCCCTCTCTCTCTCACTAAAACAAAACAAAACAAAACAAAAATAAAAACAAACAAAAAAACCCCTCTTTTCCTATATAGGAAAGGAAAGTATAGAGTGGATGAGAAGAAATAGAAAGTAGAATTATTTGAATATATGTTGTATTTCACATATGTCTTTACTACTTTGTGATTTTTTTCTCATAATTTTAAAACAAAATTAAACTTTAAAATGTTCATCTCAAAGTATAAAAAATTAAATGAAATAAATAAACCTAATTGTGAATTCATTTTGGTGGCAAGACAACACAGAGAGAAGCTATAGTATAATAATTTGACCACACAATCCTGCTGAGTGTATGCTAAGTACCAAAGGAACTACAAATCAACAACAACAAAGTAATTGTTTTCAGTAACATTGCTGGTGGCAGTATGTGATTTTGCTATTCTAAGACTGCTCTATGGGTAATGTGGGACAAAACCACTAAATAATTACACAATATTCTAACATCCATGTTATTTTTAAGAATAAAGATTCTAGATGTGAGAAGGAAATGCAGATATTCAAAGAGTTTAAGTAAAAAACAAATAATCCTGAAACCCAAAAGGAAGCATTGGTTCAAATTCATCATGTATTTTATGATAGATAGATAGATAGATAGATAGATAGATAGATAGATGACATAGATACACAGATAGCTACTTCCTATAAATCCTAGTGTGTACATTAAAGAGGATTGGAAACCATGATAATGCCAAGAGCAATGAGCACACTTATCACTCATATTAGGGTGTCTATATACCATTTCTCACTGAAAGGAAAGTAAGCTGCTTGGAGAAAGGGCTAATTCCTGGTCTAGAACAGTAAATAAATAAGAGGAGTCCGAAACATATTGTATCAGAAAGCAAGAAAATTATCAAAGACAACTTCTAATTAACAAATTACCAAATGCCAACTTGAAAAAGCCCCCACTGGCTAAAGATGAGACAGTAATGAGCATCAGTAATAAGCATCTTTCCAATAAACAAGAAAATTAATAATAATCATTGCAGATGAATTAAAACCTGTCAAATTTGTTTAAATCCATGGATACATAGTAATTTTTAATAAGAAATTGGAAATGTGGATTTTGACTGGATACTCAATAATATTAAGGAATCTAGGAGAAATAATGATAATTGGAGCTATGTTTTTTAAAACAGTCCTTATGTTTTAGAGACCTGTACAGTCAATCCTTATTATTCATGGATTCTTTGAGAATTCCTGTACTTGCTGAAATTTATTTCTAACCCCAAAATCAATCCTCTCAGCATCTCTGTGGTCATTCATAGACATGTGTTTCAGCTCTCATACTACAAACAAGTATCCTTTCGTGGTTTCTTTAATGTCACATTTTTCACATTATTGTGCTTTCTGTTGGTAATTTCACTTTTTTTCTTTTAAATTATTGATTGATTTTAGAGAGAGAGACAGGAACATCAGTCTGTTCCTGTATATGCCCTGACTAGGGCATATCAAACCCACAACCTCCCCATATCAGGACGATATCTTAACCAACTGAGCTATCCAGCTAGGGCTTGACTTCACTTTTTTAAATGGCTTCTAAAGTAAGTCTTGAAGTACTAGCTAATGTTCCTAAGAGCAAGGAGACTGTAATGTGCCTTTTGGAAAAAAAAAATCTGTAGATAAGCTTGGCTCAGGCATGAGTTATAGTGCTATTGACTGTGAGTTCAATGTTAATGAATCAGTAATGTATATTAAATAAACTGTCTTTAAACAAAAGCAAGCATAAAACCAGGTCATGTGTTTATGGGTCGATGAGACTGTGGCCAGAGCCTCGCAGGAACCCAGCCCTAGGAGTAAATGGTTCAGCATTCACTAACTCCGAGGGGTTTTTTGGGTTTTGGGTTTTTTTTTTTTTATTTCTTTAAAATTTATTTATTCATTTTAGAGAAGAGAGACAGAGAGAGAGACAGAGAGACAGAGAGAAGGGGGGAGGAGCAGGAAGCATCAACTCCTATATGTGCCTTGACCAGGTAAGCCTAGGGATTTGAACCGGCAACCTCAGCGTTCCAGGTCAACACTTTATCCACTGTGCCACCACAGGCCAAGCTGACTCCGAGTTTTCAGTGACTCTGTAGACCATAACGACCCCAAATAACAAGAACCAACTGCACCAAAATAGTTGTAGATTGTACGGGGCAAAAAGACTGGGCAACGTAAATAAAATAAGTTTGCTGGCCTGGATTTGACACACCGGACCTGCTGTTTAGCCCGTGGTCTAGTTCAGTCTCTTTAACGGCCACACCATACAGAATTCTTTCAGCGTTTCAATCATTTCCTTAGCCGTAGACATGGGAGTTGTTTCCAGTTGCGCTATTAGGACCGGTGCTGCAGTGGCCGTCTGCACATGTGCAAAAGTTTCTCCCGAGAAGACATGGAGCGAGCGGGGTAATTGCTGAATCACAGGGTCCGCCCGTTCCACACTTTAATAGATGCCAAATTGCCTTCCCGGTGGCTGCACCAATTAATACTCCCACCAGCAGCGTGTGCGGGTCTGGCTTCCCGACACCCTTGCCAACACTGATTCCACAAGTATTTTTGGAATCTGGATCCTGCGTGCGGCACTAACGAGGCTATGGGGGCGGAGGGGAAGCGGGGCGGACACGGGCTCTGGGAGACGTGGCGTCGCAGCCCGAGCCAAAGCGCCCCTCCTCTCCTGAGTTCACGGGACCGCAGAACAGACTGGTGAGAATACAAGGCAAGCCAAGATTTACTTATCTTAAACAATAACCTGCAAAAATCAATTAATGAGCTTCGGAATGCTAGCATGGGCTAAGGTATCAGTGATGAGTCTAGCCCAAGACTGTTTAATTTTTAAAATAAATTACATTTTTTTTCCTTATTATATATGGATATCTATTTGGCGCCGTGTATTCAAAAAGAAGGAGGGGGACCCTTAAAACACACATGCTGTTTAACCAAGCAATTATTTCCGCATGTATATTGGGAAAATTGTTTGAAAACTTGACGAAAATTTGAGTGCAAGGGTGTTCATCGATATCATTTCCTTAATAACCCCTTAATATGTAAACTACCCACCTGTTTGAAAATAGAGCATTAAATAAATACATCAAAAATTTTTGAGCTGTTGATGAAGTGTTAAATAAGTTGAACTACGAGGGACTGTTAGGCAACCATCAGAAATAAGTTATTTGTTGCCATGGAAAGACAATTAGAAAGTATTGTTATTTTTCTGTGTGTCCATCGGCTCATCCACTCACCACATCCACGCTGAGCACCACTGTGTGTCAGGCACAGTGCTGGGCACTGGGGACAGAGTTGTAACGACGCAGGCAGAGAGCTTGTTCGTGGGAGCCAAGCTGTCCTGTTCCTCCTGCCCGCCCTGTGGAAGACACAGACGAGTTTCTAGAGCGTGGGTCGAGGCTCTGTTCTTTGCTGTTAAGCTCTTTGTGATTTCACAAGCACAGATGGTCTGCCTCTAATTCTTAACACCATGTATGACTGTGCCCCACTCGCTCAAAAGTGTTCCTTTCCGATATCACAGGACTTAGACCAGTGGGAAGGGAGTTTGTCCTACCCACAGAACCTGCAGACCTGACTTCCCTCTCCCAACACCATCCTCCGAGGGAAAGCAGCTGGGACAGTGACAACACAGCAGCTAAGGGTCAGACAGTCCAGGCTCGGAGTCCCTGCTTTGCTTTTTTGCAGCCCCTGTCTTCACATCTCCCAGCTTAAGATGAGCGCCACGGGGCTGATGTTGAATGGATAACAACCTACGGTGCTAAGACGATGTCTGGCACACAGCAGTTACTCTCCAGACATTAGTTCCCTTCCCCACCTTCTGTTTTCTCGTCAAAGATTGGTTTCTTCTACAGAAACCACTAGTCTGAAAAAGCACAGGAATGCAGTAGTACTTCAGCTGGGATATCCATTTTCCTTTCATCTCATAACACTGAGGAAAAGAGTGGTCTGGCTTATACGCAGGTCCTCTGAGAATGCTCACCAGCGGTGTCTGAGGGTCAGCAAGTGATCAGATTCTAGAGGGACAGGTAAAATCGAGGCTCCTCCCTTCTACAAATAGACATCAGCACATTCACTCAGCAAACATCTGGCCTCACTACCCCCAAAACACAAGTCCCTTGTCCCTGCTTCTGTTCTCTCCGGTGTATGCAATGGAGCGGGTGGGGACGTAGAAAGGAAGTACACAGAAGAGGACCTGAAAGGAAACCACAGGCACAAGACTCAGGACTGGGCCAATCAGACCATTCTACCCACCTGGCTGTAGTGATGGCTTAGAGGAATGCAAGTCGGAACAGTGATTTGCAACTCTAAGATTTTCTTAGAACTATTAGCACAAATAAACTCTCTTCTTTCTGCTGCAATAGTTTAGTTGGGGGAGTGTAAACCTGGAACTGCTGGCTGCCACTGCATTGAGAAGGCAGAGCCAAGGGATGTGAAGGAAGAGGTCACATCCTAATGATATTGTTTGAGTCTGCTGGGTCCAGCCCCACCTGAAGCCAATCTATGCCTGCACTCCAGTTATATGAGGCTTTATCTCCCTCCCTCCCTCCCTCTCTCTGAGCCAAGGCTCCCCCTAAAAGCATTCAGCTGCAAAGAGCTTATTTAAGACGTGATGCCAGACGCCAGGAGACGTGAGAGAAGGAGGAGGCAGTGCCCGATGGAGCAGGGCACAGCTAGAGGCCAACTGCAGCTCAGTCCCCTCAGGAACTCCGGGAGACCTCCGGGGGCACACATTACAGGGCCATCCTGCCCGAGGGGCAGGGGAGCTAGGGTGCTGCCCCCCTCCTGTCTGCCCCTGTCAGGCTGCTCCTGGGGGCGGGGGCAAGGTGGAGCCCTTTGTTGCTGGCCCGTCGTGAGAAGGGGCGGAGCGTGGCTGCTCCTCAGGCAGCCATGAGGGCTGGCATGGGCAGTCAGCCTGGGTGCCCTGTGCCCAGGGAAACAGGTGGCATGCTCCTGTTTTGTTTTGTGCTTTTCATTTTCTTTTATTGGGGTGGGGGTGGAGGGGTAAGAGGGCAGTCTACACTAGGCTTTCCACCATTTGCAAAGGAAAGATCTCCTGACTAACAATATGACACTGTCACCCAAGTCAGAGGTCATCTTAGAATGTTCCTGAGATTTTTAAAAAAGGCTCTGGGGGCCTGACCTGTGGTGGCGCAGTGGATAAAGCGTCAACCTGGAAACGCTGAGGTTGCCGGTTCAAAACCCTGGGCTTGCCTGGTCAAGGCACATACGGGAGTTGATGCTTCCTGCTCCTCCCCCTTCTCTCTCTCTCTCCCCTCTCTATAATGAATAAATAAATTCTTGAAAAAAAAAATTAAAAAAAAAAAAGGCTCTGGGTTTCTTCCTTGACTTAACCCCACCCACCCCAGACGTGAAACCATCCTGGTTCCAGGAGACACTCTCACCAATAGCATCTTTTGTGCCCTGCACTCCCATGGGCAGTGCCGGACTGTCCATCAGGTCATGCCGGAGTGGTCCAAGTGGTCAACCCTATAGCCTTCCAGAGTCCGCCGGGCCTCCAGGAAACAGCGCCACATCCTCCAGCTCCCTGCTCCAGGGAAAGGCCCACAACCTGGCCCTATCCTGGGTGAAGTGACCACCCGTAGTGGCCACGGCGAGCAGCCTGCGGGCCCAGAAACCCCTGTGCAGCTCCCAGAGCGTCTGTCATAAACTTACATCCTCAGCGTGCCTGGAGGAGGCATAAACCTCCCACCAAGAGAGCTGGTGGAAGGCCGGCCCCCAATCGTGGGACCCCAGGTCTGAGGGATAGGGGATCTCGTCTTTTCCAGAGGGACGCCTGGGACAGAGGGAGGAGAGTGTGGCCTGTGTGTCTCCTCCCAGTTTGCTCGGAGGTGATAAATATCTTTTGTTTCTATTGTGAACGAGATCTTTCTTTTCCATTATTTTTTTCTAAGTGGTTGCTGTTGGAAATAGGAAAGCTATTGATTTTTGTACATTTGTTTTGTGACCAGCCGCCTTACTGAACTCTCATTATTTCTAATAGTTTTTCAGTTCAGTTCTCCCAAAGGAGGAAAAAAAATTCCAGGCAATGTGACAAAACTGACAAAAAGGAGGTGACATCAACAACCTTTCTATTTGTTCTGAGATGTGTGAAAAATTTAAGATAGAAACCAAAATCCCGCTCTGGCCACGCGCGAGTCCTCTGCCCCTCCCAGCTCACCCTCTGACATGTCGGTGGCCGGCCACCTCATCCCACCCCCGGAGAGAGGCCGTTGCCCCACGCGGCAGAGAAATGGGTGGCAAATGGTCAGACTCTAAACCTTCCTGGACTGTCACCCATCACTCCAACCCCTCCCCACATCCAGCCAGCCACTCTCCAAGCTGCCCTCAAGCCCAGCTGAGCACCTACTTACTGTGTGTCAGGTCTGGGAATGCAAGAAGGTAAAGGGTTAGTCCCTTCCTCAGGGGACTTCCTGGCATAGGCCAGTCTTGCAAATGTGACAGAAATCATTCCGCCAGATTGCTCCTGGGCATCCTTTGATGTACATTCTGTTATTGATTTGGACTTTCCTTAATGAGATGTGGCCCCTCAGTCAATGCCCTGCCCAGATGCCCTCCTGTCCCTCTTAATGTTGCTCCGTGGCCCTCCCTCTGCTGGCTTCTGTGTGGTGTTGCAAGTCCCCATGAAGGACCGTCTGGCCACTGGAGCTGCCTTGCCCACACCTGCAGAGATTGGAAGTGCTTCCGACTTCATGCCGCCCCGAGGCAGCCCAGAGGCAGTGATTGACAGGGGCAGGTGTCTCGGGCTCTGAGATGGAACTCACCCTCCAGGACCCCCCTGCAGGGGCAGGATGAAGCCACCCGCTGGGCTGCTGCTTCGCCTGAGTGCTCACCTGGCCTCTCCCTGTCCCCCTGACCGCTCCCCGCAGGAAGCACATCGTCAGTGTGCCCCTGGCACTTACATCCTCATCTCGGTGTTGGCCTCTGGAGAAACCAACCGAAGTCTCAATACAAGCATCTGAACTTTCACTGCCTTCGTTTCTTCATCTGTCAGGTTGGCATAATTAGAAATGGTCCTGGCAAAGTAGTATTTTGTTATGGACTAAATTGTGCTCCCTTCCCAAATCCATGTGTTGAAGTCCCAACACCAATGGGCTGTATTTGGCGATAGGGCCTATAAAGAGGTAACTAAGGTTAAACAAGGTTATAAGGGTGAGGCCCTGATCCAATAGAATTAGTGTCCTTAAAGGAAGAGACACCAGAGAGCCAACACACAATCTCTCTCTCTCTCTCTACACACACACACACACACACACACACACACACACACACTTAAAAATAAATAAATAAAAACCATGTGAGGACACAGTGAAATTGCAGTGGCCTATGGACAAAAAGAGAGCTCAGGATTTGCTAGCGTGTTGATTATGGACGTCCAGCCTGCAGAACTGTGAGGAAATAACTGTCTGTTGTTTAAACCGCTCAGCCCGCGGCACTTGGTGGTGGCAGCTGGGCAGACTAGTACAGAGTCCTTCCCTGCTCTCCGGCTGCAAGCCTGGAACAGCCTCCCCAGCCTCATTCAAGTGACCTGTCACCGCAAAGTAAAATTACCGTGGCTCTGGGAGCCACAGTCCGGGGAAAATAAATAAAACCGAAGCCACAGAGCACAGGTTGGCAAACTCTGTCAAGAGCCAGGCAGTAAATATCTGAGGACTTCGTGCATCAGTCATCACTTGGTCTCTGTCACAACTGTCTGCAGGTGCAGGTGCAGAAACAGCCAGAAACGGTGTGTCAGTGACGCGGGGCTGTGTGCCAATAAAACTTTATGTAAACAAGCAGGCCACTGTGGACAATAGCCTGCTGGCCCCGGCCACGGGCAGCTTGAGCCCCGAGATTAGCAAACCTCAGATCCAACCCTGGGTTGTAAAGATGAGGACCAGCACAGAGCAGGAAATGGACCGGCCCAAGATCCCACAGGACTCAGTGGCAGTCAGCCTAGAAATGGACACCTGACTCCTTGTTTCCATTGTGTTGTTCAGTGGGTGGGGCTGAATCCTACGGGCTTCTAGAATGTTGGCAATGAAGGGTGGAGTGATGCGTCAGGGGGAGAAGGGAGAGAAGGGAAGGGCGAAAGTCCACAGACAGCCAGGCATGGAGACGGCCGTTAGCATTCCTTCGTGCCGGTGGGTCAGCCCTGAGCGGGTGCAGTGACAGCCCCGCGGTGGTCAGGCTGATGCTGCGCGGGGAGCCCCCGCACCCTATTGCGCAAAGGACAAGGAGAGGCTGGCCCCTCCCACCGCCAAGACCAAGGCGAGGACCGAGGGCAGAGGGGTCTCGGCGGCTGAGCGCTGCTGAGCAATGGGTGAGGAGAGACCTTTCTCACCTGCCACGCTCGCCTGCACAGGTGTGACTTGATTCATGCTCTTTGCTTTTAGGCAAGAAGCTGTGGATCTATTTTGAGATGCCGGCTGCACAGACTCCGACCTGTGGCTTTACATGTCACACAGGCAATGTAGGCCCCCGGGAGAAGAGAAAGGTGGTGGCAGCTGTCAGGCCCTAGGTCCCCGCTCTCTCTCCTTCGTTGAGGTGGACCCTGGGCTCCGACGACAGGCTCTCTGCACACGCAGATTCACAGTAACGACCCTCCTAGAGCCCCCAGGGGCTCCTTAGGGCTTGCTGGTTGGCCTCCATCCTTAAAAATCTCCCAAGTCATAGCCTCAAGTTTGAAAGAAGAGAATGTTCAGATTCAGAAAGAAAAGAGAAGGGGGGACATTTAGCCCCCAGCTGAGGACCGCCTCTATTTGGGATTCTGTTTGACCATCTCAATGTCAAGGAAAAATGAACCAAACATACCACCAGCACCCCAGAAAAAGGTAAAATCTTCATATCAACAAGATCTCAGTCTCCAATCATCGCAAATTAAATAAAGCCCAAGCAGCAGGAGTTATTGTAGATGCGCAGGATAAAGGAGAAAGGGGGAAAGAGCGTGGTCACGTGACTTTCATGCCGCAGAAACTTAATGAGAAACACCACATTTCCAGAACCCTCTTTCTAGTCGGAGCTCCCGCTGAGATAAAAGGTCACAAGAAGAGAAGGAGGGAGGGCTGGCGGGAGCAGGGAGGCCCGAGAAAGACAGCCCTGAA
Source organism: Saccopteryx leptura (assembly GCF_036850995.1). Taxonomy (NCBI): domain Eukaryota; kingdom Metazoa; phylum Chordata; class Mammalia; order Chiroptera; family Emballonuridae; genus Saccopteryx; species Saccopteryx leptura. The sequence continues at coordinate 12,967,314 of NC_089512.1, forward strand.
TTTCACACAAGCCGCTATCGGCCTGAGAGTCTAGACTGATGATTTTCTTTGAATGCCAGATGTGGAGGGCTTTCATAATGGAATCTCAAACATCACCCATTTAAAAACAAATCGACCCAAGCTGCATTCACTGACGCAGAGAGAACTTTCTATCCCAGACTGTAAGGCAGGCAGGCGAGCAGGCAGCCTGGGCCTGCGGGGGCCTGGTTCGCATGTCCCGTTGCTGCCCCCTGCAGGCCATCGGCTGCAGCGCGGCCGGAAACCGGCCAAGGCTGGCGTCCCTGGGCTGAGCCAGGCCCCTGTCCATCCCGCCCCGGGAAGGCAGGCCAGAGGTCCTCTGCAAGGTGCCAGACCACCGCTGGAAGGACTGAGCTGGGCCTGGGCCTCAGCGTTACACACGTCTCATTCAACACTGAACCCTGCAAGGCGATGTTGACCCTTTTTATAGATGAGAAATCGCAGGTCCCAAGAAGTTGAGTGATTTGCCCAGTGGATGCAGCTGGTTTATTTGGTATTGGCATTTGACACCAGTGCCCCTTCCATGACCCTGTGAGCTGTGGCCGGGATTCCCCTCCCAGGGAAGGTGAAATGAGTTCCTTTACACAAACTGGACCAGACCAGCGGGGAGGCTGCCCTGCCCTGCGGGCCCCCAGGGCCAGGCTGGGGCCTTCACACCCCCGTGTCCTCACACTGGGAGGGGCCCCGGATTCAGGGATGTCACCCCTGCTGTGAGGCCGAGGGAGCCCCTCGGTTCCCCACCCAAGCCCAGGGTCAGGGAGGGTTTGTAGAGCGAGGCGTGGCCAGGCCGCCCCCTGGCCTCTGGGATCTCCTGACCGCCCTGTGTCTCCGCCTTTCTGGGCTGCAGCCCACTGACACAGGGACTGACTCTGTAAACATGACACCGAGACGACCCCTGACCACAGACTTCCCACTTGACTGGCGGCAGCTGTAAATCCTAACGCCAGACACTTTGGATCAGTGGCCTTTAGAAGGGGGCCAGACGTGGCAGGGACCCTCCAAGTGATTCATGTTTAATCTGGTGTGAAAGGGCCTCTGTCCCTACCGCTCCGGGCAGCCGGGCCTGCTCTGCGTCCTCTGGTTGGCCTTCCTGCTCCCTGCTGTCACGGGGGCAAGGCCAGTGAGAGCGTCTGGCTTGCTGCCAGTGCTGCTGACTTAAGACCCTGTAGTGTACCCTTGGCTATTCCTTCCTTTTCTGAATCCTCCTGACGTGGACCGCTTACCGCTCGGACCCATCTCTCCGGGGGGCTCCGTCTCCCGCAAGGCGAAGCTGCCAGCCACGCCCAGTGCATGCCCTGCTCCCCTCCACCTTCCCTGGAAGCCCCTCTGCCCCCTTCACTTTCCCGACGCCAACCTCAAGCTCTCCCCACTTCCTCCCCCTTTCTGCACAGCTGGGTGCCCCCACTCCAAGCCCCCACCCCTCCCACCTGTGCACGTGTCTGCCAGCAACGTCACCATGCGGTCACTTGACCACGGGTCCATCTGTCAGCGGGGAGTCCAGCTGGAAAGCACTCAGCAAATACATATTTGGTTGATTCCCTAATCTCTCTGCATCTGGATGTGACTGTCCAGTGTTTGGGGACCACACACGCTAAACTGGAAACTGGAACTCGAGACCTGAGCGCAGGATGAAGTAACTGCCTTTGGGGTTGTCCTGGGAGAAGAGGTTTCTTTCTGGCCCCACGCCCTCCTCGGGGCACCAGGCAGCAGGAAGAGAGGCCAAATGTGTCATCTTGATGTGAGTTGGCCAGAGGTGCCTATTGGCCCCAAGGGGGAGCGGCCGACCCAGGGGACTGTCACTGAGCCACGGTTCCAGGTCCACTCCTGGCCCGTCCAACCCACTGGAGCCAACTCCTCCTGGAAGAGCTGGCTGAAGTTATCTGGACACACAGCAGGGAGACGGAGAAAGAATTCCCACAGCGGTCCAGCGCCTTGCCTCGGCTCCCTGATCCGCCGTCTGGAGAATGGTGTATAGTTCCTGTGAAAAGTCTAAGGATAGTTCCGTAATGTGTCAGTCATCTTCAGTGTAATGGAGACAAATGAATACAACCCGGCCACGAACCCCAGAATCTTAGGACAAAAAGGGCCTTAACAAGCAGCACCCTCTGTCTCATTGACTTCCTGCCTTTCAAGTCCGCGGAGGTGCAGTAACCAGACAACTTTACATAATGCATCTCTTGCCCTCCTCTTCCTGTGCCCTAAGTCCTTCCCAGTGAATTTAAAATCCCCATACTGGCCCTGGCCATTTGGCTCAGCGGTGGAGTGTCAGCCTGGCATGTGGAAGTACCAGGTTTGATTCCCAGCCAGGGCACACAGGAGAAGCGCCCATCTGCTTCTCCACCCCTCCCCCTCTCCTTCCTCTCTGTCTCTCTCTTCCCCTCCTGCAGCCAAGGCTCCATAGGAGCAAAATTGGCCCCGGGCACTGAGGACGGCTCCATGGCCTCCCCCTCAGGTGGTTGCAATGGAGCAACACCCCAGATGGGCAGAGCATCGCCCCCTGGTGGGCATACCGGGTGGATCCCAGTCGGGAGCGGGCGGAAGTCTGTCTCTCTGCCTCCCCACTTCTCACTTCAGAAAAATACAAAAGATTAAAATCTCCATACTACCCATGAACCTCATTAAAACAGGCATGCCTCCATGAAATGACCAAACCTGGAAAGGTACCGGGACTAGCGCCCACCTCGTCCAGACCCTGCCTCCTCTCCTACACGGAGCCCTGTGACCTGGGAGCTTCTCCGACCCCCCTGGGCCACCTCACTGGCCCGAGGTGGGAGGTGACAGCACTGAGGTGGTGCAAAGGCTGCCGACCTGAGGAAAAATGTATTTTCTAATTCTGCATGCTCAGTGTGACTCCAGTCAACAGGGCCCGGACAGGTCAATGCAGACAAATACACCCTGGAAGTGCCACTGTCTCTAACAGAAGCCAAATGGTGCCTGGCCATGGGGTACCCCTCGCCTGTTCGAGCCGCCTCCCCATGGCAGGACACACAGACAGCAGTACCTCCACCCTGCTTCTCCGGCTCTGCCCGCCTCCACCGTCCGCCCTCCACTCCATTCCATCCCAGAGGGAGAAGTCAACAGGGAGGGAAGAACAGCTGGGCCTGACAAGGGGCCTGGAGGCTGCAGGTGTGTATAAACAGAAGGGAGAGCCGCGGGGAAAACTACTTTTAAGCCCTCATCTGGAAGTAAATGAAAGTGTGGAAAATAAGGCCCGTGGCTTTTCCATTGCAGCAGTCTGACTTTGATCAGGGGAGGCCATCTGGGGTAGTGCGGAGGGGGGTAAGGTTGGAAGCCACGGGCCGCCCGGGTTTGAAGCTCCCTCTGCACTAACTGGCCTGGTGGGGTCACAGAAGCACCGCCTTCCAGGGTGTGGGGGCCTCGCTGAGTGACGGAGCACTAGGAACTGCGCCTGGCCCACAATAAATGCTCTCTAGGAGTCAGAAGAGGAGGAAACGGCATGAAGAGACTCAGCACCTTAGGTAGAAAGACAATAACCACATAGAGCCCTTTGCAGTTTGCAAAGCTCCCCTGGTCCTTCTGTTCTTTCAGAGATACTCACACAGAGGCCCTCCCTGGGAGGCGCAAGCTGTGATTATCCCCGCATCACAGATGAGAACACTGAGATTCCACATTGCCCAGAGACTTGCTTGTCATCGACAGGATTTCCCAAAGGGCAGCAAAAGAGAACACCAGGAAGGGAGACTATGCTGGTGAGGCCATCCAGAATTCTGCCATCAGAAAATCTAGAAAAACACTCCTGGCCGATTTGCACCGTGCGCCCTGGGGGGGCTTGTGGTTTCAGGGTTATTTCTACATGTGTGGGGGAAGGGATCTCTCCAGAGTCTAAATCCAGCTGATTGTGGGGCCCCGCGGGTAAACGCCGACAAGGCAAGAATGAGAGCCCACCCTCCTACTTCTGGTTTCCCTGCTCATGTCAGGGCCTGCAGACCTCCTGGGCCAAGACAGATCTTAACAGCCGCACAAGTGCAGATCGTCGTCTTGAATGTGCCCAAGTCTCCCTTCCTCCATCATAGTTTCTGTTAAAGATACCAGTTCATTTCCCCCACCCTCTGTGCAGGTGCAGCCACTGCAAAATCCTCAATGCCCATCTATGTCTGCATCGGAGCTCCATCTAGTGGCAGGTGTTGGGCATAGCGTCCAACTATACATTTTCTTCCAGAGCCACGGCCTTCTAGTCATGTTGTGTAAAATGGGCACTTTGGCCTCCGCACATCTGTGACCTCGGTCCTCTGAGACTCTGTCAGTATAACCTTCTCTGTGCCCTTAGCCTTAACCATGCCGGGTAGCCTGAAGGCACCAACCTGCTCATTGTAAACCTGGCCCAAGATGGGTTAAAGCATCGTTCCTCTTACGCTCAAAGCCCACAAGGCTCTGTGACATCCAGACGGCTCAGGCAGGGCTGAGCTGGCGGCCACCTGGCACAGTGGGAAGAGTAAAACGTGGCATCCAAAGACCTGAGTTCTAATTCCACTGTCTCCTCCAGAGGGGGGGACTTGGATAAGACTCCCAAGTTATCCACATTCACCCGTCCCCATCTGTGTAGCATCCTGTATGACACCTCATCACATCACAGCGAATGTGCCGAACAAACCCTTGCTGTTTCTCTGTAAGAGTCTAACAAGTAAGCTGAGAGAATCTCTACACATTTTTGAGAAATGGGGGGCAGTCGCTGCTCCTCCTTGCCTTTGTAGAAGCTGCTCTTCTCCCCTCTCCTCCGGGCTAACTCCTCCCTCCTATGTCCATCACCTCCTCCAGAAAGCCCTCCCTCATCCGCCTCCGGGCACCCACGACACACTGCCCCGCCTCTCGTCACACATTACTGTGAGCACCTGTCCCTGTCTCCTCCCCTCCCTAAACTCTGTGCTCTTTGAGGACAGGGACTGGCTTTCTTCCTCCTGTATCCCTGCTGCCCAGCGTACGGGAGGCTCTCCCTCCTGCTTTGTGCTGGGTGACTAAAGGAACTAGCTAAACACGCGGCTCCAGGCCACCAGGACGTGCTCGGTATTCTTCCCAAGGTCTTCTCGTTTTACATCTGCAATCCACCAGATGTTCGTGGATGTGTGAGGCAGAGGTGAAGACACTTTTTTTCCCCTGTAGATATGCAGCCAATCAGACACTTTATTAAAAAGACCATCCTGTCCCCACTACAAAGCTGTGTCACCTTTGTCTTAAATCAGGTGACTATAGGTGAGTGAGTCAGTCTCTGAACTCTATTCTGTCCCATTGGTTGGTTCCTCGTCCAGCCTCCTGAGGCACGGATGCTATCCCAGACTTACTAGATGCAAATAGATAAAATGTAGGCCAATAACGACTTTAGGCAGTGCCGTACCCACTTGAGAGCCAGAGGGGTGGACAGAGCCAGGCTGTGAGCTAAGGCTGCCCATAGGGAGTGGCAGGTGAGAGGTCACAGTCAATCTGAGAGTTTGTACACTTCATGGGACCCGACAAGGGGTGGACTGTCCCCATCACAAGGACAGAAGTAGAGAGGGGCAAGCCAGGGCATCCAGTCGGGAGGGACCCAGGCACCATCTGAAGTCCCTGACAGCAGCCAGGGGACCGTGTGCACTGGCCCGGGCTGACCTCACTGGCCCAGGCTGACCTCACTGGCCCTAGGGTGTCTGGCTCACACCCTCAGGCAGTTCTTGGGGAAACCCCCCAACTGGGCAGCTCAGAGCATCAAGAGGCTTCTGCCAGGTCGGGCTGGAAGACTGCAGACTCGGTGGGGACAGAGATGTCGAGAAATGCCCCAGTTCCTGTTTGCCCTCAACTGGGAAACTCAAATGAGTGAAGAGGTCCCAGATGGGGACAGTGGGGCTCCAGATGTCACATGGGCCCCTTAAAGGGGCAGCCACTGCTCATCCAGGTACTGCCACAGGGGAATGGGGGCCAAACTGCCAGCTCTTGCGGTTTTCCAGGAGAAGCTGCAAATCCAACTTTGTGTGCAAGAACTTGAAGTGTGGCAGCTAATTTTTTTAAAACCATTGTAAACATGGTGAGCCACACAGAACGTATATATCTGCAGGCCATATCTGACAGTATCTGATTGGTATCTGTGAAATCAATAGAGAAAGAAACAAATGATTCTACCCTTGAGTCCTGGGTTTTGTTCAGATATTAGGAGGAGAGTGTTCAAGGAGGTGTCCCCTATCTACCGAGAAAATTTACTGTGAAAATGAGAAGAAATGAACATGGCCCCCTGCTGGGTTACTTTTCCAAGTATAATTGCATTTTAATAAGCTGGGGCTAATTCTGAAGGTAATAATTGTTTGGTTCTCACATTGGGTTCGTGTTGATTATATTTGGAAAACGTGTTGACGCTTATTTTATCTTTCAATCTTGTGCTACTTTAATGAAAATTTGTTACCAACAGACCTTTCTGAACTGGAAAGGGAGGAATTGAAAATACACATCTCTCTATATAAATAAATTCTTTTTCCATGAGGCATCTGGCCCATACTGATGAAATACAAATAAGGGACTATTCAGCCTTAGATATAGAACAGACAACTATGAAAAGAGTAAGTAAATGAAACGTTATTTCAAGGATCATTTGAGACCCCGGGGCTGGAGGAAGGAAAACGTAGGTTTAGAATCATAAGATCTGGCTTAGGTCCAGGTTCAGCCCTTTCGGGTAAAGTCCTCATCCTCTGGGTGATGGGGTTATACCTCCCTGCCTTGCTGGAGTCGTTCCTTTGGCCAATAAAAGTGAGCAGGGGTGAATATGTTATACCCCGGCGAGGCGTCGAGAGCTCGTACAAGCTTGGCTCTGCTTTCTTTTCCTTCTGACACAGCTGTCGGCAGCATTCCAGGTGAAGAATACCCAGCCTCCCAGAGTTCCATAATGAAAACAGGGATGCAGAACGGAGTCCCAGGGTAGCCATCGTGGACAGCGAGATGAGCAAGAAATAAACCCTTCTCGTTGTAAGTGATTGAAATAGGGACTGCTTGTTACTGTACCTCTCATGTGTCACCTCGCCCAGCAATGAGGACACTAAATTACTCATGTTTTTAGCATGTACCACGTGCCTCGTGTCCTCTCTGCCTCCTTATATATTTTACCATAATATGTTAACATTTCCATCGGAGTGGCCTGGAGAGAGGCATCCTGTCTTTTCGTCTATATAACTTCAAATAACAACGACAAAATTAAGCCAACAAACAAGATGTGTTTTGTCTCAAAAGGAAAGCGAAATTTGCACAGGTCGCATAACTGGTTAAGACAGGTTTGTTCGTTAATGAGGCAAATGCAAATCAGAAACCACAGTGAGATATGACTGCATGCCCATGGGAACGGAAACTCAAAGAGACGGGCCCCGCGAGATGTTGGCGGGGTCCTGGAGCCAGGGACCTCTCCTGCGCTGCTCCCGGGAAAGTGAAGATACACCACGGTTTGGAAGAGAGTTTTGCAGAGTCTTCCGAAGTTAAATGTACACCCCCTATAGCACCTGGTCACTCCACTGACAGGGAGGTGGTTATCCAAGGGAAATAAAACGCACGCCCACTGTACTAGTTCTCTGCTGCTATGCCACGTGACCAGGGTTAGCAGCTGACACAGCACAGACTCCTCATCTCACAGTGTCTGTGGGTCTCGGAGTCTGCGCGTGGCTTAGCCGGTCCTCTGCTTCGGCATCTCTCACGAGTCTGCCATCAAGGTGTCGGCTGTGGGTCTCATCTGAGACTTGACCGGAGAAGGAGCCACTTCTGAATTCACACGGTTGTTGGCAGAATCCAGTTTTTTCCAGGCCCTTGACTGAGAGCCTTGTCTACCAGTGGCCATTGGGCAGGGACTGCTCTCTCTGCCCTGCCGGGTGGGCCTGTCCGCAGGGCAGCCTATTTCATCACCGCCAGCAGAACGTCGATGGAGTCTGCTAGCAACACAGAGGATACAACCTGGTGTAACATAATCATGGCAGCGACGTCCCCTCACCTTTGTCGTATTCCGTGGGTTAATACAAGCTCCGGGTCCCGCCTACACTGGGTGGGGGGCAGGGAGAGATTATGCGAGGACATAACACCAGGAGGCGGGGATCACTGGTACCAGCTAACAGCCTTCTGCCGGACTCATGCAAAGGCTTGAACACAAATGTTCACAGCAACTTTATTCAAAATAGTCCAAAGCTATAAATAGCCCAAAGGCCCAGCACGAGGTGGACAGATGAATAAGTTGTGTGACTGCACAACAGAATACCATTCAGCTATAAAAGGGAATGGACTAGAGCAGGGGTCCCCAAACTACGGCCCCCAGGCCGCATGCGGCCCCCTGAGGCCATTTATCCGGCCCCCGCCGCACTTCCGAAAGGGGCACCTCTTTCATTGGTGGTCAGTGAGAGGAGCATAGTTCCCATTGAAATACTGGTCAGTTTGTTGATTTAAATTTACTTGTTCTTTATTTAAAATATTGTATTTGTTCCCGTTTTGTTTTTTTACTTTAAAATAAGATATGTGCAGTGTGCATAGGGATTTGTTCATAGTTTTTTTATAGTCCGGCCCTCCAACAGTCTGAGGGACAGTGAACTGGCCCCCTGTGTAAAAAGTTTGGGGACCTCTGGACTAGAGGGACTCACAACATGAATGGAGCTCACAGACATGATAATAAGTGTAAAAAAAAAAAAGCCAGACATAAAAGCATTCGTAATGTATTTATACAACGTTCAGAAACAGGCAAAGCTCATCTATGATGACAGAAATCAGAATAGTGGCTGCCTCTGGGTGGTGGGTACTGATTGAAGGGGACAGAAAAAAACATTCTAGAGTGATAAAAATTGTATCTTGTTTTGATGATGGTATATGGGTGTATACAATGGTCAAAACTCAAGTGACTAGGATATGTACATTTCATTGTATGCTAATTATATGTCAGTAGAGACCAGGTTTAATCTCTTGCCATCATATTAGTTTCACTTTTGTTTTTGTTTTTAGCTTGAAGAGCACTTGTTTTGGCCATCAACTAGAACAATTCTAATTTTTAAATATTCCCTTCTGTTGAGAAGGGGAAATGACACAACATGTAACAACAAAGAAAAAAAAATGTGAGAACAGAACACTCCCAGGAACATGGCAGTCTAACCTCCAACCTCTCTGAGTATTATTGAGAGACAATACCCTGCCAACGGGGAGAGGCTCTGCTCAAAGTCGGCTCTAAAACTGTGTCCTCTTCTATTATTGTTGTTATTGTTGTTATTATTATTAAACACAGAGCCCAGACAGCATTTCATGTTGGTAGGGGCTTCTGCACCCAAAGCAAAACACATCATTCAAGGCATCACAAGAAAGACGGCCTGAACTCATCTTCATGCTACAGAAAGAGCCAGCCTTCGGTGGGGGCTGCGAGGAGTCCAATCGCTGCACGGCTCAACCGCAGTGCAGAACTGCAGCCCAGCTTGGAGGGCCAGATGCGAAGGGGAGACCAAAATGAAAGCTCTCGACAGAATAAAAGGACACACAGGCCGGGGAACAGCAGGAGGGCTGCAGAGATGCAGGCCAGGCAGGGACGCATCCCAAGAACATGAAATGAACGTGCTGTTGCTGATTTGCATGTTGGATTGCGCCAATACGCAGCGTGTTTGAAAGAAAACATTTAAATTGAAAGATTTTATTTTATTTTTTTTTAACGAATGAGAAAAGAGTGTGTGTGTGCAGGCAGGTTCCCAATAACCTGGGGATGAGACCAATCTCTTCTAGTCAAAATTAAATTGCAACAAAAGGAAGGCGTGGGTGTGTGAATAGAGACCCATTTTAAACAAAGGCAAGAAAAGGTATTTTGGGCTTGAGAGATACAGTGTCCTAAGGCAGACTAACTAATCATTAAACATAATAAATACACCTAACAATAACTCCTTCTTAAGGTATAGGGCTCAGCGGCTGGAAAGGCAAGAATTAAAAACCAGCAAGAACAGAAAACGGTGCTTTGCCATCCATGATCCCTGAGGTTGTCACTCCTTTATTCCAAATACAGTTAGCAAGTCCCAAGCTCCCCACCCCCCACCCCCACCATGTGTTTCTGGCTCAACCCTGACCACAGGATGATGTCACCCTCTCTCTCATTCCCTGCTTCTCCCGGCCCCTCAACACCTCACTCAGTGTTCAGAAATGCCTCCCACCCACTCTGCAACCCTCCGCCATAGTCAGCCCCTCAGTCCCCCGTGTTCCTGTCCAGTCCGAACTGCAACTCCCAGCACCCCCACTAGATGGAGGACCAGAGCTATGTCAGAGCCTTTGTGCTGATTTCTTTTCAATGCAGTAATCTAGGGTCTTTTTAGACGACTTCTCTCTTAGTAGCCTACTGAAGAGTTATGGCTGGAATGTTATGATGTCTGCAATTTGCTTCAAGATAATATTGGGACACATTACCCAGCAATTTTTAAAAAGTGGCAACCTCATGGATGAATCTCAGAAAATATTGAATTGAGAAGCTAGACTCCCACCTCCATAAAAAGGACATACTGTATGTTTCCCTTTATGTGAAGGTCAAAAACAGGCAAAACCAAACTGCTGAGCTACAAGTTAGAACTGCAGCGACCTTGCCAGGGAAGGTGGTGATGGAAACACAGTGGTCCCAGCCTCTGGGCAGTGGGTACTGACTGGAAGGGGACAGCAGGGGACTTTCCGGGATGATTGACACGTTTCATATCTTGTCTTCATGATGGTACACGGGTATATACAAAAACTCATCAAATGCTCAAGATATGTGCCTCTCATGGCATAATCATACTTCCATAAAAACTAGATTTGGTCTCTTGCCATCGCCGTAGTTATTTTCTTGGCTTGAGAAATACCCATTGTGGCCGCCAGCTTCCTATGAGGACTCATGCCGTGAAGACTCTCCTTGAACGGGAATCTCCATCCAAGCCCACAGGCATTCATTCTCCTTGCCAGCGACTAACTGTAGAGCTGTACTGTTATTCAGCTGTGAGAATAATTCCATCTGGAGCCAGCGCTACTTAGAGAAGCCACAGCAGGACTGTGTCACTGACAAATCACCCAATTCGGGACCTTCTTCGGGCATTACCATTTTTCATTATGATGGGTGTCAAGGAACCGTACCGTACGGGACCAACAAACACAAAACAAAAGTTCTCTTTCGAGAGGAGTCAATGCCCTGCCTGTGGAGAACCAGTGGGAGCCCAAACCCAGTCCTCTTTGCGAAGCCAGGGGCCCACTGCCCCTCCCTGCCACGTGCTGGAGGGGCAGGTGGATGTGACCAGAGCACGCCCCTTACACATCTAAGGGTTCTGACAGATGGGCACCAGACTTACCAGGATGATCACTTAGTAAGATATATAATGTCTAATCACTGGGTTGTATACCAGAAACTAATCTAATATTGTATGTCAACTGCAATTGAAAAATAAAATATGACCAGGCGGTGGCACAGCGGATAGAGCGTCGGACTGGGATGCCGAAAAATAAAATATGACTAAATCTGAAAAAAAAGAAGTTTAAGGATTCTTCATGAAGAGGTGAGCTTCTCCCTGGGAAAGAGCTTCAGCCTTGGAAACTAAGTAGCATTTGAAAATAAATATTCAGTAACTCAGCAAAGGGATGAAGCCTCTCCCAGTCCTGAGGACAATGGTGGATCACTGGGAGGGTCACCCTGGTCAAGGCTCATCTGGCTCTGGGTGGCAGGAGAATGGTGACCTGAGGACTCAGAGGCTCCCATCTCAGCCTGAATTTAGTCTTTCCTCCCCTGGTGTTGTTTATAGCTCTGTTAAAAAATATCTGGCAGTTTTCATCTGATCGGTTTGTCTGCCAGTCTACTGCCTAAATGGTCCTGGCATCCAGCGGACATCGTCCCTGCCAAGGATAATTTTATAGGATTATGAAGCTTGAGCCATGTTCTGTCTTATGCCTCACAGATTATGCTGATAGATACATATCATCTCTGTTGGAAAATTAGGGTATGATTCAGACAAGACTAGGTGAAAGTTTGCTAAAAAATGAGATATTTACTTAAACCTGAAATATTACCCACCAAAATACTTATTACCCACAAAAGGGAAAATAGTAATTTAACCGTGAAAACATCTGGTGAACAAACACCACATTAACCAAATGGTCAACATTCTTATTATCAATAATAAAATCAACCCACAAGGTATGCATCATGATAAGATACACTGAGAAGGACACAATAGCCCTTCTGGGCTACTCGGGCCCAAACGCATAATCCGAATCTAATAATGAGGAAATGTTAGGCAAAGCCAAGTTAGATCATGTCAAAGTCATGAAAGACAAAGGCAGACTGAAGAAGTGTTGAAAATTCAAGGACCCTAGAAAGACGTGCAGTTAGACCAGTGGTGGTGCAGTGGGTAGAACAATGACCTAGAATGTCAAGGTCACTGGTTTGAAACCTGAAGTCACCGGCTTGAACATGGGGTAGCCAGCTCAATCCTGAAGTCACCAGCTTGAGCCTGGGGTTGCTGGCTTGAGCCAGAGGTTGCCAGTTTAATCCTTGGTCAAGATTATTGAGAAGCAATCAATGCACAACTAAGTGGAGCAACGAGTTGATGCTTCTCTCTTTATCCCTTCCTCTCTCTCCCTCTCTCCTCTCTCTCTTTCTGAAAAGAGGAAGGAAGAAAGGAAGGAAGGAAGGAAGGAAGGAAGGAAGGAAGGGAGGGAGGGAGGGAGGGAGGGAGGGAGGAAGGAAGGAAGGAAGGAAGGAGGAAAGGAAGGAAGAAAATGAAGGAGGGAGGGAGAGAGGGAGGAAAGGGAAGGAAAGAGGGAAGGAGGGAAGAAGGAAGGAAGGAGAGAGAGAAAGAAAGAGAGAAAGACATGGAAACTAAATGTAATCTGTGATCTTGGATTAGAAATACAAATAGCTATAACCAACATTCATAGGATAGTTGATAAAATTTGAATATAGACTATAAAGTAGGAAATAGTATTGGATTGATGTTAAGTTTCATAAATTTGATAACTATATTGAAGTTACATAAGAAAAGAGTCTGTTCTTGAATATACCCATAGAAGTATATATACACACCACGGGGGTACCCATGCACACCACGGGGGTATCCATGCACACCACGGGGGTATCCATGCACACCACGGGGTACCCATGCACACCACGGGGGTACCCATGCACACCACGGGGGTACCCGTGCACACCACGGGGGTATCCGTGCGCACCACGGGGGTACCCGTGCGCACCACGGGGGTATCCGTGCGCACCACGGGGGTATCCGTGCGCACCACGGGGGTACCCGTGCGCACCACGGGGTACCCGTGCGCACCACGGGGGTATCCGTGCGCACCACGGGGTACCCGTGCGCACCACGGGGGTATCCGTGCACACCACGGAGGTATCCATGCGCACCACGGGGTACCCATGCGCACCACGGGGGTACCCATGCACACCATGGGCATATCCATGCACACCATGCGGGTATCCATACTGACAGCAGGTGAAGGCTCATCTGAAGACTCACCAGAGTGGGCTGCAGCTTTTGAAATATCACGAATGTGGCAGGGTGATTAAGATAGTGGCTTGTGATTTGTTTCCTTGCTGTCAATCTTTTTTTTTTTTTTTTTTTTTTTTAAATAAATTTTTATTAATGGTAATGGGATGACATTAATAAATCAGGGTACATATATTCAAAGAAAACATGTCTAGGTTATTTTGTCATTAAACTATGTTGCATACCCCTCGCCCAAAGTCAGATTGTCCTTCGCCACCCTCTATCTAGTTCTCTGTGCCCCTCCCCCTCCCCCTAACTCTCCCCCTGCCCTCCCTCCCCCCACCCCTGGTAACCACCACACTCTTGTCCATGTCTCTTAGTCTCATTTTTATGTTCCACCAATGTATGGAATCATGTAGTTCTTGTTTTTTTCTGATTTACTTATTTCACTCCTTATAATGTTATCAAGATCCCACCATTTTGCTGTAAATGATCTGATGTCATCGTTTCTTATGGCTGAGTAGTATTCCATAGTGTATATGTGCCACATCTTCTTTATCCAGTCTTCTATTGAAGGGCTTTTTGGTTGTTTCCATGTCTTGGCCACTGTGAACAGTGCTGCAATGAACATGGGGCTACATGTGTCTTCACGTATCAATGTTTCTGAGTTTTGGGGGTATATACCCAGTAGAGGGATTGCTGGGTCATAAGGTAGTTCTATTTGCAGTTTTTTGAGGAACCACCATACTTTCCTCCATAATGGTTGTACTACCTTACAGTCCCACCAACAGTGAATGAGGGTTCCTTTTTCTCCACAGCCTCTCCAACATTTGCTATTACCCGTCTTGTTGATCATAGCTAATCTAACAGGTGTGAGGTGGTATCTCATTGTAGTTTTGATTTGCATTTCCCTAATAACTAATGAAGCTGAGCATTTTTTCATATATCTGTTGGCCATTTGTATCTCTTCCTGGGAGAAGTGTCTATTCATGTCTTCTTCCCATTTTTTTATTGGATTGTTTGTTTGTTTGTTGTTGAGTTTTATGAGTTCTTTGTAAATTTTGGAAATTAGGCCCTTATCGGAGCTGTTGTTTGAAAATATCATTTCCCATTTAGTTGGCTGTCTGTTTATTTTTATATCAGTTTCTCTTGCTGAGCAAAAACTTTTTATTCTGATGTAGTCCCATTCATTTATCTTTGCCTTCACTTCTCTTGCCATTGGAGTCAAGTTCATAAAATGTTCTTTAAAACCTAGGTCCATGAGTTTAGTACCTATGTCTTCTTCTATGTACTTTATTGTTTCAGGTCTTATATTTAGGTCTTTGATCCATTTTGAATTAATTTTAGTACACGGGGACAGGCTGTAGTCGAGTTTCATTCTTTTGCATGTGGCTTTCCAGTTTTCCCAACACCATTTGTTGAAGAGGCTTTCTTTTCTCCATTGTGTGTTGTTGGCCCCTTTATCAAAGATTATTTGACCATATATATGTGGTTTTATTTCTGGGCTTTCTATTCTGTTCCATTGGTCTGAGTGTCTATTTTTCTGCCAATACCATGCTGTTTTGATTATTGTGGCCCTATAATATAGTTTAAAGTCAGGTATTGTAATGCCCCCAGCTTCATTCTTTTTCCTTAGGATTGTTTTGGCTATTCGGGGTTTTTTATAGTTCCATATAAATCTGATGATTTTTTGTTCCATTTCTTTAAAAAATCTCATAGGAATTTTGATGGGAATTGCATTAAATTTGTATATTGCTTTGGGTAATATGGCCATTTTGATTATATTTATTCTTCCTATCCAAGAGCAAGGAATATTTTTCCATCTCATTGTATCTTTTTCGATTTCCCTTAACAATGCTTTGTAATTTTCATTATATAGGTCCTTTACATTCTTTGTTATGTTTATTCCTAGGTATTTTATTTTTTTTGTTGCAATCGTGAAGGGGATTATTTTTTTGAGTTCGTTTTCTAATATTTCATTGTTGGCATAGAGAAAGGCTATGGACTTCTGTATGTTAATTTTGTATCCTGCGACCTTACTGTATTGGTTTATTGTTTCTAATAATCTTTTTGTGGAGTCCTTCGGGTTTTCGATGTATAGGATCATATCATCAGCAAAAAGTGATACCTTTACTTCTTCTTTTCCAATATGGATGCCTTTTATTTCTTTGTCTTGTCTGATTGCTCTGGCCAGAACTTCTAGCACCACGTTAAATAAGAGTGGAGAGAGTGGACAACCCTGTCTTGTTCCTGATTTAAGGGGGAAAGCCTTCAGTTTAGTGCCATTTAATATGATGTTAGCTGATGGTTTATCATATATGGCCTTTATCATGTTGAGATATTTTCCTTCTATACCCATTTTGTTGAGAGTCTTAAACATAAAATTGTGTTGTATTTTATCAAAAGCCTTTTCTGCATCTATTGATAAGATCATGTGGTTTTTGTTCTTTGTTTTGTTGATATGGTGTATTACGTTAACCGTTTTGCGTATGTTGAACCATCCTTGAGATTCTGGGATGAATCCCACTTGATCATGATGTATTATTTTTTTAATATGTTGTTGTATTCGGTTTGCCAGTATTTTGTTTAGAATTTTAGCATCTGTATTCATTAGAGATATTGGTCTGTAGTTTTCTTTCTTTGTGCCATCCTTGCCAGGTTTTGGTATGAGGGTTATGTTGGCCTCATAAAATGTGTTCGGAAGTATTGCTTCTTCTTCAATTTTTTGGAAGACTTTGAGTAGAATAGGAACCAAGTCTTCTTTGAATGTTTGATAGAATTCACTAGTATAACCGTCTGGGCCTGGACTTTTATTTTTGGGGAGGTTTTTAATAGTTTTTTCTATTTCCTCCCTGCTGATTGGTCTGTTTAGGCTTTCTGCTTCTTCATGACTCAGTCTAGGAAGGTTGTATTGTTCTAGGAATTTATCCATTTCTTCTAGATTGTTGTATTTGGTGGCATATAATTTTTCATAGTATTCTACAATAATTCTTTGTATATCTATGATGTCTGTGGTGATCTCTCCTCTTTCATTTTGGATTTTATTTATTTGAGTCCTGTGCCTTTTTTCCTTGGTGAGTCTTGCCAAGGGTTTGTCAATTTTGTTGACCTTTTCAAAGAACCAGCTCCTTGTTTTATTGATTTTTTCTATAGTTTTTCTGTTCTCTATTTCATTTATTTCTGCTCTGATTTTTATTATCTCCTTTCTTCGGCTGGTTTTGGGTTGTCTTTGTTCTTCTTTTTCTAGTTCCTTAAGGTGTGAAGTTAAGTGGTTTACTTCGGCTCTCTCTTGTTTGTTCATATAGGCCTGAAGTGATATGAACTTTCCTCTTATTACTGCTTTTGCCGCATCCCAGAGATTCTGATATGTCGTATTTTCATTTTCATTTGTCTGTATGTATCTTTTGATCTCTGCGCTTATTTCTTCTTTGACCCATTCATTTTTTAGAAGTATGTTGTTTAGTTTCCACATTTTTGTGGGTTTTTCCCCCTCTTTTTTGCCGTTGAATTCTAGTTTCAAGGTTTTATGATCAGAAAATATGCTTGGTACAATTTCAATTTTTCTAAATTTGCTGATATTGTCTTTGTGGCCCAACATATGGTCAATTCTTGAGAATGTTCCATGTACACTAGAGAAAAATGTATACTCTGTCGCTTTGGGATGAAGTGTCCTGTAGATGTCTATCATATCCAGGTGTTCTAGTATTTCGTTCAAGGCCACTATATCTTTATTGATTCTCTGTTTGGATGACCGATCTAGAGCCGTCAGCGGAGTATTGAGGTCTCCAAGAATGATTGTATTTTTGTTAGTTTTTGTTTTAAGGTCAATAAGTAGCTGTCTTATATATTTTGGTGCTCCTTGGTTTGGTGCATATATATTAAGGATTGTTATGTCTTCTTGATTCAGTGTCCCCTTAATCATTATGAAGTGACCATTTTTGTCTCTGAGTACTTTTTCTGTCTTGTAGTCAGCATTATCAGATATGAGTATTGCTACACCTGCTTTTTTTTGGGTGTTGTTTGCTTGGAGTATTGTTTTCCAGCCTTTCACTTTGAATTTGTTTTTATCCTTGTTGCTTAGATGTGTTTCTTGTAGGCAGCATATAGTTGGATTTTGTTTTTTAATCCATTCTGCTACTCTGTGTCTTTTTATTGGTAAGTTTAATCCATTTACATTTAGTGTAATTATTGACACTTGTGGGTTCCCTACTACCATTTTATAAATTGCTTTCTGTTAGTTTTGTATCTAGTTTGATTCTTCTCTTTTGTTTTTCTATCATTTGTTTCTGTTTGTTTGTGTTCCATACTTCTTTCCTCTGTTGCTACCTTTTTTAAGTCATGTGTTTTTGTGGTGGTTTTTTCAAGGGTGGTTACCATTAAGTAATGAAAAGGGTACCTACCATATTCATTGTAGTACCCTATCTTATAAGTATTTCTGCACTTCATTGTCCTTTGCTACTGTTAATCTCCATTCTCTCCCCCCCTTTTTTTTTTTCTTTGTTGTCACAGTTTAAGTTTGGTTTTATTGTGTTCTTGGTGGAGCTGTTACTTGTGGTGTTGTTTTCTTTTGTTCTTTGAATCTGGTTGGAAAACCCCCTTTAGTATTTCCTGGAGTGGGGGCTTTCTCGTGATAAATTCTCTCATCTTTTCTGTATTTGTGAATGTTTTTATATCTCCTTCATACTTGAAGGATAGCTTTGATGGGTATAGTATTCTTGGCTGAAAGTTCCTCTCTTTCAGGGCCTTAAATATTGGGGTCCACTCTCTTCTAGCTTGTAGAGTTTCTACTGAGAAATCTGATGATAATCTAATAGGCCTTCCTTTATATGTTGTACTCTTCTTTTCCCTGGCTGCCTTGAGAATTTTTTCTTTGTCACTGGTTTGTGTCATCTTTATTATGATGTGCCTTGGAGTGGGTTTGTTGGGGTTAAGAAAACTCGGTGTTCTGTTTGCTTCTTGAACTTGAGGCTTTAGTTCTTTCCACAGGCTTGGGAAGTTCTCGTCTATTATTTGTTTGAGTATATTCTCCATTCCATTTTCTTTCTCTTCTCCCTCTGATATACCTATTATTCTTATGTTATTCTTTCTGATGGAGTCAGATAATTCCTGTAGGGCTTTCTCGTTTTTTATTATTTTTGAGTCTCTTTCTTCTTCTCTCTGTTGTGCCTCAAGTTGTTTGTCTTCTATTTCACTAATCCTATCTTCAATCTGGGTTGTTCTGCTAGCTAAGCTTGTTACCTCGTTTTTCAGCTCGTGAATTGAGTTTTTCATTTCTGTTTGATTTGTTTTTATAGTTTCAATTTCCTTGGTAATATATTCTTTGTGTTCATTGAGTTGTTTTCTGATCTCCCTATATTGCCTTTCCGTGTTTTCTTGTATATCTCTGAGTATTTTTAAGATTTCTATTTTAAATTCTCTGTCATTTAGCTCCAAGGCTTCCAATATGTTAAGTCTTTTCTCCATAGATTTTTCCACATCTATTTGTGTTACCTCTCTTTCTTTTGTATCCATAATATTCGATTTCCTCTTTCTTATTGGCATCTGCGGGTGGTCTTGTTGATAGCACTGATTAGAATTAATAAAGAGTAAAAAGTAAAAAACAAAAACAAAAACAAAATCAAAAACAAACAAAAACAAACAAACAAAAAAAAAAAACCAAAGGGTAAAACACCCCACAAAAAAAAAAAAAAAAAAAGCAGTAATAATTTATTATTTCCCCCTTTTTTTTTTTTTTTTTTTTCTTTGTTCTCCTTCCCTCCTCTCCCCTCCTCAGGGAAATATCGTGCCTATAATGGAGGGCCTGGTTTGCGGTGAAGAGTTCAAGGGGGCAAAAAAAAATAAATTAAAAAAAAAAAAAAAAAAAAAAAAGGGAAGAAAATCTTAGACAAGCATAAGTTGATCTGCCTGAGGGTGACGGTCAACCAAGAGATATAATGAGAGGGACAAGAGGGAACCAGAAAAAAGGATAAAAAAAAGGAATGATCAAGAAGAAAAAATAAAAATAATAAGTAAAAATACGTTGTATTAAGTGGAGCAAAGACCAAATACAATGGAGACCTTGGGTTGGGAGGACCCAAAATGCCACAAAAACAAACCAACCAGAAAAAAACAAAAACAAAACCGAAAAAGAAAAACAAAGCCAAAAAAAAACCTTGAGTCCCAAATTAACTAATTTGTTCGTGATTGAGGATTAAATGGGAGGAAAGTAAAACGAGAAAAGAAAAAACGAATAGAAAGGAAAAAATAAGAAAAAGTGAAAAACGAAGGAAGAAATAAAAAAGGAAGAGAAAAAAACAAAATAAGGCAAAAAAAACAAAAGAGGAGAGAGTGAGAACTAAGTGTCCTGGAGTATAACCCCAAAGGAGGGTGAGGATGAAGGTTAGAAATAAAATGTAACACTTATGGGTAGTGTAGTTCAAGAAAAGGGAAGCATAAGATGGGCAGAGAATAGAAGGGCTGAGGTGGAGGAAATAAAGGCAATAAGATAGAAGGAACAAACAACAACAATTACAAAAAAAAAAAAAAAAAAAAAAAAACCCAACAAACAGTGGAACAAGCTGCAAAGTCTGTGGATTTTTCCTGATTTTGAGATGTCAACCTCTTCCTCCTTCTCCTCTCTCCCTCTTCCCGGTCGGCGACTCTGCACCCCAGGCCCTGCCCCTGCGCCACACCCAGGCAGGGACTTGCAGTTGATGGGGTTCTATGGCAATGTCACACAATTGGCTTTAGTCTTGTTGGTAGTCAAGGCCTGCCGGCGTCTGCAGGGTCTAACGACGAGAGAGTTCGCCTTCGTGGATTTTCTCTCCCAGTCCCCCCCTCCCGAATCAGCAGCCTGGCGATCCAGCCCCAAGGCTGCCACTGCTTCTGCCTGGGGAGTAAGAGGCTCAAAAAGCTGGGAAATCCCCACTCTATCCCCACTCAGTGTAAGGCTCTGGGAAGGGCTCTGACAGTCAGGGCCTCCAGTGTAATCAGGCGGGGGTGGGAGTCAATTGTTGTCAAGGTGATTGTTCAGTGCCTAGCATTCCGTTGGACCTCTCAACCCAGGCTTTCCACACTTTGTAGCCTGTTTTGGCCGGTAAAAAGAGGCACTAGTCTCTGCTTGCGACTAGTGTGGTATAGATCTTATTATCTGCCAAGTCCTTCTTGTTAGCGTTTATCCCTGAATATGGAGGCTCTATCAATCAGAAGTTGCCCCCGCCCCTTTAGCGAGAGGCACCAAAAAATATCACGCCTCTTGTCTTGGGTCGGTGAACTGAGAGAGATCTTATCAATTAGAACCGAGGGTGCGCAGATTTCACGGGTTAAGTTAATTTTAGCAATTGGGTCGCAGCTGTGCTCCCGAAGGTATTTCAGGCTGCCTGCGCGCGCCCCTCCCCCAACGCTTGATTGTTAGCTTGAATGGCTGGGTGAGGTGCCCCGCCCGCGGAGAGAATCTCCCAAGTAGGGAATACCGCCCTGGGGCCTCTCCCGCTCCCCGTGCGCGGGCCGCTGGGAACGTTAGCGGTGCTCGGTCTGCAATGCTCCGTCTGCAATCAGACCGGGAGCGCGCCAGCGGCTGTTTGCCGCTGGCTCTGCAACCGACCCACTGCTCGCGGCGGCGGCGGCGACGGTGGCGGCGGCGGCGGCGGCGGCGGCGGTTTCCGAGTGCGGGAATGACTTACCACCGGCGCACTTTCTCGCAGCTTGAATGAACGTCCCTGCGTTTGCTTCCTCCACACCCTCGTCTCTCAGATTCGAGTGATAACAGTCCTTTTGCTTTCAGTTTGCTCCGAAGATAAATTTTCCTGTTTCTAGTTGATAAATTTGTTGTGATTTTGGGGAGATCTGTCGGACGCGCTGCTCACGGCGCCATTTCCGTGACGTCACTCCCTTGCTGTCAATCTTTAAGAAATGTACATTCTTTTTCCTCTCCTAGGAGAGGAGCCAGATATCTCGGATAATAAAATCTGGATTGTTGTCTTCCTATGGGGGCAGTTAATAAGTGTTTGTGCTTAAAAAAGAAAAGAAAATTGGCCTGACCAGGCGGTGGCGCAGTGGATAGAGCATTAGACTGGTACGCGGAAGGACCCAGGTTCGAGACCCCGAGGTCTCCAGCTTGAGCGCGGGCTCATATGGTTTGAGCAAAAGCTCACCAGCTTGGACTCAAGGGCTGGCTGGAGCAAGGGGTTACTCGGTCTGCTGAAGGCCCACGTTCAAGGCACATATGAGAAAGCAATCAATGAACAACAAAGGTGTCGCAATGTGCAACAAAAAACTGATGATTGATGCTTCTCATCTCTCCGTTTCTGTCTATCTGTCTCTGTAAAAAAAAAAAAAAAAAAAGAAGAAAAAAAGAAAACTGAATATTGGAGTCTACGGCCACGAAAACAATCCCTGAAGACAGGAATTTGCTATGAAAAGCATACTGCGGGCATTGCGTAGACAGGGAAGACGCAGTGCAGGCTCCGTGCTCGCCTGGCTGGGGAGGAGAGTGTGCGCTGAAGAGAGCGGCTCCCCCAGGATCGGGGACAGAAGTGGGAGGGACAGAGCCATGAGTCACTCGTATGCAGAGGCTCTGAAGGGGCGGGCTAAACTGTTCCCTGTCGTGTGGCAACCTCTGGGGATGGCACCTAGTCATCTGTGTTTTAAAAATCTTTCAGATAATCCTTAAGCACATTCCAGTTTTAAAAGCACAGGTCTACAGTATTATTCTATTGGGGGTTTTAAAAAATAACTGTGTATATATATATATATATATATATATATATATATCCACACACGTACATATATAAAAAAATCACATGTGAAAAAAAAGACCCCGAAATAATGTACATTCTATTCACAGAGAACTTGGAAGGACTAAGATGGCAAAGAGTACTATTATTTTTTATTTTATATTATTTTGTGTTGCTTTTTTATCTTTAAAGATATTTCCAAAAGAAAAATATAAGGTGTAGTGTGTCTGGGCCTCTGCTTCTCGGGGACTCTCTGGGCTCTGTCTGCCCTCTGTCATCGCATCTGCCCTCTGTCATGTGGCTGCAGGAGCTCCGAACACCACATCCAGACAGGACAAGCGCCTACCAGCCACTTGCTGTGACAAAGCTCCTTTTTGAATAGAACGGACCCCATCTGGGGTTTGTCTGGCACTTCCGGGTGGTTAGAATCAGGATATTCACCTCTCACTAGAACACTGGCAGGTGGTGTGCCTTTCTTGGGTCCTCACATGTGGAGGCATAGTTCCCATCTATTCCTCATTGGTGGTGCTCTCACCATCCCGTCAAGCTGCAACATTTTCCAGAAACTGTGTTTTCCCCGGCAACCAATCAGCTTTCTCTAGCTGTCCGTTTTGAGACTATACACATATGCAGGTCCTCCCCAAACTTCCCCCTGGACTGAGCCTCCATCAGTGATAATTCTTTTTTTTTTTTTTTTTTCTGAAGCTGGAAACGGGGAGAGACAGTCAGATTCCCACATGCACCCGACTGGGATCCACCTGGCACGCCCACCAGGGGGGCGATGCTCTGCCCCTCCAGGGCGTCGCTCTATTGCAACCAGAGCCACTCTAGCGCCTGGGGCAGAGGCCAAGGAGCCATCCCCAGCGCCCGGGCCATCGCTGCGGGAGGGGAAGAGACAGAGAGGAAGGAGAGGGGGAGGGGTGGAGAAGCAGATGGGCGCTTCTCCTGTGTGTCCTGGCCGGAAATCGAACCCAGGACTTCTGCACACCAGGCCGACGCTCTACCACTGAGCCATCTGGCCTGGGCTGAGCCATCCGCCAGGGCAGTGATGATTCTTAAGCGAACCGATCGTATAATAGTTGTCAAATGATGACTTTGCATTTCGCATTCTACTTGCATCAATTTACTTTGGGTGGGGCCCTGGCCGGTTGGCTCAGTGGTAGAGCGTCGGCCTGGCATGCAGGAGTCCTGGGTTCGATTCCCAGCCAGGGCACACAGGAGAAGCTACCATCTGCTTCTCCACCCGTCCCCTTCTCCTTCCTCTCTGTCTCTCTCTTCCCCTCCCACAGCCAAGGCTCCATTGGAGCAAAGTTGGCCTGGGCGCTGAGGATGGCTCTATGGCCTCTGCCTCAGGCGCTAGAATGGCTCTGGTTGCGACAGAGCAAAGCCCCAGATGGGCAGAGCGTCGCCCCCTGGTGGGCATGCCGAGTGGATCCCGGTTGGGCGCATGTGGGAATCTGTCTGACTGCCTCCCCGTTTCCAACTTCAGAAAAATACAAAAAATAAACAAAACAAAAAAACCCCAACAATTTACTTTGGGTGAATTGTTTGGCTAGGAACGGAATTCTAAGTTGAAAATCATTTTCTTCATGATTTTGAAGGCGTCGCTCCACTATCTCTGAGCACCCCCTGTTGCTATAAGAGTCTGACGTCACAGTGATGCTCCCCATCCTCCCCCACCCCCAAAGCTCTTAGAATCGTTTTGTTATCCTTGGTATTCTGGCATTGTATAATGATGTGCTTGGAATTAGGATTTTTTTTTTTTGGTCTTTTTTATTCCTGGAGAACTACCTCACACCATTTTCCATTTCCCTCCTCCTGGCTGTTCCCTAGGACAGGCGTACAAATGTCTTCCCGTCCCCTCGCCATTCTGCGAAGATTGGATCCTCCATTTCCCGAACTCTAAATCTCCCTCTTGTCTCGCTCCCTCGTTTTGCTGAACCATATATCTTCCAGTGCTCTCTCCAGCACCATGTGAAGAGAGAAAAAGGCAAGTTGCCGGATAATGAGAGTAATAACTCCCAGAGACCAACAGAGAATCACTAGACATGACGGCACATAGCACCACTGTCTGCAGACGTTATTGATGGATTAACTCTGAAAAAATAATAAGAAAGGAATATAGGGAGGGGAAGAACAGGGACCACTACTTGATCAAAAATACTGCATTTCTTTTTTCAAAGTATCTGTAGAAATAAACCAAAAGAAAAATAACTGTATCAATCATGTATTTACTAGGTGTTCATCACAGTATTTAAGAGATTCATGATATCCTAAATATTCAATAAAAGACTAGTTATGTAAATATAAATCCATGCAAGGTAATATCATGTAGGTGTTAGAAATATTGTACACTGTGTGTTGAGTAGGACATGTGCATGATGAGCTGCTAGCTGAAGTCTGTGATAGAATATGCATATTACATGTATGCATGTGTGTGTGTGATTATGTGCATGTTTGTGTGTATGCCGAAATATTAAAAATGGTGAAATCCAGGCCTAGGGACTCTTCTAGGTAAAATTTTGCTCTAAGCATGTATTGCTTAACTAGGACAATTTTTAAATTTAAATTTATTAAAAGCCAGGATGAGCCTGACCGGGCGGTGGTGCAGTGGATAGAGCCTCGGACCAGGATGCAGAAGGACCCAGGTTCGAGACCCCGAGGTTGCCAGCTTGAGTGCGGGCTCACCTGGTTTGAGCAAAAGCTCACCAGCTTGGACCCAAGGTCGCTGGCTCGAGCAAGGGGTTACTCGGTTTGCTGAAGGCCCGCGGTCAAGGCACATATGAGAACGCAATCAATGAACAACTAAGGTGTCGCAACGAAAAACTGATGATTGATGCTTCTCATCTCTTTCCGTTCCTGTCTGTCTGTCCCTATCTATCCCTCTCTCTGTCTCTGTAAAAAAAAAAAAAAAAAAAAAAAAAAAGCCACAATGATCAAGACGTTAAAACTAGTTTTTCAAATGATGTTGAAACCTCCGTTGTTTATAAAACAGTGAGGCATCTTGTTTATTGAAAATGAGAGACCCGACAAGGACAAGAAACAAGCACAGCACCGCGCAGCTGCGAGGACCTCCCTCAGGGACAGGCACAATCTGTCTCCCAATTCCTGCTGCCTATATGTCAATATTTCAGACTCATTACTTACACTGGTACAATCTCACAGACATCACTCCTTCCAGAATTAAGCAATGTGCTAGTAGTCACTGAAGAACAAATTATAACTAAACACTAAGATTGCTTGTAAAACAAGAAAAAAAATCTACCGTTTAAGTAATTAGGTGATACACTGAAAACGCCTGCTATGTTTGAGACTATGTATTTATTCCACAGAGAGAGAGAAAGGGAGAGACAATGATTTGTTGTTCCACCTTATGTGTGCATTCATTGGTTGCTTCTTGGATGTGCCCTGATCGGGATAGAAACTGCAAACTTGGTGTGTCGGGATGACGCTCCAATCAACGGAACTGGCCAGGGCCTAAGACTCTCTTTTCTTAGTTAACATCAGAGCTGAAAGCATCAAAATACCACTATGATCTTAAGCAAGGTCCCTTACCGTCGCTGGAGTTTCTTTTTATACAAGCTTGAGATAGAAAATCTAACTTGCAATGTATTGTGCTTAAATGGTAAATAGTACCAGGAAAGTATCTATTTTTATCATTATTAAAGTTAAGGTGTTCTTGTGGAGGTAGCCAAGTGGAGTAAACTAAAACTCTCGGCCAATTAAAATTTCCTGTAATACCACATGCAACTCTATTGTAACTAGTAAGTAGATCCCATGAAATTAAATTTTAGCGCTGATGACTGGTTCATTGAAGAGAAAGCTAGGAGCCAATCTTACAACTGGACCCATTTCACAGCTCCCCTCATTCCTTAAGGACAATTCTGAGGCTTCCTCAGCTCTCCCCCACGGCGGCTCTACTCTGTTGTTCCCCCTCCTATAGTAACTTCCTGATTCATATTTACAGTTCATGCTATCTAGGGAAAATAAAGTGTAAAGGCCAGTGCTTGTCAACAGAAAACTAGAATGCCCACCAAGAAAAATGTACACAATAGACAAAGAGGAATGCTCGGTGTATATTTACTTAGAAAATGAATGTTGAAAAAAAACAACCCAAAAAACATTTAACATAAAGAGCAACACTAAAGAAAAAAATGGCATAATGATTAAGGACATGATCGCTATCCATCATGACAGCTGCTATCGCTGAATACGTATTAGTTTACACTGGTTATTATTTCACTGGAGCGTTTGCCGAGACGCACGAGAACCTCACTGGTCCGAGCCGGGGCAGCGCAGCTCCAGCTGCAGTAACGCCCCATCCAGTCCACTACACAGTCGCAATCGCTTCTACAGCCTGTGGCTGCAGATTTACCCTCTCTGCTCCTGCAGGAGGCAAGGCCTCCTCCGTTTCCCTCAGACTGCTTCTAGTGACCTGACACAGGGACGTGCTCCCTCCCCCACTCTCTACCAGCACCCCCACAATGCAGAGACAGCCATTACTGGTCAAGCCTGGAAGGGGTCAAGGCAAAGGTCAAATATTTCCACTTTCAGAATAAAAGAACATGTAGTATATCAACACAGTCTTTAAATATAGTATAGATTACAATGGAGTGTATGCTGAAACAGCTGAAAGACATGAAGGTGAGGAAAATATATAAATAAAACTCAGATGAGGCCGGAGATCTGCTGGCCCGAGCCAGTGGAGTGGCCAGGAGCTCATGACGGGTGAGAAGGGCTGAGGTTAATGGGGGGAAGGCTTCACCACCGGGGTGACCCCCGGGAAGACACGTACTATCTGGACAGGTGACGAAGGCATCCCAGGCATGGGCAGCAGCACGAACAAAGGCCCTGAGGCAGGAAGGAGCAGAGCAGGTGGGAAGGTCAGTGAAGGCGCAGCCACGGCAGGAGCAGAGCAGAGGCTCTGGGCGGAACCTGGCGGTAAGGCTGCAGACGGGCCCTGGGGCCTTGCTGGGACGGGCTTCTTCTCCACGGGGTGCAGTTTCTGATGCTGAACAAAACTGCCGTACCACTTGAAGGCCTTCCCACACACCTTGCACTCGTAAGGCCGCTCTCCAGTGTGGACTCTCTGGTGCTGGATGGAGGCGATCTTCTGCGTGAAGGCCTTGCCGCACTCCTTACACTGGTAGGGCTTCTCCCCAGTGTGAATCCTCCGATGGACGAGAAAAAGGGACCGACAGCCGAAGGCCTTCCAACAGTCCTGACACTTGTAGAGCTTGTCCCCGGTGTGCAGCCTCTGGTGCTGGAGGTGGGCGGCGCTCCGGCGGAAGGCCTGGCCGCACTGCCCGCACGCGTACGGCTTCTCGCCGCTGTGGATGCGCCGGTGCTGCGTCAGGGCGGTGCTGGAGCTCAGGCCTTTGCCGCACTCCTTACACTCGTAGGGCCCGGCCCCCGCGTGATTCTTCTCGTGCACAATGCAGTCGTAGCTGGACTTGAACGCTTTGCCACACTCCTTACACTTGAAGGGCTTTTCCCCGGTGTGACTCATCTGATGCCGAAGCAGCTTGGAGTTGTATCTGAAGATTTTCCCACATTCTTTGCACTCATAGAACTTCATGCCTCCTCGCAGTATCAGATTCGGGTTCGGACCGAAAGCCTGCCACGCGGCCTTGCCTTTACAATCACGGTGCTGAGAGGCGTGTCCGAGGAGTCCGCCCAGCACCCCGGGCCGCTCTGCTTCCCCTGGGGCCTCCTGCTTTACCTCTGCCGCTGCATCCTCAACCCGGGACTCCCCACCTGACCAGAGAAAACACCAGTGTTCCCAGTTACTGGGCTGCACAGAAAAAAGGACCCAGGAGTCCAGTTTTCTCTTGTAGGGTGTGATTTTTAAATATACCCATGGCATGGCTATAAGCATCCATAGAGGAGGACGATAGAGAAAGAGAAAAATAGTAACATACAACTGCAGAAGTAATGACATTGGAAACAGACTGGAAGTGCTTCCTGTAAGGAAAGCTGGGGGAAAACTAGGGCAGGAAAAATGGACAGAATGAGAACCTCAAAAATGGGAGGGAAAGAAGGCAGGAGGGGGGAGAGAAAAGAGAAGGACAGATAAGAGGAATCAGCAGAAATGAAAACATTTTTTAAAAAAGACAGAGACCCAGAGGAGGAAAGTGACCACTGACACGCTCAGACGTCAGCTCTAGCGAATCGAGAGGCGGACGGAGCAGGCTGGGAACACGAGCGGCACACAAAGGGTCCCAACGTCCCCCCGCCCGCAGGCCAGGAAACCAGCCCGGATTCTCTGTTCTAAATAATCGCCTCATGATCCCAGGTTTGAATCTCCACATAATACTCTGGGATAAAAGATCCTTGCAGGAAGTCAGCTGGGACAGAAGTGGAACTATCAAGCTCCAGGCCACAGTGGTGTTACTGCTCAACAAACCATTATTTACAAAATCACAGTACTCGTGAGAAGTGAAGCCTAGAACTTTCTTTCAAAAGGAGAGAAATGAAAGTACACACAAGCTGCCGGGACTGGGAAGCAGTCTCAGGGACAGCTGAGGGGGGGGGTGTGGACGGACACTGGGGAGGGGGCCCCGGGGGCACTATTTCTTGCCTTCTCCTGTGCAGCCTCATATAAGACTAATACAATGTAAACCTAAAGATTATAACATAGGAACTTCAAAATGCACAGGAAAGACAAATTAAAATTCATAGCTGTGGCACAAATAAATCACAGAATCAAACTGACCCATAGAATAAAATTTTCCATAAAATATGGCTGAAACCCAACTTCTCTACCATGAATACTGGCATAAAATAACTATTCCCACTGGTAAGTGAGAAGAGAAGTGGTCAGGAGCTCCCAGGTCACAGTGCCCACAGGGGGGCAGCCACGCGTGTGCAGACAGCGTGTGGCCAAGCCTCCCGGTAACCGGTCCTCTGGGCTCGGGGCTAGAACTCAGCAGAGGTCAGAGTGCACCGAGTGCTGCCTACTGAACTCCAGGGAGCTTTGTTCTTTGCTGCAGAAGAAACATTTCCAGTAAACCAAGAAGGCAAAATCCAAAACTGCTGCGTTCTCTTACTCACCTGGACAGATGCCTCTCAAAACCTCTGCTTCCCAGGGCCCCAGGCCCCACGGGCCTTCTCCGCTCTCCAGCTGGGAGATCAGAACAGGTTTGGGGAATGGAAATGCCACTGCAGCAAGAAAAAAAGACAAATTGAGGGAGACATCCAGAACTGCTCCTGAGATCTTTCCCGGCCCACTCCAGACCTCCCAGGAGACCAAGCCAGCCGGCCAAGGGTTCTGAGGAAGGGCTCCACAGAGGAAATTCTCACCTGGCCCCAACTTAGAAGAAAGGAAATCCCCTCAGGAAGGACACAGATAATATCCTGGGAGACTCCTCCTACTGAGAACAATGCAGGGTGGAGGAACAAAGAGCTCACCAGGGTGCCAGGAGCCCCTTACCCTCGGGGCCAGAATCACACTGTTCACTGACACGTAAGAAAGTCCACTGTCAAAGCCAAAGGGCACCAGGACTTCCCACCCCACCCTTCCAGAGGCTGGTGACTGCAGAAGTCCCCCTAGACCAGCGGTTCTCAACCTGTGGGTCGCGACCCTGGCGGAGTCGCCTAAAGCCATCGGAAAATACATAATGCATATCAGGTATTTACATTCCGAATCATAACTGTAGCAAAATGACAGTTATGAAGTAGCCACCAAAATTATTTTTTGGTTTGGGGTCACCGCAACATGAGGAACTGTATTGCGGGGTCACGGCATTAGAAAGGTTGAGAACCACTGCCCTAGACTCATCAAACAGAAGGGCTACTAGAATCCCCCAAATATCTGAGGCAGATCTCAAACTATCACAAAGAGCCACTGACTGGGGCCTTACCCAGGACAGCCACATTTGCGTAGTTCTCCAGCGTCACCTCCCTGTACAGGGCCCTCTGCGTGGGGTTCAGGCTGGCCCATTCCTCCTCAGTGAAGTACACAGCCACGTCCTCAAAGGTCACTGGTTCCTGAAACGACAGGTTCCTGCTCAAGTTCTGAGTGAGGTGCAGAAGGAGGCGGCCTGAACTGCTGCGTCCCCAACGCGGAGCCCAGTGGAAGGTCTGAGCTACCAAGAAGAGCACCCCACCTGGGGCCAGCCCTCAGCCCACGTTCCCACTCCAAACACAGAGCCCCAGTGCCCTCCCCGTCCGCTCAGCTCTGGGCCCAACTGTCATCCTGATCTCATGGCCCGGCACCTGGGGCTCTCCGCCTGGTAACCGCATCAACCCCTGTGGCTCTGTCCCGCTGGCACCTCCCATCTCATGTCCTCCGCAACCTGGTCACCTTACTTCCTGTACACAGCCGCTGCGGCCGTGCCATTCAGCCTCTCCCCACCCATCTGGACACACGCACAGCCCGTCTGTTCCCTTGCTTGTCCTCAGTCTCCCCCAACACCTCCCACTGTGGGCAGGAGCCACTCCTCACAAATGTCCCCAGCGTGCTGCAAATTTATTGTTATACCCTCTTACTTGATCGGGAAGCTGGCTCTGCTAAAGAAACCCTGCAGCCTGCCTGGTTCCGCCTCCTCTCTGGACCACCTGTGCTCAGCCAAGGCGGCAGGGGCCTGTCTCTGAGCACGGATCCGCCCACCTGCCAAGGTGAGTGCCCCTCTCCGCCTCCCCCTCCCGGTTCCGCCTCCTCTCTGGACCACCTGTGCTCAGCCAAGGCGGCAGGGGCCTGTCTCTGAGCACGGATCCGCCCGCCTGCCAAGGTGAGTGCCCACTCCGCCTCCCCCTCCCGGTTCCCCCTCCTCTCTGGACCACCTGTGCTCAGCCAAGGCGGCAGGGGCCTGTCTCTGAGCACGGATCCGCCCACCTGCCAAGGTGAGTGCCCCTCTCCGCCTCCCCCGATCACCTCCGCCTCCCAAACGTGAAGGGAACCTGTTACAGTCCATCTCCCCCGACCAGAACGGAAGTCCACGAGGCAAGGACTCCGTTTTGTTCATAGCTGGTTTACTAGCACACAGTATATGCCTGGCAGACACTCGAAGCTTACTGTAAATATGCTGAAAGAATTTCAAAAATGGTTTGACCACAAAGAGAAAACAGCAAACGCCACCTTAACAGTAAAATGCTAGAGCATCGCCATTAAAGCTGACGGCTGATCATTTACCGTGAACTTTCTACTTCCTGTGAAAGACTAGAAAAGGCCTGACCTCTGGTGGCGCAGTGGATAAAGCGTCGACCTGGAAACACTGAGGTTGCCGGGTCAAAACCCTGGGCTTGCCCGGTCAAGGCACCTATGGGAGTTGATGCTTCCTGCTCCCCCCCCCTTTTCTCTCTCTAAAAAATGAATAAATATAATCTAGAAAAAAGAAGAGGACAGACTAGAAAAGGAATCCACAGGAAAGGAATACACATATAAACACCTTTCCTTTGTAGGTGAAATAACTACAGTCGTCCCTCAGTATCCACGGGGGCTTGGTTACAGGACCCAGGCGGGTACCAAAGCCTGAGGGTGCTCAAGTCCTTCATCTAAAGTGGCTTAGTATCTGCACATACCCTACAGCCATTCTCCAGGACACTTCAAATCATTTCTAGATTACTTATACTACCTAATACAATGCAAATGCTATGGAAATAGTGGTTATTCTGTATTATTGGAAATAATGACAAGAAAAACGTCTGTACACTTTCAGTACGGATGCAGCCATCACAGGCCTAACCTCACAGTACAGTACATGTCTGTAACAACATAACTTTTTTTCAAATAGTTTTGATCCCTGGTTAGTTGAATATACAGATGAAGAGAGGGTTGATTGTATCTGCCTAAAAATAACCCAAGAGCCAAGTGAATATATGAAAAACATTCAAAACTGACAAAATAATTCATTAAGTTAGCTAGAGATAAGCTAAATACACCAAAATCATTATAGTAAAGAATTACCATAAAAAATACTTAGACGTTAAAGTGGGAGAAAATAAGACGCTATTGATTAAAAAAAAAAAAAAAAAGCTAAGAATACACTTAACAAAAATGTGCAAGACCAAGAGGAAGAAAATCTTCAATTTTGCCTATGAATTCAACAAAATCCACTTCCCCACCAAAAGAATCAATGAGATTTGTGAGGGGGGTCATTTAAAGCCATCTGAAAAAGTAAGTGTGGAAGACCAGCTGAGAATGTTTTCAAGAAACTTCTTTTGAAAGAAAAGATGAGAGGGAATTAAACCCCACCTTCAAAGGACAGTACTTTCCGAAAATGGGAAGACAAGCCACACACAGGGAGAAAATATTCAGGGAAAAAAAAAAAAGGTCTGATAAAGGACTGTTATTCAAGAACTCTTGAAATTCAACATCAAGAAAGTCAACAACCCCAATTACACACAATGGACAAAATATCTGAACACATACCTCATCAAAAAAGACATACAGATGGCAGATAGGTATATAAGATGCTTAAGATCATAAACGGCATGTAGGAAAAGCAAATTAAAACTATGAGATACCACTACACACCTATCAGAATAGGCAAATCCAGAAAACTAAAGAACCCCAAATGCTGGTGAGGATGCGGAACAGGAACTCGCGCTCATTGTTGGTAAGGATGCTAAATGGAGCCGCCAGCCACTCTGGGAGACGGTTTGGCAGTTTCTCACAAAACTAAACATATTCTTACCATATGATCCAGCAGTCACGCTCCTTGGTGTCTTCCCAAATAAGCTGAAAACTTATGTCCACACAAAAACCTGCACAAAGATGTTTACAGCAGCTTTATTCAGAACTGCCAAAACCTGGAAGCAACATAATGTCCTTAGTAGGTGGTGAGAAGGGGAAATTGTCTGCATTAGTCAATACAGTGCACCTAGCATTAGAAAGTGCATACAGAAAGTGCAATGCTGGTCTCTCGGGGAGGCAGTTCCAACTCATGGAGCCATCTCTTCAGTGAAGAGGTTCTCTGATCTCAGCAAGTGACTTTTCTTTGCAGAACAGGACCTGCCTTTCCACTGGGAAGGGAGTTTCTTGGCTTCGGTCCCCCTTTGACACTTAAACCTACACATCCAAACCCTATGCACACAAAACTCTCCATTCCCCCACCACGGGATTTAGAGCCGTAGCCCGGGGCGGGGGGGGGGGGGGGGGGCTCAAAGAGGAACCCAGAGCCTGGCCATGTTAGGCCTTCTTGGTCCTTTCCTGGTCAACTGACAGTGTGATTTTAAAAAGACGGAAAGGAAGCTCAGCTCACCTGAGGCCAAGTGTTTTGGAGCATGGCTGATGTCCCCTGGCTTCCGGCACTGTCCTCTGGGTTTGGGAAAGCGAGAACCTTAGAAACTAAGAGAAGCGGAGCCTTGAGTGCAGTGCGCCCTGTCCCACATCACCTGGCCGCCCACGGCCGCTCGGTGTCCCCTGCCCAGGACTGGCCGGAGACCGATCAGCGCTCCCCGACACCCACACCCCACCTGATCGCCCAACCTCATGGATGCTGTCTGGACTTCGGGGCAGTCCCGCACCTGCTGCTCAGGCCCGGTGCTCCTCCCACCCTCCGAGCCCCGCCCCTACCATGTTGGATCCGAACAACCTAAAAAAGCTCTTACAGGGACCATGACATTTACCCCCTCCCCCCCAAGAAACCAGGCGCCTATGGAGAGGAGGGACGGGGTGGCCGGCTGCGGATTAAGTGTCCCAGGGGGTGATGCTGACCCCTCCGGGTCTCCACCCAGGGTGCAGGAGACCCCACACACAGAACGTCAGCATCGGGCACGGGACGCGGTGGGCACATTCCCGCGCGTGGAAAAGAGCATCGCGCCTCCGCGGACTAGGACCAGGGCTGTGGGAGTCCCCGAGCACCTCGGCGGCTTCCGCGAGGCCGGACACCGGAGCTCTGGGGTAAGGACGGGCGAGTTCAGGGGCGGGGTGCCGATGAGGCGCCAGGGAACGCGAGGAGGCCGGGACCAGACGGACCTGGCACGTAGAACTCACTGCAACCCACTCTCCTCCTCTCCGAACAGCGAAGAGCTGGAAGCTAACGGCCAATGCGGAAGTGAGCGCGCGCTCCCAGCGCCCCTCTAGACCATCCGGAGGCTGCCATCTCGGTGGTCCCCACCGCGCGACCCCACGTGACTGGGCCCGCCGGGCGGAAGTGGTGGGGTTGGGGGCGGGCTCCTGCGTGTGCCGTCACTGGGTGGGGCGGGCGCCTCTCCCCGTTGAGACCTTTGGGACCGACCGCGGCCTGGGGCGTCGCGACGCCAATACACCCTCGCTCCACTCAGACCTCGCCCTGTAGGTCCAGGTGGGGCCACAGGTAACGCGCTGCTCCATCAACTGTCGGCCGTCATTGCTCCGTGGATCACCTGGCTGTGCAGGTGTGGGGATAATGGCTCCTGTTGTGTCATATCTTAGATGCCCAAGCCTAGGTAGGTCCTAGGTTGGGCAACCTTTAGGAAAACCATGGTTTACACCTGCTTTTTTAAAGCCCCCTCCTTCCTAGGACCTAGACATGTGTGGGGCCTTAGGGGGCAAGTCCATTTTTACAACCAAAATAAGGGTGACTAAGGTTGCCAGGCACCCTGTATATACAGGACTTGCCCAGAGCAAACGGTTTAGACTTGTATTGACTTTGACAGGATGCCCTAAATGTCCTGTGTTAGCTTTTATCAATAAATGGTGTTTTTTTTAAATTCTATAATTTAGAGCTTTGGGGAGGGACATTCACTGGCACTTACATAACTTAGTCAACACTGGCTGAAAAAAGTCATATCTCCACCAATAAAGATCTGGATAATCGTTTACAATCTCTCTTGGAGGTTTAACTGGAAGAAGGTGAAAAAAGAAAAAAAGAAACATTAGAAGCACATGTCCAAGTCTAAAACAACTGCCCTTAATTCATGTAACTTCAGGTTACTCTGCATGCTCTGGAAACCAGCCAATAAGTGACAGCCTCACTTTGGTGACCCTCAGTAACTATGCTTCTGAAACTTAGCAAACCAATAGCAGCCCCAAGTTTCTGAAGGCGAACCAACCACTGACAAACACCTTTGAAAGTCAGCCTATCAGTGATAGTCCCACCCACTAGAGACGACAGCCAATTAGCAAGTGCCTCATGACAGTGGCCATGCTTCTGAAAATCATTGATTGGGTCAACAGTGGCCTCACACAAGTGAACCCTTCTTCCAGTGTGGCTGCCAACATGAACAGACTGACCTCTTTGAAATGTCTACTGAACACAGTTCCAGGTATATGGCTCCTACTCACCAACGACTTCAAAGTTGTAACGGGACATTGGCCTCCCATCGGCTAGAAATTAGTAAGACCCTGGATATCTGGCTCCATCACAGGAATCTGTTACTCCTTTCTCAAGAATTAGACATAGTTACTAAGAGTAGCATAAAGAAGTCCTATCATGAAGAGTACATTAAGGTATCCATGGCTACATTACAAATGACCCTCAAACTTTGTGGCTGAAAACAATACACATTTATTATCTCAAAGTTTCTGAGAATCGGGAACTCAAAGAGTGGCTTGACTGGGTGGCACTGGCTTGGGATCTCTCATAAACGTTCATCAGGAACAGCACTCATCTGAAGGCTTGCCTCACGCTGCAGGATCTACCTCCAAGGTAGCTCACTCACGTGGCTGGCAATTACTACTGGTTATTGGTGTGAAACTTTAGTCCCCACATGGGTATCTGCAAAAAACTGAGAGTCATTATTAAGAACTGACTAATTTGTCAGGAGAAGATGACTCTTCTTGCCAAAATCCTAATGCTGGTTTTTTTGTTTGTTTGTTTTGTTTTGTTTTTAGATTTTTATTTATTTATTTTAGAGAGAGAGAAAGGGGGAGGAGCAGACAGCATCAACTCCCATATGTGCCTTGACCGGGCAAGCCTGGAGTTTTGAACCAGCAACCTCAGCATTCCAGGTCGACGCTTTACCCACTGCGCCACCACGGGTCAGGCAAAATGCTGGTTTTTGATGTTCTTTTCCAAATATAGTCTTATCCTTAGTTTCCCAAATGCCTGGAAAAATCCATCTTCATACTCTACTGGGGCCACCATGTGGGTGGACAGGAAGTCCTTTTCCCAATCACTGCAAACATCCTCCCACCACAATGTAGTAAGAAGGTTTTTTATCTGCACCAGCATCCACCTGCAACTTGTAAATTGATGGGAAGTCATCTTCACAGTTACTGGGAAGCTCCTCACCACCATCTCAGAAAAAGGTTTTTTAAAACTGCTCCTACAGGCTCTGGTCGGTTGGCTCAGTGGTAGAGCGTCGGCCTGGAGTGCGGGGGACCCGGGTTCGATTTCCGGCCAGGGCACATAGGAGAAGCGCCCATTTGCTTCTCCACCCCCCCCCTCCTTCCTCTCTGTCTCTCTCTTCCCCTCCCGCAGCCAAGGCTCCATTGGAGCAAAGATGGCCCGGGCGCTGGGGATGGCTCCTTGGCCTCTGCCCCAGGCACTAGAGTGGCTCTGGTCACGGCAGAGCGATGCCCCGGAGGGGCAGAGCATCGCCCCCTGGTGGGCAGAGCGTCACCCCTGGTGGGCGTGCCGGGTGGATCCCGGTTGGGCGCATGCGGGAGTCTGTCTGACTGTCTCTCCCCATTTCCAGCTTCAGAAAAATACAAAAACAACAACAACAACAACAACAAAAACTGCTCCTACATCCACCTGCAACATGTGGATAACTAGGGAGTCCTCTTCACAGGCCTTTGGAATGTCCCCACCACATGTCAGAAGAAGCTTCTTTTCAGTCACTGTAAGAATGAACCAGAAAAATAAATGAATGAAACTTGTTATAAGAAGATGACCTTTCTAGTCAAATTCCTGATGCTTCTTTTTGATTGTATTCTCCAACAATAGTCTTATTCTTAGATATAGTTTCCTAGGAGCCTGGAAAAATCCATCTTCACCCTCTACTTGGGCCATCTTGTGGATGGACAAGAAGTCCTCTTCCCAGTCATTGGGAATGCCCTACAGTGTAGGGAGAATGTTTTTTATCTGCACCTGCACCCACCGACACATTGTGAATTGACAGATTCACTAGAAATAGTCCCACCCTAGTATCAGAAGAAGTGTTTTTTTAAAAACTGCTCCTGTATCTACCTGTAAATTTTGGACAGACATGGAGTCTGGAAACGTTCTCCCGTCACTGGAAACGTCCTTCAGTACAATGTCAAACAGGTTTTTTGTTTGTTTGTTTTTTTGTTTTTAATTGCTCCTGCATCGCCATGGCGCCATTGGAGTGAGTTGGTTCTGGCCACTAAGGAGGGCTCCATGGCCTCCACCTCAGGTGCTAAGAGCTCAGTTGCTGAGCAACAGAGCAACACCCCAGATGGGCAGAGCATCGCCCCCTAGTGGGCTTGCCGGGTGGGTCCCGGTCGGGCACATGCAGGAGGAGTCTATCTCTCTAGCTCCCCTTCTCTCACTGAATAATAATAATAATAAATAAATAATAATACAAATAAAAAAAACCTGCTCCTGCATCCACCAGCAACTTGTGGGTGGGTGTGAAACTTTCTTTCTAGTCGGTGGGAAAGTACTTCACCAGAATTTCAGAAGAGGGTTTTTCTCTGCTCCTGCATCCACTTGCAACTAGTAGAGGGACTGGAAGTCCTCTTCACGGTCACTGGGAACACGCTCCACCACGATGTCAGAAACTGCTCGTCACTATAAGCATGTGCCATAACTTGTCTCAAGAAGGCTCTCTCCTTGCTGAATTCCTGCTGCTGCTTTTTGATCTTCTTCTCCAAAAATAGTCTTGTACTTAAATACAGTTTCCTAAGCACCTGGAAATATCCTGGATGCG
This sequence comes from Saccopteryx leptura, assembly GCF_036850995.1. Taxonomy (NCBI): domain Eukaryota; kingdom Metazoa; phylum Chordata; class Mammalia; order Chiroptera; family Emballonuridae; genus Saccopteryx; species Saccopteryx leptura. The sequence continues at coordinate 13,005,226 of NC_089512.1, forward strand.
CTTCTGGAAGCGAATGGGAGGATCTGCCCCATGGCAGGCACTGGGCTGAGGCGGTGGCAGCTGCGACTGCCACGTGGGCAGACAGGAGGGCGGGCAGCGGGAGATTCTTAAAGTAGGACCTGGATAGTCACTCCTAGTATTTACCGAGATAAATAAGAGTATACACAACTCCAAATACTTGAACACAAATGCTCAGGAGTTTTATTTCTAACAGGCAGAAACTGGGAACACCCCAAATGGCCGTCAAGAGGTGGCTGGACAGTGATATATCTCTAGTCTGGTGCAGCACACAGCAGTAAGGACCGAACCACCGCTGTATGCAACATGGGGGAGCCTCAGTCCCAGGGCGTGCTCAACGCCAGACCAAAGAGAAAGTACCCAAAGTGTGAGAACATCTGTATAAAGTGCTAGGAAGGAACAGCTGATGCGAAGGGACAGAAAGCAGCTCAGTGGGCACTGCGGAGATCCAGGAGGGAGGGCTACAAGGGGCGTATGCAAAGTGTGTGTGGGGGGTCACACCTCTGTTGCTTATCTTGTGATTGTTTCTCTGGCATGCACACAAGTCAAAACTTATCAAGACACTAATAAATTTTTGTTTATTATACTCCAGTCACTGTTCTGAGCACTTCTACACGTATTAATGCGGTTAATCCTCAGACCTATGAGGTAGACTGTCATCCCTGTTTTACAGTAAAGGAAATTGATACCGAGTTTCTGGAACTTAATTGATACCTCTGCTTCCTGCATGGACAGTCAAGCTCTCTGCAATGAGCTAATTCCATGACTAAAAAAGAATATAACTAGACGAAGTTACAAAGAATGTTTCCTGCTGTGAGGTCACTTGGAACAGCAATGAGCTGGACAAATTTGAGACAAATAGCGCCTTGCCCCTGACCCAGAGTGCATACACCCGCGCTGTAGCAAAGGCAGACTGCAACGCAGTAGTAAGTAACTTCAGAGTAAGAAGTGGTGTGGGTGGTGGGGCATCGAGGCAGGTCTCTGAAAGTTTGAACTCCATTAGGAATATAATGGCATAGATGCAGATGTCTCCCCATGGACAAGGCCCCTCTGTGAGTTTAGGAGACTCCTAATATTCATATTGTACTAGGGTGTCCACTTACTTTTTCTTGGTTTAGTGTTGCACATCTGAGAGAGGAAGCATAGCAGATAAAGTCTACACTTAGAAGGGTCTGAAATACCTTTACTCTGGGTGGAAATCGTTTGCCATTCAAGCTGTGAAGTACATCATGGGCATCTAACTTTCAAGGTTGCTGCTGAGAAATCGGATGCCATTCTCATTCCTGATACTTTGTTTTCTTGCTCTAGAAACATACTAGGATCTCCTCTTTCAAACCCGGATTTACCCCAATCCATCTTGCTGGGTACTCAGTGGACCCTTTCAAAATGGAAACTTACATTACTCTTCATGATTTTAAGTTTTGAGGGGTTTTCTTGGGGTGGGTGTCTATTCTAACTGTAAAGTTCATGTTGGGAAACAAGGGCTCTGAGAATTTGAGGAAAGTTTCATGACGGAAGCCGAGTCTGAATGAAACAGCTCACTCAGACAGCGGGAGGAGCGGGCATCCCAGTGAGGCAGAGCCGTGGGGACAGAGGCACACGGTCAAGAATTAGTCCAGTCCAGGAAGGAGTGATGACACTGATAAAAAGCATGAAAACGGGGAGACACTGTTATTTTCAGTTCTCAGGTCAGTATCTTTCAGAATGAGGAAATCACTCACCACTCTCCTTTCCTTTCCAAGTTTTGCTTCAAAAGTTCATCGGTTAAAAAATATTTTGTGTCTGTGGGGGGTAGATGACAGAACGGCAGGATGCAGGTGGCTGTGGAGGTGCGGGCCTCGTGGGATGTGGTGTGCTGGTATCTGCATGTGTGAAAATTTCCAACATAAAAATAAATTTAATTTGTTGAGTCAGTGTTTGGAAACTCTTATCCCACTTTCCATAGAAATGCTGTCCTCTCTGAATACGGGGACAGCCAGACAGACGCCAAGAGGCCCATTTTCCTCATAAGGCAGTTGAGACCCTCAGCTTTGCAAAAACAAACTGGTAGAAAAATAAAATGTTTCCACACGACAGGGATGGAAATGCTGTCATGCTTTCCGAGCTGCTCAGTGAGACGGGTCCCTTGGTGGACGGTGAGGTGGGGGCAGAGGTGACCATGCGGAGAAATCCTGCAGCCACGCCTTGCAGGAAGAGGCTGGCCCTGGCTCTTTGGGGGTGGCTGTCCTCGTGGACTCTGAGGTCACACATAATGATTCCACGGGCACGAAAACATTCTCACGAGCGAAGACACACTTCTTACACACCGAAATGACAGCAGGCAGGCTAAGCAGAAACAGCAGCTAGTGGCTCTCACGCTCACCTGGACGGACACCTCTGACGGCCTCCGTGCCAACAGGTTCCCAGGTGTGTGTCAGAAATATGACAAAGAATATTTCACAGTCGTTGTCATCTTGCACATTTTGACTGCATTTTTTAGCATGATTCTCAATAAGGAATCTGCATATTCTGAAAGCACTGACTACAGCTAGATCAGTTTGGATTTTTGCCTTTTATTCCACCGAATTCTATATATTGCACCAAGCTTATCAAAAGATAAATCCCAAACATCCCACAGGTGATTTGAATTTCTCCCTGTGCTGATAGAACTTTTGGGGATAATGGAAATTTTCGATATCTTGATTATACATTTGTATAAACTCGCCAAACTGTATTCTTTAACATGGTGAATTCTAGTCTATAAAGTATAGTTCAATAAACCTGATCAAAACCAAATGCCTGTGTCCTCCTTTGCAGACAGTTTTACGGCGTTATAACAATAGCGTACATATAATTTTCAGGACCATACCCCCACATAATTGAATACTTTTCCATGTTGCTGCTGTCCTGAAGCAGTGGTTCTGACAAAGGTCAGAGTCTCTAACCACTAGACTGAAAGAGCAGCCAAACCAGTGTGATCATAACATCTGGTAAAACTGGCATCCTTTCAGCTCTTCTTGATGTCACCAAAGTAGTCATGATAAAATTAAGGTGTAAGTACCCCCACTCACAGATTCAGCTTTAATCACAGGGGCCGTGGAGGAGGTGTAAGAACGTGTCCAAGTGCACGTATGGTAACCGATCGGGAACCGACTCTTCCGAGGCAGGAGCTCCGACCGCAAGTCCTCCCAGGTCTCTCTTCCTCCTTCTGTGCTCACCAGTGAGCGCACCCAGCTCGCCCTGTGTGTAATCTGAACGTTGCCTCCCCAAGGCCCTGCCCGAAACTGCACAGCCCAAGTCATCTTTCCTACCTGCTTAACTGAGCGGGCACTAGACTGAAAGCTATGGGGAGAAAGAGCAAAGGAGCCGAACAGAAGAAAGCAGATACCCTTCCAGTCATTCGTTTCAGTGACTATTTCCTTTATTGATCACACAGGATCCGCCTTATGTTCATCATCAAGGTGAAAAGTCCAAGACTCCAGTGCCTCACAATGAGCCTCACGGCTGGGCCACCACATGGCCCTCCTTAAATCCGCAAAGCAATTATCGGATACGTTCTAACTACTTTCTCCCATGGGCTTTGCATTCCTCCCATTCCCCAAATTATCATGGCCCATTTCTTGGTAATTCTGTACTCCTAAAACCCAGAATGTTCTGCAAACTTGACACTCAGGCAGCCCCTATACCAATGACCTATATATTAATACTAGGTCAACACCGGACACTGTAAAAAACAAATACTGCCATTTCCTACCCAGGGGGTAGAAGCCAGTGATCAAACATGGTCAATAAATGTAAGACCTTAAGATGGAGTTGAGAAAATAATGCTGACTAACACAAGACCAGAAGAGTATCAACTGAGACATAATCAGGAGCCATGGAAACGGAAAACTTGAGGCGCACTGAGAGATGAGCACGTAAGGGACCTCACACGGAGTAGGACAAAGGGTTCGGGCTCTGAGCGGCTGGCTTCCTGGGAGAAGCAAGATCCTGAAAGCAATGCGGTCCTTGGACAGGTGAGGAGCCAGTCCTCTCAGACGAGGGGGCCAGCAGGAAGAGTGGCGGAGGAAGGAAGGAGCCCTCCGTGCAGAGAAGACGGAGGCGGCCCTGGCGTGGCCGGGGCTGCGCACGCATGTGGGGAAGGCGGAGGGGAGAGGAGTAGAGAAGGGGAGCGGGGTGTAACTGCAGGTGGCCCTGTGACTTGGGTGGGTTTCTTCTTAGTGTGCAACTTCTGATGCTCCACGAAACTTGAGCTCCAGTTGAAGGTTTTCCCACACACCTTACACTCATACGGTTTCTCCCCAGTGTGAATTCGCTGGTGCTGAACCAGGGTGGTTTTCTGACTGAACGCCTTCCCACACTCCTGGCATTCGTAAGGTTTCTCACCCGTGTGGATTCTCCGATGTACCATAAAGCGGTAGCTACAGCTGAAAGTTTTCCAGCACTCACTGCATTTATAGAGTTTCTCCCCAGTGTGAACCCTCTGATGCTGGAGGAACACTGAGTTCCGGCGGAAGGCCTTGCCACACTCCTTACACTCATAGGGTTTCTCCCCGGTGTGAACTCGCTCGTGGACGACGCAGTCATAGCTACATCTAAAAGCCTTTCCACAGTCCTTGCACAGAAAGGGTTTCTCCCCGGAGTGGATTTGCTGGTGCCGAATAAGCATTGAGCTGTAGCTGAAGGTTTTCCCACACTCCTTACACTCATACGGTTTCTCCCCAGTGTGAACTTGCTCGTGGACAACACAGTCAGAGCTACACCTGAAAGCCTTTCCACAGTCCTTGCACTGAAAGGGTTTCTCCCCGGAGTGGATTCGCTCATGCCGAGTAAGTGTTGAGTTGTGCCTGAAGGTTTTCCCACAGTCCTTACATTCATAGGGTTTCTCCCCAGTGTGAACTCGCTCATGGACGATGTATTGGTAGCTACACCTGAAAGCCTTTCCACAGTCCTTACATTGAAACGGTTTCTCCCCGGAGTGGATTCGCTGGTGCCGAGTAAGTGTCGAGTTGTAGCTGAAGGTTTTCCCACAGTCCTTACACTCATAGGGCTTCTCTCCACCATGGAGTTTCTGATGCTGAAGGAGGTGGGAATTCTGCCTGAAGGCTTGTCCACATTCCTGACATGAGTGCAGTTTCTCCCTAGTATGCAGTTTCTGGCGCCGTGACAGTTTTGAGTTATATCTGAAGGCTTTCCCAAATTCCTCAAATTTGTAGGGTTTCTCACTGGTGTGACTTCCCTGATACTGGTGACGGTCTGAATGTTGACTGAAATGTCTGCCACATTTACCACTCTGATAACACACCTGTTCCCCAGGGAGACGCCACGTAATGAGATGTGGGCCGACACCACTGCTTCCTTCCAATTTCCTAGCTGTCCCTTCTCTCTTGATGATGGAGGATTGATGATCCTGGACTGTCCAGTCTGTGAAGTCTCTTTTCTTTGAGTCTGTTTTCTTCCCCATGTCCCAGAGCTGTGGCTTCTCTAAGTTGTCTTTAAAGTGAGGGTACACTTGCGTCCCTGCGGTCAGCCCGGGGGGTTCTGGCTCTCTAGGAATGCTCAGCTTTGGAGTTTGCTCCTCATTCTCTGTCTTTGTTTTACCACCTAATGATAAAAAGAAAACATTAGGGGCACTTATTTGCACTGAAAGGGGAAAAGGATTAGCACTACTAGTTAGCCCTGACCTACACACTTTTTGGAGAGAGGCAGAGCCACCGGATGGTGCCCCGAGGGGAAAGGAAACATACTAGAGGTGGAGGAGGCAGACAGTGCCATTAGGACACCAAACAGTGCGGACACCAGAAGCTGTTAATTGAGAACAACAGAATAAGAAAACAGGGAACAGGGTGGAAAAATCGCAGGAGTGGGAAGCATGGAAGGAAAGCAGAGGGAGCTGACGGTGACGAGAGAGATCTCCCAACTGGAGGAGAGCCTGGGCTGAGCAGCTCCAGCACCACACAGTGTCCAGAGAGCTGGGAGATGCTGTCTGCAACAGCGGACCCCAAAGCCCAGACAAGACACTCAACACTTCACAACAGCCTGTAATCTTTCAAGAGATGCTCTCTATCACAAGCATGACCAGGGAGAACGTGGTCTGTAACATGCTGGTTGTGAAGAGTTCAGGGAAGGACCCCTGTTTCAAACCCACGCACTGTGCTCTGGGAGAGAGGCTTATCTCTGTAAAGGAAAAAGACGTGCCGGGTCAAGACCCTTCCAGGCCTGACCAGGTGGTGGCGCAGTGGATAGAGCGTTGGACTGGGATGCAGAGGACCCAGGTTCGAGACCCCGAGGTCACCAACTTGAGCGCGGGCTCATCTGGTTTGAGCAAAGCTCACCAGCTTGGACCCAAGGTCGCTGGCTTGAGCAAGGGGTTACTCGGTCTGCTGTAGCCCCCCGCCCCCCGATCAAGGCACATATGAGAAAGCAATCAATGAACAACTAGGGTACCGCAACAAAGAATTGATGCTTCTCATCTCTCTCCCTTCCTATCTTGTCTGTCCCTTTCTCTGTCTCTGTCGCAAAAAAAAAAAAAAAAAGTAAAAAAACAAACCTTTCCAGGACTGGAGACTGCAGTTGGGACGCATGGGGGAGGCTCGTGCTCTCACGGGTGCCGCTATGACATGGAAACCTTTCTGCCTTTTTGCACTGAAACCTTTTCAAGCATCAAGGATCAGACAAATGAGACTTCTATCTCAGTGTCGCTTCTCAAGCTTTTGTGACCATACTCAATTTTAGGTTCTGACCCAGCACATGCATGCTTATACATATAAACGCTCACACACACAAACACTGAAATAGAACAAAAGTTTCACAAAATGCCCTTAATAAAATTGATGCATTTATGACAGATTCTATACTATTTTTGGTCTCTTTCACGTACTCTAGCACAGTTTAATTCTTCACTGCTGAACACAACTCGTTGATGAGTTGCTACCCACAGGTCGAAAAACACGGTTTGAGATTCTCAAGAACAGTGGTTCTCAAAGTGTGGTCCCTGGTCATCATCTGGGAACTTGTCAGAAATGCACATTCTCGGGCCCCACACCAATCCTGCTGAATTGAATCTCTGGAGATGGTGTCCGGAAGTCTATTTTTAACAAGCCTCCAAGTGACTCAGATGCACACTAGAGTGTGAAACCCATGGACCTGGAAGCTGAAAAGAGCAGCTAGAGGCTGTTCGTTTAATTGTGTACGGCTGCACTGTCCACGGTGGTTGCTAGCCACATGTGGTCATTAAAATTAATTAAAATGGAACAAAATTAAACATCGAGTGCCCACGTGGCGAAAGGCTACGCCAGTGGACAGCACAGTTCCGTGCCACTTCCGTCAGTGCCCAGTTCTAGTGAACAACGCTGGTCAAAGCCTTTGGCAGGCTAAACAGGCCGTGTGCACCTGAGCCAGAGGGAAACACTGCCACCCGCAGGCAGACTGCTGGGAAAGGTTTCTCATCTAGATGAGCTCAAGTGCTAAAGTCAACACAAAGGCACTGATTAAGACGAAGTGTGTGTGTGTGTGTGTGTGTGTGTGTGTGTGTGTGTGTGTGTGTGTTGAATGAGAAAGGTTTACAGAGGCTCTGAGTGGCATCAGGAATTGAGAGAGTATAAGAACAGATTCAAATGAAGGAGAAAGGATACACACCAAATTTCAGGCTTTTTTCTTTTAATTGACTTGAGAGAGAGAAGAGATCGGAGAGAAGTGGGGAGGATCAGGAAGCATCAACTCATAGTAGTTGCTTTTCATACGTGCCTTGACCCGGCAAGCCAGGGGTTTTGTACCAGGACCTCAGCATTTCATGTCGACCGTTTATCCACTGTGCCACCACAGGCCAGGTCTGGGTGGTTTCGTTATTTACCTCAACTGAATAGCTTTCTTTTCTTTTTTTTAAAATTTTTATTTATTGATTTGAGAGAGGAGAATGGGGAGAGAAATGGAGATGGAGAGAGGAGAGAAATATCAATTTGCTGTTTTGTTTATTTCTGCATTCGTCAGTTGACTCTTGCATGAGCCCTGACCAGGGATCAAACCCACAATCTTGGTGTATCAGGATGATGCTCTAATCAAGTGAGCTACCCAGCCAGGCCTCAGTTAACTACCTTTCAAAAAAGGAAACCATTCATTCCAAATAAATAAACAGGATCTTTCCTTCTTTCTTTCTCCCCTCCCCTCCCCACACCCCCTCCCTCCTTCCCTTTCTCTCTTTTTCTTTTTCTTTCTCTTTATTTTATTATTATTATTTTTTAGCAATTGAAAGAGAGAGGGACAGACAGACAGGAAGGGAGAGAGATGAGAAGCATCAATTCTTGGTTGCGGCACCTTAATTGTTCATTGATTGCTTGCTTATATGTGCCTTGAATGGGGGGCTCCAGCCACACCAATGACCCTTTTCTCAAGTCAGTGACCTTGGGCTTCAAGCTAGTGACCTTTGGGGGCTCAAGTGTGACCATGGGGTCATGTTTATGATCCCATACTCAAGCCAGTGACCCCACGTGAGCCAGCAGACAAGCCAGATGAGCTCGCGCTCAAGCCGGCGACCTCAGGAATTTGAACCTGGGTCCTCTGCGTCCCAGACTGATGCTCTATCCACTGTGCCACCGCCTGGTCAGACTGAGTAGGCTTCTTTCAAAACCTAACATTTAATTTAGTGTTTAGGATTCATAAAAATTTCATTCTTATATACAGTTTCACACACACACAGAGTAAGACGTGTTATTACAGAAACAAGTTTTCACTACATTCTGTTTATATTCCTACACTGACTCATAGAAGCCTATTTTCACTAAGTGTTTCAAATCCTTTAGTTTTCCAAAGAAAAATGACAGAAAATTAAATCTTCAGACGGGTCTTCTCCAGTTTGGGGCCGAAGCTCTAGTATGGGACACTTTCCTGAATAAGAATAGCCACTTTCTCCCCACCAGCCTGTGACAGAAAGAAAAGCTGTCTCACGTTAAATCATCAGAAGACAGGAGGACGCAGAGCCAGAGCGGAAGGGGAGGGTTCTCCTGCTCACCCGAGCAGACGCCACTCGTGTCCTCCGCCCCGACAGCTGTCCAGGGACCCAGGCCCCGGGGTGCTTCCCCTCGCTCCAGCTGGGACACCAGGTCCGGTTTGGGAAACGGAAATGCCACTGCAGGAGAAAGCAAAGGAACAGGAAGCTGAGGAGAGGCCCTCCCGACCCGGCTAGGTCCACCCTCTGCTTGCCAGGTGAGCAGAGCAGTGTCTGTCCCAGGGATGAGTGAGGTCAGTGAGGACAGAATCCGGGAATCCGGGGACCAAAGAGGGGCCCGACTTGTTTTGCTCAGGAGGACACTCATCCCAGCTCCATCTGAAAGGACAGAAAACTCCCACGCTGTCGGAGGTATACACGTGGGGGCCCAGGACAGTCACGCAGAGCAGCGGGGGCCCACGTCCCCTCGGGGAGCTGGAAGGGTGCAGGAATGAAGGTGGGCCACCAGGAACCTCCCTGCTCTCCGTGCCCAGAGCAAAGCCCCTTCCAACACAGTCCCCACCAGGAAAAGGAAGACGGAAGTCTTGTTTAAACCAAAGTGAACCTAGAACTTCCTTTATCAGCTACTCGTGCAACTTGGGTTAGGGAGCTCAGCCCAGGAGCAGCAACCCAGCTGGTGTCAGAGGTTCCATCTGGCCAAGGAGGAGGCCATGAGCCCCGAGGGAGGAGCCGTCTCAGAATGGAAGGGGGGCTCACCCAAGGAGGTTACGTTTGCGTAGTTCTCCAGCATCACCTCCCTGTATAGGGCCCTCTGCGCGGGGGTCAGGCTGGCCCATTGGTTCCGGGTGAAGTACACAGTCACGTCCTCAAAGGTCACTGACTCCCGAGACCAAAACTCCTGCTCAGGTGGAAGGACAGAGGAGGGGCCTGAACTCCAGGGAAGGGACGAATCCACCAGAATCCGTGGCTCTGAGCCACACAGCACCCAGTCCAAGGCAGTCCTCAGCCGGCACGCCCGTTTCAATGAGCGCCCTTCTAGGGCCCAATACGCCCATTTCAATATGCGCCCTTCTAGGGCCCAGTACTGGCATCCCAAACACACAGTCCAGCACCGGCCCCTGTCTACCTGGTGATCACGTCAACCCTACGCCTGGTTCTACGGGCTGGGTCTACCTTGCTGGCACACTTCCCAAGGTGCCTCCATCCATCCTGAAGCGCCCTCCAGGGCCCCCATCAGCTGCTCTGTGGCTTCCCCCTGCCACGCCTTTTACTATAGACAGAGCGACAATTCTACTACGTCAAGTTCCTTTCACTCTGGGTCATTCTCCCTCTTTCTGACATCTTGCCTAATCAGAAGCCTGGTTGTCACTTGAGAGCACCATGCAGTCACCTTCTCCTTTCCTAACAGATTTGACTCAAGTGACGGCTGGCAGTCTCTAGCCTTGAGCATGGACCTACGGCCTGATCAACAAGCTCCGTGCGCCTGCCAGGGCTGCCCCCTTCACCAGGTGTCTTGTTCCACCCCCTGCTGGGGCCTCAAGAGAGAAGAAACCATCAACGGTGCTTTAGGCCTCTGTGCTTTGTCCCGTGTCATTTAGTTCCCTATCGATTCACCCAATCATTAGAACACATCTGTGAAGTACGAATTATTATTCCCATTTTTAGATGTGGATCAGTAATAGTAAGCACTTTCAAATAGACAAATGGGAGCCCTCTTTATCTATTTATTGATACTACAAGGTTGGACAAGGAAGCAAAACTTTCAAATGAACTGACCACTTATACATAACTCAGTCCCACTGGGACATCTCTCCAACTCCCACTGTATGCTGTCCATTCCTGTGATGCCAGCGACCTTCCCTCTGTGCTCGGTCTCTCATGGATGGAAGAAATAGCTACTGAAGTACGAGAGGACTGGCAGCCATCATCACAAAGACTGGTTCAGACTAGAATCATCAATGGATGCTAAATCTAGGAAAAAATTTTGAGGAGCAGGTATAATGCGCTAACATATCACCTGACTGTTGGTGTTTTATAAATCTCAGCACTTAATACCATGGATGAGAGTGGGGAAACTTCCTAGAGGATTCCAAATAAAAACCGTTTCTGAGATGCAGCAGATTGACAGTCGTGTGTGTGTATTTTCCCTTTCTTAGTAATGGAACCCTAGTTTTTATCAAGGACTTCTGGCAAGGTTCCCAAAAGAGAGCAAAGTTAGCTGAGAGGTTCGTCTTTTTTGGTATCTCCTGTTCTAGTTGGAATGCACATGATGGCTGGAGATCAAGCAGCCACTTTGGACCATGAGGTAGCCTTCAGCACCAGAGCAAGAGTAGAATAATGAAGCAGAAAGAAAGAGCCTGGTTGCATGGTAACAGTGGAGCTGCCACACGAGCACTAAACTGCCTCTCCCAGGCCTTTTTTACATGAGAAGCATCTATCTTGTTTAAGCCACTGTCACTTGGGATTTTCTTAGTGGCACATTACCCCGATTGACTACTATACTCCAGGCAAAGGACCAGTAGAGAAAAGCCTGCCCCCACAGATGTTTCAACATTTCCTGACTTGGAACTAATTTTGGCTTAAATGCTGGAACAGAAGTGGGTGGTCCAATGTTTACAAGGGACCAAACATACACTGCTCTTAAGTCCCTGGGATGGAGCACTGGAGAAAAGTTCAGTGAAACCTTCCTCCACCAGTAAGAAAACTCCGGACAGACAAGCGCTCCCAATGCTGCAGGAATCTGTGTCAACAAAGGACACAGGTTCTCGGAGAGGTCAAGCTGCAGTCTTGGCAATGGGCTAGAGGCCCAATCTTCAGCTCCACTCACCATTCCTCCAAAAACCCACCTCCCTCATCAATCCACCCCCTCCGAATGCAGCCAGTTTTGGCTTCACTGCACGCTAACTTCATGGTCTGCAGGGCAAACTCGTTCTATGGGAATGCCTGCTTAAGCTCAGGAGCTGCCCTCTGTGTACTGCCATGCGGTCTAACACTCTCCAGACTCTAACCTGTCTGTTAATCCTGAAGATACAGTACAAATGCAGATTCCCATATCTGGGATGGGGCCTGGGGTTCAGCCTCCTAACAAGCCCACTGGAGAGGCCAGAGCCGCTCATCTGTGCACCCTACTTGCAGTGGGCACGGAAGTAGTTTCATTTCTAGGAGAATTTCTTGGCCGGTGCTTCTCTCTTTCCGAACCAATCTGATCCTCCCAAGTTGACCCACTCTCCCTCATCAACTGCACCAGCATACTCCTCTGCCAGGCTCTACTGTGGATGCCAAGCTAAGCACTGGACTGGCCGTCTCAGGTTACTGGTCCTAGTAACCTCTCATATCTGTTCAGAATACGAAAGCCAGAAGAAAGCTCAGCTCACCTGGAGCCACACTGTCTGGGGCATGGCTGATGGCCCCGGCTTCAAGCACTGCCCTCTCTGTTTGGCACAGCAAGAATCTGCAGAGCTGAGAGGAGAGAGAACCACAATGAGAACAATGAGACTGACCTGTCCTGTTTCCCACACTGGCCGCCTTTTCCTCCCTCCGTCGTGGGAAGCATATTCTCAGGACCCTGTGGATGTTCTCAATGCACCTTTTCTAGTGATTCCTGGGGCGCTGAAACTGCTCCGTCCGTACACTCTACAAACTTGCCTGGTGAGGCTGGAAATTCCTAGACAGAATATCCATGAAGCAAGAGTCAAGAACTGCAGTGCATTTGTGGCTTTTAAGAAAATCCCTGGCCCACTATGAACGGGGCAGGCAGGGAAAGACACTCAACACCCAGTGGACCAGGCTGATGGGGCCCGACCGGGACCTGAACCCTCCGCCCGGGAAGCAGGCGACCAGCAGCATCACCGGCCCCCACCCTGAGCACCCGAGCACGTCAGACCAGCTCCCAGCGGCAGGAAGGTCTCGGTGGCGTCTCCGCCTGCAGAAGGGTGGGCCCGAGCTCCAGGAGCGCAGCGGCCGGGCAGCACTGGGACACAAGGTCGCAGAATTCCGGGCGCTCACTGGAGCGGGGACAGCCCAGCGGAACTGAGCCAAGGCGGAAGCACGAGCGCGGCGCTCTCCGCCTCTCTAGGAAGCCCAGAGGCTGGCCCTTCTCCATGGTTCCCCCAAGCCAGAGGCACACGCCCCTTGCCCGCCCCCCACGCTGGGACAGCTCGGGCTCTGGCTCTTATGATCTGTTCAAGGGCAGAGGCTCCACATACTACTTCTTGTGATGCTCTGAATTCGGGCTCTGACATCACTAGTTCGAACGAATTTGTAGCGGCAGTCTCCAGCTGCTGGCTGATTAGACTGCGCCCTAAAATCATGAAGTCTGGGGTCTGTCTGGGTTCAAACCCTATTTTCATTTATTCGCTGTATGGCCTTATGCAAGTTACTTAACTCTATGCCTCAATTTCTCAGTTGAGAATGGTTATAGTTTCAAACTCATACGTTCAAAATACTAGCTTGTTGCGGGAGCAAAGGAAGCGACCGGTGGAGGACAAACGCACTCAGACAACGTGCTGGAGGAAGGGGATTTATTTGCCTGCGGAGCAGCAAGGTCCAACAGCACCAAGCCGCTGGGCTCCCCTAAGCCGGCTTTCTTGAGTCTTACACAGCTTTCACATGGACAGTGTCTGTTCCCTTTGTCTGCAGACGTGTGTCCCTCGTGTCTCCGGGAGAGGAGGGGTGTGAGGGGGAGGTTCGAACCGTTTGTCCTGACCATTTGCTTGTTTTCCAAGCAAGCTGTTCCAGGGAGTGGGTCAAGGAACTGCGTGGTTGTGGGTTGTTCATTTTAAACTAACTTAGCCTTTCTATCCTCAAACTGAGTCCGTCAATTCACGTAAAGCACATATCAAATTCTGGGTCTGTACTATTAAGTCAAAGTGCTTGTTCTGTTCTGACATTATTATAGCCATACGCCACTTACCGGGTTATCTTCTGAGAAACATAATGGTATTTGAGTATATAAAGATCTAAACAGAGCCCTGGCCAGTTGGCTCAGCGGTAGAGCGTCGGCCTGGCGTGCGGGGGACCCGGGTTCGATTCCCTGCCAGGGCACATAGGAGAAGCGCCCATTTGCTTCTCCACCCCCCCCCCCCCCTCCTCTCTGTCTCTCTCTTCCCCTCCCGCAGCCAAGGCTCCATTGGAGCAAAGATGGCCCGGGCGCTGGGGATGGCTCCTTGGCCTCTGCCCCAGGAGCTCAAGTGGCTCTGGTTGCGGCAGAGCGACACCCCGGAGGGGCAGAGCATCGCCCCCTGGTGGGCAGAGCGTTGTCCGTGGTGGGCGTGCCAGGTGGATCCTGGTCGGGCGCATGCGGGAGTCTGTCTGACTGTCTCTCCCCGTTTCCAGTTTCAGAAAAATACAAAAAAAAAAAAAAAAAAAAAAAAAAAAAGATCTAAACAGAAAAGATCCAGTAAAAATACGGTATAAGAGATGAAGAATGTGCACTTGCCGAGCACTTTCCATGGATGGAGCTGGCAGGACTGGAAATTGCTTTGGATGAGTGGTAGGGTAAAGGCCTAGGACATCACTGTAACACTACTGTGCACACTTTATGGACACTACACTTAGGCTACACTATTCAAAAAACAGGAGGTTAAATCAAGCATGAGGAAATGATGCAATCAAAAGAAGTGGTAAACACAAGATGTATGAGGCTGCTGCCCACTTAACAGCAAAGTTTTAGAGCAAACAATTTTGTAAGTAGAAAGAGTACACTGTAAAATGATAAACAGTGGATAGAAACAGTAGCTTTTCAAGTATTATACTGTACATTATCACACATGCTACACTTGCACCTGGCAGCAATTTGTTTATACCCGCATCACCAAACATGCCTTAAGCTATAGTGCTGGGACAGCTATGAAATCACAAGGAAATAGGTATTTTTCAGCTTCATTATAATCTTAGGGGACCAGTCATATATGCAGTCTGTTACTGACCAAAATATTATTTTGCAGCGTGTAACTGTATTCCTGTGAATATCATGTTTCCTGTTTCTCCTGTAACTTTCTCCAATCCAGATAAAATACTCTTGGCAACAGTGCTTCCTGCTAGCCAAGCATTATAGATAGTAGAGCTAGAGACCAGTGTATCCACCTGCCTGGGCACTAGATGATGTCCTTCAGTTCTAGAAAATCACTTCAACCTAGAACTATTATAGATATCTACTGCTCACAAAAATTAGGGAGTAATTTCAAAATGAATATGAAGTGATAAAATATCCCCTTATTTTTGTGAGCAGTATAGATAAAAGGTGTAATATTATACCTATTTGGTCACTACCAGTTCCTGATACGAGAGCTATAGAACACTTGAAATTTTGGGTGTCTTTTTGTATGCTGATTCCTAGAACAGCCTCAGCTCAAGAGTAACCATGTAATTGTAATAAGCAGCTTGAATTTTTATTACCCCCACCTCAGTGAGCTAGAGATTGAGCTAATCTCCAAGAGCCAGTGATTTGATTAGTCGTGCTTACATGAGCCTCCACACACCCTAGAAGGGTGGCCTTCAGAGACCTTCTAGGTTGGCGAACACCCGGAGGGCCGAGGGAGGTAAGCTGGAGAGCGCCTGCAAGCCTCCTGCCCGCTCACTCACACCTTGGCCTATATTTTTCTTCCATTTGGTTGTTCCTGAGCTTTATCCTTTGTAATAAACTGGTAACAGTGAGCTGTTTTAGTAAACGATCGAAACTCAGGAGGTAGTCCCATTTACCGCCAGTCAGTGAGAAACACAGAAGACGTGGTCTTTTGATTGGCATCTGAAACGGCGGCAGACCCCTAAACCTGTGGGGTCGGATGCTAACTCTTGGTAGCCAAGAGTTAGAATTGAACTAGCTGGTGGGGGACGGGGGGCGGGGGGTCAGGGACAACCCACCTTTACTAACACAAATGCTGTAAGAAATAGTTTATAAGGGCAAACTTACATTTTCTGTGTAACTCGGTGGGCTGGCTTTATACTATGCATCTGAAACTGGGCAGAGTAAGACAGAGGAGCTGATTTTCTAATGACGACACCAACAATCCTATCCATCAGCTTCATAATCCTGCCCCAACGACAGTTTAATCCACAATCAAGCATATTTGCCAGCATGTCAAAAAGAACCTTTATTACTTTTATAACAGCCTCTTATGTTCTCATGCTTTCTTGCCAGATGCCTTGGGAGCAGGTGCTTTCTGGGCTGGAGCTTTCGGACCCTTCTGAGCTTTCGGAGGCGCTGCCTTCTGGCCGGCAGCTTTCTGGGCAGGAGCCTTCTGGGCAGGGGCCTTCTGGGCTGGAGCCTTCTTGTCTGCAGCAGTCACCTTTTTTGCCGGACCCTTTGCAGCAGGCACAACTGCTGTAGCTGCACCTTTAGCAGCAGCTGCACCTTTAGCAGCAGCCGCTTTTTTGGGTGAAGCTTTCAGGAGAGCTGCCTTTTGAAGCTTCTTAACTTCAAGCTTGATTATTCGGTTCCTCTGAAAAATTTCAATGTATTTATCATATATGCATATAGTAAACTATTTTGTCATACACACCCACACACACAATGTATAAGACACAACCCTTATGAAAATAACTTTCATCTACTAGGCTTGGGCAAACAGTATTACCAAACAAGTTTGGCTTAAAAGATAACAATCCTGTAATAATTTAAAAACTTACCATTTTCTTTGCCTTCATGACTTTGTAACGATCAAAATCTGTCATCTTGGCTTTCTGTTAAAAAACAAAAACAAGCCCTGGCCGGTTGGCTCAGCGGTAGAGCGTCGGCCTAGCGTGCGGAGGACCCGGGTTCGATTCCCGGCCAGGGCACACAGGAGAAGCGCCCATTTGCTTCTC
The DNA here is from genome assembly GCF_036850995.1 of Saccopteryx leptura. Lineage (NCBI taxonomy): Eukaryota > Metazoa > Chordata > Mammalia > Chiroptera > Emballonuridae > Saccopteryx > Saccopteryx leptura. The sequence continues at coordinate 13,021,970 of NC_089512.1, forward strand.
CACCCCTCCGCCGCGCTTTCCTCTCTGTCTCTCTCTTCCCCTCCCGCAGCAGAGGCTCCATTGGAGCAAAGATGGCCCGGGCGCTGGGGATGGCTCCTTGGCCTCTGCCCCAGGCGCTAGAGTGGCTCTGGTCGCAATATGGCGACGCCCCGGATGGGCAGAGCATCGCCCCCTGGTGGGCAGAGCGTCGCCCCATGGTGGGCGTGCCGGGTGGATCCCGGTCGGGCGCATGCGGGAGTCTGTCTGACTGTCTCTCCCTGTTTCCAGCTTCAGAAAAATGAAAAAAAAAAAAAAAAAAAAAAAAAAAAAAAACAAAAACAAAACCTCTCATATCACCTTCCAACCCTCGAAAATAGAAGAAGTCAAATGACTGTATAAGTCACTACCTTTTCTCTGGCTTCAATCTTCTTGGCCCATCTCGTGGTTGCCCATTTTGTATTGATATCTGCCTTCTGCCAGGCTTGTCGAACATACTTCTGGCGAGCACTAAAAAGAACCAAGACCAGAGATCAAGAAATCAGCTGTGAATCCACACAGATGCAAGGACAGCTTTGTGTCCTCTGAAAAAGCAAAACCAATACCCCCCAAGTTAAAAAGCAAAAGCAAAATGATACCAAAAGTGCCCTTCCCATGTGTTGTACCTCTAGCTCCAACACATGCCACTTGGCACACCACGTCTTTTACTAATTTAAATGCTGTTCTCTGAACCAGGATGTTTTATAATCTCAAACACACAATTCAAAAAAAGTAACCAGCCCATGGTCAGGACTTAAAAATGACCTCTTATCATATCTAGAATATCACTCCAGAGTAGTGGGCGTGTAGAAAGCAACTTCCTTTTGTAAAGAATGTGGTATAGTTAATCCCTAATATTTTTATTTTGTACAAAAATGTTTCAAGATTTGTGGTCAAATACCACAGAATCCAATTATAATCATTTAAAAAATTTCCCCCAAAATATTGAGTATTAAAATCCAGTATGCTTAGGAAATAAACTAGTAATTGCAGCATGTGTCCCACCACAGCCGTCACTGTAGATGACTGCACAGCAACACAGTAGTGTTTTAACTTCCACAGACCACATGTCAAGAGAGAATCACTGAATGTCGCCATTCCTTTTAAGTACCTAAGAACAGAACCACTCTAACAGCTCTCACAGACAGTGTATGCTAAAGACACTTATACTGACACAAACAAAATGCTCAACTAAGGACAACCAGAGTACTGGAAAATAGAAGAGTATTTTTTGTTTTAAGTGAGAGGTGGGGAGAGAGAGACAGACTCCCGCATGCACCCCAGCCGGGATCCACCTGGCAACCTGTCTGGGGCTGATGCCCGAATCAACCCCAAGCCACTGGCTATGGAAGGGGAAGAGAGAAGAGGGAAGAGAAGCAGATGGTCGCTTCTCACGTGTGCCTTGACCGCGGATCAAACCCGGGATGTCCATATGGTGGGCCGACGCTCAATCCACTGAGCAAACCAGCCAGGGCCAAGAGTTAGTATTTTTGTTTCGAAGCTAAAAGTGACTAAAATATAAACAGGACACCAGAATTGCTTAAGGTCTTTACTGTGTAAATCCTGAAAGAGGTACAAAAGAAAATTAAAAATAAATAAAAATAGGCCCTGGCCGGTTGGCTCAGTGGTAGAGCGTCGGCCTGGTGTGCAGAAGTCCCGGGTTCGATTCCCGGCCAGGGCACACAGGAGAGGCGCCCATCTGCTTCTCCACCCCTCCCCCTCTCCTTCCTCTCCGTCTCTCTCTTCCCCTCCCGCAGAGAGGCTCCACTAGAGCAAAGATGGCCCGGGCACTGGGGATGGCTCTGTGGCCTCTGCCTCAGGCGCTAGAGTGGCTCTGGTTGCAACATAGTGACGCCCAGGATGGGCAGAGTATCGCCCCCTGGTGGGCGTGCCAGGTGGATCCCGGTCGGGCGCATGCGGGAGTCTGTCTGTCTCTCCCCATTTTCAGCTTCAGAAAAATACAAAAAATAAAAATAAAAATAAATAAAAATAAAATAAATAGAAATAAAAAAGATAGTGAATCAGGACAAAGGCAAGCCAGAGAACTACCAGCTCACAACAACCTTAAAAAAGGAAATGCCTGCCTACTACACTGTAAATTCCTCTTCTGAACTGCTCACACTCTTCAACATTATTTACTACATTCTCAAGGGAACGCCAGTGAAATAACAAAAACACTTTTTAAACTAAAACTTTTCCCAGTATAAACTGGGAGAATGTGGCTGGTGGATAGTTACCTGTGTGGGAACTTGAGGATGAAGTCAGTGAGCTGCATACACTTGAAGGGCATAGCCTGTCTCCTTACTTGAGTGCAAGGTCCATCAACCAAGGCCTAGAACACATAAATAAGATCAAGACCCCAGTGCAAAACCTGACAGCATTCAAAATGGAACAGTGTGTACATGTCCTTTCAGAACCAAATCCCCATTTAAGTGCTGTGTGTGTGTGTGTGTGTGTGTGTGACAGAGACAGAGATAGGGACAGACAGGAAGGGAGAAAGATGAGAAGCATCAATTCTTCATTGCAGCATCTCAGTTGTTCATTGATTACTTTCTCATATGTGCCTTGACGGGGTGGGGGTGTGTGTGAGCACGCTAAAGCAGACTGAGTGACCCCTTCCTGAAGCCAGCAACCTTGGGCTGAAGCTGGCGACCCCGGGTTTTAATCCTGAGTCCACTGCATCCCAGTCCTATGCTCTATCCACTGTGCCACTGCCTGGTCAGGCTTAAGTGCTTTTTAAAAAGACTAGCTATTAGTAGTGGTACAGTGTATAACCCAGCCACACATAATACACTTGACAAATTTAAGCCTTCATTCCTTCCATTCCCAACTTAATGTTCATTCCTTCTTTGGTCAATCCCTTAGTTTGTGTTCTCAAATACTGACAATAGCAAACATGGGCTTTCTTTGTGCGTGGCTTTGTTCTAAACTCGCTTTATAAACATTAACTCATTTAAACCTCACCAATGCTTTAACCATAAGAGAAAGAAAGCTCTGGCTAGTTTAAGCAGGGAGTTAATTCTCCAACCAGCGATATTGACCAGCTCAAATCTGTGTCTGAACCCCTACTGTCCACTAGCTGTTTTCCTCCCAGGTAAAGCAAAGCCATCACCCACAGTCCTCAGGGGCCACGGGGGCCGTCACCAGCTAGCTACACGTTAAGTTGGGACACTTCCCTTACACTTACCCTGTTCTGATCGATAACATCTACAATCGCGACCAGCTTCCCGGCGTGTGGACCGAAGGAGACGTAGGCCACCCGGCCAACCTCCACGAAACGCCTGAACACCTAAAACGGGCGGGGAGGAGGAGTGAACAGCGAAACGAATTAGAAGTTCTCGATTCTCTATACGGTTTGCAGCCTAAAGGCGACGTAGCTCAGTCCACCGAAAGAAAGCGTTCAGGGAAACACGCCCAAGAGTCTGGGCGACCTGGACGAAGCCGCAGAGGCGGGGGCGGCGGCCAAGGCTGGGTCTCCCCAGCCTCCAAGGCGGCCTCCATGCCCCCGCCCGCCAGCTGCATCCCAGCGGGGCCCGGGAGGCCAGGCACCGGCAGCTCCGACCCTCCAGCTCTGGCGGCGGTGGCGGTGGCGCGCACGCGGGGCCCAGGCGCGCCGGGCCGCCCGGCCCTCCACGCGCTCACTGACCGTGCGCCCAGGAAGCTCCCAAACTCCGTGCTCCACCCTCCTGGGGACCCTCACCACGCACTACGTAAGGCCCGCGAGGCACCATTCCGCGCCCCAGCCCAGGCGGTAGCGGCGCTGCATGGCCACCAGACCCGGAGCCCACAACAGTGACACTCACCATGTTGGCGGCGCTCAGCGAGAAGGAAGAAGGCCCGCTCGATTGTGCGCATGTGTAGAAGGCCGCCCCGCCCCTGTACTAAACGGAGCGCCGACGATTGGTTGGGATTGGGGCGTCCGTACGTACTCGCGCGCATGCGCACTGGCAAAACATGGAGGTGCTGGCGTGAAAAGGGATGGTATTTAGCTAACGCTGGCGACGAGATTGCCTTCCGTGATCCGGCGTTGGAGTTGCGGCAGTGACATCTCTTAATAGTTTAGGGTGAAGAAGAGCACAGATGCTATGACTCCAGTGTAATGCTGTCGATATTCCATTTTACTTTTTTAACAGTTTTTCATCTTTCCCTCCACTGATCACTGCTCTGCCGATTCTTGTCTAAGTGTTTTTGCCCATGGCTTAGTACTAAACTTATTTTTGCCTCCCTAAGTGATTCCAGTGATTTTGTTAACATTTCATTTTAAAGTAATTCAGACTTACAGAAAAGTTGCAAAACTAATACAAGTAATTTCCATGAAACAGGTGTATTCACACATCACCGAAATAAGTCAGACACAAAGTATATGCTGTGTGATTTCACAGGCAAACTAATCTGTGGGTGTTAGAAATAATGAACATGGTTACCCTTGCTTTGGGCAGGTCTAAGGAAGGGCAAGAATCTGCATTTAAAAACAAGCTCTCCAGGGATTTATAGAACACACTTTGGCAAACATTTTTTAATTCTCCACTTACAGAATTATTTTTCTAAAGTTCATCTGATTAAGTCGCCCTATTTAAAGTCCTCCAAATGTTCATTTTAATCTTCTCTTCTACAGGATGAAGTCCAAACTCACTAGCCTGGCATTCAAAGCCCTGCACAATAATCTCACCCCCACCCCCCTATAGCTACAGGTCCCAGGACTTTTCATGCAGTTGGGCTCCCTCTTCCTAGAATGTGCTCTTCACTCTCTATGGAGAACAACAGCATGATCTTGAGGAAGCATCTGGACACCCCTTCCCAAGTAGCCTCAGGCTGTTTTCAGATTTCTTTGAAATTCTATGATAATGGCAAGGTAACTCTAAGTAAGATCTGTCTACCTTGTGAAGTTGCGGGCTTGTCCAGAAATGAGCAAGATGATCATTAGTAGTTACTGACATCAGAAACCAAACAACCAGACCAAGCACCCAACTGGCTCATCCAGTCACCGGGGGAAGGGCTAGTCCTGTCCCCTCCATATCCTTTTTTCCATGTCATTTTGAATCAATTCACACATGTGATGGTCAATTTTATGTGTCGATATGGCTAGGTTACAATCTTTAGTTAATTGTTGGCCTAGGTGTTGCTGTGAAGGTATTTTATAGATGTGATTAAAGTCTATAATCAGTTGTTTTTAAGTAAGGGAAATTATCCTAGGTAATCGTGAGCCTGATGAAATCAGTTGAAAGACCTTATGAGCAGAGCCAACCAAGGCTTCCCCGAGAAAGAAGAAATTCCACCTGTGGACAGTAGCAGTAATAAGGGCATAGAGGTCCAGCCTGCCCTTAGGGACAGCCTGCCCTGTGGATTTCAGACCTGCCTGTCCAGCCTCTCCAATCACATAAGGAATTTCTTGCAAAAACAATCTCTTAGCATATCTCTCCTACTGGTTCTATTTCTTTGATTAAACACTGACTGCTATACCAGGTATATCATTTCATCTGGAAATACACTGCTTAAAAAAATTAGGGGGTATTTCAAAATGAATATGAAGCGATAAAATATCCCCTAACTTTTGTGAGCAGTCTAGTTTAGCAAGTCTCTAAAAGGTAAGGATTCTTGAGGAAAAAAATTCACAAGACCATTATATCCCCTAAACAAAAATTAACAGCAATCCTTGACATCATCAAATGTTCAGATTTCCAACTGTCTTATTATTTTATAGTAATAAAAACATTTTTGAACTAATTTTTTTTTCAGCATCTTTAACTAGGGAGAGGGAAAATGGGCCCAGCCTGGAAAGATTTTCTCCATGGCTCCAGCAGAGGGCCTCCCTGTCTCAGTTGTTTCAAGAGGAAAGAAATCTGTGTCCTGTCTCTTCCAGCCTCAGTCTGAACTCAGCCCAGTTAGACTTTCAGCAAATGTATGATTAGTGAATGAATGAATGAATGAATGAGTAAATGGATAAAAGAAATACTTTTGAAAATTTTTATTCATTCGCTATACTCTGTGTCAGACATTGTCTAAGCGCTAAATTTCTCTTTTCTTGACTATCCCATGAGGTCGATATTCCGCCTCCCCCCCCCCCATTTTATGCATGAGGAAATCAAGGTTCATAGAGATTGAAAGACTTTATGAAGACCAGAGAGGTAGCAAAGAACCAATTCTTGAGTTGACCGACATCTATAATTTTATTTTTCAAATGTCATATAGGACATACAGAAAGTGTATAAATGGTTGAAGAAAGGGAACACTTGTAACTACTATCTAGTTATAGAATACCACTACCGCTTCGTAAGTCCTATTACTATGGACTCAATGTTTGTGTGCCCCCAATGTTCTTATGTTAAAAGTCCTAACCTCCAAGGTGCTGGTATTTGGATGTGCGGCTTTTAGGAGGTCATTAGGATTAGATGAGGTCATGAGGTAGTGCCCACTGGCCACGACAGGGTTAGTACCCTCATAAAAAGAGACACCAGAAAGCTCACTCTCTCTTTCTGCACCAGCACAGGGGCAAGGCCATGTGAGGACTCAGTCAGAAAGCCGCTGTCTACAAGCCAGAAAGAGGGCTCTCACTAGGAATTGAACTGGCTGGCACCTTGACCTTGTTCTTCTCAGCTTCTAGAACTGTGAGAAATTAGATTTCTGTTGTTTAAACCATCCTTTCTCTGGTATTTTCTTATGGCAGCCCTAAGAGACTAAGACAACTGTTTATCTTTTGCCAAATACAACCTCTATTTTCTTCCAAATTCAAGAGTAATAACTTTCTTGCTTTCTTTAGAGTTTATCTTGTGTGTTTGGTTTTGCTTGTCTTTGAACTTTATATAAATGGAATTATACCATATATATAGTGACTTGCTTTTTACCCTGTGTTTGGAAGATTCATCCATATTCGACCTATATTTGTAGTTCTTTTGTTTTCATATTGTATGGTACTTTCTAGTACATATATATTACTATTTATTCTTTCATTTTATGGGATGGGCATGTTGGTTGCTAGTAAGAATATTCTCAGGTGTGCATCTTGGTATACAGACTAATATATACTATAGAACACATATTCTTTAAGGTATATATACCCTGGACTGGAATTTCTGGGTCACTAGGTATGCATACCTTCAACTTTTTAGACAATACCACAGTTACCCAGAGTGGTTACGTTAAATTACATGATCAGACTTCCTACGTTTTGCAAAACCAATAGGAATATTGGTTTTATTGTATCATTTCATTGTACTTTTAATTCGTGTTGCCCTGACCTATGTAACGAGATCGAGCACTTTTTCACATTTATTGCAGCTTCACCACAAGGCTGAAATCAAGGTGGTAACTGGGCTGAGCTCTCCTCTGCAGGTTCCGGGGAGACCCGCTTCCGAGATCAGTCGGGGTGCTGGCTGAACCCTGCTCCTTGCAGTTGGACTGAGGTCCCTGTTTCTTTCTGGCCATCCACCAGGGGTTGCTGTTGTTAGTTCCTAGGAAATGCTCTCCAGCCATTTCTACCTGGCCTTCTCCATCTTCAACCTAGCAACAGTCAGATCCTTCCTGAGCTGTGCGTAGGACTGCCTTTTCTGGAGAAAATACTCTCTGCCTTTAAAGATCTCATCTGATGACATTAGCCCTACCTGAACAATCTCTATTTTAAAGTCAACTGATTGTAATTACATCTGCAAATCCTTATGTCATGCAACAATGAAATCTTGGGAGTGATACTAGAGGGTGAAGGTCACAGGGACCACCTCAGACTTCTGCCTACCCCGGTGGTACTAAATATGTTCCTTTGGCATACAGATTTTGTGATTGTTTATCTATTAAGATTCTTAGATATACTTTGGAAAACACAAAATACTCCATTAGCTTATTCCAAATTCCCAAATGGGCTAGAAATACTGACTACAACCTGCCTTCATGAAGCCTTGGCCCTCTCTCCTGCACAGACATGTCCTTTCTTTGCTTGGAAACTTTTGGTGATTTGGATGCTATTCCTTTTTTATTTTTCTTTGTTGATGCTATTCTTATCTGATATCTAATTTACTGCCCACCCCTGTCATTTATGGAAACGGTATCACAGAATCACTCAAGAAATATATTGAGTATATGATACATTCACAGCACTTATGCAAATCTAAGATCACACCTGGCAAAGTGTTAGGCCCACAGTAGGTGTTTCTTAGATGTCTGTTGAATAAACAAGTGATAAATTGCAGGCTTTTTTTTTTTTAAGTGAGAGGAGGGGAGATAGTGAGATAGGCTCTGGCACGTGCCCGGACTTAGATCCACCCAGCAACCCTGTCCGAGACAGATGCTCGAATCAACTGAGATATCCTCAGCTCCCCAGGCTGAAACTCGAACCAATTGAGCCCCTGGCTGCAGAGAGGGAAGAGGGAAGAGAAAGGGAAGAGAGAACGAAGAGAAGCAGATGGTTGCTTCTCATGTGTGCCGTGACCAGGAATCGAACCTGGGACATCTGCACTCCAGCCAATGCTCTATCCACTGAGCAAACCGGCCAGGGTCTATAAATGGCAGGCTTTGCTCTTAAGTATCCTTCTATTTCAGAAATACATCATATGCATACAGAAAGATAAATGATATGAATTATGATATATAGTTTTTTTAAAAAGGTGGTCCAGGAGATAGACTATAGTGGTGTGTGTGTGTGTGTGTGTGTGTGTGTGTGTGTGTGTGTGTGTGTAATGAAAGCTTTGTGGAAGAAGTAGAGCTAGAATTGGGCCTTGAGAAGCATACATTATTTGGATGGGTGTGAGGATGACCCACAGCCTAGGCAGAGAGAACTACGTGAGCCAGGCTGCACTTTGGGATGGGAGCAGCTGACTCTGGGTGGCACTCAAGATCTGAACAGCAAGCAGCGGCCTCACAGAAGCTTTAACTGTAAATAAGGTAAAAAAGTGTTCAATGCAATTATTTCAAGGAGCCAAAGGTTTATCACAGTAAAGTCCTTTGAACTCTCTGAATGCATACTTTTCTTAACTCACTAAAAAAGTTTTAAAAAAAATGGTCTTAATTTTTAAAACTTCTCATAAATACCCCCCTTGGAAGCTTAGGAAAAAGAGTAGCATACACAAGGTAACAGACACACACACTGCAAGTCAAAGTAAAATAAGAGTCCTTTATTCCGTATTGAACTACCAAACTACAATCTGAAATAATGTTGAGCTTTAGTTTGCAGCCAATGAATGTGCTGGAGTTCCGTCCATCCCACTTTGGAGTTCAATGGTCCCTACAGCTTCCTTTTCTTTCCCCAAAGTCAAGGACGATGGCTACTATGCAACGAGGTCTGCCACCTAACTGGTATGCAAATCATAAAACAGGATGTCTTGTGAGAGCATCAAGTGTATCTGTGGGGGTGGTGGACATAATGTCCACACTGTGCTAACAAGGGCAAGACAGCCCAGAACAAAAGCCTAGCGAAGGTGAAAAGATCTGGAACCCTCACTAGGAGGAAATGTTTTATAGGACGACAAGAGCAATGTGACGAGGAGGTGGGGAGAGTGATGCACACACCGGCTGCAATCTAATGACCGTGACCCCGACCGGGAATCCCACTTTGGGAACAGCGAGCAGTTTTCTGGGAGACGTGCTGTGCATCTTGGTCCTTCAGATGCCGCCTGCCCGGCAGAAGCTGGCCGTGGCCACTGTCCTTGGGCGTAAAGGAGTCTTCTCCCCCAAACACTATATTCCACCAATGTGAGGGAGCTCGGTGTTTATGGGATTGTTAAAGGAGTTTCAGGTAAGGACCAACAGGAGGAAGCCATAAAATGAGATATCTGATTGGGTCAAATGCTTTGTGGGCGTGTGGCAGCTTCTCACTTGGCAGGGAGAATCTGCCACTTCTGAGGGAGGACAATGCAAAATGGGTCCTGAGGTCAACTCTCCAACATTAAACTGTCCTACTCTCAGCGTCCTCTTCCTCCACGGCACTGGAATAAAGAGCCCGACCTTGATGGCCTGTCTCTCCTCTGTTCCCCAGGAGGTCAGCAAGTGGGTGGAGGAGCGGTGTGCATAGGACGGTAGAGGGGCTGACTCCCCCAGAGGTGCTCTGGCATAAGTCAGTATCCGAGAGGCACACAACCTCCGACTTCAGCCGTGTTTCTCGCAGACGGGCATTTCACTTGCGTGTCTGGTGCCACCCCGGCAGCCCCCAGCCTCCAGGGGCAGCTGCGCAAGGCTCACTCGGAATCCACCGTGTGGTCCAAGGCGTGCTGGGTGCGCCTCTGGTTCCTGGACGACACATACTGGTACGCCAGAAAGGCCAGGCACAGCAAGGCCACTCCTGTGAAGAAGGCGAGGGTGCTCATGAAGGTCGGCGGCTTCATGGGCAGGCGGATCAGGGGGACTTCGGCTGGGATCTGGTTGGTCAGGCTGAGCATGTAGCCAAGGGACCAGGCGATGCTGCTGTTTCCCACCTGTGAGGAAGAGGAGGTGGCTCAGTTCTCAGGGCAGGGGTCGAGGTGGGCATCATCACGTTACATACCTGGGGCACACCACAGTCACCAGCATGAAACACCCACAGGAAAGGAGGTCGAAGGACTGGCCCAAGTTTAGAGACTGCAGAGACTGGGCTAGAATCCAGCTCACTGGGATCCCAAAGGCTCGAAGGCCCTACCTCCATGGCTGCAGAGAAAAGTCAGAACTCATTCATGCTCACAACCTTGTCACAGCCAAGTGTGAAGAGGGCCCAGTTAATAACGGTGAAGTATTTCCTGTTGCCGAGGTACAGCAGTGTCTGCGGCTAAAGAAAGGATAATGAGTGTTTACTAAACCAATGAGCAGTTTCTAAGAAACTGGCTGTGTTAGCTTTTGTTTACACATTTTTAGGTTGTTTTAGTAGATGGTTATATATTTCAAATTTGCAATCTTTATAATGAATTGAACTTTTAATCATCATATTGTAATTTTCTCTTTTTTTCTTTTTTTTCTTTTTTGTATTTTTCTGATGCTGGAAACCGGAGAGACAGACAGACTCCCGCATGCGCCCGACCGGGATCCACCCAGTACGCCCACCAGGGGCGACGCTCTGCCCACCAGGGGGCGACGCTCTGCCGCGACCAGAGCCACTCTTAGCACCTGGGGCAGAGGCCAAGGAGCCATCCCCAGCGCCCGGGCCATCTTTGCTCCAATGGAGCCTTGGCTGCGGGAGGGGAAGAGAGAGACAGAGAGGAAGGAGGGGGGGGGGTGGAGAAGCAAATGGGCGCCTCTCCTATGTGCCCTGGCCGGGAATCGAACCCGGGTCCCCCGCACGCCAGGCCGACGCTCTACCGCTGAGCCAGCTGGCCAGGGCACCTTCTCTATCTTGAATGATGCTTTTATCTTAAACACTATTTCTTCAGATATTAAATAGCAACACCAGTTTTCTTTTGGGTGATGTTTGCTTGACAGTTAAAAAAAAATTTTTTTTTAAATTTCAGTCTTTTCATGTCTTTATGTAGAAAGCTTAAATGTTTCTTTAAAGTGCTTCACTTATAAACCACATGAACTTGATTTTTAAAAATACAGTCTGACAATGTCTGTCTTTTAATCGGTAAGTTTAGTCCATTTATGATTATTTTGATTATTGATATATTTGGACTTGTAACATCTTAAGTTTTAAATTTTCAATTAGTGCTATTTTCCTATATTTATTTTTTCCTTTCTTGTTTGAAAAATTGTGTGTGTGTTCCCTTTAAAAGACGAGTATTTTAGGTCCCTCTTATATTCTTGTATCCCCTACCCTAGCCCCATTACATTGGATATTATTAGCTATACTTGAATTCTGGGATGTTCTGGTATATGGGTGAATGGTTCTCTTTTTTTGGTTTTAGTTTTCTTTCTTTCTTTTTCTTTAATATATATTCTAAGCCACAACATCATTTAGTTGTACTGCATATGTTTTTATAACATCTCCTGAATTTATTTGTTTTTATTTTATTACCTCTTTCCAAAGCAGTTTTGATGTGAAGTCTGTATGTGGCAAATCTTCTGAAGGCTTTTTATGCCCTCACATTTGAATCCTAATTTGGCTGAATATAAAATTCTGTATAAATAAAGGAAAGGACCTGAAACCCAGAGTTCTGGATGCATCCAAGCTGGTATTTGATGGAAAGCCATTCTCCCGGTTCATAATGTACCTTCCTGGTAATCAGATCATAAAGCAAAACCCAGAGAGGCCATGCCACCAACAGTCCTTAATGGTTCCAGACATCCTTATTTTTAATAGATGATTCGATTTTATTTATGTAAAAGTAGCGAGTCACGGCCTAATGTCAGATGTCGACTGGTTTAATCTAATTATAGCCAAAGCTAATATTGAACAGACTGACTCCAGCTCTCCTTCAGGGGCTATTTATAGCAGCGGTTCCTGAAACCAGGAAACCCTCCCAGAACCAGGGAACACAGCGCTGGATGAACTGATGAACAAGGCTGCATCGGCCTGAAGGCCAGGTCCCAGGCCCTGTCCCCAGACAGGCCCCTGGGGACAGCTGTGACTCCAGCGTGGGCCCATTCTGGACACTTGACAGTCACGACAGAGCCTCAGGCTGGTTCCAAGAGAAAATTCTTTTTTTTCATCCCGCAGGCTCTAACGCCTGTCTTTTTACTCTGCCGCTGTGTAAATGAAGAGCAATTAGTTACTAGCCTCTCTCTCCTCTCTCTCTCTTTTTTAATTGTTACCGTTGAAGCTTCCTTTTTAGGATGAAAACTCTCAAATCTTTAGTATTTCTATTTATCCTCACCACACACACTGACTGAGGAGCGTCTTCTCGGTTCTCGCCCCTGTTGTACGAGGATGACAACCCGAGTCCTGCCCTCGCGGAACCCGGAGCCTACGTGTCCTCAGCTGCCAGCCCTTGACTCGCGGGGAAGGGTCTGCGGGGAACATCCCACCGCCCCTGAATTCTCCGTCACCCCTTCCGGGAAGCTCACCAGCGCTCCCAGTCTCAGCCTTCACGCACGGACACGCGGACCTCTCTTTGGAAAGGAACGGGAGGAACAGATCCGTGCTCTGACTTACTTCTTTTTGAAAATGGATCTGGGGCCAGGTGTCCTCGGTGAAATTGTACCCACTCACGAGCAAGTGGTAGATGTAGTGGGCCGAGAAGCAGTAGGAGCGGGCGTACACCTCGTCGAACCGGGGCAGCAGCAGCGGGAGCTGAGGAGGGCGTGGTATAAAAACACATTTTAAGGAATCAAATCACCCAGAATGTCATAATAAAATTCCTATAAAATAACGCAATTACGTAATATTGAACATACCCCCCTCCCCCATACAACACCATATAAGAACGACCTCTAAGTTTATAGAGTGCTTATCACGTGCCACACACATGCTAAGGTTAGAACCTGAACCCCGATGCCCCCGGTTTTATGGGGTTCAAAGCAGAACGGCCTACAGGCGAGGTCTGGAACACACACGCACGCGCATGCGCAAAGGGAACGTGCTGTTTTGTGCTGATGTTGACCCATTCCCTTTCCATACTGACCTGACTCCAGTCCTGGGAGCAGAAATGCCAGGTGCTGGCGTGGAAGGCGTTCAGGGAAAAGCTGCCGGAAAGGTTTAAGGCGCTGGCGGTGTAGAAGAACCCTGCGAAAGCCTGTAAGAAGCAGAACAGGAGGGAATGGGTTCTCGGAACCGGGCCGGGGGTGGGGGTGGGGGCGACGGAGGGTTCGGGGCAGGGAAGAAGGAAGTGTGGGAAGCAGGTCAGCGGAAGAGAAACGGAAAGGAGAGAGAGAAAGTCAGCGGGGAGGGAAAAGAATCTGTCCGCGGCGTTTGCTCTGACCACGAAAGGTCCTTTCCCGTGCGGCTGATGCACCCCGTCAAAGCAGCCGACGTCTCCATCGCGGCAAGTCCTGAGGGCAAACAGCGATGCCACCTGCACCCGACACAGTGAGGGGTCCCCGGTTCCTACGAAAGCGATGGCTTCATCGGGGTCGTAACTTTCAGGCCTCAGGTCCTCTGTGCACAGGCTGTCAAATATGTGGCCCCCCGTGAAGGTGGCAGTATAATTCCGTGGGTAGCAGGGGTTGGTGACGTCGGCTTTGGTGGTCGCGTTCTGTAGGTACAAGGGCGAGCCGTTAGGAATCCCACTTCTGTGGAGGACCAACTGCTGCCCTTTTGCACATTCTCATTGTCGCTTCTCTCTAATCCCAAGAGGGAAACGGGGAGGGGGGCAGGGGATGCCGCTGCGTGTTCGTGGGTGCTCGTGGGCAGCACCCAGGTTGTCTAGATAACTCAAGTGGCGGTTGGGGGGACAGTCGTCCTCTCACTCACATTACCTGGGCCAGCCCTTACGACGGCCCTGTGAAGCTGGTTTTATGAACTCCATTTTGAAGAGAAAACAAGATAGGTTTAGTTTAATTGACTGTTTTGAATGGAGTATGATCTACCCACCTCATAAAATAATCCAAAAGCGACAAATAAATATATTATGACAATTAACTCTCCATCCCACCCACTTCCACTCATCGTGGAAGTGAGCCCTAGACTGGTGCCAGTTTGTGTGTCCTCGACCAGAGGTATTGTCTGTACTTCCTGTGTGCACATGCAAATATATATATTTTTTTCTCCCTCTCTCTTTCTTAAAAACTATAAATGGTAGGATTCTTCACCCTGCCCTGCTCCTTGCTTTTCTTACTTAAAAACCCATCCTTGATATCTTTTGATTTATTGTACAAAAAGAGCAGCCTCTTTTTAGCAGCTGCCTAGAACTTCACTGTACAAATAAATCAACTATAGTTTATTTAAGAAATTCTCTCCAGATGAGAATTTCGGTGGTTTCCAATCATTCTGCCATTACGAACAAAGGTGGCGATAACATCTTTGTGACGTACAAATCTTTGATCCATTCGAAATTTGGTAGAAAGATTGCGGTAGGAAGCTGACTTCCCTTTTTTCCAGACGACTAGCAAATCTTTTCTTTAGTGGTGGAAACATGTTCCCTTTCCCCTAAATGCATTTGGTTCTATTTATGAACTCTCCTCTCATAGGAACGGGACTTGAACTGTTCATTTCCAAGCCACCAGAGCATCTTGTTTCCCTGACAGTAAAATCTTCAATGAAGTGAAACACTGAACACATCTTATTTTACAAACAGGAGAAAAAAAATCTAACTGCAAAAGAAAGAAAGAAAGAATGAAAGAAAGAAAGAAAGAAAGAAAGAAAGAAAGAAAGAAAGAGAAAGAAAGAAAGAAAGAAAGAAAGAAAGAAAGAAAGAAAGAAAGAAAGAAAAGGAAAGAAAGGAAAGAAAGGAAAGAAAGAAAAGAAAGAAAGGGAATTCACGTCCCTAATGTCTCACATGCTATCAGCGTGAGACTCGAGCCCTGGGGTGGCTGGAGACTTGTTAATAAGAGGATAATTTTCCAAGTATATATCCAGGTGTCAGTGTCCCTACCCTGTGCAGACCCTTACTTTACAGAAGAGGGAAAGAGACCCAGACAAGTGGAACTGATTCAGCCAGTGACCGGGACGCATTAATCTGTGTGAACCTTCCGAGTTGGGCTTGCCAGCATGTATTTGGCACACGAAAGTGTTGCTCGGGCGGGTCCGGGCACGCACTCGTGGGTAATTCCCAGCATACTCGAATCCCCTCCCTCACCTGTGTCAGAAGGCTCAGAGGGCAGAGCCACCCTCTCAGGCATCCAGCGGTCCCCAGGTAAATCGTAGAGATGGCCCCTCCCTGTGAGCCGACTGCCACACAGAGAGGCTGGGGTCTCACGCACACCTCTGCCCCCACTCCCGGGTTCACACCTTCAGACTCGTGTTTTCGAACCCAAACAAGAGCTCAGACAGGTGGAGAATTACTCGGGCTGGCTGAATTCCAAAGGTTAGAGTCTCTGACCCCCCCCCCCCCGCACGCACCCTGGGAGAAGGAAGATTTCACCTGCCCCTTCTTCTTTCCGAAGTTCTGAGCAGCCCCCACCCCCGCCACTGTCCTCCCCCTGCCTGGACGGAGCTGCAGGATGGAGCATTAACATTGCCCCAAGGAAAAGGGGATGGAGAAAAGGGATTCTCCCAAGCTTTTCTCTTGTGTTGGGGGGCTACTTTAATGAGACAGGGGGGAGAGGTGGTGGTATGGAGAGTAGAGGGACCCCTGTGGGATCTGGTTTGGCTGGGGGAGGGGCAGTGAGTCCAGGGTGGGCACCGAGTCTCCTGAGCTATGACGAGTGGCCGAAGGCTGCCTGCAGGGTTCTTGCACTTGGTCCTTCCAGGTGGCACACAGCCCCCCGATTACACAAGCCACATGCACGTGTCCTGCAACCTCCCCTCGACAATACATGTCACATCCATGTGTCCTGAGGCCTCCCTCAACAATACATGTCACATCCATGTGTCCTGAGGCCTCCCCTCAACAATACATGTCACATGCACGTGTCCTGAGGCCTCCCTCAACAATACATGTCACATCCATGTGTCCTGCGGCCTTCCCTCGACAATACAGGTCACATGCTCGTGTCCTGGGGCCCCAGCCTGTCCTGTGAGGCGGGAAGGGAACTGTGGGAGTGGACCAGCACTGGAGGGAGAATTCTCACAACCCGCCCTGCGTGAGTGCTCGGTGAATACAGGGGTCTGAAGAGGTGAGTCCTGCTGGTGACACTCTGGTGAACCGGCCCAATTTTGCTGCAGGAAAGTGCAGAGGGACCGCTGTTTCCCTCCCCAGTTACCCTGGATGAGTGGAGGGGTAGCGGTTCCCCTAATGATGCTGGGTCCACCATGTTCACAGGCTGCCCCAGCCCTGTCTCCTGCCCTGGGTTCTCTCACAAGCCAGGATCTGTGGCCTCTGGTTGGCCTCAGGTCCCTCTGGGTGGTGAAGACCCCTTCCCTGTAACTCCCCTTCTCAGCCCTGGCTGAGACCGATGTCGTCCGCCTGAGTGCTGGAGTTTGGGCCTGGTGTGCCCTCCATGGCACTGTGCTCGCGGACACTCCTGCAAACACCGAGTCTGTAGCAGTGACGACCTCACAGCCGAAGTCTGAAGGAGCCCTGGGGCCTTGGAATAGTTACCGTGTGAGGTGCTGACCCCCGTGATGGAATGCAGAGGGCCCTAAAGTCCCCCCATCTAGAGGGCGTCCAGCCTGCCTAATATAGGCCGGTGGGAGCTCTGCCCTCCCCACCAGCACGCATTCTCCTGTGGCCACTGTTACTATTTCGTCTGCACACAGGGGAGCCTCAGCATTCCCACGTTTATTTAGCTAGTGGTTTAAAAACAGTTTGTGTCCATAAAGGGGCCCCAGGACTTGAATCATCTATAAAACATCTGGAGCTCTGGAATTTCCTCGGAATTCTGACTCGAACACACTGGAAGTGGTCAACACAACAGAGAGAGAGCGGGCGCGCTTGGAACCCAGCAGGTAAATTGGAAAATGCCGTTGTTTTCACCCACCTTCCACCCTGGAGTGGAAAGGACAGACCCCAGAAGGCAAGGGGCCTGTTCTGTCAGACTCGCCTCAGCTGCAACCCCCCCAAGGACACCCCCCTCCCCGCCCCGCTCGGGTACCTGAAGGAGAATTGCCAGAAACCTCTTCTCAGCTTCGTTTCGGCCATAGCACTGGAAGCTGCGTGTGTAGAGTGTGTACACGTAGCCATACAGGGACACCTTCATGATGTCGCTGGTGTTAAGCTCCACCTTCTCTCCCACCGCGAAGGATATTTGGGTGGAGGCACCGCCTAAATCCAGGGCCCCTGTGGTCTCCACTCCATTCGGATGCACCCACATATGCCACAGGTCCTTCTGCGCAGTGGTAAAAAGGAAGCAAGATAAAAGGCCAAAGGCGCCATTTCTGTTGGCCCAGGGTTCTCCACCCAAGACCCATCCCTTACTGCTAACAACTATGACAGATGGGAAACAATCAGGACCACCAGTCTCCTTTATGTCAGGGGCAGTGAATGCAAATGCTTACAGGGGCTGCACAGGCAACATAAATCAGCGAGTTAAGTTAGGTGTAGACAATAGGGAATGGTGGGGACTGTGGCAAACGGAGAGTGCATGTGCTACATTTTGTTGCCATGCAGGAATGTGCGTCCACCATGACCAGCACTTCCAGTGTTTGCAGGGTGTGGTCAGGAGAAGCTGCAACTGTGAGTTTTTATGTGAAATTTCCAAAATACTGTTAGCAATTAATGAAAAATTTTATATATTTGAAGGGGAAGAGAATAAGTCTTGGGCTAAATATGGTATGGGTGTCCTTCAGTTTATGCCCTCCATAACATGGTGACTGCCTCTTGGAGTCGGCTTTCCTGTGCACCAATAGCGTGGGAATGGAGTGTGAGGGGACCTAGAGGTACAGAGACCGGGGAAGCAGACGCCTGAATGCTCTGCAAGTTCCAGATGCCTGTGGAACATCGTAGAAGGGTCATTCTCCGGTGTTAGGTTTTCATCTCTCCCTCCTCCAATATTTTATGAGCTAGTAAAGCGATGATTTTATTCCATCTCCCCCGTGCATTTGGTCCCGTTTAGGATCTGAGGTCTTGCGCCAATTATACATGTCTTTTCTTAGCTATTTTCTCACAGGGGTTTCCCTAATGAGTTACACAAAAGGAATGACACAGGACAGGTGCCCCCGTTGGCATGCACCTCAGCTGAAGCTACCACCCACAGGGGACGGGATAAATAGCAAGATTAAAAACCATGCATTTGTTTTCACACACCTCCAGGAAATTCCCCATTAAATAGTTGGCTGTAATCCATCCATATATCCCTTCCTCTTGCCCAGAAATGATTTGAGCACCCCTAAAATCAAAGGGCTGGGAGTTGAAGTAGTTTTGGATGCTTGCAAGGACTTCATTAGCTGCTGTTTCATTTTGCAACCTATGCAAGGCACAGAACACAGAGCCTTAAAATAATCTCACTCAGGTGAATATGTAAACCTCCCACCCTGTTGCTGGCAGGGACGATTTTCCAGATGTGCACAACACACGGCAACCCCTTTTGCAAGCGGAGGCTGCCTGGGTAACAGTGAAGGCGGGCTGCTCTTGTTACCTGTCAAACTGCCAAGCAGGAAAACAGATGCCAGTAACAATACCACTTGTCTCTCCTCCCCTACCTGTTCCTGTCCCACTCTCTAGCAACCAACTAATCAAAAGAGCTTTGTGCTTAATCACCACTGCTCTGTCTCAAAGCCGCAGAGAAAAGGAGATTAGTGAAGGCACAGGAGTGGCCTAAATAATCTCGTGGGGACACCATGAAAAGGAGCCTTTATTGGGACAGAAGGAAGGGAAGCTTAAGAGAAGGCGGGGACAGGAAGAGGGTTGCGTTTCCAGCTGTCTCTGCTTCGCTCTTTGGGAGGGCTTCTGTATGAGGGGAGCTGATGACCGTCATGGCCATCATGGCCACCACTAGATTGACAGCGTTAGTGTGCTGACCCCCCGGAGGGTTGGCACCATAGCAATCTTACATCACCCATGACATGGTGTTATTATACGTCATTCACCTGCTGCTGTCTTACGCTCTGGAAGAAAGCTCACGTGAGGCCCTGGCCGGTTGGCTCAGCGGTAGAGCGTCGGCCTGGCGTGCAGGGGTCCCAGGTTCGATTCCCAGCCAGGGCACACAGGAGAAGCGCCCATCTGCTTCTCCACCCCTCCCCCTCTCCTTCCTCTCTGTCTCTCTCTTCCCCTCCCGCAGCCAAAGGCTCCATTGGAGCAAAGATGGCCCGGGCGCTGGGGATGGTTCCTTGGCCTCTGCCCCAGGCGCTAGAGTGGCTCTGGTCGCGACAGAGTGACGCCCCGGAGGGGCAGAGCATCATCCCCTGGTGGGCAGAGCGTCGCCCCTGGTGGGCGTGCCGGGTGGATCCCGGTCGGGCGCATGCGGGAGTCTGTCTGACTGTCTCTCCACGTTTCCAGCTTCGGAAAAATACAAAAAAAAAAAGGAAAAAAAAAAAAAAAAGAAAGCTCACGTGGGACATTGTTTCCCTTTTCATCAGTGTGTTAAGAAAGCCAGGGGCACAGGCTCACTCTTGGCTCAAGAAGAAAGAGCAATGTTATCCGCAGAAGGCCATTCCAATTTAGTAGCAAACTCTCGATGCTTTGAAAATATCTCAGAGTTTCCCTAGCTTCATCAGTTCTCATCCAGGATGAGTATCGTTAATTTTTTTTTTCATATTTGAATTTTCTAGCAATTAAAATGCCAGCTAGTAGCTTAGAAGAAATGGATCACCATCGGAAATTTTTACAAGAAAGAGTTAATATTCAAATAGGACATTCGTTCATTAAAAATTTTTTTTTACTTATTGATTTTTGAGAGGGAGAAAAAACCCCCACATCGATTTGTTATACCACTTATTTATGCATTCCTTGGTTGATTCTTGTATGTGTCCTGCCCCGGGGATCGAACCTACAACCTTGTCATATTGAGACAATGCTTTAATCAACTGAGCTTCCCAGCCAGGGTGACATTCATTCCCTTTCCCCCCAAGTGTTAAACTTTCTATGGTGTTTGTCACAGGTTGTAAATTACAGAGCCTTGTGATTATTTCTCTCTCAGAGGACTGGGACTGTTGGGTTCTTTGTTTCCATGAGAAAGAGAAGGCAGGAGGAAGGAATTTCTGTATACTTTCTACTTCAGGTAAACTCAATCATTTTGAAACATATGGCAGATTCCAAGAGTGAGCAAAAAAAACCCCACGTTCTTCCACATTCTACTCGGTCAGCCAGGACACGGGAACAGGAACAAGGGGAGGAAAACTGCAAGAAAAGGGCCCACTCCAGCTAAGAGTGCTTCGTGATTATTTCTGATGATCACGTTAAAGTGGCTGTGTGTCCCCCGCATTTCCTTCCTGCCCACACAGACCCTCTTATGTCACTGGGATCCCAGATAAAGTGGCTCTGAAGAATGAGCGTCATCTTTGGGGCAGCCTCGACCCTAGATAAATTTAAATTTGATGGGTTTTTTTTTAAAAAAAACCTATTTTTCTTTTATTTGAAGGTCAAAGAAATACTAATATTTAAAAAAACGAAGATAAAGGGCGTTCAAAAATGATGCAACTGGGCTACAAGTCACGGCTACAAATTTAGAAGGAACTGCTAACTTGAATGAAACGAGACGTTTGTTTCCTAATAACTCCAAAGGCTTTGACTGGGGTGAGGTGCAGAAATTCCATTCTTTTAAAGCGGATTTCAGTGGCATTTTCTACACGGGTACAAGCTACACAGCTACTACGGGTGGCGCTTAGTGAGGCTGGTTGTGCACAGGTGTCAAAATCAGTTCCTACTTTCCTAAAAAACCAGAGAGGTCAACCCCCATGAGCAGATGGCATGTCACCTTCCTTCTTCTCAGAGTTCTTATTACAATGGCCAAGGGCCAGGGGATTGATTTCAGCCCCGTTTCTTTCTGGGTATTAAAGATGAAATGTTTCTCAACGTTTAAAGCCTACATCTACGACAGAAAACGGACTTTCTCTCTTTCAGGTTTGTTCCCGGAAAGAGAGCGGCCCTCTTGGCAAGGTCCAGCACCTTCTTGGCTATTTTGGTCAGATGGGCTCCTCTGTGCCGCCCCGGCCCTTACCTCAGCAGGCGCATCCCAGCCGTGGCCCCCAGGTAAACGCGCGTGGACCCGTGCAGGTGGCCGGGAATCTGCTCCTTGACTTTTTGCATGCAGTCCTCGAAGGCTTTGGGGGCCTCTTGGGGGGTTTTCCCGTAGCTGGAGATGCCGGAGCCTACAGGGCAAGCAGTCAGCATGTCTTAGCATCCCCAGGAACCCACAAGGACAGTCCCATTTTTCTAATAAAAAAAAAAATCAGCTTTGGAAATTAATAGGTTGAAAACAGGTGGGTGTGCTCAGTCTCATGCGGTCACACGGATGAGTCAACTCCCAGAATAGGGCAGGGAGGAATCACAAAGGTGAAGAAAAATGAGCCAGGTGAAATAATGAACCTGCTTTCAAAAAAAGTTCTTGAATGGGTCAAGGGGTCCAATATATGGCAATGAAAGGAAATTAGACTTGTGGTGAGCATGCAGTAGGGCACACAGATCTAGAACTGTATTGTTTGTACCTGAAATTCATATACCGTTACCAACCAATGTTACCTCCACAAATTTAATTTTTTAAAAAATACCCAGACCTCACCTGTTGAAGAGCCTCAGTCTATCCTTAGGTTCACAGCATGCTGCCTTAATAAATGTACTTTCACAAAAGAAAAAAAAAAGTTTTCATTTTGGAAATTACATATATAAATAGTAGTAGGGTGCATAATATAATATAATGAACTATCCCCAACTCTTCCCTCACAAAGCAACCTGCAGACATGGTGCCGTTCCATCCTATAAATATTTTAGCAGGTCGCACTACAAGACAAGAGTTCGGCTATAAAGAAGCATAACCACCAGCCTGATAAGAATGAAAACTGACCCCTTCATCTTGTCAAATATCTAGTTAAGGTTCACATTTCCTCCTTGGTCATATTTTTTCTCTCTCTCTTCCCATCCCCACCCCCTCTTTCTCTCTTCCTCGTTTATTAGAATTAGAGTCCAAATAAATTCCATCCATTGCAATTGGCTGGGAGAGCTCCGGAGTCTCTTTAATCTAAAGGTCGCTCTTGTTATCCCTTTCTACCTAATTTTCCTTGTAATGCAAAAGAAGTTGTTTCCTCCTCATTTAATTTGCTCTGTCGACTTTCCCACAGCCTCGCATCTGCTGACTGAATCCCCGTGGTTCGTTTCCCATGTTATTTGGTCCCGGTTTTACTTATAAATCGTAACTGAATGTCGAGGCTCGGTCAGATTCAGGTCTGAGCTACATCAGAAACAATAATTCACAAGGATCAGTCTGTGCTTCCAGTAAGAGGCACCTGTGTCCACTGCTTTCTCTCCGGGTCCAGGCAATCATTGCTTAGATCCATTCGTCCTTTCGGGTCTACAAAATGGTCATATTGTATTTCCACCATTCTTGCTTCCCTTTTTACCTCAAATGCTGTCATGAGAGAACAACTTCCCCATCATTAACTCTTTGGTTAGCTACAGTAGAGTCTGTCCAGGGGAAGGCCGGATAAGGGCTTGATTCTGTCTCTTTATTTACCTGCTTAAACATAGAGACCGCGTCTCCAGTATCTTCCTCACTTAACCAATGGGGAATTTTGTGTGTGTTTGTTTTCTATCTTAGGAAAATAGAAGTGTAAAGATATCTTTGGTGTGTTTCAATTCATTGCAGTTGTTTTTCTTATTGAGCTTCCTTTCATCAGTCCAGGTCCTTTTGACGTGATCCCAGGAATTTTGAGTGTCTTTGCTTTCTGACGTAACATGTATGATGGCCTTATCCACTTCCGGCCCCAGACCTGGACTCACCATTTCTCCAAGGAGTCTGGTTTCTTTTACTGAGTAATGGTATTTGGCACCCAAAATTTGGAAGCTACAGTGGTCACTGTACCTTTTTTCAGAGGACAGGCCAAGGGAAAACTTTATTTCTAGAGAAAAAATGTACCATGACTTCTTATTGGTGCTTCTAATGAAAACCTATAGGTTTTTACTTAAATTCTTTGATCTTATATCTTTATATCTTCTTTTTTTCTATGCTGCAAATCCTGTTTGCTGACACTTCAACTTAATAATTTCTTTTTTTTAGTTTACAATCCACACAGAAGCCTCAGTATGACAATACTAGCACCACCACCAACTGTATGATTACTGTAAATAGTTTAAGATTTTCATTTTACAAAAGTTCTTTTTGTCCTTAGTGTTTATCCCATTGGGCATGAACAGTGTCCAGAAATAAAGCTTTCTTTTTAATTCATTTTTTTTTTTTTTTTTTAGAGAGGAGAGAGAGACAGGGGGAAGGAGCTGGAAGCATCAATTCCCATATGTGCCTTGACCAGGCAAGCCCAGGGTTTCGAACCGGCGACCTCAGCATTTCCAGGTCGACGCTTTATCCACTGCGCCACCACAGGTCACGCCATAAAGCTTTCTTGAAATGCATTTTTATTGTCTGCCTACTGGCTATGGCCGCTCTCACACTCAAGTGGCAGGGTTAAATGGTTACATCAGAGACCATATGGCCAACAAGGAAAAAATTACACTGGGGAACAAAATTTCTGTTGCATCCACAAAAACACTTGTTCTTACCTAATTCGAGTGTGCTGATCTCAAATCTGACATTGGTTTTTCTCTGTAAGCTACAGTTTCTTTGCTATTCAAGATTTTAGGTTTTCATCTTATTGTAAAATTTTCAACATTTAGTTTAACATAATGAAGTAGAATGTCTTCTTGGGCGTCGTCTTTGTGAAAATACAATAATTTATATAATGCAGTAAATACACTAATACACTAAAAGATGATTGCATCAGAATTTGTCTACAATTTCGAAATAGAACATATTAAAACACTTATTTTAATCAGAAAATTTGCGCAAAACTTATTTAAATTCTATTCAGGCAAAAATTTGCGTTTGTAGCTCTTGCGTTTGTGTACTTGTTGAGGACAATCTCGTTTGATGCTCCAGCAGTAGTCTGCTCATCACTAACAGCTCCAAGATTTTCGGGAAACTTATCAAGGTGACTGTTCAGGAAGTGAATCTTAACGCTCATGTTACATCCAATGTTGCAGAAAGCCAACAGCATCCTTTGAACCAGTAATTCATAGTTTTCTGCTTTTTTGTTGCCAAGGAAGTTCTTTGTAACTGCCACAAAAGACTGCCATACTGCTTTCTCCTCCTTATTCATCTTCCTGGCAAATTCTTCGTCACGTATGAGGGTTCGAATTTGAGGTCCATCGAATATACCGGCTTTTATCTTCTCGAAAGACAAGGCAGGAAAAGTAGAAATAATATGTTGAAAGCATTCACTTTCTCTATTCAAAGCCTGAACAAACTGCTTCATTAAGCCAGGTTTGATGTGAAGTGGGGGAAAAATGATCCTGTCTCGATTAACTACAGGTTCATTCACAATATTTTGCATCCCTACTTCCAGAGCTTCACGTTTTGGCCACTTCTTCTGTGTCCAGTGTTTCTCCCAAGCTCAGCTGTCCCACAAATACAGAAAGCAAAGATACTTCGTGAAACCTCTCTGTTGTCCTAGCAGGAAATTTACCATTTTAGGATCCACACAAATGATCCAGTTATGCTCCTCATACTTCAGAAAGTCAAGGACAATTTTTATGTCATTCTTACTAAGTCATTCAATTCGAGTTGACCAAACTGCTGAGAGGTTAATGACTGCTTGGCATCAGAAGAAGACCCTTCAGATTCTACAACCATTTCCTCATGCATCTTATCAAAATATACTTGATCACCATGTTCACTTTCTTCGTCCTTAGAAGAAATAAAACCATTGAAAACTGGAACCAGGAGTGTCTCAGAGTGTGGGATAGGTCGTATTGCTGAGGGAATATTAGGATATGCAATCATATGCCATTTTTCCTTGCCGAGGCCCTTTGTATGGATCAGACAGAAATAACAGTACCTGCTGTGGTCCTTAGGTTCATGCCAAACCATGGGGATAACAAAAGGCATTCCTTTGCATTTTTCTTTTGTCCAGTCACGAAGCATTTCCTCACAATTATGACACACAATATGAGGAGCCCAATTCTTGTCTTGATTGCCAAGGGGAACTTGAAAATAGGCAATATATGCACGTGTCACAAATCATGAAATATTGCGCCTTTGACATTGAAGTATGTAACAGAAACATATATAACAGAAGGTGTCAGGACTATTCTTACTTTTACGCCTACTTGGAGAAGCCATGATTCAATCTCAAAACAAAATAAGAGGGTGTTTTTATCAGATAATATAAATAATTTTTTACATTTAAAAACAAGTATAATTATGTAAAAATGATGTTTGTAAAACATTAATTGCCTTGTGGTTATGTTCAATCCAAGAGTCATTGCCCTTTAACTCCAACTTAAAAGCCAATGCATGCCATTAACTGTAACGAAAAGAAATTAAAATTGCATAGAAACTAGAGCATGCAGCAAAAAACGGATTTCAGATTTGGAATCAGCGATGCAGAAATATATAGAAACAGTTCTAAAACCTCATGCAACAGAAAATGAAAAAAGAAAATAGTTCCCCAGTGTTATTTATCATCTAGCTCTTTACAGAAAATGTTTGTCAGCCCTGCCGGAGATGGTTCATAGGCACCTCCACCGTACTATGTCCAAAGCTGAACTCCTTCTTCGCCACGTCCCCAGCCGACCACTCCAGTGCTCCCCTCCCGAGACACGCCGTCACCCACAGTCGCTCAGCTCAGAACTGGTGCTCAGGCACCACGGACCTGGACACCTCACATTGGACCTATCACTAAGTCTTGTTGGCCCTTCTTTCAAAATATCTCTCCAGTCTGAGTACTTATCACCCTGTCCCCCAGAACCAGTCTGGATCAGACTTTCTCCTTCTCACTAGATGATTCTTCATTGTGGAAGCTGTCTTGGGCCTCGTGCGATGTTTAGCTGCACCTCTGTCTTCTACCACCAGATGCCAGCACCACCACCAACCCCAGCTGGGACCATCAAAAATGTCCCCAGAGCCTGACCTGTGGTGGTGCAGTGGGTAAAGCGTCAACCTGGAAACGCTGAGGTTGCCGGTTCAAAGCCCTGGGCTTGCCTGGTCAAGGCACATATGGGAGTTGATGCTTCCAGCTCCTCCCCCCTTCTCTCTCTCTCTGTCTCTCTCTCCTCTCTAAAAATGAATAAATAAAAAAAATTAAAAAAAAAATGTCCCCAGACATTATCAAATGTTCCCTAGGGGACAAAAACGCCCCATGTCAAGAAGCACCTGTCTAGGCCAGGTCATCACAACATCATGGGTCAGCTGTACTGCCTAACAGCCCCGGCTTCCTGGCTTCTAGTCTTGTCCCATCTCTATGTTCTACATCGACAGAGCGATCCGCTAAAATTCTAAGGTTGTATCAGGTTAGTTTCCTGGTCTGAATCTGCTCACAGCTTCCAAGTACACTTTGCAGAAAATCTGTTTGATAAAAGTCAAAGCCTGGCTGCATCCCGAGCCCTCCACGGGTGGGCCTGCCGCAGCTCTGGTCTCTGCTCTAGTCTTTCTCTCTCTCTCCTCATCCTGCTCCTGCCGCCCAGGCCCCTGTGCCTTCCCTAGAAGACGCTGAGCAGCTCCCGCCCTGGGCCTTTTCTCTGCCGTGCCCTCTGCTCGGCGCGGTCTGCCTTCAAAAATGTGTGTGGCTCACCCTCTCGTCTCACTTTGTCCCTGCTTACCTGTCACCCTCTTTGTCCTCCCTGAAGATCATGTCTGAAAAAGCATGATCACTCTCCATCCACCTGCCTCGCTCCCTTCACAGAATGTCTCCCAGACACACTATATATACATCTATGTATTTATTAACTAAATCCTTCGCTAGAATGTAAGTGCCATAACAGCAGAGACTTCTTTTTCTATTTTAGAATTCCCAGTCTCAATAAATGTTACTTGCAAACAGCACCCAGTAAATATTTATTAAGTTATAAGAATGAATGAATGAATGAATCAGTGAATGAGATTTTCAAACTAGCGTGCAATTCCACAGTAAGGGGATCATGTAGCCCAAGCTGGAGCCAACAACACGTATTATTCTGCTGATCTCTGGATAGGGGCCGGTTAGGAGCCTTGCTAGAACGTCAACACCTAGAGTATCTGAGCATGTCACCAGCTGGCTTATTGGCATAAGGTCCTTTAAGCCTCTTAAGAGGGAAAAAGAGATTGGGCTCATAGGCTTATGAAATACTGAGATTCTTAACCCTAAAGAAAGAAAGTTAAAATTGCTATTCCAATCTGGGGACAGAGGGCTGGGCAGATGACACAAAGCTCACTCAAGACGGGATGGAAGCATGAGCTACGTGACTAAGGGATGCTTTCAACACTGTCGTGGCCCTGTCCCTGGAGCAGCTCTTTAAGGTATTTGGGCCCTGGCCGGTTGGCTCAGGGTAGAGCGTCGGCCTGGCGTGCAGGAGCCCCGGGTTCAATTCCCGGCCAGGGCACACAGGAGAAGCGCCCATCTGCTTCTCCACCCCTCCCCCTCTCCTTCCTCTCTGTCTCTCTTTTCCCCTCCCGCAGCCAAAGCTCCATTGGAGCAAAGATGGCCCGGGCGCTGAGGATGGCTCTGTGGCCTCTGCCTCAGGTGCTAGAATGGTTCTGGTTGCAACAGAGCAATGCCCCAGATGGGCAGAGCATCGCCCCCTGGTGGGCATGCCGGGTGGATCCCAGTCGGGTGCTTGCGGGAGTCTGACTGCCTCCCTGTTTCCAGCTTCGGGAAAAAAAAAAAAAAAAAGGTATTTGCACAGAGGAGATGGCTAAATTCAGACTCCAGTGGAGTTTAAGGAACTTTTAAGAACCGGTGTAAATGGGAAACACTTAAGTCCTGGTGGGAGAGGGCTGCGGCAGGCACGCACTGCACGCCACAAAACAGGAGGGCGTCAGGGAGCCGGCCCGCTCCAGGGAATGGCATTCCCACAAGCAAGCAGCGGGAGCTCCCGACACCAGCGTGAGACCGGCACCCAGGAACTCGTGGGAAAGAGCAGCAACCGAGACTGACCCGCACCAGGAAGCCCCGAGAGATAAGTATCTGAGCGCCTAGGCGGTTGGGAAACACGGCTGCGTGAGTGAGCGAGCATTCGCCTCCCACTCAGATTGGGTAAGACAGGGGAGTCCCGGGGAAATTGGCAACTGAGACACCAGAAACCCAAATTATCCTTGGAGAAGCAACATGTCCTCGAGGGGATGACACTTAACCAACTTCGACTCTGTAATTAAGCTTTAGCCTGTGATCCTTTGGTCATTCCGGTATATGTGGATCCCGGAGGCTACTGTGATCAAAGAAGGGAAGATCCATTTATGGCTGTGGTGAGGGCTCCATGACCCTGCCCCTCCCCTAAATCACATCCTGGGTGGGCCAAGGGCCCTGACCCCTGACAGACTCAGACTGCCTGGCTTCCTTCCCATGAAAGTCTCACATCTCCCTACAAGTCAGAGGGACATCAGGACTGACTTGGCTAAATTACCCTCCTCGGTATATCTAAACCGATCTTCTAAGTATGGGGCAGAGTAACCTTTTGGCAAGAATATCTACCAGGAGCTCTACAGTGTGGTGCCCCATGAGTAACCATAGCTGACACTTATTGAGTGCGTACTGTATGCCAGGAATTTGTTCCCTGCTTTACATATATTATGCCATTTAATCTTCAAATAAATTTTTATGGGGGAGGCAGTATTATTATTATGCTTTGTAGTTTACAAATGAGGGGGTCAAGACTCAGAGAGGTTAGATAACTTTTTAGAGCTCACACAGTAGGGATGTGGTGAATTCTTAATCACTATTCTACACTATCCTCTCTTCTTGCAGTGGGTAGTCCCTCTCTTCTAAACGAGCATCCCGGTGCCCTCTGCCACGCCTGGAGGTGAGGAACAGCTCAGACGCTGGGAGAACAGAGATGGGAGTTCTGGCTAAGGTCAGAGCGAGGCTACTGCTGCCTGCGTCTTAGAAAAGCAGTCCTCAGAGAACACCCGGGGTCCTTGTGCAGATGAGCCCAGAGAGGTGACAGCATGCGCCCTTCCAAGAAAGACTTAGCGTCCCAGCCATCAGCAGCTTCAGGGTTTGCCTTGGCTACAGAGAGCCGCCCGCCCAACGTCTCGTCTTTCCAAGATGGCCGCACCCAGTGACGGGAGGTGACAGGGTATCTGCACCCAGCCGTGTGGGGCCATCTCAGCCCAGTGAGAGAACTCTGATTGGCAGAAGCTGTGTTAGGCCCGCGTAGCACTTCCTCGTCTCCTTCCGTCCAATCCTTCTCTTTGCCCCCTCCTTCTACAGGTGTGGTCCCAAGGAACTACCCTGCACCCCTCACTGTCTCAGCATCTGCTTCTAGAAAACCTCACGTGGAATGGCTGTGCGTCAGGGTAGACGAGCGCCAGGGTGCCCTCCACGGGAGGGCCGATGGTCACAATCCACCCCAGTCTTCCAAAGAAGACTGTTGGGGAAGGCTAAGGCAGCCTGCCAACTTTCCAATGCTATGACCCCCCTCCCCCAACTATAATATTTGAGCAGCTCACTGAGAGACAGGTAGGAGATACTTCAGGGTAGAAGGACCAGACTGGAGTCTCTACCCTGTCGTCCTGTGAGTGTGTCTGGACCCATACAGGACACCCCCATTAGGAAGCTCTGGGCCACCTCAAAGGTCAGAGTGCTCTAAAGCAGTGGTCCCCAACCTTTTTTGGGCCACAGACTGGTTTAATGTCAGAAAATATTTTCACGGACCAGCCTTTGGGTGAGATGGATAAATGTATCACGTGACCGAGACAAGCGTCAAGAGTGAGTCTTAGATGTAACAGAAGGAATCTGGTCACTTTTAAAGTTTTTTTTTTTTTTAATTTATTCATTTTTTGGAGAGGAGAGGGAGAGACAGAGGGAGAGAGAGAGAGGAGAGATAGAGAGAGAGAAGTGGGGGAGGAGCTGGAAGCATCAACTCCCATATGTGCCTTGACCAGGCAAGCCCAGGGTTTCGAACCGGTGACCTCAGAATTTCCAGGTGGACACTTTATCCACTGTGCCACCACAGGTCAGGGAATCTGGTCACTTTTAAAAATAAAACATCGTTCAGACTTAAATATAATAAAATGGAAATAATGTAAGTTATTTATTCTTTCTCTGCGGACTGGTACCAAATGGCCCACGGACCGATACCGGTCCATGGCCCGAGGGTTGGGGACCACTGCTCTAAAGTGACTGGCTTTTAAAAAGGCTTAGACAGACGCATGCTCACTAAGCGGGCTGACCATGTAGACTAATGATGTCATTGTTCAAGGCACAATTATAACATTTCTGATAGAAGAGTATCTTTCTGGCCACAGGATTAGAAAGAATTTCTTAAATAAAATATACAAAAGAGAAAACCCATAAGGAGAAGATTGAAATTCAAATTTGCATCTACAAAAAAAAAAAAAAAATTTCTATTCATCCAAAGACATCATGATGAGACTAAAACTAGGAGATATATCAGCAACAATGTAATAACAACACCAGAAAACATTCATAGTCAAAATACATACAAAGAATTTCAATGAATCAATAAGAAAAAAAATCAAGCAACTCAGGAGAAAAATGGCCAAAAGACACGAACAGGCATTTCACAGAAGACAGAAATGGCCATAAACATATGAAAAGATACTCGACCTTGTCAGTAACCGGGGAAATACAAATGTTCATCACCAGGGGAAATGAATGAGCTACTGCTACCCACTCAACACAGACGAACCTAAAACCCAGTGTTGTTAGCAACCGAAGCAAATTACGGAAGGATAAATTTTTAATTCCATTTAAATAAATACATGTTTGATTTCGTTTTCAAAAACAGGAACGACTAGATGCACAAAACTATAAAGAAGAACCAGGAAACAGTTAACAGGAAATTCGGGATGTATCAAGGGGGAGGCTGGGAGTTGTTTGGAGGTTCAATAAAGATGCAGATAATGTGCTGTGTCAGGGGTGGGCAGTCCGGGGCCCAAACCAACTTCACCATCTTTTTTGTTGTTGTTGTTTCAGCCTGCGAGCTAAGGTAGTTTTTACATTTTAAAACTGGTGGGCAGAGGAGTCAAAAGAAGAATAAATAGTATCTAGTGAGTTGAGAGGATTATATGAAATTCAAATTTTCAGGGCCCATAGCTCAAGCTTCTTCGGAACAGAGCCAGGCCTGTTTGTGTGAGTGCTGTCCGTCTCCCTCCACTCCATCTCCCCCCCATCCCCACACACCTGCTGGAAGACAATTTTGGGGGGGTCTCTCATGTCTCTGCGTGTGTTATGAGCAGAGGCACTGATTGCTTCTGTCCTGGGGTATTTTTTCAAGGATGTTTGCAGCGTGAACAGGCTCTGAAGGCAGAGATAGGCTGCCTGCCAGAGCAAAAGGTGGGCATGCTCAGCGCCCTTTATAAATGTTGCAGATTCTCTAATCTCAGGTTTCTCTTCTGTAATACAACCCACGCTGTGAGAAGATATGGCCTGGCCCTCTTTAGAACCAGCCTAACACAACTAGCTGGAGACTCCTACCACTGGGAATAATAAGCCATCCTTTATTTCTGACCCAGGAATCGTGTGTCTCCCACCACCACCCGACCACCCGTGAAAGAGTGTCGAGGTGAAATCTCGGACCATTATAAGTTCTTGATATGCCCAGTCTCCTCCTTCCCAAAAAACCTCCATGTTTTACAGATGAAAAAACTGTGGCCCAGAGAAGGGCAGTGACTGACCCAAGGTCATTGTGACTGATGAGTAGCAGCACTGGCATAAGACCTTGCCAAGGCCGGTTAGCTCAGTGGTAGAGCATCAGCCTGGTGTGTGGAAGTCCCGGGGTCAATTCCTGGCCAGGACACACAGGAGAAGCGCCCATCTGCTTCTCCACCCTTCCCCCTCGCCTTTCTCTCTATCTCTCTTTTCACCTCCTGCAGCCAAGGCTCCACTGGAGCAAAGTTGGCCCAGACGCTGAGGATGGCCCTGTGGCCTCTGCCTCAGGTGCTAGAATGGCTTCAGTTGCAATGGAGCAAGGCCCAAGATGGCATGTCAGGTGGATCCTGGTCAGGTGCATGTAGGAGTCTGTCTCTGCCTTCCCGCTTCTTACTTCAGAAAAATATAAAAATACAAAAAAAAAAAAAAAAGATCTCGTCTCTTCCTGACACCCCATCCAGGCAGCTTCTCGGGACCCCTCCAGCCTTCGAAGGACAGAGGCCTCTCCCTTGCTCCCCCTTGGGCCTCCCAGACCCACTCTGGACCTTACCTTTCACGCTACATTTGCAGGTTTGGCTGACCACTCCAGTGTTGTTCTCCTTCTCCGCTGGCCACTGATACACGTAGACTGTGGTTCTGGAAGACCCGGCGTCGAGCACGATTCCATACTGAGTAACAAGGGGAAGGGGGGTCAGAAGCAGGCTGGCCCCCTGAGAACGCCTTTCCCCAGGGGGCCACTGAGAACCCCGAGCACTCTCAAGCGCTTACTCCACACTGCTCCTCGTACGGAAGGGCTGACCGAGAAGGAAAAGCTAGTTTCTCCGAACCTATGTGGTGTCCTTGGCCTGCGGGGGAAGGGGACCGGCTGAGGTGGGTCAGGTGTTCTGGGGCCTGGCCCTAGAATCACTTGGGGAGCTTTTGAAACTTGCAGTGCCAGGCTGTGCCCCAGGCCCATCCAGCCAGAAGGGAGGGGACCCCGGCAGCAACAGTCTACCAGTTCCCATGGTGACTGCAACATGCAGCCACGGCTGAAAATTAGTGCTCCAAGGATCCTGCATACCAAGGTCTGGTTCCCTTTTGTCCAGACTGCTGAGGTGGGAACAGAAGCCACCTGGGTCTTAGGAGGGAAATTCATTATTTTTTATTTTTATTTATTGATTTTAGAGAGAGAGGAAGGAGAGATACAAACAGAGACAGAAACATCGATCTGTTTCTGTATGTGCCCTAACCAGGGATTGAACCGGCAACCTTTGTGTACCAGGACGATGCTCTAATCAACCAAGCTATCCAGCCAGGGCTCAGGACGGAAACGAATAGTCAGTCAGCAGCTGCCCTCTCATCTCCAAACTTCCAGGCCTATCAGCCTGAGGATAAACAACCAGAAGGAAACTATAGGTAGGAAGTTGTCGCAAGGGAGACACATGAATACCTGTTTCAGCCTTCAGCATTAAAATATTCATATTTTTAAACTAAATTTATTAGGGTGACATTGGTTAATAAAATTATATAAGTTTCAAATGTACAGTTTTATAACTCATCAATAATATAAAGTCTTCATAACTAAGGAGGGGAAAACCAAAATACAAAATAATGTTGACCTACTATCGTCCCATTTCAGTGACAAAGGGACAGAAGGGTGTCGGGGCAGTGACAAGGACTGGCTTCCTTCTTACCCCAGGGAGGAAGGTGAAGGTGGATTCCAGAAGTGGAAGGCTGACCTGGACTGATTTTCATGACCCTGGGTTCCCTCATCTTTAGACGACTTCCTTTCAGAAGTAAATAGGAGACCGTCTGCCTGATGCTTAGCAGCTGACCAATAAATGCAGGCTATTACCATACACAGAAAAACCAGCAAAGCAAAATAAACAAAGTGACACAGCAAGAAAAAAAGAAAGAGAAGTTAATAACACCCCTGAAATCTAACTACAGTATTAACACCTTGCTGTTTATCTTTCCTAATGGTCTTCTGTGCACACAGCTAGCTAGATACATATGTGTTTAGATACACGCTTTTAAAACAACCAAGGAACGTATTGTACATAGTCTTTTCCAATGTTTTTTTTCTTATTTAAAATTATACTATGAACATTTCTCCCTGCTGGTAAATATAGACCAATATCACCATTTTCAATACATTCATCATATCCGCTGTGAGGTTTACAATTAATGTATTTAATCAATTCCCTTATTCTAGACATTATAAGAGGCTTCCAATTTTCTACCACACAGAATTTTGCTACGTTTGAAATGGGAGCAAATGTTTGAAATACGTTTCCCCAATCACAGCTTCTCCATTATGTAAGAGAGAACACCCTGTGTTCGTTGGTATTTGAACTTGGACAGCCTCTTAAATCTCAGCCCTTCAGTCTGATGAATGTTGACCAGGACACCTGACCTGACATCTTCGTGGCGAATAAGGCAGGCATTGTTTGCAATCCGTTCCAGCCAGAGAGGTTTGCCATGAGTTTAAAGTGCTGGTTGAAACTGAAGTCAAGAAGAAAACCAGGCACTCCAGAGGTCTGGGCCTCCACCTTATCAGTGTGCTTTCTCCCCTTCCCTCCAGCAGCACCCGATCGGCACCCCTGCAGCCACGACCCCCGCCCCTACATGCCTAGTGCTGACCCGTGAAACAGAGAGAGAGGGAATAAGAGAACAGAGACTCCAGAGGGTTCCTGCCTTCCCCTAATCTCTATCCCAACCCTTCACAAAGCATGCGTTTGCCCTGTGTATGAGGCCGGGGGGCTGCTGGACCAATTCAGAGAGAGGAAGAACAGCCATTTTCATTTGTAATCCAGCTGGGGTCAGTGTTCACTGGGGCCGGAGGGAGCGGAGACATCGCTCATGAGCCTGCAGAGATGGCCACCCCGCTAAGCCTGCTGCCTCGGGCACCGGCCGCTGCGCTGACAAGGGCCAGACTCGAGGCCCAGCGCTACTTCCGATATCCCTGATCCATGCCTCCACTGTTCATTGACATTCTCAAAATGGAAAAATGGGTCTTGCCCTGGCCGGTTGGCTCAGCGGTAGAGCGTCAGCCTGGCGTGCGGGGGACCCGGGTTCGATTCCCGGCCAGGGCACATAGGAGAAGCGCCCATTTGCTTCTCCACCCCCACCCCCTCCTTCCTCTCTGTCTCTCTCTTCCCCTCCTGCAGCCAAGGCTCCATTGGAGCAAGGATGGCCCGGGCGCTGGGGATGGCTCCTTGGCCTCTGCCCCAGGCGCTAGAGTGGCTCTGGTCGCTGCAGAGTGATGCCCCGGAGCGGCAGAGCGTCGCCCCTGGTGGGCATGCCGGGTGGATCCCGGTTGGGCGCATGCGGGAGTCTGTCTGACTGTCTCTCCCCGTTTCCAGCTTCAGAAAAATACACACACACAAAAAAATTAAAATGGGTCTTTGACCAGTTTTCAGAATTCATTTGCTGAGCTCAGTGGAACTAAACGTAGTTTCATGGAGAGGGGGTAGAAAAGAATTGTTGGTCAAATAAGTTTGTAAATATGATATGTAGGTTTGCTCGCTTATAGTTTGCATTGGGTGTGGGGGACAGGTTGTAAGCAGGCAGAGTCATTATAGCCTAAGGCTTAGTTTTAAGACTAAGCTTTTCCCCATACCCTTGACTGTTGCACGATAGAGGGTGGTGCACTCTTATGAGGAATCTTATTATGACTCAGATAAGTGACTCTGTATCAGAGACTTCCTTGTTTGTATATTGAATTAAAGGTTTTGATTTCTACACTATAAAATGGGGCAGTCCGGGAGCTTGCTCTCTCTTGGTTCCTGAGCATTAGAGGGGAGAGCAGAGAAAGGCCACGTGGAAGGGAGGAGAAGCAGCCAAGATGGCGAAATGCTGAGGGAGAAGCCAGTTTGTGCAGAGTTTGTGCAAAGAGAAGGAGATGGGGAACAGAGGTTGTAAAGCCAGTAGCCACGGCCACCATCACAGCCGCCTGGCCCATGCAGGTTCTCATTAGATTTGGACAGATGGTAATGAAACAACAGAGCCAAGAACTGGTGGGCCATTAGCTTTAATCCTAGCTTGCACCCGGCGGGAGAGTAAAAACACACACTGGGCTCCAAAACCCACTTATTCAGCATTCACAAAGCTACTGACTTATCCGAGTTTCCTAGAATCAAAGGTGTCTATCTCACCAGCCTTATTCACCTCTGTTTCCCATCTCCTTCTCTCTGCACAAACTGGCTTCTCCCTCAGCACTCCACCATCTTGGCTGCTTCTACTAGCCTCCACATGGCCTTTCTCTGCTCTCTTACAGCATGGGCTCCTCCTTGAACGTAATCACTCTTCTCTCAAACAACGTGATCTCTCCTTTCTAAAAGGAGAAAGCCCTCCTCCAACACACATTAACACAATCACGCCCATCCCAAGCAAGAAGGGCAATTAATACTATCACCTGGGCGACAGGCTTCCAGTGGGCAGCGCCATCTTTAACAAAGTGAGCAGAATATATTTTATCTGCCCAACAGAGGTGAATAAGGCTGGTGAGGTAGAAACCTTTGATTCTAGGAAACTCGGATAAGTCAGTGGCTTTGGGAGCCCTGAATGGAAAGGGAAGTGTTTTCCCACTGTGTGTATTTCTTGCCCGCCAGGTGCAAGCTAGGATTAAAGCTAATGGCCCACTAGTTCTTGGCTCTGTTGTTTCATTACCGTCTGTCCGAATCAAATTCGAACCTGCATGGGCCAGGCGGCTGTGATGGTGGCTGTGGCTACTGGCCTTACAAGAATTAACTGCATTCAGTTCAGCCAGGTGGGTGATTTGGAATGAGCAGTGTCAGAAGGAAAGGAGGGCTGGAATGTGGAACGGAAGACACACTCGGTGGATTAACCACACTGAGCAGTCTTCTGATGGACCCCATCGTCCAAACGTAAGGACTGTGCGAGCTTCTGGCAAAAGCAAAAGCAAAGGTCATGGGATCAGCTTTCTTAGATTTGTTCATTATTAGTAATACTATTACTATCAATATTCTTACTATTACTAAAATCGAATAGTAGTAGCAATAAATATTTGTTCCATACTTATAATATGCCAGGCACAGAGAGCCTTAGTATTATTGCATTTATAACGTAGGAGTTACCATCATCCTCATTTGACAGATTGAAACAGGGAGGCTCACAGAGGTAACTGCCTATATGGCCAGGAGTCACTGCTGTTATGGCCATTCACATGCAAGTTCCCATTAGATTAGGGCAGATGGTAAAGAAACAGTAGAGCCAAAAAGTGGTGGGCCATTTCTTTATTCAAGTCTCGTACCGGCCGACGAGCAAACACACAGGGAAAATACTTCCCTTTCACTCAGAGCTCACAAAGCTACTGACACATTCTCTGGTTCCACAACCAGGAGAATCTTCTCCAGTTTCTCCTAGAATCAAAGGCCCCACCAGTCCCAAAGCCCCTCACCTCTGGTTCCCATCTGCCAACATGGCTTCTTACTCTGCAAAACTGGTTTCTCTCTCTTTCCCTGCCGTTTGGCTTCTCTCTCCTTCCTCCTTCTTCCTCTCCTTCTCTGTACAAACTGCTTCTCCTTCAGCACTCGTTAGCAAAACAATGCCCCTCCCAAGCAGTAAGGTAATTTGCAATTTCACAGATCACATACCTGGTGCTGGCCAGCGCCATTTTTAACACTAAAAGTGAGCAAACTCAAAAAATACAGATTTTACAAACTCAATTGCCCAACACTGCCCTAGGTCACAGCCTTGGGATCAAGTCGGGGTCTAACAGACTCTCACACCTGCGCTCATAACCCCCATGCTTTTATCGAGTTCCAAGGAAACCAAGTCTGACAGGGTGACTGTAGGGTGACTGTTCAGTAAATAAGGTCCCGATGATGTCTGGCAGACTGACTCTGTTCAGACAAAAAGTCCCTCTAAAGCAAACCCTTAGCTAAATGGTGTGCAGATTTGGCTGGAGAGGAGGCAGTGCGATTCGAATAAGGAGCCAGGGCTTTTTGGAAAAGAAGAAACCAGTCATCTAACTCTCGCTCTCCAAGGGGCAGACCAGGGTGGGCCCCAGGCACCAGATCCAAGTTGATGGGCTGGGCTTGATGAGAGTCAGAAGAGAATGGTTTCAACATAGGCTGGCTTGTGGCTGTGCCTTGGAGAGTAATGGCCAAGCGTGGGAGAGTGACCCAACACCGGGAACTACTGTGACCTGAACAGGACACAGCAGAAAAGCTGTGCCCTGGAAACCCTCCCTCTTCCACAGTGGCATCATGTGGCCACATAGACAAGGGGCATCGATCGGGCAGGACTGAGAAACCCCAGGGTTTCTGGACAGTTGTTGATGGGAGGTCGGAAGGGTGACGCCTCAGGAAGGACATCGGGCTTAAGGCTTAATGTTATAATAATAAGGGGGGGGGGGCTGAGTGAAAAGTGAAATGATGTCACGTCACCGTCACCGTCACCGTGTTTACACTTCAAGCTGGTAGAGCAGGTCAGACCAGTAAGAATGAACAGGGGACTGGGGACATTTCGACCCTTAACTAGTTTTTACTAGTTTTACTAGTTCCAAACTCAGATCAACCAACATTAGGTAAGCCCAGCTTGGATTGAATTGCCAGGTATCCTGACCTTTCGTGAGGGTACTGAGGAACATTCCAGGGCCCCCTCCCCCCAGAGAAGCCTTTGCAGAGCTGGCCCCTCATAACTGACTGTCAGACAGAAAAGATAACAGGGCTCAAGGTATAAAAACAAACACAGCAATGAAAAAGCCCTCTTAATCATTCAATGTCACCCCCCCCCACCCCCCGCAATGTCCTTCCCGTGCCTCGCACACCTGCAGAGGAAAGAGGTCTCTCAGCACCCCGTGGAACGTTCCCTCCTGGGCTGTCAGCCTTCCCCTGGTTCCACGGGCCCAGAACATCAGTCTTTTCTCACATTGATCCACCCAGTGGAGCAGGATGGGCCTCCAGAGCCAATATTCCAGCGTCGCACAACTTCCTGTCCCCTCCCCCTGGCACTGGGCCTGACAGCTAGAGTCCGCAGAGACTGAAGAGCCCTCTCTGCACTGTGTGCTAGTCGGTGCCGGTGTGTCTCTCGTCTTTCCGAACCCTGTCTCGAGGCCAGTGTCTCTGTTTGCTTTTTCCTCCCGTTCCTCCTGTGTGTTCCATCTGTGTA
This sequence comes from Saccopteryx leptura, assembly GCF_036850995.1. Taxonomy (NCBI): domain Eukaryota; kingdom Metazoa; phylum Chordata; class Mammalia; order Chiroptera; family Emballonuridae; genus Saccopteryx; species Saccopteryx leptura. The sequence continues at coordinate 13,061,193 of NC_089512.1, forward strand.
ACAGGGGGAAGCCATTTGTCCTTTCCGGTCTTTGCTTCCCTCTCTGCAAAATGCGGGTCATGATACGTGTATCTACAGGGAACAATCCACTGAGGGTCCCCTGCCCGCAGTCCCTCAGACCTTTGGACCCTGATGTCCAACCATGCCTTCCAACCATGCCTTCCACCTGCCTGAAGGCGTTCTCTGGGGTTCTGAACCTACCCGAGCACAGGATCTGCCAGAAATACTGGAGAGTTAACATTCCCCAGGGAGCAGCCTCTCAACCAATGGCATGGAGATTGGTGTGCAAATACCCCCTTGAGCGGGACAAGCTGGGAGGCAGGTATTCCCCTCGGGAGAGGACAACTCTGAAGTGAGTTCTGCACCGACCCCCCGGCATCCCCAGCGGGACTGAGCCCCAGGTGCCCACAGGGGTAACCTGCTGGGTCCCAGCCCTCCAGTGGCTGCCTTCCCTCCTGTCTCCCTTCCCCATCCCTGAGCTGGGCTTCCCGGCCTATCTCTGGATGACCTACTTGCACTCACATCTCGGGTTAGAGAACCCACCTGAGACAGTAGCATTAAACATGGGTGGTCCCCTCCATCATTGGTGGCCTCCATATGCCCGGGATCTACATCTCTACCCAGTTTACTCGTCCAGTCTTCTAACTCCTCCGTGTCCCTCCAGTGTGAACAGAGGACGTACCTCTGACCTCTCAGAAGGAGCGGAAGCCAGCAGCTGGCCACCGCCTTAACCAGCCCATGCCTCACTTTTGTAGGGTCTGAGGGACAGTTTCACAGATGAAGGCTTTGGCCCCGACCACCCCATCCACTGGTCCTCTTCAGGCCCCTGGCAATTCCACAAAGAGCCTTGTGCACCTGCGTACTGATCGTGGATGGTGGGCCGCTTGGAACCCACACCACGCTGTCTGCACATCCTGCAGGCGCTGCCACTCTGCCACTCCTGACCAGGGGTGGGGCTGGCCCTCAGGAGGAGGCCCACACAGCCCCTGGCTTCTGGGGTTCCGGGCACCACAGCGTATCCTAGAAGGGGAAGCGTGGCTCTGGGTGGGCGCATTCTCTTATTCCAGGGAGGGACGTAAATATGAAGTGTAGCTAGAGCTGGTCCCTTTGAAATATGGGGCTCAGGGCAGGGGGCCCCAGTTCCTGGTCTAAGGGTAGTACCAGCCTTACCCCCAACTTGGGGGGTACTTTCCTCTCCCAGTTCAACAAACCTGCCTGCATCTGCACCCTCTCCCCAACCTTCCATCCTGTGCAAAGCAAGACGTGTTCTCTGCCACGGGCCAGTACCTCCTCCGGGCTCCCCACCCAGAACTCAGGGCTGGGGAGGGCGGGAGGGACTGGAGAGAGCCCTGGCCTCAGGACAGAGAGGCTGGTGCTCAGGGCTGGTCTTGCCAGCCACCGGCCAAGCCTTTGTTTCCTCACTTGCAAATGGCAGTCCCAGTGCTCGTCCGCTCCCCTTCTATCGCTGGGGGGGTGGGGGGGGGTTAAATGAGGTAATTCAGGTGAAAGTGCACTGGAGAGCGGTACACAGTGTCCAAGGAGATGGTCCTACTCTTAACTGGATCCAGACTTTACAGACCTTAGAAGAAGGCAGTGCCCGAGCTTGGGCAAACAACTCCTGCCGACCTCGGCTAATGTCTTTGGACCACGAGAGAGTTCGCTTTCCTCTCATTAGTGGAGAGTTCTATAAAGCTCCCTTCCCTTCCCTTCCCTTCCCTTCCCTTCCCTTCCCTTCCCTTCCCTTCCCTTCCTTTTCTCTCTCTCTTTCCTCCCTCCCTCCCTCCCTTTCTTTCTTCTCCTCTTCCTCCTTCTTTTAATTCATGTTAGTCACGGGGGCTGAGATTCTGAAGTAAAATGCCCAATAAAGGACCTAACTGTCATTCCTGGGAGGAGACTTTGCTCTTATCCTATAGAAAGTGGGCTGAGAGTGGCAGCCTGACCTCACCCAGAGCCGAGGCGATATTAGCGTCTCATCTTCAAGAACCTCTGTCTCTAATGTGGCCACGGAGCAATCATGAACAGCGGGGAGATGGAGAAAGGACTCATGAGGTCAAGGGTAAATGCTACATGAGATTCAAATAACATAGTTGGACTTGGCCCCTTCTGTCTCTCAGGCTAAGAAGGGTTTTTACATTTGAAAGAGTCAAGAAGAAAAAACAAAAACACAAGAAGGTATGTGTAACAGAGACTATAAATGGCCCTCAAAACCTGAACTATGTACTGCTTGGCCCTTCACAGAAAGTTTGCTGACTTCTATCCAACATGACTGAAGGACTCACTGGCTCTGTTTGCCTGTCATTTGACAGTCCCTTACAGGATCACCCCCCCGCCACCCTCACAGCCGAGGCTCGGGGGATGTATATGATTCTCAGCCTGCCAGACATCGTCCGAGGGGCCACCTGCAGATTGGAGTTCCCAGGGCTGAGACAGGCCTCTGGCACTGAGCATAAGGTCCTGAGAAATTTTTTTTTGGGGGGGCAGGTGTTAAATGGATCATGTAACATTTCTACACCCAAGAGAGACAGCACAGATACAGTTCAAGGAGATCTTCTGAAGTCCTTGATTTTTTGGTCATTCAGCCCAGGCCACAGAGGAGCCTGGGTCTCCTGGCCCCCACTCATGATCACATGATCAGGGTGGTGAGCTCTGGGGAAACAGACAGGTTGGTAAACGTTTGGAAGCCGTCTGTTACCGGCTCCAAAGTCTAGCTTGAATTCCAATTGGCAGCAGTCAAAGCAAAACCACGCAGTGTGTGGAGAAGGCGTCACCACTACCACACTGTAGCCTCGAACCTCACAAGGCCGGCATGTCCAGACCATCTCTTCTCCAGGTCTGACAGCACCTTCCCCGGCTCCTGCTGGAGGTGGGAAAAACGATTTTCTTCTCTTCTAACTCCAGGCTTTAGAATGACTGACGACCTCGCCCAGTTCTCCCCTTCAATGTCAATCCCCTCACACTCACCTTCAGTCCCGGAAGGACGACCTCTTTCTGGTGAATCTGGACGAATGTGATGGCCACGAGAACCACGACACTCAAAAGCAAGACCACCAGGGCGACGATGGCTGGAGTTCGGGACAGGGCCTTGAGGCCTAAAATGGGAAGACCCAGGAGACTCGTGAGGGGGAGGTAGGAGCAAAGCACCCCTCTGTAGAGCCCAGGGGTGGGGTGCACAGCCTCACACAGAAGTCACTTCCTCTGGCTTCAGGGAGACCCACACTTTCCAGGCGGAGAAGCAAATGGGCTCTAATACCCATTTATCTTTCCTCCAGAGAGTGAACTAGAATCATATTTGCATGGTTTTAGTTTTCTGGTATTTAGTTTTACATAGTATTATATTAGTTTTGTGTATATTAGGTTTTTATATTTTTTACATATATTAACTTTACACAGTATTATATTAGTTTTGGGGTATGCATGGTTTAGTTTCCTAGTATTTCTGAAAGTAAGTTATGCATATTACTTGTTGTCCCTGAGATGATTTACAGTAACTTTGTTTCAACATAGACTAGAAAAATAGGGGTTTTCTATTAAAGCAGGTAGTATAATGTTTCATTTAAAAATAATCTCAGGCCCTGGCTGGTTGGCTCAGCGGTAGAGCGTCGGCCTGGCGTGCGGGGGACCTGGGTTCGATTCCCGGCCAGGGCACATAGGAGAAGCGCCCATTGCTTCTCCACCCCCCCTCCTTCCTCTCTGTCTCTCTCTTCCTCTCCCGCAGCCAAGGCTCCATTGGAGCAAAGATGGCCCGGGCGCTGGGGATGGCTCCTTGGCCTCTGCCCCAGGCGCTAGAGTGGCTCTGGTCACGGCAGAGCGACGCCCTGGAGGGGCAGAGCATCGCCCCCTGGTGGGCAGAGCGTGGCCCCTGGTGGGCGTGCCGGGTGGATCCCGGTCGGGCGCATGTGGGAGTCTGTCTGACTGTCTCTCCCCGTTTCCAGCTTCAGAAAAGAAAAAAAAAACTCAGATAAATAAAAATAAATACTGTACTTCAGACATAATCAGTGATTTTCTACAGTGTCATATTGTACAGGGAATGATCACATGTTCGAATTTCTAAAGTGTTTACATTCCCAACAAGCACTCACTCTCCATCATGTTTCCTGAGACCACAGTGAAGGCACAAGGTCTCCCCACATCTTCACAAAGACTAACTTAGACCCCAATCCGCATGTGCTGTCCAAAGGGGTCATGTAATCTCTGATATTTGTATTTTAAGCCTAACATGTAAATTATATCTACCTATTTAAAAGCAAAATAAATAAATAAATAAGTAAAGCACATGAATGTCCAATTAAACATATATAGACTTTGAATAAAGATAATTAGATAATTCTACATGTTTTGTATAATAGTATATAATGTATATACATATTATATAATAACATGTAATGTATCATAATAAACTATGTGTGTTTATTAAATTTAAACTGGATGATTACAAGCAGATATTTCCTTGGGTCTTAGCAAACCAGTGTGGGCTGATGAAAATTTCTTTCTGCCCCAACTGACCCCCCTGCTGTATAGAGGCTGCCACAAACACTTTCTGAGGTCCCAGTGGTCAGTTAATATTCTAATTCTTCTACCTTGTCACCGGGAGTGAAAAAACTGACACAGCATCAAAGGAAGGCAATGTGTCAACATTTATTTATTTTTTTTTTTTTATATTTTATTTATTGATTTTTTATTTTTTTTTTTAGAGAGAGGGGAGAAAGAGAGAGAGAGAGAGAAAGGGGAGGAGCAGGAAGCATCAACTCCCATATGTGCCTTGACCAGGCAAGCCCAGGGTTTCGAACCGGCAACCTCAGTGTTCCAGGTTGACGCTTTATCCCACTGCGCCACCACAGGTCAGGCCATGTGTCAACATTTATTAACAATAATTGCAAATGGGTACACCATCTGATTTACAATCCCACTCCTGGGAATTTCCTCCACAGGATGAGTCCCAAGTGTGTAAAAAGACACAAAGCTACCCATTCCTGACTCCTTTGTAATAGCAGCTGAGGGGGGGGGGCACCACCATGGATCTGTCCTTGAGAGCCTCTGAAGGGGTCCTAGATCACTTTCCTGTGATGTCGGAGAAAAGTACATGAACCTGCCAGGAACCAGTTCATCCACAGAGGCAAACTTTTGTATCAACTTTTAACGAATCCACATGCCAGTGTCAGTTTAAGGAATTCCCCCCACCTCCCAACAATACATAGTAGAATTCCAATCTGCCAGGTTAAACTTGTCCTTTAAGAGGAATGTAACAAGTTAATGTTACCATATAGGTGTGAAAATGTTTGGAGGGAAAACCTGGAAATCAAATTAAATCAGCTCCTTAGGTATGATTTCTCTTTAAAAAAAAAAAGAAAGAAAGAAAGAAAGATAAAAAGGAAGAAATTGGAATCAATTGCCTCCACTCTCCTAAAATCATAGCCTTTTGGAAGACAAGAACACCCAATTCTGGAGCAGGCATCACTCAAGAACATCTACCCAGGGTGGGGTGGGGGGTAGGGGGGGGGTGTAGGCAATCTCCCGCCACTGCCACACATGGCCTCCCAGTCCTCTGTGCCTCAGCAGTTTTTTAGGTAACAAGCTATGATTACCTTCAAGCAAACCCCTGCCCCAGCAGAAAAGTCTATCACAAAACAAAATGGACTAGACCGGGTCTCAGTCATTTAGGGAACAGGGCCCGGAGCTGTGCTGTCATTACCGCCAGACAAACACTGTAATTACAACGCGCCTACCTGGGAGTGGAGAGCCCAGAGCCCTCTGGGCTTTCTACGGAGCAACCGCAAAAGGTGCTCCGGCAGCAGGCAGGGGGGCAAGCTTGGAAGAGTGTGCCTGTGCGTGCGTGCGTGTATGTGCGCGTGTGTGAGTGTGAGAGAGAGACAGAGAGACAGAGACAGACCGAGAGAATTCTGCACTTGTGCCTGCGGGATCCGGGGGAACAATGCTGACCCATGGTGGGGCTGGGGGACGCTGTAGGATCTGGGACAGTAACAAAGCTTAGAATGGAAATAGAGGGATGATCCAAGTACTTTAAAGTTCAGCACACAATCAACACTATTCTAAAGCAAACCTTACACACAGCTGGGTAAGGGAAACCACAAGGGCCAAATTAATGGATTATGCAAACCGGAAAAACTGTTTGATCGAAACGTGCCTGTCGGTCTCTGTTTTGTGTAGCTTGGATGAAAAGCATTACTTTTGTATGAGGCATGCCTGTGGTGAAAGTCCAGTGAGTAACTGAGTATCAAACTAAAGAAGTTAAACAGTCGTTTGCAGGGAACTGGGAGGAGAAACCTTGAGCTGGCGCTGGGATTCCCCCGTGACCGGGAAGAATCACTGGCTGCCCGCGGAGATACTAACCTGCTTGTTCACAAGGTTGGCGGGTCAGCACGGTGAACATCTTTCCTCCCAGCTGCAGGTGAGAGAACACAGAATGACAATGTGTCCGCGGCCTCTGGCTTAAGTTCGAAATCTTGCACGTTGTTAAGACACAAACCCACTTCCTCGAAATCAAAACCTCACAGCTGGGGGGGTGGGGGTGCGCGGGGGTGTGTGTGAACCTAGAACTTCAGAGATGGACCCAAAATTGGGGCTTTCATTCAAGTGTCATCTCCCCAAATGATATAAGGAAAAGATGAAAAACAGGTTTGCTGAAATTTTAAATTAAAAAAAAAAAATCAGAAATAAGTTTATATTTTCCTGCAGAATTTTCCACCTGTTCGCAGCACCCCGGGCAGAACAATTCTTCCAGCCGCGAGTAACACGCACGGGGCGGAGGCAGGACTTTCTCCAAAGCACAGCAGCAAGTATAGTCTCTGTGTGCGGTCCTGGCCCGAGAGCCTGGGTCGCCCTTTCACGACCCAGCGGGGTATCTTTAGCTCTTGGCTGGAAGCAATTGCGAGGGGATGTGGGGCCCCCGGGAGCCGGCGCCCCAGGATCCGAGAGACCTCAGTCCCCACGGAGCCACGGGCACCTAGGCGCCCAGCGCATCTCGGACCCGCAGAGGCGCTCGGTAAAAGACGCGTCCGCCTCTCCGGGCAGGCCAGGGGCCACCTCCCCGCCGCCAAGCCCTTGAGGCTTCGCGTCCCTCGGTACCCCCTTCCCACCCCCTGCGGAATCCGATTCCATTTCCTTCCCTCCCAGCTCTCAACCTCAGGAAGCTGCCCGCTCCTTGCTCAAGGGCCGGACGCCGGATCGCGCGTGCTCCCTCACCTGTGCGCCGACGAGCGGAGGAAGGCGCCCTGAGCTGCCGCAGTAGCAGCCGGCGGCCAGCGCGCAGGAGGTTCCTGCGGAGGCGCGGCGGGGGCGGGGCGGGGCGCGGCGGCCACGGCCGGGACCGCCCCCTCGGCCGGGTCGGGCTGAGCATCTCTTCACCTTCTGTCCTGTGGTTCACTCCAACGTCACTGAGCCCGAGGTAGAAAGGGGTGGAGCTTGCGAGGCTTGGGGGGGTGGGGGGGGGGGGGCGCCCAACCTGATCCGGCCGGGGCTACACTGGGGATGTGGGGGAGGTGTCCACTGCCTGCCTCTCTCTGCCCTCTGTCATGGCCAAGAACCTTTTTTATTTCTCTTCTGGTTTCCTCCACCTTCACCCCAAGCCTCAGTGGAGGGGAAGTGGGGGCAGGGCAGAGCAGAGGCAGGACGCACAGTGTGCCCCAACTTTCCCAGGAGTGAAGGCTAGTCATCACCTGTCAAGTTGGCGGTGAGGCGAGTAGGCGGACTGGTCCCTGGGTCACCTGGACCAAAAGGGCAAATAATGCAAAGATAGTCCCTCTTATTGACAGGGGTGTGCAAGAGTAGGTTAACTTACCAGCCATCATGACTTAGAAGATAAATCATAAGTAAGGATACAAAATAACAGCAATAAAAAGACAAATAATACAAATAAATAATACAAGAATAAAAACTCCGTTCTGCATACTCAAAACTGTAAACCTACTTTTGCCCACCCCACACTTTAGCAGATCTGCTTTGGCCATGCCGGGGCGTTCTAATTATTATAGTTGCAGAGCAATGCTCTCCCCTGCAGGTGTCATTAGGCCAAAAATTAGGATCCAGAAGAGGCCAAAATAGGACAAATGATGAAAGTGTAGCACGGGGGCCGCAGAGATTCACATGCCCCCGAACTCTGTGGTCAGTGCAGCAGCAGGCAAGCCTCTTGGTCCCCTGAGCGAACCCAGGGGTCCTTGCAATGATGTCAGCAAGAGGCCTAACTGGCTTCTGCTGGACCATCCCCCCATGGCTCCTGACTGCCTGGAGGAAAGAGCTGAGGCCCAGGCCGTGTCCTGGGCCTGCCTGTCATTCCCTAGAGCTAGGCCTGTGAGCCTCTGAGCTCAGACAGGAGGGTTCCAAACTAGGGGTGTGTGTGTGTGTGTGTGTGTGTGTGTGTGTGTGTGTGTGTGGGCGCGCCCCCCCCCCCCGCCCCCCGCTGTGCATGTGCACGCAACCTTCTGTGAGCACTTGCCCCAGACAGCCCTAACTCCTGGTCTTCTGCAAAGCAGCTCTCTCTTCTCTGCCATCTCAGCCAAACTCAAATTCTATTGAAATACAATATCTCATTTTTCTTGAGGTTCTTTTGTTGAACTAGCAAAAAATAAAGCACAAAGCGCAATTTTTCTCCGAGATGATGGTTTTGTAACATTTTCATAGGTGGAGGTTTGTAGACAAAGAAGATCATTTCCATCAGATGTGTCTAAAAATCTGTATTAGTGCACGTTCAACAGAGAACAGAGATTTATTAGAAGGAAGGGGCTTATGTGGTTATGGAGCTTGAGAACCCAGGCTCTGCAGGTGACAAGCTGGAGGCCCAGGAGAGACAGCCGTGGAGATGTGGTCTGAGCCTGAAGGTCTGAGAACCGGGACAGCTGATGGCATATGTTTCAATTTGAGTCCTAATGTGAAGACAGAAGACCAGTGTTCCAGCTCGATGACAGTCAAGCAGAGTAGATTCTCCTCACGCTGACAGTATCCAGGTATTTGATGACAGAGGTCATCAAGATGACACATAAAATGAACCATCATCACAAACTCTAATTGCCATTCCTTTAATTCTATGATTCTGGCTGCAGATTCAGGTCTTGCCTGTGTGATGTCACACAGGGTTAGCTCGTGTCCTCTGCAACAGAAGTTCTAAGCTAGGAAAAGCCTTGTCCCAATCTGCTTTCGTGAAAGACACTTAGGAAGACTGACAGTGAGCTTTGTGACAACCATTCAAGGGTCCTGTGTATGAAGGAGAAAAAGCCAATTTGGAACAGGGTCAGTGAAATTAAAAACTAAGAACAATATCAGAGGCGCAAAGGATGAATGAATCCTCTACCTTTCGGCGGGCTCAGTGCGTGTCCCCTTCCTCCTACCCCTGCTCCAGGGCGAGACCTCCCCGAGTGCAGCAGGTTGGACTCAACAGCCTCTAACCCAGGGGTCCACAAACTACGGCCCATGGGCCGCATGCGGCCCCCTGAGGCCATTTATCTGGCCCCCCCCGTCACACTTCCGGAAGGGGCACCTCTTTCATTGGTGGTCAGTGAGAGGAGCCTAGTTCCCATTGAAATACTGGTCAGTTTGTTAATTTAAATTTACTTGTTCTTTATTTTAAATATTGTATTTGTTCCCCCCCCCCTTTTTTTTTACTTTAAAATAAGATATGTGCAGTGTGCATAGGGATTTGTCCATAGTTTTTTTTATAGTCCGGCCCTCCAGCGGTCTGAGGGACAGTGAACTAGCCCCCTGTGTAAAAAGTTTGGGGACCCCTGCTCTAACCCCTTGGACCCTTCCATCTTTCCAGCCTCATCAGCCCACTCACTGGCCCAACCCGGTACATTCCACATCACAATGGCCTCACACACCAGTTCTGTGTTCCATTCACTTAATCAATTTGACTTGATGGTCTCTGTGTTCCAGGCACTGTGCTAGGTGCTGGGCAGGATAGGAATATGGTGCTGGGGACTTCACCCCCGTCCTTCACCCCAGGGCCCTATTATCACTGGCTGACTGCTGTGGCAGCCTCCAGGGATGACCCCACCTTTCCCTTTGGGCTATCTTTCTTCGTTTTCGCTTTTTTGTGCCTTGGACCCCTTGGGAAGTCTGGTGAATTGGACAATCTCAGAATCCCTTTTTTAAATGTGTAAAAATGAAACGCGTAGACTTACAAAGGAAACCCTTATTTCTAAATGCATTTTCAAAATGTTTTAAAAGTAACATAATATAGGTGTACTTCTTTCTTAAGTTACTAAGTAATGAGACCCAGCAGCAGAGCTAATGCTGTATAAATATGGCTATTTAAAGACATTTACCGTGACTCTTAGGTGATAGGAAATGTCGAAAATGTCCAGGACTGCTATTGGTGACAGTCACAGGTCCTGCCAATGCCACTGAGCTTTGTTGACTACACTCATAAGGGAAAGGTTCCGTTTCCTGAAAATAAAGGTGTGTTTTTCCCCCATGCAAGGACAAAAGCCCCCTGAATTCTGTGGGTAGACCCTGGGTTAGGAACCTGTTAGACTGATTTATATAGCAGAGGTGTGGGTTTTCTGCTCAAAATCTTTTGATGACTCATTAATTCAATAATGAGCTCTCACTGCCTACTGAACTGGGTCCAAATTTAGCCTGGCATTCAAAGACCCACTGTACCAATTAATTTTTTCTGCCTTAAAATTTTATTTAATGGTATTACATTTTCTATTCTTTTGCCGCTTGCCTTTTTTATTCAAAAGCTTCTGTTCCCTTTGAGATTTATTTTTAACATGTTATCTATCAATTTAGTAAAAAAAAAAGCTGTATCATATTTTATTATATAAATTATAATTTTTAAAACATGAAATACAGTACCTGACTGTTTAGTCAATGGTACAGACCTCTTTTCCCTTAGAGTGTCAAATAAAAAAAATTACAACAGCCAACACAACAATAGCCATCCGGTGCGAAGGAATCAAATCAAATTTGTCATATCAGCAAAAATATATTTTTTGGTGCACTGCAGAATTTTAGTAATTAGTTTCTGTGTGCCATGAGATAACAAAAGGTTGAAAATTGCTGCTCTAAATAAACCAGAGTGCACTGGGCTTGTTGGTATTTGTGGATATTTGAGTTGTTCTCATTTTGCATTTTTTTTATAAACAATATATTAGATTTATTCTTGTCATTTTTTGAAATGACTAAAGTCTTTTTAAAATTCTACTTTTAAATTCTAATGCATTCATTATTGATAGCTAAAACCCATGAAAACAAAAGCCCCATAGGGTCCTAGAACTTCTGTTTTAGGTCAATTCTACCTGAGCCACAGACGGGCACATGCTAAGCCCTTTCGGAGAATTGGGTCCTGTCCGTGCCAGCGGCGGGGCTGCCAGGGGCGGGGCTGCCAGGGGCGGGGCTGCCAGGGGCGGGGCTGCCAGGGGCGGGGCTGCCAGGGGCGGGGCTGCCAGGGGCGGGGCTGCCAGGGGCGGGGCTGCCAGGGGCGGGGCTGCCAGGGGCGGGGCTGCCAGGGGCGGGGCTGCCAGGGGCGGGGCTGCCAGGGGCGGGGCTGCCAGGGGCGGGGCTGCCAGGGGCGGGGCTGCCAGGGGCGGGGCTGCCAGGGGCGGGGCTGCCAGGGGCGGGGCTGCCAGGGGGGCTGAGAGCTATAAACAAGTGCCTCCCATGTTCTCCGGGCACCAATTTCAATTGTCATCTCTTTCCATTTTTTTTTTTATCACCTGCTTTGGGGAAATGAGATTTTGCACTCCTGGCTGGAATATGCCTAATTTCCTACTCCCCGTGACTAGCTTCAATTTCTCTTTCTTTTTCTGCCTGATTGGGTTCTGCATTCCTTTCATAGTTTTCTGGTCTGTCGACCACAATTCTGTTGTCATTGTATTAACAGCTCTCCTCCGACCCCCTGCCTCTGTCGGCAATTACAGCTAGTTTCCTTCTAATTTTTATTTCCTTCTTCCCACTTTTTAAATTCTTGTTGTGCTTTGTCTAACTTCTTGAGCAAAATGGTGAGCTTATGACCTCATTTAACCTTCATTACCTCCCTAAAAGCCCTGTCTCCAACTATAGTCACGTTGAGGGTTAGAGCTTCAGGTCTGAGGCCAGAGCACCCACCCATGCATCTCCTCCTCTGTGCCGTATGCATCTCTTTGTCTCTGCCTTTCTTTCTCAGGCGCTTTAAAAAGATAACTATGCCTGCCATCAGGTATATCCACTAATATATTATATGGTAAAATAAAATAAGATGTCTTTTTCTCTAAGAAAAATAACTGTGGGCCCTGGCCGGTTGGCTCAGCGGTAGAGCGTCGGCCTGGCGTGCGGGGGACCCGGGTTCGATTCCCGGCCAGGGCACATAGAAGAAGCGCCCATCTGCTTCTCCACCCCTCCCCCTCTCCTTCCTCTCTGTCTCTCTCTTCCCCTCCCGCAGCCAAGGCTCCATTGGAGCAAAGATGGCCCGGGTGCTGGGGATGGCTCCTTGGCCTCTGCCCCAGGCGCTAGAATGGCTCTGGTCGTGGCAGAGTGACGCCCCGGAGGGGCAGAGCATCGCCCCCTGGTGGGCAGAGCATCGCCCCCTGGTGGGCAGACCATCGCTCCCTGGTGGGTGTGCCGGGTGGATCCTGGTCGGGCGCATGCTGGAGTCTGTCTGACTGTCTCTCCCTGTTTCCAGCTTCAGAAATTAAAATAAATAAATAAATAAATAACTGTGCCTGACCCCCATCCGAGTGGTTCCGATATAAGTGACCTGGACTCAGTATTGTCATCACTTTGTAACTTGACGTTTGTATTCTTTACTTCTTCAGAAGGTATTGTTTTTAGTAAATGTTTTTTTAGAAGTTTTAGCTTTATAGAAAAGTTGTCAGAATATCCCAGTTTCTGCGTATCTCATACCCAATTTTCCCTCCTGTTCACATTACTTTAGGAGGTGTATCACAACTGATAAATTGATATTGATACATTATTATGAATTTAAGTCCATATTTATTCAGATTTACTTGAATTTTATTTAACACCCTTTTCCTGTCCCACAATCTCACCGTGTCTCTTTAGGCTCCTCTGGACGGTGGGAGTTTCTCAGATTTTCCTTATTGTTGACGACCTTGGTGAGTTTGAGAAACACTGGTCTTGTATTTTGTCGCATGTCCTTCAGTTTGGGGTTAGCTGATGTTTTCTCATGATTGGAAAGGGGTTATTGGTTTTGTGGATAAAAATGACAGATGTGAAGGGCCATTTTCATCACATCACATAAAGGGGACATGCTATTGACATGATTTGTTACTGCTGATGTGCACGTTGGCTGAACGGATGAAGTAGTGTTCATTCGTTTTTTCCATTGCAATGTTACTCTTTTCTCCTCCGTTCTGTACTTTTTTTTTTTTTTTGTATTTTTCTGAAGCTGGAAACGGGGAGGCAGTCAGACAGACTACCGCATGCGCCCGACCGGGATCCACCCGGCTAGCCCACCAGGGGGCGATGCTCTGCCCATCTGGGGCCTCGCTCTGTTGTGACCAGAGCCATTCTAGCGCCTGAGGCAGAGGACATGGAGCCATCCCCGGTGCCCGGGCCATCTTTGCTCCAATGGAGCCTTGGCTGCGGGAGGGGAAGAGAGAGACAGAGAGGAAGGAGAGGGGGAGGGGTGGAGAAGCAGATGGGCGCTTCTCCTGTGTGCCCTGGCCGGGTAGGAGTCCCGGGACTCCTGCACGCCAGGCTGATGCTCTACCACTGAGCCAACTGGCCAGGGCTCCGTTCTGTACTTTTAAGGAGGAAGTCCCTGTGAGCATCCCACACTTAAGGGGTGGGGAGTTATGTTCTACCTCCCAGAGGGCACAGTAGCTACAGAAATTATTGAGGACTTTCCTGTACACAAAACCTAGTGATTCATTTTTACATGCAACAACTTTTATCAATTCCTTTGTTCTCTACTGCTTCTTTAAACTGTTTTTATTATGTAAAATTTAACAATATCTAAAGAAAATAGTGTAGTGAATCCCTATAAAAACTAGCTTCAATAAATAACATTTTGCTAAACTTGTTTCTTTTATACTTTCCCAGTCAACATTTTTTTTCTGTAGTATTTTGAAGCAAATATCAGCTAGATCATTTCCCGGTAAACTGATAGAAACATATAAAAACTCCCATTCTTCCCTTCCACCTAACAGAGTTAATAGTAATAGTATCCTATAACAGGTTACCCTTTTATGGGTGGTTTATTTGAATCAGGATCTAAACAGTGTTCGTATATTGCATTTAATTGTTTTATCTCTTAAGTCTTTTTTATTCTATTATATACCACACTCCTTCTTTTTTTTTTTTGTCCCATCCCATTCATTTACTGGACTACCTGGGCCATTGGCCAAGACTTTCCCATATTTTGGCTTTGGCTGATTAGCTTCCTGTAGTGTCATTTTCCTGTAAACTGACAGATGTAGAAGCTTGACTGGGTTCAGGTTTAGTTGGGTTTTGTTGTTTTACAAAAATGCTTCATTCTATGAACCACCTGTTACGTGCACTAACTACTCATTATACCGTACCATGAGGTGTATAATGTCTAGCTGCCCTGTTTTTGGAGATGTTAAGATTGGGCAAGGGTTCAAAGTCTCAGCACTAAGCGTCTTTGCTTTTTTCTCAGGCTAGCAGGTGCAATTTTTCCAGGGCCTTTATGAAGCATATGGCAGTTCTTAGAAGGTCTGGGCTTTGTGCAGGGGGCTCATCCAGCTACCTCGCCATCACATTTTCTAGAATTTCACCCTCCAGCATCTGAGGTCTGTATTTGGGTCTGACACGCTCTTGATCCAGTAGAGTGATTTTTAGCTTATATTGATTCCTCTGGCCTCAACTTTTCTGTTTATTGCACAGTTTTTTCCTTACTTGTTTTGACTTCGTGGGTGTATTTAAATTTTGTTTGTATCATAGTTGTGCTATACACATCAAAGCCCCGGATCAGTCACAGTTAGAGGTTTTTCAGTATGACTAGTAATACCACTGCTATCAGCAGATACTATGGGGTGGGGCTCACTACCATGGCTCAGCTCAGGGGCCCAATCGCAAGGTTTCACACCTTCAACACTGTGGGTGTCTGAGACCAACATTGTGTTTAAGTTTTCCTGGGACATTCCCAGGGGGCTGTTGAATGGAACAGGACACTCAGGCAGGGATGGAACAAATCCTGCTGTGCTGATAGACTGCCCCTTTGAGAATCCACCAGGTAAAAGGCTGATGCAGCCAAGGTGAGATTCTCACCTGAGAGGCTCCCCTTCCGGAGAAGGTGAGACATCCAGCAGATGAGACCTCAGCCTTCTGATGGCGCCTCTCACAGTGATCCTGCACAACCCAGCTTCAGGGGGAACCAGTCACATGGACAACAGCCCTGGCGTTATGTAGTGTGCCACCTACCCAGCTGGATGATGACAATCATTACCTCGGTGAACTTTCTCTGTTTAGTAACGTCCACTCTTTAATCACAGTAGATGTGCATGTGGAAACACAGTGAACCCCACTGGGACGGCGCTGGCCGAGTAAGTGTTTGGCCCCGTTTGATCAGAAGGCAGCCTGTAGTGGGGACTGAAATGCTAAGCATTTGAAGGGTGAGGACCACCGCCTAGTTCTCCTGTCTCTTTATAGCACCATGCTGGGTAGAAACACACCCAGGAGAAAATCAGAGCTGCTCCTCCTGGTCTCGAATTGGGCAGGAGGAGTCTCACCCTTCCCCTTTCTTTTCTCTCCTCTTTCATTATTGTTACCATAAGTGTTGGTACAAGCAGAAAAGATAAGTACAGAGTGTCCCACAGGCTGGCATATCCCTCATGTCTCAAAGGCAGTGTGACCGGGAGACACAAATTGAGACAATGCCACTTACTAGTTGTGTGGCTTGGGCTCAAGTTGTGTGGCTTGAGCCCAGCTTCCAGAACTACAGGGCTCCCTCCACTCTCCACGTCATGTGTGTTTGTCTTGAAACTTCTACAGGATCCTCTTGCAAGCTTGGAGTTTCGGGGCAGCACTTCCTTCAGCCCTCCCCGCACACCTCTGGGACTGTTGGAAGATGAAGCTCTTCCTGCCTTTAGGAACTGTGAACCAGTTGCTGGATGCTATTGAGTCCGTCTCCAGTACTGATAAGCCATCAAGGTTATATATAAGATATTATGTATCTGTATGAATTCATAAATATAGCATAGTTTCTTGTGTCTAGGACTAAGGGGTGTACAGTTAGGGATATCTGAAGGTAGGCACAGTGACTAGCTCCTTTCTAAGGATATGGAAGTTGGGGTTTAGAGTAAGTGATTTAGCCAAGATCACCCAGCTAACATGTGTACGGCGACTCCTGGATTGTCTGACTTCATTGTGGTGGAATCATGTACTATCTGGTTAGTGATTTCTGGTGAGGGAGGAAAGTACAATAATTTATGAGGTATACTTTCTATACAGTAAAATGCACAAATCTTAAGTTCAATGAATTTTTAATGTATAAAAACCACCTAGTGCAAGATATACATTTCCATTACTCTAGAACGTTCTCGTGTACCTCTTCCCAGGATGAGTCATCATTCTGACATCTGTTACCATAAATAAGTTTTGCCTGTTCTTGAATGTGATCTACATGGAATGAATGGCACGGTGCGGGCTCTGGAGCGTGGCTCCTTGCTCCAGGTGCTGAGCGCGTGCGTGCTAATGCATGCCTGTATGCAGCTGAGTCTTGTTTGCCCGTCTCGGTGACACACTGAACGAAACCCAGACACAAAGGAGATGCACTGAGGAAGGGTGTGCTGAGTCATGATGTTCTCCTGATCTCTAAATCACCAGGTCCGGGGTATAAGACACCACCTCGAGGGGACTGTCTATGTTTATATTTGCTTTGGGCACAATAATGACAATCATTACCTCGGTGAACTTTCTCTGTTTAGTAATGTCCATTCTCTAATCACATTAGATGCGCATGTGCAGACACAGTGAACCCCACTGGGACAGCGCTGGCCAAGTAAGTGG
This sequence comes from Saccopteryx leptura, assembly GCF_036850995.1. NCBI lineage: Eukaryota > Metazoa > Chordata > Mammalia > Chiroptera > Emballonuridae > Saccopteryx > Saccopteryx leptura. Next base: position 13,078,116 of record NC_089512.1, read on the forward strand.
CCCCGTTTGATCAGAAGGCAGCCTGTAGTGGGGACTGAAATGCCAAGCTTTTGAAGGGTAAAGACCACCGCCTAGTTCTCCTGTCTCTTTATAGCACCATGCTGGGTAGAAACACACCCAGGAGAAAATCAGAGCTGCTCCTTCTGGTCTCGAATTGGGCAGGAGGAGTCTCGCCCTCCCCCTTTCTTTTCTCTCCTCTTTCATTATTGTTACCATAAGTGTTGGTACAGGCAGAAAAGATAAGTACAGAGTGTCCCACAGGCTGTCATATCCCTCATGTCTCAAAGGCAGTGTGACCAGGAGGCACAAATTGAGACAATGCCACTTACTAGTTGTGCGCCTCACCCTCCGTGTGCCTCCGTTTCCCCAGCTGTGGGATGGGGACAGGAATCGGACCCGGGGTGTGAATGCGCTGCACATTTATGGACATATACAAAAGTTCCTCTAAGGAGCTTGGCATATAACAAGCTATTGGCAAATACAAACTATTATAATTACAGAACAGGGTTTAGGGCCTATGGTTCTTCATGCAAATATCTATGGCTTGAAAAAATAACCATTTATTGGCTCAAAAATATAAAAGGAAAACTGCAAAAATAAAATCAGCGAGTGTTAAATAAGTTTTGTGGAAGGAACATTGCTGCTCCTGAGTAGCCCTGGGCTCCCTGCGTGTCCTAGTTCCCTTCCAGTCAGGCAGGGCCTTGCGGCTGGTTTGGGCCATTGGGTATGACTGAAGTGGACTCTGTCCCTTCTGGTATGGGACATTTTAGAGCTAGTGTGTGTCGGGAACCAATCTACAACTGCTGGCTGACAAGGTCACAGCAGGAGAAGACCCACAACTGCTGGCTGACAAGGTCACAGCAAGAGAAGACCCACAACTGCTGGCTGACAAGGTCACAGCAGGAGAAGACCCACAACTGCTGGCTGACAAGGTCACAGCAGAAGAAGATCAAAAACTGCTGATTGACAAAGTCACAGCAGAGAAGACCAATGGATGTGGGTTGACAAAGTCACCGCAGTGAAGACCAATGGATGACAATGGCTGCGGATTGACAAAGTCACCGCAAAGGAAAGGCACAACGATACTTCCCCCTTTGACCTTTTGAATTAATCTGGCCTTATATCCCCCCTTTTCTGGGTGTGTGCTATCATTTATGGCACAGGGATAATAGTACCGTGCTTTCCCTGTAGATTCGTAGTAATTTCTTTGGAAATAAGACAGAGGGTGTGAGTTCCACAGAAAAGCCTGTAAGCCCCTTGAACTGGGCTCATAGACATAAGAGGCTGGCTATGATATCCCTCATAAAGGGTTAAGTTTGTAGGAGAATTTCTTCTTATTAATCATGTTAGAAAGAATAGATTGTGACTAATGAATAGGTAGGAAACAGTAACTATACACAGAGCACCTTTCAACCTTCACTTAATCCATCACTTTACCTCCCTAGCCTTTTCATGTGGTAGAGTAGAGAAACTTTCCTTTCTTCTTGCATACCTGACCTGCAGGTGGTGGAACACTCTGAGAAGAATAAAGTTAGAACTTAACTAGTGTATGAATATAGTAAATAAATAAAATTTGACTAGACAATAGAATCTTAGACAAGGTAGAGTTATTAATCAGTACTGACCTTTTGGAAGTTTGTACCAATATTGTTATTGCTGTTCAAGTTATTGTATAATTGTACTTTGAATGACTTACCACCTGATTTATAGTTTATAGAAATGAATTAACTGTTACCTAGGAAATGTAACCATAGTGAAACAAAAACAATGATTAATCAATGTATTCTGAATACCATGTGATTGTAACTTAGTGTGTGTGCATAAAAAGAAAGCTAGACCAGCATTTTGGCAGAGATGCCTGGCAGTAAATGCTAATGAGAGAATAAAGAGGAAGAAAAGAATTCGGCTCTCTCACTCGATTCACGCCGATGCCGTCTCTTCCTGTGGGACCCCTGGATTCCCCCCAGGGCTGGACCCCGGCAAGTGTGTGACTCTCCAGCTGACTCCTTTCTGGTTAGGGAGACTGAAAAAGTCATGTGTTCTCACTGGTGCAGCTACAAGATGGCCATGCCTTCTGAAGACTGGGTTCCCAAGTGACTACATGGAGCCCAGCACCTCCACCTCCACTGGACAGATAGTGAGTTAGAAATAACCTTGTGTTAGATGTTATGCCACTGAGATTTCAGGGATTGTTACCTCACCATAGTCTAGTCAGCAAACTGCAGCTCACAAGCCACATGCGGCTCTTTGGCCCCTTGAGTGTGGCTCTTCCACAAAATACCACATGCGAGCACTACCTCGATAAGGCATGTACCTACCTATATAGTTTAAGTTTAAAAAAATTGGCTCTCAAAAGAAATTTCAATTGTTGTACTGTTGATATTTGGCTCTGTTGACTAATGAGTTTACCGACCACTGGGCCTAACCTGACTATTACAAGTGTCTACTTAATGTAACATGCCAACCATTCAACTATACTCAACTCAACCTGACTCTTCTTTAGTTGTTATAAATTATATTGAATCAAGTATCCACAAAGGTAGAGATCTTAGTTTTGTTCCCTAATGCATGCCAAGTTCCTAGAACAATGCCTAGGACAATGCAGATATTCAATAAATTATTATGATATGGGTATATGATAAAGAATTTGATAGGACTATAGATGAGGCTTTCAAAAGTAAGACTGGTCAGGAATTAGCAAGTTCTTCAAATAGCTCAGATGGGTTTGGAAACAATCAGGAATGCTGGCCATGTTACATGCCGATGAGACAGAACTCTGATAAGACTCGTTGGCGTCCCACTCTAACGTCCGGCTGATGACACAGAGGGGACAAAATTCAGAGGCAGATGAACCACATTTCATCCTCAAGGCCTTTCTCACATTCTCCCATTTTAAAATTCCTGCCTGCTCTTGTTTTTGTTTTATGTTGTTGTTGTTTGTTTTTTTTGTAGAGAAGAGGAGAGACCTAATTGCATTCTTTTGAATAATGTAATTTAAAAACGATTCCAGCCTGACCTGTGGTGGCACAGTGGATAACGCGTCGACCTGGAAATGCTGAGGTCGCTGGTTCAAAACCCTGGGCTTGCCTGGTCAAGGCACATATGGGAGTTGATGCTTCCAGCTCCTCCCCCCTTCTCTCTCTCTGTCTCTCTCTCTCTCCCTCTCTCTCTCCTCTCTAAAAATGAATAAAGGAAAAAAAAGAAAAAAAAAGATTTAAAAACAAACAAACAAACAAAAAAACGATTCCAGAGCTAAGTCAGAAGATGTAATGTGTAGCCTGCTGGCCTAGTCTTTTAATTATCAAATTTTTAGTGTTAATGATGAGGTATTATGTTGTTTTTAAATATAGAAATACCAAGCACCAAAACCAGCATAGTTAAGGTGACGTCGGTAATTACACTGACAGCACACATATCAGCGTGAACTCAATATCAAAATGAATCAGGCCATGGATAATGGGAATCAGAGAAGACAGTCAGCAAGAGCAAAAAAGTGAATGTATTTTGGGTCTTCTTTCTTTGAGTTTGTTTTTATTTTAAAATTGTAAGCCTACTTTGCTCTTCTGATATAAGAAAAAGTTGAGACAGGCCAGAGAAAAGACATTGGTTGGCTTTAGAAAAACATATGGGATCTGAGGAAATTAAAAAATTTCCATCCTTTATTCTTATAACAGCAAAGAGAGAACGATGTCGCCATATGCAAACACCGACAATAATATTCAGTATCTTTTTATATTTTATTGGCCCGTTGTTGTTTTTGTTTGTTTTGGTGAACTGGGAGTACATATAATTTACCCATGGTCTTATTGGGTTGCTCATCTTTTAAATAAATTTCTTTGAAAAGGTAAAAGATTAAAGTTAAATGTTGTATCCAGAGACCCTCTACCCACTGGGGTCTTTAGAGGACCTGATAGTTCTATGATGTTTGCTGTAGGATTCAGGAACAGAGCGAAGAAAATGGAGGGAAAGAGATTAAGCAGTAACATGAAAAAAATCCCCAGGTTTGGAGAAAAATAATGTCCAGATTGAAAGTGTTAAATTGAGTGCCCAGCACAATGGATGAAAAAAGAGGAAAACAAGGCACTTTACTGTGAATTTTCAAAATGATGACGGAGAGAAGATTGTAAAGAGAAAGAGAGAGAGAGAGAGAACAGTTCACTTACAGAGGAATGGAAATCCTATTAGTATCAGTCTTCTTAACAGTAACACTAAACACTGGAAGATGGTGAAATTATGCAGTAAAATTCCCTTCTATGACCAAATAAAATGGTGATGATGACAAAAATAATAATTCCAATAGACAGACAATAGCTAATATTCACTGATTGTTTACCAAGAATCAGGAAGTAGGCTAAATTCTTCCCTTTGGTCTTCTTGGTTAATGCTCACAATAGACTTAATAGATAACTTTATTATTTTCATTTTGTAAATGAAGAAACTGGAGTGTAACAAGACTAACAAACTTGTTAAAGGCTGTGCAGATAGGAAGCTTTGGAGGCAAAACGAGTTTCCCCCTAGATTACAAAACTACCTGGAGTGCGTATTAAAATGTTAATGTTTTATCCGACACACCGGGAAACAGTCAAGGGACTGAAGAAAAGAACAAAAAGGAGAAAATTGGACAAAGACTGTGATTACATTTAAGGTGTGAAAATTCTATCATCAGAGGTAAAAAGGGAAAAACAGTATTGTAGCACTTGTTAACTATTAATTCTGCTCACCTCTATGCCAGCTATCTAAGCCTGATGACAGTGACAGTGTCTTTGACCTTAGGGAACGTGTCTGACATTTGTCTCCACTGTGACACTGGGCACATAAACAAATGCTTGCCTGCTGACAAGCCAGCAGGTGATGTTAAAATGTGTGGTGCTCTGGCCTGACCAGGCGGTGGCGCAGTGGATAGAGCGTCGGACTGGGATGAGGAGCACCCAGGTTCCAGACCCCGAGGTCATCAGCTTGAGCGCGGGCTCATCTGGTTTGAGCAAAATCCCACCAGCTTGAATCCAAGGTCGCTGGCTCCAGCAGGGGGTTACTTGGTCTGCTGAAGGCCCGCGGACAAGGCACATATGAGAAAGCAATCAATGAACAACTAAGGTATCGCAACGAAAAACTAATGATTGATGCTTCTCATCTCTCTCCGTTCCTGTCTGTCTGTCCCTGTCTATCCCTCTCTCTGTCTCTGTAAAAAACAAACAAACAAACAACAAAAAAAAAAAACGTGTGGTGCTCTGAATGAAACGTCTACGCCGCAAGCCTCACTTAGCTGGAGAAGCCGGAGAGGGAGTCCAAGGGAAGAGCATTCAGGGTGTTGCGGCAGCCCGTGGAGAGGCGGACCTGTCCCTTGAGGACACAGAATTTAATTTACCTTTCTCCAAGTAGGACTGCGTGGGTACCCAACTCTCCGTGAAAGGTCGGAGTAAACAAAGGAGGCTCTTAGGAAGGGAGTGACTCAGCTGGGACGCTGCGCCGATACCCAGCGTCCACCGTCTCAGGAGAGGCGGAGTGAAAACCACTCCGGACGAAATCTGATGAGCTTGGGCAGGTGGAAAAAATTACTGCTAGACATGTAAGCGATCCACTGGATCATGTGAAAAACATCACAGAAAATGATGCAAATAAACACTGAGAGAAAATAGAAAACTGTAAGAGGAAGAAGCAAATCACAGAACTGCTTGGCTCACCAGGGAACAATGCTGACATTGGCTATTTCCTGAAACTGAAAAACTGATATAACCACTCTGTGGAGACAAGAAGAGGGTGTAAGAAAACTAAATTCTCAAATACCGGAATTAGAAATGAACAGAGCCCTGGCCGGTTGGCTCGGCGGTAGAGCGTCGGCTTGGCGTGCGGGGGACCCGGGTTCGATTCCCGGCCAGGGCACATAGGAGAAGCGCCCATCTGCTTCTTCACCCCCCCCCCCTCCTTCCTCTCTGTCTCTCTCTTCCCCTCCCGCAGCCAAGGCTCCATTGGAGCAAAGATGGCCCGGGCGCTGGGGATGGCTCCTTGGCCTCTGCCCCAGGCGCTAGAGTGGCTCTGGTCGCAGCAGAGCGACGCCCCAGAGGGGCAGAGCATCGCCCCCTGGTGGGCAGAGCATCGCCTCTGGTGGGCGTGCCGGGTGGATCCCGGTCGGGCGCGTGCGGGAGTCTGTCTGACTGTCTGTCCCCGTTTCCAGCTTCAGAAAAATACAAAAAAACAAAAACAAAAACGTGAGATTAAGTAAAAGCAGCAGCAGCCAGAGAGTCGACAGTAATGAGGCTTCAGGGACGGGCGGGGGGGGGGACCCTCAAACAGCCTTTTAATACTATTCAATTTTGAATTGGATGCCTATGTTATTACCAATATTGTATAACAAAGTATTTTCACTTCAAAATTCAGTAAAAATCTGCCTTCTTTTCTGCCCCTTCCCACCTCCTCCCGTCTGCCAAGGCAACCAACACTTTCCTCCATGCATTGTTCCGAAGGTCCTTTGCTTACCTTGTTGTTATTAAAATGAATATTAGTTTGAAAGGAGGTAAGGCACAAAGCAGGTCTGTGAAGGTATGTCGTTCTCACGGTCCAAGAAAATAAATTTAACCTCACTGCAGTCGAGCGACTTCGTGGGAAATTCGTAGAATGCCATAATTTCTTGACATCAGCAGTTGCTTTTGCTTCAATAACAGTTCTCCAGAAAAAAAAATAATAATCATGTTGTTAAAAGCCAACACATTTACAGTAACTACCCCTTTCTTCCCCTTGTCACTGGCATGGGCCTTAGATTTTGATTTTCTTGTATTTGCTGCCACTTTGAGGACTGGAGGAAGGCTGACTTCAAGCCAAATGTTCCGTCCTTACACTCGACAGATAGAACTCTCCCAGAGCTAATGGTAAGTTTGGCTGCCGGTTTAACTAAATGTCAATTACAGGTATCGGTAGAGCCGAGATGCATTTCGAGGCAGCCTCACTTGTTATTAAGCACTTTTCCCCAGGGCTCTAAGGATTCATCCGCAGGCCTGAGGTCCGGCAGGTGGAGGAGACAGAGCTGGGGGAGGGGTGGGAGGAGGAACCACACCTCAAAGGCTGCCCTGTTTCAACGGAGAGGAGGTGAAAGGAGCCAGTCCTTACGACTCCGTGACCGTCATGTCATTTGCCACATTCACGACCAAACACAGTCCAGATTGCTGGTTAAAATCCTCTGTGTGTTTGTTTATTCATTTATTCACACATCAAAAATGTGTGACTGCCTGTCCCGTGTCAGTGCCAGGCTACGTTCAGAAACCACAGAGAGGAAGAGTGAGGCTGGTAGGATTTCACTGGCAAGATGCTTTTTATTTTTTGTGATGCCAACTCAACCAAAGGACTTGACGGAATTATAACTTCTGGGGCCCTGACTGGATGCTCAGTTGGATAAAGCTTCAACTTGGCGCACTGAGGTTGCGGGTTCAATCCCGCTCAGGGCACATATGAGAAGCAACCAGTGAGTGCATGACCAGGTGGAATGATAAATTCTGGAGCTGGAAACTCCTGAGAAGCTACCTTTCCAGCTGGGCCCCGGGGAAGTAAGCTGCTGGCCTGGGGTCTCGCTGAGATTCACAGAACTGAGATGAAAACCAGTTTCCAAGCCGGCGAGGACCAGGCAATGAATTATTAAAGGTGTGAAAGATGTTGGCAGTTATGTTCTGCACCTCTTTTCATGGGAAGTTTCTGGCAACGTGACTGAATGTGCTCCTTGACTTTTCACAAACTGAGCAACCTAGTGAACAGCTCAGACAAGGAGAAAGGAACTGTCCCCACGGGCCAGGAGCCTTCCTTACCCTCCAGGCCAACACGTGGTCTGTACGAGTAGAAATGCTGGGGGGGGGGGGGCATGGCAGTAAGAGCCTGGAGAGGTGAGGGGGACAGCAGGAAGGGTGGGAGGAGCAATCAGGAAGTGCAGTAACCAGAAATAAAGCGAAAGTCTGGTGACTTTCCCAGGCGACGGGGAAGAGAGGAAGAAAGCGTTTGTGGAGAGAAGGGATGGAAGCTGGGCGGGCCCTCACGTAGGGGGAGCTCCGCCAGAGCCTTCTGAGGACGATGAGGACCGGTTTCTAAGGGGACAGGCAGGAAGCAGGTCCTCGTGGGGAGAGGGTCTAGTGGGATACACCCCGGGCAGGACTGGGAGCTCTTCTGTCCTGTCGAGAGCTCCTGGCCCACAGGGAATAGAGCAGGCCAGCATGAATCACCCTTTTTGATAGAGAGAGAAATAAAATACACCTCGTACAATATTCAGAAGGAAGAATTAGGACCCTGAAACACAAAAATATGCAATTCATATTGGAACTTAGTGCTCAGGTTGACTGATAGATACTGTGTGACCCAAAGCCCCCAGCCTAAGTCACATGACTGGTTCTTCCAGCAGGTTCAAACCCTGAGACTGTTGGGTGTGACCAGACTCCACCCTGAACAGTTACACTCCTTTCCAGTATGACGTAGGTTACCTCCCAGCAGCTGAAGGTGAAAGCCAGACTGTGCCTTTGGGCAACACCAAATTCTTCAGTCCACAATCCTACCAGCACAGTCGCACATACACAGAATGACACACGTGCAAAGCTTATTAATTGCAGCACCGTGTGCCACTGTGAAAGTCTGGGACAACCCAACTAGCTCTCAAGGGAGTGCTAGGTGAATACATTTGTGATATATTTATCTAATGTGATGCTTTTTAGCCAGGAAAAAAATAAAGACGCTTTCTATACGTCAATATGGAACAACTTAACTGCTAAAACTAAGGACTGGCATTTACTATCATTGTAAAAACATTTACGAGTTTGCTTACAAATGCACAGACCAGCGTTGCAAGAATACCCAAGGGCATAGTAGCGTTTTTCTAGGGAGGGCAAGGGCGTGGCTGGGGGATGGACTGGGAGGGAGGTTTGCACTCTCTACCCTTTTATGTCTTCCGAATTTTGAAGTGTAGAACATTATGTACTGATGAGTAAATTAACTTTAAAAAAAAAAAGCCCTGCTTCTTACTGGCTGCACATTTCTAGAAGATACCCATTGTCAAGCTATGGGAGTGTCCTTTCATTTGTTTTGCTAGAAGATGCTTTTTAAAAAACTGAATATAGGAATGAGTGATGAGTTTTGTCAAATGGTGGTGATATGATCCCCCCCCCCGTAATCTCTTACTGTATTGAGTTACAGTTATAGATAACTTAATGTCGAATTATCTCTCTGTTTATGGATGAACCCATAATATAGTATTTTTTTCATCCACCACTAGACTCAATTTGCTAGTATTCTATTAGGTATTTTTCCATCCATATTGCTAAGTAGAGTCGATCAATCACTTTCCTCTAATTCACTACTTTTAGTATCAGATGGACACCAGGATCCTAGCTGAGTTGGGAGGATGGCCATCCCTTTCTGTGTTGCAGAGCAGTTTGTGCAACATGGAAATTCTCTCATCCTGTTTAATTAGTTAGCTCCCAGTGTCTTGTTTGGGGCAGATCTTTAGCTGCCTTTCTTTTCCAGTCATTTTCTTCTTCTTAATCCAATTTCTGTCATCTCTATTGCCCTAGGAAATTATCCCTTTCCTCCAGCTTTCCAAATTTATTCATACAGAGTTTCACATAAGACTGCTTTATCCTTTAAAAACTCTTCCATATTTGCAATTGCTTCTCCTGACTGATATCAATTGCACGTATTTTCTCTTGTTTCTTCATGAGGCTTGCCAAGAGACTTTAAAATTTCCCATTAAATTAAAACAATTTTGTGAGGGTTGTTGCTACAGTCAGGAAACAGTTGGCCCACTCCAGTTGGATAACTTGAGAATAGTTGAACAAAGCACTCTTTACCAAGGTGTGGTCAGGGAGTGAAAGGACATGAGCACTCCCAGACATAACAGGGGGAGGGGAGGAAGCACCGACCCACACCGGAGAGGGGGAGAGGGTCACGGAGGGACCACCTTGACCGGAGCTCTGATATGACAGTGAGAACTGGCTCACAGGAGAACAGCCAGGCAACAAGCTTTGACTGCGCCTTCAAGGGTCAAAGGCAGGGGTCTCAAACTCAACTCAGCATGTGGGCCGCAGAGCAAGATCACAGCCATTCGGCGGCCGCACTAGGTCTACAAAAGGCAACTGTTACGCAACACTTTTCTCACTGCAGTTGAAAACAAAAAAAAATCAGTACAACAAGCACAATCGTACATGCAGTTTACTCAGTGTCACAAAATGACCAGAAACTGTAGTTCGCATCACAACTGCTGTTAACTAAGCTAATATCTAGCTAGGATGCTAGAGAAATGAAAAATACAAGTAGGCCCCTAGGCTTACTTAATTTTATCCAAAATAGTTTGAACTTCGTGGATTAGTCTGCGGGCCGCACAAAATTGTTCGGCGGGCCGCATGCGGCCCGCGGGCCGCGAGTTTGAGACCCCTGGTCAAAGGAAAGCTAGGTTTTATTGAGAAGTCTTTTAGTGACTGCTTGATTAGAATTGGGTGCAGACCACGACAGAGAGTTTAGAACTGGATTTAAAGCATGTTAGGGAGTAAGCTGTCTGTTGATACTTCCTATAGCAGCACCGGATATGTCTTACAGGAGGTTCATATAATGAACGTTCAAGTTACTCTCATGAGCAGGAGTCCCCTGGCGTGGCAAAGTCATACCAATGAGTAGGATGGGATGGTCAAGTCCCGTTAACGTAGACAGAAGCTCTGTACGTGCAGAGGGGAGCATGGTGTGTGTTCATTTCAGTTCCTCAACACAAAACCCACCCCTCGGTCCCCTGGGTGCCCGCCCCCGGCCCCGCCCTGGCTGCAGGCGTTTCTGGGCTCCCAGGCCGCCTGTTCTCTTTCTAGGCAAGTGGTTGATGATTCGACATCTCCTTAATGCCTGTACAGTTTTGCAGCCAATAAAGCTGTCATTTCTAATGAGCAAAGTCGTTTTAAATGAAAGAAAGCATAAGATACGGCTCGTTATTTATCTGCAGTGCCTGTCCCTATAGATAGAATGTTTTGTCCATTACTGACAAATTAGATTCAGAGTTTTCAGCTCCCATTTTGCACCGTGACGAGGGTTCAGTTACAAATGATTAATGTCTGTCAGTGTCCTGACTTTTTCAGGCGCTGCTTCCATTTCCAGAATGCAGAGATTTCCTGGTAGATGTGGCGCTCGCCGGCTGCCGAGCGCGGCTGACATTACTGACCCTCCTTCCTGTAAACTCCCTCTGATCCCCCGGCATCATTGAGAAAGACTCAGCTTACAAGGTGCCTTTAATTTTATGATTATTTCCCCCTACGAGAATCACCAAGGTCCTAGGAAAAACTTAAAGAGAGCTTTAATTCCTTTCCTCATTTTATTATTATTTCAATTATTTTGCTCTCTGGTCATGTCATTTAAGTAATTGGGTCACTGGATAACTAACTGAAGAAAATCTGCTATCCAATATCTAGACAGGCATTACACCTTACATAATGAAAAAGTACCCAGCGCCATCTCCTTTGCAGTGTACCCACGGATGCCCTCGCCAGACCAGCAGCCCCGAACCCCACTGCTGGGAGGCCTGGTTACTCCTGACTCAGCTGCCCCCTTCGGAGAGCCAGGACAGGAGCTAGCAACCTGGAAAATTACACGCCCAGCCACCCAGGGGAGCCCACAGCCAGCCAGTGACTGACACGGGGGTGCCACAAGGCCGGCCCTCCTGCCTCGAGTGGGGACCGACTCCATGGTACAACTCACGCTCCAGAGCCTCGGGCTGGGCTGACTCCGGCTGAGACCAGCTTCTTGCTTAGCTCCTCGCTGGCTGCACTCTGTTTCTCTCTCCCCATTCTCCTAAGAGCTCGCCCCCTGCAATACCTGCACCCCATCCTGGTCTCAGGCTGTCGGGAGGCAGTCTGGCCTATGACGCTCCCCCACCGGCTGTTGTGTGGGTTCGTGAGGGCTGGGCTGGTTGGATGCATCAAGTACATTGACCTTAATATGGCAACTCCACGAGGGCAGAGAGTGCTTATCTCGTCCACCAGCATATTCCTTCTCTCAGCACAGTGCGTGGCACAGAGTAGATGCTCAATATGGTGTCAGAGACCGGGCAATGTGGCATCCCAGGGTGAGATTCATGGAGGTCACTTTTATGACTTCTTGTGGGAGAACCTCTTGTTCTCGTCTACCTCGAAATTATGGATTCTCTTCTAGAAAACTCCCCTCTCCATCTTCTGGTTCTGGCCGCTCCCCGGTCACTGCCTGGCCGTGAAGACAACACAGAGGAGGGCAGGATGGGCAGTGGAAGGTGAGCTCCTGAACTCAGCTGTGACTGCACACAGCTGTCACCGTGAATCTCTAGTTTAATGAATCAACCGATAAATTATCTTTTTATGCTTAAGCTAATTTGTGCAATGTTTCTGGCACATGCAACCAGAACACTCTGGACTAATAATATATGCTTCTATTTATACTGCAAAATATCTTCCCTTTCAACCTACCACCCTCCCTATAACAGCCTACACCACAGACAGCAGGGGATGAGAGCAGATAGCTCACCTCTGAAACCTTCTGACTTTTATTTGCCAACTGAGAGATGTTCGTCCAGGGGACGGATATGTCCTCAGGCATCTTATCTGATGATCTCTGTATCTTTGATCAGCACCTGAAATCCTTCACCCAGATCAAAATACTCTACTCGTCCTCTAGAACCAGAAAATACCACGCAGAATCTTCCAGCAGTTTTCCTAGTGTTTACTTCGAAGGAGTACGAGTCACATTGTTTGGTTTAAATTGTTCAGTAGATCAAGATGTTAAGCCTGACCAGGTGGTGGCGCAGTGGATAGAGCGTTGGACTGGGATGCAGAGGACCCAGGTTCGAGACCCCGAGCTCGCCAGCTTGAGTGCGGACTCATCTGGTTTGAGCAAAAGCCCACCAGCTTGAACCCAAGGTCACTGGCTCCAGCAGGGGGTTACTCGGTCTGCTGAAGGCCTGCGGTCAAGGCACGTATGAGAGAGCAATCAATGAACAACTAAGGTGTTGCAATGTGCAATGAAAAACTAATGATTGATGCTTCTCATCTCTCTCCATTCCTGTCTGTCTGTCCCTGTCTATCCCTCTCTCTGACTCACTGTCTCTGTAAAAAATAAATAAATAAATAAATAAATAAATAAATAAAAGAAAAGATGTTGACGGTTGATGTTCAGTCATCAACAACACAACCTAGTAATGGTCAGTAAAATTTGGTTCAAAAAATGTTTTTATCCTTCAGCTTGACTAACCTTTTTCTTTCTAAGATGACCCAGTGGAACACAGCATATTTAGTCCTCCCTCAGGACAGATCTTCAGAGGGACCCAGGGGAACGAGCCACAAGCCCTCGGTGCTGATGTGTCGTCAGCCATGGCGCCCCTGGGTTTCCACGTGCACCCGACAACTGAACACGCAGAGTGGGCAGCGGTCCAGGAGGGGTCGTCAGAGCCACACCCGCTGCACACCGCACGCCCTGTACCCTACAGCGAGAGTCCCGTGCCGAGGCCGCGGCGGGAAGCGGGCTGGGTAGGGACAGTGCCACCGAGTCTTTCCTCGGTGTCTTTGCTCTAACACTGAAGCGACTGGCCTCTTCCCTGGTTTTAGTTAAGTGCTTACTTCATTGAAACACCTGGAAACACAAAGGCGGGTCTAGTAACCATTTATTAGGTTCAGATTTCTCAGCTAAATCAGGAATGCCTGCTAGAGCATGATGGCTTGCCTCAACGCCACATGGATATCTTCTTTTAAAGCCTGTTCTATCAAACCCCCCCCCCCCAAAAAAAAAAAAAAAAAAAAAAACTGCCCTGGCCGGTTGGCTCAGCGGTAGAGTGTCGGCCTAGCGTGCGGAGGACCCGGGTTCGATTCCCAGCCAGGGCACACAGGAGAAGCGCCCATTTGCTTCTCCACCCCTCTGCCGCGCTTTCCTCTCTGTCTCTCTCTTCCCCTCCCGCAGCCAAGGCTCCATTGGAGCAAAAAGATGGCCCGGGCGCTGGGGATGGCTCTGTGGCCTCTGCCTCAGGCGCTAGAGTGGCTCTGGTCGCAACATGGCGACGCCCAGGATGGGCAGAGCATCGCCCCCTGGTGGGCAGAGCGTCGCCCCATGGTGGGCGTGCCGGGTGGATCCCGGTCGGGCGCATGCGGGCGTCTGACTGTCTCTCCCTGTTTCCAGCTTCAGAAAAATGAAAAACAAACAAACAAACAAACAAACAAAAAACTGAGTTGCTTGATAAACTCAACAAGAAGGTTTTGGTTTTTTTTTTGAAAAGTGTGAGAAATTGATTCCAGGTCAGGTTAAAGGAGGACTTTAATAAGGAATCAGGTGGTTTTTAGGAGTGAATTATAGAGTGATGAATATTCCTCAATAACTCAAAGAACTTGTGATGAATTCAGTCAAAGAAGTGACAAGGCACGACTACCTCTGCAGGACAAGTTCTAATACACACACCTTGGTTGAAAGACTAAGAAACAACCCAGATGTCCATCAATGGATAAACAAATTGTGGTATATTCATACAGTGGAATATTATTCAGCTATAGAAAGGGATGAAGCACTGATACATGCTACAAAGTGATGAACCTCAAAACGTTATGGTTAGTCAAGAAAGCCAGGCAGAAAAATGTCACATATTGCCTGACTCCATTGATATGGAGTAGTCTGAATAAACAGACCGACAGAAGCAGAAAACAGATTGGTGTTGCCAAGCGCTGGGGGAAACTGCTTCTTGGGAAGGGAGTTTCCTTTTGGGAAAATGAAAACGTTTTGGAACTAGATAGAAGTGGTGATTGTGCAACATTGTGAATTTTGCTAAAGTGCCACTGAATTGATCACTTTAAAATAGTTGATTTTGCCCTGGCTGGGTGGCTGAGTGAATGAAGCACCAACCTGGTGCACCAGAGGTCGTGGGTTTGACCCCTGGTCAGGGCATGTACTATCAACAACCGATAAGTACACAACTAAATGAGACAACTAAGCGAAATAATGAGTTGATCCTTCTTTCTCCATCTCTCTCTCCCTTATCTCCTCCTTTGCCCCTCCCCTCAAATCAATGGAAAAATTAAAGTGGTTGATTTTATGTTATGTGAATTTCACCTCAACAGTAACAAAAGCAATAGAAGAGGCTATTCCTGCCCTTATTATCAGCTCCAGGTAGGAGAGGGCAGGGGCAGGCATATTTCCTGGGCTTGTTGCTGTGGCTGGAGCTACTACCCAGGCTCCATCCAACCAGGGCAGGAGGGAGTCTGGGTGTGGTGTGGTCACCCTGCCAGCCCTCCCAGGAGCCCCTGTCCTGAGCACAGCTGCCGGGTCCCACAGCCCCTGCCACCAGCAGTTCCCATCCACACTTTCCCTCAAACAACTCCCAACGTGGCTTCCACGAAATTTGTTGCTGACTCCCAGAATCCTACACCTCAAAAGGTGGCCGACAAAGGTGGGGCTGACAGTTTGAGGAAAAGAAATGTGAAGTTGCCAGAAGACGGTGACTAAGAATAACTCACTGGGCACGCTCACACGTTCTCATCGTTCGTTACTGATGGGAATGTAAATGGACTCAACCATTCTAGGAAGCAAATTAGCAATGTGTTTCCAAAGCCGTTTACGGGATCACAACCTTTGACCTAGTTCTTGTACTTCTCTAAATATACTGGTAGGAAATAGATGACAAATTAGGCAAAGAATCAGCTACATGGAGGCTCATTTCAGTGTTACGCTTAATAACAAAAAATTGGAGACAACTTAAAGCCCAAGAAAGGGGGATTATTATGTATTCATGCAACGCAACACTGCTTTCGTTATCTAACAAGGATCAGTCACTGTCTTTCACAGTTTCTGTGGTCAGGGATTCGGATAGGATGAGGTAAGATGGCTTCTCCCTGCCTCAGAGGGCTGGGATCATCTGAAGGTTGGATTGCTCCCATATTGGCAGATTCTGGTAATTAGCTAAGACGTCCACTAAGGTCTGTCAGCTGGAACGTTCCCGTGTGACGTTTCCATGTACTGAGGACTTCCTCCCGACATACTGGCCTGACTCCAAGATGGAAAAGAAAGAAAGTGGGCCAGGCAGAAGGCATGCTGCCTCGAACGGCCTCGCCTTGGAGACCACACGGCATCATCTGTGCCACGTGCTGTTGACTGCAGCAGTTACAAAGGTCTGGGCAGGCTCAAGGGGAGGAAATGAAGACCCCACCTCTTGATGGGCATGTCAATGTCACATTGCAGGCGAAGCGTGTGGGCTGGGGCAGACATCTTTGGAAAATACAATATGAGTCTAACTAATCATATCTTAAAAGAATGTTCATGATCTACTATGAAGAAATCAGACGACAAAACAGAATGTACAGTATATTCCCAGTTTGAAGGAAAAAGTATAGAAGTGAAATATTAACGCTGGTTATCTCTATTTTTTCCTTTGTGTTTTTCTGCATTTCCATTTCTACAATAATCATGTTATCAATTTTGTAATCAGACAATAGAAATAAAATAAAGATGATAAAATATCAATAAATGTTATTTTCAAAGGAATGAGTCCCTCTGCCTTGGGTACTTCGGAAAGTTGACTTTGGGGGGGATCACACCTCCCACTCCCCTCACATTTCCACCCCATCTCAGAGAACGCTGGGCGTTCCTCACGGTGAAGGTGAACCCCACAGCTGGTCCTCGAGTCTGTTCCCGCCCTCATCGGAGTCAGCCCACTTTCTCCTCTGTCTTCACTTTCTCCCTGTCCCAGTAGATCCCAAGATCTACGTCGATCAGGCATCCCTGATTCGACTTCCCCATGCAGTGGGACACTCCTGCTTATTAGCAGGGCTGGCAGCCTCTTCGAGACTACTCTTGAGGCAGCTATGAGGATGCTACTGTTAAATGCCACCGGAGGAAAGACACGACCTACACACAAATTAGTTGCAATAATCACACAGGCCATTTATTACTCATAAATCCTTTTGGCGTGCCTGGGTACAGCTTAAGGGGGCCCCGTCGGCTTGCTCCTTTTGGCTGGCTTTGGTCAGAGCTCAGAGTGGCGTGGAGACAGTCCACATCAACATTGGAGTCTGGGTGACTACTGCAGCAGGGGGCCCCTCAGCTTTAGTACCTTTTCTGGCCAATGCCTTCTAACAGGTGTCAATCTACAGGATTGTCACTTCAAACCACCTTTTTGGGAGTTCCTTGTAGGCAATCCCCTCTTATGTTAATCTACTGAAATGTTTACATCAAAACACTTTTAAAGATGTTCTTACTTACATTAACTTTGTAAGTTAATGTAAGTTAATATAAATAACACCCAGCCACTTCTTATCTATGTATAACTTCACACACATACTAACTGGGTCCTGCTTGTTAAGTCAGAGTCTGTTTATCACATTACAGAGTTATGTCACCAGGCCACTATATTAATTCCTATCCAAATGGCCTAACTTTAGTTAATCTTAATAATTACTTTTAATATCATTTTAATTACTTTTATATATCTTCCATATTTTTATATTTCTATAAATTTAATTACTATAACCTTATATTACTACAGCACTCCCTCACTACTGGATCTTTCCTCTTTGTACACAAGGGTTCTCCAACTCTGAGACACTCTGAGCTCAAGAACTGTTCAAGAACTGCTCTTTCTCTGCTCTGGAAAGAACCATCTACATTGGCTTTGTCTATTGCTCACTTCCAATTCTTTTCTCAACTTTTCATACTATGCCGCACCACTCAATTTAAACTGCCCAGGAAAAGATCACCTGTGGGTGTCTGATTGACAGTTTCTGTGGAACCAGAGGTCACAAACTGGGGGACTGTGGGTGACCTCTGGTCCACAAATAGGTTTCTCTTGACTTCATAATGTTTTAAAACTTTTGCATTTATTCCAACATTTAAAAATTGGAAAAGCCTACGTAAAAGTGCAGAATTTTAGCCACTCTTTAAGAACTGGAAAATCTAGGATTGCTGGTCCCACCTCCCTGCCCGGCAAAAGTCCCTGGGCAGAGCAGCAGCTACCTCTGCCAGAGGACAGGCCCCCCCGGGACCCCTCAGGCTCCGCGTGGCTTCCGCACTCGCTGGTGTTGGCCTGTAGACATCTGAGTTTGGGATGCTCACTTTTAGTGAAGCTGGCCAGGAAATGTCATCATTACTGAGATCAAGAGCGAAATAGAGTCTTGGCTTGAGTTCCCCCCAAAGCAGATGCTGAGACAAGGATTTGGGTGCAAGTAGTGTGTCTGAAAAGTGACTCCAAAAGCTTGGGAAGGAAGGAGGCAGTTAGTCAAAAAGGATGACTGCCATACAGGGCGAATGAATGGCAGCAGGCAGAGCGAGCAGCTGGGGCGCTTCCCACCGGAACCGGAACCGGAACCGCTGAGAGAGCCTAAGAGGAAGCTGGGTGTTTACCCCCCCCCCCCCGCATGACCGCCTCGGGCTGTAACTGTGCCTTTTGGACATCCTGGTCACACCACGCTCCCACAGCCAGAGAAGACCCTCAGAGAGGTGCAGGGTTCCGGGAGGAGCCGTGGGCAGGGACAGGAGCTGTCCGTGATCGCCAGGTGCCCAGTGCGGCGGGCATGGCTGGTGGCCGTTGAGAGCTGACCTATCTCATTTCCCCAGAGCGCCTGGCACCAAGGCGGCGCTCTCTAGGTGCTGATGGGTGCACATCCTTGCTTTTCTCATTCTCATTCTGACTTCCATCAGAAACGAGAGGAGTTTAAATGGATCATTGTATAACTCAATTTATTTAAATCTCTCCGTGTGTGTGTGTGTGTGTGTGTGTGTGTGTGTGTACTAGGCGGGCAGTCCCGGGGGCCCCTGCCCTCTGCCCATGCCCTGTCCTCCTTGGGAGCTGACCGTGGCTCCCTCAGTGGAGCCTTGGCTGCTACAGTCAGGAAAATCTATTTTCACTGGGCGATGCCTTGGGTGTCCTTCTGCGGGGCTCTGGCCTCAGTCCAGGTTACTACGGTGCTAACTTCCTGCAGCATGTGGCCGCAGGGACAGGGCAGGAGGGAATTAAAGTTTAATTTAAAGGTGAAACTCCATGGTAGACGAGAGGCCTGTTTCCTCTCCGGTAGTTAGTGTGGGTGAGGGCTCCAAGGAGCAGCTCAAGAACCCCCATCATGGTGGACCTCCCTCGCTGGCTGACACGTGATCAGTGTCCCGCGCAGCTTCGTGGAACAGCTTTCTTTCTCTCTTGCAAAGGGGATAAAAGCTGTTGAGGAACACAGTAGTGAAAAGACAACCAGGGCTCGGGGCAACGGGTGCCCCTCAAAAGCCATGTTTGAAAGACCAGGTGGAAAAGGTTTCTTAGGGACAGACATGACTCTCGTGAGTATCAAGGAGCATCCTGATGACTTCCCTGCTGCTGGTGTGGCGTGGAGTGGGCAGCGGTCAATTCCTACAGCTCCCCCATCCCCCGGCACGTGGGGGTACCCTCAGCTGGGCAGCTTTGGACTTCCGTCCGGAGCAGAGCCAGGCCCTGGGGAGTGTTCATGCTGCCAGCGCTCACAAATCGCCTAAAGCTGACTGAACTATAGTATTTGTAGGAAGAAATGCAGTTCCCAAGAGCGCCAGCAGGAGGGCGTACTTACTCGGTAAATACAATTAAGCAAGAAAGGAAGGCACCTTGATGAGCACATGGGCCCAAGAAAAGAGGGCCACAGGGAGGACTATCTACACTGGTATCGGGGTTGGCAGAACCGTGTCCCCTCGCATCCCCTTCCCCTGTGCTCCTCCACACTCAACAAGACACCAAGGATGAAGGTCACCGGAAGCTCCGCTTCAGGGAGACATCCTCTTCCTCTTCCAAATCAATGAAACCGTGACCATGTACCCCTCCCTCCACCGAGCTCACTCCTTGGAAAAATAATTAGGGCACAGAGAAAACTATTCAGTGTATTTAACTGCGGCTGAGAAGCTGGCTTCCCATCCACTGCCAAGCTGACCCAACCACTCAGAGAAGTCACCGGAAGGTCAGGAACGCACCTTCGAGGTCAGGTTGCGGCCTCACCACACGCTGGCTTTGGAACTCTGGGCCAGGCCGGGGCTCCTCAGCTGTGAAGCGGGGGCTTGGTCACCTGCCCCACCGCACCTGGAGGCTCACGGGAGATAATGGCTGCCCAAGTTAGACCTTCCCACAGCAAGGCGGGAGTTTCTTGCAAGGATGTGACAGAGCAGTGAGGACTTTCATGGAAATTTGTAAAAGAAAGCTTAGTTGTGTCAGGAGTGACTGAAACGTGACACACACACACTCTCTCTCTCTATATATATATACTATATAAGAATAATGCTATTGCTGATGCAAACAATAATAAAGTTTAGCAAGCATTGACTCTGCTGAGCACACACTCAGACCTTTGTCACATCATCTCTTCTGCTTGTTTGCTCCTCACCACCACCTGGAGGCCCCGCCCCTCCACTTCAGCCCTTGCCCTCACCACCACCTGGAGGCCCTCACCCTCCGGCCCCTGCTCCTCCACTTCAGCCCTCCTCCTTACCACCACCTGGAGGCCCCACCCCTCCACTTCAGCCCTCCTCCTCACCAGCAGCTGGAGGCCCCGCCCCTCCACTTCAGCCCTCCTCCTCACCACCACCTGGAGGCCCCGCCCCTCCACTTCAGCCCTCCCCCTCACCAGCAGCTGGAGGCCCCGCCCCTCCACTTCAGCCCTCCTCCTCACCACCACCTGGAGGCCCCGCCCCTCCACTTCAGCCCTCCCCCTCACCAGCAGCTGGAGGCCCCACCCCTCCACTTCAGCCCTCCTCCTCACCAGCAGCTGGAGGCCCCACCCCTCCACTTCAGCCCTCCTCCTCACCACCACCTGGAGGCCCCGCCCCTCCACTTCAGCCCTCCCCCTCACCAGCAGCTGGAGGCCCCACCCCTCCACTTCAGCCCTCCTCCTCACCAGCACCTGGAGGCCCCCGCCCCTCCACTTCAGCCCTCCTCCTCACCAGCACCTGGAGGCCCCCGCCCCTCCACTTCAGCCCTCCCCCTCACCAGCACCTGGAGGCCCCGCCCCTCCACTTCAGCCCTTGCCCTCACCACCACCTGGAGGCCCTCACCCTCACCAGCACCTGGAGGCCCCGCCCCTCCACTTCAGCCCTCCTCCTCACCAGCACCTGGAGGCCCCCGCCCCTCCACTTCAGCCCTCCCCCTCACCACCACCTGGAGGCCCCGCCCCTCCACTTCAGCCCTTGCCCTCACCACCACCTGGAGGCCCTCACCCTCACCAGCACCTGGAGGCCCCGCCCCTCCACTTCAGCCCTCCTCCTTACCACCACCTGGAGACCCCACCCCTCCACTTCAGCCCTTGCCCTCACCACCACCTGGAGGCCCCGCCCCTCCACTTCAGCCCTCCTCCTCACCACCACCTGGAGGCCCCACCCCTCCACTTCAGCCCTTGCCCTCACCACCACCTGGAGGCCCCTGCCCCTCCACTTCAGCCCTTGCCCTCACCACCACCTGGAGGCCCCTGCCCCTCCACTTCAGCCCTTGCCCTCACCACCACCTGGAGGCCCCACCCCTCCACTTCAGCCCTCCTCCTTACCAGCACCTGAAGACCCCACCCCTCCACTTCAGCCCTCCTCCTTACCAGCACCTGAAGACCCCACCCCTCCACTTCAGCCCTCCTCCTTACCAGCACCTGAAGACCCCACCCCTCCACTTCAGCCCTCTTCCTCACCACCACCTGGAGGCCCCGCCCCTCCACTTCTGCCCTCCTCCTCATCAGCACCTGGAGGCACCCGCCCCTCCACTTCTGCCCTCCCCCTCACCAGCACCTGGAGGCCCCGCCCCTCCAC
The DNA here is from genome assembly GCF_036850995.1 of Saccopteryx leptura. NCBI lineage: Eukaryota > Metazoa > Chordata > Mammalia > Chiroptera > Emballonuridae > Saccopteryx > Saccopteryx leptura. Next base: position 13,099,848 of record NC_089512.1, read on the forward strand.
TTCAGCCCTCCTCCTCACCAGCACCTGGAGGCCCCGCCCCTCCACTTCTGCCCTCCTCCTCACCAGCACCTGGAGGCACCCGCCCCTCCACGTCAGCCCTCCTCCTTACCACCACCTGGAGGCCTCTGCCCCTCCACTTCTGCCCTCCTCCTCACCAGCAGCTGGAGGCCCCCGCCCCTCCACGTCAGCCCTCCTCCTCACCAGCACCTGGAGGCCCCGCCCCTCCACTTTAGCCTTTGCCCTCACCAGCAGCTGGAGGCCCCTGCCCCTCCACTTCAGCCCTCCTCCTCACCAGCACCTGGAGGCCCCGCCCCTCCATTTCAGCCCTCCTCCTCACCAGCACCTGGAGGCTCCGCCCCTCCACTTCAGCCCTCGCCCTCACCACCACCTGGAGGCCCCTGCCCCTCCACTTCAGCCCCTCAGGATGCCCCACGGTCCCAGCTCAGACAGCCCTCTGGCTGGTCCGCACGAGCCTTCTCCCTGAATGCTGCAGTGCCTGCTACTCACTGCTTGGTCCCGTCCCAGCTCAGACTTCTGGGAGCAGGAACATCCTGGCCTGCAGGGACCGGGTGCTCATGGGACCTTAGAGACACTCTTTAAGAAAGGAAAAACAAAACGTGTGAATGCAAATCTAGGCTCACGGGCCTGGAGGAGGCCTGGACCAGTGAGGGCCCTGAAGCTTAAAGTGCTTGTCTCAGGTTTGTCACTTGTGGTTGGTGGGGAGGGTGACATTCCACGGTACCAAACCTGGCTGTTAAACATCAGTGCCTTTGAGCACGACCCCTCTCTCTGACGGCCCCCTCTCCACCTGCAGGGGAGCCTGGTCTCCTCCGGGTGAACGTGGACGTCTCTCCATCTCCTGTGTCTGTCTCTTCATCCCCAGGCTGGACTAGGGGCCCTGCAGGGGGAGGGGCAGGCCCAGCAGCCACATCAAGAAACGGTATCAGGCTCCTTGGAACTCGTCAGTGCCTCAGAATAACATGCTCCTCACGGTGGTCCACGAGGAGACCTTGTCCGATCTGCCTGATTCTCGTGCCAACCCCTCCTTCCTGCCCCGTGCTCTCCGCTTCCCCCCTCCCCATCTCTCTCTCTCTCTCTCTCTCTCTCTCTCTCTCTCTCTTGCACTCTGTGTCTGCTGAGCTCTCTCTCTCCAGCTAGCCGCCTCCTACTCTTGGCGGGACTGCATCCTCTTCAGCTGGAATGCATTTAACCACGCAGTCTCCTGCAGGTTGTTTGAAACTTTCCAGTGTTACAAACAATAATGCATCACATATCTGAATGCATTCAGTTTTGCCCGCTGGTCTGGTTCTTTCTTTGGCATAGGTTCCCGGAAGTAGAACTGCTAGGGAATTCTCATATTAAATTTTGGTATGGGAGTGACAGAGTGTCCTGCACACAATCGTCACATCACAGTGACCCTGTCGACCCTCTTCCCTTCCTTGTCCTCCTGGAAGCAGCAGCCCCGGGCAAGGGTGGGTGTGCAGTGCGGAGCCGGAGGCCTGGCCCGACCTGGCCTTGTCCCTCCAAGGTAAGGGGCTTGTGGGGCTGCCTGGTGACTGGTCACCCCTCCTCCCTCCTCCATCTTTTACTGGAGGGTTGGGTCTGTCTCTTTAGGCTTCCTTTGACCCCATCTTCATGAAAGCTAACAGAAAACTGCAGCCATTTCAGGCAGATGGAGGGCTATTTCTCTAGTTTCCAGAATGGAGGCAGGTTTTCCCATCTTTTTCTATTGTGAACGCCCGTGTTTCAAACTTGCCAGATCGCAAGACTCCCGCTGAGCACCTGTGAAAAACGTACGTCCCTTCCCTCCAGAGGTTCTGGGGATCTAGGAGACCATGGGTCTCAGGAGTTTGTGAGTTACCAGGTCATTCTACGGGTCAGGCAGTTGGGAAACTGATTCCATAGGTCGTTTCCATGACAAACCAGAAGGGGTCCAGGTTTGTGCCAGTATTATACTAAGTGCCCAGTATTCAACACTGCCACTTAGTCTCACATTTTTTAAAATCATGACATGTCCCTCTGTGGCAAGGTGTTGAGTTCAATGCCATACCCACATCACTCCATTTCACATTGGGTCACTAAGCTAAGTATCCTGCAGTTACTGCTGAGGAAACCGAGGCTCAGAGCTCGGCTGGCTGGACCAGGTCACACAGCTGGCAAGTCGTGGAGCCTGGATTGGAATGCAGGGCTTCTGATCTCAAATCGTGGGGCTGCTCTGAAGCCACCACAGACACCACAGCCACGAACCTCTGCTTCTCAGTGTGTCTGGCAGACTCACATCCCCAGCGCTACCTGGGAGCTTGGGTCTTTTCTCTAAGGCTCAAAGCAAGCAAACTAAGTAGATTTACTGAAGAAAAATTAAGGGCTGGTGTTAAAAGGGTCAATAGCATCATCTACTGGTCTCATTGGGTACTGCATCTACTAATTGGTTTGTTTGTTTGTTTGTTTTCTTCAATTTAGTAAAACAACAAAATGTTATACCTCTGGGGATTTGTGGATAAAGCAGAGTAAAGATATCCCCGTTACAGTGTAACAAAGAGAAACAACAAACAGAACAAGAAAGTGAAAAAGAATTGCTACTCCTAAGAACTATGTTAACATCTGATATCTCCAAATACAAAATTTGAAGAGAGTTTGACACAAGCAGTGAGAATAAACTGAATCTAGGAGGATGCCGAGAGCAGGTGTGCATTTCTGTGGATTTGAGCGCGATGGTAGACCACAGGGCTCCCCAAGCAGCAGAGAACACCATATTTAACAGGAACTAGAAAATGCTTCTCAGCGAAGGGTAATGAAAATACCATCAAAACCTATGAACGCCGCAAAGGAAATTTACGTCTTTAAACACAACTGAAAGCAGGAACCATTAGAAGTTGAGGAGCTAAGCATCTAACCTTAGAAGCTACAAAAAGGATGGAACGAACAAAGTGGAAGGAGGACAGTGACAAAGATAAGGGCAGAAGTTAATGAAACAAAATTAACATGTAACAAGAAAGCCAAAGATGTCGTTTTTAAATGAAAAACTGCTAAGCCTCTGGCAACACTGACCAAGGAAAAAAGAGAAAGCGAAAAGGTGCAAATAAGAATAAAAGAGGTGCCGTAACCACAATGCTACTGAGATCACGCAGCTCAGGGTCAAAGCTCAGTCTTTGTTCTCTAAAGAGGATGAGTCCACCGGCCACTGCCTGCTGCTCGTGTTGACTCAGTCCCCAGAACTCTGCAGCCTGGTGCCAAGGAGCCGACTGAAATTCCACCCCAGCTCTACTGTTATGTCACGTACTTACTTCACCGACTTCCGTCACATTAACACGACCAATGCTTTCTTCTTTAACAGATAAAATAACATTTGTCAAAAGCTCATGACGTGCCAAGCGCTGTGTAGGTAGTCCCCACAGCGAGTGTCTGAGGTCGTCATCATCTCCACAGACAGGGAAACGGAGGCCGGGGGCGTCGTGTACCAGGCCGCCCACCTCGCAGTCAGAATAAGGCTGCCGCCCGGATCCTGGCCAAGCGCGTGGGGTTTGGAGCCTCTCCCAGACACAGAGCGAGCTGACAGCAGAATCTAGGCGCTCTGACAACAAGTCCCAGTGACACAACGCTGCCTGTGCCAAAAAAAGACAACTTTGAATGCTGGTTTCTTTCCTCGCCCTCTCCAGATTGAGTGGGATGTGCCTTGTGACTCAGGATGAACCCATGGATGCAACTCTGGTCATAGACATCGGCCCTGACGTGGCCCTGGCGACCTGCAGCGTCTCCCTCTCCTGTCTCGGAAATGCCTCCTTGACCAGCTTTCCACCTGCTGTTCCTGGTACCACATGTGACTTTCGGGTAAAAACCCGCTGCCCCTCAGGGAGAACTGTGGTTCTGCAAAGGCCATTGTAGTGGGAATGAGCCCATTCCCACTAGTGAAAGATGAAGGAGGAAGTGAGGGTGACCAGTCACCAGACAACCCCACCAGCCCCTTACCTGGGAGGGGCAAGGCCAAGCTGGGCCGTTTCTCAGTTCCGTGTGTGACTTTTCTAAGCACCAGGCTTCCCAAGTCACATTGAATTAGGATCTACAGGCTGTGGACCTGGGCCGAATCCAGCCTGTCGCTTGTACTTTTATGGCCCAGTTAAGTAAGAAGGAATGGTTTTTCCATTTTTTGAAATGGTTGAGGATAATATCAAAGAAGGACAGTATGTGATGACGTGTGACCCGTGTGTAACATGGAGGTTTCATCGTCCTGAGGGGGGTTCTATTGGGTCCGGCCACACCCATTTCTGACTCAACAGCCGAGTGGGAACACAGACCAGATACCCCGCGAGTCTGAAATACTTATTATCAAAATGTACAGAAGAAGTTTGACAACCCCTGCATTGCATTGTCTTTACAGAGCTTAGATTCAGAGACTTCTGGCGAGGAAAACAAGCAAAAGAAAACAATAGTTTCAAAATAAGTCCTCCTTTTTTTTTTTTTTTTTTTCCTTCGCAAGCGGATGGGAAACCGATCACTGGGAGAAGTCCACGGTCCAGTTCGCTGGGGTTTATCCGGGCGCTGCTCTGCCCTCAGGCGTTCAGGGAGGAGCTTCGGTTCCAGCCGGGATTTTAAAAGCCGGCCTGGGTGACAGTGTTGGTTTACAGAGTTGAAGGTATTGATATTATTGGGGGAGGAAATACTTAATTTTTCTTCTCCGGTCCTCACAGGTTCTCCGCTGGCCCATAAGTTAGACTGAGAGAAGACAGGTGAACAGAGAACCGCACACAGTTCATTAACTCGTGCACCGCGCGTGCGGGCGGGTGCGCTCAGTGGTGAGTAACTCAAAGGGATGGTCAGAACTTGGGCCCATGTAGCATCTTAGCAAAGAACCGTAAGTTTGACAACAGGAGAGAAGGAAAGGACGTGAACCTCTAGGGGGCCCGCACACCGTGGGAACCAGGGACGAGAAAGGGCTGGTTAGTACGGCTGCAACGTGCACTCCCCTGGTCGGGCCTCCAGGCTGACGGAGGTCCAGAGCTCTCTCCCACCGGCCCTGCTGGAGCGCAGGTGGTAGCTCCTTGGCTGCCCTCCCGCCCCGGAAAACCCGCCAACAGAGGCCACAACCCCGGAATGTGAGTGCCCAGAGGACATGGGCCAGGCACCCACAGCAGCTCCTCAAGCATCTCCTGTGCACCTTACGTGTCCGTGGGGGTGGGGAGATGGAGAGACAACCAGCAAAAACGAATAACGAACAAATTAATTTTGGAAAAAGATAAGTATCATGAAGAAATAAAACACAGGGTCACTTGCTAGCAACGGAGGGGGGAGGTGGGTATGATGGCAGCCAGGGACCCTAGGCTGGCCGTGAAGCAGTGAGGACCACCCAGCTGATCTCGCAGAGCGCGCGGAGCTCCCAGCCACCAGGGTCCCACAGACGTCAGCCATTGGATTGCAAGGGGTGTGAGGCCTTGAAGGGCAACACATGGTAGGAATGTGGAAGGGGTCAAAGACCCTGTTAGAGACAGCAAATTTTCTAAAGAAATACCTCAGGACCTATCAGGGGGACCCCTGGTCCGGCGTTCACCTTGTGAAGCTGACATTGACTCAGGTAGAATGAATCCCTCAAGTGTGATTTTGAGGCTACCATTGAGCTCTCAGGAGGCCTCCCCCTACCGTGAAGGCTACCTCTGCCAGAGGCTCTCCAAGGGAGCACATTACTAACGATGGGCCCCCTGAGTCCTGGTCTGGGTCCTTTAGGACTAATGGGATGGCCTCACGGGCAGGCCACAGGTGTACTGCCTGAATTGTGGACTTAGGGACCTCAAGGGAGCGACCCTCTAAGCGGGTGTGTCTACAGTAGGCAAAAAGGCACGTTGGTCTAAAGATGGAGCTTTAAGTTGAGAACGCTAGATACTTCGAGTAATTCCAGACTGTGTTTCTCAACATGTGACAGTTGGGAGGCGCCCTGATTGTTCCCGAGCTTAATCACCTATCCTCTTGAGGCCACGAACAGGTGCTGGTGTTTACATTTGAATTAAATTCCTTCTAATAACACTGTGGTAGACAGTAGGTGCTGTGGTTTTACATATCCCCAGGGTAACACTGTTAAAGCATTTTCTTGTCTCTCCCAGGTAAAGGCAAATTGCAATAGATTCTTATGGATTTCAATAATAAAGGATTGGCTAGATCAATTTCTGCATGACATTTGAGCGATGACAAAATCACACCTGTCATTGGTGCTTTAAGGAGGCCTCAACAGCTTGAACGCCCCCCCCCCTACCCCGCCCCACAATTTACTGTGAACTGCCAGGAGCTAGCTAGTTCTCTAAGCCGCCACAAGGGGGCGTGAAAGGACTATGTACTTGCCCTCTTCATTCCCCAACCCTTCTCCCTGCCCCACTTTCAGTCCCTTACTTAATGTATCACTTCTTGGGTACCCGATGTTGTTTCATTTCAACAACCTCGGTGCATCGGTGTATCAAGTAGGTTGCTAGTGGTTCCCACAGTCTAATCTAACAAGTCAAGGGCAATAAAGCACTCAGCGTGAACTTCTGTGACCAGGGAGTGAATGCGTGTTTTCCCTACTTCAAGGGATTATATATTCTGCTCACAAAAATTAGGGGATATTTTTTGGCTTCATCTTCATTTTGAAATATCCCCTAATTTTTGTGAGCAGTATAGTTCTCTCAAATCCTCGGTGTCTCCCCCACAGGATGTCACGTTGGCATGGATTATGGCTGTGTCTGAGTCTACCTCCACTCTCCGGACTGCAGCTGTTCCCGGCCCAACGGCCCAACGGACCGAGCAGGTGGGAGCTGGGCTCCCGACAGGAATGCGTGAAGGACTCACGGAGACCAACCCCAGGGATTACAGCCAGCCTTCCGGACCGTTCTGTGGGCCCAGAGACCCTTCAAGCCCCTCCAGACTGAAGCAGAGGGCTGCCACTGAAGCCCAGTTCGGGGGCACTCCCTGTAGGAGACTTGGCTTTGCATTTTGATCCCCTTTTGTGCCTTGAATGAATGGCGCTATCTCTGTGATGGCTTCTTCTTCTTCTTCTTCTTCTTCTTTTTTTTTTTTTTTGCATGAGAGGAAGTCTGTAGGCTGTTCCCTAGCTGGAGATGAAGGCAACACCGCGTTTCAGATCATTCCTCAGTTCTCTGGGAGAACAGGGACAGGCCCCGCTCCCCCTGCTAGGTTCAGGGCCCGACGGATGAGCTAGCAGGTGAGGCGCCTCACCCACACTGGCACCCGCAGGGTCCGTGCTGAGTTCACATGGCCATTTCACTCCTCCACACCTGTGGGAGAATCCACAGGAGCCTCACGTCACCTAGCAAAATAATGCAGCTCCTCCTCCACCCACACTAATCCACTCTGAATGGTGTTCCGAAGTGAAATACAACCATTCCTCAATTTACAACTTTTCTTTGTCCAAACTTCCGTTATCCAGATAAAAAGGGAGTTAAAAGTTTGCATAGTCATGTGAGGAGCAGTAAATGCTGAGGGGACATGATTTAGATCCTGCTTAATTCTGCGTCACCTGGTCCCAGACAAGCCCAATGTCGCCCGGCAATCGCCTGCCCGCCAAGCGAGGGCTGCTGGTTGCAGCCCACTGGAAATGGCGAGTCCCTTGGGTTTAGCTAGGGCAGGGCCACGCCCCTCCCTTCCCTCCCACACAGAAACCCGGCATGGTACGGGAACCCCCACAGGCCCAGAGGGGCAGGGCTGGGTGGACACTGACATGAGGCTGAATTTTCCTGAGCTCTCACTACTCATTCTGTTCGCTGGCGCCCCGCTGGTGACAGGGAACACACGAAGTGTTACCATTCTGTACTTGTAGTTACTTAGGTTAACTACCCTGATGGGAACGAGAGCTGTTCCTTCCACAGGATCAGATCCAGCCCGTTCCTCGGATGGTTCTGGAGTCCCTAAGCAGGCAGAGCAGGCCTCTTCCCAGGGCTCTGCCTCAGGGCGGCCAGGACTGATGAGCGAGGGACATCCTTGCCAGTAGCACTTCATACTAGGTTGTGGCTCGACCAAACATCACTTCCTAATGGCTTTGCCAAGGCTAGTTCAGGGCCAAATCCTCTTGTCCTCTACTTGGTCTTTTTCATTGTGTGCCCTCCACGTGCAGATCACCACCTTCCCACACGGGAGGCACAGGGTCCCCAGTTCAGGCGGTTGTTTCTGCTGCACTGGTTCCGTCTCCCCTCCCTCTGCACACGCTGCCTAGTCCCTCTGCCTGCAGGTCCCTCTGAGGCCCGCCAGCCTTCCCGCACAAGGGTGACACTCCAACGTCCTTTCCAGCAAAACTGCAGAAATCTGACTTCTTCATTCTGTCCTTTATTTCCACTGCATTGCTCAGACAGCAAGGAAAGGGTACACAATCCGTTCCTGCTCTAAGGATCAGGACTGCTCTGCGGTGGGAAGTCCAAGCAGGTGTCGGGGTCTCACAGGAACACACACAGAGTTCAGTCTTGCTCGACTTTGGTCCCAACCAACGGGAGTGTCCTGACACATGAAGTGATGGCCGAGAGCTTATCTATGGGGGCCAAGAGGAAGGGCCTTATCCTTCCCATCTGAGGCACCCCTAGTCACTCTACCCCCTTTGTTGAAAGCTCAACAGACAATTCAGTAGAGGAAGAGGCAATACTTTAGTTACGTGTTAATGTCAAGTTCCTGCTCTACTATGTTCATGAACTCTAGTATTTCCACAGCACCTCGTCACAAAACATTCCAGGTAGAAAAGGGATTTCCCAATAAGCTGGAAAAGGCTCCCAAATCTCTCCATCTTTTTGTTTTATTACAGAGACAGAGAGAGAGAGTCAGAGAGAGGGATAGACAGGGACAGACAGATGGGAACAGAGAGATGAGAAGCATCAATCATCAGTTTTTCGTTGTGACACCTTACTTGTTCATTGATTGCTTTCTCATATGTGCCTTGACCGCGGGCCTTCAGAAGACCAAGTAACCCCTTGCTGGAGCCAGTGATCTTGGGTCCAAGCTGGCGAGCTTTTGCTCAAACCAGATGAGCCCGTGCTCAAGCTGGCGACCTTGTGGTCTCGAACCTGGGTCCTCAGCATCCCAGTCCAACACTCTATCCACTGCGCCACCGCCTGGTCAGGCTCTCTCCATCTTTTTGGGCAGTTACATTCATGTTCTGCAGAAATGCGCTTAACAAGTGGGCACTGTATTCTGGTGTACTCACTTAACAGTCTGTCTTGATTGGAGGTAAGGCGGGGTAGACAGTAACAAAACCTATTACTTCAGTGTCTTGAAGAGGTGTGTTTGTGGGGGCTGGCCCCCCTCCAAAGGCAGGGTCACAGAAAGAGGGGCAGGGGTTCAGCTGGCACAGAATGTAGCGGTCCAAGTAGTAGACTCCTTTTTTACACCATAATTATTTCTCTGCATTAAGCTAAAATCCTTTGTCTCGGCTACATAGTTTCAACAGCATGGCTTGTATAACTGAGCAAATAATTACTACTCAATAAAAAGCAGTTTAAAACTCAAGCTGCAGAAATCTCCTGATTAAGAAGAACTGCAAATCATGTTCTTTCTTGTAGCCCCCTAACCCCTATGTGTTATCACATGTACCTTTCACTTCCTTTGGTGAAACATACCAAAACCATGAAGTGAAATGAAAGGACATGGCTTTGCTGGCTGGAGGCCTTGGGCGGGCACCTCAACTGTCACTTTCTAGCATTTAAGGGACGTCAACCTGCACCCGTGTCTCCCAGCTGTATGGAGATCACGCTTGCCGACACCTGCAGGGCAGTGCCTATGAGTAAATGCATTCATGTGTCACAAGCCCATTATCTTATCTGGCACTCAGGGAGAGTTATGTTGGCAGCACAGAAACATACGTAATAAAAACATGGAAAAGAATTTTACATGCTAATACTTAAAGTTATACTTCATATTATTTAAAAAAAATTTAACATTATATTCTGACAGATTCTTTGTCCTAGCTGAGTTTATTCTCCTTGTTTCCATTCTTATTTTTAAGTCAGTAAATGAAGAACACAAGCTACACAAATGAATGTTATCTTCTAACTTTGGGTTTACCAGAAGCTGAAGCTAATTGGAAAAAATACTTACAGAATGAGAATGCCAATTATGAAAGACAAAATATATGTGCACTGTACTTGCTTAGATTTGAGAGCCTAACTGCTCACAGAAGAACTCATAGATATTTTTATTGTTAAGCTGCAACATACATGGTTTAATACAATAAAAAACATTTAATCAAGTGAAAAAGAATAAACTGAACAATAAACAAATAAACACTCAAAACAAAATATTTTCCATTGGAAACATGTTAAGGTGAAAACAGGGTTTCGTTACCATCTTACTGCGGTTTTCTTATGTGTTACTAGCCTACATACCCCATATTTTCTGTAATCATGCAGATGTGAATGGAAGTGTGAATGATGAAATAAATGAAAAGTCCGTTTACTGCAGAGAATCATTTCACAAGGCAGCCCAACTGGATTTAGAGAATAAAATTATTCAAGAAATTCTCCACATATTTAGGTTCATTTTAGAATCCATGAACCTTAAGCTGTTCCTCCTTGACAATGCCAACCTGCAAAATAAAACTTAATTTAGCAGAATCACTCTAAAGAATATATAAATTTACCCCTAAGAAAACATGAAGCAGCCATTACAAAGAATCACTGTTAAGCGCTTACTGCAACTTTTTGTGTGTATGTGCCATCCAAGGGTAATAACAAACACTCCAACACACATTTGACACCCCGGCGTGCCAAAAGACACCCTGTGTACACACAGGAATGACCAGGGCGTCCTAGTGACAAAGCAATCTCAAGGCTGGACAAAAAGCACCCAGTCACTCACCTCCAAGAGAAACTGGCAAATGTTCTTCCTTTGGTCACCTTGAAGCTGAATAACCTCTCCGTATTCGGGATGTTCAATCACAGTACCATTACAGGCAAATTTCTGGAGAAGTATACAAATGTTCAACACAATTGAGTCGAATATAATGAGGTTTTATTTTCACCCGAAGACCAAAATTAACTACTCAGTGAGACTCATTATGTTTAAGAAACCAGCCTGTCTCCTGTAATCTCCAACACCTCCAAATTAATTTGAAATGAACAAGCCGGTCACAAAAAGGCAGTGCCTTTCCTCGGCACACCAGGAACTGGATTATTTCACGTGGTGTTTGAAGGCCATGTCAACCTTATTTTAAGGTGGGCAACCAGACATAAATATCTGAGTGCTAATTAAGAGAACGCACCCAACTTTCTCGGATCCAATCATTTTCACCCACACTGACAAGGCAGAGGGGTGCATGCACGCACTAACTCTTATGTTAATCTCTTCTAACACCTTTACCTTTTTGAAAGCTTTCACAAGTTTCTTTTTGTCATAATCATCTGCAATGCCCTGGACAGTGGTCAGTGTCTTCCTGCCGTTCCGTTGCTGGATTCTTATATGAATGTAGTCCTCCGTCCCTGCCGGGAGTAAGTCGTCACCCTTAGTTGCATCAGCAAAGGGGTCTGCAAAGGGATACAAAAAAAAAAAAAAAAAAAAAATCAAAAGCATAAAATGTCTCCTCGTAATATCCAGACACACGCTGCACGCCAGTCAAAGAAGGTTCCAGCGCCGCTCTTTTTGCGGCTGGGGATGGGGGCGGGGCATAAGTAAAACCTCCAAGGTCCTCTCACAGAAAGGGAACCATTTAAACAGGTTATGTCCCTTGGACCCTGAACAGAAAAAGGTTGTTGGAGGTAGATAACGTTACCGTTACCGCTGACCACAGTCCTCCGACGAAACGAGAAATCTGAAAACCTTCATTTTAGAGCCACCATAAAAATGTGCGTCATCTCCACTAACATTCCGATGACAACAGAAACACTCAAGCCCGCCCCCCCCTCCCCGCAGCCATCGCGCCGCGAAGGTGCGCTGCAGAAAGTAACAAAACGAAGACACGCGCATACACGTGTGTGTGTGTATGTATGTGTATGTGTGTGTGTGTGTATGTATGTATGTATATGTGTGTGTGTGTGCGCCCGCGCGTGCACACACGAGCGAGGAGACAGCGGGACCGGGGCACATCCGAGGTCTGCATCGCACCGTCGGCGCCCCCACACCTGCGCGCACCCAGGTCGCACCCCGCACGGCCGCCGGTCCCCGGTCCGGCCTCGCCCGCGAGCAGCGGGGCAGGTGTCCGTCCGCCGTCCGCGAGGCAGAGCCGGGTCCGCCGCGTCCTCGGGGAGGGGGTCGCCGGGGGCCCGTCGCCATTTTCTGGGCGCCGAGACAAAGCCCCACTCGGGGTACGGGGAGGGCAGCCGGGGGCCGGGGGCCCGGGGCCCGGGGGCGGCGGGCAGGGCGAGCGCCCCGGCTGCGGGCAGCGGCGGCCGGGCGGCGCGCGGGGAGGCGGGGAGGCGGGCAGGCGGCGGCCGGCGGGTCTTACCGAAAGATTGGAGGTTCTGGATAGTGGACATGCGATACTGATGTGAGGCCGGTGAGGGGATAAAATTCCTGCGGGGCCCGCCCGGATCACCGTGTCAAGAGGCTGTAGTGGCGAGAAAAAAGGAAATAAAGAAAAGCTTCGCCCCGGGGCTGGGATGCGGCTGCAGCGGCGGCGGCGGCGGCGGCGGCGGAAGCCGGGAGGAGGAGGAGGAGGAAGAGGAGGCGGCGACGGGTGCGGGGACGCGAGAGAAGAGGCGGCGCTGCGGCTTCTCCGACAAAATGGCCGATGGAGACTATTTAGCCGAGCCCACCGCCCCGCCCACGTGCTCGCCCGCGCCAGGAATCCTGGGACTTGTGGTTTTCTAGAGGCGACCGCGCTCGGATAGCCCCGGGCAGGTGGGCTCCGCGGACCGCAATTCCCAGCAGGGAGTTCGCTGCCCAGTGCCGGCCGGCAGGACCGGGACGGTCCAGGTGGCTGCACATCTGTCCCGTCGCAGCTAGCAGGTTTGGGCTGTGCCCTCTGAGCGCTCGCGGGCTCGCCTTAACTCCCGTTCTCTAACCGTACAGTGGAGGCTCCGCGGGGTCGGTGCTGGGGAATAATCTCCATCATTGACCCTACAGGCCGGGGTACTGTACTAAAATCGGGGTGCAGGAGCACAACAAGCTCCCTAGCTGCCCACTTTCGACTCGATGGTCGCCTTTCAACACCTCCTGTATCGAAATTCCAGTCTCCCCTCTCCGCGCGTGCAGGAGCCCCGTTAGTCCCCACCGAGGTTCGAGGTGCGAGCCTCCCCCTCCAGGATTCGGCAGTCTTCCGATTCTAACTCCAGCGTGCATCTATCTCCCGGAAGGGTTGACAAAACACAGATTGATAAACGCAGTTTCTGTTTCAAGAGATCTGGGGTATAACCCGGGAATTTGCAAATCTAGCAAGCTCCCAGGTGATTCTGATGGTGTTGGTCTGGGACCACTGTCCACCCTTCATCAGGAGCCTGGCAGGCATCCAGAGGGGGCGAGGTATGTCTCAACGGAACATACCAGAAAACCAGCCTGTGAACTTGAACACAATCTTAAACAGGCTAAGTGCCTTATAAGACATTGAAGGTGAGCTCAGGAAGAAAGGTGAATTGATGTAGACTCAGTTACCAGAACTGTATCAAGCTACACACAGAAAAACAAACCTGAGACTTTGGGAATGGGCTCACCCAAGCAGGGCTCACTTGTTTGGCTTTCTGGAAGCTAAGAGATAGACTAAAATTTAGGGATTCTTAACTTTTTTGTGTGTGTGTGCTCTGGCAGTCTTGTGAAGGACCCCTTAAAGCATCAGAATATGCTTTTAAGTGCATGAAACAAAACATCCAGGGTTACAAAGGAAACCAATTATAGTGACATAAAAAGCAATACATTGATTACATACAGTACTGCTTCTTTACTATCGCATTAATTAACAAGGTCGAGCAGCAGGTCTAATAACTGCTAGAATTTCAAAAGGTGATAAAAGATATTTTGAGATGTCTGAAACATCAGAAATATAAAAATATCTGTGACTTCTATTGGGACAAAGTGACAGGTTCTTCTAATACTGCTGTGATGTTGCCAGCATTCCTGTGCTTCAGGAGGACACTCTAACCAACACAACTATCTGGCTAAGGGCATCAGCTTTCCTAATGAAGGAACTGCTAAACCTTGCTTAGTAGTTAGTGAAAATTTAGGTGTAATCCTTTTTCCTGTCCAGTTTTAGGAATTCTGCCCCCCCCCCCCACTTCTATTTAGCCATGGACCAAGGATCTGTAGACCCCAGGTTAAGAATATCTGGATTTAATAATATTTTCTAATTAACATTGATGATCGATACCATTCAGTGCTTACTGTTTGCCTCTTGTAAGGTTTATATATAATATTAGTCTTCATAGCCATTCTATGAGTAGTTATTGCTCTGTTTAACAGGTGTAGAAATGGAGGCTTTTGTAGGTTAAGTAATTTGCCTAAAATATCAAATTCTTAATGCTCAGGAATCCAGTTACACTTTTTGGTCTTCTAGTTCTGATTTAAATGAATTAACACATTTATTATCCAAACTGAGGTGTGAAGTTATAGAGCTGGTTCCAAAACAGGGAGAATTAAAAACATTTTGTTTTCTTTTGTTGATTACAACTACAATGGTTTCTGTTCTTTGATCTTATACTCTTAGAAGCACCCTTTGGAGTAATTTTTAATACTATTGTAGATGAAGTATAGAATAGAGGAAATACATCTCTGTTTGTTTTCTTTCTTTCTAGCTGTCCGGAACCATTTGACATTACATTGTTTCTTAGAAGGAACAAAGGGTGGTCCAGAGAAGAAAAAAAAATAAAGATAGAGAAGTTTAAAAAAAACATCCATAAATCTTAGGGTTTTCATGGTCACTACCCAGGTCAGGAGAACCCCTTTCTTAGACCTAGTGCTTATGTCACAAACCCCCAAGAGCTCAGAAATCTTTCATCAAGTCCAATTATGAATACAGGTTAGACACGATTGTCATTATTAAGTTAAAAACTTCCCTGGGTCTCTGGTCATTCATAGCCTTTGTCTTTAGAGCTGCACTGTCCAATACAGGATCCACTAGCCATAGGTGGCCCTTGAGCACTTGCGGGGTATCTGGTCCACACTGAGATGTCCTTCAAGTATAAAGTACACACTAACCCTTTCCGAGACTTAAACTATCTCAATTTCACCTGTTTATTTTTACTTTATAAATACGGTTACTAGAATATTTAACATTACATGTGGCCCACGTGCTATTTCTATTAAGCAGTACTGGCTTAGAATGAAAGGATTTCATCTCTATGTAAAGTTATAAAGAGAATAAATTAAGGTATTAAAACCTAGTATAAATATTTTTAGTTCTAAATGGTACCAGTCTCATTTAAGGTGATGATTTTCTGTCTTATTTCAGAAGGGAGTTTAGATCACTAGCATAACACACTAGTATCAACTAAAGAAATCAGGGAAGGTTAAAAAAATACTGTAGAATAGTTGAAAAATAAAAGCCCCCTCAATCTAGAGGTAGTCCCCAAAAGTGGCTCTTTACTGTCCTGAGAAAGAGAAATCAGCTAGAGAATCCATATGTCTACAGCGTGAGAACATACCAGTTCTGCAGGGGGAATGCCTTTGCCTGGCCCTGAACCACAGGGTGTATTTTTCCGGGGCCCTCACAAAGGGCACACTGTGATGTATTAGACAGCATCCCAGCAGTTTGCCTACCACGAAGACAATGGTGGGCCTTATGCAGCTGTTTCTTGTATCTGCTAGTCATGGGGACATGCATCAGGTTAGGACCTTGGGTCCTCATTCCAGCTGCAGGTTGCCTGTTGTGGCGGGCATGTGATAACGTGCCACTCAAGTTTCTTGCTTCAGGGAGCGTAACTGACCAACCGCCCCAGCTGCTGTCCTGTGAAGTCAACATTGCTGAGGCCACACTTCCTACCGGCTATGCTCGGCCAATAACCGAGTGCAACAAGGTCTATTGTTGTTGACTGAAGCAGTCTTGTTCTCGCGAGAAATGGGACCCTTCTGGTGAGCTGCTTTCCTCAAGGACTTTGCACCGGCCGGGCTGAACTTTCTCAAGGGTCTGAAGTCTCAGCTGAAGGCTGAGACTCCTCTTATTCAACCCTCCTTCCCTTGCTCCTTCACGGGGTCACCTCCCCTGGCTCCTTCCTCGTCCCCTCACGGATGTTTGCCCCAATAAAAGTCTTACACATCTAATTCCATCTTGATGTCTGCTTCTCAAAGGACCCAACTGATGGAACTAACTCCATACTGGTTGGTGAGGAAACACTAGGTGACAGGAAAGTTCTAGTTAAAACAATTGGTTGTTACCACAGGTCCTTTCCGCCAAACCCTAAAATCTCCTAGCGAGCTGTGCTGGACGGTCTGAGGCCACGAGAACTTTTGCACAGCCTGTCTCAAGGCTTACGTCCTTCAGTGGAATAGCAGTCGAGGTAGCCTTTTCTTCTGGGTGTGCACGCTCCAGTAAGCCCTGTGTGCTTGCCTGTCTGACGGGGAGAAAACGTGAACACGTTGGTGTGCAGAGGCAAGCTGTGCCCAGCGCTTAGAGTGGGCGTCCAAATTTACTCTCCCGCCCCCCCTCCACACACACACTGGGAAGAGGCTCCAGGGTCTTTTTACTGCCTCGGTGAGATGGGAACTCACCACTCCCAAGGGACCAGCCAGTGGGGCTAGTGCTCCCAGGAGACCGAAGACAAAGAGAAAACCCAAAGCAGGAGGGTCCTAGTTACCCCGAGCATTACAGTTGCTCTCACCTCTCATCTTTGAATGAGGGCTACAGAGTGGAGAGTTAAAAGTTGCGTTTCCTAGCTGTAACCGTGTCGTCAAGTGATTTAGCAGTGTGCATGCTATGAATGTACCAACTCAGTCACTACCATCTACATAACACAGCGATTATTGAGTCAGGGTCTGTAGAATGGCCCAGAAGCCCTAAAAAAGAGGAAGGCATACCCGAGGCCTGTTTCCTAATCTCTGGTGCTTTGTACTCTAGTGGAGAGTGACGAGTGGGTGAATAGGCTTTGTGTATGTGAGCCCTTAATTGAAAATATTAATACTGATGACCTACTTACTGATGACATTTGGCACATTATGTGTGACGTGTCTGTGGAGTATTACATGGAAGAGAAAACATATACATGCATTAATGAGTCAATATCTTTTCTTATATTCAGGGCGCTTGTAAATCTTAAAGGAGAGTGACAGCAAGCCAACATGTAATCATAAAGCAAATACCACAGTAGGAAGATTTCACGGATCTGGGAAGTTGACTACTTAGAGCTAACCCAAGAAATCTGAGGAAGTTTCCCTGTGATAATAACTCCCAAATAGTGATCTGGGTTGGGAGGGGTGTGCCTCTCCACTTTCGGTCGAAAGAAATGTTCTGGAGCTAGAGGTACATTCATGTTTCTTCCCTTTTTCCCTACCTTCCGGTTTTCAAGAACTGTCTGAGATTTTAACCTACTTGCAAGCCGGCACATTAGCCTTCCCATTTCATGGATGCTGACAGGAGACATGAAACTACAGGGTTAGAGACAGAAGACTTTATTACTCACGGGAAAAGTGTTAGCCAGAGCTTCATGTTCGTGCTGGTCCCCTGCCCCCCAAGTCCCAAGGGACAGCCCAGGTGGGCAGGTGGATGCCTCTTTTAAGGGTGGTTGCATTGCAGAAGAGGAACACTACGCGGTGGAGCCCATGGCTTTTATAATGAGAAGTAATTCGCTTGTCTGGGGGGAGGGGCTGTCACCTCATTTCTGGCAGTGCTCCCTGCACACACAACCCTGAAAAATGGCTGGAGTCAAAAGCAGGCTTGTGGATTCTTGGCCAAACCTGTCAGGACATGCAGGCACCCTCAGGGGCCGTGGTGGATTGCCTCTTCCAACAACCGATAAACCCCCTTTCTCAAAGGGGGTTGCTAATCTGGGACACTAGATGTGCTCTAGATTGGCCACGTTTACTAGTGGGCAAGGCTGCTGTATGTTGACAGATCAGGCACACAGAGATGTCTCACTTTTCATTCTCTTTTTGTATTCTCCTGTTTCTCCCTTGTATTCTGGGGAAGTGAGAATACAAATTCACTTGGCTTATGGCTGAATGTACCTTTTGACTGTACTTGGATCCAAGAGACTTATTTACGGTGTAGTATTTAAGAGCGAAGCTTGTGTTAAATGTGGCATCGTATCCTAGTTCAGATATTAATAGCTACAAGAACGTTACCTCCCCAGGTCTCAATCTTCTGTGCAGAGGACATAATAATTCCCACCTCATCGGGTTTTGTAATGATTGCATCAGAAAATGTATCCAAGGCACTTAGAGTGCCGGGCACGGAAGATAAAGCTTTATTTGTCCGAAGGCTCCCGGGAGTTGTTGGATGAGAGTGCTTGGAAGTGATTTCTGATGGGGCGTTGAGGCAGTTGATCGAGCATTATCTGTTGTCCTGCAGAATACGTATGATGCTTCTCTCTTCATTTCTCTGATCCTGTGCTCTGGTGAAATTTCCTTATAGCCACAGTCACGGTTCATTATCATCAAATTCTGCTTAGAATGGTGGTAGTCCACATATGCAACCTGATTATATAAACAAAAGCCACGAACAGGTGGCACTATTACAGAAATAAGACCTCTTTGCTGCCACGAGATTTATAGTCATTCCCACCTGAGGAAAGAATGAGCCGTGCAGGGTCAGGTGCAGAAAGGCCCCCTGCCGCTCTCTCCTCATCCCTGCCCATGTGTCTGTCTCCTCCGGGGGAGACATGGCTTTGCACATTATGCCCCTCTCTCTCCCCAAAGATGAAATCGTGCCTGTTCTTTAATGAGACACGACCTTGACATCGCCAGGTCCATTCCTGGCAGTATATGCAATTCCCCATTTAAAAATAGATGTTCTTGATGTCCCATCCATTTCAGTGGAAGTAATTTAAATCCTTCTTATTGGAATAAGTTTAGAAAATGTGTTTGAATATTATTCATCGTAGGGATTTATTGTGAATGAACCCGGGGACTGCTGATCTGGTGTTGATTGTAATCTCAGTTGAGTTGGAGGTGGAGCCTGTCGTCTTTCATTTGGACGGAGAAATCATGCCCACGGTAATGCATGACCTTACTGTGCCTTATCTACTGGCACGTTTCTTTCCCACTCAAACAATGTTGCACCTTCTGTCCTTTGCTCCGCAATGCATACTGCCAACACAGAACTGAAACATTGAAAAGCAGGTCACTTTAAACAGGATATCCTACCCCACGGGTTTTCTCCTGATCACTTCAAGCAAAGAAAGCTGACTCGGCTCCCTGATCGAGGACAGGAGGACACGGGCTCCCGCGGGAGAGGGGTGAGCTGTTTCCATCACTGTGACTGGCCCCGACAGCGTCTGTCCCCAGAATGTGTGACTGTCGCGTGCTGTCCCGCTGAGTCCTCGAGGCTCGTTCCTTCCTAGGCTTCACCCGGCTTCCTTCCCCTCGTGTGCCGATCAGTGTTCTGCTGAACACCGGAGGAGGCCCCAGAATCCTTCAGCATTCCCCCTCTCTGAAGCTCTTCCCTCTCCAGTGACCTGACCGCACACTCTAGCTGCCTTGTGTCCCAGGACTCTCATCTCTCCTTAACGCAGGGAGTGTGCTGGGCTCTGCCCGTGTTTCCCTCAAAACTCTTCCGGGGCAGTCATGGGCAACTGCAGGGCTCACCTCACGGGCTCCCCACCTCTCAGGGACCGCTGTCCTTCCTTTGATGCAGGGTGTCTTGTAAAACTGCGGTTTCTTAAGTTTTGTCCTGTGTTTTGGTTATTTCCGGAGGAGAGTAAATCTAGGAACTTCAGACTCAGCATCTTTACCATCAAAAAGCCCCTCATAGCCCTGGCCGGCTGGCTCAGTGGTAGAGCGTCGGCCTGGCGTGCAGAAGTCCCGGGTTCGATTCCCGGCCAGGGCACACAGGAGAAGCGCCCATCTGCTTCTCCACCCCCCCTCCTTCCTCTCTGTCTCTCTCTTCCCCTCCCGCAGCGAGGCTCCATTGGAGCAAAGATGGCCTGGGCGCTGGGGATGGCTCCTTGGCCTCTGCCCCAGGCACTGGAGTGGCTCTGGTCACGACAGAGCGATGCCCTGGAGGGGCAGAGCATCGCCCCCTGGTGGGCAGAGCGTTGCCCCCTGGTGGGCATGCTGGGTGGATCCCGGTTAGGCGCATGCGGGAGTCTGTCTGACTGTCTCTCCCCGTTTCCAACTTCAGAAAAATACAAAAAAAAAAAAAAAGCCCCTCATAAAAGAGATCTTTTGGGAAGAATAAATGCAGCAACAGACAACAAGGAGGTGCCATCAACAGATCAGCTATTTCCTTCTTCCTGAAGGAAATCAACATGCGGAGATCAATGGAGGGCGGGCAGAGACCGTGTGCTTAAGCGTTGGCTTCTTGGAGACCAGGAAACAGCTTCAAAATTCTGAGACTTTGAACCTGAAATCCTATATTTAGACAAAATAGCATGCAAGTTATTGACACGAAGTTCTGTACTTCTGCAAAGTAATATGCAAGAAGGGAAGCAGAATAAAGGCATTTTGAAAACTTGTACTGGAAAGGTCACCATTAAGAGAGTGAAACAATAACCCACAGAATGGGAGAAAGTTTGCAAATCATATATCTGAGAAGAGAGTTTTATCCAGAATACATAAAGAACTCATAACTCAATAATAAAAAATAAGTAAACATGGGAAAGGATTTGAATAGATGTTTCCCCAAAGAAGAAATACAAATGGCTAATAAGCATACGAAAAGACGCTCAACATCATTAGCCATCAGGGAAATGCAGATCACAACCACAGTGAGATACCTATTTTGATGGCTACAAGCTAAAGGATAACAATAAGTGTTAATGAGGATGTGGAAAACCTGGAATTTTCATACACTGCTTGTAAGAATGTGAAATACTGTATCCCCTTTAGAAGGCAGTGTGGCAGTTCTTCAAAACATAAAGCGATTTATCACATGATCCATCTATTTCACTCTGACATATTTGAAAACCTTTATTGCCACACAGCTTTGTACAGGAATGTTCATAATAGCATTATTCATAATGGCCAAAAAGCAGAAAGCACCCAAATGTCCACTGACTGATGAATGAGTAAACAACATTTGGTGTATCCATACATGGAAAGTTAGTTAGCCATAAAGGGGATGATATATGCTATAACGTGGATGAATTTTGAAAATGTGTTAAGTGAAAGAAGCCAGTCACAAAAGACCACCTATTATTGTATGATTCCATGTATGTGAATTGTCCAAAATTGGCCAATCTATAGAGACATAAATATTAGTGGTTGCCTAGACCTGGGGATGCATTTGAGCAGAAACAAGTAGTCACTACTAGTGAGTTTCTTCTTTTGAGGGGTGATGAGAATGTTCCAAAATTAATCATGGTCCTGGTTACACAGGTCTGTAAATACTCAAAAAAATACTGAACTCCCCACTGTAAATGAATGACTCATATGGTGTGTGAATTATATCTCAATAAAACTTATAAAAATGCACAAAAGTGAAAATGAGCTTCTCTTATTCTGAGAGTTTCTCTTATTAATATATTAAATAAAAACATTAACAAATCCAGTCAACATTATGTCAAAAAGAATATTATTAACCCAGACGTGCCAAGGCAATCAATATAAGTATGTTGTATGTATATATTAAATTCAGAATTTAACATATAAGGATTTAAATACAGAATTTGCCATTTGGCAGGAACAAAGAGACTTGCCCATCAGCCAGGGGCTCAGGAACCCTTCACACCCCAAGTCCTTAACGCATCAAAATAACAGGCCTTTACAACACAAATATAACCAAGACCACTCTTGGTGACACTTGAGTAGAGGAGTGGAGACCTAGAGTCTCTCAGGTGGAGGACCTGACAGCATGGGAAAGCAAGGTAGAAATCAAGAGTCATGAGTCAGGTAACTTCAAAAGAGCTCTTTGAAAAGGGATACTGAGTACATACATTGGGGAAGCCCCGTAGTAGCATTTCACTGAGACTTTAACTTCTAGTTATAGCCATGAGGCTCTACCAGACTGTGAAGAGATAGATCCACCCCTTCCCCAACGGATCGACATATTAAAGGACCTAAGCTCTATGGTCAGCTCAGTAAGATGAAAACCATTGATTTTAATCCATCACCTGATTCTATTCTCCAAGGGTAGCGCCCCCCCCCCCCTTTTCCCCAGTGAGGGAAGGACCAAGGACCATGGTGCAGGAGTTAAAGCTCTGTTATTTTATCTCATAGAATTTCTGGAAGTGGGGTGATATATGAGATTGTTGCTTCTTATTTCAAGGATAGACTGGTGACCTTTCCAAGTGTCAAATTTTTATGCTTATATTTCCATTGTGTAATAATAGCTTCCCTGAATTCTTTTCTTAGCTCGCTTTAATATAAAAGCTACTCAATCGATTCTATTAGTCTTTTCACTGAGCTGCCAGCTATTTGATATATTCAGTATACACACATCACAGTCTGCCCCCCATTGTATGGAATCCCAGGCCAACCACATGTGTCCTTATATTTTAGGGTCGCACAAAGCCCTGCTGATCACCCCACTGAGATGCCAACTTATGGCTCCTTGTCTCACATCAGACCTTATTTAATGGATATCAGCCTCCTCATGTTTTGTCCGTTTTTTAGGTCACAAGGTCTACATTTTCAAGACTTTACTCTTATTTGATTGTAAACACTGTCTACTATTTAATAGACTGACAATGTTGGTTCACCCAGGATTTTGTTCCTTTTTTGACAGGACTGTATCTCATCTAAGCAAACAATAAAGAAACACTCACGTGCGGAACAATAATAGCTGCATCGACTGAGCATGCGCCGTGCACCAGGTCAGGGCTAAGTGCTCTCCACGCGATGTATCCGTATTGCGCAGCCCGCCTGGTCGCAAATGGGCAGCCAGCACCCCCCCCCCCCCCCCCCCGCCACTTCCCTTCTGAAGCTGTTCTTTTTCTCACTCTCTACAGTGATGATTTATGCATTTCCTCTCTTCTCAAGACCCATTTCCTTCCCGGACTGCGTCCATTCTCCGCCAATGACCGTGCTCACAATGAGAACAGTGAGGTGGGACAAACCGCAGCCAGACGCCCACTTCCAAACCCCCCTCCATTCCTACCACTGCTCTGGGCTTGTCGTCAAGATGGATGAATTATCCCCGTTTTCCCCTTCTGCTCCCTCAAGGACATTGCAAGTATCCCTGCCTCTCTTGCATTTATAATCTCTCTCTCTCTCTAACAGTATTATTTTCACCAGGACGCAAATATTCTCTAGAATCTTCCATAGTAAAAAGACAAAAAAAACAACAACAACAAAACAACTTCCTTGGTTTGATATCCTTTTCTTGCCAGGACCCATGTCTCTGCTCTTAAGAGCTGTCTAACCATTCACTCCACTTGCTAATGCCCCATCTTCCTCCTCAGGCCCTCCAAACCGGCCTCCATCCTCACCGCTGCGCTGACCTCGGTCTTGCCAGTCCAAGGCCACGTCACTGTTTTTACCTTACTTGACCTTCTCTACAGCGCTTGATGAAGTGAACTGCTCCCGTCCTCTCTTGGCTTCTATGACATCACTCTCTCTTGGCCTTTTTCCGTATCATTGATCGCACTGTTTCCAACTCCTGCTGGTTCCCGGTCTACTCAGACTGTGCCAATGTAATCTTCCAAACAGGAGGGGAACCAGGGGCTGGTGGGGTCTTGGAGGCCAAGGGAAGGAAGTATACCTCCAAGAGGCTGGGTTAGGAGAGGTAGCCACTGGCGGAGGAGAGTCCTGTCCAGTGCCCTGGCCTCATTCAGCGGCATCGTGGTGTCCGCAGGAGGGGCAGAGCTAAAAATAGAGGAGGTAGCTGTTTCCAAACATTCCCGAGGTTGGGAGTGGTGGTGGTGGTGGTGGTGGTGTGTGTGTGTGTGTGTGTGTGTGTGTCTCTCAGATCAATCCTATTTGGGCTACAATGGTTGCAATAAACTATCAGGAGAAAGGAAATGAATTCGAATTTCTCCTCAATCTAAGAAAAATAAAGACAGAGAGGAAGTTATTTTTATATCAAAAGCATTTTTGAGAAATGAATAGGCCAAGAAGAAGGTGAGAAAAGAGATTTAAAAAAAAATTTCAATTCAAGTTGACATACAATATTATATTAGTGTCTCAGGTATGCAGCAGAGTGAAAAATATTAAATGAAAGCAAACCTACTCTTCACTTTAGCTCACCTTAATTCCCTCTGAGTATCAGGCCCCTTTGAGAATAATAATGCTCTTTAATCAAAACAAGAGGATTTGCAGAGCTGTCAGTAATAGCAATGAGTTTGGAGGGCAATGTCATTGCTTCTTGGCAATATGAATGGACAATATCCTCAGTAGCATTTTTCATGGAACTGCAGAAAGGGGTTTCGTGTGGCTTTTTAAAAAAAAATAGATGATAAAAAGTAAAGACCCTCAACCTCTTGGAAATGGTTGTGTATTTGTCAAAACTACCCATTCACAAAAACCAAATCTGGCTTTTCAAAGTAAACATATTATTTTCCACATAATTGCTGCAATTAACTTGTGGGAACATCACTGACCATTAGCAGCCAAAAACAGATGGAATGAGATTTGTCTTCGTGCATGAGTTGGGATGTTGTAGAAATATCAATTGCTAGCTATAAACTCAGTCCCCCTGTTGTGTGGCTGGGATGCAAAGTCACACATATTGGGGTGGAAATGTACAGCCAGCCCATGAATGACCTCTTTTAGAGTCTTTCCAGGGCAGCTAATTAAAATGTACGGAGATGGGCCCTGGCCAGCTAGCTCAGTGGTAGAGCATTGGCTGGAGTGTGGAAGTCCAGGGTTCGATTCCTGGCCAGGGCACACAGGAGAAGTGCCTATTTGCTTCTTCCCCTTCCCCCTCTCCTTTCTTTCTAGCTCTCTCTTCCCCTCCCACAGCCAACACAGCCAAGGCTCCATTGGAGCAAAGTTGGCCCAGGGCTGAGGATGGCTCCATGGCCTCCGCCTCAGGAGCTAGAATGGCCCCAGATGGTGAGGGATTGCCCCCTGGTGGGCATGCCGGGTGGATCCTGTTGGATGCGTGCAGGAGACTTGTCTCTCTGCCTTCCTGCTTCTCACTTCAGAAAAATAAAAAAAATAAAAATAAAAAAAAAGACGGAGATGGCAAAATCAGTACAAACAAAAATTCAAGTACACTTCAGAGCAAAAGGAAATACTACTAGTTCCCACACTGATGCCTCCATTTCAGCTAATGGAGCTGCCACCATTTCAGCTAAAGGACCGAACAGCCTTGGACAGTGGAAGCCTTTGTGGCCTCCTCTTCGCCTTCTCCAACTTTCTGCTTGGTCTTGGTCTGCCTCCAATCCATGAGCACCTAACTCAGTGTCACTATGGCCGTGGGCCAAGGTGGGGCCGTCGTTAGGGAACAGGATTGCAGGAACTATTAGGATTTTGGAAGGGGAAAGGGGCTGGAGTGTGTTCTTAAAACGCACCCAGGGGATTCTGACTCTCCCTCTCTCCGAGGCGGTGAAGCGCCTCAAGGTGGAATGCAAGATCTCAAGGTCAAAAGGAATACAAGGACTTCCACAGCAGGACCAGATTTCCCAAACCCCAAACGAATCATTCCGGCAAAATAAAGGGACAGAAAGGCACTCTAAAGGAGGCAGGAAAGGGCAGGAGAGACAGCAGGACAAGCCGGAGATGCGGCTGTGAGACAGTCACTGCAGGTCTTTGTTGCCTCCTGCCTGTCTCGGGGTGCCATGACTGCCCAGTTCTGACTGTGTGTCCTTCTCACAGGGATGCCAACATTATTCATTCTGTGTCTTGTCTACCATCCTAGACTGAGGGCTTCCAGGGAGCAGGATTGGACCTTTTTCCTTCCCAGCTCCCCAGTACCAGTTACCATGCAGGCAGAGGGTAGACACGCACGAAGCAGAGTTAGAGTTTGCTGAATTCGGTGAGTGAACGGGTGTTTATAATCTCCATATCTCCATCACGATGTCCCAGAAGCACCTTCAACTCAACCTGACCCCAAATCGATCACATGCTCCAGATGCTGCTCAGCCTTGTGCTTCCGTTTCCCTGTTGGTGGGTGGGACCAGGTCGCTGCTTCCGTTTCCCTGTTGGTGGGTGGGACCGATCGCTGCTTCCGTTTCCCTGTTGGTGGGTGGGACCGATCGTTGCTTCCGTTTCCCTGTTGGTGGGTGGGACCGATCGCTGCTTCCGCTGCTTCCGTTACCCTGTTGGTGGGTGGGACCGGGTCGCTGCTTCCGTTTCCCTGTTGGTGGGTGGGACCGGGTCGCTGCTTCCGTTTCCCTGTTGGTGGGTGGGACCGGGTCGCTGCTTCCGTTTCCCTGTTGGTGGGTGGGACCGGGTCGCTGCTTCCGTTTCCCTGTTGGTGGGTGGGACCGGGTCGCTGCTTCCGTTTCCCTGTTGGTGGGTGGGACCGGGTCGCTGCTTCCGTTTCCCTGTTGGTGGGTGGGACCGGGTCGCTGCTTCCGTTTCCCTGTTGGTGGGTGGGACCGGGTCGTACCGTCCATCCGCGCCCTATGTTTTCCGGTCTTCGGGGTGCCTGATGGCTTGGTAGCTGCTCACTCTTCCCCTTCTTCAACCTCCTTGTTTCCAGAGACACTACTCTCTTCCGATTTTCCTTCCACCTTTCGGACTGCACTTCCTCTGCCGCTGCAGCTGCCCGGGCCCAGGACGCCTGGCCCTAATCTGCTTTTCTAAGCTCCCTGGGTGAGCTCACCCAAGTACACAGCTTCCAGGCCCATCCCTGGCCCATCAGCTCTCGGACCTCCAACTCCGGTCCTGAGCTCGGCAAATGTAGACCCACCTACCTCCTGGACCTCCCCACTGGGCCAGCATCTCAAATCAAACATATCCAAACAGGATTTGTCTTCCTTCACCGTCCCCCAGCACAGCGAACGGGACCAGCGTTTCCCCTATTGTTTCAGCCGGGATCTGAAAGTATCCCTCCTTCATTCTCCATCTTTTTGCTACCCCTTATCCAGCCAATTCCCCAATCCTGTTTTTGCCCCCCTCCCCGCCCCCTGTCTCCTGGATTTATATAAAAAGTCTCTTCCCACACTGCTTTGATCTAAGCTGTCTTGATCCCTCCCTGGATGCTACAGGAAATCTAATTAGTCTACCCACAACCTCTTTGCCCTGCTGCAATGTATTCCTTCACTAAGATATCGAAGTGATTAAAGAAAAAAGAACTAATACATCTTACCGGGTCATTTCCCTCCTGAACTTTTCAGTGTTGTACCATTGATCACAGGTTAAAGACAAATGCGCCCCATCGATCCCGATGTGCGTGTCAACGATGTTCGTGATAAATGGGGTGGTGATGGCGGACCAGGCAAAACACTCTGTTACAAATGACTCATGGAACTAGGTAAAAAGCGACACCTTAACAGTGAGTGTTAGCACCCTGCGAGGTGGAGGACTGTTTGGGGGTAAGTATTTGGACCAGAAAGTGGTACACTTTCTGAGTTTTCAATGCCATGGGTTTTCACTGGGTCCAAGGCATTAGAGTGCCCTATTGGTTGGAAAGAGAACTTTTGAGAAACAGGAAGGTCTAAGTTGGCTGTTGAGCTACTAGGTGATACACTACGTGTCCCCCATGTTCCCACCCCGACTTCTACCTGCTCCTGCCTGTCCATCAGCCCTTCAGTGAGGTTTACTAATAGGTGTGGTTAGTCATTCTCTTTGTTATTGTTGTTTTAAGTGAAAATGGTGAAGAGCTTGAATTTCCTGTCTGGTTGATGTGGTGCAAAGTAGAGGCTACAGCAAGGAAGCAAAGACCAGAGACCTTTCACAGGCTTTTGGGAAAGGCTTGAAGCTTCACAGGAAATAGAATTAGGAGTTTGAACCAGTGTAGATTTGAACCTAGACTTTGAGTGGCATGGAGCCTACTTCTACCTCCAATGATCTGGGTTACATTACGAGTCCCCTGGGCTGGAGAGGGGTTCAGGGGCTACCACAGAGGAGGTGACTTTTGAGTTGAGCCTTACTTAAGACTGGGCAGGGCTTTTCAGTGTCAGAGGGAGGCATTCTAGCAGATGTGTGTTGAGAAAGGCCCTAACTTTCATGGTTTGTGACCCACAGGGGGCAAATGGGGCCCTGCCCAGAGGTCCAGAATTCCTACACGGTGACAGCCCAGACCTGCAGTGCCTGGGACAGACTTTCCAACCACATTTAGGTCTGTGTTTGGCAATAGCCAAGATGTTGCTTTGACCATGCAATCAAAGACAAATGGAGGCCAGGAGAGCAGCATTCTAACTGCTTCAAATCAAGAAAGGGTGACTCACTCCTTTGTCATCAGATGGCTCAACAATTGATGGGCACCAAGCTGACTTCCAGCCGAGTGACATCAGAGCTGTTGTACTTTAGACAGCATTTCAGCAGCCCAGCGTCACCAGGAAGAATTGCTCCTGGACACGGAAGAGAGACAGTGGCAGTGTCATTTAAAGACAAAGAAGAATCTCGATTCTGCCAGACTGAGGACACCAACCCACGCTCCACAGAGACCCAACTTACACTGGGGGGGGGGTGCTCATTCATAGAGTCTGTTCCTGGTAGTTCACTCATCACACCAGGGTTCTGCTCACCGGGCAAGGAACACTTGTCTGCTCTGCCCCTTTGGAAGACTGGCCTTCCTCAAGTGTGAAAGACTTTGTCTGACTTCCTCCGCGGGTTTGCCATCAAATTAATAAAATAGTAGGGAAGAATACATCAGAAAGGACAGTTTCAAAATGACTGTCATTCCCAGGAAACAGGCAAGGACACATGGACGATAGAAGGGCCACAGGAAACAGTACCAGCTCTGCCTGCAAGGAATGACTTTCATTCTCAATTAAGTAATTGCCACACTGCTCGGTGAACGAGGACAGCGATGACAGGCTCTTACCTCCTGACACCTGACCACCTATCACCTCATCTGGTGGCAGGTCGTGGCTCTGGGCCAGCGCTGCTCCTGGTCATTGGGTATACACAGCACGTAGAGAACAAGGGGACTCGCACAGTCTGGAGGTCATCGGGCTCTCAGTCCTGCCTCCTCAGACCTCCCCGAGCAAGTCCAGGGCTGCGAACGTGGCTGTCTGGGAAGTGCCGAGGGCACACTCCCCAAGTCACGCTGACCGCAGCACAGTGCAGACCCTCCTGGACTTGCAGATCTGAGGGTGGACGGAGGTGCGGGATGCTTGGCACAATTTTCCTGGGCACCTTTCCTGCCCAACTAGACTTCCCAAAGGTTCTCAGATTGCTGGGTTTGCAGACTGGTGTCCCTGCCCGGCTGGCTGGGCAGGGAGGCAGGGCTGGCTAGAGGAGGAGGCAGTGGCCTGGTTCACCTGCCTCATGATGCCACATGGCTCTTACCTCTACTAGCAGAGAGATGGAACTTTGGTCCACTTCAAAGAGCCCCAAGGAAACCTAATTGGGAATTCTCACAGCTCAAAGCCGCCCATTGGGTTGTTTCTGGACAACAATAATCTGATGTCTTTCAGAACGTCCGGTTAAGAGAATTGGCTGGTTAATAGACATTCCCTCTCCGGTTCTGGGGGGAGGGTAAGGCAGGCAAGACTGTCAGGAAGCTTTTACCTGAGGGGATGGAACACTCACCACAGGTCCAACGAATAGACGGGGTGCCCGGGTCACCTCCCCATGTCTGCCCTTCTTTCAGCTGCCCTTGAGGCATGGAGACAGGTCCTGAGAGTCAGCACTGCCCTGGGGTAGGGGCGGGGCCAGCGGGAGAGGGCATTGGCACCCTCAGAAGCTTACTAGATTTTCTGACTAGTAGCTGGTCTCCCAACTTTTTGACCACACATTCTATCAGTAAAAACTGTTTGACCACACACTCCCAAAATGTATCTATTCATTTATAAACTACTCATTCTCTCATCTGTATATCTATGGAATATCAGTCAAGTTTACTTTCAGATACAAAAATAAGTCTAAACAAAAAGGTCTGATATTTTCTTTCACCTCCTCTCAATTGACCATCTTCCACATCCCACCTGTTTAAACCGTGCTCTGCGGATACTGGTCTAACCTCCGAGTCCTCCAAGTTCCAGCTTGTTACAGGCAAAGGATGGAGGAGAAGGATCTGCTCCGAGAAGAAGGTCATGTCGGGGCACACGGCTGTGTTCAAAGACGTCAGTGACAAGAGTGAGCTTCCCGGAGTCTTCCCTGGCTCATGGGTGACAGCAGGAAGGGGTGATGTCACCCAAGAACTCTGTGCCAACCTGTCTCAACCCAGAGACCGTGTTTTAAGAGGCTGAGCTACCTGAAGCCACAGTTGCTGGAGTCTCCCTGGGGCCCACAGGTCATGGGCATCTCTGGGTACAGGGTCTTGTGCTTTGGGACGCGGGGGAGCCCGTGCCTGGGCCGTTTATTGCCACCTGGGTTTGCCCCGCCCTCTTTAGAAGAGGGGCAAGGGTGAAGAAGAGGTTTGGGGGAGCGCCCCCTACTGCTCCGTCTCGGCACTGGGATTCCTCTTGTACCCTTCAGTGTTGGGGGGATGCTCGCCCCCAACCTCGTGAGAGGGGCTGCTCCCCTTCTGTGCACAATCTTCAGTTCCCTCCCATGGCATGGGTGACCGCAGCCGAGAGCCAGACCGCCGCGGCCACCCCGGGGTGAACCAAGTTTGTTTCAAGCGCCTGCTCTGTTCCAGGCTCTGTGTGGGGCAAGTGCAGCCCTGTCCCAGGCAGGAGGAAGGCGTGCACCGCGTGTGCGCACTGCGGGGGACGCCTCCGGGTGGGTCCCCCCAGAGCACACCGGGTTGAGCAGTTCATTTGGGAAGGGACCCCAGGATACACGCTGAGGGAGGAGGAACGGGAGACAGGGGAGGGAGGAAGAGTCACAGAAGAGGCACCAGTGAACAGGTGACCGCTGTGGGTAACTGCGCCTCAGTCACGCAGGGCACACGTGGAGGGACCTCACTGACTGAGCCTTGCTGCTCTGAGTGTGGCCAACAGCATTGGCGTCACCTGGGAGCTTGTCAGAAATGCAGCATCACGGGTCCCGGTCCCAGCCCTGCCGAATCCGAATTTGCACATTACAGTGTGAGAAGCACTGCCTTGCATATTTCATCTTTATCAAACGTGACAACTTTGATGTAAAACAATTTATATATATATATATTAGGACTTGGGTCCATCAAACTGGATCCTTCTGAATAACTCCTTTGAGGTTTCCAATGTTTGAAGTGCATATTAAGCTTTTCCAGCCCTTAGAAAGCTCTTTAAAATGCAACTCTGATTACCTGCACTTGATTGTAATTATAACTCAGTTGCAGAGACAGAAGGCTCATGCAACCAACTGTTCTGTTAAATGCAAATTTTGTATAGGAAATACTTCGGGGAGATAACAGCGGCTGGTGTGTGAGAAGCTATTTTTAAAGGACTATACCAAATGTCTCCTATGCTCTAAAGTCTTATCAAACACTTCAGTGAGTAGAGGACCCTTTGTGAAAGATCAACACATTGAGATAGACAGATATCCCCCTAAAACTGTAACCAAAGCTTTATTTACACATTGTGAAACATCAGAAATGATGTTTGTTTATGCATCCTTGACATTAAAATGTGGGTTTACTTTTGATATCCACTCATCTTCATTTCATGTCTTAACACAAGGATTAATCTAAGGCGATAAAATTAACTTTTCAGGTAGTGTATCAGTTAGTTATTGCTGCATAACAAACCACTCCAAAATTCAGTGGTTTCAAAAAGCAGTGATTTCTTCTTGCTTATAAGTCTGCAGGTTGGCTGCGGCGGCTCTGATCTTGACTGGGCTCACTGAACTTGGCTGCAGGCTGCATCTGCGGTCTGGTTCTATTTCTTGGACCCGTGAAACCCCCCACCCCCCGTGGCATGTTCTCATAGTGAATATAGCAAAATGTACGTGGACAAACCCAACTCCATCAACATATTTCAAGTCCCTTATGTACCTCTTCTGCTAACATCAAATTAGCCAAAGCAAGTCATGTGGTCAAGTCCAAACCAAGCGTTGCAGGATGATGTGGTCTGAAGGTTTATGTCCCTCTGTAAGTCATATGTTGAAACTTAATCCCTAAGCTGATGATATTAGGAGGTAATTAGGGCCTCTTCCTTCATCATCGGGATAAGTGCCCTTTTAAAAGATGCTCCAGAGAGATCCCTTGACCTCTTGCACCATTTGAGGATACAGTCAGTGTAAGTCAGCAGTCTGCAGCGGGTTTTACCAGAACCCAACTATGGTGGCACCCTAACCTGAGACTTCAGAATTGTGAGAGAGAGACTTTTGCTGTTTATACACTACTCTATCTCTGGTATTTTGTTACAGCAGCCTGAATGCACTTAGACGGAGAAGTAGGCTCTACCAACCATAAAGCAAGTCACACGGCCAAGCCCAGCTTCAGTGGGGCGGGGGGAGTACACTCCTCCCAGAGTCAGGGGGTTAAAGGCAGTGAATATTTGAAGAACAGTAATCTTGTCTACTAGGGAAATGGAGGCATAGCATTTTGCATAGTAAGTCTTGGTGCTGATATTTGAAGATGTTCTTATCCTAAGGGGCAAAGGAGGAAACAAGCATTGGGTACCTGTAGTTATCAAACACTCTGCTGGGAGTTTTCTCATGTTATTTCGTTTAACTTTTCACATTGCCACAAGGAAGATACTTGTGACTCCATTTTATACATGAGGCGACTGGCCACAAAGCTGGTGGCACGTCTAAGAGTGGAGCCCAGCTTTCTCTGGCAGACTCAATGCTTTGAATATTGGGTAATATATATATATATATCTACTGTGGCATGGAAAATCAAGCACTTTTTTTTTAAGGGGAAAATATTATCATTATACTGTTCCTACTTACCCAGAAACAAACAGAACTGTCAATTTTTTTAATATAGCTGCCCATCACTCTTGATACTCAAACTGTTGACTGAAATTAATTCTCCTGAGTACTCAGGTCATCCGTGCAGATTGGTTGCTCCACACATGCCTTTGAGTCTTCTGCGTTAGGGAGGCTGCACGCTCAGGTAACTTGAGGGTGACCAGACCAGACCCTCTTCACTGTCTTGCTGTCCTACGGGGATGGGAATGTGGACTGGGAGGATGAAGGAATCAGGAATTTTGGCCAGGAAGATACTGCCCAGAGAGGATTTCAGCTGGGTCTCCTGAAAATGTCCTCCCCACCTCCCATATCTGAATGTCCTGTCAAACGTGAGCTCGTTTGTTACGAGGATTTAACTTGTTTAGTGCACATTATTGTGCCGGGCACATTAAAGGCAGTGTAGAGAAAGATGAATTGAGGACTGGATTGATTGGATTTCTCCCATGAATCTGTGTTTTCACAGGTGATTGAGGACTACTGCATTGGACCACCAGGCAGAGAAGGCTCTTGGCTTCTCTTAGTGTGGTTCATTTCAGGTTAGCGGAGGGTTCCAATCCTGTTTGGGATGGCGGGGACAGGGTCTGACTTCAGTATTCTGGATGAGCCAGACTCAGAGGAACAACAACTGCGCCGAGCCCGTGCAAGGTTCTGGGGGAAGCCCCGACCTGCTTCCTGCTCAGTTACACCGTCCCTGCAGAGAGTGGCAGGGCCTTCTCCACGGACATCTGGGCTTCCCTCCAGGATCCAACTCAAGCTCTCAACCTTAGCACTGTTGACATCTGGCACTGGACAGTCTTAGCTGTAGGGGGCTGTCCTATGCACTGCAGGGTGTTTAGTGGCGTCCCTGTCCACTCTCTACGACATGCCAGCACACACACCCTGACACGTCCATGATGTGATCATTAAAAATATCCCCTAAGGCCCTGGCTGGTTGGCTCAGCGGTAGAGCGTTGGCCTGGCATGCAGGGGACCCGGGTTCGATTCCCGTCCAGGGCACATAGGAGAAGCGCCCATTTGCTTCTCCACCCCCCCTTCCTCTCTGTCTCTCTCTTCCCCTCCCGCAGCCGAGGCTCCATTGGAGCAAAGATGGCCCGGGCGCTGGGGATGGCTCCTTGGCCGCTGCCCCAGGCGCTAGAGTGGCTCTGGTCGCGGCAGAGCGACACCCCGGAGGGGCAGAGCGTCGCCCCCTGGTGGGCAGAGCATCGCCCCTGGTGGGCGTGCCGGGTGGATCCCGGTTGGGCGCATGCGGGAGTCTGTCTGACTGTCTCTCCCCGTTTCCAGCTTCAGAAAAGAGAAAAAAAAAATATCCCCTAAGAGGAAAATCATACTACCACCCGCTCAGCCCCCTACCTCTGATCCCGTGCTCGGAGAACCGCTGGTCTTACCTGGGTGACCACTCTGTAGAGGTGATCACTGGGAAATACTGTTCGCAGGAGAACAAGCCATGGAGAGGTGACTGGTGTAACTGGAAGGACGCTAGGTCATGGGGCAATGGTGGCTTTGAATCTTGGCTCCTCCAATGAATAACCATTGACTTCTTTTCTCCCAGCCTTCTTTAACCAAACCAAACCAAACCAAACCAAACCAAGCCAAACCAAACCAAACCAAACAAAAAAAACCCCCCAAAAACCAAACACAAACCAAAAAAAACCCCCATCACATACCTACAAACATTATTTTCATAAATGATTTTTAGTTCTTTTTCATTTCTCTGGATAATAATTCTTGGTTTCTCTTTTCTCCCAGCCTTCCCTAACCCCAAAACAAACACAAACTAAAAAGTCACACACGACTACAAACATTATTTTCATAAATGACTTTTACTTCATCATTTCTCTTGACAGTAATTCTCAGCAATGTGCATATAACATGAAGGCAAGCTTAACTCTCAGAAGTCATCGGAGATATGATCCTTTTGTCCTCATTTTCTTAAACCATTAAAATATTTTCATTTATAAAAATTAATCTAAATATAAAGATTGACACTGAAGATCAAAATCACTTGATGACAAAATAATTCTTCTGGAACTGTAACATATGCTCATGGTTTT
This sequence comes from Saccopteryx leptura, assembly GCF_036850995.1. Taxonomy (NCBI): domain Eukaryota; kingdom Metazoa; phylum Chordata; class Mammalia; order Chiroptera; family Emballonuridae; genus Saccopteryx; species Saccopteryx leptura. The sequence continues at coordinate 13,134,704 of NC_089512.1, forward strand.
TAATAGGAAATTAAATCTTTGCACTTATTTGGCACAAGGAAACCTTTATAAAAATTCAAATGCCATAGAGCAGGCTGCTGCTTTTTTTGTTGTTTTTGTTTTTGCAAGGCTTACACAGTACACATTTTTTTTTTTTTTGGTCAAGGAAAACTGAATATTTTAACACTGTAACACAACAATAGTTGCTTTTCATGCCTCTTAAAGAAAACGCTCTATTTGGAACTCAGATCTTTTGTTGTTGTTGTCATGTTTTTCAAATCTGTATTTGTTTGCTTTGAATCACACCAACGGAACAAAAAGCCACAGATTTCCTTTATTTCAAAGGCATCATTTCTGTTGGGTAACACACACACACAGCATCAGCGGGAAGTATTACTGGGAGACAGAGCCCCATCAGGAACACGTCAGGACGACAGGTTTTAGGGACAGGTCAGCTGGGGAGGTGCCTGGCAGCGAGAGAACGCAGAAGCGGAAACCGACGCCCAGTGAGGCTCTCGCGAGGCATTCTAATTATACTTAGCTTACAGGGGCGAATTCATCTCTCTGGCCCTTAGTTACCAAATCTGAAAAGTGGTGATACCTACTGAATAGGGTTGCTGTAAAGATTAAAATGAGAAGAATAATAAACATCCGTCATTCTCTTCCCTTGCCTCCCATCTTTGCCTTCTTCCTCAGGTTCAGAATATATTAGCAAAATGATCAAGTGATTGAGTAAAATCCCAGCTCCGTTTGCTATTATAAACACGCTACATAGTCATGCATTTGAGACCAGAAATATGGGGTGAGTATCAAACTCTTGTGTCCATTAAATTCATAGTCTGTCCTGGCTTTTTTTCTTTTCTTTTCTTTTCATACTGGCTAGTCTTTAACAGTTTTTGTCTTGAAGGTCATTGTACTACTTTTGCTGAATATTTATTGGGACTTACATTTTGGAGGACAATATTTTGTCGTGTGGCTATAGCCTGCGATGACCCGTTGTACTAAAGCTCCTCACTAACCCACGTCATGTCGATTCTGGACAGTGCCCTAAAGTTAAGCCAATGAGGGGCTTTCTCAAGCCCCTCTCCACTTTAGGGGTGGGGGTGGGGGGGAAAGTCTCCGGAAGTCCAAGGAAGAACCTCAGTTCTCAATGAGCTAATTCTCAATGGGCATGGCGCACGGGTGAGTCCGAACTTGCCGCTCTGTGGCTTGTGATTGCAAAGCAATGGGGATGGCCGATGGGGCGGTGGGCTGGGGGCTTAGCAGGGAGGGCGTGGCTGAGGGAGACCTGCACCCTTGATGGTGGAACACTCTGCAACTGTGACAGTCCCCAGTGCCTACGACAGGGACATTTTCACTCTTTCCCTTAGCGTCTGCAAGTCAAAGATGCTTGTGAGAGAGTAATAAGAATAGATGATGAATTAAATGAGACTACTCACCTCCCTTCCCTCTTCCATCCCCCCCCCCCAACCATTTTTTCTTTGGACAAATTGTGGATGTGTAATTCTAGTTGAAGCAAAGGGATTAAAAAAGAAAGAAAAAGAAGGAAGATTGTAACGACGACGACACACAGTAGCAAGGCAAACAGGGAAGTATGCGTTTCTGGACATGGAGCCCTGCGGCTGGAAGCCCGCGTCGGGGTTTCTGTCTCGGCTTCCCCTGGGAGCCTGAGGCAGAGAGTGGGCGAGACCGCAGTGCTGGAGTCTGGGACGGCTTTCTGGGTGAGGTATCAGGACAGCCCTGTGCACTGTGGCTCCCGGGCCCTCTCCTCAGGGGGAAGTCCGTACAGTAGTCAACGGCTGTTGGGTCAAGGCACTGTCGTGTATGGCCGGAGGCAGTGGGTCACTGGCAGTGGAGCGCCAGGGCGCTAGTACATCACAGCGGGCTCCAGGGCGGGCTCCTGAGGCGAGACGATAACACTGTTACCAGCCGCTTGGCGAGAGTGAGAGGAGGCGATTAAAAACGTCTACTGCTTTTTAAAAATTTTTCATTGATGAGAGAGAGAGAGAGAAAGAGAGAGAGAGAGAGAGAGAGAGAGAGAGAGAGGCGCGCAACCACTCCTTGTCCCACTCAGCTGTCTCATTTAGTTACGCACTCACTCATTGGTTGCTTCTCGTATGGGCCCCAAATGGGGATCGAACCTGTGACTTTGGCCAGCTGGGACGACGTTCTAGCCACTTAACAACCCAGCCAGGGCCTACTACCTTTTATATATATATATATCATAAAAGGAGCTCATGCTCATTGACCACTTAAATATTTCACAATATTTAAACAGTGATGCATGTTTTGCATAAGGCATCTTTTAATCTACCTAGGCTTAATTTTGGTTTGCGGAATAAGGCAAACTGGTGCCCTTCCCCCTACTGACCCCCTGGCCAGCTTCCCAAGCACATTAGAAACAAAGGAACCTATACCTTCTCTACTCGTTCCCAATGCTTCAAACATTCATATAACACATTTTCATGCTTGCCGGCATCTGCCTCTGAGCTTTCTATTCTATTCCATTCATCATCAGTTCCTTCACAGCAGTGATTTCAACCCATGTGCTGCAAGCGTTTTTAAAATATGCCATACCTGACTATTTTGTCAGGCACTGACCTCTTCCCCTTAGACTGTCAAATAAAAAAAATGACAACAGCCAACACAACAATACCCATCCGGTGTGAATGAATCAAAATTGTACCAATTTTTTTTGTGTGTCATATTGGCAAAAAAAAAAACACCCCAAAACATCTTTTGGTGTACTGCAGAATTTTAGCAATTAGTTTATGTATGCCACGAGATGAAAAATGTTGAACAGTCACTGCTTTATAGCTTTTAATTTGTTTAAAAAAATCTAGCAGGAAAATCACTTGAACTTTGCAAAATTCATTTGTCTATCTTTCTTATTTATTCCTATGTGAACTTTAAAAAAAATCCCACTGAGGTTTTTATGAGAATTGGACTAAACTATAAATTAATTTGAGAAGTGACTTTTCTTTTGAACTCCTGATGTGATTTATTAATCATTATTTCAATATTAAAGGTAACCTTGCATTCCTATAAAATTTACCTGGTAATTTGTTGTTGCTGATATTTTATTTAGTATGCATCATCTCTCTGAAGAAGTACAATTGGTGTGTGGTTTGTGTGTGTGTCTGTGTGTGTCTCTGACTGTGTGTGAACATGGAGCATGGGTACAGACCTACCAGACACATCAGGCTTTGGTAGTTGGGTTATAGTAGTAGCTTTGCAATATAAATCTTTTAGTTTTCTTTTCTTTTCTTTTTTTTTTTTGCTCTGAAACATTTTATATTGCATGGGAATGAACTATATCTTCAGAAATGATCAGCGAAACTGCTTGGCCAGAGAATCTTTTTTGAAGGTTTAATAAATTTAAACATTTTATTTCTCAAATCATTTTTCACTAATATTCTGATTGGAATCTGATTTTATTATTATTATATTTTTAATATATATATATATTTTATTTTATTTATTCATTTTTTTAGAAAGGAGAGAGAGAGAGAGAAGAGGGGGAGGAGCAGGAAGCATCAACTCCCATATGTGCCTTGACCAGGCAAGCCCAGGGTTTCGAATCGGCAACCTCAGCATTTCCAGGTCGATGCTTTATCCACTGCGCCACCACAGGTCAGGCTAATTTTATTAGAATTAAGACTTTAGCCCTGGCCAGATAGCTTGGTTGGTTAGCACTGTCCCAAAGTGCAGAGGTTGCTGGTTTGATCTCCGGTCAGGGAACATACAGAAACAGATGTTCCTGTCTATCTCCTGCTCTCTCCCTTCCTATCTCTAACATCAATAAGATAAACATTTAAAAAAAAGAATTAAAACTTTACATGTATTAGCATAGATTTACATCACATTTATATATTTAAGTAAAAATTCACAGCTTTATTATAATCTCTTGTGTTTATTTTATTTTCTTGATTTGCCTTACAAAAAATTATATTTTATATTTTCCCAAAGGATAAACTCTTGGATTTATGATCATTTCCATAGTTTTATGGTTTTAGTTCTTTTTTTTTTTTTTGCATTTATCTTTGATGTCTGGAACTCAATGTCTTGTTCATTAGCTTTGCCTCTTCTTTAATAACAAAGAAAGCATTTAATACTATAAATCTGACTGGTGTAGTTTTATATGGCTGCCATTATTTTTGGTACAGGTAATGTTTTCATTTCTAAATGCTCCGTGGATTTGCTTTTCTCTTTAATTCCTAGTTCCTTGGCAATGAGTGTGTCAGAGTGTGCACGGGTGTGCATTTGTATATATGTCTAGTCGTGTATGTAGGTGCCTATGTTTTATAAATCAAAACAGGGTTCCATTTACTTTAACTTTCATCCTAATTCTCTAGATTTTTCCTGTCCAATATGGTAGTTACTAGCTACTTGTGGTTGCTTACATTTGGATTAACTAATATTAAATAAGTACTTAAATATCAGTTCCTCTAGCCATATTTTAAGCACTCAATAGCCACGTATGGCTGCCATATTGGGCCGTTCCATTACTTAAAAAAATTCTATTGAACAGAGTGCTGTTCTAGATGATTTTTGGCATCAGCGTCACAGAAGGTAGTTTTATACTTTCTACTTTTTGGACATCATTGAGTTTTCTTGGTAGCTGGTATAAAATCAGTTTTTATAAATGGTCTATTGATGATTGGAAAGAAAGAGAATCCTTTGAAAAGTATAAAGTTAGATAAATATCATAATTAAGGGAATTTTAAAGTTGCCAACCACGACACAATAAATGATCTTGCCCTGTTGTTTGCCAAAGCAAGAAAGGCTCATGAGTTATCCACTTTATTTTATCAAAATTAAAGCATCCTCCTCCTTTGTTCTCTCCGAATGCTTCTTGTATTGAATTCTACTTCGTTTAAAAGTAATATTTCTGTCCTTCCTTTCTTGTTCACATGTCTTTAGGAAATATTGTCCATATTTTCATTTTCACTTCTCTGAGTCACTTAAAAAGGTAATTTCTTTTTTTTAAAAAAATAATGCATTAAGGTGAGACTGACGTGACATAAAATTAACCATTTTACAGTGAACAGTGCAGTGCTGTTTAGTACGTTCACAATGGACACAACTACCATGGTTTCAAAACATTCCCATCTCTGTAAAATAAAGCCTTCTCCCCACTGAGTAATTTCTTCCTATTCCCTGTCCCCTAACCCCCAGCAACTACCAACCTGTGTTCTAGCTCAATGACAGGTAATTTATTCTTAACTCTCTGATTTATATAACACATTCCCTCCCTGGCCCTAGTGGTCTGCCTTTTTAGTTAATAATGAATCCTTTAGTGCTTTGGAGTTACGGCCAGGAGTAAGGTAATTGAATTTTGAAAGGCCAGGGGTAATGGCGGACCAACGACAGACAGGCAGTGGGCCGCGCGCTGCCAATATGGTGCCTAAGAGATGAAGTGATTTGTAATTCAAAATGGCACGCCCAGGATTATGCCACGGCCTGGTGCTCTTGTGCTCGGGAGACAGGGATAATGACAAAGACAGTGTGGAAGGGAGTGACGGGTGGCATAAAAGGCAACAGAGTATATCTGTCCTTGCTTCGCTCTTGTGGCCCAGACATCGTTTGCCCTTAGCGTAATGGTACCACTGAGGCAGTCTGGTTGGATTGTACTGTTCCCTATAAGCCAGGGGTCGGGAACCTTTTTGGCTGAGAGAGCCATGAACGCCACATATTTTAAAATGTAATTCCGTGAGAGCCATACAACGACCTTTGTATGTTACGCATTATCCAATAAAAATTTGGTGTTGTTCCGGAGGACAGCTGTGATTGGCTCCAGCCACCCACAACCATGAACATGAGCGGTAGGAAATGAATGGATTGTGATACATGAGAATGTTTTATATTTTTAACGTTATTATTTTTTTTTATTAAAGATTTGTTGGCCCTGGCTGGTTGGCTCAATGGTAGAGTGTCGGCCTGGCGTGCAAGAGTCCCGGGTTCGATTCCCGGCCAGGGCACACAGGAGAAGCAGCCATCTGCTTCTCCACCCCTCCCCCTCTCCCTTCCTCTCTGTCTCTCTCTTCCCTTCCAGCAGCCAAGGCTCCATTGGAGCAAAGTTGGCCCAGGTGCTGAGGATGGCTCTGTGGCCTCTGCCTCATGCGCTAGAATGGCTCTGGTTGCAACAGAACAAGGCCCCAGATGGGCAGAGCATCGCCCCCTGGTGGGCATGCCGGGTGGATCTCGGTTAGGCGCATGTCTGACTGCCTCCCCGTTTCCAACTTCAGAAAAATACAAAAGAAAAAGAAAAAAAGGTTTGTCTGCGAGCCAGATGCAGCCATCAAAAGAGCCACATCTGGCTCACGAGCCATAGGTTCCTAACCCCTGCTATAAGCAGATCAAGCATTTGCCAAAATTCTGAAGCATATGTTGGTATTTAGGCAAATAACCTATTAGCCCTCTCTATACGCTCTGCAGAGTTTGTGCAAATTCTCTTCTGTCCCTGTCTTTGCCTCATTTAGGGGTAACTGCTTTAGGGGGTGCTGTTTGGGGCTTTACTGGGGGAGCTACGGAAAGAAGGGCTCCAGAGCAGAGGTGCCATCCGTAGCGAAAGTGATGGGCATTGGGACAGCGATGACACTTACCGCCAGATCCTGGGTGGGGCTCTCCCTGTCTTGAGTCCTGTTTGTCGGGGAGCCTTGCAGAATGAAGTTGCGGTTGAATGCTTTCATGGTGGTCACTGAAGACGTCTCCACTTTTTCAGCTAATAGGAAACAAACGAGAATCAGTGTTACGCAGAGGCTGGACCCGTTGTTAAGGACGAAGACCGGGGGTCCAGACTACCCAGGTTTTCTGTCGTAGATATGGAATCCCATTCTGGTCCACACAGGTCTGACTGGGTTTGCTTCCTGGGGGATCCAAGTCCAGACAGACTCTTGGCAAGAGCAGTTCTGGGTGAGAACTCCCCGTTGCAGCGGGTCCTCAAACTCAGCTTGCGGAGCTACTCGAAGGAAACGAGTCCGGCTGAATTCTTGGGCAGCTCTGTGGCTTTCTCTTAAGCGTACCTTTCACGGGGGGCGCGGGCAGTTTCCTCCGCTGCTGTCTGGATGTGTCTATAGTTTGTACCTACAAACAGAGCGCGGCAATCAATACACCTTCTCAAAGCCAAAACGTTTCATCTTTTTAAAGTCTTCCAGGCTGTGCAAAGCCCCCACAGAAGGCGCGAGGGACAAACATACCTGATTCCTCTGCTTCTGATCCCGTTTCCGTGTGAGGCGCCCACAGGGCGCTATGTTTAATCCCGCGACCGTCAGGGCTGAAATCCGGCTCTCGATATCAGAAATCTTCATGCAGCAGAGAGACAGAATCAGCAGGGGGACGCACAGGAGGGGAGAATCTTTGTTAAAAGTGTTATAAATCTATAAAAAACAAATCTGCTTTGATGTCGGCTCATTTGTTCACTCAACTTCTAAGCACTTTTTTTTTTTGTATTTTTCTGAAGCTGGAAACGGGGAGAGACAGTCAGACAGACTCCCGCATGCGCCCCACCGGGATCCACCCGGCACGCCCACCAGGGGCGATGCTCTGCCCCTCCGGGGCATCGCTCTGCCGCAACCAGAGCCACTCTAGCGCCTGGGGCAGAGGCCAAGGAGCCATCCCCAGCGCCCTGGCCATCTTTGCTCCAATGGAGCCTTGGCTGCGGGAGGGGAAGAGAGAGACAGAGAGGAAGGGGGGGTGGGTGGAGAAGCAAACGGGCGCTTCTCCTGTGTGCCCTGGCCGGGAATCGAATCCGGGTCTCCCGCACGCCAGGCCAACGCTCTACCGCTGAGCCAACCGGCCAGGGCCTGAGCACTTCTCTTTTAAATGCTACAGCGAGGAAATAAAACACAGGCCCCTCTTTGTGAGTTGAACTTTCTAGTCGGTAGCTAGAGCATGTCACCCATGTCAGCATCTCCCTAGGGATACATGGAGGCCCAGGGACCCTGGCCCACGGCCATCTGGGGTGGGGTGGTCAGGGAAGGCTCCCATGGGAGGTAACCTGTGAGCTGAGCTTTGAAGGGCGAGTACGACACATGGTCCTGCTTTCATTTTTCAGGACATCATGAATCCAAAAGCACAGCACTGAGTCTCAGGAGGGCTCGCCCTGCAACCTCTGGTTCAAGTGCATTTCTTCTACGGGCAGGCCCAGTGGCCTCGAGAAACTCCTTCCTCTCTCTGGGCGTCGGGCTCCTGGACCACAACCTCAGAAGGTCAGAAGCAGCTCAGATTTCCTTACCGCGGTGTCTTAAGGCGGATATAGACACCAAGAGCCCATTCCGTGCCAGAAAGAACCCTGGTCCTTCCCTGTCCCAGGGATGAAGACACAGGGCCGGCTCTGAGAAAATAGCATTGTTACGCGCTGCCACCACGCTAAGTGCTTTAACTATGTGAGCTCATCCAGGCTTCGTTCACGAACTCATGGGTAACCCGGCGACACAGGTACCATTCTCTTGGATTTATAGATAAGAAAACCGTGGTTCAGGGGGGTAAGGAGTGTACCCCCAGACACTGGTCTGGGGGAGGCCCTGGAGTCGATGCCAATGCTCCTGCTCTTGCCATTCTTCCACATTCTCAGAGGACTTGCCAAGGCTGGCAGGGGGGTGGGGCACGGGAAGGGGCAAGAGGAGACTGGTGGAGTGGAGAGAGGTGGTGGGGATCATGGCCACCCTGCTGAGATGGCACAGACCGAGTGGCGCTGGGGCAGGGGACAGGTCACCGGGCATCGGCCCAGCGGCCAATGCGAGCGCTCCACCCCCAGGTGTCCACTGCCTCCCCCACCCCTCAACTATCTTGTGCAGCTCGAGACAAACTCTGATTCCTCTGTCATTTACTGGGATAGGTGCTCCAAGCTGTGCGGAGAGAAGGACCGAAATGCCAGCAGATACGGGAGATGCTTCCCTGACCCCGGAGGAGCGGTTGTGCTGGTCTAGGAGGCCAGACCTGCGGCAGCTGGAGGAAGGAAGTCCAGCTACCCAGCAGCCTGCCCCCAGAGGGGCCGCCGTGCAGCCCCTGGCCTTCTCGGGCCCCCGAAGCCTTCCTGCATGGCTCCTCAAATTTCACACCGAGAGCTGCCTTCCTTCGATTCATAGTCCGATAAATCGCACAAGCCTCGGAGCAAGGTTGCAGGCTAAACCCTTAGCAGGCATTTGCAATGGCGTGGACTAGTTGCCCACAATCCTTCCTGGAAGCAGTGTGCTCAGAGGGCCCTGGGAGACAGGTCAGGGGGAGAGCTACCTGCTGACCTCCTGATTTGCTGACTGCCAGGTCCTGGATTAAGAAGCGGTTAATTTTTCAAGTTTTAGTCTATAGGGCAAAGGACAAAGAGAGAGGGGGAAAAAAACTGCTTAGGGTGGATTTTTGCTGATATTTTGCCTATCTATCTATCTATCTATCTATCTATCTATCATCTATCATCCATTCATCTACTTCTATTCCACTTTATTCCTAAGACTGAATGCCCACTGACCCTTCGACTTGATAGAAGAGGATGACCAATTCAGCTCTGAGTTTCCTGGGAGCCAAAGCAAAGGGATCAGTGCAGGAGACTATGTCCACCAGATAAGGGCCAAGTACTCCAAATAGCTTCTCCTGATGGTAAGACTCAGGACATACTCTCCCCAGGAATGCCCACAGAGGTGACCCTGTAAAATGCAGTGGGCAGCGTCCTCAGTATAACTCCTGGCACAACGTAAGGCTCACTGAACATTAGCTATTAATACCATAATTTTAAATTTTAAGGTTTTATTTATTTGTCTTAGAGAGGAGAGAGAGAGAGAGAAGGGGGAGGAGCAGGAAGCATCAACTCCCATATGTGCCTTGACCAGGCAAGCCCAGGGTTTCAAACTGGCAACCTCAGCATTCTAGGTCGACACTCTATCCACTGCGCCACCACAGGCCAGGCGATATAATTGTAAAATTTAAAGTGAATAATGAGTGAATAGGCACACTTAAATATATGGGAAATGGACATTTTAGACTCCAGGATTTTCTGCCATAAAACTTGGCCCACTGCCCTGGCCGGTTGGCTCAGCGGTAGAGCGTCGGCCTAGCGTGCGGAGGACCCGGGTTCGATTCCCGGCCAGGGCACACAGGAGAAGCGCCCATTTGCTTCTCCACCCCTCCGCCGCGCTTTCCTCTCTGTCTCTCTCTTCCCCTTCCGCAGCCAAGGCTCCATTGGAGCAAAGATGGCCCGGGCGCTGGGGATGGCTCTGTGGCCTCTGCCTCAGGCGCTAGAGTGGCTCTGGTCGCAACATGGTGACCCCCAGGATGGGCAGAGCGTCGCCCCATGGTGGGCGTGCCGGGTGGAGCCCGGTCGGGCGCATGCGGGAGTCTATCTGACTGTCTCTCCCTGTTTCCAGCTTCAGAAAAATGAAAAAAAAAAAAAAAATTAAAAAAACTTGGCCCACTAATTTAAGCCTAGAAAAATTTAGAAGCAGAGGTAACTAACTGTTACAATAAAGCCTTACCAAACACTCATACATAATATTTCTTCCTGTTAAACCTTTCAAGAGGTATTTGCTGCAAAATGTAGCCTCAGAAAATAAAAGACTTGGTTCTACTTCTATCTTTATATAACTTTGACTACAAAGTGATGAAATATTGGGTGGCATTTATGGAAAATGATTTTTATTTGAGGAGAATTGCTCCTCAGCTGTTCTTGCTGACAGTAAACTGTCAAGCGGGCCGTCTGTGACAAGTACCCCCCACCCCCAACATAGAACCCATCCGAGGAGTGAAGAACTGCGGCCCTTGCATTCTTAAGAATGCTCCATGATGTCAGCGGTGGTTGTGGTTTTCGACTTTTTTTTTTTTGTATTTTTCTGAAGCTGGAAACGGGGAGAGACAGTCAGACAGACTCCCGCATGCGCCCAACCAGGATCCACCCGGCACGCCCACCAGGGGCGATGCTCTGCCATCCGGGGCATCGCTCTGCCGCGACCAGAGCCATTCTAGCGCCTGGGGCAGAGGCCAAGGAGCCATCCCCAGCACCCGGGCCATCTTTGCTCCAATGGAGCCTTGGCTGCGGGAGGGGAAGAGAGAGACAGAGAGGAAGGAGGGGGTAGGGGTGGAGAAGCAAATGGGCGCTTCTCCTATGTGCCCTGGCTGGGAATCGAACCCGGGTCCCCCGTACGCCAGGCCGACGCTCTACCGCTGAGACAACCGGCCAGGGCCAAGGTTTTCGACTTTTTAAAATAAAATTATTTATTTTAAAAAGAATTGTCACCCACTTATTGTCAGCTCTATCCAGGGGTGTTTCTATTGACCCCCACCTCCCAGTGTTAGGATGCAGGGACTACAGAAGTGTCAGTGAACCAGAGGTCCACACTGAGCTAATGCCGCAGACACCAGCATTTCTCATGGGCCCCCGGGTACCCGTCCATGGATCCCAGTGTGAGAATCAATGGCTCAGTCCACGGTCAGCTCTGGTCCTGAGTCAAAGGCCAAGGGAACACGCATGAAAAATACCAACAGACATCTCCACCGAGTTGCGGATAACACAGCGGTCGCTCTGAAGCAGCCGTAGCGCAACCCTACGGAATGTCGGCCTGAGAAATCTACACTTCCCATTTTCACCTATTCATCCCTTTTTTTATGTTCCTTCCCATTTTTACTGAGCGCCACACCTATGTCAGGTGTTCTGCGAGGCACTAGAGTTGGTGTGCTGAGCTGGACAGCCGCAGTCTTGTTTTCATGGAGCTTTTAGTCAATAGTGGGGGAAACCGGCATTGAGTAAGTTACCAACAGGGTGGTAGAAGTCAGGGAAAGGAGGGGTGGAGCGGACACCTGTACAGCAAGGAGACCCACCACCGGACCAGAGATTTGTCAAAGAGAAAAGTGGCAAAGGTTTTAAAGAGAAGGCCGATATATTCTCGAAGCTGTAATTTGGGGGAAGGCAGGCTGCCCTTTGAGAAAGGAGGCTTTGGTGGCGGCCACCCTGGACGATCACATCCATGCATGAGAGCCGGACACGCAGGGACGGCAGATACAAAGCCTTTGACTTGGTTCTTGTGAAAGGTGGGGGGCCCCTCTCCTTCTGCCTGGCGGTCTCCCGTCTGGGCAGAGGGAAGAGGTCTTACCTGGAGTTCAGCATGGTGGACCTGGGCTGCAGCGGTGGCCACCTGGTCCTCCAGTACTGCCAGTTCGGTCTCGCCAGTGCCGCTGTGGATGCGGCGGGCCGCGTCCTCCAGCTCGCCCAGCTGGCCTTCGAGTCCGTACACGGTGCCTGCCGCCAGGTACACCTGTAGAGGAGGCACAGCGCAGGCTCAGTCTGCTGACCCAGGACGGGGGGGCCTTTACCGGGGACCCTGGTGATTCAGAGGAGCGAGGAGAACCAGACTCCACACTGGGGGGGGGGGGTTCAGGGAATGACCCTGTGTGTGAACAGTCTTTGCACTTAAATGATGGCCATGAGGTCTTGCCACTTCCTCACTGTCAAACGCCCTCCCTACACTTTCCGGCAAGAAAAAGCACTTGGTGAATTTTGGAAATACTATAAACTAGTACAACATACGCAACATCAGCTGCATAAATTGTGAGATGGTCCGGCGAATATAACAATCACACTATCAAGACGGGAGAGACAGAAAAACTCACGATGTGGTTGTCATTGTGTAACTGAGAAAAATTCAGAAAACACAAAATAGGTAAAATTAATTTAAATAATTATAAATGTTCAATGACTTACCTTGATTAATTACCTTCAGCTTGCTTGCAACAGGCTAGAGAATGAATTATAGTAGCAAAATACCTTAGAAAAGAGTGTGCTGTTAAGAAAAGCATGTGAAGTCTATTTATCTGTCAATTAAGAGATGTGTGTGTGTGTGTGTGTTAGCTACTGAAGATTAAAGAGTAAGTCAGATAAAGGGAGTAATCTGAGGAAACATTAGGGGAAAAAATTTTTGACATATAAGTTTATAAGGTGATTCCTTAAAAGTGGGCAAACACAGAGTAAATTGTTGGAAGCATTTAGACAAAAGAGATGTCAACCGGGGCGAATGAAGCAAATGCTTCGTTAGCCTAATTCACAGTGGGATCAAACGACCAACAACGTGAAGAACCAGATCTGTCTAAAGAAGGTTAATTCCTGACCGAGAGGCTCACGAGGTTTGATCAACATACGGAAAACTCTAGACACGTCATCACAGCCACTGAGAGCCGAGCCGAAGGAAAGGCACAGTCAGTCCTTTCGCAGTCCCTTTAACTCGAGTTAAGAACATAACTGAGATAGGCAAGCCCAGAGTTTCGGCACAGAGTCAGGCACGGCTTTCGCACCGAGTGAGGCTGCGCGTCCGTGCCACGCGGGGGAAAGGACCCCGAGACGCTCCCGCCCTGCCAATTTCTTGGCACGATTCACGCGTCCGTGTTACAACTGGCAATTTTACAAGACATTTCAAAGTGGAGCAAAGGCAGGTGTAGGTCTGCTGAGAGCAAACCCGACTGCGCACCAGCAGGCGCAATCAGCGGGGCCGTGGGCGCTCCCAGTGGTGCCTGGCCCCGGCTGTCCTGGGAGGGATTCCTCCGCCACGTAGGGGGCCGCGAATCAAACGTCTGCCGGCGATTGCCGTAGGTCACTTTGCCCCTGGTTTTATGTTTCTTTATCATATGTAAGTATTGACGCTTGCATCTTGTTTCTAAAAGACCCTCACAGTTTAATATAGCCATTTATTCTTTGTCTTCCAAACCGGAAACACGATGCTGTCAAATGAAGGAAATGAATATTTCAAAGTCGAGTGGAGAAATTCAAGATTTGTCTCTCAAAAGTTTCAAAGTTGAAGAACTTCTTTTCATGGGGGAAGAAAAATTGGGCGGAGTAGAGACGGCTGGCATTTGGGAAGAGGGAGGAAGGGAATGATGGCCTGGTGAGTTTTGAGTTTGGATATTACATTTTTGCTAGCTTATAGTTCTGCGCAGTGGACAAAACTTGAAATTATTATTTAAATAAAACCAAGAATTTGAGTGTGGCGAGGCTTAAATCTAACTTGACGTGACTTTGGTCTCTAAATCTTGATTTTTCTGGAAACACGCAAAACTCAACAGCCTCACACCCTCCGTCTGTATCAGGGGTCCCCAAACTTTTTACACAGGGGCCAGTTCACTGTCCCTCAGACCGTTAGAGGGCCAGACTATAAAAAAAACTATGAACAAATCCCTATGCACACTGCACATATCTTATTTTAAAGTAAAAAAACAAAACGGGAACAAATACAATATTTAAAATAAAGAACAAGTAAATTTAAATCAACAAACTGACCAGTATTTCAATGGGAACTATGCTCCTCTCACTGACCACCAATGAAAGAGGTGCCTTTTCTGGAAGTGCGGTGGGGGCCGGATAAATGGCCTCAGGGGGCTGCATGCGGGCCAGGCCGTAGTTTGGGGACCCCTGGTCTGTATCAACAGCACTCATTGTTTTCTTGTTAACAGGGTCCTCCCCTAATGTTCTTTGTTTTCTCTGCCGAGAAATCGCTCCACACCCTCAGCTAGGCCCGAGGGTCATCTTTTACTTTGAGTTCCCTGCTTTCCTGGCAACAGCAGAGGTTCTGTGGTTTGGCAATGACACCTGTGGGACAGGCCCTCACAGCCAAGGTGGTGGCGCCCGCAGGCAGGGCTGGAGGACCACGATGCTAATGGCAACCTGTGAGGGAGGCACTAGTACCATCAGGGTATTAAAGATGAGGACATTGTGTCCTAGAAGTTCAGTGCCTTCTCCAGGGCTCACCGCGAGGGAGTGGTGAAACCTGGTATTGAGCTCGGAGGGCCGACACCAGACCCGGTGCCTTTCTCCACCCCGCCCTGTGATTCTTAATCTCGGTTGGAATGTTATGACGTTTACATTTCAAACTTTGACATAAAGGTACGGGAGTTCTTGTGGTTCTAGGTTGATGTGACAGTGGCTCTGTTGCTGGGTTGAAATAACAAAATTTAACATGCTGTAGAATAAAAATGTTATTCTAACTTTAAAAGACAAGCCGTTGAAAAACGCTAACCTGGAAATGCTTGCTTAGTGAAGGTCCATTTCTGCTGAGAACTATGGTTACCATGACTGAGAAATCTGTGTCCTCTCCACAGTCTAGTCACTGATACCTATGACCCCAATGATGGACTCCTGGTGCAACAAGTCTTCCTCAAAATGGGTCAAGCGATGAGAACAGGTGTTTTTTTTTTTTTTTAAAGAAGAACTTTGTGGTCAAAGCCCCCGGATAAAGAGAATTAAGCAGATTTCTTTACTGTAGGACTTCTCAGTCTTTCCTGTGCTAGTACGTGTCTCCGTCTTCCTGGAAAGAGCACACAGACCTCTCAAACTTCTTTGATCTTAGAGCATCTTGAGTTGGACGTGCTTTCCATGAAATGCACTTTAGGGGACTCACGTTGGACATTTCTTTCTTTGCTCTTTGAGGTCAGAGAACCACCCGAGAAGCCATGGCCACCTCCACAAGTTCTCGTGTCACCTCTTCTCCTGTTTGGTGGGGGTTTACGAGCGCCTGTAGGAGTGGGAACATCCTTTCCTGGTCCTGGACTCGGTGGTAGAGCTGGGATCCTGGTGGGCCCGTTCCACTGCATCTGCTGCCACTGGTTGGAGACTACATCTTGGTATTGACATATTTGGCATTGCCGAGAGGTACAGGGCAGAGTTAAAAGGGAAGTGAGTCCCCCCCGCTGCCTGGGTGGCTGAGAATTACCGGGCACCCCAGGCTGTCTCTGTCATTTTAGCAAAGATGAGAATAAGAGAGGTCCTCAGACGGGGTGGGAGGGTGAGGGAGCTGACTGGTTCCTCCCAATCACAAGGTGGTCCTTGTGGGTTCCTACTATTCAGACCACAGGTCTGAGAATGGTCATGCTAGTGGTTCTCTATTGACCCCTGGATCCATTGTCCTTCCTTCTCTGCCGTGACCTGCTTTATTTGGGGCTGACCTACATGAACATCATCACCAAGGCTCCCTTGCTGGCTGGGATGGTTTTGGCCAATGGGAGACACCAACAAGAGATCAAAGGCAGGAGAAGAGAGAAGTCTCCCCCCCACCCCAACTCTCTCTTTGCCTGGGTTCCATGGTGAAAGTGTCCACTAGGGGGCGCTCTTCCAGAATCCAGTTCTCCTTGGGCTCACTGCTTAGGGCTGCTGACAGCTTCTTCCCACTGCTACTCACGGGATGCTACAGCCATCTCTTAACCTTGCCCCCACCTCACTCAGTTCATCACCCTGTCCTGAAACTGTCTTCTCCCCGCAAGACCCCAACAAGTACAATAGAACCCTCTGCTTCACGGCTCTCAGCAAGATCACTGAGGCACCCAGCTATTCAACCCAAGAAGCCGAGGCCCCATTGTTTGTGCAGGAGCGGCAGGGACTGGCCCGCGGTTCCTCCTGCCTTTTGGGGAGAAAGAGCTGATTTCACAGTGCCAGCTCCAGCAGCAGGTGAGCAGTGCCAAAGCCGAGAGACTCGGGGAATTCTGAAATCCCCATGTCTGCTTCTAATTAAGTGGATTAACAAGGCGGTTGATGAAGACAGGAGATTCGCCATAGAAACGCGACATTTTTATCTGATGCAGCTCTGAAGCCTTCAGAAGTATTTCTAAAGGCGACACATTCCCCAGCCAATGTCCTCTTTCATCTCCGAGTCCTGGTCTGCAGCAGCCAAGGCGCAGAAGGCGAGAATCAGCGTTGCCATTTCTATTTCCGACAGTCCCAGGCTCCCCGGGACAAAGGAGGAAGGCAGCAGAGAAGCGGGCACTGCTTGTTAGAAGCCACAGACGAAAGCTCGGTTTAATTAAATCTGCTGCACCCAGAGGCCGGTCTAACGGCCAGCCCTGCCCTTCTCCTGCCGCTCAAATGAATCCCATCTGGAAACCACAGAGCGAAGCAACCTGTTCTGGTTCTGTGATCGGGTGGACCACAGAGATAAAGGAAAGAGTCATCCCTTCTCTGCCTCAAAAACCCATACAAGTCAAAGGAACACGGACGGAGTTTCTTCTGAGGGGAACCATGAAGCTGGACCGGGGGAAGGGGAAGGGAAGGTGGAGGGAGAAGGCAGTTAACTCTTTGGGGACGGGAGAGGCAGCTCAGAGGTGCGGACAGGGGAGGCAGCAAATGACAAACCCTGGCCTTTCAGCCCGTGTCCCCACTGGGATCTTGAACCAGGGGGCAGGCGGATGTGTTTCTAACTGGAAGTGTTAACAAACCCAAGAAAAGAAACAAAATGCACAACAAAGAGATCTTACAAGATGAAAACTCCAAGAAGGACATTTTTCAACGTGTTCCCACAGGGAAGAGAAACCCACACATCTTTGCGTTAAGTGTCCCGCAGGGGCTGACCATTTTCATTTAAGTTCCAGTTATTTCACGCAGTGTAAATTTTTTTGATGCCATAATGTGTAAAAAAAAAAAAAAATTGCATTCCTTTCGTGGTGAAGCGTATCTTTATTCTAACCTTGCCAACTCCGTGTGTCCAGGATTAGGGCCATTTTAGGACTATCGGCACTGAAAGAACTATATCACAGACACATTGAGGGAATGGAGACCCTGCACATAAGAAGTGAATCATTTCTTATAAAAGGACTTCATTTATCTGATGTAATCATACAACAGATGAGCATTCTTCAAGCACCTCCACTGTGTCAGGCTTGGCCCAGGGCTAGGGCTACAGATACAGCCAGCAGGTCCCATCCTGTAGGAATTTACAGGCCTGGTTCCCAACTTGGGCAGACCGGTTACGGTCATGAGTTCTGTGGGCATCCACCTTTGGTCCCTACAGTGGCGCTGGCAATGCTTTCCCCGGATCCGCGTGCTTCTGTCCCCGCAGCCCAGATCTACTCGGAAGGCTGCCTTTGGGCTATCATAGACACCTTGCCTGCATGCAGAGAGACGGGGGAGCCTGCTGGCTGGAGGAAAGGCTCGTTGCTTTGCCTGAGGCCACAGCAACTCTGAGATGCACTTTACAGCCCAGAGTTCCCTGCAGGGGCAGCTTGAAGCTTACTCTTTGTCTAAGATCATACTTCGTTGGGCTTCTGCCCTCTCCCTTTCCTTCCCCACTCCTTCACGAGTCTACCCTGGGAGCACTGCCCTGATAAATCACTTGTATCCAATCCTCGATCTAAGACCCTTCTGAGAATGTATTTGCTGTGGTGATGGTGGTGATGATGGTGGTGGTGGTGGAGGTGGTGATGGTGGTGGTGGTGGTGATGGTGGTGGTGGTGATGGTGGTGGTGATGGTGATGGTGGTGGTGGTGATGGTGGTGATGGTGGTGGTGGTGGTGGTGATTGTGGTGGTGGTGATGGTAGTGGTGAAGGTGGTGACGGTGATGGTGACCGTGGTGGTGGTAGTGGCGGTGGTGGTGATGGTGATAGTGGTGATGGTGATGGTGATGGTGTTGTTGTTGGTGGTGATGGTGACAGTGGTGGTGGTGGTGACTGTGGTGGTGGTGATGGTGGTGATGGTGATGGTGGTGGAGGTAGAGGTGGTGATGGTGATGGTGGTGGTGATGGTGGTGGTGGAGGTGGTGATGATGGTGGTGATGGTGGTGATGGTGATGGTGGTGATGGTGATGGTGGTGGAGGTAGAGGTGGTGATGGTGATGGTGGTGGTGATGGTGGTGGTGGTGATGGTGGAAGTGGTGATGATGATGCTGGTGCTGATGGTGGTGATGGTGGTGGTGGTGATGGTGATGGTGGTGGTGATGGTGGTGGTGGTGGTGGTGGTGATGGTGATGGTGGTGGAGGTGGTGATGATGATGCTGGTGCTGATGGTGGTGGTGGTGGTGGAGGTGGTGATGATGGTGGAGGTGGTGATGATGATGCTGGTGCTGATGGTGGTGATGGTGATGGTGCTGGTGGTGGAGGTGATGGTGGTGGTGGTGGTGGTGGTGATGGTGATGGTGGTGGAGGTGGTGATGATGATGCTGGTGCTGATGGTGGTGATGGTGGTGGTGGTGGTGGTGATGATGGTGGTGGTGGTGATGGTGGTGATGGTGATGGTGGTGGAGGTGGTGATGATGATGCTGGTGGTGATGGTGGTGGTGATGGTAGAGGTGGTGATGATGGTGGTGATGGTGGTGGTGGTGATGATGGTGGAAGTGGTGATGATGATGCTGGTGGTGATGGTGGTGGTGGTGGAGGTGGTGATGGTGGTGGTGATGGTGGTAGAGGTGGTGATGGTGGTGGTGGTGGTAATGGTGGTGATGGTGGTGGTGATGATGATGCTGGTGGTGATGGTGGTGGTGGTGGTGGTGATAGTGAGTGGTAGAGGTGGTGGTGATGGTGGTGTTGCTGGTAGTGATGGTGGTGATGGTGGTGGTGGTGGTGTGTATGGGCCCTGAACTCTTTGATGAGTTATAACTTCATCATCTGCTTCCTCTCACATGCTTGCCCTAGACACGACACTTCCACAACATCTTACGTTTTCTTCCAGGGAAGTCAGTTGCTCATCCAGTCTCACTTGGTCCGTCCCAAAAGGAAATGTCTCCTTCTCTCTGTCAGGAGGAACAGGTGGGAACTCCCAGGGCGAAGTTGACTCTGCTATCAACTCCTCCGTGGCGTTGATGACTTTCAGCACTTCTGTGGAGATGTTGCAGAGAGAAACAGCAGAATACTTCTGTTTGGTTCAATAACAGAAGGGGACAGAAGACAAGAACAGCACATTAACAATGACATGGAAATTCTACATTATCACAGTGTTCATCGTGAGACTGCTTCCATTATAACACACACAAACATCAATGTGCCAAAGGAATGAGAAGCTAAACTATCTACACAGCAGGGGGAACTTGGAGGAGGCCTGACTTGACTTGGCCTCGCTTCTGGGACTCACGCTGAATTCTCTCAGATTCTTAGGGAGGGAAGAAGAAAAGCTAGTATGTCCTCTGCCCACTGCTGAGAGCTTAATGTCTATCACCTCATTTTCTGAATGATATTCTACTTCCTCAATAGGACTTCAGTCACAGACTCTATCAAATTACAACCACGGGGTGGTCTAGTGGCTAGCTTTCTGGACTGGGAGTTAGGAGACCTGCCTGTCAATCTGGCTCTAACTTCATCTACTTACAGAACCTTAGCCAAGTTATATCCCATTTCTGGAACTCGATTTGGTCTTCTGTACAATGTGAGTACTGGAAAAGGGTTTCTCTGCAGCATCTTGGTTGACGCTGCGTTACTTCACACATATCTGTTCTCTGGACCATTTTCCCTTGCTCTCTTTCACTTAGAGGCTGAACAGATACATACTCTATTTTCCAGACTCCATTGCAGCTATGGGCAGTCATGTGACATAGTTCTGACCAATGCACCTGAAGGGAAAGCCTCCTGAGGAGGTTTCTAGAAAAGCTTTAGTTTTCCTAACAGGTTAATAGATGCAGCTGATGCTCCCCTTACCTATTTCTTTCTACATTGATCTTATATGTGCACTTACAATGGTGAGGATGAATACCAAAGTGCTGAGCAAAGTGGATCGGAAAGACTGAAGCCCAGATAGCACTGGATCAAATGAACCATTATCAGTCACTATGTGCCTCGGAACATCTTGTTATATGAGAAAAACAATTCTTGCCCTAGCCGGTTGGCTCAGTGGTAGAACGTCGGCCTGGCATGCAGAAGTCCCGGGTTCGATTTTCGGCCAGGGCACACAGGAGAAGCGCCCATCTGCTTCTCCACCCCTCCCCCTCTCCTTCCTCTCTGTCTCTCTCTTCCCCTCCCTCAGCCGAGGCTCCATTGGAGCAAAGATGGCCCGGGCGCTGGGGATGGCTCCTTGGCCTCTGCCCCAGGCACTAGAGTGGCTCTGGTCGCGACAGAGCGACACCCAGGAGGGGCAGAGCATCGCCCCCTGGTGGGCAGAGCGTCGTCCCTGGTGGGCGTGCCGAGTGGATCCCGGTAGAGTGCATGCGGGAGTCTGTCTGACTGTCTCTCCCCGTTTCCAGCTTCAGAGAAATACAAAAAAAAAAAAAAGAAAGAAAAAAGAAAAACAATTCCCTATCTGTTGAAGCCACTGTTGGTTAAATTTTCTGTTATTTGTGGCTGGTTGTATTCCTAACTGACACAGTTACTTCTGTCTTTCACATTCATTCATGACTCAAAATTATAACCGGTCCAGATCTGGGCCAAGGTCATTAATGGAACAGAAGTACTTCAACCACAAAGAGGTATCTGCATCTTTGAGTTCACTTGGACATATAGCATCAAGCAATAACACTGGACTTCAATACTGTTTGACAGTAATGTTTTCCATCTATAATCAATATTTTATCCCATCACTGGGTTTATAAATATTGCCCAGAGTAATTTTTTTTTTTTACCAGTAAAATGTTTCAAGAAAGCCTGAAATTTTAAAGCCTTTGGTACTTTCGAAGGTATTTATCTCACATATCCTGGCCAAAATATTAACGATAGTTAGGCTTGATTTTTCAAAGTTTGTTCCTCCAGGTAGATTCTACTGCAGGTTTTTGTCTCATGAGAGGATGATTTCAACGGCCCTCCCGCTTCACAAGGGAATCAAAGTATCTAAGGGACAAGTTAGCGGCTGAATGCCCAGGTTAGAAGCTGGCTCTGGGTCCCGTGGCGCTGAGGCACAGGGTCTCGTACCTGACAAGCCGTCCTAGGGTTAGGGCACGCGTGCTCACCCCTCTCCAGCCCGTCTACGCCACAACAGCTGCTCGACTGGCTCAGTTCACAGTCAAGCTTCAAGGGGCTTTGCTGCCAACCAAAATAAGAAGTAATGGGTCCGGGTGTCAGGTGAAGGGGATGTGGGGGAGGTGACCCAGAGCCATCAGAATAAAGGTGCCCAGAAGGGCGGCCATGGCCAGCTCTCCCCCTCTGGAGAAACCTGCAGGGGCTGTGCCCCACCATTCACGACCCTGTATCTTGGTGGTGCAGGCTCTGGAGGCGAATTGTGCTCCAAGTGAGTTTGGCATGAAACAGTAGCCATGGTTTGCCTAAGTCTGTTTTGAAAAAGGCAACACTGGGCCCTGGCCAGTTGGCTCAGTGGTAGAGCGTCGGCCTGGCATGCAGGAGTCCTGGATTCGATTCCCGGCCAGGGCACACAGGAGAAGCGCCCATCTGCTTCTCCACCCCTCCCCCTCTCCTTCCTCTCTGTCTCTCTCTTCCCCTCCTGTAGCCGAGGCTCCATTGGAGCAAAGATGGCCCAGGCGCTGGGGATGGCTCCTTGGCCTCTGCCCCAGGCGCTAGAGTGGCTCTGGTCGCAACATAGCAATGCCTCAGATGGGCAGAGCATCATCCCCTGGTGGGCATGCTAGGTGGATCCCGGTCAGGCGCATGTGGGAGTCTGTCTGACTGCCTCCCCGTTTCCAGCTTCGGAAAAATACAAAAAATAAAAATAAATAATAAAAAAGAAAAAGGCAACACTGTATGAGAGAAGATTTGTTATCCTTCTCTTAATAAATAAACTGTGAATTTAGAAAATCTGCCCCTTATTTGGTAGAAGTGGTACCTTTGCATATTTTGAAAAAAAGACATATGACTAAGAGATTCTACAAGAAAGAAAAAAGAAAGAAAGGAAAGAAAAGAAAAAAAGAAAAAGAAAAGTGAGACCACAACATGATGGAAGGGAAAGTGTGAACATTTATAACCATCTCCAATCAGTCCAGGGTCGTTAACAAGCCAAGGTTATTAAAGGAAAGAACTTAAAAGGTGTTGAACCCTAAAGAGTGATCTGCACCCTGACTCTAGCTGAACAGACAATATCAAAGTGATACGTTGGACTTCAGCGTTGCTTGGGAGTGGGTGTTCCATTCCATCCATAAATAGCTTATTTACTCAGGCAGAGGAGTTGCAAGCTGGAAGCCAAGTCCTGCCCAGAGGCAGGCTTTTCTGACTAGGGTGCCCTCTGTCAGATATGCACTTCCGGGCTGTCTACAGTCCCAGCCACTCACTCTACATATTTACTGGGGGCCCATGGTGTGCAGGCTCTGCTCCAGGGGCTGGGATAAGCAGGGAACACTGGAGAAGGTCCTGCCCTCATGGCATGCCTTTACCCCTGCCCTCGCCCCTTGACGAGGCGACATACTCTCCCGCCCTGTCTAAGCATTGGCGTCTGCCAGCAAGTCAATGAGGAGCTCCGCGTAGCTGGTCTGCACGGAGTGCCTCCGTTTGTTTCACCGGGAGGTCTGTGGTCTGGTTAAAAGGGAAGTGACTGGAAAATCATTACATGAAGACTGAACAAGATCTGGCTGTTTAGTGGGTGCCCCAGGCTCGCTCTCTCCTGGGAAACAATCTGGAATCCACAAGCACTTGCGGACCGTCACGAGTTTCTTGTCTGTTGCACAGGCCGTGGGGTGGCACTCGAAGCAAAGCCCACTGGGGTTTTGGCAGCTGCAGGACAGCAGCAGGGCACCCAACCTCCCTGTTCCTTAGTTGACGCCCTGGCCCAATAACAGAGGTGAGAAGATCTGCTACAGGGCAACCCTGACTTGTTAAGTAAATGTCCCGTTCCCTGCTCCGACTAGATTGAAAAGTAGAAAGCACCTTCTACAGTTAACGTTAAATAAAGCTCCACGTAGCACTACCGGGTTTGGTTCAGACCACACGCTGGTGGGGACTCAGGGTGCTGGAGGGAGCCCTGTGTTTGGGGGGTGGGGGGGGTAAGGAATGAAAAGCGAAGGATCCTTTCTGCTTTGTGGCTCACAGCCCCAGAGCCAGAGCTGAGAGGCACAAGCAAGCCCAGTCCGAGAGCCAGAGAGAGCTTTCTGTTACAGCAGCTGACAGTACAGAGGGGTCAGATGTGACAGTTTCCTGGTATCTAATAAAGGAGAGGGAAACGTGTGGAGAAACCAGCTGACGGAACCGGGCGCTGGCAGACCAGGAAGGTCGGCCAAAGACACTTGTGGCCGAGGGCGTCTCAGACAATGGGATGAAGACGGCAATGAACCCATGTAGCGACCACATCCAGCCTTCTAGCGGTCGAAGAAATACAAAAACCACAACCAAGTTTATTAAGTGCTGGACACACGTGCGATTCCCTCTTCAGACGTCGTGCGAGTCAGTGTGACTTCCTGTAGGGGGTGCATGTGCTCCCGAGGGACGTGTGTGCTTGGGTGTGCCCACGCGCCTTGGTCGCCTCACCCCGGACGGTCATCCCTGAGAGTGTCTTCTTCTAGGGCTCCGTCAGTGTCACAGCTCCATGTGCAACACCAGAACCATCACATCAACGTCACACCCACCGGGGCCGAAATCAACGGTCTGCCACGCGGGGTGCACAAGGCGATAAGAGACACTCCCGGTCTCCTCTTGGCTGGAGGTGGGGTTTCCTCCGTCGCTCACCAGCGAGGCAGCGGACAAGCGTCTACCTTACCCAAGACTCATGCTTTCCGCCTTATGACAGCTGGCAGGAGGACCAGCGCAGACCTTTAAGAAGGCTAGAGACGGCCCTGTGGTGGGGGCCCTGCCATGGTGGCTGTTTCCATGGGCCCCAGAAAGAAGAAGACCAGGTCAGATCCCAAGTCGTAAATCCAAGCTGTACGGGTCTCTTCTCTCTAGGGACTTCAGGGTAGACAAGACTTCTTGGCTTTTTGTCTCGCCCCGCCCCTCACCATCCTGCCCCATGGACTTCCTCTTTGTGCCAAATACGTTGCTAGAAACAAATGCTCTCTCCGTCTATCCTCTTCCTTGGAAGCTGTTTTCCAAAGACAGGCGGCGTACAAGGCGTTGCCGGGGGCAGAGTGGGAGTCGACAGAAAGCTGAGGAAGAGAGCAGTTTCCCTGTAGGCCGGACTTTACAGCCTGTGGCTGCTTTGTCAGTAGTAGTGTAGTAACTACGCGAGGCGCCAGGTGGGCACTGGGACCGGCGGGGATCGCTTTCCTGACTACCTGACTGTCTAACTTCTGCACTGTGCCCCTCCGACTAGATGACGTGTACAGGTATCTGGGGCAGAAGAAAGATGCCCCGAGCTCCACCTTGGGGACTGTTCGGACCCCTATAACAAGAGCAAAAAGGCTAAACAAGGAGAGCCAAAGGGACGTGAATGCTGGGGTTTCTGTGAGTTACAGAAGCATGCAGTATACACCGAGGTCTCGGGCCGGTGTGTGAATGAATGGGGGGACAGTGGCGAGGGGACTGCCCCTCGGCCGGTCCTGCAAAGGCCTCCTCACTGCTGGGCTCAGTGGGCATGCAGCCGTGGGCCCATTGCTTTTTTAAGGGGGCCCATGAAAATATTTTAATTTCTTTTAAATTTGGAAGAAAATAAAATGAACTCTTAAGTCCAGAAACATCTTTTTTTAATTATTTTTTTATTTTTATTTTTTGTATTTCTCTGAAGCTGGAAACGGGGAGAGATAGTCAGACAGACTCCCGCATGCGCCCGACCGGGATCCACCTGGCACGCCCATCAGGGGGTGATGCTCTGCCCACCAGGGGGCGATGCTCTGCCCCTTCGGGGCGTCGCTCTGTCGTGACCAGAGCCACTCTAGCGCCTGGGGCAGAGGCCAAGGAGCCATCCCCAGCGCCCGGGCCATTTTTGCTCCAATGGAGCCTCGGCTGCTGGAGGGGAAGAGAGAGACAGAGAGGAAGGAGAGGGGGAGGGGTGGAGAAGCAGATGGGCGCTTCTCCTGTGTGCCCTGGCCAGGAATCGAATCCAGGACTTCTGCACACCAGGCCGACGCTCTACCACTGAGCCAACTGGCCAGGGTCAGAAACATCTTTTAATGCTAATTTATTAGTGCTGATACCAACACAGTTGTGAGATATGATTTTAAATGTTTTTTTTTTTTTTTTTTTTTTTTAATGGGGGCCCATGGCGACAGAAGTTCTTGGGCTTAGGAGAGTTGTGAACTAGTTCTGGTCTGGCTGCTTCAGACCCTCCTGTGAGAAGGTGTCTGAGCCAGGCCAGGCCCTAGGGTGGACCTAGGTAGCAGCGGCCCGGTGAGCCCTGTCCTCCAGGGGCACTGATGTCCCCTAGATGTCAATGAGGACCCTGTGAGAGGGCTGTTCACGAGCATGTGGGAGAACCTGCCCCTAGATTGCCCCCCGAAGTGGAGGGAAACAATGGGTCTGGGCGGTGCTGTGGTCTTGTGGTTCCCCACTGGGGACAGATGCTAACGTGACCCCGTCCTCTGCACATCCCCGACCGTGAGGCTTGGGGAATTCAGGTGACGCTGTCTGCGTCACTCTGCGTCACTCTGGGAGGATAAGACCGAGCCTCAGCTGTGAAGTGGAGGTGACATCGTCAGGCTCCAGGCGTTTCTGAGAAGACTGAACTGGACAGCCTGCATCCGGTGCCCACGCCACGTCTGGGCCGCACCCTCGCACCTCCCGCCCGCCCCCCTGGCTCGCATGGGCACAGGGTTGGTGCGGGCCTGGCGGCTCGGACGCCTTCACTGTGCACTGTGCCCTGAGACACCTGCTTGCCTGCTTGGTGCCTCGAAGGCTCCTTCCCACTGCACTCTAGCAAGGAAGTTACACTCCGCTGTTCTCTGTTTCCCGGTTGTTTCTCTCGCCAAATAAGAATATTTTGAAAAGAAAAAAGTCCCTATGATCTACTCTTTAAAAAAAAAAAAAAATTGATTGATATGTTAAAGAAAGATAGATTAAGAGAGGGAGAAAGAGAGAGAAAAGCATTCGTTTGTTGTTCCACTTGGTCGTGCCTTCACTGGTTGCTTACCGTGTGTGCCCTGACCAGGACTAGAACCCGCAACCTTGTCGTTCCAGGACGACACTCCAACCAGCTGAGCTAGCTGGTCAGGGCCCCCTATGATCTACTCTTGATTACTACCACCATACTTTCATAAAGAAGAGACCTCTGTTACAACAAAGGAGAACATAATATCAGAATACAGAATGGTCTGTCCTAAGACATGGCATAAATAACCCAATGTTCACACTTGGAAAGACACACACACACACACACACACACACACGACCCTCTATTTCCCTTTCGCTGTGGGCAGACCGAACCCCATGTACTAATATGCAATAAAAGCAAAGCTTGCCACTGCCCAGCTGGGAAACGGAACAAACCAGCCCCTGAAACGTCAGCTGCTGTTTCTCATCAGCATCAGTTGGAGTCGTCAGGAGGCATCTAGTCTACGCCAGGCCCTGCACCGGGCCCTGAAGGGGCTGCCAATGTGAGTGAACCATGGCCTCTGTCCCCAGACAGCGGGAGGGGACAGGGGCAGGAAGACCAACAGCAGCTGAGAGCAACAGTCCGTGGACCCGCACAGGGCACAAGCAGCTCGGCCAGCATGGGACTTCGGGGTTAGACCGGAAGCACCAGAAAGATGCTGAGAAACAGAGAGGTGGCAGAAGGGGACTTGTGACTGAAGAATATAAGGACACAGGCCTTGAAGGTGTGACACGTGTATTGTGCGAGGAACAAACCACAGCGAGGGTGTGCAGAGGTGACAAGGGGGGGAGGGGAGGTGTGACGGGCCGGGGTTCCAGCAGTCTGAATGCCACGCTCCACAGTCTGAGCTTCGGACAGCTGGTCACCAGGTGCCACTGCGGGTCCTTGCAGTTCTTGTTATCCAGAGCTGTCACATACCGAACGCAGACTACGTGCTGGGCTCTGGGATCCCCACTTTTGCTTCGGCGCGTTTAGCCCCCCAAACTGCCCTGTGACACGGGTCCTATGATCACTCTGTCTTACAGACAAGGAACGGAGCTTAGTGAGGTGTGGGGTTTGCCCCGAAGGAGCGAGGGTTTGCACCCAGCTCTGCCTGATTTCCAAGCTCAGGTTCTCAACCTGCCGGCCGGAGAAGCCCGTGCTTTAGAAAGCTAGTTCTGACGGCCGTAGGAGGGACGAGTTCAGGGCTGGGAGAAGCACAGGCAGAGAAAGCACAGGAAACGATGACTGCCGCTCGAACCACAGGCCACGAGGGCCCCCAGCAGGACGGCGGCTGTGGGGATGGAAGGAGGAAAGGCACACTGCTCTGGAAGGGAGCTGAGGGTGCTGGGGCAGAGGAGGGAAGAAGAGGGGGATGGTTGTGCTGGCCGTGGTGCCCTCCAGCTGAGCGACCTGGAAGAAACAGATGCCTGTAAAGGAGACTTAAATGCCAGCAGAGAAAGAAAGGTTCACTAGGCTTTTTTTTTTTAAGTGAGAGGAGGGGAGATGCTGAGACAGACTCTCACATGTGCCCCAACCAGGATCTACCCGGCAAGCCCATCTGGAGCTGACGCTCGGCCCAACTGAGTTAATTTTAGCAACTGAGGCTGATGCTCAGACCAATCCAGCCATGCTCAGTGCCTGGGGCCGATCTTGAACCAATCAACCTGCTGGTTGCGAGAGGGAAAGAGAGTGAGAATGGAGAGAGGGAGGGGGAGAGAAGCAGATGATCGCTTCTCCTGTGTACCCTGACTGGGAATTAAACCCGGGATATCTGTACGCTGGGCTGATGCTTTATCCACTGAGCCTACTGGCCAGGGCTACTAGGCTTTTGAAGTAAGAAAAAAATGTAATATTCCCAAGTTCTTTTCTCACAACCCAAGAGACTGAGTGATTCCCACATGCCAAAAATGGGGTAATCTCAAGTGCTCTGTTCAGTCCCTATCTTGAATCCATTATTTTTATTTATTTTTTTATTCATTTTAGAGAGGAGAGAGAAAGGGAGAGAGAGAGAGACAGAGAGACACAGAGAGAAGGTGGGGAGGAGCTGGAATCATCAACTCCCATATGTGCCTTGACCAGGCAAGCCCAGGGTTTTGAACCGGCGACCTCAGTGTTTCAGGTCGACGCTTTATCCACTGCGCCACCACAGGTCAAGCCGAATCCATTATTTTTTATGTCAAGTTTCCTGAGTGGGTTTTGGGGATGTACAACCTTCATACTTGGCTTTAGCAAAAATGAGGAGATGTGGGGTCCTCCAGTCTTCTTTGTAGCCTGGGGATAAGTGAATGCCCTTCAGCGAGGTAGTGGGGGGGGGGGGCATTCCGAGTACCAGAAAGAGCTCTCACATGTTGGAACACAAAGGGCTGGCCTTCCTGGTGGCATTCCAGAGCCAAGTAGGACTCGAGGCTTGTCATCATTTCCTCTAACCCTCACAACAGCCTGCCCTGGTTGAAGTTTCATCCCATCTTCTGGGGTGAAGGCACGGTGGCTCCGTGAAGAAGCTGCAGGGCTGGGATTTGAGCCCGGAGACTCTGGTCTTCCGAGTCCACACTCCGTCCCCTGTCCTATTACCTCTTCCAGGTGCACAGGTCCCGGGACCCAGGGGACTGTGGAGAGTGATGATGGAATAGAAGTGAACTGGATAATCGGATCAGAGAACAGCTGATCAGCAAGAGAAAGGCCTAATGCAGGGGGCCCGCAGGTGGTTCTGAGCCCCACCAACTGACATCGACCAGATGTGGCGCGCCAGGGAGCCAGCTGCACACGGGAGCTTGAGACCCACCTGCACACGGGAGCTTGAGACCCACCTGCACACGGGAGCTTGAGACCCACCTGCACACGGGAGCTTGAGACCCACCGAGGGACGAGCTCCTGTTCTGAGCCCACCTGGGAGCGAGCCGCGGAGGACAATCAGAGCGACAAAGGATGTGGTCTCTAAGACACTCTGCTCCGAGTGTGACCGGGACCACCCAGTCTGCCGCTCCCTCCCCGCCCCTCGTTACAGACGCTGCCCTGGCTTTGAGAAATGCTTCTATCAAACTACCAGGCAAGCAAGGAAATTTGCCCAAATGCCCTGATTTCACAATTCCCTCCCCACCCCTTTTCAAAGGTAAGAAAAGAAACCCCATATGTCCTCCTAGATAGCTGACAGAAATCTGCTGGAAAACTCAATGCAAATACGTCTCGGCTCTCAGGAAACATAAGGCCCTCCGGCGATGCCTCCGCAACCCGTCAAAATACGATCTCCACCAACAGACTCACGTCCCTGAAGAGTGACTTGGCACGGAGTTGTGGAAAGAAATCCGAGCACAGACCTAATCCATTAGCATACGTAATAACCTGGGACGAAGCGTACCAGCAAAGCGGACCAGCGATTAGACGAGAGACCCCCAGGAGGGGCTTCTAACTCATCGAGGTTTGGATGGTGAAGCCGCTTACGATAGCAGTAAGATGTTTATAAAAACGCTGATTATAGAAATACATTGTTGCCTGACCTGTGGTGGCGCAGTGGATAAAGCGTCGACCTGGAAATGCTGAGGTTGCCGGTTCGAAACCCTGGGCTTGCCTGGTCAAGGCACATATGGGAGTTGATGCTTCCAGCTCCTCCCCCCTTCTCTCCCTCTCTGTCTCTCTCTCTCTCCCTCTCTCTCTCTCCTCTCTAAAAATGAATAAATAAAATAAAATAAAAAATTTAAAAAAAAAAAAAAATAAAAAAATAAAAAAAAAAGAAATACATTGTTTTCAATATGTTGTTTGCATTTTAGTCCCAGAATTAAACCCACTGGCCTGCTCGTTTCCCTGAGGTCCTTTTCTTGCCCTTCCTGGGTGGAGGCCCCGCTGTTTGATGTGGGGCACCTGGCGAGGGGGGTAGAGGAGGGGGATGCAGGGGCCATTGCCTTGGACCACACCTTCCCTGGCAGGTGCAGAGCAGGCTGGACTTCCTTCCCTGGCTGAGGAGGTGACGGCGGCCGTCCATGTTTTTTGCTTCTGTATATTGGCTATTCCTCAGGGGGGGGAAAATGGTTCCTGGTGCCAACTGAAAACATTTCTCTCCCTGCTGGTGGCAACCAGGAGATGCCACCAGGGCACACACTCAGCTGTGAAGAAGCCCAGCAAGATGGGAAACCACCTTCCACATTCACTGGGAAAGGAGGTGGCCCACCGCAGCCAGGGCGACTGGATAAATGAAAGTGTCCCCTTGCGACTCCGCTGCTGAAACCTGTCCCCTCTGGTCCGGAATGGAGCGGAAGTTCTTGGCGTGGCCCGCGTGGCCCCGCCCGCCGGCCTCGGCCCTCTCACTTCCCCACGCTCTCCCCTGGGCCGCCTGGCTCCGGCCACCCTGCATCTCTCTAAGCTGTCATGGTCTCTCTAAGCTGTCCCATGACGTTGTCAAGGTCATTTTCGCCTTCAGGCCCGGCATGCGTCCCTCTGCTGGGTGAGCTCGTCCTTGAGATCTTTGCGCGACTTCTTCCTTCTTGCCCTGCAGATCTCCGTCCGACAGATGCCTGGTCAGAAGGGGCCAGACCATCCAGGACCCAACCTCCTTCCGACGCGCGCCCACCACCCACCACTGCCCCGCTCAGTCCTCTGAGCACCTGTCACCACCCGACATCATCCCCTGAGTGTGTACAGAGTCATCTGCTGTTTCCTGCGAGAGCAGGGATTTTCCTTTCTTATTCCTACTGCACTGCCCCTCTCAGTTCAGCAATTGTTTGTAGACTCAATGGTGAATGAACAGGGTCTCTAACTCTCCAGCTGGGGAGGCACCGCCTCTCCCAAGGGAAGTTGGGCATGTCTTTCTCTGTTGTCTCCTGTATGTATCGCTGGGCCCACAAACCAGGGAGGCCCGGCTGTTCCTTGACTGGAGCGAGAACTAAGGACTTCCCTCTTGTCCTTCTCCCCTCCCTGAAAGAACAAGTGAACATGTGTCCCAGCAGCGTTTATTAAGAAGCAATCTCTTCACAACCAGAGGGGAGAGGTGGATAGAAAGCATAAGATAAGCAGCGAGATCATTTTTAGTATGTTCTAGGCCAGTGGTCCCCAACCCCCGGGCCGCGGATCAGTACCGGTCCGTGGGCCATTTGGTACCAGTCCGCAGAGAAAGAATAAATAACTTACATTATTTCCATTTTATTTATATTTAAGTCTGAACGATGTTTTATTTTTTAAAAATGACCAGATTCCCTCTGTTACATCTGTCTAAGACTCACTCTTGACGCTTGTCTCAGTCACGTGATACATTTATCCATCCCACCCTAAAGGCCAGTCCGTGAGAATATTTTCGATATTAAACCGGTCCGTGGCCCAAAAAAGGTTGGGGACCACTGTTCTGGGCTATACTCTGAACTCATCCATTGCATCCTGTTTCAATATTCACAAACTTCGTTATTGCGCCTTGAATGTATTATCTTAACAGACAGGCCCTTTTCACTCCTCTTTTATGTTTTTCCTAAACATTTCTAAATTACTGTTGATTGTATTCTATCACACGATTTAAAAAAAATACCTGGTTTGGATTTTGATTTGAATGACATGAAATGCCTGCCTTGATCTGGGAGGAATTCATCGTTCCACTATCTTTCCTCACTAGGTTTCTTGGAGATTGGCAGTTTTCTCCTTAGGTTTTAATTTCACATGCTCTGCTTCTGTTATGGATGGAATTAATTTCTGCTTTCTCCCTCCACCTCCCCCAGTCTGGTTTGAGGCTCATCTGCAAATTTAGTTGATGGCAAATTAATGGCTAAACGAGAAACTCCTGCCGCGGGGCATCCTAGCATAACCCCCAGAACCACTTGGGCTGTGCTGTGTAATTATTTTGGATGATGTGGGTTTAGGAGCAGGCCTGCTACGAATAGACCTTCTCTTCAAATAGAATGCATTCCCCCCCATTTATTTGTAAGGTTGCTGTATGTTCTTACAGACTCTGTATCTCAGGTAAACGTTTATGATCTCGGACTTTCCCCAAGTCTCTACTGCTGCCTGGGGTGACTCTTTCTCTCCCCAGTCTTTTCTCTCCTCTTCTAGGCAATAGCTATTTCCAACCCTCTCCACAAGTTTGAAACTCCAGTCCCATTATCCCCTCGCTTTCAGAAGATAAACCTGCCCTCTAGTCAGAGAACTAGAGAGAGGAAGGACAAGCAGAGAACATAAAAGAAAACCTCTCCGACTTCCTGACATGACATTTACCCACTTATTTGTGTCTGGACCAATCTGTCTCTGCTATTTCAATGACTACGCCCTCGCCATTTCATGGAGTTCATCCCCTCCCATTTCCCCAAGATTCCCTTACTCTTGGACGATGGGGCTGTTTCAATCTTTTCCTGCAATGCAATTACAATGCTTGATGAACCACACGGAGATCCCCTTGGCTGCTTGTCCACTGCTATCCCTCAGAATAAGTGAATGAAAGTGTGATTGCTGCATCCAAGGGTGTGCATACATCAATGGCTTTGAGTCACCAAGTTACCAACGATTTCTTCTTTGACCCACTGGTTGCTCAAGAGTGTGCGACTTATGTGTCTACATATTTGTGAATACTCCAGTTTTCCTCCTGTTATTAATCTCTGGTTTCATACCATAGTGGCTGGAAAAGATATTTGATATCATGTCAATGTTCTCAAATTTGAGGAGAGCCCGTTTTGTGACCTAACATATGATCCATCTGGAAGAATGCTTTCTGTTAGAGAAGGAAGTATATTCTGCTGCTGTTGTGTGGAATGTTCTGTATGGGTCGGTTGGGTTCACTTGATATATAGTTTAAGTCCATCATTTCTGTAGTGCTTTTCTGACTGGATGATCTATTCAAAGTATTGAAGTCCCCCACTAATATTGTATTGTCTATTTCTCCCTTTAGATCTGTTAGTGTTTGCTTAATATGTTTAGGTGCTCTAATATATGGCTCTGGCTAGTGACGCAGTGGATAGAGTGCCGTGCTGGAGTGCCGAGGTCGCTGGCAGGATCCCCAGGGCACCAGATCGAACCCAATGTTACCAGTTAAAACCCCAGTCAGGGCACATAGAGACAGTATCAATGGCACAACTCTGTGGAACAATGAGTTGATGCTTCTCTTTCTCTCTCTCTCCCTACTCGTCCCTCTCCCTCAAGTTTAAAACAAAAAGACACCATGCTCATATATATATGATTGTTATAGCCTTTTGATGAATTGACCGCTTTATCTCTATATAATCACATTTTTAGTCTGATTTTGAATTCAAGTCTATTTTGTCTGGTATAAGTCTAGCTAGCTACCCATGGTCTCTTGACTTTTACCTGCATGGAGTATCTTTCTCCATCCCTTCACTGTGAGCCTATGTGTGTCCTTAAAGCTGAAATGAGTCTCTTGTAGATATATAGATGGGCCTTCTTCTTTTAAAAACAAACAAACAAACAAACAAACATTTAGCTGCTCCGTATCTTTTGATTGGAGAATTCAATCCATTAACATTTAGAGTGATTATTGATAGGGGAGGACTTTACAGTGCCATCCTCTTAATTGTTTTCTGGCTGTTTTGTTGTTTTCTTCTTCTTTTCTTCCTCTCTTGTTGTCTTTATTGAATGGATGATTTTCCGTCATCAGTGGTGGGAACTTCTCAACTGGACTCCTGGACTCCTACAAAGGCCCTCTTGTCCTTGGGTAACTGTTTCATTTATTGTTCATCAGGGGCTTCTGGACCGTGGCCAAGAGTACTTAGAGTCAGTTCATCGGCCACTTTGGGGTCCACAGCCATGACCCAGGTCTGTATGCCTACCATCTGATGCATAGGTGGACGAGACTCTTCCTGGGAGTATATATATATATCAATAAATCATTGTCATTTCTTACACTTTTATGGAGAGAGGGGTCATAACTTTCATCAAATACCTAGGGGTCTGAAACCCTCCAAAAGCTAATAATAGCCCTTGCTGTTGAGTTTTTATCTTCCTATTTTATCAGAAATGGTTGCTTAACTTCTTCACCTGTTGTTTGGATTTCATTTTTCATTCAACATTTATGAATTTCCTGCTTTATGTCAAACACCAGTCTAGGAATTTAACACCACCATCATCTTTTCTCCCTTTTACTTATAACTATAATGGAAAACATTAATAAATTTCCTAAAAATGATTCTATTACATTCCTAGACTAAATTGTACTTGGCCATTGTAAATCACTATTTTATTATGTGGTTTGAAAGAATCTAACATACTGAGGATTTTTGAATGTTTATTAACCAGTGAATTATTTTTTTGGTGGTGTGTGATTTTTGGGTCAGATTCAGACCAAGGTTTTAAATCAATAATATGAATTTGGATACTTTCAATTTTTTAATGTTAAGGAACAGTTTAAATAGTATGAGAGTAATTAGGACCATGAATATTTGATGGTTTTTATTGGCAGAGACACTTGAGTCTAGCTTCTGTCTGAGGAATATTTCTTTGACTATTTTGCTAATTTCTTCCATGGTCTGTTCAGGTTTTACAACACTTCTGGAGCCAGTTTTGCTCATTGCTTCTTTAGAAATAGTCAATATTTTAAAAATTATTACAAATATCAAATTACTCACCTATAATTTAAAAACATCTTAAACCCACACTTATTTATTATTTTTAAAATATCTGTACATACTATTTTGATTAATAAAATGCACATTTATGTAAAAGCATTTACATTCACAACTCTGTCGTGTATTTATTTGGTCAATGGTAAACTAGTAGGATGTTTACGATGTTCTTTATATTTACAATGCGTTCTCATTCAGTAAAACCTCTCTAGACTTTGACTGTATTGCTTTGAGATGAATATTTTTAATCAGATAATTTATTTCATTAAGAGGTTTTTTTAATGGAGTATGTGTCAAGCGATTCCAAGAACCATTTTGACATCAGTTGAGATTATGATGTGTTTTTAAAAAACAGTAATTACTAAATGATTTATTATAACAATAAGGTTTCCTGCTTTTAACTTCATTTTTACATTTTCAGAATGAATATATTAGTTGTGGCTTGTGATTCTCTTAATATTGCAAAATTCACTTTCTTTCCTTCCTTCCTATCTTCCTTGCTCCCTCCTTCCTTCCTTCCTTCCTTCCTTCCTTCCTTCCTTCCTTCCTTCCTTCCTTCCTTCCTTCCTTCCTTTCTTCCTTTTCCCCTCCCTCCCTCCCTCCTTCCCCCCCTCCTTTCCTCTCATTTTATATTCTCTCTACCCAGAATGCATTTCAAGAGCCCAGTCCTATTTACTCTGCAGAGCTTGAGACATCCCTGTCTCCCTTCTTACCTCCCGTGACCCCATCTCTTCAGGTGTCTTACTTTTGGGCTTTGGTGGGGCCAGAGCTCTGAACCAGTGCTTTGTTTTCTAGATCTTTCTACTTACAACCTTTTCGAGCTACTCTGTCTTTCTCTCTTCAGACCATCCCTGTCCCGTGTCCCATTCCCCCGCTGTGGCTGAGGGAACATCAGTGTGTCCTGACCCCTCAGAAACACCTGCACTTGACGGAGGCTTTACGGAATCTGTGCGACGGACGGAGCTGTGGACCGTCTCTCCCCCAAGCTCAGTTCCCTTCTGCCCGGAGAGGACGATGCTCTGCTGAAGCCCCGGAGGTCCAGGAGAGAAGCTGGGTCTCTGTCTTCCCAGCCAGGCCGGCCCCGCCCCTCTCTCCACACGCGGGACAAGGTGGTGGGAGTGAGGGAGGCCAGTGAAGCCCCTCACCTGCGCAAGCACTGTGGATAAGAGCTGGAGCTCCGAGTGGACAGCCAGCGCCTCCCTTTCTCCCTGGGGCCACCGTTAAACAGAAAGCGAGACGAGGGACACGAATTCCTCAGTGGGCACGCGGCCTGCTGGGAGCAGGGGGGTGTGCGAGACACGAGTTGGCTTCTAACCCTACGTTCACTTCAGCACCAGCCAAGGCTGAAGACACTCTTCGGAAGCGAAATGCTGCTACCTGGGATGAAAGGCAGTGAGCCCTCTTGTGAACGGTGAGTTATTTCACGAGAGAGACACACACGAACAATACCTGATTTTATGTTAACTCTGTGAGCTCAACCAAAGGTTTCCCACCAGCGCACTGAACTTCAGAAATGCCTGGCTCTGGGTTTTCCCAGACAACAGTCAATAAAGCCGCCTCCTCGCCCGCCGACCAGGACTGGGGGTCCATGTGACGCGATGGGAGGAAATGGGGAGCGGCCACGAGAAGACGCGCAGACATTTCCCGGGTCGGAGAAGCCTCAGGACTTCGATGAGAATGACTCCGTGGAACTAAGTGTGGGAGGTATCGGCTGGGCTCTGACTCCCTTGTGAAAGTAAAATGTGACGACTCAGCTACTTGTGAAGATAATTAATAAACAAAGACACTTTAAATAAAAATGTTTTCAGAACAATGGAGGTACGAATCTGACTACGATGCAAGAATGGACTAATTGGAGCCCTCAACCAACATTCACGTTCCAAACGTGTGACACATAGGACATCCTCTCTCTGAGGAACAGGGTCACAAATGCGGCTTACCTCGGAAAATGAAAACCGATTTGATCCACTACATGGGCTGTTGAGGAACCCCGGTATTTGGAAGGCAGAAGGGCCCGGGGAGTCACTGCTCCACGCCTGGAGAGACTGGGGGGGTTTGAGTGTGGTCTCTAGGCTCGGGCCAGGAGTACCTGCCCGCCTCTGCTTCCCTCTCTCAGGAATGCAGCCCCTGCGCCTTGAGGCTAATGGTTCTTAGAACCACTCAGCCAGGACCTGGGTACAGCACCGTTGGCATGACCACCTGCCCAGTGGTAGAGGAGAAGCGAGTGCTTATTTCTGGGCTCCGAGGACCCCATGGTTTGGAAGGGTGACTACTGAGGCTCAACAGAACCAAGCTGACTTGAAGAAAGAACATGAACCTTGGGGAATCCCGTTCCCAGGAGGTCTCTGGGCTGGCCCCGTGCTCCACAGCCTCACTCTTCAGCGAGTTAAAATGCAGGCGACCGTGAGCATCCTTGGATCATCACGGGGCTCCCAACATCCAGCCGAAGTGAGCGACTCCAGGGACAAGTCTCACAGCGAAGGGCTGACTCCAATCAGGAGAAAGTATGGTTCTGGACGGGTTCTTTTTCTGCTGGACAGAACTCCGAAGCCCTCCTTCCTAGAAGGGTTTTCACACTAAGGACACTGAGCGGCCACTGGCCTCCCTGCGTCTGTGGGGACATGCACAGTCCTCTGCTCTGGCTCTCAGAGAGCAGGGCCAGTGGGGGGAGGCGGGCGGAAGACCTGGGAGGAGCAGTATTGTTGTTGTTGTTTTTTACAGAGACAGAGAGAGTCAGAAAGAGGGATAGATAGGGACAGACAGACAGGAAAGGAACGGAGAGAGATGAGAAGCATCAATCATCAGTTTTTTGTTGCAACGCCTTAGTTGTTCATTGATTGCTTTCTCATATGTGCCTTGACCGCGGGCCTTCCGCAGACCAAGTAACCCCTTGCTCGAGCCAGCGACCTCGGGTCCAAGCTGGTGAGCTTTTTGCTCAAACCAGATGAGCCCGTGCTCAAGCTCGCCACCTCAGGGTCTCAATCCTGGGTCCTCGGCATCCCAGTCCGACGCTCTATCCACTGCACCATACCTGGTCAGGCGAGGAGCAGTGTTTTTATCTGTTTAAAACACTGAGTTTCCACAGAGGGGTTCCGAGGCTAAGACACACACACACACACACACACACACACACACACACACACACACACACACCTGAAAACTGCAGAGATAAATGACACACACACACACACACACACCTGAAAACTGCAGAGATAAATGACCCGGAAGGCCACTCTGACACAAAGACCATGACATGAAGCGTCATCATTGACTTAAGGAGGAAAAACTCCCCAGGGAGCAGGTGGGACAACACTGCCCCTTACCAGTGAGAGAGGTCGTGGGTGTGGAACTGTGGATGAGACAGAAGGGCTGTGTTGAAGGACAGCTAATGGGAGATGCGAGGACTTGGAAGCCTTCTGCCAAACACATGCTGCTGGTTTCCTGCCTGAATCACTCAGGGCTAAACCAGGGGGCTCCCCTGGGCTCTCGCGAGTGCCGGGGGAGGGCCATTGCAGAGACAGCGCTTTGCCCCCCCCCCCCCCCCCCCCGGCACACCTCTGCGCAGACGCAGAACCTCTGCCGGCCCGGGCCGCAGAGCCCCAGCTGTCTGCAGGCCACCCGGCCCTTACCTTCTTCAGCTCTTCCTGGATGCTCTGGCTGTTGTCTTCGGAGGACAGGCTTTCCTTCCGGTCCTCAGACTCCGTCTTGGGCTCGGACTCCTGGTCCTCCCCCGAGGAAGTCTCCTTCTCACTCATTTTCTGTGCTAACGCGAACAGCTCGCTTCTCTCTTTCTCCTCCGGGGTGTCCGCGCCGGTCTGGGGCCCCCGAGTCTCGTTGCTGAGGTCAGTCTCTGACAAGTCACCTGACACCTGAATGAAAACCGCAATCATGAGCTGAGGACGCCTCTGTGAGGGTCCCGCACCTTGCTGCTGTCCCCGGTCACACCCAGGGAAGGATCGTCCCGCAAAGTGACGGACGGCTCTCTGACCTGGGCT
This sequence comes from Saccopteryx leptura, assembly GCF_036850995.1. Taxonomy (NCBI): domain Eukaryota; kingdom Metazoa; phylum Chordata; class Mammalia; order Chiroptera; family Emballonuridae; genus Saccopteryx; species Saccopteryx leptura. Next base: position 13,173,752 of record NC_089512.1, read on the forward strand.
GCTTTCTCTACAGATCGGCTTTTACTTTAATTCTTTCACATACCTGCAGCTCAACACTCTGTTGAAGGGTTCGGGCAGGTGAGCATCTGACTGAGAAACACGTGGGAATTCATCAGCGGTTTTCATTCACAAGACACTTACTGAGTGCCCGGCAGGGACAGCACTGGGCTGGTGCTGGTAAAGCAAGGCCGAGCCAGCCTGGCCCACCCACTAGTGAAGGAGACACACGGAAACCTTCCATACCGTCTCCGGCAAGCGCAGAGAAAGGGGCGGGGAGGGGCGGAGGCTCTGACAGCCCACGAAGGGGCAACTGCTGGGAGGCGCTGGGGGTTAGGGAACTCCTCCTGTGGAAAGCCATGTTTGAGTTGAGATTCAAAGCAGGGCAGTTACCCAGCTGAAAGGGAGAGAGGGGAAGAGCAGGATTCTAGGCCAAGGGCAAACATTTTAAGATGGAGCAAGGTCCTCGCGCATTTGGAAGGAATACTGTGTGATATTCCCTTGATAATTACAGTTCTACCTTAGTAATTACATTGATGGCTCCTACTATCTACTTGGTGACTATCTCCTAAGCTCCTTCTATGGCGGAAGCCCTGACAGGGCCTGGGGAACTCCAGGAGGACATGGAGGTTGTGACTCTCACTTTGTTCTTGGCCTTGACTTGGACAGATGTATACGGAATGTTCTGCTAACTCTCGGCATTGCCAGCAGGGTCTATTAGACTTAATTTTAGTGTTTGAGTTTCCTCTTTGAGAAGTTTGTTCTATTTATAAGGCTTGATATTTCATGGCTTTTATTATTTTGGGAGGGGCTTCCCAAGAATAAAGAGAAAATTTACTTAGGTTTTAAATAAAATAAATTCACTCTATTTTGCATTTGCTATATGGGTTCATGGGGCCCTTGGATACATCTAAGGCACGCAATGGGATCTCTGTGATCTTATTTGTCCTACCTTTTGAAATATTTTGCTCTTTCATCATCCTGGGAAAGAGCTTTCATCGTTACTCCTCAGTTATTCCCAATCACGCTAAGGGAGGCTGAAATAACCACACCGAAGAATAGGGTTGCCGAGAAGGGTGATTCAACAGTGAAAGAAATCGTCACCGTTTTGAGCCTGCTTTTAGCTCACGGCATGGAGTCGAGAATTCAAAATTCCATAATGGCAAAGAGAAGACAGTGACAGCACCACACTTCACAATTGCTAGATGACTCACAAGATGAATTCAAAGAGGAACACAGCTCTCTCGACTCTAATATGAGGGTGAAATGGATTGTATACGTAAAACCTCAGACGGAGAGTCTTCAGGTAATAGCGTCCTAGGTGAATTATCTTAAACTTAAGAATCAATGAGTAAGCATGGTATTCCTAAGGACAAAAAATGGGGCATTTTCCTCTGTTTAGTGACTCAACAAGGACTCCAGCACACACATTTTGCAGGCAGAATCCGGACCATCCTGTTCTGCAAAAAAGATGTATGACAGGGTCTTGCCTTCTTTGTGATGTTTGTGCATCAAATTTGCTTGGTACAATTTATAATCAGACACATGCTAAAGGCTGCTGAATACATAAAGGTTATTAGAAAGAAATAGATGGTAGAAATAAAAAAAAGGAATCCCTGGATTGATAAGAGAAAAAGGGTCCATTGTAAATGACTTTTTTTTTCTTTCTGGTCCTGCTTGAGACGGAGGAATTCCTTTGTCTGGGGACATGGGGAAGCTTCATGGGAAGAACAGCCTCTGAACAGGTTCCTGAAAGGTGAGGACAACTTTAATGTGTAGACACGAGGTCAGGCATGCTCACTGAGGAGGCAGCAGGACCCGTGATACCCAGGGTACGTGAAACTGCCTGGTGTAGTTGGAGGACAAAGGCCCAGACGTGCAGAGAAGGGGGAGCTTGGGGGTTAGAAGAGAACAGGCCTGGGTCAGACCGCAGCAGCCCAAGGAACTGGGCTTTATCTGTCAAACCGTCTGGCTGCTGCCCTTGTGGTTCGCACTGAAAGGGCCCGGACGTCAGCAACTGGCTACAGACTCCCGGCCGGTAACCTGGTCCCTGCAGCCCACTCAGCAGATTTAACACACTCAACTGTCAGCTTCATCTCCACTCAGCTTTGCTTTGCTTCAGCTGCGGCCTTTTTCTTTATCACAGGAGGACTTATGAAGCATGGTGACTCAGTCCACATTCAGCACACATGGACTGAGCGCCTACTATGCGCCGGGCCATGTGATGGTCCCTGAAACGCAAAAGTGAGAGGGACAACGTTCCTGCTCTGGTGGGACCCACAGTTTGACAGAGAGGGGAACGCCTAACGAGATTATCGCAATACGTTGGGGAACAGCATACACACATGTGGTCAAGGGGGGCTATACTTGTGTTTGACATTTATAATTTAAAAGTATGCAGTTAAAGAGACACATTTTTTCGTTTGGGAAGAGAACTGCCCTGGTATAAACTAAATAGAAGAGGGGATCAGGAAGCCGGGATTTTGAAGTCCCTGGAAGTGCAACGCCATCGCCACCTAGCGGTAGGGAGAGGACACTGCCAGGGAGGTGGACACAGCGCTGGTCCCAGCACCTTTTTCCTGATCCTTGCCTTCTCCTTGTTGACACCCGGCAAAGATTAACACCAGAAGACAACTTTCAAGTCACTTCAGAATAAATAGGAAGCTTCAGACACCTAGTGATGGTGCATAGATGGCATTTTATACTCGCAAGGGTCCAGATGACCTCCAAGAATATCCCTGAGGGAAGCTACTCTGAGTCTCTGGAAAACAGTCTGCACCTGGGCTAGAAAACCGTGACTCACAGTTGCACAGAACGTTAGATTTCTACTCTGTCATCACAACAGTCTCACCCCAATAAATGCAATAAAAATTTAAAAAATAAAATTAATCTGGTTATTAAACTACCTAAAATCATAAGCAAAACTGTGTGTGAATGTGTGTGTGTGTGTGTGTGTGTGTGTGTGTGTGTGTGTGCACGCAGGTGCAATTTTCTAGGAAGACAATCTTGGATTAAAAGGGGTTTATGAATTAAATCGTGTGGGCAGAGCCACTGAGAAGGGGTGATCTGATAGGGACCGAAGAAGCACAGACTGTCAGGGAATTGTGCCCGGGACGATCACACTGAAATGACGGTGGCTGAGCCCCTGGGCTGTGTCTAGGACAGGCTCCGCTCTTTCTAAACGTATTGTAGTCACTCATCTCAACCCTTCTTTGAAGTGGATTCTAATAATGCCTCCATTTCACAGATGAGGAGACTGAGACCTAGGCGAATGCCTTGCTCAGGTCACACAGCTGGGTTTGAACCCGGGAAGGCTGACTCTAGACCCCAGACCCCTTTCCTAAGCCCGGGGCCCACACACTTGAATGCACAGAATTACCAAGAGAGCACATTATCACAGAGATGGCTGGGCCCCATTCTCAAAGTTTTTGATTCAGCAGCTCTGGGTGGGGCCTGAGAATCTGCTTTTCCAGAAAGTTCCTTGGTGGTGTGGCTTCTGGTCTGGGGCCATACGTTGAAAACTTACTTTGACTTTAAGCTCTCGTCTCTGAGAGGGGACATGGAACCCCAGAGAGATGATGTGGCCTGTCTAGGTCACTCAGGTCCTTAGCAGCAAAAACCAAGATTAAAACCTGGGTCTGGCCCTGGCTGGTTGGCTGAGCGGTACAGTATTGGCCTGGTGTGTGGAAGTCCTGGGTTCGATTCCCGGTCAAGGCACACAGGAGAAGCGCCCATCTGCTTCTCCACCCCTCCCCCTCTCCTTCCTCTCTATCTCTCTCTTCCCCTCCCACAGCCAAGGCTTCCCTGAAGCAAAGTTGGCCCGGGCACGGAGGATGGCTGCATGGCCTCAGACTCAGGCACTAGAATGGCTCCAGTTTCAACTGAGCAATGCCCCAGATGGGCAGAGCATCGCCCCCCTGGTGGGCATGCCGGGTGGATCCCGTCAGGTGCATGTGGGAGTCTGTCTCTCTGCCTCCCCTCTCTTCTCACTTCAGAAAAATACAAAAATAAACAAACAAACCAACCCTGGGTCTATGAGTTCTGAACCCAGGACTGTCTATGCCACCCGTGCTTGGAAGTGGGCATGTCCTCTGGAAAGTGTGCGCACGCCGGCAGGCACCTATGATATTACCTGCTGAGTGCGCAGCGCCTGGGAGTGGGCGCTGGGGGAAGGCAGCTCCTTGCCTGGCTCCCCTGAGCCCCCGCGGGCCCTTCTCCACCGCCTGGCCCGCCGCTCTGCAGTGTGGGGGGTCTCCTCAGGCTCGCTGCTGTCCGAGGTCTCCCTGCTGGCTGCCTGGGGGTTGAAGTTCACGTCCAGCTCTCCCTGGACGCGCATCTTTTCGGCTGCAGGGTTCCTGGGCGCCCTCCTCTGCAGCCAGGACAGTCTGGCCCGACGCCCCGCTTCCCGGGAGGAGCCAGCCGAGGAGGTCTCTGAGTCGGAGCACATGGCCTCGGGCTTGGGGGGAAGCCTGGCGGCAGCGGGGGCGGCGGAGGGGACTCGGTCCAAGCCTGGGGCCTGCGTGGGCGGAGGCTGGGGGTTCCCGGGCAGACGCCGGGACCGGGGGCCCAGCGTGCTCAGCGCCTCGCTCCAGTCAAAGTCCTCTTCGCTGTCGGAGCCCATCTCATCGTAGGCGGACGCCATGCTGGAGGCGGCCTCCAGGGCCTGAAACGTGCCGCTCTTCGGTTTGGCCAGCAGGCGGGTGGGGGGCAGGGCGCCGTCCTTCAGGGCCACCCAGTTCCCATCCGGGCTCTGCAAAACCGGGGCCAGGTCTGCAGGGGGGAGGGCGAGAGAGGCCAGAGAGGGCTGTCACCGTCTTAGAGCCAGGTGAGGTTGCCATCTGTCACTTCCCCATCACTGGCTCCCTGGGGGGTCTTGGGGAGCAGTCCACTCTAGGAAGTCCATAGGGGCACACCTAATTGGGGGCAGGTTTAAGGTCCCCAGGGAGGGACCCCAGTGCTTCAGACGTGAAGAGAAGCTCAGATCTGACTCCTATGTAATGTCCACCTGGGCAGAGGGTCCCTCCGCCTCCTGAGAGCCGCCCCACTCCTGGCCTGGGCTGGCTGGGGTGTAGAAGGGGGAGGGGAGGGCCGCTGGAGGCAGCCCCAGCCTCAGGTTAGGGCTCTCTGACTCTGGGCCGTGGTTTTCTCCCTTCCACCCTCCTTGTCCCTCACTGGATGGGAGGTGACTGCATTACCTGCCCCGGCCTACCTCCCAGGCTAACACACCCCGTCCTGGACACTTTCACAGATCTCACTCACAACAAGCCGTGGGAGATGTGAAATAATAAGATATAAATGTATAAGCACACATACACGCGCATGCGCGCACACACGTTTCTGTCCCTGTTTCCAGCTAGGTTCGGTCTTTGATCCCAGTTCCTGGCACAGAACTCCTAAATTCTTTGGAGTTTGGAGGGAGATAGGAGTGTCTTTCATTCTAATCGGGAAACCTGGTGGCTCCAGGGTGAGGGCTGGTCACGAGAAGGAGCAAGCCACGAACAGACACATGAGCCTTTCAGCCCCGCCCCCTGCCCTTCAGAGAGCGGAGGAAAATGAGTTAACAACGGGCTGTGCCCACATGCGTGACGCCTCCAGGTACCGGGTTCACGGAGCTGCTGGGTTGGTGAACACGTCCGTGTGCCAGGAGGGTGGTGCACCCCAACCCCACGGGGAGAGAGCTCCCTTTGGGGCCGACACTGTGTGCCTCTTCTTCTCAATCCTCGATCATTTCCTTTATTATATAATAAACCTAGTGTTTCCCTGAGATCCGGGAGCTGGTCTAGAAAAGTATCATACCCGAGGAGGGGGGTCGTGGGCACCCTGATTTATAGCTGGTGGGTCAAAACTAGGGGTGATGACCCGGGACTTGCAGTTGGCATCGAAGTGCCCGTAACTGTGGGATCTGACGTTCAGGCCAGGTAAGTAGTGTCGGGACGGAGCTGAGCTGTAGGACACTGAGCTGGGGCCGGAGAACTGGTCATAGAGGTGTCCTGTGTGAGCCGAGGTTTTTCCTGCTCAGCATGTAAGTTTATTTTCAACTCAAGGCACATGCCTCCCTCTGGAAAGGGCTGGAGGCAGAAAGAGGTCGTTATTTCCAATCTCATCTTACACATGAGGGAACAGAGAGGAGAGAGTAACTCGTCCAAGGTCACGGAGCTCGGAATGGCAGGAGCCGGGAGGCTGCCTCTCCACCCGACTCCAGGCAGCTCCTGGCTCCAGACCATGTCATGGAAGTCCTCGATCGGCGGTGAAGCACCGGCCCAGGGCAGGCTGGGGTGGCTCTCAGGCTGAGGTCATGGTCTGGATTGGCCTAAACTGGGCTCAGTTTCCAGCCAGAGCATCTGTGATGACAGGTGGCTGTGTCCCCACAGGTTGAAGACCAAGCAGGGGGTAAAGGCGGCTTTGTCTTGTTTGTTGCTGAAGGCAAACAGGGAAATATTTTCTGTACGTGTGCCTGGGAAGGGGAATAAGATGGCATGGTTCTCCTTCAGCTAGGGACACCTGGTCCAGCTTGGTGGCCTCAGGCTCAGCAGGTTGCCAACAGAAACTGCTTTCCTTTCTTAGGAACCTTGCAGGACTCCCTGGGGATGAGTGACGAGGGCTCCAGGGCTTCGGAGGGCCTGGTGTCCCCAGGACACCATTCTGGGCTTGAGGCCGACGGGGCCACGGTTCTGCTGTGGTGGGACACTGAGGTAGGTCCTACTAGATGTTCTGACACTGCTTCTTAGTGGCGCACCCCTGGCCTTCTGTCCTTGGGGAGCTGGCTACTCTGTTCTTTGAGCTTTCCAAGCAACGTTCATTTTTTGATGCTTAACCTATGTGACAGCCTGTTTTCTCGGCGTCTGACCATGAGTCTCTTGAGGGCAGGTCCACTTCGCGGCTGCTCCCCCAGCCCCTGGCCAGTTCTGGACCCCATCTTGGGCTGGCCAAGACTCCTCGTTAATGACCGCAGGCACCCCGAGGCTGCAGGGGCAGGACTGGGCCCTTGATGCGCGTCCCTCAGTGAGCCCTGCTGCTGAGCCTCTCTGGGGACCGGGGCAGGAAGCCAGCGGGAAGTCCCCTGATAACGCCACTCTGTGCCTGGCTCCAGGCTCGACCTGGGCCCGCCTCCAACACTCGCTAGGTGATGGGGTGGGATTCAGCCCACTGCCGGCTTCTCCCCGCTCCTGCCTTTTGCAATCCCAGGCTGCCGCACGCCCCTGGGGAAGCTAGAGGCTGGCCACCTTCCATCCCAGGCTGCCGCACGCCCCTGGGGAAGCTAGAGGCTGGCCACCTTCCATCCCAGGCTGCCGCACGCCCCTGGGGAAGCTAGAGGCTGGCCACCTTCCATCCCAGGCTGCCGCACGCCCCTGGGGAAGCTAGAGGCTGGCCACCTTCCATCCCAGGCTGCCGCACGCCCCTGGGGAAGCTAGAGGCTGGCCACCTTCCATTCAGCAAGAGCATCGAGAGAGAGCATCTGTCTCCGTGACCCTCAGCTCCACGGAGACCTTGCTTGTCTGGGGGCAACATCGAAACCGCTCAGAGCCGCACCTGGGCCCCAACGCCACATTCTCCTCGTCCACGGGGACATCCCTCTGGGACCCGGCCCCTCGCCATCGCCTCCTTTCTCCAAATTCCCACTCTTTCATGACTGTGCAGACAACAGTGAGTGGGCAACTCAAGAGCAGGGTCTGCCCCCTGACCTTCATGCCCCAGTTGTGCGCACAGTAGGTGCTCAGTCAAGGTCTAGAAAGGTGAAATGACTCTTAGGGGAATCCGTCCACTGCTGTGAGCGCCGTCGGGACTGGAAGCGGAGCTGCTGTGGTTTACTCAGTCCACCGTGTCCCTGTCGCTGACCCCGGCTGTGGACTAACAGGCCCCAGAGCCAACCCTCTCCCCGAGGCATAAACAGAACTGCTGAAAATAGCCCAGTGGACATTAACCTTCTAGACTAGGATGACCTCCACCTCTGGGCTTCCTCTGTTCTACATTTCTGCTCTGCTGAGACCGAGCCGTGGCCCGGGAGTAATCTACTTCCTGCTAAACGTATCAGACATCTGTCAGCACCGCTGGGGTTGGCTGGGATATCTTAGCCTGTCAAGGGCCCAGCTTAGGAAAACCAGCAGTTTTCTACCCAAGTGCTTTATTATTATTAATTTCTTTTTCATTTTCCATCTTTACCTTGAGGGATGCGTGGATGTTTAGACAGAGGATGAAATCTTTTTTTTTTTTTTTTTGTCTGTGATATTGTTGAATCAAATTTTATGTTTATATACAACTGACAAATTACACTTTGGGTGCCTTATTTTATGGAGAATTATGCACACAATCATGTTTTGAAAACCAAAATCCTCTGCAAATGTATTTGGAGCACTTGTAATTCAGCGGGGAGCTGTTTTGTGAAATGGAGTATCTTTTAGAAGTTTTTATTATTTCCGTTATCGGCGTGTAAGTTTGAATGTTGAAATGCTACTTTTGTCCTTGCTGTTTGCTTGGTTTTACGGCGGGGAGACGCTCATTGTCATGCATCAGTTGAAAAGCCTGCAAATTGGGGACCTGGTGTTTGCGTGTGAGGACCAGACTACCCCCCGTCAGCTGTGGAGTCCTAGACAAGTCACTTACCCTCACTGTCCCTCAGCGTTTTTACCTCCCACACAAGATAATGACAGTGCTTATTAATAGTGTTGGAGGAATAAATAAAACAGTGCCCGACAGATGGCCTCTGAACATTGTAAAGTGATTTTTAAAAGGCTAGTTATTATTCTTTATTGCAGATCTATCATATGGTATCCTCATGTGTCCTGTAAAATCTAGGAGTCCCTTCTCTGTGAGAATTTTCAACCCATGATGAGAGAGAAAGAATGAGGATATGGTGGGCAGCAGGGGGACAGAGAAGCATGTCTAGCTGAGAAAACAAAGCCCCGAACCGTGCTCACGCACAAGGAAAATTCCATGTGCTCACAGAATCTCCGCGGTCTCTACGGGTGCGTACTAGAGGCTTAACGTGGCGATGACTGTTCAACAAAACTCGGTACTTTTTAATCTTTGCGCTGATAACAACGCAGTTTGCTCACCCAGCTGTTCATTAAATCTTTCCCCCAAGAGTCGCGGTGAGAGCAGTCTTGAAAAGCATGTTTCTAAGATGGGAAACTTGCTGCTAATTTCTTGTTGTTGCTGAGAAAAGAGGTCAGGATGTGACTGGTAACATGGGGTGGGGACACTGTTACTAGTCCCCTCTTGTGGGGCCAAACGTGCCTAGCTTCTGTTACAGGTGTGAGTACCTGGGACAGGAAGGCACTGGCCTGTGTGGGGTGGGTGAGCACCTTTACCCCCACAGGTAGAGGGTCCAGGAGACGTGTTTGGCCTGGGCACAGCGGCTTCACGGCCCTCGGCTGTCAGCCACGTCATTCCAAGCGTCTCCCAGCCTTCTGTTGGTGTGTGTGTGACTTTGGGAAAGTGACTCAGCTAAATGGACCTCTCAGGTTGTGAGGGATTATAAGACTCGACAGTTTTATGGAGGACTGTGTGTCGTAGATGATGAGAATTCTCTGTGAAGGGAATTAAAATACCCTATATAGATTCAGGACAGGGCAGGAGGAGCAGGGAGAGGGAACAGCAACGCCCTACAACCTCATCCTGCATGGCAGAGAAAGACTCATGCCCCATGCCCCCTGCTTTCGTGGCAAAGCTGTGTGGCTGGAATGCATTTCCCAAGCCAGGACTACATTTCCCAGGATCCCCTGCACGGAGGTGGGGCCCTGTGACTAGTTCTCGCTAATAGACTGGGAATGAAAGTGGTGTGTGTGCCATTTCCTTGCTGAGGTGGTTAGGCGGCAGGTGCACTGACTTCTCCACACTCTCTTCCTCCATCTGCTGGCTGGATATGAATGACCCAGCAGGAGACTCGGAGGCCCGAGAGGACAGCAGAGCCACAAGGTAGGGAAGCCCCTTACAGCCGGGATACTGCACTGCACTGCACTGCTGTCTGATGAGAAATAAAACTACAGTATTGCATTAAACCACCTAAATGTTTGGTTCACTTGCAGAAGCAAGTGTTACCTTAACAAATATGTCAGATTTCAGAAAGGATGCTCTCATAACCAGATGCTGGGACCCAATCCCTCTGAAGGCTGACATGCCCCGCTAGGATTAGCGTTCCTGGCCTGTGTAAGACACATCCTCCCACTCCGTAGACTAGCGGCTGGTAAGCAGGACCACATTCTGTACCCTGTGCTGTGTGAGAGGCCTCGTGACCCCGTGGCTCGGCTGTCCCGAACGGGACACGCCACTCGGTCTGACGGGAGAAGGGCTGAGCGGCCACGGGGCGGCCAGAAGCCTTCAAACAGCACTTTTGAAACCCACGGACCAACGAGACGCTGCTTAGAACAGTTACTTGTCTGGTCCAGCCTGTCCGCGCTCCTCCAGCTGGGCGACGCCGACTCCTCCCTGCGCTGCTGGCCCAGCTCCCCCGACACAGCCTCCAGCAAAGAGGTCCTCAGGGCATCCTCCGCCAGGGGTGAGAACGCAGACCGGGGCCGCTGTGGGAAGGAAAGGGGTAGGGATGAGCTGATGGGGCGCGGTCACCGGGGGGGAATGCCTTCAGCTTTGGGGCAGATGCCACACAACGTGAAGACCTGACAGAGTGTCTTCTCCTGTTGAGGCTTAAAGGCTGCAAATCAGCACGTCAGGCCAGAGAGTGGGAGAAATGGTTCCTGTTTATTTCCTCTCCCACCACAGGAGAAACAGAGACAAAAGGACCGCACGTTTGGAGAGCCGTGGGCAGGGCCCTGGGGTATTTGTAACTGGACTCAGGCATAAGCTGGACCCGGGCTCCAAAACCACCACGGCTATAACACCTTGGCCAAGTGACTTAGCTGCTTTATTTTTAAAAAAATTTTTCGAATTCAATTACAGTTGACATACAATACTAGTTTCAGGTGCACAATATAGTGATTAGACATTTATATAACTTACGAAGCGATTAGCTTGATAAATCTAGTATCTGCCTGATGCCCTACAAAGTGACTTAATTTCTTGAGAGATGAGGAAATTGAACCTTGCCCTGCACACGGTAAATGCATAATAAGCGGGAGCTTAAAGATGTTTGAGACTTAAAAAAAAATTGTAGACACCCATACCAGGATATCTGAGTGCCAACACTGAGCTTTCTGGTGGGAGTTTGGGGTGAGGACTATGCACTCAGCGGCCTCGCTCCGAAGGACAGATAACCAGTCTGAGGAAGGACACAGAGACAGCCGAGGACCAAGGCCCGGCATCCCCGTCACCTCACCAGGGCCCAGGGGCTCTCAGCTGGTAGGCACCGGTCACACTTTGTTGGAGAGGGTGGTGATGGCCAGTTCTGGTTCAGAAAGAGTCCTGGGAAACCTATTCTATTTTCTCCCACCAGACCCTAGGGCCGATCTAGGAGGAAGATGGGTTTGCAGAACGAACACAGGATGCCTAAGCAGTGTATAGGGTCATAACCTGCCTCCCACCCAGCTGAAGACGGGAGAGAGCAGAGGATCCTACAGACCAGCCTTTCAATGCCGTGTCACAGGTCAACGCAGCCCTGGGGGCGGACGAGCTCTCCCCATCTCATCAATTTGATGATATTCTGTGTGTATTCAGTAAAAACAAACCACGGGCTGTGGGAACCCCCTGCCCCAAGCTGGACCGGGGTCCTGGGCCTCCTCCATGCTTACCTGTGCGATACTGCACTCTGTTACAAACATCTGTCTCCTGCCTGGTGTCCCCGTGAGACTGAGCAACGGAGGGCAGTTAAGGGCCTGTTGATGGTGACATCCCCAGCCCGTGGCACGGTAACTAGCACAGAACTGACAATAAATGAGTACTGTGGAGCAAATGTGGTTTTCAGAAGTGCCTGATATTTTATTTTTTTTTTACTAATTTCTTAGATAAAATTAGGGAACAAAAGAAAGAACAGAAACTCACCATCATCCTCACTTACATCATGGTGGGCACGGTCTTACTTGGAGGAAAGTCAAGTTACACACACACACACACACACACACACACACACACACACACACACACGAAGTAGCTTGCAGCCGGGTGTTACTTCCTTCCTTCTGAGGGCACTGTGAGCACTGAGCCTGTCCCTAGGGTCCTGAACAGCTTTGATGCTTAACAACCTCTAAGGTTTTCACGGGGTCGGGCATTCAGAGAGCCACCTAGGAGCTTGCTAAACCCTTGACTGCTAATACGTGGCTATCAGGGAGAACAGAGACCAAGGCTGATGCTTAATCGGCAAGTGAAGCAACCGAAATGAGGAAGACATTCTTCTGACGAACCCTCATGTATTTGGGGGGCCATCCCCTTGACAGCCTTCCCATGGGGTGGGGCAAGCAGACTTCCCTCCGTGCGACCACACGCTTCCCGCACTCTGTTACAGTCAGACTCCGACTTGTTGACTCTTCCACAGACTGTGAGCTCCCTGAAGTCAGGGACAGTCTTTTTCGGGTGTGGTCCTCAGTCCCACGTTTGGGATGTTTGTGGGACTCAGGTCGGGCGTGAGGAGCTGGCAGCCTGTCGCCAGGGGCGGGGCACTCTAGCCTCACAGGAGCTCATTTGCATACCCTGGTCTTCCTGCGAATTATCTCCAAGCTCCTCACTGTCAATTACGGAGTATGTTTTCTAATGAAGGAAACATTATATTTAATGTTTCATTTTGTAGTGGCTCACATGGAATTTTTGCATGTACATGTGTGTCTGTGGGAGGTGGCTGGGGTCCATTGTTATGGGACAAAAATGCCCTCCCTAAGGTACAAAAACCAAGACCAAAAAATGAGAAGTCCCTCTTTGGTCCCAACCATGAAGATGGGATATGTGTTCTTCATGAGAGAGTTGAGGATGCCAGGCTTTTATAATCTATTTCAGGGAAGCCATTGTTTCAACTAGGAAGATTATACCCTGCTAATCACAAACTGTCCCCAACAGGTCTTAGGACACTGCTGGCCCACAGTCTCCAGCCAGGATGGAAAAGCTCCCATTCAGAGACCCAGACCTGGTTTCGCCACAAATTTGTTGCAATGAACACATGGAGCAGTAGATGGCGCCACAACAATGCTTTTCTTTACCAGTTTGTTCAACCTCCGTGGCTCCTGGGAAGAGATGGGATTACCTGAGTCATTTATTTGCCCCTAACCCTGGCTGGGCCCTTTGCGCCCACCTTTTCTTTCCCATCCACAGACTGATTTTTTCCCTTCCTCTAACCCACCCTAAGGTTCACGGAAGAAGCAGCGCTGGGGATGTCGGGAAGGGCTGGCCCGAGTGGGGGTGCTTGCCCGTCTCTGCGTGGAGGGCTGGGAATGGTGGAGCCTGTGGGCGCAGGAACGTCTGTGTGGCATGCCACAGCCTCGCAGTGATGGACTGAGAGTGTGAGCTTCATACAGGCCCTGCCTCTTAATTCTCCAGGCACCGAGAAATGGGTGGTACGCTAGGTAGTGGGCCGGCCAGCTCCTCCTCTTGCTAAGTGGGATCTTGGGGGAAACATCATCTATTCTCAGCCTCAGTTTCCTGATGTAAAGGGATCAGTGTCATGCCTGGGGCACTTAATAAACACTAGTTAAAATAAGAACACTGATTGAGGTCTATCGCCGAACCATGCACTATATCCATGCTCTCACTCAGTCTGATCGGGTGTGCATGAGTAAACTGAGGCAGGGCTGAGGAACTTTCCCAAGGCACATGGGTGGTCGTCGGGGGTGGGGGCAGAGGCAGGGACTGAGCTCAGGTCTGTCTGGCTCTGAGTCCATGCAGCCTCTTGGGGTTGTGGCTGAGCCTGTGCCGGAAACCCGGGACCAAGGCGATCCTGGCTACCTCGATCCACCCCAGCAGGACCTGCCGCTGAACCCACCGGGCTGTGAGATCACACAGTGAGATCACACAGTGTGATCACTGGTTGTCTTTGTTATACAGTTGATCCTTGAACAACATGGGGGTCAGGAAGACTAACCCCATGCTGTCAAAAATCTACATAAAACTTAAAAAAACATTTTTTAATTTATTCACTTTAGGGAGAGAGAGAAAGAGAGAGAGAGAGAGAGAGAGAGAGAGAGAGAGAGAGAGAGAATAACATTGATTTGTTGTTCCACTTATTTATGCGTTCATTGGTGATTCTTGTGTGTACCCTGCCTGGGAATTGAACCCGCAACCTGGGCATATTGAGATGATGCGCTACCCGACCACGACCTTCTGCATAGAACTTGACTTCCTCAGAACTTAACTGTTAGCCTATCGCTGACCAGAGCCTTACCGATAATAGACTGCTCACCAAAATGAGGGGATATTTCAAAATGAATATGAAGCGATAAAGTATCCCCTCATTTTGGTGAGCAGTATAAACAGTTGATTAACACATATTTTTTTATTATTTATGTATGATGTACTGTTTTCTTATAATAAAGTAAGCTAGCAAAAATAAAATGTTATTAAGCAAATCGTAAGGAAAATACGTTTACAGTATTTATTGCAAAAAAAAATCCACATATAAGTGGACTCGTCCAGTTCAAAGACGTGTTGTTTAAGGGTCAGCGGCACCTTCCTTTGCAGTCGCTGGGTCCTGGGTGGGCAGCGGAGGCCTGCTCTACCCATCTGCCTCAGAATGGTGTCGCACGGCTAGATTGCTGCAGTTGTCATCGTGGCCCACAGGGCAGGCTCCCTGGGGCACTAATCATGGCTTCAAAACATTCTTTGCTGTCAAAGAGCTGACAACATAAAACGGAAAGAATGTTTTTAGTATCAAGGGTTTGGGAGCACAGGGACCCAGAACAGTGGTCAGATGAACCAACAGCTGAGGCATAGCTTTGCTTTGTGTTGTTGGGTCCGTCACAGCCGTTAAACTCAATCCGATAATTATAACAATGACAGATCCTTTAGGTCTATACTGCCGTCAGTCAATGGAGAGGGCAAATGTGAGGGAGAAATGACAGGAGACACAGGTGGAGAGACGGACAGAGCCGGAGACAGCGGGCGAGGCAGACAAGAGGCTTAGTCATCGGCACATCCACAGTGCCTGGCCCCGCTGCCATCATCATCATCATCATCATATCAATAGGATCGCTATATTACAATGGAGACAGTCTTTTATCATATACACGCGCCCAAAGAGACTGGCATTGAATGAATTCTAACCCCTGCGTTAGTGTCTTTCAGGATATTGCATCATCAGGCTTTGAATGGCGGATTGTGCTGACCCCCCTACCGGCGGAGAACCACACAATAACGGAGGAAATTAAAAAGAGAACAATCACGCTGAACTTTCTCTCAAGAGAACAGATGAGAAACCCTGGCAGAGCAGGGGGAGTGAAGTTTGGGTTTGGCAGTCAAGCCCCTGGAGCTCGCAGTGCTCTGGGATTCAGCACAGTCACGCCCCGAGCCGGAGGCGTCCAGGTTGTTGGAGAACGGAGGAAAAGGGAGGCTGAGCCGCCAGCAGGGCCACAATTCAGGGCCCTCCATGGTCTGTAGGCCAGGGAGCCCCCCAGGGTGTCACAAACGGGCTGATCTTAAGCCTGCGGCCTGGGGGGCTCCCCTGGGAGCTTTTGGTCAGCGGATGGATGCCCAGCCTCCATCCGGACACCGTGAGTCGGAAGCCCTGGGGCGGGGCCCCGGCAGGTGTGCAGAGTTGCTGGGGTGAGAACAGCTCACGGAAAGGCAGGACAGCCACCTTCCGTGAGGTCCCCAAGGACCAAGACTTGGCCAGGCTCTGGACAGTGTCAGGGCACACTTCTGCTGTGAGCCCTCTGTTCGTCGCCTCTTTATCTACCCCCCTAGACCAGAGTGCGCAATAAGCCTCCCGTAGCTGCACTGGTGTCAGGGCACATTTCTGCCCTCTGTTCGTCGCCTCTTTATCTACCCCCCTAGACCAGAGTGCACAATAAGCCTCCCGTAGCTGCACTGGTGTCAGGGCACATTTCTGCCCTCTGTTCGTCGCCTCTTTATCTACCCCCCTAGACCAGAGTGCGCAATAAGCCTCCCGTAGCTGCACCGATGTCAGGGCACATTTCTGCCCTCTGTTCGTCGCCTCTTTATCTAACCCCCTAGACCAGAGTGTGCAATAAGCCTCCTGTAGCTACACCGGTGTCAGGGCACACTTCTGCCCTCTGTTTGTCGCCTCTTTATCTAACCCCCTAGCCCAGAGTGTGCAATAAGCCTCCTGTAGCTACACCGGTGTCAGGGCACACTTCTGCCCTCTGTTCGTCGCCTCTTTATCTAACCCCCTAGACCAGAGTGTGCAATAAGCCTCCTGTAGCTGCACCGGTGTCAGGGCACATTTCTGCCCTCTGTTCGTCGCCTCTTTATCTAACCCCCTAGACCAGAGTGTGCAATAAGCCTCCTGTAGCTACACCGGTGTCAGGGCACACTTCTGCCCTCTGTTCGTCGCCTCTTTATCTAACCCCCTAGACCAGAGTGTGCAATAAGCCTCCCGTAGCTGCACCGGTGTCAGAGCACATTTCTGCTGTGCGCCCTCTGTTCGTCGCCTCTTTATCTAACCCCCTAGACCAGAGTGTGCAATAAGCCTCCCGTAGCTGCACCGGTGTCAGAGCACATTTCTGCTGTGCGCCCTCTGTTCGTCGCCTCTTTATCTAACCCCCTAGACCAGAGTGTGCAATAAGCCTCCTGTAGCTGTACCATCCAATGTAGCAGCCACCAGCCACAGGTGCTACTGAGCCCCCGAAATGTGGCTGGTGCGACCAGGGAACTGAATTTTTAACTTTATTTCATTTCAATTAATTTAAATAGTCACTTGTGTCCTGTGGCCTCCGTATTGGACAGTGCAGCCTTAGAATCTTTGAGCTGAGAGGGACCTTAGAGACCAGGGCATCCACTGCGCTCACTGACAAAGGAAGAAGCTAGATTAGGAACTGTGGCGCAGAAGAAAGGTATTCCACACCTGGTCCCACCCATCAGCCCGTGGGTGACCTTAGGTAGGTTGTGTTAATGCTTTACCCTCAGTTTCCTCATCTAGGAAATGGGTCTAATGACACCTGCATCCCCATCTTGTTATGCACAGATAGGGTGCCTGCTCCTTAACCAGTGGTGTTCCTGTCCCCTCCCACACGGGCCTCGTCAGCAGCTAGAGCTGCGCGGGGCCTGGGGGTGCCATTCACAGGGTACTCTAGATGAATGGAGCTCCGGGAGCTGTGCAGCATGGTGGCCCTGACCAGGGTCAGTCCCTCTCAGGTCCTAATTCCCGGATGTGGTCCCAGTACAGGGTCTTCCATCACAGGGGACCAGGGCCTGGTGTGGGCTAGGGGCTGGGCGAAAGCATCGACTTAGTCCACACGGGTGGGCAGTGTGCCCACCACTCCGCATGGAGCATTGGGGGAGGCTGACACTTGTTGACTGGGTGTGCCACCCCTCGAGGACCCCAGGCCGACCCTACTATGGCGCTGCTTCGAGGGGACGGACAAGGGGTGGCCTGTGACCCCTGCCAATCAAGGGCTATTAATCAAGGGCGAGGGACCCTTGAGAGGGGTCCTTGCTGTCTGTCTTAAGCAGCTTTGGGCCAGCACTTGGCTGACGGGTGTGGACGAAGGCCTCTGCCGTCCCCCTGTGGACAGGGGTACACAGCATCTGTGATCGCCTGCTGTCCCCCATCACTACTGACACCCAGAGTGCCTTCTGTCTCTGTGAGGTGGCAGGAATACCATTTCTGGGTTCAGCCGTGGGCCTGACAAGGAAACCCAGTGGACATCTGGTGGGAAAGCTGGCATTCCATAGCCAGAGCCTCCCGGTGAAAACAGCAGACAGCAGAGTGCAGGAGGCTTGGATTCCAGCCCTGGCCCTTCCGCTTAGGCTCAGACTTGCTCGGCCTCAGTTTCCTCCTCTGTAAAATGGGGATGATGCAGGATGTGCTCATGTGGATCTAATGAAGTAATGTGTGAACGCCTGCGCGTGTCAAGTTTATTAAAGGAAGGTCACGTGTTAGCCCTACAGGTCTCTGTAGGTCTACAGGTCTCTGTAGTCATTATGGCTATTATGACTCCGAAGCTCTTTGCTCATGGGGTCTGTGTAAGAACTCTAGTTACTACGAGGAGCTGCACTGGCTGATGTGAACAGGAAACATGGGGAGCGAGGTCTCCCCGGTGCAACGGGGAGCGGGACAGGGTGAAGGGAGGAGCTCTGGCCTCCGATGCAGGAAGAGCGGCGCAGCCCAAGGTGCGGTGAGTGGCCAGATGTCCAGTGCATGGGTCCAGACAGTGGAAGAGAAGCAAGATGGCTCCATCTGGCTGTGTGGGGCAGGGAGGGCGAGGCAGCGCCTGCGAGGACCCGAGGTGGGGGCCTGGCTGGGGGGGGGCAGGGTGGCCTGTGAATCAGAGCAGGGGTGTCAGTCTAGCTGACCAAACATGGTGAGGGTCCTCTCATAACTCATAGGGATACCTTGATTTTAAAACATGGAAAATAAGGTAATATTAACACGAACAGTAGCCATCACTTCAGGATGACAAAGTGGCCCGTAGCCACGTCTCATTTAGTCACTGTTCTCTAGACACGTGACCGCCATTCTATTCCTTGAGCATGCTCAGTTCCTTCCTGCTCAGAGCCTCCATGCACGCTGTGCCCTCTGTGGGAATGCTCTTCCTCCCACTGCTCCCATGTCTCTCACTGTCAAGTCTTAGTTTCGGGTCACTTCCTAGGGAAGGCTCTCCCTGGCCCCCCTGACCACACTTTCACCTGCCCCAGGACTCTCTCCCCTCCGTCCTGTTGCTTCCTCCTGACGGCAGTGACTGGAACTCGTACCCCGGTTTCTAAGTGGCTTTCCTGTTCACGGCATGTCCCATCGCTAGGGCCCGAAGCCCACAGCGTCTGCAGCCCAGCACAGCACCCTGCACACAGTAGGGGCACAGTAAGAACTATGCTGAG
This sequence comes from Saccopteryx leptura, assembly GCF_036850995.1. Taxonomy (NCBI): domain Eukaryota; kingdom Metazoa; phylum Chordata; class Mammalia; order Chiroptera; family Emballonuridae; genus Saccopteryx; species Saccopteryx leptura. Next base: position 13,192,613 of record NC_089512.1, read on the forward strand.
TACAGCAGGAAGCCTCAGAGCCCCTCTGTGAGGCAGGTGTTCTTATCCCATCTACAGACAGGAACTAGACAGATGCTCAAGGTCAGAGCGAAGGGCAAAACCAGAGTCCCACCCTGAGACGTGCCAGAGGTAGACAGCAAGCTCCCTGGACTTGCCTCTGACCCCTTGGCTCATGGCCGAGACTGGGGCACAGTGGGGGTTTCCACCTCCTAGAGCCCCCCAAATGTGCTCTTTCAGTTTGCAGAGCATACTTCAGAAAGATGCCCCCAGTGCAGTGACACCTGCATCCAGCCTGAACCCGGGCGTGGCAGGTCTGAGTTAGTGAACTATCTGAATGACAGGCTATTGGAAGTCCCCTTCAAATGTGTCCCCTTCTCTGCCAGAAGGGCCCGCCCCTTCTCTGAACTCCAGTTCCATTTCCAGACGCGCCCTTGCCACCGAGCACCCACTCTGAACTGTGTCACTCCCGCCTGCTTTGCTAACCAGTGGGAAGTCCTGGAGGGCAGGGACTGAGCCTTCCTCTTGTTTCGTTCTCCTTGGCGCCGAACTCACGACGACAGCGGTGCCAGGAGCTGGCAGGGATTGACAGGGAAGGTTCTGCCGATACACCATTGAGCTGAACCCTCTGATCCAGCTGCAGATGCTCCTTACTGCCCCCCCCCCCGCCCCCCGCCTGAGCCCACCTAGTCCCGTGCACCTGGCGACTGGTGAGACCCCGGGGAAGTCTGCGCAGGTGAGGCTGCTGACGTCACTTCCGGAACTGCGTGTCCACAGCGTGGCTACTCTGCAAACCCCCTTTCACTCTGTTCAGGCGGGGCAGGGACGTGGCTGGTCCCCAGGGGGAGCGGGGCAAACCGAGGCAATGCTCCCCCCACCCTCGTCTGACTTTCCGGTTTTAAACTACACCTGTGTACTGCTGCCCTGGCCCCGTCTCTGACTGCGGCCCCTACGGTGAAACACAAGCCCTGCCAGCCGGCCGGTCATTCTCTCCCTGAGTCTCCGCATGGGAGGCCCAGCGCCGCCCGCTCCGCCTCTGTCTCCCCGGCGCTCTGCGGGGCTGCGCCACAAACAACCGGACCTTGCAGGCTTGGCGCCTCCGCTAAGGACTCGAGCCGGCCCAGGGCCCGGGGCCATAGGGAGGCCACTGCCTTTGTGATTCCGCCCTTGGCTTAATTTCAGGGTGACAGACAAGAAGGTTGATCCATACCATGACTTCCCGACCATTTTGGTGACTCACACAGCAGTGGTAATTCTGCTGTCATTTTTCGGTTTCAGAAAAGCAAGTGATCTCCCAGAAAAGGCTTTTTTTTTCTCCCCTCATCGGACTTAGTACAACTCTTTCCAGCATGAATTAAAGCGTGCCTACTGACATCTTTGTTTTCCCTGAATTGGTCTCTGCAGACACCCGCCTCAGTACTTGTCAACAGTGCATCTGGCTTTACTCTTCCCTCCCTATCTCTCAACCCCCCCCCCCCACGCTCACACACACCTTCCGTGGCTCCCCCTGCCCGCCGTCCATCAGGAAACTGGACGCTGTCCAGTGGGCACCTGGGTCATCAGGAGCCGGCTGAGTGTGCCGCCCCATGTCTATGGGAGAGCGCGCAGGCCGCCTGGGTTACCGCGCAGAGACTCACCCAGAGGGCGCTGGAGGCTGCGGGCCCCTCCTCAGCCGCCTTGGCACCGCTGCTCTGGGGCTGCGGCCACTCCGGCTCCTCTTCCATCTGCTGCTCACCTTTGCTCTTCTGTTTCCTGATGATCTGGGGAGGAGGCGGGCGACACAAAAGGGGGCGAGTTACGAGAGAGGTTTCCGGATGCGACCTGGCGTAACTGGGAGCACCTTTGGGATTTTCCTTTCAGCCATCTAAGAGCTTAGTGCCAGCAGAATGCCAGCCTGTTTCAGATCGGCCTTATGACAGAACAGTGTAACTACAGCCTTGGGCATTCTACAGCACTTTACAATTTACAGACAATCATTGTATGTTAACAGCGTCTGTTTATTAAATGCCTATCACGTGCCAGACTCTGGGCCAGGCACTGTAGATGTTTTATCTCGTTTAATCCTCAAAATGCTGCTAAGAGCTACATTCTGTAACCGTCTGCATTTTACAGATGAGGAAATAGGCTCAAAGAGGTTATCAGTTAAGGACACACAGCTCCTGAATGATGGAGCTGGATCTCAGACCAGAGTCTCTGGCTAGCAATCCTGATTTTAGGAAGCATCAGGGGGCAGACACCAGGAGTCACCAGGGTTGGCTTCAGCTTGCTTGCACCACCTGCTGTTGTGTTGGGCCCGGCCATGTAGATTTAATGAGTCCATCTATACAATGGTCTCTTGGCTCCCAACTTCCTACGGGCAGGAAGCAGCTGAGAAGAGAACCAAGCTGGACCTATTCTTCAATGCCTTTTCAGACCAGATGGGATGATGAAGAGGAAGGCTGAGAGCCGAGAAGACCAATGAACTGTGGTGCCATTCTCAGGGACAGACCTGGGCCTAACCGAGGTACATCCCCTCCGGAGGGGGGTCCTGGCTCATGTGCCCAGCAGGGTTTCAGGATTGCTGAGGACCAGTCACCTCCCATCTTTGTAATCTTTGTAGGTGGGCAGGGTAGTGCTGCCTTCCCATCCACGTTCCAGCATCGCACGTTGGGTATGTGGGGACAGGTGACTTGTTTGCTTGGTTCACAGGTCGCCACCTTAGAAGGAACTGAGTCCGAATCGAGTGAACTTTGAACTGGGATTGAATGAGACATTTGGTGGTCTTTGGGTGTGATGAGTGTCTGTGGCATATAGAAGGGACAGGACTTATTGTGACCGAAAGGGAAGACTGAATTTGTTCAATGCTCCCTGCCCACAGCCCTTTGCTGTGCGACTTTGCGTCCTCCCAGGACGGGGAGAATACACAGTGGGCCCCTGAACAATGCAGGTTTGAACTGCACGGATTCACATATACATGAATTTTATTTTTTAAATCTGCATTGAGGTCAGCCCATGCAGTTCAAACCTGTGTTGTTCAAGGGTCAAATGTATTTTGCTTACTGTAGTTGGGAACCTTCATCTACAGAGGGCTAATTTAAATCATACGTGGACTTTCGATTGCATAGGTGATTGGCCTCCCAGCCCGCATATTACTCAAGGGCCAAGTGTACTCCACACCTTTGGCTTTGGCCAATGGCATGTGAGAAGGGAGTGGGTAACAGGCTTCCTCTTGCCGTCCTGGGCTCTGTCATGGCCACGGGCAGCTGATGTGCCCTCAGTAGGGCCCCAGAGCAAACACGCGGCTCAAACTTGACCCCCAACCCACTGCGTGAGATGGAGTCGCCACAGCTGCGTGAGCGAGAGAGAAACTGTGGTACAATAAAAAATACATTTGCTCTTTCATTCCTGGTAAAGAGCTTCAAAAATCCTTGGAACAGTCTGAGTGATAGTAGTGTCTTTGTTATGCTAATAAGGTAACTCATGGCCAGGGCCACTAGATAGATGGAGGCCGGAGGCTAAAAAAGAGAATCAGACAGAGAAAGACAAATGCCATATGATTTCACTTACATGTGGAATCTAAAAAACACACGAGCAAGCCAGATAGAAAGCTAGTCGTGGATAGAACAAATGGATGGTTGCCAGACTGGGGGGGAGGGGCTGGGGGGCTGGGTGAGATGGGTGAAGGGATGAAGTAGAGATTGGTAGTTACAGAATAATCGCGGCAATGTGAAATACAGTACAGGGAATATAGTCAATACCGTAATGACTAGGTATGGGGTCAGATGGATACTAAACTGATTGGGGGGGGGACCACTTCGTAAGGTATATCAATGTCTAACCACCATGTGGTACACCTGAAAGTACTATAATATTGTATGTCAACCAGGTACACCCAGGAACGCTAAGCTCCGCCCCAATCTCTGGTGAGGGGACAGGAACTAAAGACTGAGGTCTTTTAGGTGACCAATGATTTAAGCAATATGCCTACTTGATGAAGCCTCTATTAAAAACTCTGAAACGCTGAGGCTCGGGGACCTTCCTGGCCTCCATGTCCACGGACGTGTGGGAGGGTGGCGGGCACGGAGAGGGCGTGGGAAATCTGTACGCCCGTCCACAGACCTTGTGGTCCTGTCATCTCTTCCCCTGGGCATTGTGAGTATAACACTTCCCTGAGTTTTGTGAGCTGTGCTAGAAAATTATCCAGCGTGGAGGTTGGGGTCAGGGAATCCTGAAATTGGAGCAGGCTGGACAGAAGCAGGTAACTTGGGGGTTCCGGAGACTTGCACTGGCACCTGAAGTGGGGCAGTCTCGTGGGACTGAGCCTCGAACTTGTGGGATTTGTGCAACTCTCACGAGTGTCAGAACGGAACTGAACTGTAGGGGTTGAAGAATTGCTGGTGAAACAGAAACGATGCTGTTTAAAGCCCGAGTTTTGGGGTGGTCAGTTTCTAAGTAGTCATTACTGATACACCATGCAAGGGACAGTTTGGGGCACGTAGGCAGCAGGGGGTGACTGCAAAGTTTCTTTAGCGAAAGACCATTGAGAAGTGGGAGAAGCGGACACACGCACAAACGCACACAGACGTGCGCACACAAAGCCTAGGAAACAGGGAGCCAGGGATTGCCGGCTCAGTGCCGGGTTCCTGGCTCCCCACCCACCGGCTCAGTCCCCAAAGGCAGCCACACTCCGTCCCTCACCTTGGATTGTGCAGCGCGACCCCACTGCACTAGCCCCCCAGAGCACAGAGGCAAAGTGACGAGGCACAGAAATGGTGCCCAAGACAACAATGGTGCCAGTGGTTGCTCTCCAGCGCGCTGGAGGCCCTGCTCTGGGTCAGGGGGGTAAACTGCACTCGGGAGGCCAGGGCCACCCACCTTCTGCAGGATAGTTGTGGCCAGTTCCTCAGTCAGCTCCTCCTTGTGGTCCCGCAGGTAACTGGCCTCGTTCTGCTTGTCCTGCAGAGGGAGGGAAGAGGATGGCCGTGCTGGGGCGGGCGTGGGGGGCTTGGCGAACACACTCTCGGGAGTCCTGACCACGCACGCATGCAGGGGGAGGGTGGGCCCTGCTCCAATCAGGGATGGCTATTGTGGGAGGGTGGCCCTGCTCCAATCAGGGATGGCTATTGTGGGAGGGTGGCCCTGCTCCAATCAGGGATGGCTATTGTGGGAGGGTGGGCCCTGCTCCAATCAGGGATGGCTATCATGACGCTGGTTTCCTGACAACCTGCACTCCCCACCTCGCCCCTCCCCCGAGAGGAGCAGGGCGTCCGTACCAGGCTGTCTCCATAGGCTTCTGCCTTGGAGATGGCCTCCTCGATGGCCTCTTCGGCCACACGCAGGGCCACCGCCAGCGTGTCCATCATGCTGTGGCCTAGAGAGGAACCAGAACAGAGATGGCTTTCTCAGAGGGAATGACTAGTAAAATGATTGCTCCTCGGTCAGCTCTTCTGCTGAGATCACTGGGATAAGGTCCGCCCTGCTTCCCGGCTCACCTGCCCCCTCTCACCTGCCTCGCTGCTTCCCACTCATCCGCCACACCCCTGCCCCCAACACGACACGTCGCCTGTGAGTCTTTGAGGGCTGCCGTCTCTCTGTCCACGAGTCCTTTGTATTGTTCCTCCTCACTCTGGTCTCCGGCCACGTGACTGAGCTGGTCCCCAGGCACCCCAACTCTTGGCCCCAGGGTTCCTCCTCAGATCCCTTTAGTTTCCCCTTTGGCTGGGTGTCCATCCGAGGTTCTGGGGTTGCTTCCATTGGAGTCAGTAAGCCTCCACCCGTTCCCACAGGTCATTCTCTCTCACGTCCTCATCCCAGTCACCGTTGTTCCCTAACAGCACGCACAACTCCACACGTGCAGAGTGGCTTAAAAACAACCAGACAGGAGGACTTAAAATAATAAAAAAAAATAACGGCTTTTCACTTACTTTCTCAGATAAAAATTATGTGCTATTTTGTGTATATACTATACCAGTATGATGACAGGGATAAAAATCATTAAATGTCCTCAAGGGCACTGGGCAGTACACATGGTTTAATGCAAATACAAAAGCCACGGAGGAAGTTTTCAGACTCTCAACCCACACTGCCAATAACAGTAACCCTGGCCGAACCTCACGCCGGGTCCCAGGCTGAGTGTCCTACACGTGATGACAGTTCATTCGTCCGGCAATCCGCTGAGTAGGTATCATTTTCCCAATGAGAGAACGGAAGCCCAGAGAGGTCAGATAAGTTGCCCAGAGTCACACAGCGAGACAGTGAGAGAGGCTGAGATCTGAGTTCAGGACCCTTCATCTCCAAAGCCCTTGATTTTCACCATGAAAGTGAGATAAGCACAGGCTAACATGATTTTAAAATGCTATCATATTTTAATTTTATTTTTTTCTCTTTTTGGCTTTATGGCAACAAACATGAGGAAGCATCTCCAAGTGTCTCCAAGTCCAGGGACTTCTGCAGGTGACAAAACGCTTTCTGGAGCTAAGTGCACGGAAGAGTGCTGCTTCCCTGACGCACTTAGATTTCCGCTCTTACCTGAGAGGGACAATTTCTTTTCTTTCTTTTTTTTTTTTACAGGGACAGAGAGAAAGAGGGACAGATAGGGACAGACAGACAGGAATGCAGAGAGATGAGAAGCATCAATCATCAGTTTTTCATTGCGACACCTTAGTTGTTCATTGATTGCTTTCTCCTATGTGCCTTGTCCGTGGGCCTTCAGCAGATGGAGTAACCCCTTGCTCGAGCCAGCGACCTTGGGCTCGAGCTGGTGAGCCTTGCTCAAACCAGATGAGCCCGCGCTCAAGCTGGCGATCTTGGGGTCTCGAACCTGGGTCCTCCGCATCCCAGTCCGACGCTCTATCCACTGAGCCACTGCCTCGTCAGGCGAGAGTGACAATTTCTATCATTCCTCCTATTTGACCCCAGAAAACCAGTGTGTGTCAGGCACAAGCACAGAGGTCTACGAGGGCTGTGGGCCTACACTTCCTTTTCCCAGATTTCAAACTCCTGTTTCCATTTACAATCTCCAATCGTGCATTTTTTTAACACGTGCAAATATCCTGGAAGCAGCCTCAAATTCTATGCAGGGTGAGACAAGGTGTCAATATATAAATTAATTCATCAATCCCTCAAGTACAAAACTTGATTTAAGTTTCTTAGGCTCCTGAAGAACAAACGAGGACGGAAAGTGGCGTTTGGCAAACACAATCTCCAGAACCAACTCAGTTCAGGGCAAAGTGATGTCGCCAGTTGAGGAGCGCATCCCGGTCGCTATGACGACCACAGTGGAGCCGTGCAGGGGTAACCCAGCCCTGCAGCTGCCTGGACACAGGGCGCTCCCCATGCTTCTGTAAGCAGAGGCTATAAAACTTCAGTTGTTACTGCTCTAAGCGCTCCACGGAGAAGGACGCTGTATTTCCCGTTTCTCTCTCTCCAGACAGCCAGCAATGTTTTTTTCACAAGAGACGTGCCCCACAAATGGTCACTGAGTCAAAGTGTCCCAATCACCTCCCGAGAGCTGGGCTCTTGGAGGGCCCCCGGATGATGCCCCAGTGGACAAGCCAAGTCCACACTCTGGGTTTTCCTGTTGGGTGACCAGGTGTGAAGTAATGCACAGAGCTGTGCAGGAGATCCTGTGAGGGGACGGCCACCAAGGTCCACACATCCCTAGGAGGTCAGAGCCCAGAGCCGTAACCACAAGGCCTTTGGATGCCGTGTTTGTGATTTTGGGGATGAGGGTGACGTGGAGCCCTGAAGATGTTTCGGTTGAGAGTGAAGGCTCAGGCTGGCACTTCCAAGAGGAAACCGGGGTGGGTATGAAGGAAGATTAAGAAGGCCGAGTAACCGGAGGTCAGGGCACCAGTTAGATGGCGGGATGAGTAGTTTGATGTGCTAGCGTGGCGAGGCTATCATACCCAGCTGTTTACTCAGACCCTAATCTGAGGGGTGCTCTGAAGGCATCTTACAGATGTGGTCAACATCTACAATAGTTGACTTTACAAAAGAGCTTACCCTCGAAGATGTGGGTGGGCCTTGCCCAATCGGTTTCAAGGGCCTTAAGAGCAAAAAGTGAGGTTTCCCAGAGAAGAAATCCTGCCTCAAGAACAAGCGTCAACTCCCACCTCCTCTGCCAGTCTGCTGACCTCTCTATAGACTTTCGGTTTGCCAAGCCCCACGACTGTGCGAGCCAAGTCCTCGAAACAAACCCTTTCTCTGTGTATACCCTATTGGTTCGGTTTCTCTGGACCTTAGCTGATTTGGCTGACACAGACGGTCGCTGAAATATCCATATAGGAAAGTTATGGGCTGGGAGGCACTAAAGCTATGGGTCTCAGAATAGAAAAAGGATGTCAGGGGAAATGGAGCTGACGGATAGGCACGTGGGTGACTGGTGAAAGCAGGGAGGAGCGCTGAGAGAGAGGGAACTCCCACAGGGGACCTGCCTGGCTAAGGAGCTTGATGAGGACGCGGGGAGGTTAAGGTCCCGGAGGTTCTACGGGCCCAGGTGGTTAAACATTAGCAGTCGGAGTCTAGGACTCTGGGCTGCGATCAGCACCCAGGCTCAGCTGCCAGTAGAGGGGCACGGAGGCCCCAGTAGGCGGTGTGGGAGCCCCTGGAGGAGTTTCAGGCAGCGAGGATGAGCCGGGCCAGGATCTTCATGGGAAAGCGCCCAAAGAACGGAGCAGAGAGCGTGCCGGAGAGTGGTGGGGGCCACGGGAGCAGGGCGGCTACGGGGGGGGGGGGGGAACCTCTCAAGGGGCAGTACTTAGGAGAAGGTGCTCGAGTGTGGGAGAAGGCTGTATTTACAACCAGAAGTAAGTTTGTTTCCGTTTTTAACCTCTGCTCTAAGGGAACTATTATCTTGCTATAAAAAAGTAGAAGTTAATCAGTAAGTGATGCATTCTTCCCCTCCCCCCATTACACTGAATTTATTGGGGTGACTCTGGTTAACAAAATTATACAGGTCTCAGGTGCATAATTCTACAACGCCCCCTCTGTACACTGCATTGTGTGTTCACCACGCCAAGGCAAGTCTCTGTCCATCACCACTCACCCCCATACCTTCCTCCACCTACCCCCTGCCTCCGGCAATCACCACATTGTTGTCCATATCCATGAAGTTTTTCTCTTTTGTTCATTTTTGCTCAATTTCTCCACTGTCTCACCTCCCTCTCTCCCTCCGACAGCTGCCGGCCTGCTCTCTGTCTATGGGTCTGTCTCTATTTTGCTTGTTAGTTCATTCTTTTCATTAGATTCCACATATGCATGAAATCATATGGTATTTCTCTTTCTCTGACTGGCTTATTTCACTTAGCATGATACCCTCCAGGCCCATTGGGGTAAGAATTCCTTCTTTTTTATAGCTGAGTAGTATTCCATTGTATAAAAGTGACACATTCTTTATAAGACTATTTTCACATGAAGTGCACACGTGGTGTATCGATCTTTCTGCTTCAGCTCCCGAGCACTCACAAGTTGATCTCTTTTTTTTTTTTTTTTGCATTTTTCTGAAGCTGGAAACGGGGAGAGACAGTCAGACAGACTCCCGCATGCGCCCAACCAGGATCCACCCGGCACGCCCACCAGGGGCAACGCTCTGCCCACCAGGGGGCGATGCTCTGCCCCTCCGGGGCATCGCTCTGCCGCGACCAGAGCCACTCTAGCGCCTGGGGCAGAGGCCAAGGAGCCATCCCCAGCGCCCGGGCCATCTTTGCTCCAATGGAGCCTTGGCTGCAGGAGGGGAAGAGAGAGACAGAGAGGAAGGAGGGGGAGGGTGGAGAAGCAGATGGGCGCTTCTCCTGTGTGCCCTGCCCAGGAATCGAACCTGGGACTTCTGCACGCCAGGCCGACGCTCTACCACTGAGCCAACCGGCCAGGGCTACAAGTTGATCTTTAAGCATTTGTTGGTTGGGTAGCAAATGCAGTTCTCTGGGCCCCATCTGGGATACACTCATCTATTTTGATGATGGATTCACACAAAAGGCAACCACAGGCAACCCTGTGGAGACTCCCACATGGCAATACATCATTGTATGAGTGGTTTCAGTGCAACTAAGGAGACCCTGACAGTATCAGAAGGTGTTTCCATCCCTCCAACCCCTCATTAGCTATAAATTCTTAAGCAACCTTACCTTCCGACTGCCTATAAAAAGTTGAATCGCTGCCTGAAACACTTCCTTCATTCTCCAGGTTTGCCTCAAAAAAACTTTCTCCTGTTGGGGGGGGGGGGAGAAAGAGAGAGAGAGAGAGAGAATTTGATTATGAAAGGTCTGCAGTGAGCATGGATGCAGTGAACTGGTAGACCACCACTATGGACTTTAAGTTAGCCCTGCAAATAGGTAAGGGGATCACTGGCTTACACAATGCTACCCTTTTGGACCAGTCACCTTTTCTTCTCACATTGATTCCTAGCGTAGCACGGCCCCCACCCCAACCTTTCCCAGGACCTAAACGAGAGGCAGTGTGGCTGGGCTGCGGAGAGGAGAGCAGCCTAGGGCGGGCTGACCCGGAGACAGACCACACAGGTCATGGGAGCCTCACTGGTGTTTTCATCTTTATCCCAACAGCCACGTGAAGGCGGTAAGGGTTCCACAGCATTGAACCGGTCAGATCTGTGCTTCTCAAAGCACGCTCTGGCTGCTGTGCGGCAGGGGAGGGCTGGTGTGGAGTGAGGAAGGGCAGGAAACGGAAGCCATGCACGCAGCCCTCTCTCTGGGGTGTGCGTGTGACCGGAAAGGGGGAAAGGGCCTGGTGGGGCAGGAAGTGGAGGACAGTGTACAGCCAGGATGGGTTTAGAAAATGGGAGAGGCTTGGACGGGTGTACAAATCAATAGGAAGAACCCAGTTAAGAGAGAGGCGGCACAGGCAACAAGGAAGGCATGGATGAGTGACGCCCAGACCTTCCTGGAAGGTGACAGGGGTCAGATGCAGAGATGCGCACTGTCTACCCTGTGAAGGAGGAGGTGAGGGCATCTGCTGAGAGAACGAGAGTGTGGGGGTATGAGACACAGGAGAAAATCTGAGAGCACCTTTGGGACACTGAGCTGACCAGAGGACTCTACATCTTCCAGGATGACACCTCGCCCTGTTTCCTTTAGATCCATAGGTGGGAGCTTGAGTGTCATTTAGGATGACATGATTTTTCCAAGGGCATAGAGCAATGGAACTGCTCTGGAAGGCCCTGGCACAGCCACCGGACGACATTAAGTCACATCATTCATGAGTGGGAGGGACCTCTGATTGCACATGGCTCAGCGTTTTCAGAAGACTGTGTCTGTTACTCAAATCCCAGATGAAAAGATGTAATAGAACTTTTCAAGAGTCATGTCAAAACCAGATTTATAGTTTAAATAAAGAAAAGCCGTGACTGTTTTTTCCATTTTATTTATCTAATACTAAATACAAACGTAACAATTATTTATCCAGCTGTCTAGGGATTAAATATATTACGAGTGGCTCCTTTCATCTTTTCACACAGCGCTTCGTTTTTGGATGACTGGTAAAAGTGCCATGCTGGACCCATCGGATGCACCATGGGCACACTCACCACCATTGGACCTTCTACCTTTAAAATACATTTATTTCCTTACCTGACTTCTCCACCGGAACGTTGGCTCTGAGATGAAGGTTTTGTCTGTCTTATAACCTCCAATTCTTTTTTATTTATTTATTTATTTTTTATTCATTTTAGAGAGGAGAGGGAGAGACAGAGAGAGAGAGAGAGAGAGAAGGGGGGAGGAGCTGGAAGCATCAACTCCCATATGTGCCTTGACCAGGCAAGCCCAGGGTTTCGAACCGGCGACCTCAGCATTTCCAGGTCGACGCTTTATCCACTGCGCCACCACAGGTCAGGCTAACCTCCAATTCTTAAACCAGGCGGGCATATAGCAGGTATTCAATCATGTTTACCAATGGAATAAAAACATCTTACATTCGTCTGATTAAACTAGTGGGTCTCCCTTTAGGCTTCACCCGGCCCCCTGCCATGGGCATCGGGAGGAGTGAGGCCAGCTGGGGAGGGCCTGATGGCAATACAAGGTGGGCCTGTGATGGGGGACCCACAAGGTTCTGTGAACCAAATGCATGTTCAGTGGACTGCTTTTCTGGCTGACTCCCCTGCTTCACGCGGCAGAGATGTTCTGTAGGTGAAGGAGCTTTGCACTGAGAGTGCTGGAGCATAGCACGCACGTGCCTTGCACGCTGTGGATGTTGCATACGGTGTTCTGACAATCAAAATTCTGAAAATAAGTACTCTTAGATGAACTGGAGATGAAATCATTTATTCAGAATTCTCCTGGACAAATTATAGTGAAGTTGGCTGGGCCTTAAGGTGAAGCAGGGAGCTTTAAGCAATACGATATCTGTACTGGGCCCACTTAGAGGTTCCGAAGTAAATTGACCGGGTGTGGGAGATGATTTGGACACCGGGCTTTTTGTTTTCAAAGCTCCCTACGTGATGCGAATGTGTAGACAGGACTGAGGATGGCAGGTGACAACCGTACAGGGGTGTCAGGTGGGGGGTAGAAGGTAATGGTAATGATCCCCAGTCACCTAACATAGCCAGGAGGCCACGTAAGCTCTTGCAGTGGAACTAGATTTCCCAGGTGGCGTGTAGGCTAAATCCCATTGTTTTAGAATCATGGCTTTATTGGCGTGAGTACCATCTCATCAAGTGTCTCCCGCTGCCTGTCTTTGTGGCTATCAAAAGAAAATCTTAATTAAAATGGTGGTACCAATTGTAATAAAGCAACTAATTCTAACCAGTCTATGAAGTGTCTGGGTGCACACAAAAATGCTTTAAGATTGAGCTGGTCCGTGCGATCTGGAGAGCGTGATCTGTGCCGGGCTCCGAGCCCTGCTTGGGGAACGTGGTGGTAGAGGAGCTGCTGTCTGGGCGGAGGCCCCAGCGGAGAAAGTGGTGGACCACAGAGGGCCCAGGACCTAGCCCTGCCTCAATCGTGGACAGATAGTTATTCCTAACGAATAATTCTCCTTTGAAAATGACACTGGAGGATTTCAGAGCCCCTAGCTGGCCTGACTGGAATTCGGCCTGCTCCACCAGGGGGTCATCGGGAGAAGGAGAGACATCGGAACCCCGTCCTACACTGTATGAGTTTCCACATGGGCTGGCTCTCCCCCTCCGTTTGCGTTATGCAGTAAAGAACGCCCAGGCGGTTTGAGTTTGCGGACATGTCAAGGGGTCCAGGAAGCAGACCGGAGGATGGACAGGAGGGGGGAAGAAAAGATGGGATGCAAATGAGTGAGCCGATTCTGTTCTGGAACTTTCTTGAGAAAGACTTTTGGGTTGAAAAACTCCTGTTAACACCACTGCTTTTAATTTTTCTTTAGAAAAGCCCATAAAGAGAAGATGAAAGTAACATGCGGCAACCTTGGGCACTGCTCTCTTCGCTACGTAGGCTTCCTGAGGGGTTTGAAAGACAGAGATTCTAGCAACCACCACAAAAGGCGCTAATGACTCTCCGTCTGGTTTCTCCCCTGTCTTCAGTGGCTGGCGTATTTTTAGATAAGACACACTGAAGACTTTATGGAGAATACAAAATAATGATGGTGAAAAAGCTCCAGATGAGATGGAGGAGAGTCGTCCCCCCCCCCCCTTCTTGTGGATAAAAAGCATTTATCTCTGTCAGCAGAGTGATGAAAAAAAAAAAAAATCTGCCTCCAGACAGGAAGAAGTAGCTTTTTTGGGAGGATGTGCTTCTCATGTTCTGACAACTTCCTTCTGCTGGCTGGTCTACTAGAACTACAGCATAATTTCTCACTCTAGAGCAGTGGTCCCCAACCTTTTTTGGGCCACAGACCAGTTTAATGTCAGAAAATATTTTCACGGACCGGCCTTTAGGGTGGGACGGATAAATGTATCACATGACCGAGACAAGCGTCAAGAGTGAGTCTTAGACGGATGTAACAGAGGGAATCTGGTCATTTTTAAAAAATAAAACATCGTTCAGACTTAAATATAAATAAAACGGAAATAATGTAAGTTATTTATTCTTTCTCTGTGGACCGGTACCGGTCCATGGCCCAGGGGTTGGGGACCACTGCTGTAGATTACGTGCAGCGGTTGTTTCGACTGATAGAACAGCCCAGGCAGGAGTCAGCCTTCAGGCTTCCTGGAGGAAGCTGCCGCTTCTCCCCTGCTCCCCTTCCGTCACCCTGGGGGCCTGGTATCGGGAGAGAGTTTGGAGTAGGAAGAAAGGCACGTGCAGGGTGTCTCCAGAGCAACCCGTCTACACAAGACCACTTGCCAACGTTTCAATCGTTAGGGGAAGATGGCCCCAAATCGTTCATTTCTAAGGATCCAGAATGAAAGTGCCCACGATTTGCAGAAATATTCTGGTCCTCCCAGTTCCTCACATATCCAGCCCAGTGGCGGTGCTGGAACCGAAAGACTCACCGCTTAACGGAAGCTTTGGTGTACGTCTTATTTCTGCTCCTCACTAGAGTTGGACAGTTAAGGAGCTTTCTCCAACCGGGGGAGTGTGCCTCAGCAGACGGGGCCTCCCCCCAAGGCCTCCCTCTCCCCCACCAGCCCCCAGGGCTCCGGGGGGAGTGTGCCTCAGCAGACGGGGCCTCCCTCCCCCCCCAGCCCCCAGGGCTCCCGGGGGAGTGTGCCTCAGCAGACGGGGCCTCCCCCCAAGGCCTCCCTCTCCCCCGCCAGCCCCCAGGGCTCCTGGGGGGGAGTGTGCCTCAGCAGACGGCGCCTCCCCCCAAGGCCTCCCTCTCCCCCAGGGCTCCCGGGGGAGTGTGCCTCAGCAGACGGGGCCCCCACCCAAGGCGTCCCTCTCCCCTGCCAGCCCCCAGGGCTCCCGGGGGAGTGTGCCTCAGCAGACGGGGCCTCCACCCAAGGCCTCCCTCTCCCTCGCCAGCCCCCAGGGCTCCCGGGGGAGTGTGCCTCAGCAGACGGGGCCTCCACCCAAGGCCTCCCTCTCCCCCGCCAGCCCCCAGGGCTCCCGGGGGAGTGTGCCTCAGCAGATGGGGCCTCCCCCCAAGGCCTCCCTCTCCCCCGCCAGCCCCCAGGGCTCCCGGAGCGGGAGGCCGCCAGCCTACCCTGGCCGTCGAAGCACGCGCCACTCTCCAGCCGGTGTTTCCTGTACAGGTTCTTCAGGACCTTGGCGCTGCCAAAGCGTTTGAAGCGGCTTTTCACGTTATTGTAGAACCATTCCAGAGACTGGGTTCTCAGAAGCCTGAAGAAAACACAGAAGCATAAAAAAGGGGAAAACTTCAATTAAGGAAATAGGATCACTGCACGGTGGATCACAACGGCGGCCGTAACACTTTGTAGCTCCTTCTGACCACGTGCGTGCTCACGTCCCTGCTCTTCAGGCCTGGGCTGGCCGACGTGCTCTGACCACAGACAGAGATGTGCTCTGAGTCTGGAGCCTGGTGGTGTCCTCCCTTGCTCTGGGAAGCAAACCCACAGCACCCTTTGCGATGACGAGAGACACTTGGCCCAGCCACCCCTATTCCTCTAGCTGTTATGCCGCCAACCCCCAGACAAGTGAGAGAGGCCATCCACTGCCCAGTGAGCAGAGATGCAAGAGTGACCCTCGGTAAGACCAGCACAAGAACCGTGCACTGAGTTTGTCTCAAGAGCAAGCTTCCACATGCTTGCCATTTGAAGACACTACCTCTGCTTAATCAGCAGGCTTCGTGTGTGACACTGTTACCGCACTGGGAACATTTCCAATTCATCTTGGAAAAATAAAAAGTGCAACTGAGAGCAAAATATTCCCCGGAAAATTTTGGTTCGTCCTGACGCGGTCGGTAGGAAACCCTGACGTGACTCTTCTCTCTTCTGGCCGACAAGAACGCATTCCTAAATCCTTCCCACTTCAAGAACAGCTTTGGTTGTTAGTTTTCTTATTACGACTATAATACTGCATAGAAAATTCAGAACAGCAAAATGAATATGGAAGGCTCTAAGTCAATAGGGACGGAGCAACACGGAGCTGCCCTTCCTCCGTAGAACCCCCACCCCCCGGGAGATGCGAGAAGATGCCCCATGGGGGGGGGAAACCCTATACAAATGAAGGATGAGGGGAAGAGCAGGGCCAGAGGTTCAGACAGGTTTCTGGAAAACTGAAAATGCCCGAGAAAACGCCGTCCTGCGAATCAGACAGAAGAGCCGGGACTCAGGCCGAGGTCCAGCGTGGAGGCGCAGGGTGCAGAGTGCAGGCCCGGGTTACGGGACAGGAGTCAGGAAGCTCATTTAACAATTCTGAAAACAGCAGGGAGGCCACTTGGCCCCCATCCACAAGTAAATGGACAATCGGTACAAGGATGTTCTGTACTAGGTCAAGAATAGAAAGCAGTTCTCTAAAAACATTGAACCACCTCACTGGGGAGGACGAGGACTTCGATACGGGAGTGACCACCTTGCAGTGACTCCTCCTGTGTTTGGCACTGGGGGAGCCCCCACATGCCTGCCCACCAGATCCTACCCAGGTACCCAGAGGTGGGAGTCAAATAATTTAACAACCGGTTCTCTGCCCCAATGACTGCTTTAAGTATAAAAATAATCCCACGATATATCAAAAGGTAATTTATTATTTCATGCATTCAATACTTAAATAAGAACAACAAAAGAGATTATGTTATAATAAAAAATATTAAATAATCCCTGAGAAAAAAACAATAAAGCTGTTATTTAGGATATTTCCATATTGCTTTTTTTTTTTTTTTTTTTTTTTTTCTGAAGCTGGAAACGGGGAGAGACAGTCAGACAGACTCCCGCATGCGCCCAACCGGGATCCACCCGGCACGCCCACCAGGGACGACACTCTGCCCACCAGAGGGCGATGCTCTGCCCCTCCGGGGCGTCGCTCTGCCGCGACCAGAGCCACTCTAGCGCCTGGGGCAGAGGCCAAGGAGCCATCCCCAGCACCCGGGCCATCTTTGCTCCAATGGAGCCTTGGCTGCAGGAGGGGAAGAGAGAGACAGAGAGGAAGGGGGGGGGGGAGGTGGAGAAGCAAATGGGTGCTTCTCCTATGTGCCCTGGCCGGGAATCGAACCTGAGTCCCCCGCATGCCAGGCCGACGCTCTACCGCTGAGCCAACCGGCCAGGGTGGTTCCATATTGCTTTTTTTTGTATTTTTCTGAAGTTGGAAACGGGCAGGCAGTCAGACAGACTCCCGCATGCGCCTGACCGGGATCCACCCGGTATGCCCACCAGGGGGTGATGTTCCGCCCATCTGGGGCATCGCTCTGTTGCGACCAGAGCCATCCTCAGCGCCCTGGCCAACTTTGCTCCAATGGAGCCTTGGCTACAGGAGGGGAAGAGAGAGACAGAGAGGAAGGAGAAGGGGAGGGTTGGAGAAGCGGATGGGCGCTTCTCCTGTGTGCCCTGGCCGGGAATTGAACCCGGGACTGCTGCACACCAGGCTGATGCTCTACCACTGAACCAACTGGCCAGGGCCTCCATATTGCTTCTTGATTAGCATCCTCACTTGCAATTATTTTCAACTATGGACGGAATGAACATCACTATTGGTGCTTAGGATACTCTGTTGCACAGATGAATGTTAAAAAAAGAGTAAGGAACATAAATTTGTGATTTCCACATTGGATGGCTGCCCGGGCATTCACCCTAGAGAGAACCCTGATGACAAGTGCCATTTTCACAATCTGTTCACTGAGCTTAACAAATAATTAGGTATCGGTTCTGCCGAACTGGTGCGAACTGGCTGAATCCCACCACTGCGTGTACCCCAAAGCCAAGCCTGCCAGTGGCCTGCCTGGCTTAACCACTGGAGCTCTCTGAACAAACATCAACCCCTGTGGGAGGCCTTCCCGGGCCACCCTGAAATACCAGCGCCCATTCACACAGCTTCCAGCCTCTTGCTCTTGTTTCCTCTCTCCATAGTTTTGTAAGTGCCTCTCTGTCCCTCATACTCACTTATTCATGGTTCATTATTAATGAGATAATCCATACATTAATGTGTTAATGAACAGTTACTTATGAAATTGTTTCTTATCTGTGTCCTCTTTCCGGTAGAACACACCTATACGGAGCGGGGACAAAAGCCGGTATACAGTTGTGAGTATGTGGAACACAGTATATTCTTGTATAGTTATTTATTACTTACTGTATTATTCTCCATATGAACACCTGTCAGCCTACTTCTGTCCCGGCCTATATACGAGTGTATGTATAGTTTATATATAACTTACCAGTATCTTCATACAAATGAACACACTGATTTGTATGCTTGCTCTGAGGCACGGTGGCAAAGGCTTTCCTTGAATCCTGATTGAATTCTCACAAAGGACAGCGCAATGAGTGAGCATATGGGTGCTGGGGCCGGCTGGGGCCGGCCCAGGCCCAGGGGTTTACTACCTGCATGATCTTGAACCAATAAATTACCCGCTCTCAGCCTCGTCATCTTCATCTATAAAATGGGGCTGACAGGCCTGACCTGTGGTGGCGCAGTGGATAAAGCGTCGACCTGGAAATGCTGAGGTCGCCGGTTCGAAACCTTGGGCTTGCCTGGTCAAGGCACATATGGGAGTTGATGCTTCCAGCTCCTCCCCCCTTCTCTCTCTCTGTCTCTCTCTCTCTCTCTGTCTCTCCCTCTCTGTCTCTCTCCTCAAAAATGAATAAATAAAATTAAAAAAAAAAATGGGGCTGACAGTGAGTACCTTATCAGGCTGCTTGAGGATTAAATGATATAACACACACCATAAGGTATCTAGAGGCCTAATGGCTCAGTAGGTTCTCATAGTGGCTCTACAAAACAGACTCCCATATTCCTAAATGATAAAGAGAAATGCAGGGAGGTGGAGTGTCTTGCCCCGAGCAGCAGGTGACTGACAGGGACCGGAAGAGGGAGCTGAGCCACGCACACGTGGAGTGCAGCTGGCTCTCTCCAGGGTATATTCCTATAGCATTTCGTTACAACCAGCGTCTGTCGTTGCAAAAAACCCCACAAAGCTGTTTTCAGGATTTAGAATAATACAGCAGAAAAGGAAAAAAAAAATACAGAAGACTTTGTCCTTGGTGATCATAACCTCTGGGCTTATGATTTATTTCACAGCTTTAAGAGCACAAAAGCAATGCAATTCTGGAAGAGAGATGTTCTCCAGGCTCCTCCCCTGCACACCGCCCTGTTCCGGGCGCAGGTGACCGCCAGGAAGGACCTGTTGAGGGTCCACAGTACTACTGGTGGGGGGTGGTGTTGCTGAGCCCCTCGTTCTTATGAAAAAAGGACATTTCTCTTTCCTTTTGAGACACTATCCCCTCCTTCCCAAGGCCGGCCCCACTGCCCGACATCCCTGGGCGGTTGGTCACATGACACAGACCTGTCAATCAGGGGCGAGGTGGGGGCTGTCACTATTGTGGTCGGGAAGAGGTGCTCATTATCTGCTGGGCTGACTCCATGGCAGCATGAAAACCTAGGGCTTCCAGGGACATCTTTGCCATCGTTTGGGAGGATATTTGAGGCTTTCTGAACAAAAGCAGATTTGATGTTGGGAAGGAACAGAATCCTGTTGGGATACTTTGAACACCTGGATTTACTCAAGCCTGAGGTCAACCCTTGGACTTTTTCATGACATGAGAAAATAAATTCCTACTTTTGTGTAAATGTTTTTGAATTGGGTTTCTGCTACTTGGAGCCAGGTTCTAATAACCTGAGTACATCATAGGATGAGCTCTCTGTTTCCTGGTTACACCAAAACTTTAGTGCATTTAGAAGCACTTTAGTTACCTGTAAAATAGGACGCCTCAGCTTATTGGAGTCACAGAGTGGACTCCAGGCACCCCCCGGGGCCGCTGGGAGGTGGGAGGGAGGATGGCATTGAGTCCTTGGAGAATGACCAGCAAAGCCATAGACCAGCTGGGAGAGCAGGAAGCTTTTCCTAAGAAGTGATGTGTTTTAGATTATGTTTCGACTTAAAATTAATGTGGAGAGCTTTCCTGGAAGCCCCAGGGAAGGCTCAGTCATGATTACCCTCATTTGATAATACTGCTTTTCTTTCACTTGTTTTAACATTCATGGCTCAGAGGACACGCAGAGGATGCAGGCGGTTCAGGGAGCAGAGGTGTGGGCAGAGGGCTGTGAGGACGCAGCACCCAGGCTGCGGACAGGCTAAGTGAGCGGCAGAGCCCCCAGCCCACCCGGAGGCCACCAGCTTCCGCCTAACGGACACGACTCCAGCCAAGCGGAGACAAGAAGGAAAGACCTCGGGCAGGCCTCCTGCTGGAACGGAAGGCAGAGGGGACCCCGCGTCTGCCCCAGGACTCCCTCATTGCTTCACTCATTCATTCTTTTTGTGTGTGTGTGTGTGGGAGGGACATTTTATTAAATACCAAACCGAAAGTATATAATATACAATATTATTATGTTAATCATTTAGAACAGATAATACATTTATTCATGCTTTCAAAACGACCGCTTTTCCCCAGTAGAACAATATAAATTAAATTGGCCTGACCTGCGGTGGCGCAGTGAATAAAGCGTCGACCTGGAACGCCGAGGTCATCAATTCAGAACCCCTGGCTTGCCCGCTCAAGGCACACATGGGAGTTGATGCTTCCTGCTCCTCCTCCCCCTTTTCTCTCCTTTCTCATTCATTCTTTCAGCCCTTCACTATTTACTTGAGAGTACTGTGTGGCAGGCACTGTGCCAGGAATGTAGGGGGCGAACACAGACAAGGCTCCCTGCCCACTACTGCCAGACTAATGTCTTCAAAGAGTGACGACACCGAGCTTTAGGAGTTACAAGGCCCCAGAAAGGCCAGGGGAAGCAGCTTCAGCCCGAGCAGACTGTCTCCCGTTCCACGCCTGCAAGGGCTAATCCGCTCCGTTTGCAAAGTGGGGCAGGAAAGGACTTTTGTTTGGGGACTTCTAGGATGGCAGCTGGGAAGACGCTGGAGGGTAAAGTTCTCTTTGGTAGCTAAATTCCAACGGAAACAGAAGGTCAAGCTGCTTTTCTGTAGCTAGAGAATCAACAGCATATCCGCCCCCCTCCCCCTCCCCCAGCTTTGTCTCATTGCCTGCGGTCACAATGCCGTCACTAATTCTCAGCTCAAGGCAGGCATTCGGAAGAACACCAATGATCCCACAAGTGTTAAATAAATCCTCCTGAAAGATGACAATAAACACATTTGGATTTATTTTGTCATCATTTATTGTTAGTCTCTTCAATCTGAGCTTCTTAACATGGCATTTTTTTCTGCACGGAGAGAACTCTGGCCTGTGTGTCTAGAATTCAGAATGGGCCCGTTCCACAGAGTAGAGCGGATTGAGAGAAATTCTCACTTTTTAAAAATTAAGATTTTTTTCTAACTAAGAGAAGTTTTGAAAAGAAAAATGTATAGGGGAGGGGGAAACTTGTCCTATCAGATATTAAGATAAATTATAAATACATCATAATTAAAACAGCATGGCATATTAAAAAATGTAACTATAAATAGGAAAAATACTGGAAGGCAATGAACCAAATGCTGTCTCTAGTGATATGGAGGGTAACTTTTCTGTTGTTTTGAACACTGCATAAACATATACTCTTTTTTATTTTTTTATTTTTCTGAAGTTGGAAATGGGGAGGCAGTCAGACAGACTCCTGCATGCGCCCTACCGGGATCCACCCGGCATGTCCACCAGGGGGTGATGCTCTGCCCATCTGGGGCATTGCTCTGTTGCAACCAGAGCCATTCTAGTGCCTGAGGCAGAGGACACAGAGCCATCCTCAGCGCCCAGGCCAACTTTGCTCCAATGGAGCCTTGGCTGTGGGAGGGGAAGAGAGAGACAGAGAGGAAGGAGAGGGGGAGGGGTGGAGAAGCAGATGGGCGCCTCTCCTGTGTGCCCTGGCCGGGAATCGAACCTGGGAGTCCTGCACGTCAGGCTGATGCTCTACCACTGAGCCAACTGGCCAGGGCCACATATACCTCTTTATAAAAAGAAAAGGATGATGTTGCGTCTTTATAAAGTTTCCCAAGTAAAAGGAAGGAGGATTGCATCCTCCAAAAGTGTGTCAGGAAGGCTTGGAGCCACAGGGGAGACAGGGCTGGCACTGCAGCCCGTCACTTACTTGTGTGTGACATTGAAAAAGTTAGGAATTACTTTTTCTGAACCTCAGTCTCAGCCTTTTAAAATGGTGTTTACAAAATCAACTTTGCAGGTTGTGAAATGAAAGACAGTGTCCCAAAGTGCCTATTACAATGCTGGTACAAAGGAGGACTGCATCTGAGATGAGAGAGCGACAGAGAGAGAGAGAGAGGGAGAGAGAGAGAGAGAGAGAGAGAGAGAGAGAGAGAGACCGGAGCCGAGAAACATGGTCAGGAAAGAAAGGAACTAAATATATAGATACATTCAGATCACAGTTGGTGCAGAATAGAAACATAAAAATCTACAAAGTACCAAGCTTTGTTCAGATCGATTTTAGAGTCACAGGAGTTCATTCTACCCTGGCAGTAGAAATAATCACCAAAGAAGCTGTGGATTATCATTTATTTTTGTGGGGAGGGGACAGGGTTGCTATTCTTCACGATCCGCAGAAATAATTTCCAGGGTTGTAGGGACCATCCGTCCTTCTAGAGGTTGGTTCAATCCAGACACATGTTTTAGAGCAGTGGTCCCCAACCATTTTTGGGCCACGGACTGGTTTAATGTCAGAAAATATTTTCCCGGACCGGCCTTTAGGGTGGGACGGATAAATGCACAAAATAAAATTATGCGACTGGCGTAAAAACTGTGGTATTTTTAAATATAATTGTTGGACTTACGATATTTATTGGGCTAAGTTAAAGGAGGAACGAGCATGTCCTCATTATTCAGGCTGTATTTAAATTTGTTATTCTGACGACGTTTCATGTTATTTATTCTTTCTCTGCGGACCAGTACCAAATGGCCCATGGACTGGTACCGGTCCACGGCCCGGGGGTTGGGGGCCACTGTTTTAGAGCATTTTGCTGTGCTGAGTCCAGTGCATGGCACTGGGGTTATAAAGGCGAGTAAACCCCATTGTGGCTTCGAGGGGTTCACTGTTTGACAGGGGACGATGTCTCCTGGCTTGGATGAAGAGGGTGCCGGTCACGCAGCTAACCAGGATATGGAATACAAGCAGGAGAAGGTCAGGTTTGAAAGGAGGGTGGCAAGTTCAGTTAGGACACAGGAATTTGGCGTGCCCGTGGCACCTGCAAGCGGCAGTACCTGCGGGCATTTGAATATATTAGTCCAGGTCTTAGAAGGACAGAAATCTGGATGAGATATAGAGATTTGGGAGTCCCTGATCAACAGCTGGTATTAAACCAGTAAAGGGCCCTGGCCGGTTGGCTCAGTGGTAGAGCGTTGGCCTGGCGTGCGGGGGACCCGGGTTCGATTACTGGCCAGGGCACATAGGAGAAGCGCCCATTTGCTTCTCCACCCCCCCCTTCCTCTCTGTCTCTCTCTTCCCCTCCCGCAACCAAGGCTCCATTGGAGCAAAGATGGCCCGGGCGCTGGGGATGGCTCCTTGGCCTCTGCCCCAGGCGCTAGAGTGGCTCTGGTCGCGGCAGAGCGATGCCCCGGAGGGGCAGAGCATCGCCCCCTGGTGGGCAGAGCATCGCCCCTGGTGGGCGTGCTGGGTGGATTGGGCGCATGCGGGAGTCTGTCTGACTGTCTCTCCCCGTTTCCAGCTTCAGAAAAATACAAAAAAAAAAAAAAACCCCAAAAAACAGTAAAGGGAGTGTTGAAGGTATAAATTATCCTTTCTAATTCACAAGGAAAATGCGAACAAGTAAGTTGCTGCTACATCACTGACCGAACTAGAAACAGACCTGGGAACAGACGCGGACCTCGTTCGTGGGTCAGTGCCCTGACGTCTGATCAGACAGTGTTCCTTCCAGAAAACCTCTGTTAGGGTTAGTGCACAGCCCCCTGAATCAAGGAATCAGAAGAAACTCTACAATTATTGTATTGCTTCCCTAAAAAATCCTACGTATCACATCATGAATACTAATCACTTCAAGGCACTTGTGTAAGCTGTTTTCTAATTTTTTCCTGTGATGGGAGGACATTTGTAAACATGATGCATTCTCCTTCAGAAGACAGACTGGAGTCACACAACAACACAAGAACAGCACTAAAATTACAATCACATGAAAACCTCGCCCAGGAAGGCCAGACCGATTGTGGTTCATCGTGCTAAAATAATGCATGCTCCCTTCGGCACACGTATTACTAAACTAATATAAAGCAATTGTGAGAAGGCAGGCATGGCCTATATAAGACCTGCTCAGATCCTGGCTGCTCGTGACAAAGCCAGGCTTCCGGAGGCCATCAGCCCGGCATGGCCAGGCTCTGTGCACACTGATTTCACTATGGGGGAGTCTCCGGGCGATTCTGGAGACCTTGCTACTTCCACTACGGTCCTCGAACCAGCAGTAAGAGAGCCTTCAGGAAGCTCAATTCCAGCCCAATACCACTGGCCTAGCAAAATTAACAAGGTTTCTTCTGAGTCCTCATGATGTTTGTTTTTTGTTTTTTTTGTTTTTTTTTTTAATTTTGATCACACTCTACTTAGGTAGGACAAGAGATAGACTAGCTGACTCTCCAAAAGAAGTGGACTGAATGATAAAAAGCTTCGGAGAGGAATAGAATAATTCAAATGCTCTTTCTAAATTCCAGGGGCGTTAGTTATAAAAAGAAGAAAAAAAGTGCCCAAAATACTGTTGCTACAAACTCAAATCACTGTACACAGCAAGGTTCCGCCAAATAATCTATAACAAAGTGCCGCTGGTCTGAGGACCACACCTGGAGAACCACTGAGTTCAAGGACAGATTTGGCATGTCAACCGAGCACAGTGAGGTGAGACATTACTGATTCAAAGCAACGGGAAAAAAACGAGGGTGACAGTGAGGTGTTTGGAAAACAGGACTCCCTCGGTTCTGACAGCGCGGAGGCCCTTGAGCACGAGTCGGAGCAATCAGTTCTGAAAAGTCAAGAGAGGCTGAATGAAAAAGAACAGCCCTCACGCTGGGACCCCTGAGTGTGTCACTGGGAATTTGCAGACTGACACGGCCAGGAGGCTGAAAGTGTCATGCTCAGTTGGTACGTGACAACTGCCATTAATGTGAAGCATCTTGCGAAGAGCGAGCGAGAAGCTGGAGTTGATAAATAGCAAGAAGGAGGAAAAGCCTGGAAAAGAAATGAGGAGATGGCCATAGGACAGACCCACAGCTGCCCCGGGGTCCTCTATGCACGATTTCTCTAGTTGCACCGCAGCTAGAGGGAGGCAGATGAGGAAACTGAGGCTCAACGGGGTTCAGGACTGTGGTTTGAGGCAGCTCCACCTGGCCGCAAAGCCCCCGGGTCTTGCCTGGACCACACGGACTATGCCTATTATGTGGAAGCTCTCACCCTGTACGTATTTCCCATAATGCCAGGCAACCTTCTAAGTCCTTTATAGCAATTACTGATGTACTCCTCACAACCGCCCTATTGGGTAGGGACTGTCATGACTCCCACTTCCCAGAGGAGGAGCCGGAGCCTATGGGACCTGCCTGAGGACACAGGTAGTAAGAGGCAGATCCAGGAGTTGACCCTGTGCCCTTCACCGCTGCTGCACTGGCTCTGCCCTGGAAGGGAGGCGGTTCCAAAGAGAAAGATCATAAAACAAGCAGAGGTGTCCCTATCTGGCCCTCTCTAGACTTAAGACCCCTGGCACTGCCTGACCAGGTGGTGGCGCAGTGGATAGAGCGTCGGACTGGGATGCAGAAGGACCCAGGTTCGAGACCCCGAGGTCGCCAGCTTCAGCGCGGGCTCAGCGCGGGCTCATCTGGCTTGAGCAAACAGCTCACCAGCTTGGACCCAAGGTCGCTGGCTCCAGCAGGGGGTTACTCAGTCTGCTGAAGGCCCACGGTCAAGGCACATGTGAGAAAGCAATCAATGAACAACTGAGAAGTCGCAACGCGCAACGAGAAACTGATGATTGATGCTTCTCATCTCTCTCTGTTCCTGTCTGTCTGTCCCTGTCTATCTCTGCCTCTGTAAAAAAACCCAAAAAAAACAAAAACAAAAAAAAAAAACCCTGGCACTGAGCTCGCCCCGAACCTTCCCATCTCTCAGGGGTCCCCACAGCTCTTGGCTCTGCCCTCATGCCTGATTCATTCCTCTCCATGTGGTTCAGTGGATTTGACTCGCATCCATTCAGGCAGTTGTCAAGCCTGGGGGACAGGGGATGAAACGATTTCTTTAAGCCTCAGCTGTTTGGAGGCAGGAATCAATGTCATTTGACTATGGCTTTTCTTTTGCCTTCTTCTTTATAAAAAAGCTGATTGGGGTGTTCCCTTCTTTTATTCATCAGAATCAACTTGAAGTGGGTAAGAGAATTCAACTGAGTTTATTTAAAAAGCTGCTGTTCTTGCTCTAGCTGCAGAAATTTGCACTCCGAGCTGTGCTGGTCTAGACGGGCAATCTTGCATCCTCCCTGTGCTGATTAGTATGACCTGGTGACCAATACAGCAAGGAACGGTCAGCATGTGTGGATTCTTTCCCCAACCTCGTCACTCAGTGTGTGCCCTTGAAGAGGTCAGTCTATCTTTCTGCATCTCACTTCCCTCATCCTCAGAATACAAATGATCACAACTTTCTGCAACCAAATTCCCAGAACCATGCAGTTGCATCTGATATTACCTCACCTCTCATGTCCTGACTCATTGATGTGTGCCACTTCTGCTCTGATAACATGTTCACACTCATAATAAGAAATGTGCCCAGCCTGACCAGGTGGCGGTGCAGTGGATAGAGCATCAGACTGGGATGTGGGGGACCCAGGTTCGAGACCCCAAGGTTGCCAGCTTGAGCGCAGGCTCATCTGGTTTGAGTAAAGCTCACCAGCTTGGACCCTAGGTTGCTGGCTCGAGCAAGGGGTTACTTGGTCTGCTGAAGGCCCACGGTCAAGGCACATATGAAAAAGCAGTCAATGAACAACTAAGGTGTCGCCATGAAACACTGATGATTGATGCTTCTCATCTCTCTCTGTTCTTGTCTGTCTGTCCCTATCTCTGACCCTCTCTCTGTCTCTGTAAAAAAAAAAAAAAAGAGGCCCTGGCCGGTTGGCTCAGCGGTGGAGCATCGGCCTGGCATGTGGGGGACCCGGGTTCGATTCCCGGCCGGGGCACATGGGAGAGGCGACCATTTGCTTCTCCACACCCCCCCCCTCCTTCCTCTCTGTCTCTCTCTTCCCCTCCTGCAGCTGGGGCTCCATTGGAGCGGGGATGGCCCGGGCGCTGGGGGTGGCTCCTTGGCCTCTGCCCCAGGCGCTGGAGTGGCTCTGGTCGCAGCGGAGCAACGCCCCAGAGGGGCAGAGCGTCGCCCCTGGTGGGCGGAGCGTCGCCCCTGGTGGGCGTGCCGGGTGGATCCCGGTTGGGTGCATGCGGGAGTCTGTCTGACTGTCTCTCCCCGTTTCCAGCTTCGGAAAGATACAAAAAAAAAAAAAGAAAAAAAGAAATGTGCTCAAGCATGACTGGTGGTGGTACAGTAGATAGAGCATCAACCTGGGACACTGAAGTCCCAGGTTCAAGGCCCCGCCTGAGGTCACTGGCTTGAGCATGGGATCATAGACATGACCCCATGGTCACTGGCTTGAGCCCAAAGGTCACTAGCTTGAAACCTAAGGTCATTGACTTGCTTGAGCAAGGGGTCACTGGCTCAGCTTGAGCTCCCTGGTCAAGGTATGTATGAGAAGCAATCAATGAATAACTAAGTGATGCAACTATGAGTTGATGCTTCTCATCTCCCTCTCCCTTTCTCTCCCTGCCTGACTCTCTCTCTCTTCCTCAAAAAAGTGTCCAGTACCTACACTTTTGGTTTAGTCATCTGTTTCATTAATGGTAACATCATGTTCTATAGTGAGGTGTTTTCCTCTAAATTAAGGGCCAAGGTGGTTGTTGGAATGAGATGATTTATTTGATTGCTGATAATATTAACTAATTCTGGACCGTATCTATAATATCCAGACAATGTATTGATGTAAAAATTAAAAGGCTTTGGTTTACAGTGGTACCTTGAGATACAAATTTAATTCGTTCTGTAACTGAGCTCGTAAGTCAGTCAACTCGTATATCAAACTGCTGATACTGGACCCATGCGCCAACGCGCCAACTAGTGGCAGCTTCCCTCTCTCGGAATTTCACTCGAATTTCGAACAAAAATACGGACCGAGTCACAGCTCGTATCTTAAAAAACTCATGTGTTGATCTGTTGATCTATTCGTATCTCAAGGTACCACTGTATATTTAGTGAGTGGCTAAGATATTGTTTAAAAAGTCACTATTTTCTTGTATCAAAAGACTCTGATTGGAGTTGTTGGCGCTGCTATGTAATTAACACGATCTGCCACTTACTGAATGCCATTGAGCTGGGTCCTTTAAGCCCTCGAAACAAAACTACGAGACAGGTATTATTTTGTCAAGACAAAGGCAACATAGCTTGTCAATGACAGAGTCAATATCTGCTCTCTTTTTAACTGTTAATTAAGAAGAATTAATAGATGGTTCCCCATGTTCTGTGAAGGCACCCAACCACAGAGAGGTTCCGAAGCTTTCTCAGAATCATGCCATTATTTGGGGTAGAGCTAGCTTCCGTTTCCCATGTTCTCTCAGTAACCGACTGGGTCACGCCTTTTCTCCCCCGTGTTTCCTCCCTCCCTCCCACCCTCTCTTGCCTCCACCCGTTCCTTCCACACCACGGGGGGCCACCGGGGGAGGCACCGGGGTCGGTCAGGAGGCAGAGGGAGTGAAAAGAAAGCATGGGTAAGAGCCTTTATTGGGTTCCCATGGTGAGGAATGAGGGCAGTGGGTCCGGATCAGCTAGTTTGAATAATTTCAGTGGGCTCTGGGGCACAGGGGCTGTCCCTAGTTGTCTGATACCTGGCTCTGCGGTGATCAGGGCAGGGGAATAGCGGCCCTTGGTGTGACAGCCTCATAGAGGAGGTGGTGGGGGTGTGGGCTCTGGATTGGCTGGTCAGTATTTGAAAAGTACACTCACAGGTGGCTTGTTTACTATCTTTATGAATTCGCTGTTTCTCCAGGGTCAGTAAGGGCCCAGATGTCAAAACATCCGGTACAGAAAGTAGGAAATACAGTTGTTACATCTCTCTCCTTAGCAGCCAGGAGCCGATGGCTTACGGTCAGATCAGCGTTGACTTCCTCACTCGCACACCCTCCTCTCACAGGCCCATGCACAGTGCATTCCACAGACATGCTCTCCAAGGTCCCAAGGCAGGGGTCCCCAAACTACGGCCCGCGGGCCGCATGCGGCCCCTGGAGGCCATTTATCTGGCCCCCGTCGCACTTCTGGAAGGGGCACCTCTTTCATTGGTGGTCAGTGAGAAGAGCACATTGACCATCTCATTAGCCAAAAGCAGGCCCATAGTTCCCATTGAAGTACTGGTCAGTTTGTTGATTTAAATTTACTTGTTCTTTATTTTAAATATTGTATTTGTTCCCATTTTGTTTTTTTACTTTAAAATAAGATACGTGTAGTGTGCACAGGGATTTGTTCATAGTTTTTTTAATAGTCCGGCCCTCCAACGATCTGAGGAACAGCGAACTGGCCCCCTGTGTAAAAAGTTTGGGGATCCCTGTCACAAGGCCTTCCTGCTGAGTCACAGGGCCACTGGGCTGATCTTTGCTCCTGTGCCGTTCAGCCCATAGTTCGTGTTTGGCCCCTGCACTGATTCTGAAATGTCTTTTCTCCTCTGGCTCCCATGATGCTCTGACTTTCAAAATGCCCATTTCCTGTCATCTCCAGCCCATTCCTCTCAAGCTCGGCCCTTTTAAAGACCCGTCCTCCTCTGCCCACGTTGAACGTCAGCCCTCTCAGACCCCCGCCCCCGAACTCTCCCCATACAAGGAGCAGAGTGGACACACCGACGCCCGGTGGCTTCAGCTGGCAGCTCTTCCAAGTCCATCTGCCAAACGTCAGAACCTTGGGCGTCTCCACTCATGTGTCCCAGCTGAAATGCAACACGCCTCAAATTCATCACCGTCTATCTTCACATTGAGTCATGGTCCTACATCCCCGACCTCGGTGACTTCATAGCACCGTCATCTTTGACTCGCCCCTCTCTCCTACAGCCAGTGAACTCCCCAAAGTGGATAAACTGTTCAGACAAAAATTTGCTGACTTTACAAAGGCAGACACTAATAAGAAACATGCAATTAGGAAAATTCAAATCAGTTGCTTAGATCTCTGCCTCCCTTCACCATCAAGATTCCTTTTTTTAAAAAATTGATTTGAGAGAGAGAGAGGAAGGAAGAGAGAGAGAAACATCAACTTGTTCCACTTATTTAAGCACTCATTGGTTGCTTGACTGCATGTGCAATGGGGTCAGATTGCACATGCAATGACCAGGGATTGAATCTGCAACCTTGGCATAACAGGACAACGCTCTAACCAACTGAGCTACCCAGCCAGGGCAAGATTCCTCTTAAATGACTCTTTTGGCCAAAAAGAACTAAAATATCTAATTGTGTTGTGGGGTTTCCTGCTGTTTTGTATTCTTTTCACACGTAGGGAAGACAGACATAGAGAACCGACTGGTCCACGTGACTGACAATGCAGGTGTCAGACTGTCACACATCTGGTGCAGTGTGACCTGAAATGTCCGGGTGCCCCTTGACCCCTACGAGTACACTGCTTTTACACTGTACTTCTTTTAACTTTTCATTTAGTGTTGTCCAGGGACGTCCATGGATATGGTTAAAACCGCAGAAAGGGATGATGAACACAGAAGTTCAGAAGAAAGGCCTCTGAGGAGAGAAAGGGGATGTGACGATGGGAAGGCTGTGTCCCTTAACCTAGATATTCACTTTCTCCTTCTTCTTTAAACTGTGCAAATCCGTGATATGTACCTTTGATATGTATGGCACATTTCACCGTTTTTTAAAAATTATAAAAAGAGTAGAAAAACATTAACTATAGTTTAGTACATGGTTCAGCAGGGAATAACATTTATATAGACATAATAAAGAAGCACTGATTTATGATTATTTAGCGAAAGGCAAGAGATGGGAAGGATGTGTGTGTGTGTGTGTGTGTAAGATGCTGAATCCTCTTGCTCCCTGGTGGGAAGTGAGAGATCATGCAGACTGACCAGTTAACCAGGAACAGTATGGGCATGCTCTATAACAGGGGTCCCCAAACTTTTTACACAGGGGGCCAGTTCTCTGTCCCTCAGACCGTTGGAGGGCCGGAGTATAAAAAAAACTATGAACAAATCCCTATGTACACTGCACATATCTTATTTTTAAGTAAAAAAACAAAACAGGAACAAATACAATATTTAAAATAAAGAACAAGTAAATTTAAATCAACAAACTGACCAGTATTTCAATGGGAACTATGCTCCTCTCACTGACCACCAATGAAAAAGGTGCCCCTTCCGGAAGTGTAGCGGGGGCCGGATAAATGGCCTCAGGGGGCCGCATTGGCCCGCGGGCCGTAGTTTGGGGACCCCTGCTCTATAAGGACATGGAGGACAGCTTATTGTGAATTACAAGTGAAAGAGTTCAAAGTGGTTGCCCTGGGTGGTGGTTAGGGTGGTGACAAAGAACAGTGGAAAGACTATGTTTTTCATAACAAACCTCGACTCTTTAAACTCTGTGCAGATTTATCTTTAGGAAGAGGAAACACCTTAAAATAAAACAGTAAACTAGTTCATGGCAAAGAACAGCAATGGATACCTGCAGCATAGGTTTAAAAGCTAATATTATGAGACTGTCTCTTTGTAGCTTGAGTTAAAAACCTCGGTGGCAGAGCTATAGTTGATTCAGAATAACTCAGAGGGAGTGCCACCGCCGTGCTGGGCAAAGCCGTGGTTCTGACGGTGAGACTGCACTGTCAAAGGGATCAACCAAAGGTTTCAGGAAAAGGGGTTTGTGAGATAAGAGAGGATAAAGGCAACAATTCCCAATCAATATATGATTAAGTAAATTTATTGATTACTACATCAACACCTCTAAAAGTGTATGTATCAATGAGGAGCAGAAGAATTCTACTTCTGTTCATCTTCCCATTGGGAAAATTGGGAAGAGTATTTTATTTGGGGTAACTTCATATTCAAGCAAAACAAGTTTGGGGTTTGTGGAAGTCCTTTCTAAGCATGGCACTAAAGGAGCATTAAAGAAAATGACCACTACATATTAGCCTACTAAAATTTAAACTTTGCACAAAAATTAACAGATGATAATACCTAGAAGTAGCCAGCAGGTAGCCCAACAGGCCTTCCCCCTACACATGGGCATTGAACTGGTTTTTCCTTTCCGGGGGGAGACTCGGCAGTATGTATCTAGAATCCAGGCAAAGTGCTTACAGGTATTTACACTCATAGGCAAAGATGTGCACAAGGCAGTTCTTCACAGTCAGCCAGAGAGGTAGCAATTAAATATGTAATAGTAGGACACTGGTTAATAAATTATAGTTTATCTTACCATAGCATACCACAATGATATAAGCTTTATATTCTAGAAGAATATTCTTTTACATAAAACTATTATATTTCTGACACTTCTGGCTAGGTAGAAAAGGTTACTAGGTAATTCCAATATTAATAACCCTTTGTCAGTGGGAGTGCAGGTAGATGAAGCATGTCAGTCCCCAGGTTCCCTTTCCCACCCCATTCAGTCAACTTCCTTCCAGGGTTTACACCCCAGAAAGGCTGATAGAGGTTTCTGGGGCCAGGCTCCAGGCATGTCAGGGGTACCCACGGAAAACAGATGGGTGGAGTGGAAAGCCCCATGCTGAACGCTGGGGCTGGTCTCATCCCCCGCCCCCCACCACTGGGCATCCCTAAGCTGACTCTCAGATTCACAGCCCCAATAGGAGACTGAAACATCCTTCTGGGGAAACTGGCCAACTCCAAGGAAGAGACGCATCGACAATCCCCCCAGTAAAACTTCCAGCCAGACCATTTAGACCAATGCCTACCAGTCAACAAGTCCCACTGGTCTTCCAATCAGCTTTCAGTGCATCATTATTAAGGATAAATTGAGAGTCTCGGGTCATCAAACACTTAAGCGAAGTGTCTATCATTACAGTTAAACACCAAAATAAACACAATAAAGGAACTCAAAAGACAAGCAAACTTCAAAAAACATTAATAAGGGAACACATCATAGCTACGAAGCAACAACAGTACACACTAAAAGGAGCAAAGGAACAAAACTCAGAAATTAAAAAATATTGTGAATCCCTGGCCGATTGGCTCAGTGGTAGAGCGTCGGCCTGGCGTGCAGAAGTCCCGGGTTCGATTCCCGGCCAGGGCACACAGGAGAAGCACCCATCTGCTTCTCCACCCCTCCCCCTCTCCTTCCTCTCTGTCTCTCTCTTCCCTTCTCGCAGCCAAGGCTCCATTGGAGCAAAGATGGTCCAGGCGCTGGGAATGGCTCTGTGGCCTCTGCCTCAGGCGCTAGAGTGGCTCTGGTCGCAGCATAGCGAAGCCCAGGATGGGCAGAGCATCGCCCCCTGGTGGGCAGAGCGTCGCCCCCTGGTGGGCATGCCGGGTGGATCCCGGTCGGGCGCATGCGGGAGTCTGTCTGACTGTCTCTCCCCGTTTCCAGCTTCAGAAAAATACAAAAAAAATATATATATATTGTGAAAATGTAACACTTGGTTGATAAAACAGAAGATAGAGTTGAGGACACCTTCCAGAAAATATAGACCAAAAGGAAGAAGAGAGAATTCAAGAGAAAAATAGAACTAGAAAATGAATCTATGAGGCCCAGGAGCTGTGCTCCAGGAGGAACAAACAAAAGGGAAGAAATAAAATAAAGAAATAACTCAAGAAAATCTCCCAAGAGCTGTGTTTCCAAAGTGAAACGATCTCTAAGAGCCTGGTACACTGGAAGAAAAAAGACACAAATGAAAGTACGTCGTTGTGAAATTTTATTACGCTGAGACCAAAGAGAAGATCCTACGAACTTTTTAGAGAGGTGGGGGAAAGCCACTTACAAAGGATCAAATATCAGAATGCCTTTGGACCACGCAACAGCAGCACCAGAAAGCTGTTTTTCACAGTCACAA
This sequence comes from Saccopteryx leptura, assembly GCF_036850995.1. Lineage (NCBI taxonomy): Eukaryota > Metazoa > Chordata > Mammalia > Chiroptera > Emballonuridae > Saccopteryx > Saccopteryx leptura. Next base: position 13,226,608 of record NC_089512.1, read on the forward strand.
TATTAAAACACTGAAAACTGATGTAACAAAGACTATGTTATAAATATACTGGGAGAATGGTGGGAAGGGAGGGTTTGCGGGTTGGGAGTTTAGAAGAAGAAGAGAATAAAACCTTTTCAGATTAAGGACTAAAGAAATAAACTCGAAAAACCAAGCTGTTTAGAATTTGGAGACAAATACCAAAAGAAAGCTAGAAGTTGAAAAGGGTTCTATTTAGGAAGCCAGAATAGGGGGTGGAGGTGGGCAGGGGGTTACTGTGGGGTTTTTTGGGGTTTTTTTGGTGCAATAAATCAAGAGAACTAGTTAACATGTTAAAGTAGGTACACTTATGGCTTTGATTACAATAAATTTAAATAGAGAGCCAAGGATTTAGCTCTTAACTTAAGGACCCCGAGAAATTTCTTAATGTCCCTTCTGGGTGATAGACAAGTTTATCATTCTGCGGCTGCTCTGTGAAAACCCAAGCTTAAATAATCAAATCCCTGAGAACACACAGGCCCCCTTAGTTGCTGCCCATAAACCCCGTGTGCAGAGGTATCCTGGACTAAATCAATGTCCTTAAATTCAGATGCGTCTTTCCTACTCCCTGCTGGAACACGGTGAGGAGTCCAGCCGCGGACGCAGACTCCGCCGAGAAGGCAGCCACACCGACCGCACTCACCACGTCAGTCAGCGTGGCTTCACCAGCAGAATAAAATTCTTCCCGGTCTTGTAATGCAGTCAATAAAGAGAGGAGAAATACTTTCTCTCTCTCTCTTTGAAATAAAACCAGTAGTACAAAAGGTCCTTTAAAATGCATTTCTTAATGTTTACACAGACACTCATATGCAAAACACTGAAAACTTATGCACCAATTAGGACAAAAAAAAACAACCCGACCTAGTTCTGTAGAAAACATCAATGACAACAACCAGGCAGCCTATAATAAAGGATTATAGTAAATAATCAATAATAGTAAGCAGAGAAATAAAGGACAAATCAACAGTGCTTAATTATTAAAATTACCGGAAGCAGCGGATTTCTTTCTGCCAAGTTCCTTTACCCAGATCTAGTCCAAGTGTCTTGAGATTGAATTAAATGCCAGGATACAGAGAACGGCATCCCCAGATGTTCACTCCATGTCCTCACGGCCAGGAAAGCCCCAAGACCGAGCACGAACCAAGAATCCTCCTTCGGGAGACACAGGGCTGCCGGCAGAGAGCCACCCCAGACTGAAGGAACAGCACAGGGCCATCCTCTGTTTCTATTACCGGCTTGGGGGGGGGTGGGGGGTGACGGAGAGCTGTGAAATCTCAGACAACCAAGCTGAGAAAAACCCATCAATGTGTGTGCGGTGGGGAGGGAGAAAGGGAGGGGGGCTGAAACTCATTTAAAGCTGCCTGATTTAATAAAACTTTGTGGAGGAAACGTCACACGAATTTTCACATTTATTTATTTATTCATTTACTTTCTGGCTTTGCAGGTTCAAGATCTGGTGCTAGAGAAACACCCAGGACGTGGTTTCATCTTGTGCTTTCTCCTCAAGTCAGACTGCTGGGTTTGCTTTGCTCCACGCTCTCAACACAAGCCTGCTTGCTACGGCAGCAAGAGCTCGGGGAAGGGGAAAGACACCGGTGGCAGAGAGCCTAGGGGATCTCTCCGGGCGGGGCAAGAGGGCACTCCTCCCTGCGGTGCCCGGGGGTGTGGGCACATGCTTTCCCCCATTCATATGGACGCCGGTGCGCACAAACGTAGCTAGGGCGTGATGGCTGGGCACGGCTGCTCACCAGCTGTGACCACAGGCGATTTATTTTGCTTCTGTGAGCCTCAACCTCCTCACTTGTACAATGGGCATCGCTCCCACCCCCACCTTGCCGGAAGGATCAAACGACTATGCTTGCCTCGCTTCAAGTTATCATCCTTCGCACGTTTTAGCTCACACATTAGTACCATCTCACCTGCAAAGCCCTGTTACTAATGAGCACAGCTAATGTTCTTCTCTGACTACACAAGGTGATACTGCAGAATGTTTATTAGTGACCCCAGGCACTTGCTTCAAATGTGCCCCCTGCCACGTCCTTCCTGTTCTGCTGTGATCCCCCCCCCCCCCTGCTATGTAGGCAGGACAAATTCAGGCGGTTCCTAGAACAGAAAGTTCCACAGGAAAAGGTGCCCTACTGCCCAGTGCCATTCCAAGAGCCAGTCTCAGCCGGGCCAATCTGCTCTCCGTCCAAGAGCAGTGTAGAGTTTTCAAATAAGATTTCATTCTGGGGCTGAATAAAACAAGAGGTCTTGTCTTGCAATTCCTGCTCAAACACACACACACACACACACACACACACACACACACACACACGGAGGGAGGGAGGGAGAGAGGAGAAATTTGATAAGAAAGAGTTGGGGAAACTTCTCTCTAAAAAGTCTAGGCATGATTTTGATCAATGTGCTTTTCCCTTTATTGTGAAGTAGTAGGTAAAATATTCTGCACGTTGTCACAGTAGCTCCTGTCTGTCCCTGTGTGAGTACTTGTGCTTGACTCAGGATAGTCAGTGGGGACCCAGGGCACTCTGTTGACAGCCTCACCACTATTTGTACAGATAGCACTTAGTTCGAAAAGGACCTCCAGATAAACTGAGGGTATTAAGGAGGAAAGGAAGAAATGGACTCTCCTCTGCCCACTGCCAACTAACTGTATCCTCCGCGGGTGGCTCCCTTTCCTCCAGACCAGGGGTTGGGAACCTTTGGCTCGCAAACCAGATGTGGCTCTGTTGATGGCTGCATCTGGCTCGCAGACAAATCTTTAATTAAAAAAATAATAACGTTAAAAATATAAAACATTCTCATGTATTAGAATCCATTCATTTCCTACCGCTCATGTTCATGGTTGCGGGTGGCTGGAGCCAATCACAGCTGTCCTCCGGGACAACACCAAATTTTTATTGGATAATGCGTAATGTACACGGGTCGTTGTATGGCTCTCACGGAATTACATTTTAAAATATGTGGCGTTCATGGCTCTCTCAGCCAAAAAGTTTCCTGACCCCTGCTCCAGACAAATGCGTCTGTGCAAAATTCTGTTTACACTTTACTGGAGTGTATTGCATTAGAAATGGGTTCTGTTCACTTCTACAGGCAATAAACACAGACTCCAAAAAGGCACATGCCTCACTCATTTATATTCATGCAAAACTCAATGGCCACTTTCAGTTTTGCGTGAATGGGATCAAACTTACATTCTGCAAATCAAACATGAGCTTAATGTACCACTGTTTAAAAGTAAATTTAATATATATATATATTTTAAAGGCTTCTGTCACTTAATTTGAAAAATAAATTGAAATTGCGGAGTGAGTGATCTCTGATGGGGCCAAACACGAGTCACGGGACCTGCCAATGGATCAAGACCTGCCATTTGCTGGGAAGATGCCAGCGAGTCTGACTTACAGGGGACTGCCGTAGTAAGCTCGAACGGAAGTTTCCAAGGTTGCTTCGACAAGGAGCCGATTGAGGAACACTGGAATTCTCTAATGCCCTTCCAGCTGAAGTCCCGTAGCAACATTGCTGTTCTCATCCAGTCCCTGAACTCATCACCAGGGCCCACACCAACCCTTTCTCCCTGTGATCAACGGAGGATCACAAACCCCCTTTCCAGTGCCCAAGCTGTTAGAGCGGAAGGGACTCCCAGATGGGTTCTGTGGCGATCCCAACCTCGGCGGGTTTCTGCCTGTTAGGAAACGTGGGAGGCCTGAGCTCCGGGACGTGCTGTGGGACCTTTCCCTCAGGGATGGAAATCGTGCACATTCCTTACAATCCCACCTCCTCAGTGAGAGCCTGGCCAAAGTCACCAAGTGTGGAGGTGGTGGTGCTGAGCTGCCTACCATGGTAGACCTCAAGGCTATGAATAGGAAGATCTAGCCCATCTGTATAGAGCCAAATATATCTCTTGAGAAAAGCCTTGAATAAATTGCTTTTAGAGGGGCGTTTTGTTGTTCTCACCAAAATTGAAACCACTGGCCAGGATTCACCCGAGAACCCCACAGAGCCTGTCCTTTAGAGAGCCTTCAGATTACTGAGTTCTTGAGAGCATCAGATGCAGAGGGTGAGAGTGTCAACTACAGAGCCAGCCTCCCCTCGGTAAATCCTGACTCCTCTTCCCAACCCTGAGGCCATGGGCAAGTTCCTCGACCTTCCTTTCCTCAGTTTCTGTATCTGTCAAATGGGTGCAGTGCGACTGCTTGATGGAGTTCTTCTGAGGGTAACTGAGTGCTCAGAATAGCGATTCAGTCTGGAATAAGCTCCCTGTCCTGTTAGCTACTGTACAGAAAGTAATTTCCCATTTCCACACGCTTTTCCTGTTGTTGTCGGGAGCGGGATCTGTGATTCAAGGCCCAGTCTGTGAAGAAGCCGGAAGCCTCCATGGCAACAGACGAGCCTTTTTTCTGGGCGCTGGCAGGGCGGTGGATGCCACTGCGCATGACGCAGACGGCAGGGGCTGAGGACAAGGAGCGGAGCGCTTCGCTTCACCCAAACAGCAAACCAGGGGCCCTGGCCAGGGGCGCAGCTGCTGGATCTCAGAGCTGCCAGATTTTCCTCACAGTTGTCCTTTTCTTGGGCGGAGAGAGCGTTCGCCACTTCAGACGTCCATGTCTTTGCCCAGTGCCTCCCCTGCCCTGCCCCCTCAGCCCAGCACTCAGACATGGGGGCGGGGTGGGCCGATCTGCTGGGCTGAGCCCCAGGGCCCAGGCTGCTCACAGCAGTCACCGGGGGGCTGGTCCAGACTCCGAAATCACACGGACGTTCTGGCCTGGGATGGCCACCCCTGTAGTCAGCCCTGAGTTCTGGCCTGGGATGGCCACCCCTGTAGTCAGCACTGACACAGACCGTGGAAACAATCTGTGATTTCTTCGGTCACTTAGAGGAGGGTTTTGTTGGAAGAGGAGCTGAAACGATGGACCGAAAATCACTTGCAGAGATCTCCCCCTGGGATCATCTCACCACGTCCGTCACGTGCTACATGTGACTTCACCCTCACCGTGGCTCTCGTGTCACACAGTGAGGACTGGGGGCCCAGGAGGGGCACCTTCGGTCAGAAGGGCGGCATGGAGAAACTCCTGGGCCGGGTCCAGAGAGCTGGGTCCCACCATCCTCTGCCGCAGAGTGGCTGTGTGACCCGCTCAGGTCACCTCCCCTCTCTGACCAGTTTTCCTAGCCGGGGCACACCGCAATGGCATGAAGTTGGAATTATGTTTGAAGTTGGAACATAAGTTTAGGATTTCACTGCTGTTGGTCAAATAAGTTTGTAAATGTGATATATATGTTTGCTCGCTTGTGACTTATATTGGGTGTGGGGGACAGACTATAAGCAGGCCAGGTCGTTGTAGCCTGGGGTTTGGTTTTGGGACTAAGCTTTTCCCCACACCCTTGAATGATTGTATTATCTGGGTGGTGCACTCTCATGAGGAATCCAATTATGCCTTGGATGGGTGACTTTGTATCGGAGACTTCCTTGTTTGTATATTGGATTAAGGGATTTTGGTTTTCTACACTATAAAGTGGGACAGACCAGGAGCTTGGACACACAGTTCCTGCTATCACAATTGCAGGGGCTTCCCTGATCCCTTGCCCTTCATGGGAAGAGCTGGTTTTCTGCTTTTCCCTTGTCTTCTTTTGTGGTTTGCCTGTCTTGGTGAGACACCAATAAATAGGATGGCCCCCCGTCCTCTGACTCTGCCATTTCTTTATCGTCTGCCCGAATCCAATGGGAACCTGCATGTGAATGGCCACGATGGCGGCTCCTGGCCTTACAACTGCCGTTTGGGTTCTATCGAAATATAGAATGGTCTGAGAAAACAAAACCATGGAGGCCAAAAGAGAATCAGCGTTCACAGGCTTGGGGTCGGCGTGTGTGTGTGTGTGTGTGTGTGTGTGTGTGTGTGTGTGGGCGTGCGCGCGCGCGCTCTTGCGCACTGGCCCTAGGGAAGAGAGGGGGAGGGCTATGCTCGCCTGCTCGCGTGTGAGAGAGAAGGGGGAGGGTGTTTACTGAGAGAATCAGGCACAGGCTAACACTATGTGTGTCGAATATGTGGGTCCAGGAGAAGGAAGGATGGAGAGAGAAGAGGAAGAGAAGAGGGGGGAGGAGAAGAGGAGAACTGGGGGGAGGGAGGATGGGAAGAGGAAGAAGAAGAGAGGAGGAAAGAAGAGGGACTGTGGAGTATGCAAGAAGGACGCCGTGTGAGAGCCGATTGTGAGTGCAGGAGAGAGAAGGGGGCGCGGGAGGGGCCAGGAAGAGAGCCAGAGAAGGGAGGGCGGGCGGGGAGCTGCGCGGGTATTTGTGGTCCATGTCCGTGTGACTACATGTCTGTCTGTGCGTGTGTGGTGTGCCAGTCGTGACCAGCAGCCTGGATCATACCTACAGCCTCCTACACAGTTCTCAGAAAGCTTCCCCAGCTCCCGGAGAGGCGCAGGCAGGAGCTTGGGGAACTCTCTCCTCTGACTGGTTCGAAAGCAAGGCTGGACTCCCCCAGTCTGAGCGTGGAGGATCAGGAGGCTCCAGGGACCTGCCCCACTGGCCAGGGCCTGATTTTTGGCTCTGGGTATCCGCAAGTCTGGCTCTGTGATGGATAGAGTGGTCCTCACTCAGAGACCTTGGTCTCACATTAGCCAGGGTTTCTCAGAGCAGCACAACCTGCGTAGGCAGCAGCCGGAAGCTGACTCACCCTTTCTGCTCAGGGACAGGGGATGCTGGGATCTGGGTACGGCTCCAAGCCCAAGGAAGTCTTCCTGGAATGGATGTGAGGAATCGGCTACGGTCACGTGTCAGCCCCCATCCCGATGAAGGATGAGCACAGTGCTGAACTAGTTGGGTTTGGAGGAGGAGAGGGGTCCGTCTGGAAAACTGTAAAAGGAGGTTGCAGTGGAAATCTTGCTTCCAGGGCCGGGCACCCACTCACCCTCTTCCTGGTGGAACAGTACCCCAAATTTTTGGGGACACACATTTTCCCACCCCAGCTCTCATCGTTCGTGGAGTTGAACTCGCAGCTCCCAGAGTAGGTCTTGCTTTAACCAGCTGTCTTTCCCTCTTTCCCAGACACAGTGATTAGGTTGGAGAGGGACAAGTGACCCCAGATCAGGCCAATGGGAGCCATGCCTTGGGCTTTGGTTGAGGCCTTGGGAGTGGGCGGTTTCTGAGATGTGTGATGAGAGAAGGGAGGGGCTCGCGGTCTGGTTACCATGTGCCATTGTCCTTGAGCAGAAAGCCATGGAAAAGGAAAGGAACCGAATTCAGCAGTGCCTGAAGCCAGACTACCCTGAACTCCTTTGATCACACAAGCTAATATATTCCCTTTCTTTAAGCCAGGTCGGGTTGGGTTTTTCATCAGTGGCAATCCAAAGAGGCCTGGCTGAAACAGAGGAGAATGGGATTCCTAACCCTGCACCGAGGACCCAATGTACTGGGCAGGGACAGTGACAGGTGCTGGGGGAGGAGGTGACTAAATGTAAGACTCCTGTCCCTGAGAGACTCCCTGTCAGCAAGGAAGGTAGATGTCTGAACAAGGAGCCAACGTCCCAGCAAGAAATGTGCCAACGTCCCATGTGCTACAAATGGGAGAAGCTGGACAGCCCTCAACCAGAAGTCACAATGGGGAAGCCATGAGAGGGCTGAGAAGTTGGGCCATGGGGTCGTCATTGGGTCACAAACACCAGCCCAGGAGACTAGGCGAGGGGGCCTGGCCAAGACTTGGCTGAAGGCCCCTGGGTTGCAAAGGAGAGCTGGACACCGAGGGGGCCTCTGGCTGGATCAGCTCCCAGATGTGCAGGACTGTTCCGGCCGAGGACTGCTGGGCTCCACGGGGCAGGAGCCCCGTGCCCGCTGGGAGCACACACACCGTCTTCCTGAAGCCTACACCCGAGAAACCACAACTGAAAGACAGAAGAGGCACCCTCTTCACCTCTTCCTGAACACCCACGTCTGCTCCAAGCAGCGTCTGAGGACAGAGCTTCCGTGTGGCGCCCACGCAGGGCTCCACAGCCCCACCCCACGAGAACACAACTCCACGCTGTGTGTCCTCCATAAAGACCCACACAGGAAGCACACACCGCATGGAAGGGGGGCACTGTCACGGAGAAAAGAAAGGCACAGAGGTATGGGCCGCACATGTCACCTTGTGGCCTTTTACTACTGAAATGGCTCTGGGCAGAGACGCGCATGCCTCAGGTTTGATGGACAGTGAGTCAGACATGAACGAAGCTGGTTAGCCGAGCTAGGTTTTCCTTTCCTAAAAGTGAAGCCCAACCCTGTAAAACCCAGGGCTGACTTGTCTTGGACACTAGACAGCATCCTTCAGCAGAAACGGTGTCAGGAGAAAGTCTGTCTGCTCCACCAGGAGAGAGGGCTCTCTCTGCAGACGTCAGCCTCGCACCAGTGGGCACCTGTCATAATAGAGGGCAAAGTCCTCGGCTGGCCCTTCCCTCCCTCTTTGCCCCCGCTGTCCTGGGGAGTTACTCTGCCCTCTCAGTCCAAGCGACGGTGCCACCTGCACACAATCACTGCCCTTCACAACCTCTGCGGATTCCAGCACAGAGCACCTGTCTGGTCCTCACTGCTCAGCCCCTGGGGCGCTTGGAGGAATATGTCACCGGGGTCCCTGATCACTGTGGGATCAGGGTCCCTGATCAGCATCACAAGGGAGTCTAGAAAGGTCAGGGATTTTGTACCAGGTACCAAAGCTTACCAAGCAAGAAAAGACAGTCTGACTCAAAACAAAACTGAGTATGTTGGCTTTCCCTGATGAAATGTTGAATGCGACAAGTATCATGGAGGGTCCTTCAGCATCTAGTAAGACCACACTAGGTACTTGTTAATAAGCTCTTGGGAGAGACTGTCTCAAGGTCGAAAATAAAAGCGGGGAGAGAAGGACTTTTCGTATTATTATTAGAGGTGCACGCAGCATAGAGATAGTGATGTGCCTTGACCTTGTCCCATTGAAACAGACTCGCGGACTCTCGCACCCCCCCACACAGACCTTGGCCTGAAAATCCTTTCTATAACTTCAGGGAAGAAAACAGAAATCTACAGAATGTGGTTTTAGGGAAGCAAATACAATTCTGCATAAACCATCCATTGACAAGGTCATTACCATGCAATCAGCCCAGACACATCCAACAATGAGGCGTGTGCCTTAGAACTAATGTGCAAGAGCTCTATGATGGTGATTACCTTCCTGAGAACTTAGGAAATATTTTGTTAAGCCTCATGCGCTCTTTTAGTTTTAGAGGGTTTTTAGTTTAGGGGGTTGGAGTTGTTATCATTATTATTAGAGCCACAGACAAGTCCTCTAGCATTTTGGCATATTCCAATTATATCTCGGATCAAATTTTTCCCCCGTCTCCTGCCCAGGAAAGCATCTTAGAGCCTTAAGAACTGGCATGGAAAGCTAAGCTCAAAGATGGCTTTTGAGGGCTATAAATAAAAAGGCTGATGTGATAACAACCTCTGCAAACACCAGCATCTTCAGCTACAGAACTGGAAAATTGGCTGTACATACCTCATGGGCGGCTGAGAGGTTAGAACAGCCTCATGCAAGCAAGTCCCTTAAATTAAAGTGGTAAGTCAGCTGCGGCCGCATTCTTCTTAATGACCGAGAGTCCAGTTCTGGATTCAGACAGTTAGATGTTGTAGCTACACTTGTTCAATACCCCCTGTTGGGCAGATAAAATATGTTATGCTCACTTTGTTAAAGATGGCGCTGCCCACATGGAAGCCTGTTGCCCAGGTGATATTAATGTGTGTTGGGGGCAGGCTGTGGGCAGGCAGGATCCTTGTAGCCTGGGGCTTGGTTTTAGGATTAAGCCTTTCCCACCCTTTTTGATGTGGGGCGGTACAATCCCATCATGCCTCAGATAAGTGACTTTGTATTAGAGACTTCCCTATTTTGTATATTGGATTAAAGCAGGGGTCTCAAACTCGCGGCCCGCCCACCAGTTTTGTGCGGCCCACAGACTAATCAAACTTCGTGGAGTTTGAGACCCCTGGATTAAAGGTTTGAATTTCTACACTATAAAATGGGGGCAGAATGGGAGCTTGCTCTGAGTTCCCGAGATTATCATTAGAGGAGAGAGGAAAGGCCATGTGGAAGAGGCCAGGAGAAGCAGCCAAGATGGCGGAGTGTTGAGTGAGAAGCCAGTTTGTGCAGAGTTTGTGCAGGGAGAGGGAAGGATATGGGGAACAGAGGTGAATAAGTCTGGTGATTCTAGGAAACTCGGATAAGTCAGTAGCTTTGTGAGCACTAAATGTGAGTGGGTTTTGGAGCCCAGTGTGTGTTTTTTACTTGCCCACCGGGTGCAAGCTAGGATGAAAGATGATGGCTCATCAGTTTTTGGCTCCTTTGTTTCTTTACCGACTGTTTGAATCCAATGCGAACCTGCATGGGCCAGGCTGCTATGATGGTAGCCCTGGCTACTGGCTACACACCCCCTGTCCAGTTCTCTCTCTTCTGGTCACACTGGGGGGACCCTAGGCCCTCACATTCACACATCATCCTTCTCGTGAGCTGCTGCTCCCCTGGGCTGTCTCCCTGGAAATGTCACCAGCATCCATCCAGGGACGAAGCTGAAATCACAGTATCATGTGACTCCTCCCTCATACCCTGCACTGTCCACAGGCCTAGATCTCTGTCACATCTACGGGCATCTTTCCGTCCCCATGGCCACCGAGTCCAGGGCTTCATCCCTGCCATAGAGGATGACTTCAGAGGCCTTGTCTTGTCTTCCAACCTCCAGCTGCACCTTCTCCACCCAGCATCCACAGCTATCTTCCTAAGACATGAATCGCATGTGTCATGCCTCTGCATCTGATGGCTGTCCCTTGTTCTCAAGATAACCACAGACTCCTTATGGCTGAGAGGGCCCGGTCCAGCAGGGCCCTGTGCTCCCTCCCAGCCCCTGGCAGCCTCCCCCGCCTTACAGACTGAGCCCAGAGGGACGCCTTCTCATTCCCTGGCTCATACCTCAGGGCCTCTCTGCACTGCCTCTGGGTACTTTCCCAGCTCTGACATGAACTCCGTATGGCTATGGCTGAGGCTTTCCTGGCTTCCGTATTCGACTCTGAGATCTTAGAGGGCAAGAGCCTCTTTCTGTTGCCCTTGGAAACACCCTGCTCCATCGCAGTCAGTGGTACACTGGGTCAGGCTTCTTCTGGCTCAGAGTTGACTGCCTGTGAGCATCTCGCCCCAGTGTGGCATTCAGCAATGACATGTTGGTAGTTTGAAAACGTATGTGGTGGGAGTATCTACTCTATCGAAATTGGCAAACTATAAACCAAAGTTTTCTTTAATCCTTGGGTAACTAGTTGTTAAACATTTGCCAGGACACCACTGATTCCAGGCGAGTCCTCTCGCTGTGGTGTTATAAGCTGCCACATTGATGCTGGACAAATGCAACAGAACTGAAGTCAGCAACCTCCTAACTCCCTCCTTTCCCGAAGCGGACATTTCAGTTTGCACTCTTGGTTCCATTGATCTACTTACCTGGCTCACAACCCAGTGGTAGCAACAATTAACAGCAGTAATGATAATAGCTAACATCTATTGTAATGGAGCTGACTACGGGCCAGCTGCTGAGCTGAGCCTCTCATTGAATGTCGTCCACAGCACTGGGAAGCTGGGACAGTTATTACAGTCATCTGACCCAGGAGGAGAGGGAAGATTTGGAGCCTCGCCCCAGAGCAGGTGGGGCCGGTCTCAGAAGCCAAGCTAACTCAGCCACATCACCTCCCCATCGCCGCGACACTGGGTCATTTGTCCTGCTTCCCTCGTGGGACCTCCCTCCATGGAGACAATGATGCCTCTGAGTGTCTCCAGTGCTAGTCACTGGGGCCCTATTTTCATCCCGCAGCAAGTGCACAAGGTTGAATGTCCCGACAGCCCCCTCCAGGTTTCGTCCTGGGCTCAGGGCGTGGAACTGGCTTCTCTCATCCCCACACTAGAGTTCTGAATGTAAACCAACCTCAGAGTCACACTGATTCCTTATGGCTACGTTACTCCCTCTGGACTGAGGTTCCCAGGGACCACAGCTGTGCAAATAAATCACTTCTCTGAATCTGGCCTTGGGGAACAGTCACCGGGGGTCCATTAAAGTAGCATTAATTCTATTGAGCGGTGGACTGGGCAACAGAGAGCTAGTAGGTGCCAAGCCAGGGTTTAAACCAGGAATGCCTGAGAGCAGGTCTGCAATTCTTTCCACAACACCAGAGGGCCAGAGTGCAAGCAGAGGACAGGCCTCTGAAGGGCCAGGGGAGTCGATTCACACTGCCGTGTCCCAGCCCCTGGCCCACAGAGCACACAGGCCCCGCACTGGTGAGCCTCCAGGTACTACCGCCTGCAGCTCCTTCCCCCAGTCTCCCATCCAGGCACCTGGGAAGCAGGACCCTGCTGTGGTGAGCTACTCTGTGCTGGGAGGTCCTGCCCAAGGGGTGAAACTCCTACTGCCTCTCAGTCTTCCCTGCCCTTAAAAGGCAGCTTCCCCATAGAGAAAAGCACGTTCTTGAGCTTTGTTTTTAAGGTGGCTGCTAAGTTAGGAATAGTTCCGATTACTTAGGGAACCACATCTTCCTTCTGAGTCCTGGGACACCCTGGTTTAAGCGGACCTTTCAGACAGTGAGAAGTCACTGTCTTAAAGAGTCTGAACTGGGGCTCTGCTAGGAAGATGGAGAATTTTCCAAAAATTCAAGAAGAGATTTCCCCCAGATTTGGCGAATGCTTCAGCAATTCCTTCTGCTATTGTTTCTTTTATTTCTCGTTTCATTGTCTCCATTCCTGTTTTCATGAGCATTCCCTTTAAATTCTATCTTGCTTTATTTATGGGGTGTTTGAGTGTATCTCTGTTTACTTTTACTAGTGGTTGCTCTGGGCATTACAACACCCATATGTTCCCCATCACAGTCTCCTGGTATTCATTCACATTTGCCCACTTCAAGCCAAGTATGGAAAATTTCACTTAAGTGCCTTTTCCTTTTTCCCTTTTAAATATCCTTGTCTTGAGTGTCAGATGGCATTGTTTCTGTTTCTCTCATTGTGTATGATTTATAAGATAGTCTGTTGTGTGCACTCATATTTCTGCTTTTCCCATCACTTTCTCTTCCTTCCTGATGCTACAAAATTCCTTATTTCATCGTTTCATTTCTGTTGGAAGAACTGTCGTTAGCCAATCTTCAAGGCTACATCTGCCAACTACAACGTCTTTCAGCTTTCCTTCTTCTGCGAGTCTCTTGGTTTTCTCTTCGTTCCTGAAAGATAGTTTTGCCAGATAAAGAATTCACAGTTGATATAGTGCTTTCCTATCAGCACTTGAAAAATGTGGTGCCACTTCCCTCTGGCCTCTATTGTGTCAGATGAGAAATCTGCTGTCACCTGAATTGATTTTTTTTTTTTTTCTTCTTTTTTCCTTATTGGAAAAGCATAGTTTTTTCTTTGGCTGCTTTCAAGATTTTTTTCTTTTTCTTTAGTTTTTAAAGTTTAATTACTTGTGTCATGCCATGAATCTGAATGTAGGTGGTTTTCCAAGTTGTGTGTTTATTTTTCAGGATTATAAGGATATATTCTGGTCTTATTCTCAGAAAATGTCTCTTTTGCCTCCTCAAAATCAGCCAGTGATTACCACCTATAAGCCTTATCTAGCAGTTTCTAATTGTCTCCACTCATGCTTAGAAAATCCTCTACTGCAATAAAAAGTGTATCTGGAATCCTTTTAAGAGTGTAATTAGAAGTGATGTCCTTGTCACAGGAAATGCCATCCTGTGGCACACCTGCAGGGACTCAGCATGGCTTCCCAGCAGTGCCAGCAGAGTTCGAGCTATAGGAGCCAGAAGCTCTGGATTATAGACTGTTATAGTGAGGGAAACAAAAATTCTTGTCCTTGGCAGCCTCCTAACCATGTGACGACAGACACAATGGTGGGCACAATTCATCTTTCTGTAACCCTTCAGCAAACCCTATGAGCCAAGGATCACTCATTCCCATTTTTCAGATAAAGAAAATAATACTCAGAAATGCTCAGGAACTGGCCAGTAGTCACAGAGCTATTAAGAGGGTAACCAAGGAAAATTGTTCCAATAATTTTTTTAAATTTATTTTATGTCAGTATAGTTTGCATATAATACAGTAATCATTGTCACACTCAACGAATTTTTACATCCTATGTGCATACCTGTAAGACCTAATCAAGGTATAGGCCACTTTTATCTCTCCAGGAGAGATGAATAATCTCTCTGTCCCTTCCCAGTCATCAGTAATTCCTCCTCCCACCAAGGGCAATCAACTATTTTGATTTGTCTCATCATAAGTCAGTTTGAACCTTTTTGGAACTCTACATAAATGAAATCATACAGTATGTACCTGTGTCTGACTTCTTTGGCTCAACAACATGTCTGTTCACCCATATTTTTGCATGTATCTAGGGTTTCTTCTTTTTCATTGTTGTATAGTATTTCACTGTGTAAATATACCACAAATTATATATTCACTACGTTGATAGACTTTTGGGGTGGTTTCCAGTTTGTGGGTAGTACCAAATAGCTGCTATGGGCATCTGTGTGCATGGCTTTTCTGAACATGCACAGTCTTACAAAGGCAATAGAAACTCCTCTTGCCCCAGTTCCACCAGGTAGCAGCAAGTCCAGTTTTGTTCTATTTTGTTTGCTTTCGCTATACAAATTATGCTTCCCATATTTTTAGCCATAGAGGCTCAGTCAAATAAGAGTCTTGTTATCTTAATAGGAAAGGTCAAAGTTCTTACACTGCTCGCCAAGCAAGTTTTAGTCCCTTCTTGATGAATCATTGGATGCCAGGTGAGAATCATTCTTCCCTCTCTAATAAACACATCACAGACACACACCCTCACTTCTCCCCACAATTTGCATCACTTCAAACTCTACTGCTCTACTCGATCCTGAATTCCCAACATCATCCACCAATGACCTTGCCAACCACAACTACAATGTACCCAATACTTCAGCTACACTGATTCTGTTGCTCCTGAAAAACACACTGTTTATACCCTTGAGTTCTGCTTTACCCTCCACCCCCGCCAGGCTCCCTCCCTCCTTCAAACCTGTGTTTAAATGATGCCTTCCCTTTTCTCTTTCACAAGTTGACATAAATACTAAATACATAAAATACACAAACATTATTTTTATGAGAATATACAAAAAATTTTGGTTTCCTAGAGGGAATTTTTTAAACATAAAGAACACAATCTAGCCTGACCAAGGAATAGTGCAGTGGATAGAGCATCAGCCTGGGATGTAGAGGACCCAGGTTTGAAACCCTGAGGTCACCAGCTTGAGCGTGGGCTCATCTGGCTTCAGCACAGGGTTGCTGGCTTGAGCGTGGGATCATAGACATGATTCCATGGGTGCTGGCTTGAGCTCAAAGGTCGCTGGCTAAAGCCCAAGGTCACTGGCTTGAGCAAGGGGTCACTGGCTCTGCTGTAGCCTCCTGGGCAAGGCACATATGAGAAAGCAATCAATGAACAACTAAGGTGCCACAATGAAGAATTGATGCTTCTCATCTCTCTCCCTTCCTGTCTGTCTGTCTCTATCTGTCCCTCTCTCTGTCTCTCTGGCAAGAAAAAAAAAATACAACCTAATACACAGGAAATTTATAAAAGGTGAGAAGAAAATCACTTATTTTTGCTAACACGTAATGTCTGAGACATGGTCTATCTACTGAATGGTCTGTTATTTTTTTCAAAGTCAGAGATATAAGCTAAATTGATTAAAAGCAATGAAAAAATTCAGTGCTTTATGATTACATCTGAGAGGCACAGCTGCCACAAAGACTTTTGAAAGTTATTTAGCTTATTTGGAATTGGTTACACTTCCCGAGTTTATAAGGCCACTTCTCTGTGACTGTTGAGGGATCTCATTTTAGGGGCTGCAGTGAGACTCACTTCTCAGCTTGCACAGATCCCCCGAGAGACACAGAGCCTTGGAAAAGGCAGGTGTTGCTGTGCGGTTTCACGCCGGTGAGTCTCTGGAGCTGCTGGAAGCTGCCTGACTGGGAGCTGGGATCCCTGGCACATTCTTTAGAATAAATTAAACCCTCTTTTCTTAATTAGCTCACATCCTCACTTCTACTGTTGTAAACTATGAGCCTCTTCAATTCTTTCCTCATCAACGAATCCCTAACTACTCCCCTGCTGACGCTGCCTTTGTATTAACAGACAGCATAATAGTCTCCCCGCCTTTAAAATGACTCTGAGAGATGTCCACACCTCGGGCAGGATTCCTAGGAGCCCTGATGGCGGCGTAGCTCAAGCAGCCTGGGCCGAAGCAGCCCGCTTACATGGCAAACATCAGCCCTCCCAACAGGCGAGGCTGCACTGCAGTTTGCCTTCTGTGGGCCGCTTGTGCCTGCTCTCCAAAGAGGATTGAAGAAATTGAAAAGCGTTCTGCAGACGCTTTGAATCTTGACTTTAAGAGCTGTTTGCTTATGATTCTAAAAATAATATAGCACCATCTTCTGCATTTGTTCCTGCTGAACTGAATTGTCTGCATGCTGAATGCTGCCTTCTTTCTGCCAAATTAAGCCTTATTTCTCTAGGGCCTTTCTAAGGACCTATACTTTTTAAGGTTTTTGTAAAGTGAAGTGGGTATTGTCTACCGGCCAGCCCCCTCCTATGTGGGAGTAGCAAGCCCTTCTTTGATTTTGTTAATTAAAAATTTTTATTTACTAATGTTAGAGAGAGAGAAGAAAGGAGAACAGATATCAATTTGTTCCTGTATGTGCTCTAACCAGGGATTGAACTGGCAACCTCTGTACTTAGGGACGAAACTCTAATCAACTGAGCTATCCAGCCAGGACCAGGTCCTTCTTTTCATTTCTTAACTTGATGTTCTACAGGTCCTTTTGAGGAAACTTGGAATTTTTTTTAAATTTTTTATTTTATTTTTCTGAAGTTGGAAACAGGGAGGCAGTCAGACAGACTCCCGCATGCACCTGACCGGGATCCACCCGGCATGCCCACCAGGGGGCAATGCTCTGCCCACCTGGGGCATTGCTCTGTTGCAACCAGAGCCATTCTAGTGCCTGAGGCAGAGGCCATGGAGCCATCCTCAGTGCCTGGGCCAACTTTGCTCCAATGGAGCCTTGGCTGCGGGAGGGGAAGAGAGAGACAGAGAGGAAGGAGAGGGGGAGGGATGGAGAAGCAGATGGGTGCTTCTCCTGTGTGCCCTGGCTGGGAATCGAACCCGGGACTCCTGCATGCCAGGCCGACGCTCTACCACTGAGCCAACAGGCCAGGGCCGAAACTTGGAATTTTGAACCATAAGACTCATTCTAGGCCCTGCTCTCCCCACACTTTACAATTCCTCTTTGGTGTGCTCCTTCTTGTTGTGGATACCCTCCACACACTACGAGCCCTGCGCTCTGGCCAGCTCCCCATTTGACCTGCCACTTCAAAGGCACCTTGAGCTCAACATATAAAAATCTGTCGTCTTCATCTTGTCCTCTCTGTGGTACTTCACTACTGTTCTCTCACCCCATACATAAGACCAGCTTTCCTCCCAGAGGGTAAGCCAGGAACTGGGGAGTCATCCTGGGTCCCTCCCTTATTTCCCAATAACCAATCCATTCCTCCAACTAGCAGTTATTACTGAGTATCCACTGAGTGCCCACCGTGCCAGGTGCTGGGCACACAGCAAGGACCTGAAAGAGACAGGGGCCTCTAAAATGAGATTCCTCAAGAGAAACGTAGAAGTAAATGGCTTTGTAAACTCAGGAAGTGTAACAAATTCCTGGTTTCATGAAGCCTTATGCAATGGGAAAGAGTAGAAAGAAATATTAAGGAAATATTTGGACAGCTGAACATACAGGTACAGACTGTGAGACGGAACAGCACAGAAAACAGTGAAGAATTAGGAGAATACATATCAGGGAGTCTTGGGAAGCCATGGGAAGTTTCCATCAGAAGGCATCTGGGCTCTCTCCCAAATCTGCTGTCTTCTCACTTCTGCACCTCCTCACCCTCATCCCTAACCTGGGCCACATCAGACAAGACTCCTCCCGGGAGTATAAGCACCGAAGGGCAGGGACTCTGCTTACTGTCCTGGAGAACTCTCCAAGCCTAGAAGGGCCTGAGCAGAGAAGGTGCTCAGTAAATATTTGCTGAGTTGGATATCTGAACTTCCTGATCAGGACCAGATCAGGCCCTTGCCACCCTCTGGCCTCACCCTTTCCCCTTTTTCTCCCCCTGCTCTGGCTCCAACCATCCTGGCCTCTGAGTTCTTTAATCAGGCCAGGCTTCCACTCATCTGAAGGCCTTTGCATATGCCCTTCCCTCCACCTAGAAACTTCTCTTCCCCCTCCCCATCCACTTGGCCTTGTTAACACTTCATGTAACCCCTAGATCTCTGCTTAAACATTGGAGAAGCCTTGCCTCACCGCCACCCCAGACCCGGTGTCCCTCCCACAGGTGTTCACAGCTTCATAAGCTTCTGTCTCACAGACCTTGGCGCCGCCTGAAAATATTCATGCATTTTTGTGGTTATGTGAGCGCTGTCACTTTTTTCCACCACACTGTAAACCCCAGTGAATCAGGAATGGTGTGAATTTTGCCAACGCTGTGTCCCCAGGTTCTAGCACGGTGATTGACACACATTACGCAAACATCTATAGATTAACTGCTGATCACATTTTAAAAAGGATTAGGCACGGAAAGAAGATGGAAAAGAATTAGACCCAGCCTGACCTGTGGTGGCGCAGTGGATAAAGCGTTGACCTGGAAATGCTGAGGTCGCCGGTTCGAAACCCTGGGCTTGCCTGGTCAAGGCACATATAGGAGTTGATGCTTCCAGCTCCTCCCCCCCTGTCTCTCTCTCCTTTCTCTCTCTCTCTCCTCTCTAAAATAAATAAATTTTAAAAAAAAATTTAAAAAAATTGATTAAAAAAAAAAAAAAGAATTAGACCCAAATTGCCAGACTAGTGAATAAAAGGAAGGTTTAAAACCAATCAACTGGGGGAGCCTCTCTTGCTGAGAAGGGGCTAGAAGTACCCCAACCTGGGGCCCACTGCTGGTGAGCTATAAAGCTCTGGATTCTAGACCACTATCCGCTTTTCCAAGTTCGCTGACACATTTCATATATAACCACTGCTTAAACTTGTCCTCTTGCCTCTCAGCTTAGATTAAGATAATCTTTTAGGAGTGTCTGGAGACTGATTCTCTGATACATTTCTCACTTTACAGGTCCTGGAAGATGGGGGCTGCTGAGAGATAAGTCTTCTCCTTCTCTCTCCTCCTCAGCCTTGGGGCCCCAGCCCAGCATCGAAGCTGGAGCTTTGAAGGGAGAACCTGGCTGCTATAGGCCTTTGACACCCCATGAGCCCTGGCATTGGGCCTGGCATTGAGCCTGGCATGGGTTAGGGACGTCATGGAGTTTCCCGGAATGAACGGAGGAAGGGAGCACAACTTCTTTACCAATTTACGTGCCCAGGGGATTCCGATCCTCCTCAGTGACATTTATTTACTTTTTGGTGCCACGTTTCTCTGGTGGTTGACAGATGGTGACCGTGTGGCTGTACTTTTACCATAAAGAGTAACAAGGCACAATGATGACAGCCGAGATGGGCATAGCAGTCCCTCTGCAAGCAGCAGCCTGGGCACGGGCACGGTGCCCGGAGGAGGCTCACGGAAGGGAGCGCCAGTGACAGACCTTTGGCACTTCCGTGACATCTCCCTTCCTCCTCACTAGAACCCCAAGTGGCAGCATTGCCGTCCTAGCTACCAATGGGAAAACCGATGGACAGAGATGAGAAGTAATGGGCCGAAGGTCACGCAGTTGGTCAAATCTCAGTTTTTCCGACATCAGAGTTTGTGTGGCAGGTAGAAAGAGGGGCCAGCAGCTCTGTGAGGTGGGACTAAAACCTGTCAGTCATAGGCTGCAGGGACCAAAAACAGGAGAAGAACATTCTAGAAGTAACTGCTTTCTTAAGGGTTTCTCTCCCGGCTGTGCTTTGCTCTCTGGTCTCTTCTCCTTTGTACTCTAGCTCAGGAAACCCTGAAGAGGACTTTTACATGCGAGCAGAAACACCCAGAAAAAAAGCGCTTAATTATTTTTCTTATAATTATATCAAAAAGCATATAATAGAAATCAATTTAATAGAAGAAGTTTAAGTCTTTTCCACTGAAACCTACAAATGTCTGCTATAATTAAAGAAGAACTACATAAATGAAGAATTGTATCACGTTCATGTACTTGGAGACTTGGTATTGTGGAGATGTTAATTCTCCCCAAATGGATCTAGCAGATTCAACACAATCCCTATCCAAGTCCTAGAGTGTTTTCTGTAGAAGTTGGCAAGATAATTCTAAAACTCATCTGTAAATGCAAAGGACCTAGAATAATAGTTAAAGCAATTTTGAAAAAGAAAAAGAAACTTGGAGTGTGCACATTATCTGCCTTCTAAACGTACTTTATAATAAGTTGCTACAGGTATGTGATGCTGTCACAAAGATCAACAAAACAGATCCGTGGAGCAGAACAGCAAACCCAGAAATAGATCCACCACAGGACAAGGTCATGTGATACTCAGCAAAGAGACCAAAATAGCGGGAAAGACATCTTTTCACAAATGGTGCGTTCATCCAGATGAAATGTGGCTGGCGTTCTCAGGCTAGAGGTGACACTGGAGAAGTGACTTAAGTTTCTTTACTTGCAAAAGGGGTGAGTTTGCTAAGGTAGTCTAAGTCTTGCCCGCTGGGCCTGGAAAGGCAAACGTTTATTTAGGCTAGGGTCCTGTGCTGGCAGGAAGAAGGATGTTCAGCTGAACTTGAGTGTGTAACTAATGAAGAAGCAAAGTCATAGTTAGAAGCACTGTCAAGATGGTAACCCAGAAAAGCCAGGGCATGGGCACTTCCAAAAGGCAAGTGGAGTCACAACCAGGAGAAAGAAAACAGGCAGGGATGAGAGAGTAACATCAGACTCTGGCCAGAGGGTCTAAAATCTATCTCTCCAAAGCAGGCCTGCCTGGGGTAGCTCTGTGGGAAGTTCTCTGTGGGAGGCGGTTCCTCTGCTGCGGACCCCCCAAGGGCTCACTGAGGTCCAGTATCTGAGGAGCCCCAAATGCAGGAACTCTTCTGAGAATTCAATACTCTTCCCCATTTGCCTTCAGTACCACTCCTATATCTCACTGTTGAGGATGGAAACTGAACTGAAGAGAAAAAGGGAAAAGGAAGAGAAATGAGGGATCGAGCCAACCCCGGGCACATCGGGTCATACCTGGCACATGCTTTTCCCCTTCCTGTTCCCACACTGTCCAATCACCTGCCTTTGTCTGACCAGCTCCCTCCACCCTTGAAGGGAAACTGAAAGGTCACCTTCCTGGTCCCCACGGTCTACATGAGGACCCGCTCACAGCACTGCGCCTTTCCTTTTCCGTACTTACCCTCATGACAATCACACAGTGGTTTAGTTACTCCCTTTCTCGGTCATCAGCTCCATGAACGCAGAGCCTGTGCCTGGCTCCTGGGCGTCTCTGAATCCCTAATACTGCACTACAGCGCCACGACACGACATAGGTGTTGAGTGAATGGCTAGATCCCTGTCAGCTCCCACACGAGCTACCAAGACGTTTTATGTTCTAATCTTGACACAATTCAAAGGCCTATTAAATGTCTATTACATGTAAGGTATAGCTCAGCCTTTTCAAATTGGGTTACTCTCTCAAAACGATCCAGTGTTAGTTTGGACTATGTTATGGGAAAATATTATACTTTGATTGTAACCTGATTTTTTAACTTATTGTTTTATTATAGAATGAGTTACAGAACCAATTCCCCAAATTTATCTGTTAAAGAAATGCAGTTGATGCAATGAGATACCACCTCACACCTGTTAGATTAGCTATTATTAACAAGACAGGTAATAGCAAATGTTGGAGAGGCTGTGGAGAAAAAGGAACCCTCATCCACTGTTGGTGGGAATGTAAAGTAGTACAACCATTATGGAAGAAAGTATGATGGTTCCTCAAAAAACTGAAAATAGAACTACCTTATGACCCAGCAATCCCTCTACTGGGTATATACCCCAAAAACTCAGAAACATTGATACGTAAAGACACATGCAGCCCCATGTTCATTGCAGCATTGTTCACAGTGGCCAGGACATGGAAACAACCAAAAAGCCCATCAATAGATGACTGGATAAAGAAGATGTGGCACATATACACTATGGAATACTACTCAGCCATAAGAAATGATGACATCGGATCATTTACAGCAAAATGGTGGGATCTTGATAACATTATATGAAGTGAAACAAGTAAATCAGAAAAAATCAGGAACTGCATTATTCCATATGTAGGTGGGACATAAAAGTGAGACTAAGAGACATTGATAAGAGTGTGGTGGTTACGGGGGGAGGGGCACAAAGAAAACAAGATAGAAGGTGACAGAGGACAATCTGACTTTGGGTGATGGGTATGCAACATAAGTGAATGACAAGATAACCTGGAGTTGCTATCTTTGAATATATGTATCCTGATTTATTGAT